>NC_072790.1:195014896-196264896 GCF_028583425.1 Eublepharis macularius
GAGATATGCTGGCATAGTTCCCTGAAAACATTCAGCCAGCCAGCCCTTCAGGAACACACTGAAAGACATTAAAAAAGAGCAAGGTTTGATTTGGCATGAATGAGTTATTAGGTAAAGGGGGGAACAATTTTTCAGGGCCTACTCATATACTTGTACCCACTTGACCTTTTCATATAATGCTGCTTTGAAGCAAAGTTTGTAAACAATAAAAGACAGTGACAGTAAATAAAATGAAATAGACCCCAAAGTAGGGTTGCCAGATCCAGATTGGGTCCCCCCTCATTGGTAGTCTTCAAGGAGTGGCTGGACGAATACATGTCAGGTATGCTTTAGGCAGTTACTGCGTTGGGCCCGGGGTTCGACTAGATGGTCTCTAAGATCCCTTTCAACTCTATGGTTCTATGATTCCAAGAGATTTGGGGAGAGGCTGGGGAGAGTAGAGTTTTGGGAAGGGAGGGACCCTAGTGGGTTACAATGACAAATAGTCCACCCTCCAAAGCATCCATTGGCTGAATCCACACTTACCGGCATAGCGCTAAACAGTCAGTATGATAGCGTCTTCCTGGCACTTTTTCTGACATCATTGTGCCATGAGAGCTCCATCATGCCGCAATGATGTCCTAAAACATGCCAGGAAGACGCTATTATTCTGACTGTTTAGCACTATGCTGGTAAGTGTGGATTTGGCCATTTTCTCCAGGGAAACTGACCTCTGTCATCTGGAGAGCAGTTGTAATTCTGGGACATCTCCAGGCTTTACCTAGAGGTTGGCAACCCTGCCCCAAAGCTCACCAAAGCACAGTTTTCTCTGCAGTTTCCATGCCACCTTCCTTTTCAAGGTATTGTGGAGTTATAACGTGTGGGAGGTAGCTTGGAGTCAGTAACTTGGCTGATAAAGCAGTGAGGTCAGGCTTATCCTCGAACCAGGAAATAAGTGAGTTTTTGTGCAATTATTTTTCTACTGATCTTTGTTATAAAAACCTTAGGCCAGGCTGACTCCAGGGATGAGTTGAATTGAAATTGGCCCATTGTGTTTATGGCTGGGAGAGCCAGAGGAAAAGATTTATTTTCATTTTTCATTTGAGAGAAATATGAAGCTTTTGTGGACTCAGGAGCACCAAAGTCCCCTTAGGAAACATTCACCTTGTGGACTTTGCTGTGTTGAGTGTTTATTTTGCCACAGACCTGAATCTGCTTAATCCATGCTGTTAACTAGAATGAAATAAATCTACAGTTCACCTCCATTCTTTGCAGCTCATTTAAATTTGAAATGAAAGACGCCTGGACTGCTCTGTGGGTGTTTGCTTGTTGGTTTTCAGTGCAATCCTAAGCAGAGGTATGGGCTTAGACTGCAGTACCTCTGTTTAGGATTGCATTGTTTGTGTAGTTGGCTGCTTGTTTCCCTCCCTATGGGTTGCTTTAGAAAAATAATTAACATGACTCTTTGATTTGATTTAGGAGTTAAGTTTCTTCTGTTCAGAATGACTAAGAGTGGCCATCTTCTTGGAACTGATTATTGTAAGGAGGAACATTTTCCGAGCAACTTGACATTTATTTATATTCAGGGATTATTCTCAGCCCTGACCTGACCTTCAGAGGAGGTCCATTACCTGTAAGTTGGGCTGAAATCAGTTCTCTCCTTGCCTTAAATCTGCATACAAGGTGGCTTTCTGTGTGGTCCTTGATAATCACACGACTTGTGGGGAAACAGTTTGGTGTGTGTGTGTTTTATGTATGTATTTCAAGATATGCACAGTTTAAACTTCACTCCAAATAAATAAAAAAACCCATACACAATTTTGTATAAATAAAATAAGATCCTCTCCTTTGTAACTTCCCTTGCTGTGTTCAAGGGCATTGGTTTCAGGGACCACACAGAGAGTGACAATAATAGCTCTGAAATATAAGATTGAGGTAAAAGTATGTAAGACTTTGAAACCTGCATTCAAGACAATTTCTGCTTTGTTCAAGTTCCAGTCAACTCCCAACGTAATTTGGTGTCTTCTCACTGAAGTCTTAGGAATCTACATGAATAAATGCCTGTAGAATAAAGACTAAAGCTGCATTTGACTTCTGGTCAAGGGTATCTTAAGGCTTCTATATTCCCACATGAATCAGGGGCAGTTTCCACACACATTGGATAATCTACCTTCAATCCTCTTTAGTGAACATTTGCAGTGCAGTCCTATGGAGAGTTACTCCAGTCTAAGGCCATTGACTTCAATGGGCTTAGACTGGAGTAACTTTCCATAGGATTGCACTGTCTGAACTGCTTTTCCATGTGTGGAACAAAAAGTCCACTTCCAAAGGATTGCTAAAGTGCATTGAAAGTGCATTATTCAATGTGTGTGGAAATGGCCAGTGTGTATATGAAGATCTTCTACTGAGGTCCTTTTCTGTGTGCTCCTACCTTTGGGGATAAGGGAGGTGGGAGACATGTTGCAGAGAACAAGGTCACCTATAATATTAAATGTTGAGCATCAACTAAAAACTTCCTTCCTTGTTCAAATTTCTGGCAGTGTTTGGTTTGATATGGCTTGGTTTGATTTGGTTACCTGAATTGGTTACTTGCTAGGTTTTTTGCATATCAACAATTATTTTAAATTGTTTTATCATCTTGGGGAGCCATCTCAGGTAGATCACTTTGGGGAGCCATCTCAGGTAGATCACTGGGATATCACAGAACCACAGAGTTGGAAGGGGCCATACAGACCTTCTAGTCCAACCCCATGCCCAATGCAGGACGAGCCTAAAGCATCTCTAACAAATATTCATCCAGCCTCTCCCTGAAAACTGCCAGTGAAGGGGAGCTCACCACCTCTCTAGGCAGCTGATTCCACCTTTGAACTACTCTGACCGTGAAAAAGATTTTCCTAATATCCAGCTGGTACCTTTCTGCATGTAATTTAAGCCCATTGCTTTGGGTCCTATCCTCTGTTGTCAACTGGAACAGCTCCTTGCCCTCCTCCAAATGACAGCCTTTTAAACATTTAAAGAGAACAATCATGGCCCCCCACAATCTCCTCTTCTCCAAACGATGGGAAGTAGATTTAATGAAGAAGATTTTATATACCCTTATGCGCCGTTATTACTGTCATGCAATATTATTCTCAGGAGCTAATGCAGTATTTGTAATGCAACTTGCAAGAGAATATGAGACTCGAAACAAAATGATCAAAGCAGAATGTATGCTATGAATATTAATCACTGTGGGAACAAAAGACCAGTCACTGTGAAGCTTGCTATAAGGTAGTTGCACCTGTAGGACACCTGGTCATGACTTGATACAGAAACTTCTTAGTGAAGCTGCTTTATGCTAAATGTAGCAACAGAGAAAGGGGACAGAAAATGGGTTGCTGAAAGAAGCTAGCTGCGAGCTAATCAGATTAAGCTGTACCTTTCAAGGCTGAGAAGACACCACAGAGAAAGGGGAATGGGTGCTAAATGTAATAGCAAGCACATTCCTCAGGAAGGGAGAGCGATCCCCTCCCACGGAACCCAGCATTCAAGGTTGCGAGGAGCGACATTAGGGCACCCTTGGTAAAGTGTTACATAAGCTAGAGAAGGGGGCAAAGTGAAAAGGCTATGAAAGAGATGTGTGGGAAAGGAAGAAAGATGATCCTCCTAGAGATGTACCAAGGACAGATGAGATGATGATGATGATGATGATGATGATGATGATGATGATGATAATAAGCAACAGCAGTCGGGAAATACTGTAATTATGCTGTTGACCAAAAATGTTTCTTCCAATAAGCATACCCCTGGACTATTATACTTACTCTAATGATACTGCTCTGAGCAGTACCACACTAGAATGAGAATTAAAAGGAAAAGTTTTTAATATATAATCTGTATAGCATTAAAATTTTTAAAATGTTATAAGTTTTTTCCTTAACCAATTGGGAGAGAAACTTAGCTACTGCTAAAGTAGTACTAAAATCCACTTCTGCTAAAAGAAGCCGTAAATTATCCTCTATACTTCCTGGGTCCTGGATATAGGGCTTGATCCAGCTGTCTCTTGCCACGTTTAGAATATTGCATTCAAATAGACAATTTCAATGATGAGGACTCCCGCTGCACAAGCGGGAACAGTTGGAAAGTCCCACGGGAGACGATGGAAAGGAGCGGTGGATCTGGGAGGAGATGGTGTGGTTCTTCAGGTAGAAAAAGAAAAATGTGGGAAACCCCCGTGGGGGGTTCCCCCACCCGACAAGCTTCCGGATATCTTAAGATATCATTGAAATTGGGAAAACATTCACAAGAGAACTCATAAGACACAATTTTTCTATTTGAGGACATAAGCGCTTTTCAGTGTTGTTATACCTCGCTGTATTTTTGATATTGAGTGTTGCATTTTTGATACTGAGTGTTATTATAGTGATCAATTTGACTCTTGAATGAATTTATATTGAGTGTTTATAAAGCTTTTGGAGAAAATCTTTGGAGTATTTGGTATATTGTTGCATTGCTTACCTGGTTGTTTGGACTTGCTTGGTTTGGTGAGCTTTTGATAGCCTCTTTGTTGGTTCAGGAAATCAAAATAAGCTGGAAGAGATGGCGGCAATGTTAAACCCAAGTATATCGGTGATCATACTCTACGTGCTCTTATCATAGTACTTCTGTAGTCCAGATTACTTAGACAACCTAAGATCGAAGAAAGAGCTGCTGAAGGCCCTTGTTCTTTCAGATTATAAGGGTTAATATCTAAGGCCTGGACACGGTTTTCGATCAGCTTACTCCAAGGGCTTTGGTAACAATCAGTTTGTAGCAGATGCAAATAGCTATTTGATTCCGTAGAGAACAGGGGTTTAATCCAAAACCTAAAAGTTGCAGCCCATACCCATGCTTCAAAGGACCTGAGTCCTAGTTCTGCCCTCAATGATACTCCAGCTACACAGTTAGGAGCATCAGTGATTTTCTAAAGAAAATGATGGAGGAGGGAGTCAATCAATTCTCCGCAGGCTTTGGCCCACACAGGTGCTCCGTATAAAAATTGCGAGCCTACCTTACTGTTAAAAACAGTGATGGCAGCTGGGATGTATTGTCCGCCTTTAGACTAGAAAAACTGGATTATTGCCTTTATGGTTATAAGTGCTATGGTTCTAACATTTCTAATGTGGGCTGTCCAAGATATATTTGAGCGAAAGTAAATCCCAAGATATTTGAACATGGTAACTTGTTCAATAAGGTTTCCATTTACATGCCAAAGATCATTCTTCTGGCATAAGGATCTAGAGAACTGCATCACCTTGGATTTGTTGTAATTTATAATCAAACCCTCTGAAGCACAATATTCTGCAAAGGAGGATAGAAGTTGGCGTAGACCCGCTGGGGTTCTAGATAACAACACAGTATCATCAGCATAAAGTAATACTGGGATAGCGGTGTTTGACAATACAGGGGGATGAGACTGTTTGTTGTTTAGTTTGTAAGCCATATCATTAATGTAAAGGTTAAACAGAATGGGGGCCAGCAAACACCCTTGTCTCACTTCTTTCTGCAGAGGGAAAAGATTTGTCAGATGCCCTTTCGAGCTACAACGGACCTGGGCAGCCGAGGGTTCATAAAGCCTTTGTATTAGCCACAGAAGTCTCTGGTCCATCGATGTCTTCCCTAATTTTTCCCATAATCGCTTCCTTGGTATCGAATCGAAGGCTGTCTGTAAATCCATAAAAGCCACGTATAGGCATTCCTTTGCGACAGCTGTATATTTCTTCGCCAGATGATGTAATAATATACAGTGGTCAGTTGTCGATCGCCCTTTTATAAAACCTGCCTGTTCAGGGCCGACAATGTTCTCAAGGAGGATCCACTCGAGTTGACGGAGTAACAAAATGGAGGCATATATTTTTCCCAAGATGGATAATAGACTGATGGGCCGATAATTACTCAGATCATTTTTATTCCCTTTCTTATAGATAGGAACAATTATTGCTCTTCGCCATATATTAGGAATTTGGCCTGTCTGGTTAATGATAGTAAAAATGGATGCCAGAGTATCGCACCACCAATCAAGGTTAGATGAGAAAAATTCCAGTGGAGCCAAATCTGGCCCAGGGGCTCGCCTGGACTATTATATCATTAGAGGTGGTAGCCCACTTGAGCTAATGGGAACCACAGCAATGTTTGAGCCAATAGAATAACAAATATTGTAATTAATCAATAGGTATAGAATGCTATGCACAGCTATTGCTGCTTTGATGAGCGTTGGACACGAGGAGACCTTTTACTCTCTGTGTAACCATCTTTCCTCCGTGTTTAATAAATGGTATAGACTTGCTTCGTTCACAGGACTCTGCGTCTGTCTCTTCTTATGATTGGCTGAGGGACATTCGGACCACAGATTGTGTGGAACAAAACTAAACATTCCCAAGGCCCTCAGCCTTTCCTCATAG
Organism: Eublepharis macularius; assembly: GCF_028583425.1. Lineage (NCBI taxonomy): Eukaryota > Metazoa > Chordata > Lepidosauria > Squamata > Eublepharidae > Eublepharis > Eublepharis macularius. The sequence goes on from NC_072790.1 coordinate 195,021,295, forward strand.
GGCTCAGTCTCCAGTCCCTTGATCATCCTCATTGCTCTCTTCTGCACCTTCTCAATTTTGTCCACATCTTTTTTGAAGTGAGGCCTCCAGAACGACGCACAGTACTCCAGGTGTGGCCTGACCAAGGCAGTATAGAGAGGGACTATGACCTCCTGCGATTTCGATGCAATGATCCTTTTGATACAACCCAAGACTGAGTTTGCCTTTTTTGCCACCGCATCACACTGACTGCTCATATTTAGTTTACAGTCCACTCTTACCCCAAGATCTCTTTCACATACACTACTACCCAGAAGTGTATCCCCCCTCCAGTATTTGTGCTTCCCATTTTTGTGGCCCAGATGTAATACTGTGCACTTATCTAAGTTGAATTGCATCCTGTTCATAACCGCCCAGTTCTCCAGAGTATTCAGGTCTTGTTGAATTTTAATTCTATCTTCTTGGGTGTTTGCTACTCCTCCCAATTTGGTATCATCAGCAAATTTAATTAGTAGCCCGTTTACCCCTTCATCCAGATCACTGATAAAAATATTGAAAAGTACTGGGCCCAAAACCAAGGCCTGCGGCATCCCACTGGCCACTACCCTCCAATCTGATAAATGCCATTGACCACCACTCTTTGGGTGCAGCCCTCTAACCAGATCCCTATCCACTGAAGTGTCCTATAGTCCAGTCTGCAGTCTTCCAGTTTACCCATTAGAATGTCATGGGGAACCTTATCAAAGGCTTTACTGAAATCCAGGTAAATCATATCAACAGAGTTCCCACGATCCAGTAAGCTTGTCACTCGATCAAAGAAGGAAACCAGGTTGGTCTGACAAGATCTGTTGGGGCTAAAACCATGTTGACTTCCCCAGATCACTAAGCAGTCCTTCAGATGCTTACAGATCAATCCCTTTAAAATCTGCTGTAATATCTTCCCAGCAACAGAAGTCAGACTGACAGGCCTGTAGTTTCCCGGGTCATCCTTCTTCCCTTTCTTAAAAATTGGGATAACATTTGCTCTTCTCCAATCTTGTGGCACATCCCCAGTCCTCCAGGAGGCCTTGAAGATGATGGACAGAGGCTCTGCAAGTTCTCTAGAAACTTCTTTGAGCTCTCCTTGGTGCACACCATCCGTCCCAGGGGATTTGTATTCATCCAGTGCAGCCAGGTGCCTCTCCACAACCTCTCTGTCAATGTCAACTAGCCTCCCAGGTATCCTGTCATGTCTTCTACCATCTCTAGATGAGCTCGAGTTCTTCAGGGAGAAAACAGAGGCAAAAAAAGTCATTAAGCCTGTCTGCTTTTTCTCTGTTCTCCATCAGAGTTTCTCCTTCTACTCCTAAGAGTGGTCCAATTGCCTCTTTTACCTTGTGTTTGCTTCTCACATATGTGTAGAAGTTTTTCTTATTGTAGCGAGCCCCCCTGGCCAGTCCCAGCTCATACTGAGCATTGGCTTCTCCGATGGCAAATCTGCAGTACCTAGTAATCCTCATATATTCCTCTTTAGTGGTCTATCCTTCTCTCCATTTCCTGAACATTTCCTTTTTCTCCCTTAGCTTATTCTGGAGCTCTCTGTTCATCCACATCAGTTTCTTGGAGCCCTTACCATGTTTCCATCTTGCTAGCCCTAGTAGCATAGTAGTTAAGTGATTGGGCTGTAAATCTGTATTCTGCTGGTTCAAATCCCACTACTGCCATGAGCGCATGGCTTTGGGTAAGCCATTCCTCAGCCCCAGGTCTCCAGATGTATAATGGGCATAATAAACACTGACTTTGTTCACCACTCTGAGTGGGGCACTAATTGGACTAGAAGAGAGGTATGTAAGCATGTTTCCATCTTGCTGTAGTAATAATAATAATAACATTCAATTTATATACCACCCTTCAGGATGACTTAACACCCACTCACAGCGGTTTACAAAGTATGTTATCATTATCCCGACAACAACAAATACCCTGTGAGGTGGGTGGGGCTGAGAGAGCTCCTAGAGACTGTGACTGACCCAAGGTCACCCAGCTGGCTTCAAGTGGAGGAGTGGGGAATCAAAGCCGGCTCTCCAGATTAGAGTCCCATGCTCTTAACCACTACACCAAACTGGCTTGAGCTTGCAAAAGCTCATGTTTGAGAAGAGCCCACTCTTCACTTGCTCTTTTCCCACTCCCCCACGGAATGACTCTCATCAAGCCTCTGAGTTCATTGAAGTCCGCCCTACAAAAATCTAACCTACAAGTCTGGCTACAAACTTCCTTGGCCCCCCACAGCAACTGGAATTCAAGGAGGACATGGTCACTTCCCCCTAAGAGCCCCGCCACCTTCACCCCATCTACCAATTCTTCCCTGTTGGTTAATATTAAGTCTAGTATGGCCGAGCCCCTTGAAGCTTCCTCCACCATTTGAAAAAGGAAGTTATAAGTAAGATATAAGTAACAGTGTGGAACTGTGCCGATTAACTCCCATCCAATTAGTGGTGTGAAATTAGTGGGGTTGTCTAGAGTAAATCTGAGCATGATTGCAATACAAAGCTGCTGTGCAGTCATTAATTTTCTATGCATATATTTCGGTCTGGCCCAAAGTTTTTTGATGCCCTAGGAAAATTCCTTGTTTTGTTCTGTTGCTGCTTCCCTCCAGCAGTGGTGGCAACAGGTGGCAGTGACCCAGGCAGCTCCAGCCCTGCCCTGCCCCATTATTCCAACTGGGCTATTCAGTTTTGTGGTGGAGCAGTGGCAGTAGAGACACTTGGCACTTGAATGGAGCTATGCAGGGAAAGAAAATGGGCAGGAGGATGGTGGAAAGGCATATGAGAAAAAGGAGGTTCTTCTTCCTTTTTTGGTGCTCCTCAAAATTGGACCGCTTAGGCTGTGGCAATCATCCCAAAGTTCCGGCTGCCTCCAGGCCTCTGGACCAATTCAGGGTAATATGCCTTCAAGCAAGCCCTGGAGACTGGCCAGCCAACCAGACCCCTGGAAGTACACTGGATATGAGGGGGTGAACTAGCTCTCTTTAAATAAGGAGAACTAATACTTATTTCCCACAGATAGGGCATTTGGTAGCTCTGGATATAGGGCTGCCAGGTCTCCCAGTGGGGGTGTGGGATCCCTCACTTCCAGCCTCTGCTCCCCACCTCACTCACCTGATCAGAGGGGGGGAAAGGCCTGGGGAACGAACCCTAGTGGCAAAAAACATCCTGGGCAAGAGCGCAGTGGAGGTGCTTTCCCTGGCCATGATGACGTCACTTCCTTAAGTGATATCATTGCACCCGGCAGTGGGCATGCTCCAGTGCTTCACAGGAGCAGCAGCATGATTTCACTTCCAGAAGTGACATCATTGTGCCTGCTGGGAGCAAGAAACACCCCCCCCCCCAGTCCTAGATTGAGGGCCGATCTTTACCCAATCAGCCCCTGGTGTGACCCTTTGCTTCTGCATCACTCACAGAATAATGGGCCTTGAGTCTTGGTGAGAAAGGCAGACTGTAAACAAAATAAATAAATAAATAAATAAATGTGTGTATGCATATGTGTATATATATGTAATTATATAATTATAAATAAATATTGGTAAATATTTATTTTGTTTATAGCCTGCCTTTCTCACTGTGACTCAAGGTAGTTTACACGGTGTATCAACACAATTGACAGGATGAGACAACTAATAAGCAATATAATAAGACAAGAATTACAGAAATCTGTAACAAAGTATAAACTATTAGAAATAATATGTTAAAGGATAAAAACAGCACAGTGAGTAGAATAATATATATAGCTAACATATAATTCATATTATGGTATAATTCACATGCTTGCTCAGTAGAGAAAAAGTAAAGAACTTGTGCCAGGCTGCAGAGAACATAGCTACTGCACAAGAGTTCATAGGAAACCTGTCACATCCCATCACTCATGTCCAGACCTATCTTAGTTTTTATACCATCCTACCTCTAAGAATCTCAGGGAGGCCTCTTTGTTTCCTCCTTCCTCAATTTATCCTTACAACAACCCTGTGAGGTAAGTTGTGTTGAGAGAGTGTAACTGCCCCAAAGTCGCCTAGTGCACTGGTCTTCACGTAGCCTTCCTGCTGGTCACAAGCTCCTGTACAGGTGCCATTTTCTCCCTACTTTTTGAAAAGTACTGCGGTTATTGCACATCTACAGGGAGCAAGGCCAGCATGCCTCTTGACTTTCTTAGCGCACATAATGGATGATGAGCTGAGATCACTTACTAGGATTTTTTCAGACCTTTGACCCTTTGTTTGTTTCTCATTACAGTACACCTCCTGGTGCTAGGCTAGTATTTTCCTCCTCCTTGGCTTCCTGCCTATAGTAAATGATACTGGCAAGGTAATAACTAAGGTTGCCAAGTGCCCACCGAGGGTGGGGAAACTTCTGCCCTGTCCTCTATTGCCCACCCTCACTCCTGTAAGCAGTAAGTTGGTGAAATGGAGGGGCTGGAATGGCGTGCTGCAATGCCATGATGTCATTTCCAGTGGCATAACTGGAAGTGACATCAGTGCATCATGGGATGCCCTAGGATTCCCCAAAACTCTTGGGGAACTCAGTGATGTCACTTCTGCTTATGCAGCTGGAAATGACATTACAGCACTGTGGGATGCTGTTTTGGTAAGTCTCTACTCCTCCAGTATCCCAGGGGTTGCTGGTATCCTAATCATATTATCTATTTTTTCATTTTTATGGGATCAAACAGTCCCTCTGAATTTTTGAACATTTTTTTCCTTCAGGTATTCACCAAACATCATATGGTTGCCCCACAGAATTTATATTTTTCAAAAATTAGGATGTAAATATCCCTTCTCCTAAATGTAGTTTAACGAACTTCCATTCACATTCAACTGCCTGCAGGCAGTTTAGTACTGTGAGTGCTTCTTTCCAAAGAAGGAAACAAAAATATTTTTTTGTGTTTGAGAGACAAAGAGAGAATTCAAGCCTTCTCCAGTCAATTGAGGACTGCTGATGAAGCAGACCATTTCTCACAAAATTTCAGGCCCAGTAAATTGGTTTCTCTCTAAGGTACCACTACAATTTTTGTTTTTCTTCTCAATTGTTACTGAACCAATTTCTGGAACATTTGTGAAAGACCATTACAGAGTGACATTCTGTTCTCCTTAAAAAAATATTCCAGAGAACAACATTGTATTTTTGAAATGATTTTAAAATAACCTTTTATATGACTTTTGAAAAAGGCAATAATACACTTGTGACATGGGAGCATACTTGCAATAAACAGCTTTTTGTGGTTATTGCTTTAGAATTTAACTGGCCATAAAAGCTGTTTATTGCTTTGTACACTGCCCTGCCGTAAACAATACACCTTACTTAAGTTATCACTACGCTCTGAGTAACTGCACCAAAGACAGCTTTAAATCAAGCAGGAATATTTCATTTTCACATGAACAAGCGATAAAAGTAATATATGAACCTTCCCCTCCCCTTTGGTGATTATGGGAAAGTATATTTCTTCCAAAGACATGTGTTTGAGATGGCATCATAGGAGGAACTCCTGCTACAGACATAAAATTATACTAGTTGGGTGGAAAGGTGGCCAACAAACATTTTAAATACGTTTTAAATGATATATGATATGCAATGATATGCAGTGATATGCAGTGATATGATATGAGCTATCTTTCTCAAAAGTTTGTAGTGGGAAGCAGCCTGATTACACTAAACCTGAAGAATTGTGCTGGTCTGCTGTTTTGGGTACTTAAGCACAATCAAACTGCACAAACACTGCGGCACTGGAAGTGAATGTTTGTGTGGGAGGTAGAGGTGAAAGTAGGGATGCCAGTCCCCCAGTGGGGGCGGGGGATCCCTGCTCCCACCCTACACCATCCCTGTTTACCTGGCCAGTGTGGGGGGGAATACGCCTTCTGTGGCATGCTCCCAGGCTGTGCAGCACACTCCCAGGTGGCACGGTGCACTCAGGCATGCTGCTGTGGAGCACAGGAGTGCTGTTGTGCTCTGCAGCATCCAGAGCTGGGTTGATTCGGCCTGGATTTGGGTCAAATTGGGCTCAAATCAGCCCAAATCATGCCAAATCGGGCCACTGTGGAGCATGGCAGCTCTCCCACACTCTGCAACTGCCCAATTTGGGCCCTAATTGGGCACAAATCAGGCTGAATTGGGCCTGAATTGTCACCTTGGGTAGCATGGGAGCACTTCCAGGGTGGCATGTGACCTGCGTGATGATGTCACTTCCCAGAAGTGACATGTGACAGTCAAAACTTTAAGGTAGGTGCTAGGCCTCAGATCTCCTGCTCGTGGCAGGGGGGGGGCGACGACCTAGTAACCCTACGTGAGAGCTACATTAGAACAGTGGTCTACAGTTGATGGGGCAGAGTTCTCAAGTAGTAGCAGAAGGACCTCAATAAATGGAGGCCTATGTGCTGGGTTGTGTGAGCCCCTTTACAGCCACCTTTCCCTCCTTGCCGTTCAGAAGGATCTGCTGCTATTTCATATGAGTGTCATGCCTCCCACCTCTCATACAAACTGGTATGAGCAGCTGGACAGTGACACAAGGGCAGTAGGTGGTAGAAACAGATTCCTCCATGTCTCTTACCTTTGGTTTGTTCCTTCCTACATTACAGATCCTGAAACTTAGCTCATTTCCCTCTCCTGCCATTGTGGCCTAGTACTCCAGGACTTGAAACTGGTGAGGTCATCACTGGTTTTCGTTATCACATACAGTTCTGATGTCACATGACTTCCTGTCGTGTTCTTGCAGGCAGCTCCATTCGTCTATGCTCATTGGGTCCCAGGTAGAAATGTTGAAGACTACTGACTAAAAGCTGAGTCACCACTTCCTGGAACGTTTGTTGTATCTAACTGAATTTTTCAGCAACGTGCTTCATGGTAGTTTTACAAGTTACAGAATTAGAGTTGCCAGGTCCTCTTACCCTCATGGCTGGAGTTGGAGGACCTGGCACTTACTTTGTGCCTTGCCCATGATCTGTGCACACGTGCTCCCGGCACTTGCATGATGACATCACTTCCAGGAAATGACATCATCATGTTGGCCATGAGCATGCTCTTGCGCTTTGCACAGGGCTAATTCTGGCTTGTTTGGGGCCAAAATTGGCTCCAGCGAAGTGTGGGAGCATGCCTACAGCCAGCGCAATGACATTTCAGGAAGTAACATCATCACGCCCCCTGGAAGCGCATGCACCATGCGTGTTCCTGGGGTGCATACCAGTGGTGGGCAATCTCCGGGGGGGCTTGCCACCTCCCACCAATTGCTAGTGGATCGGCAAGCAACAGGGCAAACCTCCAGGAGTTTGTCCATCACTGGCAGAAACCTGGGAACCCTACACAGAATGTTGTTTTCAGCTGTAGCTATTTTCATAGAAAGGAAGCTTAGGCCCCACACTGGAAACTGGAATTTTGGGGGTAATTTGCACAGTCCATGATTTCACTTGAGTGTTCCATACAGTTTTGTAAATAAATAGTTCTTAGTTAAGCACAGAAGGATCTTATTTTTTGTGCTGTTTTTACAACACAATGGTGTTTATGATGGATCTCTGCCATTATCCAAGCCAAAATTCCAAAGGATCCTGAGTAATTGTATGGTTTTCCTTCACCCAATGTGGTATACTAGACTCACAGAGCACAGGGCATCCTGGAAGGGAGATCCAAGGAACCTTGGAACATGACATGTTAATATTCTGTAGTCTATTTTAGCCTTTTGAAAGCCTCAAGCCTCGATCACTTATTTCTAGAGGTTCCCAATACACTAGAATATAACTATTTCCTTCCAGTTCAATGATTCTAAGAAATAGAGCCAGATTTCCTCCATACGGATATGGTCAGCAGAATATGTTGATATAACATGCTTTCCAGAATGCCACACTGACTATCCTTTGTACTGTGTTGGCCACCTGTTGCAATTCTTTCTGGCAAAGGATGCAAGTCAGAGCCTGAAGTTTCTCAGTGTGGTGCTGCAATCATTCATAGGCTTTACCTGACATAGCAGCCATCATACCCCAGGAATCTGGGCAGCAGCCTACCCTCGAGGCACTCCCAACCTGCTTGAAATTCCTGACCCACTAGCTGGAAAACACTGCTTGTGGGAACAGGGATCCTCTGCTTCCAGTAAACCACATTACTAACTTCTGCTGTTAATCAATTGTAATTCATATTGACAGATTCAGCACTTTTGGCTCAATTATATGACATTCTTGTTTAACGTGCAGTAACGTCTGGCATAGGACAGATCCTGCGTTGTAGCAGTAATATAAGCCATTCCATTGGTCTCACTGGTGTAACTGAGAAAAGAGACTTGGCCAGTGAAATGTAACTGAGCTGTTATTAAAAAAATAATAATAAAGGATGTATTCATAGACTTTCTACTTGGATTTATTTTCTACTTGATAGCATCCTTTTAGATAAACTTATAGATTTATACTTTGTAAGTTGATGATACCGTTCATAGCACTGCAGAAATAAACTATATGTGTATATATATGTATATAAATTAAGACATCCAGATGTTAAAGAATTCTAAAAGTCTTCCTTGTTGGGAGGGGGGGGGAAGGTAAATAAACATTAAAAATGTTTTTCTGAATAACTATTCATTTTAATGGCACCCCAAGAGTTCATCCAAAGGTCTCCTGCTCACTTGGGAGCCAGGACCATACATTTTGCCTCTGCATTCTTTGACTTGCTACAAAGAGCTAATTCTTTCAATTAATGAAAGAAAGGCTGCTGATGTGGATGGATTGACAAATTATTTTTAAAGCCTAATTTATTCAAGCTGATGGCAAAGTCTGATATGATGAAAATGTTTTAAGAGGCAAAGGGGTGTGTGTGCATGTGGAGAACTTTGGCTTGAAAAGAGCCACTAGTGTCTATTCATTCTGACTCCAAGACTTGATATTTCACCTCTACGTGAATATTTACATTGTATTTATTTATTAAAAATTCATACCTCATCTTTGGTATCAAATATTCCCAAAGAGGTGTACATTGTAGTAAAATTTCCATTATACATTCAGTTTAAGATATCATAAAAATATCTACCCCAACGAACACATCAGTTCAATAACCAGTGATCAGGAAGAAAACAAAGCAAAATAATTTTAAAATAATCAGCAGACCTCCTCAAGACCTGCTGTGGAGCTGCTGTTGGCTGGTGATTGGGAAACTGGGTGACAGCCTATGCTGGGTAGGGTTGTATTCCTCTCTTGCTGTTAAATAGTGATCTACATCTCAATGCTCAGAATTCTTCAGTGGTGTGTAGCAATTTTAGCTGCAGTTTGTCAGCGGTATCCCTTCCTCAAGAGGCATTATCCAGCCGCAGTAATCCATGCTCTTGTCAGGTTAGTTGACTATCATAATGCTGTACATGGGGCTTCCCTCAAAGAAGGTTCAGGAGTTTCAATTAGTTCAGAATGCAGAAGCTAGGGTGCTGTCTACGATGGATTACAGGTAACATATTATACTAATACATAAACAGTTGCATTGGCTACCTGTTTATTTTCAGTTCCAGTTCAAGGTCTTGATTTCGATGTACACAGCCTTAGAGCCAAAATAGATGTGACAATTGTTATAGATCCAATTTATTGCCACTGACACAACTTTAGAAGAAAATCTAGCTGTTTAAAAATTTCCACAAGAGCCCAGTCCTGATCAGTCCAATGGTATCATGGCACGATGTGATCTTGCTCCCCTCTGTGCTTTTTCAGATTCCAAAACAGTTGTGGGGAGCTGTTTGGGCATTTGAAAAGGCATGGGGTGGGGGGACAAGACTGCACGGCGCCACCACACCACAGGCCCTCATGGCAACTTTTAAACAGGTAAGTTCTCCTCTAAAATGATGTTGGCAGCCACAGGTTGGATTAGGGTTGCCAGGTGCCCCAGGGTCCAAACTGGTGGATGGGTTGGTTGTGGGGGTGTGCGCTGGGGGAACTTACCTCTGGAGCACTTCCATGTTTTTCCAGGAATGACGTCATTCCTGGCACAACATGGAAGTGGAGGGTCGCGCGCAGTATTGCAGGCGGATTTTTATCAAATCAGCCCCATGCAGGGGCCTTCACTTTCTTTTCATGCTGGTAATGATGTCATTCATGGAGCAACAAGGAAGTGTTCCCGAGTGCCCTGTGGGGCTCCCAGGCCCATTTTCTGCACCTTTCCCCCCACTGGCCAGGAAAATAGTGGGAGGGGCAGAGGCTGGGAATGGGGGATCCCCCACCCCCACCAGGGGAATGGGGTCCTTAGTTTGGACACATCACCACTGTAACATTTAGTTTGGCCCTAAGACCAAGGGTATTTAAAGGACTATCTATGGCTATACATTCCTACCTGGGCATTACACTTAATTTCAGGCCCTGTCTCCTGTTCCCTGCCCAGTTGAATGTGAAGTAGGTGGGCATAAAGGATAGGGCTTTTTCAGTGGTGTCCCTCTTGCTCTGGAACATGCTTCCCATCTCCCTACATTGGGAGTTTGCTGATGGAACCATGCCAATTCTTTAAAAAAATTCAACAAGCTTTTAATTGATTATCCCTTTGGAATGATCTATCTGCTTCTCATTTTATTTTTTTTACAGTGATTATGTTTTGTTTTTCACTACTGTTTAGGTGCTTTGAGATTATCTAAATGTTTTAAGAACTCTTTTAGGCTTTTGCTGATTGTTGTGTTGATTATATGCTGTTTCACTGCACTATGACCTGCCTCAGGCAAATCTTTATGGCAAGACGTTATACAAATGCATCAAATAAATAAATATTTTCCCTCAACTATTAATTAAACCCAAAGTATGCTGGAAGATATGTTTTTCTACAAATTAAGAAGAATGATGTCAGAGGTTCCTCATAGGGGGAGATTCTACTGTCTTGGTGTTGCTGTTGAAAAGACCCTGTCAAATGCAGCCACACACTGAACCTCCAGTAATGGTGACAGACAAAATAAGGCTTCGCTGGATGACCTCAGTAAGCAGTTAGGCTCATACTGGAAAAGATGGCTGTTTTGCATGTAACTAAGTCTGTGTGTATTAAAGTAGGGGTTTTGACTATTGGTTACTGTGGGTTTAAATGCAAGCCTCTAAAGTGAGGATGGGCTGGATGGCTGGATGGCTGAAAGGAATGTGCTGTGATTGGATGGTAGCGATACCCTAGGGGGTGGCGTGAATTGCAATTTTCAGTCAGAGAAAAAAGTGTTCATTCTGGCTTAGGGTTTCCAGGTCGTGTGTGTGTGTGTGTGTGTGTGTGAAAATGGGGGATGGATGGTCACAGGGGAATAATTCCTGGCATGACACAGAAGTAATTAGTTGGGTCAAGGGCTAGGTAAAAATCATCCCCAAACACTAAATTGGGGGCAGATTTTTACTCAATTGGTCCCCAGTACGACCCATTACTTCTGTGTCATGCTAGGAATGATGTCATTCCTGGTGCGATGCAGGGGTGCCCCAGAGCATGTGTGCTTTGCCCCCCCCCCACATTCCCAGACTTCCCCACCCACCGGCCAGGTGAGAGGTGGTGGAAGGCAGAGGCTGGGGACAGGGGATCCCTTACCAGGGGACTGGCAAGCCTATTCTGGCTAAGTCAGGTAAACTGTTTCGAAGTCTGAAAAGGGTTTCATTCTGAGAAATCCTAAGTCAGGAAAACTGTGTGTGAGCCTGCGTCAGTCTGTGTGTATCTCAGGAGAAGTTATTCTAGTTAAGTCAGGTGAACTGTGTGGAAACCTGAAAAGTTCTCATTCTCTCTAGGGTGGACAAGCTGTGCAGAAAGACATGAGTGAATGTATGTCTGGGTGGATGAGAAGAGGGTTTATTCTGTTAGTGAGGAGATGTGTGAAAAATTTGTGACTGGGTCTCAGAATATATAACTTTTAAAAAAACCCATCTAACTTATGAACTATTCTGAAACCAATACGCTAATCAAAACTCTGTAGCCAACACACTTATCCTACTATATAAAAGGCTGTGTTCTAGACAAGTCACTTCCTACCTTGGTGCACCTCTAAAGGGTGCTGCTGTGGAGGAAAGCCCAGAAGAGGCTGCCCATCCCTCCAAGAGCATGCCATAGCGGGAAGCCCAGGCTGGGATCAGGCATGGAGCAGGTGGCAATGCTCACCCCTCCTTTACCCAGCCTGGCTTGGGAGCGGGTAACTCAGTGGAAAAACCGCAACTGAAAGGGAAAAAAACCGATACAACATTACCACTATGAACAATTTTGACGTGTATTTAAGTGAAAAGAGACCAGTGCATCTAATAAATACTTATATAATACAAATAAATACTTATAACTTTATAAAACATATAATCATAAATTATTACAACAATACTATTCAATAATGGTGTTGGCCACTCCCCCCCCCCCCTTCAGTTGTGGTTTTTCCACTGAGTTACTTGTTCCTTAGTACTGGGGGTGCCTCTTTGTTTGTTGTTTGGCTTGGGAATGGAGCAGGTTGCAATGCCCGCTCTCCGTTCAACCCACCAGAATCAGGTGCAGAGCAGGCAGCAATGCCTGCCCCCCTTCATCCTGTCGGGATCGAACGCAGAGCAGGTAGCAACACCCGCCCCCCCTTCACCCCGATGGAATCAGGAGCAGAGCAGGAGACAATTCCCACCCCCCTTCACCCACCTGGGGATCAGTCACGGAGGAGGAGGCAATGCCCATCCTCCCCTTTCTAGAGCCTGTTGTATTTTCCCCAACAATGGGATTTAATACTAGTGTACTTATAAATGAATTCTACTTCTACTTAAGCAAAAAAGAATCCCTTTGTTTACCTCATAGCCACCCCCATGCACTGACTATTTTGTCATACTATCATCTATTAACAAAGCCTTCCTATAATACCAGTTAAACAGAGGAAGTCTAAGGCAAAAGCCTTTGGTTGCTAGAAAACCTTCTAGGAAGCAGCAATATATGGGTCATACAAATAGGGCAAAGTGCCACAGGTGGTATTAACAGTGGGATTCAAACTCCATAGTGAACGTGTTTTTGAGGTATAAGCCTGGGTAAAGTAGTGAACACCTGAAGCTCTGTGTGTGTGGAGGAAAAAAAAGTGTGGGTTGTGACCAGAACCCTCTTGAGGTAAAAGTTTGAGGTAATGTAAGGAGGAGTTGATTAAAGATCCAAGGCAGGTTAAAAAACAAACAAAAATGGTTACAATGGCTCTTCAGGTATCCCAGTCTCAAAAAGTTTTCAGCTTTAAAATTCAAAACTGATACTTTGAACCAGACTGTAAAATGAACTGGAAACCAATGAAACAGTGGCCGTTTTCACACACCTGTAAACTCTCCAGAAAATCGCACAAAACTCACGGCACGACAACATCTTCATAGAGCGATTTCCTGTCATGATCCTATTTGGTGTAGTGGTTAAGATCGCGGGGCTCTAATCTGGAGAGCCAGGTTTAATTCCCCACTCCTCCACTTGAAGCCAGCTGGGTGACCTTGGGCTATTCACAGTTCTCTGGAGCTCTCAGCCCCACCCACCTCATAGGGTGTTTTGTTGTGGGGATAATAATGACATACTTTGTAAACCACTCTGAGTGGGCATTAAGTTGTCCTGAAGGGTGGCATATAAATCGAATGTTGTTGTTGTTGTGTTATTATTAATAGTGCAATGACGTCAGAAATTGTGCCATTAAACAGGATCATGATGGAAAATCGTGCTATGAAGACGCCGTTGTGCCATGAGTGTTGCATGATTTTCCAGAGGTTACAGGCGTGTGAAAACGGCCTGTATCAGAATTGGCATAATAACTCGGCCTTCAAATTTTGAAACTAACTGAAGTTCCAATAGGATTTCCAAGTCCAGGCTGGGAAATTCCTGGAGCTTTGATAGTGGAGCCTGGAGAGAGTGGAGACTGACCTCAGCAGTAATACTATAGAGTCCACATGCAAAGCAGACATTTTCTCCAGGATAGCTGATCTCTGTAATCGACAGCAGTTGTAATATCAGGAGATCTTCACGCCTCACCTGGAGGTCAGCAACCCTAGTTCCCACATTTCCCCCCCCAAAGATGGCCACAGGTAGAGTGTGTCATAGTAATCAACTCTGGAAGTTACCAAAGCATATGTAATTGTAACCATGTTTGGAATAAATCTGAAAATCACAATAACACCAGTGTTGTGAAATGGTAAACACTACATTTTCAATATAAGAGGGTTAGCCTATCAGTAAAGATTTTTGTTCAACTCACTGGCAAGTTAGGCATCAGGATATTAGTGATACACATCTGCAACTCAGATTGCTGTGGATCATCATCTTTCAATGGCATTCATTACCCAAGAGTGTGTTTTTTATTGCATTTAATGCCCCAATTATAACAGCATTGCAAAGGCAAGCATTTTATCTTTGGGATTCTATTGGGATATATGACCTGATATTTAACAAAAAGAATTATCTGTGTATTATCTTGACAGTGATTGGTGAATGCCTTTCATGGTTCAGGACCAACCTTGCATAATTCACTGGAAGGATTCCTGTTCCCCCCCATTTGCCTGCCTGTGTCTTTTGCATGAAGCCCCTCTGGGAACAGAAGGCAAGTGCACCATGTTAACAAGCCAAACAGGAAACAAAACTCAGCATGTCATCTGTACTGTACAAGTCTTATCACTGTGAATAAAGGTGTTTCCTCATGTTCTTGCCTTGATGTCTCTCTGAGGGTTATAATGAAGTAATTTAAGTGCATTTCCCTTCCTAGTAAGTGTAGTACTTGAGTTTCTGAAGCAAAGCACTGTGATGTGGTGGATCTCTAAAATGGAGATGGGGTTTGGATTAGAGATGGGCATGAACAGCAATACAAATGAAAAAAGGCCATGAACAGCCCGATTGGCTGTTCACACGAGCAAGCTGTTCGCGAGGCACCATTTTAAACGAACAAGTGGTCATTTCAAGTCCCGTTTGTTGCCTTCATCCTCCATTTGTGAAACCAGACAGTCGGGCTCCTTCAATCAATTCCCTTGGCAACGGAGGCAAGTACTGTCTGAACTCTGCACTCTTTCTATTGCCCTAGAAACCCCAATCTAAGCCCAATTTAGCTTGATAGGCAGGTCTTCCTTCCAAGTGTGGAGCTCCAAATTGGTTACATGGGAGCAAAGACCAGGGGGGAGGGGAGGTCTTCTGTAGCCATGGGAACACCAATCTCATCCCTCCAAACCCTGTTAGGCAGTTCTGACTGCCAACCACAGACCTCCTTGTTTTGTTCTATGGAACCTCTGGTTATAAAAGGCAACGTGTTCCCAGCTCTGGCTTCCAGTCTCAGTGGAGTGGGAGAGAGCAGTTGCTAGCATTTTGAGAGAGAGACAGGGAGCGTGCAGTGGAACTTGAATTTTTTTTTGTGTGTGGTGGGATAGGGATCTATCCCCCCTGGTTTCAGGGCTGCTGCCTGGCTCTGGGGCCAAGCTTAGTGGGCACCTCAGCTGAGGGCTCACACTGATTATTATTAGTGCCTGATCTAGTCAGGTTTCTGGGAGCGCTGGGCTAGGGCTCTACGCCCTCCCTTTGGTTCCAGGGCTGCTGCCTGGCCCTGGGGCCAAGCTCAGTGGTAACCTCGGCTGAGGGCTCAAACTGAATATTATTAGTGCGTGATCTGGTCAGGTTTCTGGGAGTGCTGGGCTAGGGCTCTACCCCCTCCCTCTGGTTCCAGGGCTGCTGCCAGGCCCTGGGGTCAAGCTCAGTGGGCACCTTGGCTGTGGGCTCACAGTGTTCTCTCCTTTTCTGTCCTCCTTAATTCTTGTTTGCTGGCACTATGAGGATTCGGGCAGGGGCCAAGGGTGGTAATGGGGAGGAAGTGCAAAGTTTGTTCTGGTTGCCCCATGGGAAGCAATACTGGGGGGTGCTCGGGGGCAGCAGAGACTCCTGCTGCCCAAGATTCACCAGTGGGGGCTGTGGAGGAGGCCAAGGAGATCTTGCCGCTGGGGGAAGAGGAACTCTTTAAACTTTTTGAGGAGAAGGAGGAGGGGGAGGGATCTGTGGAGGAATGGTTGGGGTTTGATGAAACATCCATTCCATCCCCATCCCAAACTCCGGGTGCTGTCCCTGCCTGCAGTCCACCCCTCACTCCGTCTTCTGGTGCCAGCTCTGCAGCACCGCCTGTAATCCTTCATCCTCTTTCCCCTGGAAAAGTTAGTAGGCCACATTTCAACCTCTCCGTATGGAGGCACTTTCGGACCCTTCTGAATGACCCCCATGTGATGTGGTGCTGTGCCTGTGATGGCCTGGTGTGTAGGGGCAATGATCCTAAGCACCTGTCATTGATGGTCCTGCATAGGCACCCGAGGACACACCACCTGAGCATGTTGTCTCCGTCCTCACCCAATGTAACATCCGGCAGATGAAAAAAGAGGGCTACCAGCTCTTCTGACCAGGGATCAGTGGGAGGGTCACTGGAATCCACCCGAAGCAAGAACCCTTGCCCTGAGGGTGCTACTAGTGAAAGTGGAACAGTCAGGCATGCTGCCCTTGCAGAGGTTGTTCCCTTGGGATCGGGGATAGTGCCGGTGAAAAGGGTGAGGTCGAGGGCTCAGGAGGTGGGCATTCGTGTCCTGGTGGAGATGATTGCCCTACAAGGATTCCCCCTATCCATCATGGAGGGTGTGGGCTTCAGAGGCTGCTTTGGCATTTTGCCGCATGGTTCTCCATACCATGGCCAGCGAGTCCTGCTCGCCCTCTACCAGTGCATGTGAGACATGGTACTCAGGGAGCTGTCAGCTGCCAATGACCATACCGTCCATTTCACGGCCAACCTCTGGAGCAGCTGCCATCATGGCTACCTCAGCATCACCGCCCACTGGTGGCAACCAGAGGACCTCTGCCGCCCCAAGACAAGCAGAGGCCACCGAAACAAGGTGCCAAGGTTGACACCGGGCTACAGGGTAGTTCTTTGCCTGGCCAGGGGGATGGATGACGTTCACACTGGGAAGAACATTGTCACCATAATCAAGGCAGCTCTGAGTGAGTGGATGGCGGGGGGGGAGGGTTTGTCTGTGGCTTCATGGTGACAGCTGCGGGAAGCAACATGTTGGCAGCCCTGAGAGAGGCATCCCTTCTGGGCCTGGTGTGCATGGCACACAGGCTGCACCTGGTCACGAGGGACCAGGTGCAGGCTAGGTAGGAAGCCGAGGGACAGCTGGGACGAGGGAACTTTGTGGACGCATAAATTGCTGGACAGCTGCCGGCGCATTGCTTCCCACTTCTCCCGCAGCATCAACTCTTTCTGTGAGCTGGTCCAGAGGCAGCGGGAGGGGGGACCCTGAGCACCACCTTTATCAGGACCTGCCCACCCGCTGTAACTCCACCTATGACATGATATGTCATTTGGTGGAGCAGAAGGGCCCGTTGCAGGACATCCCGTCATCGATGGACATTCTGTGGAAGGGAGAGGAGTTCAGCCTCAGCTCCATGGACTGGAGAGTCCATGCTCAGATGGCCCAGTCGCTGAAACCCTTTAAGGAGGCTACTGAGCTCTTGTGCTCGTACGAGGCCAGCCTGGGTCAGGTCATCCTCCTGATCCATGGGCTCGACCAGTTTCTGGCCAATGAGCTCAAGCATGAGGAAGAGCTGCTCCCCAGGGTCAAGGACTTTGTGAGGAGGATGCAGGCATGCATGGCTGAGCACTTGCATCCTCTGCGCCACGAGGTGCCATGCCAAATGGCCTCCCTCTGTGACCCCCGTATCAAGGGCAGCATCGCCATGTGGGAGGGCGAGATGCAGCACTGGAAAAAGGAGCTCCGTAGAGCGGTGCTTTGTTTCCATGCAGAGAAGGCAGGACAGAGGGAAACGGGCAGGGGTGAGGGGCAGGTGGTGGAGAAGGAGGAGGAGGAGGAGGGGGAGGAGGTGAGAAGAGAGCCACGCTAGGAGAGACCCACCCAAATGGCCCCACTCGATCTCTGGTCCTCATCAGTGGGCTGTGTGGTTGGCTGCAGCACAGTGGGCGCGTCTGTCATGGTGGAGGACTCGGCAGGGGCCATTGTGCGAGAGTACCTTGTGGAGCCCACCAAGTCCCCCCAGTCCAACCCATTGGAGTATTGGTCACGTAAATCTGCCATATGGCCGGACCTGTCCATCATGGCTATGAACATCCTGTCCTGCCCTCCCACCAGCGTGCAGAGTGAGCGGGTGTTCTCCCACCTGGGAGACCTTCTCCATCCCCACCATGCATGTCTGCACCCAGACTTGGTGGACATGTTGACCTTTATTAAGGTCAACCTCCAACTGCTTGGATATCCCTCTCTAGACCTGGACCAGCCTGGGCTCTGAGCCACCACAGTCTGCCGAGGTTCTTGGCCAAGCTCTGCTGCTGCGGGCTCAAGATCCCGTGGCCGCTGCAAGGCTCTTGTCCCAACATATTCATTATTATTATTACCTGCCCTGCTGTCTGTGAGTGGTCAGGTATTGCTGAAGCCCTCCTCAGTTCTTGGGACCATTTCCAAGGTCTGGGGCCAAGCTCAGTGGGTACCTTGGATGAGGCCTTGCAAATGTTATGCTCTTCCCGGTCCTGCTCTGCACTGCGGCAGGTAACCCTTCGTCCTCCTCTCCATGAAAAGTTCCCAGTCCCTTTTTCAATCTCTCCCTTTCTGGAAGCACTATGACCCTTCCCAATTACCGTTCCCGTCCATCCAATCTTTTCTGCGAAGGCAGGAAGGTGGGCGATGTCTGCGGCTGCCCCGTTTGGGCAAGAGACAGGTCAGGAGCTGTTGCACATGTAGTTGTGCAGCACGGTGCCCCCTATACGTGTCCCCTGCTGTCCCCTTTCACCGGGGGGAACGGTTCAATAATCCCATCCTTTCCACGAAGGCAGGAAGGTGGACAATGTCTGCGGCCGCCGCGTTTAAATACAAGACAGCTCAGCTGCTGTTGCACATTTAGTTGTGCAGCACGGTGCCCCCTATACGTGACCCCTGCTGTCCCCTCTGAGCAGTGGGGAATGGGTCTCGTCCTTTCCGTGAGAACAGAAAGGTGGGTGATGTTGGCAGCAGCCTCCACATCGACACACAAGGTGTGGACAAGGTTCTCCTGCAGCAGTGTTTGCATTCCTTCCAGGTGGATCCCATGATGTCACCTGTGGGTCTCAGTTTGGCCTAACTGTCCTTCAGGGTTCACCATGTCTGGCTGGAGGGTCCCTCAATGGCATCAGCCTCAGCTGCGATGCCGTCTTGTCTAGGGTGCTGTATTGCCTGCCACATCTGCGATGGCAGGCAGGTGGGTGATGCTGGTGGCAGCCCACAGCACCTATTTGTCTGCCTGCTATCCCCTTTCCTTGAGGAACCGATGCCTCCCCACAACTGGGGGGAGGGCATCCTCCACCGCCTTGACGGCCAGCACGTGAGCCTCCACTTTTCCACGTGAGGGGCGGGTCACACTTTCACCCTTGGTTATTCCATTCCAACTGTCTAATGACAAGTCAAAAATTATATTGATGCAACACACTTATCTCCCCAATATCCCTGTCCACTATATCTGTCTCACCTGTCCATCCAATACAGGTATCCAATGTATCCATGCATCACTCTATGTTATACACTTATCCCATACAGCTATACACCTGTCTATTGAGAAACTTTTCTAGCCCATGTACCTAACCGTCCAATGCACCACATCCAGCTGGTGTGTTTGGGTGGCAACAGCCTCCACACCACGCGAAGTGTGGACATCAGCATCTACTGCGATGCCATGCTGTCCCCATCTGGTGGACGTATTTTGTGGTCTTGGACCCTCTGGTGTGTGTGTGTGTGCGTGTGTGTGTGCAAGGCCTCCTCGTAGGCCACAATGTCTTGCTAGAGGGTGTTCTTAGCAGATTGTTTCAGGGACATTTGGTTATGCAGTGGCAGCCAAGTTCATCAACTGCCTCCCCGAGCTCACCAGGTGGGGTGGCCACCATCATCGCCCATCTCCCTGATGTGGCAATACTGGCCTCTCCTAGGTCTGGCGGGCAGGCACATGGGGGTGCCGCTGGAATGTGGCCAAGCCCCCTGCTCCTTACAAGGGAGATGGCCCCACACTGCCTCCCCGAGCCCGCCAGGTGTGGCAGCTACCATCATCGCCCATCTCCCTGATGTGGTGACACCGGCCTCTCCTAGGCCTGGTGGGCAGGCACATGGAGGGTGCCGCTGGCATGTGGCCAAGCCCCACCCCCTACAGGGGAGGTGGCCTGACACCACCTCCCCGAGCCTGCCAGGGGTCTGGGGTCCATCTCTTGAAATGGGGCCAAAATCAACTGATGGCTCTTATTGCATTGAATGGGAGTTTTCTGGGGGCGGCAGCTTTGGGAATGTATAACTCCAAGATCCGTATTGCAATCTTGACCAAACTTGGATGATGGCTGGAGGACAGCCTGCTGAAGATTCCCTGCGAATGTGGGCTCTCTAACTCCTGAGGGGCCCATTCTGGCCCCGACGAACATCCGAACACGAACATGTTTGCAAAAGGGTCATGTTCGTTAATCCCTGTTCGCGGGCGGCAACAAAAAATGAACACCCTGTTTGGGTTTTTTTGTTCATGCCCATCTCTAGTTTGGATGCCAGAATTTGGAGGTTGACATCCCATCCATTTTGCATCAGACTTTCTTTGGAATCTGGCTTAATATGACATGGATCTTTTTTATCCTGCAGGGTATTTGACAACAATTTCCTCCTCTCCAACTTTATTAAAGTGAGGTAGAGGTGAAGTAGAGGAGGAATAGCAGGAATGACATCAGCATACAGTGTGTCAGAATTTAGTGGCCCACTGCTCCAAATCCCATCTGAACAGAGTTAATATTTTCAGGCTTCCATCAGATGCCTGAAACATTTATCCATTTATCTGTTTTCATAGAGGATTTGGGTAAGTTAACTCTTCAACTAGTTATGTTTTAAAAAGAGTTAATGGTGGATGTAATTACATGCACATTTACTTGGGATAAGTCTCCCTAAGGAGTCAACATACACCTCAGTGAGATTCAATGCATGAAACATGGAAATAGGATGGGGTCAAAACACTGTCTCATTCTAATCCATTTCAACAAGGTAGAACCCCTGTAGTGTTAGCATTTGCAGCGCAATGTTGCCACTCACTCAATTAAAAAAAAAACAGCAACCACATTTCTTTTACCAGAATGAAGACAGGCGTATCATAGACCATTACATTCATTCATTCATTCATTCATTCATTCTTTCATTCATTTATTTATTTATTTATTTTGACTTATAACCTGCCCTCCCTACGAATGGGCTCAGGGTGGCTCATAATTAAAACACAATAAATTAATAGTCAACTTTAAAAACAGATTTAAAAACTTATATTAAAATACTCCGGCGCAATTATATATAGACTACTTTGGATACTAATAAAAGACCTGCATAAGTCATAGCTATGGGTAAAACGCATAATCGAGGGCAGTCATAGAAGAGGTAGCGATCTTAGATAGGATAAGGGGGGACACCTCCTGGTCCTCAGCCAAAGGCCTTGTGGAATAGGGCCCGGATCTCCAGTGGGAGAGTGTTCCACGAGGCTGGGGCCAGGGCAGAAAAAGACTGGAAGCTCAAACAGTAATTGGCTAAACATTTCTATTCTGTGCCATCCCAACTCCCAAATCTTTGTTTTGCTGTCATCTGGAAGAATACTTAGATTTAATTAGTGAGACACTCTGTTTTCATTTGTCATTCAGCCAGCTGAAGATGATAAATAGAATGATACTGAAATGCATGGACTTGTTATACTTGATATTGTCAAAGTAGGCTCTTAAAACTAATTTAACAAACACAGTTTATTAAGCACATATGCTGAGAGCAACCGCTGCAGTGCTGAGAAAACCTTGTAATGACCTTATAAAGAAACACACATTTTGTAGTCATTGGCTACACATAATGTGAGCCCCTCCCCTGCCCGCTGTGCCGGCGCCACCCTCTGCCATCACAGTTGCCCCCTGGGGGCCTTCCCTCGGCCTCAGATGTGGGTAGGGGCGGGGGTTAAGGCACCCCTTGTCCACGTCCTACCCTGCTGGGCTCTGACTTCCTTGTTTCCCTCGGTCTCTCTGTGTCTCGCCAGCTGCCGCAGCCTTCTCCTCCCTGGCTTCATTGGGAAGGCCCCTTTTATCCCACTTTCCCCACCACCTCCACCAATCACCCCAACCCCCTCCCTCCGGTAGGTGAAGCCTGTCTCCCTGCCCATCCTCTCCTTTCCCAGGCCAATCTTGGGCCTCTTCACGGCTGTCAGGCCCTTTCCCCGCCCCCTGCCTCCCACCCCTTGGTTGCCCTGGCCAGGCCCGCCCCCTTGCTCCCGGGAGCGGCTGCTTCTGGCCAGGTGAGATGGTGGCTCCCCAGCCTGCTGCTGAGCCCCTCCAAGGCTCCTCCAGCGGTGGGGCCATCGCTGGGGGTGGTCAGGCAGTGGGTGCTGGTGGCGTGGCTCCCCTCGCCCACTCCTGGCTTTGCTGCTGAGAGAGTGGTGGTGGCGGCTGCCCGCTTCCCATTTGGACGGCGGGCGGCGTCTCCACCTGGGCCGGTGTTGCTTGGCTCGGCAGCTGTGGGGCCAGGCAGTAGAGCGGCTGCAGGGTTGGCGCCGGATCCTCCGGCCAAGTAAGAACGCCGGTGGGGGTGGAGGCTGGGCGGGCCGGCGGCTCCTGGGGGGAGGTTGGCGCCTGCCGCTGTGGGGCTAAGTCTGGCCGGGCCGGACACATAACATCAAGATGCTTGTGATTGATTAGGAAAAACACTTCTTAGATGTCAAACAGAACAAACTGCTAAATCATGTGACCTGAGTATGTGACATTCTTGCTGGCTGTAATGGCTGTTGCCTGGTTTACTTACACAATATAAAATATTAAAAAGTGTGTTCTTTATCAATGTGTGTTCTTTACAATGAACTCAAAAGCATGCATGTGTATTGAATGTTGGCTCATGCTGGAGCAAGTCTTAGATCTAATCCACCTGCTAATTATCTGCCACCTCTTCCTCCTTGTTCTCCAGCTGGGGAAAATTATCAAAGCAGTCCACCGTTGGATATCTGAAACAAGAAGAGACCATCCACTTCTCAGGAATTCCCTTCAGGGTGCTTTGTTAACTTTCTCTAGCTGGAGGTTGCAGTGAAGAAGCAGTAAGGGACATCTTTGATGGCTTAAACCTGCATCTAGCTCATCTATCAGTTTGGTTGAGACGGCAGGAAAACTCCACTCTAAGTGCTTTTTACATCTATTTGATTCCTCATCCATAGGCAGTTTCATAAGATACAGGTGATAGTTACAAATTCACGTGGAAAGTATATTGCTAATTAGTCAGAAAGAGCTAGATGAAGTGGTTAAAAAAGATGTGTGTTCTAGCTGTGGTTTTCCTTCAATTAAAGAGCCACTCTAAGAAGTTTCTTCATTTAATCAGATGATTTCCACAAAGGGAAGACTACAATGTCTCCTGTTGTGTTTCATTTCTAAAATGCCAGATAAGAAGCACTTAAAAAATAGGAAAATCCGAATGTTTTACAGTTGTAGCTAATTGGGAGTTGTGCCATCAACACTTAATGTTTAACTTAAGGACAAGCAGTTTAGAAAACTGCATCCTAAATTACTTTAAGTCCTGCTTAATTATGTTGTGCATATTTTAGCTATTTACATTAATTAGTGAGACAAAATATAACTCACATTCCCTTAGCTTTAGAAAGGCTTAGCCAATAAAATGATCTTAGAGATCACATACGTACTAGGTTGGATTTTATGACTGCCTTCTGCTAAGTGAGGAAGAAGCCTTGCTCCGGAGGAAGGAGACATGCTCTAGAAAAGGAAGGAAGCTTGCTCCATTAGATGACAGCTTCTCCTCTTAGTGGAAAGGACCTAACCTATAGTATTTTTTGTGAAAGGGAGATCATTTCCCCTTTACACTGGCTTACAAGACTATCAGTGTAATCTTAAACAGAGTTACTCCAGTTTAAGCCTATTGAAATCAATGGGCTTAGACTGGAAAAACTGCTTAGGATTGCACAGTATGTTGCCGAGGAGTCAATTTCAATTAAAATTCTGGTACATGCATTTTAAAAGCTGATAACTATTTCCAAATATTAGTGTATGTAAGATAATGCTTCAATTACAGAGGGAAGAGGGGAATTGGACTCATACCTTCTCCCAAAACCCTTTTAGCTACTATTTTTAGAAAGCTATGGATGACCAAAGTATAAATTCTTTAGCTCTGTTCAAGGAAGGGTCGGGGTGAAGTGTGTAGATTTTATTAATGGCCTTTACCCCATAATTCATCCCCCCCCACATAATTAAAATATTGACTCAAGCTCCATTGGAATACAGGATTAAGCAAAAATTATCCTGCACAACCATTTGGGGTTATTGGATAATGCAACTTGTTTGGTGTTCTCCAGAGGCATTAGTAATATTTTAAGGAAATTTAGATAAAATTGTATAAATTAAATATGACAACCACTAAATTGTGGACTGTAGAATATTATGAAAGTCTGAAGTGTAGGATTCAACACATTTCACAGCCTGCTAATGGATTTAACAAACCAAATCAAGTAACAGACTAGACACTGTGGGATGATAGATGCTTAATTAGAAAACCATTTTCTGTCTAGTTGCCAGGGAAGCTATCAATTGTTCCTGCAGTATTTCCTTTTGAAGCAACTATATGGCAATATGCAGAAATCTGCCATAGAAAATGAGATTTATATAGATATTGGATATCAGTTTGGAGGTCTGAATTTACCCTAGGCTTCTAAAATGTAGATCTCTGCAACCAAATCCAAACTTTGCTTTCTTACTTCTGTTTCTACAAACTCTAAAAAATGAAGTTCGTTAAAAGAATAAAAATACAAAAATATGGAATACTTGTTTTATAAGCAATTTCCCTGAAGCAAAGACTTCAGCATAAGGGGCTTATTTGGCTTCATAAAGATACCATATCATGCAAAGGAGATAATCTGAAGATACTCATCTGACATCTTTGGCAAGCATCTAAAAAAAACACTTGCTTAAATTCGTGTCCAGCAGGGTTTTAAAAACGTTTTTGTTCGAACAGCAACCCCCAAATGCCATATCATAAGCAGCTTCTGAAAGACTCCTCCATTTCAAAAGCTATTTGCGTTATGGCACAGGCTGCAGTTGATGGTTTGTTAGGACTGTGGCTTGTGGTAGCACATATGCATTACATGCAGACTGTTCCAGATACAAAGCCTAGCACCTCCAGCTAAAAGATCTTGTTTAGCAAGTGTCCAGAAAGACTCTTCTCTGCCTGAAAGCCACTGCCAATTAACGTAGACAATACTCATTAGACGGGCCAATCAACTGACTTTGTAAAATGTGGTGTGTCATTTGGTGGTGTGCCATTTGAGAACCAAAGGCTCCCTGGGTGCACAGAACTACCCTTTCAGTGCAATCTTGGGGGGTGGCGGTGGGGAGCACAGGGAGGTGCTACACTGCGTATCTTAGAGATATGCTGGCATATATCTAAAATGTGCTGGCATATGGCCCTGGTGTCTCTGCCCTGGTTGGGCACCAGTATGGAAATAGTGTGGAGCAACACTGGTGCAAGCCAATTTGTTAGGGGTACAAGTGGTGGATCCAGGGGTGTGTAGGAGTTCGTTGGCTCCTTAAGCCACCCGACCTGATAGCAATAATGATTCTTTGACTCAATATGAATGTACGCAGAGTGAGAGAGGGAGGGCATGAAGGGATGAGCCCATACTAGGCTACTCATGGCCCTTTCTTACATGCCCAGGGTAATGCTGATTGCCATGTATGGGTCAGGAAGGAATTTTCCTCCAGGCCAGATTGACAAGGGATTCTTGAATGTTCTTGTCTTTCTCTGGGCATAGAGCAGTGGGGGGGGGGGAAAGAGCTGTGAATTTCCTGCATTGTGCAGGGGGTTGGACTAGATGATCCTTGGGATCACTTCAAGCTCGTTTCTATGTTTTTACAAATCTGAGAAACTGCCAAGTTTGCAGAAAAATCAGAAATTTAAGATAACCCAAAACATTGAGTGGGTTAACACCCTCAAATAATAGAAGCAGCACCTGTCACTTTAAGAAATGAATGCCCTGCTTCCTTATACAGATCTTAAGAAAGTATGGTAATATGCTCTGTAAGATAGCCATTTTGTTTCTATTGGTGTTTTAAATGAAAAGAAATGAATGCCCTCAGTGACCACTGTAGGCAACCACAACGGTATTTTATCTTCTGAAATTACAACTGATATTCAGACTATAGAGATGAATTACCTTGGAAAAAATGGCTGCTCTGGAAGAAGGACTATATGGAACTATACTCTGTTGAGCTCCCTCCCTCTCCATGCCCTGGTGGTGGTAGAGAGTGCCCCCAAGTCATAGCTGACTATGGTGATCCCCGGCGGGATTTTCCTGGCAAGAGACTAACAGAGGTGGTTTGCCATTGCTTGCCTCTGCAACCCTGGTCTTGGCTGGAGGTCTCCCATCCAATTACTAACCAAGACTGACCCTGCTTTGTTTCTGAGGGCCAAGCTACACATGACGAATGACACTTGAACGGCAAGTGGATTGAGTGGAGGGCAAGTGAACAGGGAGAAATACACTTGCCATTCAAGTGTCATTCGTCATGTGTAGCTTGGCCCTGAGATTTGATGAGTTCAGGCTCACCTGGGCTATCCAGGTCAGAGCTCTCCAAGTCCTACCCTTCCCAGATTCTCCCCCCCTCAAATGACCAGGAATGTCCCAACTTTGTGTTGGCAATAGTAGGAAAAGAGAAGAAGACATGGGGGCCTTCAGGGAAGGGAAAGAGGAAATAGTGAGGAAAGGGAAATGAGATGCCCCCTACAAGTCCTTGCAGGTACCATTAATATATATAATTATCAATATGGCTACATTTGTGGATACTTAAATTTGGAGACTTGAGATGTGAATGGACATGACAGATCTTTCTACATACCAGAAAAAAGCCCCAGGGTTGCTGGAAAATCTGAAATCTAAAGAAAAAAGCACTGAAGGGTTAACACCCCCCCCCCATCCATGCCATGGTAACATGGAGACTAGACGACTAGACTAGACACGACTAGATTCGATTAGAGCCAGTTTGTTGTAGAGATTAAGAGTGCAGGACTCTAATCTGGAGAACTGGGTTTGATTCTCCACTCCTCCCCTTGAAGCCAGCTGGGTGACCTTGGGTCAGTCACAGCTTCTAGGAGCTCTCTCAGCCCCGCCCACCTCACACGGTGTATTGTCGTGAGGATAATAACGACATACTTTGTAAACTGCTCTGAGTGGGCATTAAGTTGTCCTGAAGGATGGTATATAAATCGAATGTTATTATTATTATTACTACAATGCACTCTACGTAGGTCTCCCCTCAAAGTTAACCCGGAGAATCCAGATGGTGCAGAACACCATAGCTCAATTATTATCAGGAGCTGGGCACAGCAGGCATATTATTCCCATTCTGTAGACACTCCTAGAGATGGGCATGAACAGGAAAAAAACCCGAACACAATGTTCCAAAAACAGGGGTTCGTGAACATCCCACGGCCATGACCTGTTCACGAACATGTTCGTAGTTAGAGGTTCTTGGGAGCCAGAACGGCCCCCTTGGGACTTAGCTGAACTTGAGCTAGGAAAGGCATGATCCATGGGTCCCCCTTTCCTGTCATTTTCTCTTCACAGTGGCAAAAACTGGACAGCTTGTTGGAAGCTACTTTGAGGGGTTACAAACTGACCTTTCCAATGTCCAAGACCCACCAAATTTGCAGGGGACATAGTCCTCACTGTTTTCTGAAGACCCCCCAAGTTTCAGAGAGATTGCACCCTGGGAAAGGCGAGATCCATGGGTCCCCCTCTTTGCTGTCATTTTCCCTTCACAGGTGCAATAACTGGACTGTCTGTTAGAAGCTACTTTGAGGAGTTAGAAACTGACCTTCTCAATGTCCAATACCCACCAAATTTGCAGTGGGCATAGTCCTCACTGTCCTCTGAAGACCCCCCCCCCCAAGTTTCAGAGAGATTGCACCCTGGGAAAGGCATGATCCATGGGTCTCCCCCTTTCCTGTATTTTCTCCTCACAGTGGCAAAAACTGGACTGTCTGCTGGAAGCTACTTTGAAGGGTTAAAGCCAGAAGGAAAGCCAGAAGGAGTTCAGACAGTTCCTTCATTGCCAAGGGAATTATTTGAAAGGCGCCAGACTGTCTGGGTTTACAAACGGCTGATTATCACCATGAACAGGGCTTGGAACGAACACATGTTCCTCGGGAACGGGGCCTCACGAACAGCTTGCTCGTGAACAGGATGTTTGTGGCTTTTTTTTGTTCGTATTGCTGTTCGTGCCCATCTCTATTGGCTACCCATCAGTTACCAGGCTTAATTGGCTGTCATATACAAAGCTCTTAATGGCCTCTCTCCCTATGCTCCATCATGGCACCTTTGCTTAACTGAACAGGGCTTTCCTTAGGTGCCACCTTACACATGGGAAGAATCAGCAGTAGCTCATACACATGGATTCTCTGAAGTGTCGCCCATGTTATCGAATGGCCTACCTGAAGAGGTCAGGAAAGCACCCATTCTCCTAGCGTTTTGCGAACCGAAATTATTCAAGATGGCATTTTTACTGAGATAGTAGGGCTGTATTGTGAGGAAGCGGTTTCAAAAAAGATGCATTGGGAAAACAATATGGATTATAGACTATATAATACTACGTACTGTCTGTTGATGTAAGTATGATCCTTCTGGGTAGTTTCTACATTGTGTAATATGTCAGGTTTAGAATTCCTTATTTTCTGTTTCAGAGTTGTTTCAGATTTGTGTTATATTGCTATATATATTGTTATATTGTTATATTGTTTTTCAAGTCTCTGCAAATTTGCATTGTTTATTGAATGTTTCTGCTGTTTTTTTTTTTAAATTTTTATTGGATTAGAAATCACTATAATATCCATTACAATAAATTTCCTTTAAATATTCCAATTCTAACCCCCTCCCTTTCCCCCCCTTTTGTTGACTTCCAACAGTTTTCCAACCCCTTATCCATTTTCCCCCCTACTCATTTCAAACTTATTTTATTCTATTAAACATATACTTTCACTCTCTTCTAAGCTTCTCTATTATAACACAGTGCTATCTCTATTCCCTTTCCCACTTAACTTATCAACTAAATATTACATTCCTGGCATATATTCTTTAATAATAACAATCGTTTGTCTAATTTTTGTACTCCATATTCTATCTTATTCATTCTTGTCTCGTCAATATGGGACAAACAATTTGTCCCTTATTCTACATAACTCTATTTTAGTTATATAATTTCTCCATTATACAATTATCTGCCAGAAATAAAATTGGTTAGTTTCTATCCTTATAATTCTTATAATAACACCTCTATTACTTAATACTATATATAGTAGTCAAATAAAATATTTGCTTAGAATTTCTCATTTAACTCTCCTCCCCTTGGTAAAGTCACTTCCCTCTTCTTTTGTTGTATTTCAGTAATTTTCAAACTGCCACAGTTCTCCTCCCACCTCCCATTTTTTCACCAAATATTGCTTCAGCTTTTCCCAATCCATGTTGAACTGTCCTGGATCAAGGTCTCTCAGTTTCCTTGTCATTTTGTCCATTTCCGCCATGTACAGCAATTTGTAAATCCAGTCCTCGATAGTTGGCACTTCTTGTACTTTCCACTTTTGCGCATACAAAAGTCTAGCCGCTGCTGTCATGTAAAATAACAATGTCCTGTATTGTGCTGGAATATCCTCCATTCCCAAGTTCAGTAGCAGGAGTTCTGGGTTCTTATTAACTTGAAATTGTAAAATCTCACTTATCACTCTTATTATTTCCCCCCAGTACTGCCTAGCTACCTCACAGGTCCACCACATGTGGTACAAAGATCCTTCATGCTTTTTACATTTCCAGCATTTATTAGACATGTTCAAATTCCCTAACGCAATTTTCTTTGGTGTCAAATACCAACGATAGATCATTTTATAAACATTTTCCTTAATATTAGCGCATGTCGTAATCTTCATCGTATTTTTCCACAAGTATTCCCACGCTTCCATTGTTATTTCTTTATTAAAGTTTATAGCCCACTTCACCATTTGCACTTTAACTGTCTCATCTTCTGTGTACCATTTTAACAACACTTTATAAGTCTTAGAGATTTCCTTTTTATCCTCTTGTAGAATTACCTCCTCTAATTCCGAATTCTCCATTCTTACCCCTCCTTTCACACAGTCCGAGTTATAAAGATCTCTAATCTGTCTATATTGAAACCAATCGTAACTTGGAGACAACTCATCTTGCGTTTTTATTCTTAGTTTGGAAAATTCTATTCGTGTTATCTCCTTATACGTTAAACACTGTTGTTCATTATCGACAGTTCTCGGATCTATTACTTCATAAGGAACCACCCAGGAGGGAATTCCTTCCTGTAGGTAATCTCTATACTTCTTCCAAATTGTGAAGAGGCTTCTCCGAATGTAATGGTGTAAAAACATAGAGTCTGCTTTTACTTTGTCATACCACAGATATGCATGCCATCCAAATATTTTTTTATATCCCTCTAAGGCCAGTAATTTGCGGTTTTTCAGCGTCATCCAGTCTTTCAACCACACCAAACAGATTGCATCATAATAAAGTCTTAGATTGGGCAGTTGCATTCCACCTCTCTCTTTTGCGTCCTGTAACACTTTCATTTTCACTCGAGGCTTCTTGCCTGCCCAAACAAAGTCCGATATTTTCCTCTGCCATTTTTCAAACTGCTTAGAGTCCCGAATAATTGGTATTGTTTGTAGCAAAAACATCACTCTTGGCAGCACATTCATCTTAACTACTGCAATTCTTCCCAACCATGACAAATTCAATCTATTCCATTTAATCAAATCTTGCTCTATCTGAGTCCACAGTTTCTCATAATTATTCTTGAATAGATCTATGTTCTTTGCAGTCAGTTCAATTCCCAAATATTTCACCTTACTTGTTACTTCACAGTCTGTTATTTCCGTTAGTAACTGTTGTTTTTGTTTGGTCATATTTTTACATAATATCTTTGACTTCTTTTTGTTTACATAGAATCCTGCCAGATCTCCAAATTCCTTAATTTTCTCTATTACCTTTGGCATGTTCTCAATTGGATCTTCCACAATTAACATCATGTCATCCGCAAATGCTCTGACCTTGTAGGAAAAGTCTTTTATTTTTATTCCACGGATTGCATTATCTTCTCGAATCTGTATCATCAATATTTCCAAGACCAAAATAAACAACAGTGGAGACAATGGGCAACCTTGTCTTGTACCTTTACCTATAGTCAGTTTCTTAGTCACCTCGTCATTCACCACAATTGCTGCACTCTGGTCTCTGTAGATTTCTTTCACTGCTCTTATGAATCTTTCCCCCATTTGTAGCTGTTCCATAGTGGCAAACATAAAATCCCAGTTCAAATTATCAAATGCTTTTTCAGCGTCCACAAAGAAGAAACCAACCTCCTTGTCACAACGCTTATCATAGTATTCAATAGCATTTATAACTGTCCTTAAATTGTCTTTGATTTGTTTGTTTGGTAAAAAACCAGCTTGTTCCTCCTCAATAACTTCGGATAGCCATCCCTTTACTCTTTCCGCCAATATCTTCGCAAAAATTTTATAATCATTATTGAGTAACGAAATAGGTCTGTAATTTTTAACATTAGTCAAATCTTATCCTTCTTTGGGGATCAATGATATGTTAGCTTCACTCCAAGTATCTGGAATCCTTTGATCCCTCAAAACACCATTGATCACTTCTTTTAGGAATGGCACCAGTTCATTGACCATTACCTTGTAAAATTTGGCTGTAAGTCCGTCAGGTCCTGGCGCCTTTCCCAGATTTGTTGACTGTATTGCCTTCCTTATCTCTTCCTCCATTACTTCACTATTCAGTTTATCTCTCCATCCTTCCGAAATTACTGGGAGCTTCATTTTCCCCAAATACGTCGCTATTGAGTCTTTATTCACTTTTTTTTGTTGTACAGTTTAGCATAAAATTTGTAAAAGGCTCTACTAATAGCCGTCTGTTCCAGATATACTTTATTATCCTCACATATTTTATTTATTGTCTTCTTCTCCTTTCTCTTCTTCAATTGCCACGCCAAATATTTCCCAGGTTTATTTGCACCTTCAAACGACTTTTGGTTCATTCTCTTAAGATTCCATTCCAGTTCTTTATTATTCATTGCCGTCAACTGCTCTTGAAGGATTTTAATATCCTGGTATATTTTCTTTTTCCCTTGTCTTTTCTTTAGTTGTATTTCTTTGGCTTTTATTTTCTCCATAATCTCCTGTCTCTTCTCCTCTCTTTTTTTCCTGGCTCTTCCATTTAAGTCCATTAGTATACCTCTAATTACTGCCTTATAGGTATCCCATACCTTATTGGTTGGTACTTCTCTATTCATGTTGTGTTGTATGAAGAACTTAGTTTCCCTTCTCAACATCTCCATATTTTCTCCCTCTTGTAACAAGTCCTCATTTATTCTCCATCCTTTCCTTTTAGTTCTTTTTCCAAACTTCCACATAATTGGATTATGATCTGAGCCTACCATGGGCATTATTTCTACATCCTTAGTCCAGAGCGCTAAGTCTTTTGAGGCCCAGATCATATCAATTCGTGATAACGTAGAGTGTCTCGCAGAGTAAAACGTATATTGTCTGCCTTTGGGATTCTGTCTTCTCCATACATCGTCCAAAGTTTCCTGTTGCATTAATACAAAAAAAGTCTTTGGAAGTAATCCTCTTTTCTTTTGTACAGTTGCTGATTTTTTGTCCTGTTCCAAATTTGTAACTCCATTGAAGTCTCCTGCAAGAATTATCTGGTCGTAAGAAAGTTCATCTAATTGCTTCCTCAAATCCTCAAAGAAGCTTTCTTTTGCTCCGTTAGGTGCATAAATTCCAATCACCAACACTTTCTTTAAATTCCATGTACATTCCACTGCTAAAAATCTGGCTTCCACATCTCTCATCACTAATTTTGGCTGTAGCTCCTCTTTTATATACAATACCACTCCCCTTTTTTTCTTTTTTGAGGCTGCTACAAAGTCATTGCCCAATTTGTTCAGTTTAAGATATTTTACATCCTACTTTCTAATATGAGTCTCTTGCAAACACACAATATCACCTTTTTGTTTTAATAGCCAGTGGAAAATACTTTTTCTCTTCTTCGGTGAATTGAGTCCATTTACATTCCAAGATAAAACTTTACACTCCATATTCATAACCTTGTTGTTGGTAAGTCCTTTTCATTGTCCCTCAAAAACTTTTCCATTTCTAGTTCAGATCTGATGCGCTTTTTCACTCCTCCAAATTCAAAGGACATTCCTTCCGGTAATTCCCATCTGTACCTTATTTTCATGTCCTTCAGAATCTGGACTAAGGCTTTGTATTTTTTCCGATCTAGCAACACCGATCTGGGTAACTCCTTCATAATAATAACCGTCTTGCCATCAACCTCCAATGGTTCTTGAAATTGTTTACTCACAATAATTTCTCTTATATTTCTAGTCGTAAATTGCACAATCACGTCTCTTGGCAATTTCCTCTGGGTCGCAAATCTTGAATTTATTCGATACCCCACATCTAGGATAGCCACAGTTTCCTCCTCCTCCTTTCCCAGGTATTCAGCTAACACCTCGGTAATCTGTTCTTGGGCCGTCTTTCCTTCTACCTCCGGCAAGCCGCGAAACCTCAGCTGCTTCTCCATATGCTTGCTCTCCGCAACTGCCATTCTTCCCCTCATCACCCTCATCTCTGTTCGTTGCGTGTCTGCAAGGTTCTCCACCGCATTTTCCACTACATTGACTCTTTGCTATGTCGCCTGCAGGTCATTTTGTATTGTTTCCATTCCCTTCTTCACTTCTGCCAGTTCATTCTTTACTGTCTCTTTAACCTCTTTCACCAGCTCAGGTTTCATATCCTTGAGTTCTTTAATCGCTTCTGAAAGTTTTTTATCCAAGTTCTCTATAGCCGTTTGCCACTTTTTTCGACATCGTGGGGCTTGCTTTACCTCGCTCCCATGAGTCCGCTCGCTTCCTTAACTCCGTGGCGCTTGGCTTAGTGTCCTTTTATTTTGAATGTCCCGGTCTTTTTGCAAAAAAGTCGTTTAAAGAGTCCAAAATGTCGGGCGTCTTTTCTCTATGGTTCCTCTATGGTTTTTGTAATCCAATATGGCTTACTTCCTCTTCCGCTGAAGCCACAGCTCTTCCCCTTTCAAAGATGGTGATTCCCTTCTTCCTGTCATCCAGCAAGGGCCGCTCCTCTCCAGCAACTCTATCACTGTTACGTACTTCCTGTTTCCCGACTTCCCACAGCAGTTCTTGCGATGGTAAAGCTTTCTCACAGCCTGATATCTCCTTGTGACCACAGGTATATAAGACAATAGTCCAATTTCTTTAATAACTCCGTTTAACTTAGTCCTTTTTCTAATATAGTTCTTGCCGGATCCTCCCCTCCTTATAATCAATCTGTTGCAGTTTAAAAGTCTACTTTAGTGCTTCATTGCTTTAAGTAATCTGTCCCGTTTCAAGAGATAGTGACCTTTACCTTCTCCAGCACTTTTCGCGGGTTGTAATCGCTGTTTCAATCTCAAATTCCCATCAGCTCTTCTTGCCCCTGTTGAAGCTTGGGCATGTAGGTCTTATGCCAACCGCATTGGCTCCAGGACTGCCGCAGAGATTTTAGCCAACCTGTCTTCGGGTGGGACCTCAAGGGACGGGAGAGAGTCCATTGCGCAGGACCCCCCCTCGCCCGAGATCGACGCGCCCTGAGGTTCTTAAGCGTTCTATGCCTGTTCTCCGCCTGAGAACAGTTGGCCGCGAGCTTATTTTGCCCCGCCGGCCGTTAAAACGGCAGCCCGGTCAGCTCAGCACTTAGAGCTGCGTTAGACCTCCATGGATCCCAAACCGGAAGTCGAATGTTTCTGCTGTTGATAGCATTGACTTACACCGTGTAATCTACCTTGAGTCTCAATGAAGAAGTTGGGCTATAACAACAATCCATTAATAACAACAACAACAACAACAACAGGCGGTGCAGCAGCAAGAAATAAATTCCATCTTCGTTGTGTTGTAGAGATTGCTAGGCAACCACAACAGTATTGCTAGTTTTCAAGCTTGGTTTCTGTCAGTAAAAGGTAGGGAGTATGGGAAGAGCCTTTCTAGAGCTGATTTGGCTTTTGAGGACTCATTGGGGACATGCCAGGCAGCAACCACCAAGCAACCTGATACTATGCAACTTGCACAACTCACCCAGGACTAGCTGCTTGATACTTCAACAGTAGCCAACCTATGAAAGCCAGTGTGCTTTAGTGGTTAGTTTAGGATCTGGGATACTGAAGTATGAAGCCATGGAAGCTCACTAGGTGACACTGGCCAGTTACATGTTCTTAGCCTAACTTATCTCACAGGTAAGTTGTAAATATTAAATGTAGACGAGTAAAACTTTGAGAGCTGTTTTGGCTCACCATTGGGGAGAAAGGTCGGGTATAAATGTAGTAAATAAATAATAAATATAACTGAAAACAGGAAGTGAATAAAAGGTAGGTTGGTTAGTGAGTTGGAAGAAGAGAAGGAAGGAGGGAAAGGTGAGGATACGAGGCTGGAAGAGGAAATAGTGTGAGGAAGGGATATATGGGGAAATGAGGAGCTCCCTGAAAGTACCAGAGGTTCCCACCAAGCAATTTGTCCCAGCCTGGTAGTTGGCACTGTACAACCCAGCCATAATTTTCCTGGATTTTCCTGCTGTGGGGAGGGGAAAGGAGGAAAATCTGAACACAGGGGGAAGATAAAGGTAGTTTGGCCAGTGAGTAGGAAGGAGAGAGGGAAGCAGGAAAAAAGGAGAGACCATGGAGGCTGCCAGGGAAGGGAAAGAAGAAATAGAGGGGAAGGAGAAATTAATGGGAACCTAAAGTGGTCTACTCAGAAGTAAGTTCCATTTAATTCAATGATACTTTCTTTCAGGAAAGTGTTCTAGATGGTGACAGTGACATGGTAACTGGCCTTGCAGTTAGCTTCCGTGACAGAGTGGGAGTTTGAATGTGGGATCCTAGAGTCTATCATTCTATCAAGTGACTTGTTGCCCAGCAGTGTATCAACTGGAAGTGCGAGGAAAAGTTTTAAATAACATTTTTTAAAAAAACTATATGATAAAACCATTTTTTGGTGAATGCTTGAGTGTCTAAAGATGTCACTTCTGGTTTTTAATTAAAGTTACGTACATGTGCCAGTGGGATACTGGTGCCCCCTGATTACTCCTGGTGGAGGCCAGCTGTGGCCTAGCAGTCCTAATTCTACCACTTATACCACATTGGCTTTCCTTAACAATTCTTAATAATTGATAGAAATGACACAAAAGTTATCTAATGGGTACTTCATTCACAACAAATCTGTTTTTAGGTTTTTCAACCTTTCTATTAAATCCTCTAACGCTGCTAAACACATAGACTTTACAGAGCTGTTTCTAAATTTTTTCCTCAGACTCTGACGATCAAACCTTAAAGGACTGTGTCACTGAAGGATTTCTGCATGTGCTACTAATTGATAATCAGATGCAGAATGAAATACTTCCTTTCCATCATCCTACTTCCAGTTGTTTTATTCCATATGCTCTTCCTAACAAAGGCCTTATTATTATTTTAGGTACAAGTGATTAAATACCAAAGGACTTTATAGAAGCTGCACACAGCCAACCATTCAGACTCACTGTCATTTTTGTAAAATGACTTTTCTATTAAAATGAATCCCTTATTTAAACACAGGAGCTTAATTAAATCTCTGTAATCTCCAAGGAGGAAAACAGCATTAACTTGCCAGTCATGCAGCCATGATAATTCCAAACACCACCAATATTCTTGGCTTCTTCAAGGTTGGATGGAATGCCTGATCAAAGGAATTTTGTTTAAGGAGATTTGAGTGTATAATAAGGGTAAATCAAAGTGCCTTAAGGTATATTCACATAGACACCTAATCCGTACAGAAATAACTACATGGGATGTTTTCTAGAACTGAATATGCCAATGTGCCATCATTTATACTATGCCTCCTGCAGGGAAGAAGTTAAGCAGTGCAGAAAGATCCTTTGTAATGCTCTGTTAATGCACAAATCCCTCTGAATATTGCCTCTGAAGTGTACAGCAGTAAAAATTGCTGGCATGTGAATTTTGTGAATACTCTTATTTAGCAAATATGAAATCCTTCTAAAGCAGCGGCAACAAGCTTGACTCTTCATCTTTCTGATCAATATATAGTTTGGGTAAGCTGCAAGCTACAATTGGTTTTAATTCAAGATGGGTAGCCATGTTAGTCTGTCTGTAGCAGTGGAAAAGAGCAATAATCCAGAAGCACCTATAAAACTAACAAAATTAATGGTAGGGTATGAGCTTTTGAGAGCCTTTTAAGATACTTCAGATACTCCAGATATCTGAAGAAGTGAGATGTGGCTCACGAAAGCTCATATCCTACCACCAAATTTGTTAGTCTTATAGATGCTACTGGACAATTGGTTTTAACTGAAAGAGTAACCAAGTAAAGTTCCAGCTGTTGAATTTTAGGGGGTAATTTTTAATCAATGGCTCTGCTTGTTTAGGGTGCATTAGTTTATTTTGTTAGTTTGTTTGCTAATGGAATTTATTTATTTTATTTATAACATTTATAGTCCGCCCTTCTCATTGAAACTCAAGGCGGATTACATAGTGTGAGATTAGTACAGTCAATATCTGGAACATTTCCATAAACAATGCCATAGGGTAAATAGATACAACTTCACAGACATAACATTAGTTGGAATCCAATACAACATAATGGTGAGCAGAGCTGGTGCCAGATTTTCTGGTGCCTGAGGCCAGATACCTGCACCCGGGGGCAGCTTCAGGGGTGTTGCATCATAATTGGTGAGATGGCGCATGGGTGGCCACTCACCCTTCCGCTCAGTTGTCCCACACCACCCTGGCCGCCTGCCGTGCCTGGCTGGCCCGCAGCTGTGTGCTGGTGGTGGTGGTGGCAGCGCGGGGCAACTGAGTGGGAGGGCTGGGAGGCTGCCTGCTCAGTTGCCCCGTGCTGCCGCCGCCAGCACACACTCCTGGCTGGGCACCTGCGTGCCAAGCGTGGCAGGCGGCCAGTGCGGCACATGGGAGCGGCTTCCCAGCCCTCCCATTCAGCTGCCAGAGCTGCTGCTACTACCAGCCCTGCAGCACATGCTCCCGCCCCTGGTCAGTGCTCGAGGCAGCTGCCGGCACCACCTCAATGGACGCGCCAGCCCTGGTGGTGAGATCTATGGTTCCTAACTCATTAGTGGATCATCATTAGCGGAACAGGTCAATTGTTTTCAATCTGAAGCCTGTATTTTCAATCTAAAGCCAGAGTACTTAGAGTGTTGGATGAGGATCTGGGAGGCCCAAGTTTGAATCCCTATTCTGCAGTGGAAGTTTGCTGGGCCAGTCACTCTCTCTCAGCTGTGCTGTACTGTTATCTACTGTACAGGGTTGTTAGGATAAAATGTAGGAGGGGAGAATGTTGTAAGCTAGTTTGAGTTCTCACTGGGGAGAAAGGTGGCACATAAACAAAGTAAGCAAATTAACTTTCTAGCTTCAGAGTACAGTTTCCACGTTGACTTGGCTGCCATGGCACTCATTGCTCAGAATTCTGGAAAGTGTTCTAGGGTGTTACCCAGCCACTCATAAAAATCTATGTGTGGACAATTAAGCTACATATGCAGAATATACCCTTTTAGAATCTTGTGGAGGAGGGTGAGAGACAGTCGTCATTCCCTTGGGCCCCTCTATGGGCTTCCATCAGCTGGTTTGACCAGAAGCAATGGTGGGACAGACAAAAATGAGTGTGTGCACTGGGGCAATGACAACTTCATCCTACCACCTCTGGAATGTTATCTAATAATGATGCACAGAAAGTCTGTGCATGTCATATTTGTTGGAGAGTGCCCTCAAGTCACAGCTGACTTATGGCTACCCTTGGCCGGGTTTTCATGGCAAGAGGCTAATGGAAGTGGTTTGCTATTGCCTGCCTCTGCAACCCTGGTCTTCATTGGAGGTCTCCCATCCAATTACTAACCAAGACCGATCCTACTTAGCTTCTCTGATCTGATGAGATCAGGCTCACCTGGGCTATCCAGGTCAGGGCATACTGTACTTGCATTTTATTAAATACCACTTTAGGTATAATTTATATAAATAAATAAAATAAATTGAGTGATGGTGATCTGGGTGTGACATCTGTCACCACATTGACTGCCAGGTAGGGTTATCAGTCCCCTGGTGGGAGCAGGGGATCTCCTGTTTTCAGCATCTGCCCCTTGCCACCACTCACCTGGCCAGTGGAGGGAAAGCATGGGGAATGAGCCCAGGAGCTCTGGAGCATGCTCCTGTGTGCTCCGGAGCTCTTCCTTGTCATGCCAGGAATGACATAATTCCTGGTGCAACAAGGAAGAGCTCTGGAGCATGTGAGAGAAGTAAGTCCCCCCAAGCCCCCCATCCCCTGGGTTGGGCTCCAAGGGACCTGGCAATTGTGCCACCAGGGTTGATTTGGATGATCAAGCTGGCTAGGTGGGTGTCCCCTTCCTCCTCCACCACTCCATGTGCATACCTTCCAAAACTGCACGCTTGATGGAGGAGGATGACCATCCCATATAGGAATGAACTGTTCTTTGGTCAGAGGAATATGATAGCTGTGCTCCCCTGCTAGAACCTCCAAAGAAGCTCCATTTGTAGGAAAATAAATAGAATAATGTGAGAAATGCTGCTACTTGCTGCATTTTTCAGCAGCAATGGTGCTTTATGGAAGAATGCTTCATGCCTAGCATTGCCTCATTGACTTCAAGCAGTTTTGCAGTGGTTTTGCTACATCGTGACTGAGACAGTTGCCTGTTGCTGCTACATTCGGCTAGATCCCAAAGACAAACTAGAATAAGTTAAATGTGTGTTATTCAATTGCATCATTCTAAGGTTTGCCTGGATCTTCCAGATAGTTTTTTCTAAATAAATAGTTCCTGGTTACGCACAAAGGTGATGTAGACAGGAATAGGAAACAGATATGGTAATGAATGACATCACCTCATACAGAAAAGATCATGATGCTTTCATGTAATTCACATAATTCACATAACCCAAATGTTTCAAGTTTACACAGTGGAATGCCTTTGTCTTCAACAGTTTCTTCCATCATGCCAATCAATTATTTTTCAAGGATGAGATGCTTCTGTCTTGTGGTAGAATGTCGGTAAGGTGTTGGTTTTGAAATTTGAACTGGCTTGGAAACGTTGTTTAGCTATTGGCTCTCTTGAGAGTGCATGCCATGGCTTTCTTAGAGTCCATTTCTTCATGGGCAGGGGCTGGTGGCAGCACAGCAAATTCAGATTGCCTGGAAGAGGCATCTGCCTTTAACCCATTTCCATCTGGCTTTATTCTGCCCTATAAGAAGGATTCTTAGTTTGCTTTCCATAAATCTCTGAAGAAGTGAGTGGTGTCTCCTTGTAATGGTTTGCTGTTTGTTTTAACCTTTTTATATAACCTTTTAAAACCTTTGCCTTTGGACTTTTAATCCAGCTCCTTATTATTTTACCTTAAACTTATACCTCAGTAGGGCCCTGGTCCCAATTAAAACTCCTTATATTCCACTAACACAGAACTTCAGGTGTTTTCTACTTTATTTATTTTACTTTTATACCACCTGCCCCTTGGACGAGGCCCAAATCGGTTTACAGCATTAAAACCAACAATAAATTGTATATATTAAAACTAAAAAATACTTCAAGAACACCTCCATTTTGTTTGTGTGACCTATATATTGCTGCCTTCCTGACTCCCTCAAAAGGTTTTTGTTGCCACTAAAGGCTTTTTGCCTTAGACCTCCTCAGTTTAACTGGTAATATAGGAAGGCTTGTTATAGGTGGTAGTGTGACAGAACAGTCAGTGCGTGAGGGTGGTTGGTGATTTTTTTCTTAAACAAAAGTAGAATTTATTTGTAAGCACATAAACATTTCAAAACTCTGCAAATATATACCATAAGTTTCAGAATCATTTTTAATCTTGGTGATATCAAAAATATTTATACCTTTACAGAACCAGTAACAAAGACTTATTTTCCACACAAGTATTAACTATCAGAATAAACTATCTTCACATCCAACCAGACATAGATTCACTCAGGCATTTTCTGATTTAACTAGTTTTTGCCTGATTTATCTAGAATTTTTCACAACTCCACAGAGACAGCTCAGTTTCCACGCAGATTGCCTGACTGAACCAGAATTTCATACAACTCCACACAGACAGCTGAACAAGAATGAAAATTTTCTCTTAGCAGAAAGACAAAAAACTGCAGTCCACTCTTACTGTAGTGTGCAGCTTCCTGTCAATAAAATCACACTCCATTCACCCATCCAGCCCCCCACTTCTTTCTTCCGAGGCCTACATTTCAAACTCACAGCAACAATGTTTAAAACACAACATTACCCAGCAGAAATAAAATACTCAAACTTATGCAAAATATTACACTAATAAAAGCTCATATTGAAATAAATGTTGTTAATCTTTAAGGTGCCATTGGACTTTTGTTTTATCTTGGGAATGAAATTTTAGAGTTTCTGGTGGATGATCTCTACTTTGATACAGTTGACCACTTAATTCTCTTCATGAAAAATATGAATAGGTTGCACAACTCCATTAAACTACTTGTCTATCCCCCTATGACTTGTTTATATATATTTGTTTAGAATATTTATATGTTGTCTCTCCAGAGAGCGGCTTGAAACACCTCACAAGGCAAAAACAATAACATAAAATAATAAAAGTAGCAAACAATGGCTTGGATCCTACCAAGATTTCTGTTGGCACGAGGGATGGGGGGAGTATTTGTCAATACCTCACTCCAGCAGCAGCCCCAAACATACCCTGTGAGATGCGGGGGGAGGGGGAGGGGCGGGATGTCAGGCATAGTTTGGGGAAAATTTGAGGTTTCCTATGGAAGAGGGATTGCAAAAATCATCCCCGGCTTGCAGCTGCAGAAATCTAGGTAGGATGCAAACTATAAAAGTTATCAATATTAAAATATGTCATACAAACACTAGTGGTAAAATGGCCCATAGGCTAGAGGCATACCATAAAAACAATGAAGAAGAAAAGAAAGAAAAAAAGGAACGAAAAGTAAAAAGAAAAGAAAAAAAGGAACCGTTCAGTTAAAAGACAAGGAAAAGAGAAATGTTTTCGTTTGGTGTTTAAAGGTAGACTCTATCTTATATATTTAGGGTTGCCAGCTCCAGGAGATTTGGAGGAGGGAATTCAGCAGGGTATAATGCCATAGAAGCCATCCTCCAAAGCTGACATTTTCTCCAGGAAGAACTAACCGCTGTCATATGGAAATCAACTGTAATTCTGGGAGATCTCCAGGCTTTACCTGGAGATTGGCAGCAGTATATATTACTAATTCAAAAATGATGGAACAAAATGACACCATCATATGCTATGAGAGAATGGCTAGTGTGGTGTTAGAAATAAATTAAATAATGAAAGGCTGTTGAGGCTGCCGGCTGTATCTCTGTATTTTCTGGACTTGCCCTTAAATCAGTCTTTTGTGTGCAGGTGGACCCTCTGCATTGGGTGTGCTTAGATCAGGGGTCCCATGGGGGCCATAGTGTTTTTGAAAAGTGGGCAGGATTTCTGATTGGCTATTGCAGATCTGATTGGCTGTGCAGATTTAAAAAAAAAACATTGCTTAAGCAGCAGTTGCCACCACAGCACAAGGATCTTCACTGTGTGACTAAAGGTAAGCTGTGTGTATGCAAAATAACATTTATAAACAATATGTTCATTTTAAAAGGCAACTTGTTAAAAAGGAGCTTGTTCCAGAAATGGTGAGGAGGTACTATTGGAGTTTCACATAATCTCACTTGTTGACATTTTGTGACTGCCAGGGCTTTTTTTCTGGGAAAAGAGGTGGTGGAACTCAGTGGGTTGCCAGCACTGGGGGCAACTCCTGGCAGGAGTTGGTGCCCCTGGTACCACATGTGCATGTGCAAAGCGCACACACGTTCCCGGGACCGCACAATGACGTCACTTTGGGTCAGCTGGAACAAAGGGGGAGTTTTTTAAAGTTTAAATCACCCTCAGCGAAAATGATCACATGGCCAGTGGCCCCACCCCCTGATCTCCAGACAGAGAGGAGTTTGGATTGCCTTCCGCGCCGCTCGGCAATCTAAACTCTCCTCTGTCTGGAGATCAGGGAGCAGGGCCACCGGCCATGTGACCATTTTCAAGAGGTGTCAGAACTCTGTTCCACTGCGTTCCAGCCGAAAAAAAGCCCTGGGTTCTGCCTCCTCCTATGGCAGCCATTTTGTGGTTGCACCCATTACCTGTGCCAAAATTTCAAAGATGTTCACAAGTTTTAAAAGGTTGGGGACTCTAACTAGATTATTTAAACTCTCTTGATTCAGAGACAGAATTACTCAGTCACAGCAACTCATGTTGCTTATTGTGTATATGCACGAGTTAATGGTCTACCCTTGCCTCCATCCAATGAAGAGGCATGCTCAGATGAGTTACTCATAATGAAGAATAAGGGGAGGAGGTCCTCTATTGATCAGTCTTTATTTGGGCGGGGTATAGATATTTTAACAGAAGCGTGACATAGAGCAATTCTAACCTGGTCTGCTCAGAAGTAAGCCCTGTTTTATTCATTGGAACATATTCTCAGGAAAGTGTTCTTAGGGTTACAGCCAGGATGCCCTGATCACTAGAAAGGCTTGAAATTAGATATATTCAAAATGTGGAACTCCAAGTATATCCCAAAGCAGTTAAGGTACTTCCAACCCCCAACCCTCCAAAAGTTAAAATCCATAACTCATGACACTCAGATTACTAGAAAAGTCTGGTAAAGGGACATTTTTACATCTCACAGTTGAACTGCAGTATATGAATGTGGCCTCTAATTAGAGTAGCCAGATCTCCTTAACCTCCTGGTGTGTGGGGGGGGACCTTGCACTCACCTTTTACTTGTTTTCGCAAAAGTGACATCATTGTGCAGGGCCCTCATTTGGGGCCCAAATTGGCCCACTGCGAAGTGTGCCTGGGAGGCCTATTCTCCTCCCCCCCCCCGCCAGCCAGGTGAGGGGTGAAGGGTGGGAGCGGGGGATCCCCACCCCTACTGGGGGACCAGGGATCCCTACCTCTGATAGAGGGCAGCACTCCATCACAGAGTTAGAAAAAGAACAGATGGGAAGGAACGTTGGGCTGTGGGAGTTCTGTTGCCACTTCATAGACTCCAGTCAGTCAAGGGAAGGGGGAATTTCCAGTAGCAGCCAGGAATGTGTAGCTCTGCTTGCATAATGCAAGCTTTATTTACTAGCGTTTATATAGTTCAGATTAGATCTGGTCTTTGTTGTTTTGTTTGTATTACCATGCAGAGCCTATTGGCTGTTGACTTTGATTTCATTTCAAGTTTTCATTTTGCCATAATTTTTTAGTTGAAATAGGATCAGATCCATATGTCAAATATTAAAGCCATGGTAGCTCTAGACCACTGATCTTTATTGGAATGCAATTACTTTAAGTGCTGGCTGTTACCATGAAAAATCTGGGCTGGAATGCAATTATTGCAAGAGCATGTGGTGTACTTTTCATTGATTAAACTGTCCTTTTTGATTAAGTTCCTCAGAGTTTCTAATTTTCTAGGTCTAATTGTTCCCTTACATCTTTCTTGGGATGCTTTTATTGTAACGCATCTGCTTTCAGGTTCAGTTTAATTTTTTTTTTTGGAAGGGGGACACATCCAGCTTCCTACCAAACATATCCTGTCATTATGTGCTCTAAGAATGGTTTCCGTTGAAGAAAGTTTTCTATTAGGAGTTTCAGTCCATTCAAGCAAGCAAAACACAGTTTTTCTGACTGAAATCTTACTGAATAATAATTATTTATAAAGATGGTGTTACTGCTTCAAGTATAGTAAGCTGGCATCTAAATGGTACAGTATTTATATTTTCCTGATTTTTGCCCCTTACAGAAAGATGTAATGAAGCCACTACTGATGCTTTGCTTATTGTTGTTGCTATCATCATCATCATCATCATCTTATGTTATCACAATCCATCAGATGTT
The DNA here is from genome assembly GCF_028583425.1 of Eublepharis macularius. NCBI lineage: Eukaryota > Metazoa > Chordata > Lepidosauria > Squamata > Eublepharidae > Eublepharis > Eublepharis macularius. Next base: position 195,066,279 of record NC_072790.1, read on the forward strand.
TGGGCTGGAAGTTTTGGTCCCTCACTGAATTATCCAAGAATCTTGGAGTCAGTCTTAGTATGTGGCATGGTGCAAGTAGTGTGGCTGTTTGCAACTGTTCCGTTGTTATCCTGACTGTGCCGATATTGCCTAGATGTTTAGTTAGAACTTTTGGAATCACCCCTAGCACTTTTATCATTACTTGAACAACTGTTGTATGTTTATTCTAGAGACACTGAACTTTGGTGTTTGGAACTGATTTTTACTAAATCAACCCTGTGAGCAATCAGTCACTTTCACTTCATGATGGGAATTACATCATTCTCAGCATGAAACAGAAGTGGGCAGGAAGAGCCTACTGTATTTATTATTATTGTTGTTGTTTGTATTGTCGAAGGCTTTCACGGCCGGAGAACGATGGTTGTTGTGGGTTTTCCGGGCTGTATTGCCGTGCTTTCTAATAAAACACCTGCTCACCGTATAACTGTAGGGTTCCTAGGTCTGTTCCTGGGCCTTTCTGCCCATTGGCCAGGTGAGAGGTGGCAGGAGTGGAGGCTGGGAGAAGGAGATCCCTCCCTCACTGGGGGACTGGTAACCCCTGGTCTGGTACTTTTCAGGCTGCAGAGATCAGTTCTCCTGGAGGTAATGGCAGCTTTGGGGGGCAGATGGGTGCCCAGTACTGTCCCCGCTACTGTGAGCTGAGACACAGAAAAGGAGGCACCTGGTTCTGACTCACCTTTCTCAGTGCAGGGCTGGCCCTGGCCTCACTGTGGTGAAGGATGCTCCAAAAGCGTTCTTTTGAAAAACAATGCCTTGCATTGCCTCCCATCATGCAGGGCTTGGGTGAGCTGGGCACTACCTTGCTTCATGTGGGGCTTGGGTGGGCTGGGTATCTCCTCTCTTTGCCTCACCTGGGCACTGTCTTCCCTCATACAGTGTCTTGGGCAGGCCAGATGCTAACTCCCTCACACAGTGCAGAGCTCAAGCAGGCTGACACAGCTCTTCTGCCACAAGACTGGCCTGGCCCAGATGGGAGGAGGCCAACAGTCCACCAGGGGCATCATGGGAGGAGGAATTGTGGCTAAGCCTGGCATCAACCACTGGATGACTTCCTACAGATAAAGGTAGGTTGGTTGGTGGATGAGGAGAAGGAAGCAGGAAAATATGAAGATATGGGGGGTTACCAGGACGAGGGAAAAAGAAAATATTGTGGGTTAGGGAATGCAGGGGGAAATGAGGTGCCCCCTGGCAAGTCCTTGAGGGTTCTCTGCCACACAAGTTGGCCTGGCCCAGCAGCTGGCATTGTGCAACTGGACCATAGTTTTCCCAAGTAGAGGCTTGAGTTGCCAGGTCCTCTGGGGCTCAAGCTGGGGAGTGGGGGGATTTGGGGGCACATGCTCCAGAGCACTTTCTTGTTGTGCTGGGAATTATGTCATTCTCAGCATGTCAAGGAAGTGAAGGTCCCCACATGAGTCTGATTTGATAAAAATCAGCCCCCAACACTAAAATCAGCCTTCACTTCCTTGTTGTACCAGGAATGACATTCCCAGTGAAACAAGGAAATGCTCCAGCATGTGTGGGAGCATGCTGCAGGGCTCCTAGGTCCATTTCCGATTTCCTTTTCCTCTGTGTGAGGTGGCGGGGGGTGGGGTTGGGAGCAGGGGATCCCCCACCCCCATTGGGGGAACAGGCTCCCTAGTAGAGGCTGCCAGGGGAAGGAAAGAAGAAAACTGAAGACGGGGCAGATAAAGGTAGGTTGGGTGAGGGATGGGAAGGAGAGAACGAAGCAGGAAAAGGGGAGAGACTGTGGTGATTTTCAGAAAAGGGAAAGAGGAAATAGTGAGGGAGAGAAACATAAAATGCCTTCCTCCTGAATGTCCCCCCACAAGTCCCCCCTGCTTGTTTCTTATAGTTGATGCCCTTTATCTATATCTTACTTAACTGAATTACATTTAGAGACTGGTGTAATGCTGTAACTTCAATAATATCCCACAGATTAAGACATTTGAGTAACATTATTGGGAGGGCAGAGGGTGCTGAATGCTCTTGAAAACTAGTCTATTCACAGAGGGGGTCACAGATATGCCCTTATAATTTATTCTCCTCAGCATTCTCTTCAAGGGTGACTCCTTACCTTGGAGGAAAGAACTTATAGGAGTCTGGTGACAGGAAATGAATTCTCATGTGCTACTTTGAGCAATTTCAGCCCTTCTGTTGTTGGTATACATGTGAGAAAAAGAGAAAAGAAATTCTAAATGTATAAATTTCAGATTTCTGATGTGTCAAAAACAGTTTTAAATGCAGTTCTACTTGTTTTCTAAATCAGTTAATAGCCATGTAGGAAAGTTGATTTACAAACACATTTCAACCTTCCAATGCATTTGTAATTTTGGTCTTACGTTGGGAACTATGTTGAGGTGGCTACCCTGGTGGTATCACACTCCAGCCATCCCAGTCAGATGTTTACATGGTCAGGAAGTGGTGTGTTGCTGTCATGGGCAAGGCTATATTTACCCAGTGCACATGGTTGGGAATAAATGTCCTCAGAGAGTGGAAGGGCAGGGGTGAGGACGAATAGTGGAAGAATGGGTATACTTGTGAAATTTCTGGCTATTTTTGTTAGTACCCACTGACACACTTTAAGTTTCATTGGAAAACTCATAAAGTATATATGCTGTAACCTAAAAAAGCAAGTGGGATTGCTGCAGCAGCTGCAGAAAACTTGAAACTTTTCTCCCCTAATGTTGTGGGTCAGGATGTTGGGACATCTGCAGATGTTCGGATGGAAATGAAAGCATCTCCTTCCCCTCAAAAAAATGTAAAGATTTTCTCTGCTGGGAAAATCCCCTGCAGTGTAAGAGAACTCATGAAAAGAAGGACAGAATTTCATCTCCTTGCATAAGCTTCAGTGAATCTGGCACTAAGTGCTTCAAGCAACTTCAGGAGGGAAGACAGACAATGGTTACCAGATTGTCTTGCCTACTATTGTCTCCTTTGAAATGCAAGAAGGTTAATTTGTCTCAGTCTTGTAAAGCCAGGCAGCCAGCAGGAAGCTTGGAATCTGCCTGTGAGTGTGGGGAGCATCTTGCTGAGTGACAGCACAAGCTCCTGTTCTTATTGCTGGGCGATTTCCACATGTTTATTTACAGTGAAATTAAGACTCTCAAAGTTTCACACTGTAGGTGGGAAGAGGCTGGACCACATTCCATGACAAGTGAATTTAATTAATTTTAAAGGGAGCAGCCCTTTGTGGGGGCAGGGGAGAGAATTGGGCTGGAAACTAACAAAGAATGGCTTTTATAGCTATTCAGCAAATTGAGCTTTTCTTATAAGCATTTGCAACACAGAATTACTGTGTAAGACAAACGGAGTTCAATTTTTTTACAGTGTTCTGTACTCCAGTCATCCTCATAGCACAATGGGTTGGATCCAGCCATGTTTGAGGGAAAGGAAAATGTAGTTCGTGCAGTTCTGCTTGCATAAGCAGTAGCAAAATAGATCCAACAACACATAGCACTTAAATATAATTTTTAGTGAGATAACTATGTGCTTATGAAACTATGTAATACACAATGGATGGTTCATGAGATTTCATTTTTTGAAATTGTATCAGAAGAAATACCTTGTTCTGTGTCTTGCACATGCAGAAAAGGTAGTGAGCATACAGTCATTTTTACTCAGTGCAAGCAGACAGTATGGAGTAATTTTAGCACTTGTTTGTACAAGGGCTGTTGCACACATGGAAGTCTTCTGTGGGATCCAGCTTATTCATATGAGTCCTCCAGGCACCTTCATCATCTAAAATTAAGCAGGTGACCACAGGAACCGGACTTTTTCCATGGTGGCAGATATGGTATTCTCTTCTCAGAAGAGTTTGCCTGGCATCATCCTCTCTATGTTTTGTATGTCAGGTTAAGACTGTCCTGTTTACACATTCTTCTAACATTTAGTTTTAAGAGTTACAATCTGTTTCTTATTAAAATGTTGTTCATTTCCACCTAACAATTGCCTTGCCAGGTACCACTCAGGTGAGAAAGATCAATGTGAAGAGCCCCAAACATGTGGTTAAATTATTAACACATACTTGTATGTGAAAGGAGCTCAAGTCTGCAGACTGGAAAGCACAGAGAACAGTCATCAGGGGTCATGGTTTTGCTGTCACATGAACACCTGAAGTTACCTTATACAGAGTCAGACCTTTCTGGCCATCAAGATCAGTATTGTCTATTCAGACTGGCGGCAGCAGTCCAGAGACTTAGAAAGAGGTCTTTCACATAAACCTACTACCTGATCTCTTTCACTGGAGATAGTGTGGATTGAACTTGGGCCCTTCTGTGTATCATGCAGATTCTCTGACATGGAGCCACAACCCCTCTCCACATAACATAGCAGCTGAGTAGATACCTCTTTGGTCAGCGCCTGTATGGGGAGCCACCTTGAATTCCATGTTGGAAGAGTGCTGGAATAGAATGCAATAAATAGGTGAAGGTAGAAGAAAGGAAAAAAGGTACACATCTACTTATGCTCAAGAAGGTTCAGGATGTTCCTTATAGTTGGCTCAAGGATATGTCATCAATATATCTAATTCTCAATATGGCCACTGTGGATACTTAATTCCATAGACTGGAGCCATGAACAGACAAGACAGATTTGTTTTCAAACTTGAGAAAAGCCCCAGGTTTGCAGAAAAATCTGAAATCTTTAAGAAAAGAGGGGAGAGGTTAACCGCCCATCATAGAAACAGCACCTGTACTTTTAAGAAATGAACACTTTCTATAGTAGCCATTGAGCAGGTTGTTAGGCAACCAAAACTGTATTGTCAAACTTCAGACTTTAGCTTCTGTAAATAAAAGGCAAGAGGGAGGGCCCTTTACACAGCTGGTATGACTTTTGAGGGAGAACTTATAGGGCAGGGGTGGCCACACTTGCTTAATGTAAGAGCCACATAGAATAAACCTGAGATGTTTGAGAGCCACAAGACATGATGCATTGAAGTGACTTCAGAGGAAGAGGCAGGTTTGGGGGAGTGCCCTGAAATGACATAACAGGAAGGAGTGGGGTTTGGCACAGTATGCTGGAAGTGACATCATCAGAAGGGGTAGAGCTTGGGAAGGACTACCACCTGACTTTTGACTTGGAAGTGACATCACAAAAAGTGATGTCATCCTTGCAAGGCACCACCTCCAAAGTATTCTGGCTCCACCCCCAAAGACCCCAGGTATTTTTTTTTGTTGGACTTGGCAACCCCAATGTTTTATTGAAAATAGGAAATACATGAAAGGAAGAAGGAAGGAAAAAAGGAAAGGGAGGGAGGGAAAGACATGGAAAGATAGAAAGGAAGAAAAAGACAAAGACATGGAACGAAGGAAGGAAAAGACAAAAAAGAAAGAAGATATGGAAAGGAAGGATAAAAAAAGGAAAGAAGAAAGTTAAGGAAGGAAGGCATGGAAAGATATGGAAAGAAGGAAGGAAGGAAAAAAGGAAAGAAAGAAAGACAAGGAAGGAAGGCATGGAAAGAAGTAAAGAGGAAGGAAGGGAAAGAAGGAAAGAAATACATGAAAGGAAGACATAGAAAGATATGAAAAGAAATAAAGAGAAAGGAAGGGAAAGAAAGATTTGGAAAGGTATGAAAAGATATGGAAAGAAGTAAAGAGGAAGGAAGATATGGAAAGGAAGGAAGGAAGGGAGAGAGGGAGGGAGGAAGATATGGAAAGGTATGGAAAGATACGGAAAGAAGAAAAGGAAGGAAGGAAGGAAGATGGAAAGAAGCGATGGAAAGAAGGAAAGAAAGAAAAAAATGGAAAGAAGGGAAGAGAAAGGAAGAAAGAAAGAAAAAGAAAAATGGAAAGAAGGAAAGAGAAAGGAAGGAAGGAGGGAAGAAAGAAAGAAAGAAATCAAGGAAGGAAGGATCAGAAAAGCGGAGCCACACAATCTTTAAGCAAGCACATGTCCTCTGAAGCAAACGCATTCCTTGCTCCTCCATCTCAGCTGTCCTGCACACCATTATGGGTGAGCCAGTACTCCGTGCAACGAATGGGGCTTCCACCCATGCAAAAGCACCCCAGCACAGGCTGCGCTTAATGCCATGAGTGGCTTTTAGCAGCTGTGCACTTGCCTACTTGGGAGTAAGCCGGCAAGCAGGAAGTCCTGGGTCACCTCTGCCTTGGCGCTTCCTTGCCGCTTCTTCACTCGTCCCTTTCCCCTTCCCCCCAAGTGCCCTTCCTGGGTGCTCGCTGCGAGTGCGGGGCTGGCAAAGTTTAATGCCTGCAGAGGAGTTCCCGGCATGGCGAGGGAGGGTGGGCTGTCCTCAGCCCTGGCCCGCCCCTTCCTTGCTCCAGCATTGGGAAAGAAAGGGGAAGCACACTGAGTGCATAGATCGGGAGAGCGGCTGGTCTGCTCTGCCCCTTAAAGGAGCCTGGGGGAGGAGTGAACTTGCAAGCCTCCGGGAGCCGCCAAATAAGGCCTGAAGAGCCGCATGCAGCTCGCGAGCCGCCATTTGGCCACCCCTGTTAAAGGGGATAGGACTGGTGACAACCAACAGGCGACTTGATACCATGCAACTTGAATGACTCACCTAGGACTGTGTACTTGTTATTGTTCAACAGCAGCCACCCATGAAAGCCAGTGTGGTGTAATGGTTAGAGTTTTGGACTAGGATCTGAGTGACCCAAATTCAAATCATCACTCTGTTGTGGAAGTTCACTGGTAACTTTGGTCCAGTTACACTTTCTGAGCCTAATCTACTCCTCAGGGTTGTTGTGAAGATAAAAAGAAAAAGAGGAGAATGAGGTAAGCTCTTTTGGATCCCCATTGTGGAGAAAAGGGGAATATAAATGAAATAAATAAATAATGCAAAAATAGCTAAAGATGGGTGGGGGGGGAGAAAAATGGTAGGTTGGTTTGTGGGTGGGAGGGAGAGAAGGAAGCAGGGGAAGGTGAGGATATGGGGGTTGCCAGGAGCAGGGAAAGATGAAATAATGTGGAGGTACAGGGGGAAATGAGGTGCCCTATGTGACTCCTTGAGGATTCCCCACCACTTAACAGGGTGTGGTAGTTTTCCCAGGTAGAGGCTGCCAGGGGAGTGAAGGAGGGAAAGCTGAAGGGAGGAAAACATAAATGTAAGTTGGTTGGTGGGTGGGAAGGATGGAAGCAGGAAAAGGTAAGATCTAATATGTTGTGGGTTCCTTGGTCAGAGTTACGCCATGTTTAATCTGTAGTTGCTAGCCTTTTTCTCCCTCCAGGTCCAGGTGTTATTTTGACCGCACTTTCCATGGGAGAGAATACTCTTATCTGTTTCTACAGCCAGAGACCTTGACGGGCCGAGCCTTCCCACAGCAAAGTTCCCATCGCCCTGGAAGATGGAGGGGGGGGGGGAGGCTGGGAGTGAAGGGTTTGATGTATCACCAGTTTTGTTTTCTTCTCTCATTCTCAACAATGCATATGTTCAGCCAAGATCCTTTCTAGGCCTTGGAATATGGATACTTGTGTCAGAGCCTAGTCTTTCAATAAACCTTTTGAAATCAAGAAATTGTGCTTCTTGCAGAAGGGGGAGATGAACTCTAGATAACAGGGATTCCATAGTCTGACAATTCGGAGGGCTTTCAGGGAAGGGAAAGAGGAAATAGTGTAGGAGAGGAAAATGAGATGCCCCACGCAAGTCCTTGTGGGCCCCCCTACTTGTATAATACATATTAGGTTATAAACCAATGCAGAATACCAAAGATACTGTGATCCAGCTCCTGGAAGGTTTTCTGTTTGAGCCCACTGGTGGCTGCTGAGATGTTCTGTGTACTGGCTAATTCACGTGGGCAAGTTTTATGGAAACCTTATGGAAATGGTTCAGTGGCATCTATGGCAGCCATGAAATATTCATCCCCAAACAGCTATGCCTCAATATGTACCTACTTTGTAATGAAAAATGCCTCTTCAGTTACTAATGTTCAGGAGGCAACTTTAATTGAATATCGTAATTCCTCTGTAGTTAACCAAGCCAAAGAACGATGGCCCCATCAGATTATACTAGTTTGTCTTAAATTCTTGCCAATAATATTTATCATGTGTCTCCAAACAAGCATGCAGGAGTTTGTAATCGGTTAAGAAAAAAGAGGGAGTGATTTTTCAGTGTTGTCTGTCTTTATTAGATCTGACCTCCAATCTAGAAGCAAAAGGCAAAAGGAGAAAATGAAGGCTGATTTGGTATTAGGCCACTATTCACATTAGGAAAAAAGTAAACGCCTTTGCGGTTTTCCCTACAGAGGTGTCTTTATTCGTTTGACATGCCTTTAATAACTAATTCTAGTTGTCTGGTTGCCAAGATAGATTTCCTACAGGCAGAGTTAAAAGTGATTTTGTCCTTTTTGCATGCATGGCTTCAAATGATCCCAGAACAACAAACATTGAACTTCCCTTCCAAGTCTTGGATTTTCTAAAGTGTTGTAATAACATAAATGGATAAGAATAGTGCTGCAACCTCCCCTCCCCCAATGAAGACAGGAATTACACAAGCCTCTTATGATACGAGTGCCACAAAAATACTCTTGTTGTGATCTAGCTGAGGAGACATGCAGGCAAATGCAGACTTCCATGTAGATACCACTTGTTGGATCAGGAAATATAGATATGAATTAGCTATGCATCCAAATGTGCACCCTATTCCATATTCTGATGCAACTAACCATTCAGGAATACCTTTTCAAAGTATGAGTAGAGCTGCATCAGATCATCTCTGATATTCCCATTTCTAGTAACCAGTGCACTAAAGTACACATCTGACCATTTTACAGATTCTTATTCCCACCTGTTGCACCTGAGGTTGAAGAAAGCGTATGCCAATATATTTGTTAGTCTTTAAGGTGCCCCAAGACACTTCTTTGCATTAATGCCTTTGTTTCTTTGTGAACAATTGAAATAAATGACCTTGTAGGCTCTTTTTGTTTTTAATTATTATCTTTTAAAAACTGTTCCCATTGTGTCTTTCTCCTGCCATTGCATCCTTCTGTAAGACATGGCTCTGATCCCTCTCCCACTGGATTATCTTTTCCTTTAGCCATCCACTCCACTCCATCTGTTCTTAGTAACACTTGACCAGGGATGAAAGTAAGCCTGTACTGGCTGGTACAGAGTACTAATAAGAACTTTCACATCAGCACTTAACAGCTCTGTTAAATGTGATCTTTTGCAAGCTCCACCTTTCTTATTTTTCCTTCAGAGCAGTCCCTAGTGGCAGCACACCGCCCCCTCGCAGCCAATAATCCTTAGATCAAACCTGCTGCTCTCTCTCCTGGGTTTCTATTACCTGGGGGCAGAAACTTAAATAGGCTCAGCTACTCCAGCTTCAAAAATTCCTGGACATTTTGGGGTGGTGCCTAGGGAATGCAGAGTTTGGGGAGGGAGTTCCACAGGGATGTGATGCCATAGAGCCTGCCCTCCGAAGCTGCCATTCCCTCCAAGGAAGCAGATGATCTCTGTAATCTGGAGATCAGTTGTAATTCTGATAGAACTCCAGGCCTCACCTGGCATATAAGCAAGGAAGTGAACAACACAACCAAGGGATAAAGCAACAATTTACCAATTTATACTAGAAAGAAACAATGCAATCAGTACAACCTACAAACAAGCTTAAGAAAGTGACTAAGTGCAAAGCAGCAATAGATTCTCTGAGAGTACATTGATAACATACATGAAGCTATGAACCACTAAGGCAACCAGCCAAGTGCAAACATAGTCAGTAACTCCAATACATATTCACGTGGAATTGGGTGCAAAACAGTCCGGATAGTCTGATAAAGTAACCGGAAGTAACAATAAAGTCCAATAAGATATAATATTTTCACTAGGTTTAACCCATTATCTTTTCCTTTTTCATAGAAGAAATTAATGATGGCAAGCTTCCAAAGCCTGAGGACCTGACAAGGAACTGGTCATCAAGATGCTTGTTTCTGAGGAGCTTGCTTCATCAGGGGTCAAACAGACCTTGCCATCAACAACCACGCCGGCACATTGCTATTCTCTAGCAGCTACTGGACACACCCTTTCCTGACAGGCGCATGGTCCGTCTAATCTAAAGACCGCCTCAATTTCAAATAGACTGAACAAAGGGGGTGATTTTACAGACACCCAAAGTAGGTCCCTCTCTGCATAGTCACATTTATCTCTACTGATTTTTAAAATAGTGGTGGCCTAGCAGGAGAGCTCCAGATGGACGTCAGTGTAAAATGAAATAACCCTGTCTGCATTCATTTCATTTTCTGACTCTTACAGCAACTGACTGATAATAAAAACTTTAAAAATCTTTTAAAAAGCCTTGACTGCTTTTCATAAAGTTATACATCTCAGATTTGTAGGCATTTTTTTTTGTTTTTGATGCCCCTCCCCAGACTACCTCCAAACCACTGGGATCTATCCCTGGACCTTAAAAAGTCAGACTTAACTCCTAAGCACACCCCAAATCTCCATCCCCAGAGCAGCTCTTGGCTACTCAGTGAACAAGAGGAACTAGGGATGCTATCCCCCTGCTGGGGTGGGGGATCCCCTGCCCCCCAGGCCCTCTCCCCTTGCCTCCACACAACCGGCCAGTAGGGGAGGTACATGTATATGCTTCTACACTGTGCTGGAAAATGACATTTTCTGGTGTAACATGGAAGCTACAGGTAATGCTGGGGCAATTTGCTAACCTCCCTCCCCAAACACTAAGTTTAGGGGCAATTTTTAGCAAATCCCCCCCCCCATTTGACCTGTAGCTTCCACAGTGTGCCAGAAAATGATGTAATGGGATTCTGGTGGGCATGGGACCTTGCACGCATTTTGCACACATGTGAGAGGCAAGTACTTACTGCCCCTGCTCCCTGGTTTGGCCCCTTGAGGAGCTGGTACTCTTAAGAGGACCCCTCTGCATGGTATAGCAGAGGAGTAGGAGGATTTGGGCATATGAAGGAAGAGTAGGATGAAAACTTAAGAAAGAGAAGGGTAAGAAAGGTGCCATTTTTTCTTGCTGGTCACTCCCCAGCCCAATTGCCTCCATGTCTCTATTTGACACATTTTTAATTCTTATTTTGTTCAGATCAGGTCCCTAGATTTCCCCATTCTGCCTACACAGCCTTTACTGGTCATGATTTACATCCAAACTAATCACCAACTGGGAAAAAACCTGTTTTAAAATAAATGTGGTTATGTAAATATAGATGTGTAATGTATTGTGTTAGACCAATAGTCCATGTAGCCTGGTATTGTCTACACTGACTGGCAGGAATTCTACAGAATGGTTCTCACAAAGAGCAAATGAAGTAGAAAACTTCTTCCTGGTGAGGGAATTTTGGAGAGCTGCTGTAGCATAGTGGTTAAGTGGCTGGACTACAAATCAGCATTCTACTGGTTCAGTTCCCACTACTGCAATGAACTCTGCAGGTGGCCTTGGGTAAATCAGTCCTCTCAGCCCCAGGTCCCCAGCTGTATTTGGGGATAATAATGACACTGACTTTGTTTGCTGTTCTGAGTGTGGCACTAATCTGTCCAGAAGAGCAGTATATAAGCATGCTGTTGTTATTTTTCATTAAATGGGGGGAAAATATCCAAGCACATAGAAAACTAGGCAAGACAAGGTCAAGATTGGGCTGCAGCCTTTTCTCATTGCCATCTAGTTCTAGGCAGTTTGTTATGTAGCAGATTATTCAATCATGTATCACCCTTGCAGGGAACAGTATGAAATAGACCTAAGACCTTTAAAAGGTTAATTAGTACTGATCCTGGGCTATGACCATCTTTTTACACTCAATTCAGATATAGCATGAATCCATGATTTATTTTAACTATGATTAATCTGTAATCTGTTAATCTCACAGATGGGCCGTTGTCACACGGGCATCTCTTCCGTTAAATTTACAGCATATAGCGTCCTACCTGTTATCGGCACAGTAACGTTTCTTTGGGTCACCTAACGGCTCTTCGCGCCACCAGCTGTCCACACTGAAGCACTCTGTTCTGTTCTCTCTAACCGCGCAGAAGCAGTTCCCCCCCTTTTTTAAAATTATTCTGGCGTTTAATTCCGCTATAAAGGAATAACAGCATATAAACATTCCGTTAGAGCAAAACATTACGACCCTTTTGTTTTTCCAACTTTGAAATTATATAAATAGCCCTTTGCCCGCAGAAAACTCCCTGTCTGACGTGATCCCCATCGCTGAAGACTCTGCCATGGCGACTGAGTCATTTTTACTTCAGCAGAAAGTTTGCATTGTGTTATGTCGTTATGGCGTTATAAGGACATAATAAAATAAAAAAAGGGGAGTCGCAGGAAGAAATGGATTCTGGGATTGAAGGGAGGGCATAGGACATTGCGAGGCGAAATACATCGATGTGAGGCATTCACACTGAGGCACAAAATAGCGCGACTATCAAGCACAAAGCAGAAGAGAGAAAATCGCTACAGTGTTGGAATAAGGTGGGTGTTTGCCGGGAAATAGCGCCATTTTAGTGCTAAATAAAAGCCCGTGTGACGACGGCCATGGTCTAGGGCTGCCAAGCTCCAGTTGAGGTCTAGAGATCTCCCAGAATTACTACTGTATTCCAGATGACAGAGATCAGTTGCCCTGGAGGAAATGACTGCTTTAGAGGGTGGACTCTATGGCATTATACCCCAAAGAGGTCCCTCCCCTCCTCAAACCCTACCACCCCCGTGCTCTACCCCTAAACCTTCAACATTTCGTAACCTGGATCTGGCAACCGTAAAATGGTTACTTAAATCCTGATTTGCCTTGACAAATGCTGGTTTCATTGTCTTCACTCTGGGTTGGGGTTTAAGAAGAGGAGGGGATTTGGGAAGGTATAATGCAATAGAGTCCACCCTCCAAAGCAGCCATTTTCCCCCCAGGGAAACTGATATCTGTTGCTTAGAGATCAATTGTAATTCTGAGAGCTCTCCAGCCACCACGTGGAGTTTGGCAACCCTCAGTAATGGAGGAGGGAATTAGTGTGGTGCTGGAGAGCAAGCCAAGATTAAGTCAGGAAATCTGTGTTCTTACAACACAGAAAAGCATAGTTAATAAACCAACTTGAAACCACGATTTCAGGCCTTGGTTTGATGGACTGTAACTAACCACAATTAATGGAATGGCCAACATTCAGACAATCACATTAATTATAGTTCAGTTAAAGCAAGGTTTCTTCCTATGTCTGAACTCACAGGCTGTGGTCTTCCATTGTAAACCTCTGTTTTAAATGACACTATGGTCCTGAGCCTTCTCAGGAAAAATGACTTTTAAAGAAAATTAATGAAATAAACGATGAATGAGTACATGAATCAATGAAATATATTACAGTGCCTTCTTAAGCAAAGTTACAGCCTTCTAAATCCATTGAAGACAAGAAGGGTGTAACTCTACCTAGGATGGCATTGTAATATTTAAATTTTTCAATCCAAGTGTCAAAGTCTTGATGGCTGCTTGTAGGTTTTGGGCAAACTAAGAAAATGCAAAATGGTGAATTTCATTCTTGGTGACTGGCAAAAGCTGCATATTATTTACACTAGTCGTTTTCCTGTCTCACAGTGAGTGATTTTTATTGCAGGGAAACTGTCAATGATTGTAGTTGAAACAGCTTATAATTCATTCCATATCTTTGCTCAGCAAGAAAGGAAGAGGTTGGTTAAGGGTTAACTTATTTGGTGCAAATCCATTTAATTAAATGGGCACTTTAAAATTTGAAGAACAGTTTTGAAATATAATTAAACTTTGGTGGGAGGGAGAGAAGGAGGGAGAGGAGCAGTGGTAGAGAAAGTTTTTTTTAATGAATGAGGTTTTATTTCATGGTGACCTGATTCACACGCTATGAAATTTATACCCATTTAATTTTCTACTTCAGATGGAGTCCGAACTCTGCCAAAGAACCGTGCTGAAATATATTTGGTTGTTATGGAGCCATCAACATTACATCATTGACTCGCGGCATCATATGTGGCGCACATGTCTGCTTAACCTTTAAAGCAGGGATATTTGAGCCTAGTCCCAATCAAATGGTGAATTATAAAATAGGGTGTTGCTCTAAAAGCCTCCTTGCACAGGAAACAGACCCAGGCTCTCTTATATCAACTGCTGGAACTTACTGTCCTGTTTAAGAGTGTCATAATTAAATCAGGTGACATATGCTAGAGGCCACATTTTCACATGCGGTTGTCACAACAACTCAAACCCACTTGGCTTTTGCAGTCTTTCTCACACAGGGAGCATTATAAATGAGTACAGCTGTGAAGGCACTTTCTTGGCAAAAGGCATTTCCAGGTTGCCACATGAATGGACAGTAGGGAGAGTGTGTGTGGAGGTGTGTGTGTGAGAGATGTGGTAGAGAAACAGGAAAAAATATTAAGTCACACCCTCCCCCATCAAATTCTTGCCATCACTTAAACAACTGGGTGCACTGTGCTATAGTTTTAGGAATGCAAATTAAGTGAAAAAACGCACACACATACTCCCTTTTGAATTTTCATAGGTTAATCCTGGAATTTGGGAGAGCCGCAGCACTTGGGACTTGCCAGTGTGTCACAGCACTATCTAGAAATTTGTGCAGCAAAGACAGCGTTGAAAATAATGGGATCTCTAATTAAACTTCATATTAGGCAGGAAGGTAGGATATCCAGAGCCTTGTGCAAGGAACATTTATTTATTTAGGTATTTACACTATGCTTTCTCCCCTGTGGGGACCCAAAGTGGCTTGCATTGTCAATTTCCCCTCCTCCATTTTGTCTTTAAAACAACATCTCTGTGAGGTAGGTTAGGCTGAAAGAGAGTGACTGGGCCAATGTAACTCAGCAAGCTTCCATGGCAGAGTGGGGATTTGAATCTGGGTCTCCCAAATCCTAGTCCAGTAATTTAACCACTACACTGCACCGGCTTTCATTCTTATTCTTTCCAAGTACAAAAAATGTACCCAGGCTTTAAAAAAAAAAAATATTGTGCCACAGTGGCTTTTGAACAACCCGCAGAGATTTTGTTGAAAATACCTGAGGATCTCATGCATGAATCGTAATGCTTTTTCAATCACACCAACTTGATGGGGAAGAGATGATAGTGCTCACGTTCATTAGACCTTTCCTTAATCTGTGAAATGCAGTCTTGAAAAAAAATGCAAGTAACTGCAGGGGTGAACAATATGCTTGGCCAAAAGCCAGGTCCAGTTTTTGTTACAGTTGATTCACATGAACACAGGAAGCTGTTTTGCACTGAATCAGACCTTTGGTCCATCAGAATTGGATACTCAGATGGGCAGCGGCACTCCGGGGTCTCAAGCACAGGTCTTTCACATCATCTACTATCTGATCTTTTAACTGGAGTTGCCAGAGATTGGATCTGAGAGCTTCTGCATGCCGAATAGATGCTCTGTTACTGAGCCACAGTCCCTCCATATTTATGCCATGGCCAAGCGGTATACAGCTTGCCAGGCCCTCCATTATTTATGCCATGGTCAAGGGGTATACAGTTTGCCAGGCCCTCCATATTTGTGCCATGGTCAAGGGGTATACAGTTTGCCAGGCCCTCCATATTTATGCCATGGCCAAGCGGTATACAGCTTGCCAGGCCCTCCATATTTATGCCATGGTCAAGGGGTATACAGTTTGCCAGGCCACTTCAGGTTTCTTACATAAGTGTAAAGCTACCTTGAACTGGCCCTTCACATTTTCCTTGACTTAAATTCTTGATTGTGCCACAAATAATGCGTTGCTGATGTCTGAGCACAAGGTTCTTATGCAATCCTGGACCCAACAAATGCAAAGCTATAGTGGAGGAAAAAGTTGCTTGCTTGTAGTGGTGATGAGCAGCAGGACTCTAATCTGGAGAACCAGGTTTGATTCTCCACTCCTGTTTAAAGCCAGCTGGTGACTTTGAGTCAGTCACAGGCTCACAGCTCTCTCAGAGCTCTCTCAGTCCCACCCACCTCACAGGGTGATTGTTGTGGGGATAATAATGACATACTTTGTAAACCACTCTGAGTGGGTGTTAAGTTGTATTGAAGGGTGGTATTTAAATCAAATATCATTATTATTATTACCTAACCAATGGAAATGTTTAATTTCCATTAATTGTACTCACAGTATTGAAACTTGCAGCAGTTAAAACAGTTTTATAAATGATCTGTTTTGCAGGTCTTTTCCATTTTATGTTGGGTGGAGCATCGGTGGGGCCATGTCATGAGAAAATGTCTGCAATGCTGATAAATTCGTAAAGCATATGACCTTCAATCATTTGGAATATTTTCTGCCCGCAGAGCCTTTTTAAATGGCTGCAGCCTTAGCCCCTTCACTCCCATTTGTCACAATTACTGCTAGGCCTGTCTGTTGCAATGCGTTAAGTGCTCTGCATTGACATCCAATATTTTATCATTAATTTTTAAAAAGAAACATTCCAAGAATTTTTTTTTTTGCTGCTCTGATATTTTCCAGTGCAATACCCAGGAGAACCACAGGCAGTTTTGATTTATGCTAGCACTGGCAGATACTGTTAATTACCATTCACGGTTAGTGGAAAGCAGGAATGGTTAATTTTCCAGTAATACACTTGGTTGCCCAAGCAGGCAGTAGTAGCTTTTAATTATTTTCCAACCTTCATAAAGCCGAGAGCTGTAAAAAAGAGAGTTGCATTTGTGATTGGAATGGCAAAGAGTAAGCCCATCCCCTCTGCTTGTGGTGACTCTTTTCTTTTCCCCAATGAACACACACATTAAATTATCTTTTCACTGAATCTGAACACTGGTCCATCTCAGTATTATCTACTCAGTATTGCCCAATGGTTATCAGGCAGAGAGAGGTGTTTCCCATCACCTCCTACTAGAGATTCTTTAGTTTTTGATGCAATGGGTTGAACATTTTTTACTTTTTGTAAGCAAAACGTATGCACTACCACTGGACTCTGATCCATCATAGCTACACGTGGCAAATTTCTCATGCATTCCTTTTTGCAAATTACTGATGTCACAATGAGGAGGCTAATATTGAAAGTAGGTGCTCAGTGCAGTCTTAAGAAGAGTTAGAAGGCTTAGAAGGCTGCAAGTCGATTGAGGTTAATGGGCTTTGAAGGGAATAACTGTTTAGGACTGTGCTGGCATATTCTGATTTTCATTTTCATTTATTTATAAGCCATAAGGGTTGCTAAGGCAGTTCTTGGTCAATCTAAAAATCTTTTTCTGCCTGAGATTCTAGACAGCCAGTGCCAATCAGAGGAGGCAATGCTAAGCCAGGTTGGACTTATTCCCTGACTCAGGATAAGGAAGTTTCATATATTTAGATGACTTTCCTTCATGGTAAATCTGGACAATTATATATTTCAAATGCTTATACCTTGCCTTATAGTATATCATGATGGCTTTTAGTGGTTATTCAAATAAGAATATAAATGAAACATCAATTTATTGAAAACCATAAAACCAGCAATAAATATTCTAAAATCCTACAAAAACACAATAAAAGCCATCATAATCCACCCCCCCAGCAATATCTGAGTATAAGGGAAGGGCATACACACATATGCAGTAACAAAGACCAACCTGATGGAAACCTATGAGGGAAAAAAGAAGCCTTCTCCTGGTACCTAAACTACTGATGGCTTGGCACCAAGTGAATTGAAGTGGGGAGTCCATTCCCTAATCTGGGTTTCACAGCAGAAAAAGTTCTGTTCCTGTGACCACTGCCTTGCTTCAGATATTGTGGGAGGAGCACACAGCAGGGCCTTGTAGCTGCTCTTAGTGGTATAGCAGACTCACAGAGGAAGAGAAATTTCCTTCAGCATCTTGAAGTCATACCATTAGGGCCGTATAGGTAAGAACCCTGTTCCCAGGAGTATTCTGGCAGCTAGTGTAAATCTTTTAGAACTAATGAGATATGTTCTATTCAAGACACCCCAGCGAGTCATGTTGCTGCAGCATTTCACACAATTGAAGGTCCGAACAATCTTCAAGGGCAGCCCTTCTACAGTGAATTATATGTTAGATTATTGTCTTAATTCTTGTCATTCTCCACCTTGGGCCTCAGCTGATTTGGTGGGTTTAAAAACGTTTAAAATGAATATTTAGGTAACCCTACCTGAATGTCATCAGAGCATGGATAATTATGGCTGCAACATGCCTCTCACGGTATTCCAACACTAGCTGGTATTTCGGATGAGTCAGGCTAAAGAAGCGACATGTCACAGAGGAAACTTGTGCTTTCCTGTAAACGCTGGAGTAGAAGTTGCTGTGGTTGCTGCATCTACACATTTTGTGCTACTGTTACACAGAAACATTCACAACTTGATTATCCTGTGTTGACAAGCCAATCCTGTTGCAAATTATTGCTATAGTGCTGCAATAGTGCAATATCCAGTGATGTATGGATGCAGCCTAATCATAAAACAGCTTCTGAGGCTCCATCTCCTCTAGATTAGGATTCCCTGCCCTAAGCCTATGTACATAACTTTTGCCCTGTAAGTAGCACCTATGGTGTGTATCCTTTTTCTATGGAAAGGGACTGTCCTTGTGCCTTCAAAGAACTAGCCGGGGTACTGGGGTGAGGTTTTGCTATTAAAATCTGCAACATCCATGTTTATGGAAGGTCCATGGGAATGCCACTCTAGACTCTCACTTCAGCACCTGCAGTTGTTCCTCATTCTTGACCTCCGTACTACCTTTCTGTGCCTACCCCACACAGAGTACGGTGTGAGACAGCTGTACTTACACAAGCCTGGAAACTGTTTATCTTGGTAGAGTGAGTTTTATCTACTTGGTTTAATCCTTTAAAAAAAAATCTCCAGCCCCCTTGGGTGATTCCCTTTCCCCCCTTGAACATCTTGAATCATTTCCTTAGCTACTGATGTTTAATAATAACTAAATATTAATCCAGCTGTTAAATTTGCTCACAGCCCCCCCCCAGCCTGTTGTCTTTCCAATCCTTTTGAGGGTGTCTCTGTTGGGATGCTTCCCTTTTGCACTTGAATGTGGCAGACAAACCTTCATATTAAAATCTGTCTTTTGCAGAATCCTATTACTGACTAAGAACATGGGGGTGTGGTGGAGTGAACAATATGTGTAATAGTGCTTCCTGTTCCTGAGACCATTGTGTCTGTTCCAGAACCATTGTGTCTGATACACAACAACCAGAAGCTGCCCCTCTTGGGGGGTTTCCAGATCTGTTTGGTAGGGAAGCAACAAAAGTCTTGTTTCAAGTGATAGTATTGGGGAGGAACTGGAAGTGTGAAGATTTTCTACTCTCTACAAGTCACTCTAAATGACAAGCCAACAAACAGCTGTCTTTGGCTTGGACAATAAAAGCCAAAGGTATGGCAAGATGGCTTGGAAACATAGTAGGGTGCTGGAGATTGGCTGAAGTTCTCAGAACAGATAAGTTATCAACATTGATAAATTATTCCTCCAAAAGATACAATGCTTCTTTACAATAGACAAATACGAGTAGAAAACTTAAAGTTTATGCACATGTTATATACTGTTCATGATCTGCCTTGTGTCTGTCCCCTGGGTCCTGTTGAGCCAACCATGCACGGTGAGCTGCATGGTGAAATTAATTTTCAGGTATGCAGGGGCCTGATTTGGATTGGGTCCACACCACATGGGCAAAGGGGGCCATTTTCTCAACACAAAATTGCCCCAGACAGCTGCTATTTCCCCTCGTGAGAAAATGGATGCTTTCTGATGGGCTAAATCTGTACTAATGGACTACATGTACATTTCCCCTACCAGGGAAGGAAATGTAGATGAGTTTCCCTTTCTCATTTTATCCTTACAACAACCCTATGAAATAGGCTAAGATAAAGGTAAAGTGTGCTGTCTAGGTGCAGGCAACTCAAGACAAGAGATGAGCAGAGGTGGGCTTGCCATTACCTTTCTCTGCATAGCAGTCCCCTTCTATTTTGATAGTCTCCCATCCATCTCCGCTTAGTTTCCAAGCTCAGATGAGATGGGCCTAGTGTGGGCTATTTTAAGAAAAGGTAAGGACAAAAGATAATAAGTGTCCCAAAGTCACCCCGCAAGGTTCATGGCAGATTGGAGATTTGTGACTGATTGGAAATTTGAACTTAGCACTCCCAGATGCTAGTTTGACACTCTAAGCACTATAGCACACTGGTTCCTGTCCTTCCTCAGCTAACATAATACATGACATTATATCATCCCCCTAGGGATATTTTAGTCTCCTTCTATCACTGACTTCCACAGCAGATGAGGGCTGCTTTGATTTGTCTGGCATTCCCTAAATGATTCCTCCTTCCTGTCTTATGTTTTAATTTGCTGTGTTTTGTTTTATATGTACTTTTAACCCTGGTTTTAAACTGGTTTTATGATATACTTTTTATTATGTTGTTTATTGTTAGTCACCTTGGTGGTCCTGGGCAGAAAAGTAGGAATGTTGTAAATAAACAAATAAGCAGATAAAATTGTGCTATGAATTGCCCTTCCCCGTTGCTAACAGTTGTGCAAAATAAGGTCTCACTAAGTATGAGGAGAAAGCGTGTGGGTGAAAAAGAGAAAAAATAATGCCTAGATGATCCTTAGAATCTAAGTGTCCCTTGAAAAGCCTAATAACCTTGAAATAAATATTCTGTATAAGGAAGATCCATCAGATGATCCAAATATATTCTCGAGTCCTTACCACACGAGCACAAGCATGCAGTTAAATATGGATGTTTAAGCCCATTTGGGCATGCTCCAGTTATTTTAAGCCCCGGCCTTAGAATTACCTGGGGTCCTAGTTTGTGGCTTGCAGGGGGTGGAGGGGTGTCGAGCAGGGCAGCTGGCACTATTCACGGCTCAGTGGCTCCCAGTAGCCACTGGGAGGGTGGTATATAATACAAATGCTCAGCCAGCCAATTGGCAACATACTGGCCAGGTTTGTGTCAGGAGGGCTTCCCAGCCAGCAGACCCAAAAGATGTAGTCTTCCCTCTGGTTGACTGGCTGGGGAAAAAAGTCGTGGAGCCTGCTGGACTTTCAGCACTTGACTCCTGGACTCCCCACCCATCCCATCCTTGCTCTAGGGATTCTATGGCATCTATGGTATTCTCAAACCCCAGATGCCCTGGGGTTTGAGCATCTCTGCTTATGCTCTTGGCTATTCTGTCCCCGTTACAAATTTGGGAGGGGCGGTTTTGGCTTTGGGCATGGATCCTTTTGGGGGGTAACAGGGTCATGAGCCCAGTTTCCTCATACTTGGGGTTCTCTTAAGGGATCTTGGGATGTGAGGCATTGCAGGGACAAGCCCAGTTGGGGGCTGTTGGGGCATGCTCCCTCTCAGTGGCAGAAGGATCCAAGCAGAGGTTTGTGCCCATGTGGAATCCCACGATCCATCATCCCAGTTTTCCCTCTTCAGCAGGAGGGCAAAGGGGTGAAGGAGGTCATTGGGCCTCAGGCAGTTTGGCCAATGCTTGAATCCATGCCCTATGTGGTACCAAGTCTCCATTAGTTGTGGCCTTTCTTAATTCCAACAAGTTGTCTATGTCTTCTGTTGCCTTGCCCTCACCCCCTTGACACTGGGCCTGCAAACAGTTTCTCAGTTTGAAGAAGATAATTGCAACAGTAGAGGAAAACAAATTATTTTCTAGTTTCCAGGAAGAATTAAACAAAGGAAGTCAGAACAAATGCTAGAATGTCACCATCAAATTGAAACTGATGGGGAAGGAGCAGGCAGCTCTTATTGGCACATATCTATGAATGACAGACTGTTTATTGAGACACCTGGGACCTAGTCAAACCAGGGAAAATGATATCACACTGAAATAAATGTTCCTACATTCCAATACTGTAACTTCATCCAGATGTTGGCTTGAACTGTGGATTGGCCAATTCCTTTCATGTTGGATGGGGTCAACTGCTGTAGCCTAGGCCCGATCCAACCCTTTGTGTGGGCAGTTTCTTCTCTTGGCTGAAGCTCAGAGGCATGGAAGTTGTGGCGGAAGGGGGAAGATAGAAGGACAACGAGGAAGCCAATTTCTCCTCTTCTTCTTCCTGTCTATTCTAATGGGGATGTAGGAAGATCCCTCCAGGTTTTACAAAGAAATTATCCCAGCCAGTTGTAAAGGAACTGAAGAGGGTTTATTTACATACAACTTGGGCCTAGAGGCCCTACATAGAGTTGCGCGGCCATGCCTGGCAACCAGTGAAAGTCGGGGGGGGGGGCACGGGGGTGCAGTTGGTGATGGCGTGAAAAACCCAGAAGCAACACCAGTGGTTTAGAGGAATCTCAAGTAATTCTGTGGTAACTCTGACATTACTTAAGGGTTTTTCTTGGAAGTGATATCAAACCATTGCCAATGGCGATTTAATTTTTTTTTCTTCTGCCAGGAGATCTCATGCCTCCAGCAAACATATGGCAACTCTAGCCCTAACTACAATGACTGCAGCAGTGATCTTAACAAACACAACAATTTCTTCTTTACAGACACCACAAGGAGACAGATGGTCCCTCCTCCAAACCTTAACTCTTTCTTAACTATATCATTCTGTGTAGTTCTTTATCAAACTGTTATATTATGAACTTTTCTTTCTTTTTTCCCCTCCAGTAAATAATGGAGAAATCTCAGGGCCGAGAATTTGGCTTTGGGTCAACCTGTGTATTAAGTTCATTTTGTAAATAATCAATGTTCTAGAAAATGGTTCTTTAGGGGTACATATTTCAGGTAAACAACACTATTATTTTAAGCATGCCATCATAGAGGGCAGAAGTTTTACAGTGCAATCATGAACAGAGTTATACCCAGGGCTGTTTTTGTGATAGTAATTACTGGTTCTGAACAGTGGTATCTTTTTCTGGGGCTCTCCGAAGTCCTGATCCTTGTACACCATCCAACTCCACTCCGCCACAGGAGAGACCAGACCCTCAGAAGCAGCCTAGTGAGGATCTCCAGAGGGAGGGCAGATTGGGGGAGATTGGTGCAACCTTACATATGAATGCTGGCTAGGGTTGCCAAACCTGGATTGGGAAATTCCTGGAGATTTAGGGATGGAGCCTGGGGAATAGGGAAACTGCCATTAGTGCAATGGTGCCATATCACTTCTAGGGGAAATCTAGAAGTAATGTCACTCTGCTCTAGAAATTGCCAGAAACTCTACCGTTTCTCCATACAGTTTCCAGTGATTTCTAGAGTAGCACAAGGTCATGCCTGGTTTTTCCTGGAAGTGATGTAATACCATCACACTGACAGCACCCCTGTGTCCCCAATCCCCAAAGCTCCCACTGGTTGCTGGCAACTCTTGTTTGGGGAGGGGAAGGGCCTCAACAAAATATAACATCATAGAGTCTACTCTCGAAGGAGGCCATTTTCTCTATGGGAAGTAGGCTTCTCAGTTGCCTGATGGTGATGGGCAATCTCCCAGGGATTTGCCCCATTGCCAGCCGATAGCTGGTAGTCAGATGAAGATTGCAAGCCCTTCAGAGATTGCTTGCCACTGGCAGACAATCCAGGAAAGTGCGCACCGGCGCATTCCCAGTGGGGCACAAAGACATCACTTCCTGAAATGATGTTGTTGCACTGGACATGAGTGTGCTCCCAAGCTTCTCAGGGGCCAATTTTGTCTCAAAATAGGCCCAAATTAGCCCTGTGTGAAACACAGGAGCACGCCCATGGCTGGCATGATGACATCACTTTGCAAAACGTGAACAAGGCACAAGGTAAGTGCCAGGATCCCCTCTCCTGCTGGGAGGGTATAGGGAGCTGCCAACCGTAATGGGAAGTGATCTCTGTAGTCTGGAGATCAGTTGTAAATGCAGGAGATCTTCAGGCCCTACTTGACAGTTGGTAGCCCTAGTATTTGCACTTTTTTAAAAAACAAAAAAGCACTGGTTACATCCTCCTAAGTCCCTAAACCAAAATAAAAACAAGAGTCTTGCATCACTGTCCCATGTAAGTTTTTTAAAAATATATTTGAGCGTTTAATTTCTGGCATGATAGTTTTCATTTGAACAATAGGAAAATGTTTTTAGACTTTGACACAGTAGACCCTACCATCTTGTTGAGGCACTTGGAGACAGAAGTGGGCATCAAAGGTTGTGCCTTGGACATGTTTAAATCATTTTGCATGGAATAGACTCAAAGAGTTGCCATTGGAGATCAGTTATCTTCAGAATGGAAATTATCTTGTAGTGTTCCACAGGGTGCAATCCTATCTCCCATATTATTCAACCTCTACATAAAGTCTTTAGGAGAACTTATTTGCAGCTATGGAGTTGGATGGCATCAATATGTGGATGACACCCAACTCTACATCTAACTATCCCAATCATCATAGGATGCAGTAGAAATCTTGAGTCACTGCCTGGCAGATGTGGTCAAATGGCTGAAAACTAACAAACAATTGTCACTAAGTTACAAACTTATAAAATAATCAATAGGTGGTATCTAACTCCAAAAAAACTATCCCAGATCTCGTCCTCATTGCCACCTAATTGCTGGAAAAATTGTGGTGAGGAAGGGAATTTTGCTCATTGTTAGTGGAAATGCCAATACATAGAAAAATTTTGGAAAGAGGTTCTTAAAGAAATCTGTCTAATTACAAGTTACGATGTCCCACTGTCACCAGAAATAATTTTTTTAGACCAATGGGACAATTGTAAAGACTGTATATCCACAATAAAGAGAGACCTTATAGCTACCTTACTAGTGGCTGCAAAGAGTGTGATAGCTGCTGTTTGGAAATTGAAACCCAGCCCTCCAATCGATAATTGGTACGCAAAAATTTGGGACCATTTCATTTCGGAGAAATTAAATGATAAAGTTTTTCAAGTAGAACACTTTCCAAGATCTACAAATTATATAGAAAAATGGTTTCCATTCCTTGAATACCTTGAAATTAACAGCTCCCAGCCAGGCCTGTCAGGTTCCGCCAAGGGTGCCACCCTGTGAGACACCAGCCTGCCTGACAGCCTTAGAGGACCTTCAAAGAATATGCGGGATCCTGCTTTGTGGAAGGAGGGGGGCATACCTCACCCTCACACCCTCTCAGTCCACTTGCAGGTCCCTTCAACCTGACATTGCCCCAGCTCCCTTCCATGACATCTGTCCCCATCCAGCTGTCGGTCTTACTCCTCCTCCTCTTCATCTTTCCTCCACCTCCTCTCCGCTGTTCTCTCGTTCTCTTTCTCCCCTCCACCCTCCCCTCCACCACACTCCTACACAACAACCCACCCTGCCCTGTGGGTGGACTTCCCTTATATCCTTTCCCTCATTCCTGGCCCCACCCCTCTTTGCCTTCTAGCCATGACCTTGGCTGCCTCAAGCAGCTGCACCTGGGGTACCTAGTCTGGCTGCTTTGGGCAGCTACAGCTGTGCTCTCTTGGCTGGCTGCTAAGCCTCCTCTGCTCAGAGCTTCCAGCAGCCTCAGCTGGTCCCTATTATTCCCTTCCTCCCTGTTGCAGGTTGGGGCATGGCTCTGTGCAGCTTCTGCTGTCCTGCCAGTAAGGCTGCTGTCTGGCTGGCTGATCACTGGCTGTCCCTAGCTCTTGTGCCTTCTCTCTCTGCCCTGGTCCCCTCCTGGCTGTCCTTACTTCCTCTGTCGGGGCTTTTAGACTCCCACTGGAGGGTGGGGCTAGCTGGCCTCCCCCTGCCCTGTTTGACTCTCTGGGGCTTGGGCGTCCCTTCTCTTTGTTGCTGGGTGTGGCAGATCCATGGTGTCTGTTTGAATGGCTGAGCGGTGGCTGTCTGGCTATCTCCCCTCCTCTTCTCCTGCTAAGTCTGGGGGCAGAGCCTCAGACCTCAGACAAGGCCTAAAACTTTTTCATATGTTTGCAAATGTGTAAGTCATCTTCATGTTCTAGCTATATATTGTTATATGTATTGTTATATGGTGTTCATGATATTTATGTTGGGTATTGCTTAGCATGCTCTCTTTCTGTATTCTGCAATTAACCTGGTATAACTTATTGTAAATCAATGTACTGTGTTTTGTTTCAGCGTTTTCTGTAAACTACAAGTTGTAATCTTTATACTCTGTATTCTGTTTTGTCTCAATAAAATCTAATTAAAAAAAAAGAAATTGAACCCAGACAAGATGGAAATGATGCTTGTTGGGATGGCTGAGATCTTGAAAGACATTGCACTACCCACTTTCGATGGAGTTTGTCTGACTCTTGTAGACTCAGTTAAAAGCCTAGGAGTTATACTGGATCCAGTGCTAGTACTAGAAGAGCAAGTTAAGGCAGCTGCAAAAAAATGCTTTCTACAGCTTCACTCTAGCCTGGAAGATGGCTTCTTACATCAACACAGCCAATCTGGCCACCTGGATTCATGCTATGGTAACATCATGACTACTGTAATCTCTTACTGACTTTTTGCTTGACACAGAACAAGAAGAATTAATGACATGTGCTTTTGAAGATTAGGAAGAAGGAAGGGACTGTTAAATGTTAAAGTTAGTGTAGAATAAGTATCATCTTTTGATTGCTTCAAATGGGAAATTGGTATATATTCCATATTTAGATACTCTTTTTCTTTTATTTTAGTTTTCATCTGCTCTTCTATTGGTTTTAATTTCTTTGCTGCTTTTTCTTTTTTCCCTTGTATTCTCTGTTTTTTCTTCTTTTCTATTTTCCTTTATTTTTATTCTATATTATTTTGATTGCATGTTTTACAAATATGTTGTAAATTTGAAAAAAGTTTATTTTAAAAAAAGATTTGACTACTGTAATGCACTATACATAGGTCTCTCATCTAAGTCAACTAGCTGACTCCACTTGGTGCAGAATGCTGCAGCTCAGCTGTTATCAGTAGCAAGCAGGAGCATGCTTGTCACTACCATTCTGCAGTCTCTCTATTGGCTACCTATCATTTACTGGGCTCAATTCAAGGTATTGGCTGTCACATAAAAAGCTCTTCACTGCCTTGGTCCAGCATACCTACAGGACCGCTTCTCTCCCTAATGTTCCTCAGTGGCATTTTGCTCATCTAAACAGGGTCTCCTTCTGGTGCTACCCTGCACATGGGCAAAATCAACAGCTGCCTGTACACATACATTCTCTGTGGTGGCCCCCACCCTATGGAATGGCTTATATGAAGAGGTCAGGAAAGCCCCCACTCTCCTGGCTTTTTGCAAACTATGCAAAACTGAATTATTCAAGCAGACTTTTTACTCAGATAGGAGGGCTGTACTGTAAGGAGGTGGTCTCAAAGAGAAGCTTCACCAGAGAGATAGGGGTCATAGACCTCATCACTAATTCTGTTGCTTCGAATATGTGCCTCTATGTACTATCTGTTGCTTTAAATATGATCCTACTAGGTACTTCAATGTAATTTTATGTCAGTCTTACAATTACTTATGCTCTATTTCAGCACATCTTCAGCTCTGTATTGGATTTTGGCTGATGTTATGTCTTTGTAAATTTGCATTTATGTACTCTATGGCATTTTAATAAAAATGTCAATGATATTGACTGTACAATTGCTGCTGCTGCTGCTGCTGCTACTAACTGCACTTATATACCACTCTTCTAGACAGATTAGTGCCCCACCCAGAGTGGTGAACAAGTTAGTGTTATTATTTCCACATTATATAATCTGCCTTGAGTATTAGTGAGGAAGGTGGACTATAGATGAAATAAATAAAAATAAAAATAAATAAATTTATCCATTATGTCCCTGCTGCTCCACAAATGCAAATGTGTGTGTGCGTAAGGTTGCCAGTTCCCGTTCCCGTTCCCTGGATCGAGTAAGTGGTGGCAGGGGACAGAGGCTGTGAGTGGGGGGATCTCCCCTCTCTGCCAGGGGTCTGGGAACCCTGTGTGTGTGTGTGTGTGTGTGTGTGTGTGTGTGTGTGTGTGAGAGAGAGAGAGAGAGAGAGAGAAACATCTGAAAATGTTATTTTTAAAATGTATTTATATTTGATTTATATTCCACCCTCCCCACACCAGCAGGTTCAGGGCAGATTACAAGCATATACAAGTTAAAATACATAAAACAGTTAATATAAGTTAAAAAACCTATTAAAAACATCCAAAATTACACAATTAAAATACATATGAACATAGCAGCATTAAATCCAACCGACCAAACCCTAGTCATCTCCATAGCATCTTAGCAGTAAAGGAAATTACTAGATGGGGGTATTGCTAGTAGGGAGGGCATATTCTACCGTCAACAGGCCAGGGGGCTCTGCCTAGCACCGCCCATATGCCTGGTGGAACAGCTCTGTCTTGCAGGCCCGGAAGAAAGATAACATATCCTGCCAGGTCTTGGTCTCATTAGACAGAGTGTTTCACCAGGCTGGGGCCAGGACCGAAAAGGCCCTGGCCCTGGTCGATACCAGGCAGACCTCCCTGGGGCCAGGGACCTTTAGCAGAGTCCTCTGGGGTTCATATGGGGAGAGGAGGTCCCATAGATACGCTGGTCCTAATCTGCATAGGGCTTTATGGGTTAATACCAAAACCTTGAACCTGATTCAGTACACCACTGGTAACCAGTGCAGCTGATACAGTGCTGCTGTTTTAGGCTCATGCATCAGCAATCCTGTGATGACATGCGCCGCCGCATTCTGCACCAGCTGTAACCTCTGGATCAGGTTCAGGGGAAGCCCTGTGTAGAGTGCGTTACTGTAGTCTAACCTAGAGGTAATCATTGCCTGGACCACTGTAGTTAAGTTGTGGGGTGAAAGATAAGGGGCAAGCTGCCTGGCCTGTCGAAGATAGAAAAAAGAGGACCTGGCAACTGCAGTGATCTGGGCCTCCATTGTCAAGGAGGCATCCAAGATCACTCACAGGCTCCTGACTCTCGGAGCTGGCGTAAGCACCGCCCCATCGAGTGCAGGGAGCCAGGGTCCCGAATCCACGTTTCTGCTACTCAAGTACAGGTTCTCCATCTTCACAGGGTTTAACTTCAGATGACTTTGCCTCAATCATCCAGCCACGGCATCAAAAGCATGCTCCAGGACATCTGAGGTGAATCCAGGCCAGCTGTCAATCAACAGATATAGCTGGGTGTCATCCGCATATTGGTGGCACAGCCCGAAACTTCGCATCAACTGGGTGAGGGGGTGCATATAGATGTTAAACAATGTTCTGGCCTCTTCTAATAAAGAAAGCTAGCTATGGCTCAATGTGGCACCTTAAAGGCAAAAAGAGTTATAATAGCATTTGTGGATATGTAGTCTTCTTCATCAGATGCATAGGGGCGGATCTTACCCTTATCCTACCACTCTACTGAACAGAGTTTGAAGTCTTCCTCTAGCCAAAGGAGCCTTCCTCCAACTTGAATGGCTCGTCCTCCAACAGAACCACTCTGAGTGAGTGTTAAGTCATCCTGAAGGGCGGTATATAAATCAAATGTTATTATTATGTTATTAGAAGAGCCACAAGTTGGAGGAAGTCTCCTTAGGATGAAGGTTCATTCCCTGGAAGATGGTTGGATGTACCCCATGAAAAATATTAATAGACTGGCTGATCTATATACAAGAGCATAAACAAAAAATGTAAACAGTGGGGTCAAAAGGAAATGAAATTCAAAAAGTACTGTGTGACATTTCTGTGCAAAATTCTAATGTTAGGTGTATAAATAAAGTACCTCAAAGTAATTTTATTTAAGGACAGCAAGATTCAAGTACAGTAGCACCTTAAAAACTAACAAGACTTTCAGGGTATAAGCTTTTAAGAGTCAAAGCTCCCTTAGAGCTTTGAATTACAAGGCCACCATACATTCTACTTCCCCCTCCCCTTTCTTCTTCAAAATGTACAAGAGATAGAAAAACCTGGATTCTGTGGTAGTTAGAAAAAAAGGGAAACTCTTTAACTGGCTGTGGAAGGCTGGTGCATGGGTAGTGGCTGAGGTTTCTAATTCTGGGTTGGGAAATACCTGGTGATTTGGGGGTAGAACTTGGGGAGGACAGGTTTGTGCAGGGGATGGACCTCAATGGGGTATAATGCCATAGAGGCCACCCTCCAAATCAGCCATTTTCTCCAGGGGAACTAATACCAATTGTAATCCCAGGAGATCTCCAGGCCCCACCTAGAGGTCAGCAACCTTAATAGCGGCAGACTATAACTATGTGGATTCTTCTAATTATAATGGTTTTGGTTTTATTTTTGCATATATTGACACTATTAAAAATGTTAGTTTTCTTTCTTTTTACCACAGGGAACTATAATAGTCTAGTTCTGTTTGCATTTGAGCCTGGAGGTTTTTTTCCCTAAACTCTTACCATGTGCAGAAAGCTGACTAACTGGGTTTGAATACATGCAAGAAAAGGATATTTGTTGAAAATTCCTGAGAGTTATTTCTATACATTTTATAAATCTGTTAGTTTCTTGAGTTTCCTGAATTGCCAAAGAAAGGCCAACACTTTCCAGATCTACATAATTTTGCTGAAACATGTGAAAGACAAATACCAAAAGTCAAATCTAACAGATTTTTTCCCATGAGTCTTGTAAAAATAAAATCAAGTAAAAACTTCTTTATTTTTTTTAAAGGTGCTGTATGTTCTTTATAATTGTATTCATGATTCATGCTCAGTAGTGAACTGATTAAATATATAGAGGTATTACCCCCCCCCAACACTTAAAGAGGAGAGAAGAAAAGAGTTCCCCCCTTTTGACTTCACACTAAAGTACACCTAGAACTGCTTCTCAGTGCAATCCTAAACAGTGTTACTCCAGACTAAGCCCATTGAAATCAATTGAAATACTCTAGATTACAGTAGGCAAGGTGGGTACTACTAAGGAAATGAGAACTGAGGAGAATTGAAATTGAATCCAGACAAAATGGAAGAGATGCTAGTTGGAAAAGCAGAGATCTTGAAGGACATTGTGCTTCTGACCTTTGATGGGGGTTCAGTTGACCCTGGATGACTCCGTTAAGAGCCTAGCGGTTATACCAGACCTAGCACTGCTGTTAAAGAAGCAAGTAAATGCAGCTGTGAAAAAAAGCCTTCTCATAATAACTCAGACTAGCCTGGAAGATGGCCCCCTACCTTGACGTGGGCGATCTGGCCACCTGGATTCATGCCACAGTAACATCGAGGCTAGACTTCTGTAATGCATTGTACAGATGCCTTGCCACGAAGGTGAATCGGATCCTCCAGCTGGTGCAGGACTCCCATTCTGCTGTGTCTCCATTGGCTTCCTATCAGTTACAAGGGGCAATTCAAGGTCATGACTATCACATTCAAAGATTTTCATGGCCTTGGCCCCTCATATCTGTGCAACCCTATGTTCCTCCACAGCAGTTTAGCTCATCTGGACAGGGCCTTGTACAGATAACTGGGCAAAATCAATAGCTGCCTGCACACATGCTTTCTTTGTGGTAGCCCCACCATATAGAATTGCCTTCCAGAGGAGGTCAGGTAGACTCCCACTCCTGTGGCTTTCTGCAAAAGATGCAAAACTGAATTATTCAGGAGCGTTTTCTACCCAGATTATAGGACTGTGGCATAAAAAGTAGCTCAGTAGCTCATTAGTAGGGACAGGAACTATATGGTACTCTATTGGTTACTGTCTGCTGATGTAGACATGCACTTAGTTTCCCATGTTGCTAAACCTGCCATGTAAATTAGTTATGCTTTGTTACAGAAAGATTTCATCTCTGTGCTTGGCTTTATGCTTGTTTTTCAAATTTTCTGCCACCATACCCTACTGTATCTTTTTCATTTAATGTCCTAACTGTTGCTTATACTGTATAACATTGTGGTTATTTTTGACTTTTAATTACAGAAATTGTTTCTGTATGAAAGCCACATGCATGAGATGTGGCTATATTATATGTTGTATTGTATTGTATTGTGCGACCTGCCTTGGATCTCAGTGAGAAATGTGGACTAATAATAACAACAATATGATTGTTACACACAGTAGGGAACTAGAGTTGCCAGTTATCACTGTCACTTGTGAGTACAGCCTAGAAGTGTCAATGGGTATTCTATGCACTTCCAGCAATTCCTAGAGCTACTTATTGTTGCTTCTGGGTTGTACTCATAAGTGACAGGCCAGCGCAGAGGCTGGTGATGGAGATGATCAGTGGGAGATTGCCTGCCATAAACAGGCACATGGCAACACTGTGGACTCCAGATCTAATTTGTGTAATCTGTACCATGAATCAGATATACATCTCAAACCATTCGTGTGGCGACATAGATCTCCAGTCTCATCTAATATAACAGTTCTAATCTGATTAAAACAATCATATTAAAATTATATTCCACAGCAACTTTTTTTTGTTAAGAATTCTGCTGGAAGAAATGTTTTTGTCTTGAATAAAGTTAGAACTTTTACTATATTTTCTTGGTGACCCTGAAGCTGAGGTGCGACTTAATAATCCTGGAAAAAAACAGCTCTGACTGTCTAAATGCACAAGCAGGTTTTTCAGTCCTCTTTGATGATGATGCCTGAACACTCAACCACTTTTTTCATGCTTCTGTCAATTTAAGACACATTTTTCTTTTAAAACCTTCAACATTGTGGTTATTTTTGACTTTTAATTACAGAAATTGTTTCCTGTATGAAAGCCACATGCATGAGATGTGACAGATGAGTATATGTCACAAAAGGAAAGAAAACTGAGTGTATATGTGAGTGCAGGTCGTATGTGTGGGGGGAGGTAGTCTTTGAAGGCTTTCTAACCCCCTGGAGGGGGGGGCTTATAATAAGCAGCAGAGTTTATACTGAGGGCTTCAGTGCTCTCTGCTGCCCCTTCTTCACCTCTCCTTTCACATGGAGATTAAAGCCAGTGGTTGAGGCTTCTCCTCCTTTCCCCATGTGGCTGTTGTAAATTCTACATCAAATAGAACAGAGGAAGGGAAGGTTTTGGCTGTCAGCATAAAATGAAGGAGATGGCTGACAGCTAAAGAAAGCGCAAAGCTCAGCCCTCATTAATCTGGAGGGCGCTGGGAGAGAAAAAAATAAAGCAAAAGTATGGAATGGGAATGTTTTGTCCTCTCTTGGACTGAAAAAGTTTATGAGTAGCAATATAAGAACAGCATTAATAAGCACATGGGCAAATGTTTCCCAGCAAAACAGCTTGCAGACTGATTCAATGGAGATGGGAAAACATGATCTGTTCAGTAATGGCTAAGGAAACCCAGTATGTTGCATATCTAATGTATGGAAGCATGGTATAGACACGACAGGTTAAAATGGTAATCTGCTTTCCATTAAAGGTCTGATTTTTTTACACCAGATTTCAAAAAAAATCCTCTACCTTTTAACTTGCTTGTGAATTTGGCTTTCTGTTTGATAATTTCATGAAGGCAGTTGATAGCCCTCAATCTGGAAAAATTCAATTAATTGCACACAGGATTTGTAAAGCATAAATTGCAAAGGAGGCAGGTTTCATTTTTTCTCTTTATAAAAGCAATTTTTGACCTTGACTGTAAGGCTTTTGCCTTCATCTTGCTGTGTCAATAACAGTCAGCAGGATTCCTCAAGAGAGATCAGCTTGCATAACACACTGTTACAGGAAGCATGCTAGCAGTGCATGTGAGTGCTCGTGTGTGTGTGTGTGTTATGTGCCGCCAAGTCGCCTCCGACCTATGGCGACCCAATAAATGAAAGACCTCCATACAGATGGAGAAATGGGCCCAAGTATGCCATCTTTAGTGTGGAACAGAAAATACCTTTCCATCTGCTTTGAGATGAAGGTACACAACCTCATCTACTATCTAAACACATTGCAGGGATTAATTACTTCTGTTTTCATAATCACACCTTATTCCACATACATGTCTATGACTTGGGCCAAACCATACTATCCTTGGGCCTTGCGTGAAATTTTACTCTAGTCCCTTGTGATGGAATTTTCTAATTTCTGGGCTGGAAACAAAATGTCATTTCTGCTTGGAAGTCAAAAAGGAGGGATGGGTGTTGGCTAGTCAGTCCCCTTGATTTTTGGCTTCTGCTGAGGAGAGGAGACAGTTTGCAAGAACCCAAATCTTTCATTTTCTTCACAGCAACTATGCTGTTTTTCAGCAACACATGATGGCAACTTCCTCCAGTAGCTGAAGTACTTATGAGCATTCTATGGCCATAGCTGACCACTCACTTTCAAACTCTCTATAAAGATTTCTGCTACTGTATTATCAAAGCTGACATTTTTAAAAACCTAAGGCTGGCCACTGCTCTGGTTTGCCAACTCCAGCTTGGGAAATTCCTAGCGATTTTTGCTCGTGCGCCTGGGGAGGCAGAGTTTGAGAAGGGGAGTAGGGATGGGATATCCTCAGAAGCTGCCATTTCCACCCACGGAACTGATCTTTGTAATCTGCATTCTGGGAAAACTTGGAGGCTGGTAACCTTACTCATTCTGACGAGGGAAGAGAGCCTGCCCCCTTTTAGCTGCAGGGAATTCTCAAGGATCCTAGCATACATAGATAAGAGAACTGATACATCTTATATTGTGAATCTCCCAGATAACTATTATCATAGAAGACATCAGTACTGGGGGGTCCTTGTATTCTGGATCAAACTAAAATTGCCTGTAGGGATGCCTATTAAACTTAAGACTGAAAATGTAATAAGCTTTCCTTTTGTGTGTATTTGAGTGAGTGTGGGTGTGTGCGCGCTTGGGACTTCTACAAATTGGAGACCATGCTACTGTCCAGATTTTGGAGTTAAACATTCCATCTGGCAAGCAGACCTGCAGGAAGGAACTATTTGGTTATTTCTACATGGAGCACGTTCAAAGGGAATAAAACAGTTTGCTGCTTCTTTTATAGATGGCAAGTTGGCAGTCATTGATTTTAGTTCTTTCTGTGATAGTGCTTGATTTGCTTGACCCCTGTGGCATCTTGCATTAGATTTGCCACAGTTGTTGGAAGCAAGCTGGTCTTTAGCCAAGGAATGGATTATAGTTAATGAGGACTTCTGTGGCTATCTCAGTGCAGAAAAGTTAGAACAGGCTAGCTGTGATCCAAGAACCATACGATGAATACCTCTGTTATAGAGGTTGACTATATTTTTAACTATTTTTGTGGTCATATTTATCGTATGGGAAAACAGTCTGGCTTTGTCCAAAGACTTTCAGAACCACCCTAAGCAGAGTTACACTCTTATAAATCCATTAAGGTAAATGGGCTGAGAGGGGTGTATTTCTACTTAAGATTGCATGGTTTGTCTTCAGAGGCAGAGAATGTTGGAGGGACTTGAAGAAGTCCCTTACCTTTTGCCTGTCCCATGCTCCCAAGAAAGAAAGAACCCAGCTGAGTAATCTTTGGGCTTCTTGTTAATCTTCTCCAGTGGAAGGGAAAGGAGAGGTAATGGTAACTGTGAATTATGTTTCTTGTTCCTCTGCTTCTTTGTTGCCTATAGGGAAGAAGTCTTCAAGTTTCTTAACAGGCAGAACTAGTTTGCTTCCCCATGGGAAGTATAGGATGGATGGAACCTGGATCTTACATTAGTGTGGAATATGATGGTTGCATTATCTAGTGTAGAAATAACATTTTAGCACCTGCCTTTCAGCAATTGTAGCTATAGGAGCTACAGGGAAAAATAAACCTGCAACTAATCAAAAGCAGCTAATGAGAGCAGCTCACAGCCCAGAAAAAAATGCTCCAGGAGAAGTGCAGGACAGTTTTCATACTCTGGTGATCTTAGTGTATGCATGCAACATCTCTGTAATCCAGTGAAGACAGGTAAATATGTCGGTTCAGAAAGAAAGGCAGAAACATGGCCAATACCCTTCAAGTTGGGTTGCTTTTGGCTACACTGGGATTTGGTTAAGGGTTGCTGTTATGTTGTATCAAAGATCACAGGAGACAAGTGACAAAATGAAGAAGAGTATCTGAAGCTCTTGAATCACAAAAGCTTTAACCAGATAAGCAATACAACCTAATACAAACAAAGTCGTAAGTAGGTTCAAGTTGAATTCAGTGGGACTTATACCCAAGCAAGTGTGCAAGGGTTTGCAGTGCTAAAATGCGGCTTACTATGGGTCTTTCACATAGTGAGTCACTTTCATTCAGGCTATTGCCATGACTCCAAGATCACTCCAGCCAGCCATCACCAGTTGCCATATGTGGCTAAATAAAAATACTAGACTGAACTCACCTCTAATCTAATCTAATCTAATCTAATCTATGTCCCGATGCAGACTCACACTGGCAGCAGGCAAGAGAAAACTCCCAAGTTGTCTGAGCAGGGCAGCACCCAGTTCCAAGGTTCAAGCACCAATTGGGCACACTCACAGCTTCAAGTCCAAAGGAGGATTCCAGAAACACATCCACAGGAACGGGCCAGGGCCAGGGCCAGGGCCAGGGCCAGGGCCAGGGCCAGGGCCAGGGCCAGGGCCAGGGCCAGGGCCAGGGCCAGGGCCAGGGCCAGGGCCAGGGCCAGGGCCAGGGCCAGGGCCAGGAGGCTCTGTTTCAAACACAGCAGCAAAGTCAGTAGTAAGCAGACTCATTGCTTCCACACAGCCACTCCCTCTTTGGCTGCTTTTAACCCTCACAGTGCTCAGCTGCCTGTGCTACAGCAAGCACCTGCCGGCTGTCTCAGTCCTGCTCCTGCGAGCACTCATCATCACTAACGATGCTGGGCCGGTGCTGTGCTGCTAGCCTGGCACTGCGCCTTGTGGCTTGGAGGGCTCTTCTAGCCCTCCTCTGGCAGCGCTCCCGAGGCTCTGGTGATGAAGGGGGAGAGCTGGCCTGCACCTGGCTTTCTGTTGCCAGCCCAGGGCTGGGAAGCTGAGGAACCGATGTGCTGGGACCTGGCTGTGGATCAATATCTGAGCCTTCAGGGCCTGCCTCCTCCTGCAGTGCCTCTGCCACTGGCTGTGGATCTGGGTCAGGTTCACCAGCTGCCTCTTCCTCAGAAGAGTCCTCTGAGTCTCTCTGCTCCGCTGGGCCAGGTTGGTCCATGACAATATACATAGTTGAGCCTACAATACTTCTAAAGAGAGTAGTTTAATTACAGTGTTGCCAGCAGCCCTGGAGAAAATACCCTGCCCTTTAATAGAGGTTTAATGTGGGGAAGCAACTTTAATAGGTTGGTGTGGTATAATGGTTAGAGTTGGAATAGGACCTGGAATGACTGGGTTTGAATCCCTCACTCAACTATGGAAGCCTGCCAGGTGACCTTGGGCCTGTGACAATCTCTCAGCCTAACCTACCCTCACAAAGTTGTTGTTGTGGGGATTGAGTGGAGGAGGAGGAAACAATGTGAAAAGCTGCTTTGGGTTCCCAATCAGGGAGAAAAGCAGGATATAAGCAGTTCTCCCCCTCTCTTTCAGCCTTAAAGGGAGATGACATATTTTTTCAGGCTGTAAGCAATCCTACTAGCTAAACACAGCAGGAGTTATGGTTGAATAAGTATGTATAGCATTGGGATGAAAATCAGATTATAGGTTATGGCTTTGAAAAATATATACATTAATATATGCATTTATTTGTAGAGATTAATATATGCATTTATTTGTAGAGATTATAAGAGATTACTTATTCATATAAGTAAACCGGGTAAATATTTCCCTGGAAAAAAAGTTCTTCTATACACAGTATTCCTAGCCTGAAATAGAGCTGTAACAATTGCCTCATGTTTTAAAATCACATGACTATCACTGTGATTATAGGATTTTAGAGAGAAAACCTTATTTTATTTAACGGAAGCAGATCTTGTAGACACGCATTATGGCAAGAGGAAGGCACCTGTTACTTATTTCCTCAATCAGTGGGAAAACTCAGATTTGAGTTCTTTTAAAACTCCTCTTGGGTTCTTCAGGAAATGGGATTACTTTGGATTTGAAAATGGTGACTAGCCATTTAAACCTAGTGCAGCCTTTAAGTAAATGCTTATGCTTATGATTTGAACAACTTAAAGTCTGCTCTAGAAGGCTCATATAATATTTTGCTTTGTGTTTTACCAATTCAGATCCAGCCAAGATGAATCAGAAGTGGCATGAAGTAGGAATTGTCATCATCCATCTTATTCAGGTCACATGAACACATGAAGCTGTGTCAGACCATTAGTCAATCACTGTCAGTATTGTCTGCTTAGATTGGCAGCAGTTGTCCAGCATCTCAGGTAGAGGTGTTTCACACCACTATTTACCTGATAGTTTAAACTGGAGGTGCCAGGGGATTGAACCTGAGACCTTCCGCATGCCAAGAAGATGCTTTGCCACTGAGCCACAGCCTCTACCTTATTAGCATTTATACAAAACATTTCAAGCATATTATATTATCCTATGAGCCACTTCTGGGTGGAGGGGTATTTGTACCATGGCTGCTTCCCGGCAAAAGGAATAGCAGGTGGCTGCAGGATTGTGGAGGGAACTGAGTGGGAAATGGACTCAGCACCCAGCTCCTTCCATGGTTGCCATTGCAGAGAAAATCTGTTCTGGCTGCTGGGTATTTTCACTGGGAATGCCACTGGACACGGAGGATCCCTGTGAGATTGACTTTAATGGCCAGTGTTGTGTAGTAATTAGAGTGTCACACTAGGATCTGGGAGACTTGGGTTCAAATCTATCGCAGAAGCTTGCTGGGTGACCTTGGGTTAGTCACCCTCTCTCAATCTAACCTACATCACAAGACTTTTATGAGGATAAAATAGATGAAAAGGAGAATGATGTCAACTTTTTAAGGCAAAAGGTTGAAACAATAAACAAATAAAATAGACTACATTTTCCAGAGTAACCACTTTCTGGCCGTTTTCATATGCCCTTATTGTAGTGCCATACTAGTGCATTGTATTGCAGTTCGTCCGCTATACTTGCATATCCACCCGTGAATACCTGGTATCCTACCATAATCATTGTGTTTTCCTCTAACAACAGATTTTCCATTTATTCTGCTTTGTGATTCTTCTTTAGCATTTCCCCCCGTTTTCGTGAGAACGATCAGAAACTATTGGAAATAATTGGAAACACTTCTCTAGAGACTTCCCACTTTACCTATCACCGTTTTCTGTTTCCGAACTATGGGAAGACATTTTCCCGCCCAAGACCAGGAGTCCCACAAGCCTCTATGGGTTCCTGGCGACATTCCAGCCTGATTTTTTTTTTAAATGGAAACCTTCATTGCACTATTGTGATGTCTCATTCAATGGGAACCAACTGCAGACAGCTGAATATTTACAGCCATGGTTTAATGATGCTGTTGTTTAATGTCTGTTTACATATGGTGATTGTTTAATGTATGCTGTTCATTATGCACTCTGCAAAAGACAGAAGCTCCATTTTTCCTTTTTTTTGTTTTCTCTGAGTGACAATGTGATAGCGCAAATCTAATATCTAAAAGGCACACAGGTTTTTGCGTGGGAACATAATGGCTGGTAGTGGTGAGTGGGTTTATGGACTTCAGGTGAGCCAGCCTGGGCCAGTTCCCTTTCAGTTTTGGTACTGCAGCATCCTGAATCCTCTTGATGCAGGTGGCCAATGTCGAAAATGCCAGCTTCAGTTTCTGACAGCTAGGCTTGCTAATGTGGGAGAGAGGGTCATACAGATAGGCTGGTGGAACTTTTTATTATAGATTACCCACACAGGTATTTTGCTTCTTGCATGATGTTAAGTTGGATGTCCACAGATTCTCTAAAGTACCATGGAAGGCTGTCTGTGCTCACCCCTCACCACAAATGTTTTGAGCCCACTAGGGACACCCAGCCATGACAAGTAATTCGAGTGTCCCTTTCCTGGTAACCCCATTTTCAGATTGCACTGCAGTCATACTAGAAAAAGAGAGTGTGACACGTACTATTGTGTTTTCAATATTGAAAGTCTCGAAACAACACCGTGATTTGCAGAACACTAAATTTTTTACTTGGAAACAACGGTTCCCAAGGAGAACCTGGAAACTTTCTGATATATGTATGATAGAACAAGAACTACATACATGCAGTTGCTGATAACTATATACATTATAGACACAATGAAACTACATACAATCATCAGTCCTTCATGGTCATCCATTGTTCAATGACATGAATGCAGCCAATGCATCATGGACCTCCTTTCCTCCCTCTAGAAGTGTCGGGTCATTGACCCTGTCTGCGGGCAAGATTACAGGTGAGGGATCTCTGAGGTCTCCCAATACGTTGTGTCCCTTGGCCTCACACAGGTTATGGAGAATCACACAGGCCGTGACTATGGACACAACATTCTCCTCCCTGCACTTCTGCTTTTGAATGTGAGCTTCTGGAAGCGCAACGAAATGCTACAAATCATAACAAGTCAAGACAATGCATCCTGATAGTGGGATCACAGATAACGGAATCATGGTGCGAAATTAGCGGAATAATTGGACATGTGAAAACAGCCTCTGACATCCCAATGTGGTATTATATGACCAAATAATTTTTGCATTGTGCAAACACAGACTCATTGGTGGCAGTAATAGTGTTTCATCTGTGGTTGTAATGGAGAGAGCCAGTTTGGTGTAGTGGTTAAGAGTGGCAGGACTCTAATCTGGAGAACTGGGTTTGATTCCCCACTCTTCCGCTTGAAGACAACTGGATGACCTTGGGTCAGTCACAGCTTCTGGGAGCTGTGTCAGCCCCACCCACCTCACAGGGTGATTGTCATGAGAATAATAATAACACATCTTGTAAACTGCTCTGAGTGTGGCATTAAGTTGTCCTGAAGGGCGGTATATAAATCAAATGTTGTTGATGTTGTTGTTAGCATTATTACAGGTTGGTTGGAGCAATGTCAGGAATGTAGAAGTAGAAATGTGCTTGAATTTCTTTACAAATGGAGCATTGGAGAAGTGCTCGGGTTTTCAGTTATGGGGAGTGTTTAGTGGCAGACTACACAAAACTTTATTCTAGAGGGCATTTGGTGCAAGATGAATTTAGATACATACATAGATAGGTTTATTGTTGTAGCTATAGGCCTTAACTTCCCCACATATACACCAACATATAACAGTGAGCCACAACAAAAAGGTTAAAACATATTTACAAAACAGAATAAAACTTAAAGGTTTAAAACTAAGATGTTAAGAAATAAATGCGAAATCCATGAAATAATGTGGAATTACAATTTATCTAAAATTCTTACAATATTAGCAGGTACTAGTTTCTTCCTTATATTTATTGATAAGAAAATAAAGGTAGCCACTTTGAGAGTAACAAGAGGAATGCCATCAGCCATTAATACATTCCTCATCTGAGCCAGAAAAATTTACAAATTGAATGGATCCATAAAAGGGGCAATGCAAAACAGTGTACTATGTCTTCCACCTAATTAAGACCTCAAGGACAG
This sequence comes from Eublepharis macularius, assembly GCF_028583425.1. Taxonomy (NCBI): domain Eukaryota; kingdom Metazoa; phylum Chordata; class Lepidosauria; order Squamata; family Eublepharidae; genus Eublepharis; species Eublepharis macularius. The sequence continues at coordinate 195,107,373 of NC_072790.1, forward strand.
AAGTGTTGTTCCTCAGGTATTTTTTGAAATCTGCCCTGTAAATACTTGTATGGCATAGTTTGAAAGTGGGCACTAGTAAATGCCTTTCTTAATGTAACATTGGAAAGGTCAACTAAATAGTGAGAGAAGAATATGTTTTTCTTGATCTGAGGATACCACAAAGAAAATTAAGAAGGTAGGACTCTATCTGTATCTCAAAGGGCATCTTTTTCAAAAAGCTGATTATAAATTTTGCTCAGGTCCCAAAACTTTACAACCTCTAAGGAGGGCAAGAAATATAACTGCAAAATAGGGGGCAGCAAGTTGGACCACTGATTCCCTTCCTTAAAGTACCTCAAACAGTATTTTACCAGATGGCCTTTGGAAATACTATCAAGTTTCTTGTAATATTTTAATAATTTCAAGTGGACTCTTGTAATAAAGGATAGTCCAACTTCTAAGTTTAAGTGTGCAGCAGAAGTTCCCTGAGGGAGACCCTAGATTTTCCTTAAAAAGTTGTTCTGAATGATTTCAAGCTGATCAAATATTTTCTCGTTCCACCCCCATATTTCAGCCCCATACAAGAACTGCATGATGACTTTGCCCTGGAATATTTTGAGGGCCAGGGGGGCTATTACCTGTGGCCACCCTTTGAATAGAAATTTTTTAAAATAACTGCTAATGCACTGCAAACAGTTAATAAATTGGCATTAAGATGTTCCTACCAAGACAGAGACTCATGAAATACTATGTCAAATTATTTTTAAAAGGGGCATTGTTCTATTTCATGAGCATTAATGGTCCATCTGTGCTTAAAACTGTTCTTACTGAAAGCAACAATTTTAGTTTTATTATAATTAATTCTTAGTTCTGCTCTATCACAATAATCAGCCAACCTAACTACCTATGCAAAATGAATTTGATTTCCCTGATATGGTGCTTATTTATTTATTTATTGTTGGAAGTGTGATGGCTGATTTTTAGTTTTCTTGCTTTTCCTCTTTTATAGTGATTTCATTTCTGGGTTTTCTTTTACTTTTTTATGACTGCTTGTGGTTGTCCTGCTGCTTGTTGTTCTTTTCTGGATTTTAATTCTCTTATGCAGTTTATTCCGTTTCTAATTTTGTTGTAAACTGCCATAAGTGCCATCCTAAACAGAATTAGACTCCTTTAAGCCCATAGAACAAACACTTTTGCAAAGAAGAAATTTGATTTCCAGAGCTGTAACTAAAGGATTATATTGCAATTTATATATTTATCTATTCATCTCTGTACATGTGTACATACAGAGAGAGAGAGAGAGAGAGACACACACGCATTTATACATCAGAGTCATGTCGGTAACTTCTTAAGAATCCAGAAAAAGCCTGATGTATCCTCTGCTGCACAGGGCAATTTTAGTGATTCAGTTTAAGGAAGCATTTCTGGGAGATTTCTGGAAGCTGTTTTGAAAGTTCAGGGAAAGGTAAGCAGAACTATATCAAGGTATAATAAACACAGATGGGCTGATGCACCTGCATTTGTGATATAAGAAACAGATGTAGGCCCATTGATTTACAAGGAGACTCACTGGGGGCTGTCAACTTAGCACAAATAACTTTGATAACAGGGAAAATGGCAAAGGTCTGTCTTTCAGAGAGGTATTCCAAAGGAATAGGCTTGCTGAAAAGGCCTTTTATTTATTTTTTCATAGAATGAATGTCTTTTGAAGGAAGAGGATGCATGGCAATCCATTTAAACTTAAATTGTGCCATGATTTAGGGATGTAGAAAGAGTCCAAGCACAGAACAGCTGTTCAGCTCTTTTTCTTCATTTAACTGGCACACTCCCTTTTCTATTCCTCCTTTCTAAGGTCCTTAGTAGAGATGGGCACAAACTGAAATACAAACCAAAATTAAGCACGAACCAGGCCGGTTCGTGGTTCGCGAACCACGGTTTTTCAGATCCCATTTCTGACGAACCACCACGAACTTTAGGCTGATTCGTTTGGTTGGTTTTTTGGTTAGTCACTGCAGACAGCCTGGTGCCAATCAATCAGTTTCCTAGGCAACAGGGGATGGACTTCCTGCAGACCTTCTGCTGACCCGGAAGTGACCTTCTGCTGACCTGGAAGTGACGATTTTATGACCTGGATGTGACGTTTTCACGAACCAAACAAACTGGTTTGCGAACCAGGGGCAGGTTCGTGAAAGTTTGTGGTTCGTTGTTCATGAAATTTGATGAACCATGAACTACACGGTTCAGTTTTTTCCAGTTTGTGCCCATCTCTAGCCCTTAGTTTTCCTTTGGCCTGCTATCTTCTTATAAGTTTCTTCTTTTCCTGCTACATTTCCCCCTCCTCCTTTCCCCTGTGTTGCTACTTTGTAGGATATGAGCAACTGCTGCAGCCAGAAACCCAAGGATAAGTACAGTCTCAGCCTATAACTACCAGTTACTGCTCTATTTCCTCAATGCAGTGAATGGTCAGAATCAAAAGCTCATGAGACTGAGATCCTGGAAAATTAACAAGGTAGCATTCCCTCTGTCATATCTCCCAGTGCCCACCCCACTCCTTCATTGTCCTGGATCAGTGACAGAGGAGGAAGGAATGCCTGCCTGCCCCCTCTCCCCTTTGTAGAGCCCATTGTATTTTTTCCCACAATGGGGTTTGTTTCTAGTATACTATATATACCTATACTGGTTTTTTGGTTCGTAACTGCAGACAGCCTGGTGCCAATCAATCAGTTTCCTAGGCACCAGGGGATGGACTTCCTGCAGACCTTCTGCTGACCCGGAAGTGAACTTCTGCTTGCCCAGAAGTGACCTTCTGCTGACCTAGAAGTGACGATTTTCTGACCTGGATGTGACGTTTACACATTACACACCAGGTAACTCAACATGTCACTCCAGAAAACATGCCATGGTGGGAAGCACAGGCAGGGAACAGGAGCGGAGCAGGTGGCAATGCCCTCCCCATACCTTAACCTGGCTGGTATTCGGTGATGAAGCAGGTGGCATTGCCCACCCCTCACCTTAACTCAGCTGATATTAGGAGCGGACCAGGGGGAATGCCCACCCCCCTTCAGCCAGCTGGTATTAGGAGGGGAACAGGTGGTAATGTCCAACACCACCTTAACCCAGCTGGTATTAGTATTGGAGCAGGTAGCAATGCCCACTCCCTTCAGGCAACTGGTATTAGGAGTGGAGGAGGTGGCAATGCCCACCCTGCCTTAACCCAGCTGGTATTAGGAGCAGAGCAGGTGGCAATACCCATTCAACTTCAGCCAGCTGGGATCAGGAGCAGAGCAGGTGGCAGTGCTGGCCCCCCACCTGAACCCAGCTGATATTAGGAGCGGAACAGGTGGCAATGCCCCCCTTCACACAGCTGGGATCAGGAGCAGAGCAGGTAAATATGCCCACTCTCTGCCTTAACCCAGCTGGTATTAGGAGCGGAGCAGGTGGCAATGCCCACCTCCCACCTTAACACAGCCGGTAATAGGAACGGAGCAGGTGGCAATGCCCACCCCCCACCTTAACCCAGCTGGTATTAGAAGCAAAGCAGGTGGCAATGCCCGCCCCCTTCAGCTAGCTGGGATCAGGAGTGGAGCAGGTGGCAATGCCCACTCTCTGCCTTAACCAGCTGTTATTAGGAGCAGAGCAGGTGGCAATGCCCCCCCTTCACACAGCTGGGATCAGGAGCAGAGCAGGTAAATATGCCCACTCTCTTCCTTAACCCAGCTGGTATTAGGAGCAGAGCAGGTGGCAATGCCCACCCCCTTCAGCCAGCTGGGATCAGGAGTGGAGCAGGTGGCACTGCCCACTCTCTGCCTTAACCAGCTGTTATTAGGAATACAGTGGCGAGTGGGGGTCAGCCCTTGTCACAGCCCCCGGAAATAAGAAAAGGGTTCTGCCCAGGCAGGAATTCTTTTCCTGAGCTGGGAAAAGAGGAAGGTTTCACCACAGTTGTTTGGGATCTATTTGTCCCCCATAGCAGCTTAGTAAAATCCCTTTTCTCAGTATAGATGGGTTAAGATCAAGTTACAAAAGATTTTATTTCAATCTGTGTAGAAATGATTAAATCCCAAGGAATTCCCCCTTTTCTTTTCACATAGTTTTCTAAAATATATGTTTCAAGGGACATGTCTAACTTCCTCTGGATCAGAGTGAAAACATTTCAAAGAAATATAACAACTGATATCTCTGTTCCTATATACAAGATTAAGGGGGGGGGGGCTTGGGCCAGGATCTAAAACACCCATGGCTCATTTCATGCACCCAAGTGGAGTTTGGAATAATATTTCTTGAGTTTCCCATGCTGTTTGCAAACTGTTTTAGAAATGAAGTGAGTCTCACAAGTTCCTCATGATATTACTTGAAATTGGACTGTGTGTATATACTCTTGGGCATCCTGGAAGTTGCTCATTAAACTCCATTCTTGGGATTTTTTAAAAAGGCAATGTAGTCCGAGCATTTTAATGTGATTAATTGTTCCTGAGTAAGCAAGTAAATTATCTGTCCTAGGGTTGCTAACCTGCAGGTGGGGCCTAGACTACTTCCAAAATTATAAGTGATCTCCACTCTATGGAGATCAGTTCCCCTGGAAAAACTGGCATCTTAGGAGAGAAGACTATATATGGTATCACATCCATGCTAAGTTCTGTTTCCTGCACAAAGTCTGTCCTTCCTAGGCACCGCCTCCAAATCATCAGGAATGTCAGAATCTGGAGTCGGCAATCCTATCTTGTCCATATATTACACTTAAGCAGCCACACTTAAAAACTGTATCAATTTTTTTAAAAAATCAAGACAAAGTACAATGTTTGGGTAACCTATAGAATCGGTAGGTGAAGGAAGAACCAGATGAGAAGGAGGAAGGAAAAGTGGGAAGGTCAAAGAAAAAGAATTGAAGTATGAGCAACAGGTATCAATGGATATTTGCTATTTAGACAAACATTCACAGAGTAAGTATATTTTGATAATTTATTTTAGTTAATTTCTTTCCCCCTTTTCTTATATCATGAAGTTCGAGTCAGCTTGCTTAGGGCTCCTAGGAGTTCTCCCAACTAGTCTTGCTTATCTTTAGTAAAGATGCTGTGTAGGGTTGCCCAGTTCCCTTAACCTCCTGGTGGAAGGGGGGGCCTGGCACTTACCTGTGTGATCATTTTGTGTGCATGTGAAGTACACGTGCACTTCTGGCACCTCCAGGAGTAACGTCATCATGGATGGCAGCGGGCATGATCCCACACTTCACAGGGTCAATTTTGGCCCCTGTGAATGACAGAAACATGCTTGCCACCAGGCACAATGATGTCACTTCTAGAAGTAACATCATTGTGCGCGTGGGGAACATGCCCACTGCACGCCGGCCAGGTGAGTGGTGGTGGCAGGCAGAGGCTGGGAGTGGGGGATCCCCCATCCATACCAGGAGACTGGCTGCCCAATTGCTGCATCATGTACCTTCAGAACATATCCTCAAACAATATAGTAGAGATGTGATTTTAGGGGTCACCATAAGTCAGCTATGACTTAAGGCCACTCTCTACCACCACATGTAGATTCATATATGAATGAGTTAGAAAAAAAAGTCTCTTTTCCTTTGGTTTCCTGTATTTGGTGTGTGATTTTATCCATGATGATATGGTCCTGGATTCTAATGAGCCACATGAGTATGATTCTAGGAGTAGAATTGTTGCAGTTTCTTAAATGAATTTAAGCAGCTCTTCTTCTTGTCTGGCTCGTCTGAAGATCTATCGTAATTAATCTGGCATATTCCCATGAAATCTACGGTACTATTTACATTCAATTAATCAGACTTCATTTTCTAAAGAAATATTTCTGACCAGGAGCCAAAAGCACATTAAAAATAAATAAATAACCACAGTCACAAACTGCATGTGAAAAGTGAATAAAGACCCAAGAGGAGCCTCTCTCTGCAGGAGAAATGTTACTAGGAGGAAAGGAACGTCCAAATTCTGCATACGGCCGAAGTTCAGGGGCAAAATGGGGTCTACAAAGGATTTCATTATATGGGAATTAACTCCAGTTCATCCACTTAGCCCAATATAAAGTTAATTACCGAACATATATTTTGAAGTATTGGAGCCAGAAAAAGCATGATGCTGCCAAACAATATTTAATAATTTTATTCAAAATGTACAGAAAGCGAACCCTTGGGCTTCCCTAGATCATTAAAAACAACTGCTCTCATTTAGTGAAGAATGTGGTCTTTCAGATTGAATTACAACTGTGTTGCATTCTCAAGGGACTCTGCAAACCTAAGCTTTATTATTTTAGTGGGTGCAAAATAAAAAGGCCTTTACTTAGTGATAGAGAAGTTCTTTGGAGAGTGAAAAAGAATTTGTAAGCAATTGTAGGCTCCCCCCCTCCTCAGGTCTTTTCTTCTCAATTGAACTTTTTTGGGTTTTGCCTAAGTTGTAAGGAACAGCAAGAGCTTATGTTCTGTTTCAGCTTAGCTCTTGAAACAATTCTTTCTGGCCTCAAAGACAGCAACAGCAAGAGCATCTCTTGATGATGAAAGTGGGTGTTGTGGGAAGTAATGAAGGAAAAATTCCAAGCTTTCCAGGCAACACTTGGATAGTGGACTAAAATGCATGGAAATACTAAATGGAAAGAGAAGGTACTTGTTATCATAGAGCATTAGGGCTGTAATGGCTACATCCAGTAAGCCTATCCTGAAGGCTATTTTTCCCATCATCTATTCATCTTGGATTTATGAATGTTTCAGGCAGCTATTTGCTGACCCCTTTTGGGGTGCATAAATTCCACTCATGGTGTTCCCCTCATTATGAACCTCAAGGTGCAGCCTGAAGTTCTCTTGAAATTACAGCTGATCTTCAAACTACAGTTTGCTAGAGGAAATGGCAGTTTCTAATGGCAGACTCTATGGTATATCAGAGTCTAGGGGAAACAGAAGTCCTAGACTAATATCACATCCTTGTGGAGCTCCATTCCCTTTCCAGACTTTGCCCTCCATAGGCAATGCCCCCCATATCTTCAAGAATTTCCTAACCTGGAGTTGGCAACTCTACAGGAGAGAAGCAACACCCACTAGGATTGCCAGCCCCTCTCACCCTCTCGGAGGGGGATTGGGGCCTGGCACTTACCTGTGGAGGTGGGGGTGCACGCACTTACCTGTGGAGGTGGGGGGAAGTGATATCATCACATGGCCCCTGGAAACGCACCCACGCTCTGCAGGGGCCTGGATTGGGGATGCTGCGGAGCGCAGAAGCACTCCGGCCCTCCATAGCGGCCCAAAACATGCCCGTTTCGGCCCAGATTGGGCTTGTTTCAGGCCCATTTTGGCACGGATCGGGCCCGTTTTGAGCAGGAGTGCTCCTGTGCTCTGCAGCGGCCCCAAGCAGGCCTGATCCAGGCAAAAATGGGCCCATTTTGGGCCACTGCAGAGCACAAGAGCAGCAGCTCAAAAAGGCCTGATCCATGCCAAAACTGGCCCCAAATGAGCCTGATCTGGGCTGAAACGGGCGCATTTGGGGCCACTGTGGAGGGCAGGAGAGCTCCTGCGCTCTGCAGCAGCCCCAATCCGGGCCTGATCTGGGCCGAAATGGGCCCAATCCAGGTGGCTGCAGCTCACGGGAGTGCGCAGCGCCACACTGGAGTGCACACGGAAGGTGAACTCCCCCCGCTGGTCAAGTAAGTGGGGGCGGGGTGTGGGGCGGGGGAATCTCCTACCCCCGGGGGTCTGGAATCCCTAATACCTACCATTAGGAGGAAGAGGACCACCTGCTTCCAAACTCTGCCTTGGCAGCCCTCTCCTATGAGACAGGTCCCTCAGGGGCCTCCCAAACAGACCCTGAGTCACCACCAGCCCCTTAGCCAGTACAGCCCTCAAGTTTGGAGGCCCCAGAATGGGCCCACCTGCTGCCAGCCTTGCCACAGTCTCCTGAAGTACCCCAGGAGCAGAGAAGGCAAAGGGCTAGGAAAGACGCCTGGACCAGGTGCAGGAGTGCATGCTTGGTGGCCCAAGGCCTCCCCCCTGCAGAGGAAGTACTAGGAGACACCACTAAGTCATCGCAAAATCTGGGCCCCACTACTCTGCATGAGTAGAGGAGTTGATTCAGCTTGTGGAAAGGCAGCTAAGGTGGGACCAAGCATCACCTGTAGGGGAAACTTCCTATATAAGGCGACAGTGAGGTGGGGACAGCGTGGGATTAATTTGTCTGCTGTTGATTAGCCCAGTAATTGACTGACCTGCTTGTTTGATTCCTGAAACTTTGTTGCCTGACCCTTGGACTTTGTCTGTCCCTGGACTGAGACCTTGGACTGCCTTTTGGACTTCACCTCTGGATTATATTACCTTGACTGGCTTTGAGTTTAGACTGTGACACTACAACTACATCTGTTAGAAACCCTGTTGTTGCTGGGGCTTACATCCTGCCTAGTAATCAGAAAGCAATGGCAGATCTACATTATAAACTAGTGAAACGCATGCCATACCCCTGCCAGGGGTTGGGGATCCCTGCCCCTGGTTCCCATTTTGATTTGGAGTGGTGCTGGGAGAAAAAAAAGGCAATTGGGCTGATGTCAGTCCTTTCTAGGAATCACTGAAAACTCTATGGCTTTATCAGAGAGGTTCTGGAGACTCCTAGAGGACTGGTATCACTGGAATTGCTGTCACTTACAGCTGCACCCCCATGCCCCCCCTGGTTCCTGCTAGTTGCTCTTTCTGACAACCCTTACTCACCCAGTAGCTTGGGAGCCAAATATGGTTCTTTGATATGCTGCCTATAGCTCTTCCTGCTCCATGTTTCAGGAAAGTGGAGATGAGCCTTGCTTAGTTGAGCTTGTGATTGGCAGATGATTTCCACCTTGAAACAGTCACTGCCAGGGGGGACATAAGCTGTAAGCATCCCTGAGGTGTAGGATTCATGTTGGGGATGGAAATGAATGTGGCTCTTTTGATTTGTGGTGATTTCAAATATGGCTCTCCGTAAGTGGTGGAGTGAGTACAACTTCTATAAACTTATTTTAGGGAAGGTTTTTTTGCAACTGTAACTGTCATAGGTTACCTCCTAAAATCCTGAAAATAGAAATTTTTTGAAGGTGCTAAATTTCTGTAAGAGACCCACAATGTTTTTCATTGTTCCTTGAAAAGAGAAAATGGCTACTAAATGAGTAAGTCTGTGGTATAGATATGCCCTCAGTTACACTCAAACTGTTGCTTAGATAAAAAGATGATAGCATGGCAGTATACAAGTATGGTATATGTGGTGTAGTGTTTAGAGTATTGAACTAGGATCGAAATCAAGATGGGTAGCTGTGTAAGTAAGCAGTAGAAAAGAGCAAGAGTCCAGTAGCACCTATAAAAATAACAAAATTGGTGGTAGGGTATGAGCTTTCATGAGACACAGGTCACTTCTTCAGATGAAAGAGTTAGTCTTATAGGTGCTACTGAACTAGGATCTGGGAGATGGGTCTGAATCCACACTCTGCCATGGAAATTCATTGCATCCAGTCACTCTCTCAGTTTAACCTACTTAACATGGTTGTGAGAATAAAATGGAGGGAAGGATGACGCTGTCAATCATTTTTGGGTCTTCATTGGAAAGGAAAGTATGGTTATGAATCTCAAAATAAAGAAATGCAGAGTTAAATCCTGAGAGCTACACAGGGCACCCATGATGTCTAGAGCTGCCAGGTCCCCTGGTGGAGACAGGGAATCCCCAACTCTCAGCCTCTGCCCCCCGCTGCCAATCACCTGGCTGGCTGAGGGAAAAGGCCCAGGGAATGGGCCTGGAAGGCAAACAACCTCCTGGGCCAGCATGCCACTGGGCATGATGACATCACTTCCAGAAGTGATGTCATCATGCCCAGTGGTGGGTATGCTCCCACACTTCACAGGGGTCCAAATTGGTCCCTGTGATGTGTGGCAGTGAGCCCGCCAGGAGTGCCTCTGAGCTTTGTGCGCCTTCAAGAACTTCCAGGGTGCCAGGAGCATAAGGGGACCTGACAACTCTAATGATGTCCCGTGGATCAAAAGCATTCTGAAACTAGTCATATTTTCTTAAAGTAAGAAGTGTACCTTTAAAGAAGAGGCATTTGGAAGTCCTCTCATTTTTCCTGTTTGTTGCCATGAAGCCTATCTCTACATAATGTCATGGACATCTCAGTGGCTGAAGTTTCAGAACCATGCTCTATTTTCACCTTCATTTGTACTGAATGCTCCCATGTACTGATACTTCATATGTTCATAATGAATAGTGTGATGTTTTTCTAACTAATGTGTGGAGGGTTTGACAGCACCGTGACTTGTTGTCTACCCCCCGAGACTCAAATTATGTGTACGGTGAACTTTTATGAGTCTTTCCTTTGTGTTTCTTTCTTCTGTAGTTGTTTTTGACCCATAGTACCTGCAGCAGACTATGAGCCAGCATATATACAGCAGGGTGTGTTAAAAAGAAATTGCTTTAAACTTTCATCCTCTGTTCCTTCCAGCTCAAAATCTCCCTCCTCAGGCTGCCTTTTCAATTGTGGGCAAGATATGGAAGTTGGCCACAGAGGGTCCCACAACCTTGAAACAGCTTTTCAAGGGGCTGCAGTGGGAAGGAAGAAAAGCCATGTTTCACACAGACCCTGGCAAAAGTGCATATTTAATCTAGGCAGATGAAAATACCCACCTAGGAAGAAAAGTTGTGAAACACCCTTCAGGCAAGATCCAAAGACATTCAAGCATGAATTTCTATTGGAGGAATCATGAAGAATGAATTCCAGCATCACAAGAAATACATCCGTCAGTATCTTATTATACATTATTTATAACTCTTCATCCGCTAGGCATTTATATTTAATTACTAGATATCAATCAGTGCAAGCAGAAAATCTAATGTTTTTTATGATTTTAACATCAATAAAGTAGCTATAAAGAGAAAATAACAGTACCCCACTGGAATCTTGTCTTTGAACACATTCCTACAGATATAATTAAAAACACCAAGTGCTTATTTCAAAGCCATAAGTGATGGGTTTGGCATCATGCCTACTGCAGGAAGGCTAATTACACCATAAATTAAATGGATTTTTTTAAAAAAAACAAACATTATGACCTTTAATAAAATTGTTTTTACAACCAGCTGTCAATAAATCACCCAAGAAAGCTAGTGAGAAGTGGGTACTTTACTTCTGTGAATTTCATTAGCTAGAGTTTATTTGCTTTTTGGTGAGCTATGATGTTTTTTAAATCTTAAATTAAAAGCTCCAGCCCATAAAATCTAATTCCAAAATGTTAGCATTTCAGTCCCTGAGAATGAGCCTCTCTAATTGGAGGAATTATTCAAGATTGCATACTGATCACAGGCCATTAAAAAGAAATAGTCCATGGGAAGGGTCAGACTTCAGTATAGTCGTTCCAGGAAAGCCCTTTCGGATATACTGCTTAGTGTGAGCAACATGTCTCCAGGTACACAAGTCTGAAGTGGAAATAACGCGTGTCTTTCAATGAACTGCTGAGTTATTTTATATCCCCACTTTCCTTCTTTTTATTGCCAATTTGGTTTACTAATTCATGTATATACCTGGTGATGAGCTTTCATGTCTTCTAGGACTTTGGGTAAAAGCCACAGAAAGAAAGTACTGAGGAAACATGATGGTGGAGGATGCTGAGAAGGGATGTTGCGAGTGGGTGGCATGTGCTGCTGAGAGAAGATGAGGTGTTGTCACACTCATGTTACAGGTGTAGGCAGGGCTGGAGCACTAACTCAAATCTTTCTTGGGGCCCAGTACAAATTTGAAAAATCCTTTCACCCCTGAGCCCATCCTATACAAACAATCTCACACGAGTCAGGAAGTATTTAACTTTTATGTCCACAATGAGCTAGATAGATCATATCATGTTAAAAGGCCTTCTTCTGGGCATTGGTAAATTCTGTCCTTCCCCCCTTCTCTACTTGTGTCCTTTCCCATACAGATAACCTGTAACGAAAATAGCTACTCGCTAGTAAGAACATACCATATAACAAAGTAACAGACCCAGGCACTGGGCCTTTCAACAAATGCAGATGCCAGCTCTGTCCCCGTTATAAAACCAGGTTATACTGTAATAGGAACAAATAACTTCAGCCATATCACCAGAGCCTCACCAATCTGCACATCCCCTCCAATGTGATATACGCCTTCATCTTCTAGCAAAGATGTCCTTCGCCGGAACCAGTTCCAGGTGCTGAGGTACTCTTCGCTAAATGGCTTCTGGTGAGCCCGCACTCTGGCACACCCTTGCACTCCCCATCTACTGGGTGGCCTTCCTGTATTACTGTTTATTCTTCTGGCTTCTGTACTAGTAATTAGTAGCATCTCTGCTGTATTAATGCAACAGATGTGAAAAGTCCCTATTTGATCCAATTTACCCATATGATCAAAACACCCTTGCGCTACTGATGTGGCATGGGAGCTAGTTAAAGCTTTGCAACAGCAACAAAACCACTAGATCTTTTAAGAAGTTTTTCATCAAAAAGCTGCCTTTTAAAACAATTATATTTAGTACATAATTGGTCTTAAAACTACTTACACATTTTAATCTCCATTTTAATCCCGAGTCTATTCACTTCCCTGCTCTTCAAATTGTAAACTTTCCCAATCAAAAGCCGCTCCAGTTCTCTTCGTAAAAAAGAAGGATGGGGGACTCCGACTGTGCACGGATTTCCGAGGACTAAATGCAGTGTCCACCAACAACGCCTATCCTATACCGCTCTAATGGCATTCAGTTCCCAGGCAGCATTCCCACCGGAGGAGACTGTTTTGTCTAACACCGTTCCACCAAGCATTGGCCTTGAAGGAGAGCAGCTTCCCAGGACTGAGAGATGTTGTTTTGAGAACTGTGGGGGGGAGGCTAATCCAGAGGGGTATTGTTACTCTGTACCTTATGCTTGCTCTTCATTGGTAACAATGATCATGTACCATCCTGAGTCTCCTATTCAGGACAGTGGACTATAATGGACCTTTTCTGCAGTAAAGTTTCCTTTTTCAAACAATGGACTTGTGTTTGCTTCTAAAGGGAACCCTGTAGTGAGAGCCTTATTTAGCCACAGTCTGACATTTTGTTACCAATCATGTCTGAGTCGGGCCCAGCGGAATCCAAGGTTGTCCCGGACAGGGATCCTTTGTTTGATCCATATGCGTCTCCCGACAATCAACCTGTGCAAGCCCAAGACTCCCAGGAGCTGGGAGCAGCCGGGAACGGGACCGGAGCCTCCACTTCTACCCCGCCTCTCATCGACCTCAGTGCTCGGGACGAGACCGAAGGCGACCTCGGGGCAAGGCCGAAAGCGACCGCTCTCCCCTTGATCTCGGTACCCACCCCGTCGGAGTGGGGAGCCAGACCCCGAGAAACGAGAGAGCGCCGGGCAGGTGGACTACATCCGCGAGCTTCGATGGACGGACGCCGAAGCCTGGAAACCGTCCCTGAGCTAGATAGCAGCCAACCATGGCGATATTGGAACAGGACGTTCGAGCAGACGGAGGGGGACACATCCCGCAGCGGCTAAACTGCTGCTAGAAGCTAAACTGATGGATATGGAAGAAAGTTTGGCTCATGCCATTCATTTAATTTCTGCAATGGGAGCAGGAGAGAGACTGTCTCCTGAAGAGATGGCGATACAGATAGCTACCCTCCAAAGTGTCATCTCCTATCCGGTGGAGGAAGTCCAGCAACGGTCGTCACCTACCGGCGAGGGGGGTACCTACTCTGGCGAATCGGGAGAACAACCCAAGGAATTTCCCAAACAGCAGGAAATTCCACCGAGAAGGGATAACCCGGTTGAGCCACCCGGAGAGACTCCCACCGAACCTCCTAACTCGGGAGGGGATGTACCGCCAGACGAGACTCCCGTTGAGAGGCCTACGGAAGGGGAAGAAAAGCCAAGTGATACACCGGTGATACCCCCCCGTACTTCTTCTATAACGGTCCGGCCGGACCAATCGGGAGCACACGCGGCTCCATCCGAGGAGGAAGCCCCTCGTCAACCGCGAGAAACTGTTCCCGTCGGGCAACCTTCGGGAGACGGTCTACCAGCGCCACGAAGCCAGTCTTTGCTTCCCAGAATAACGATGCCCGGAGGGGCAAGCCCGCGCGGCCTTCCACCCGTCCGACCCTCGCCGCTGCGGCCCCTCTCACCTCGACCGCAGCTCATACCGTTGCAGCAGCCACAGGACCAGCCCGCCTTACCACCCCCGAATCAACCGGGAAGGCCTGCACCACTACGACACCTCCAACCCCCTCCTCAGCGGCCGATCTCCACTCAACCACCCCAGCCTCCTCCACCTCGACAGCTACCGCCAACGCCTCCCGTGTTACCAGCCCGACCAAGACTGCCGCCACCTGCTCGCCCGCCACTGCAGCCTCCGGCCCAACCGAGACCACCCCCGGCAGCTCAACCACGGCAACCTCCGCCAGCACCGCCGGCCCAACCTCCGCCGGCACCGCCGGTTCAACCGCCGCCAGTACAGCCGCCACCGTTGCCCCAACCGAGACTCCAGTTACCTCCTCCCGCGCCCCAGGCGCAATTAAGATTGCCGATGGACTTCTACCCAGCACCTGCTCCGAGACAAGAACTCCCGATGGGCTGGGTGAAACTGGAAGCCACCTTCGATGGGGATCCCTCCAAACTGGGATTTTTCTTGGTGCAAGTGGTACAGTTTTTCAACCGGTGGGGACACCTTTTCGGCAGTGAGGCCAGTCAAATTGAACATCTTGGATCTCGCTTACAGGGCAAGGCAGCAGATTGGTATGTAGGACTATACAACGTTGGGGCCCCAGAACTCGATACTCTCCAGGGGTTAGTGGATGCTATCCGAGCACAATATGAAGACCCCTTAGAAGAAACCCGGGCCCGAACAGAATTACAAGCCATCAAGCAAGGCAGCATGTCAGCAAGAGACTATGTCACAAAATTCCGGCAATTAGCAGCCAAGTGCCCTAGGTGTGAGGAGTCCACCAAGATTATTCTGTTCAAACAAGGACTTAACCCGAGACTTTTGGACAGAGCCCTCATGCAAGACAATCCCCCCACGCTGTTGGGTTGGATCCAACTTGTTTGCGAAGTGGAGAATCGCATTTTGGAAGTCCGTTTGGTTGAACAACAACAACAAACGGGACAAAGAAAACCATTGACTTTACAGAAGGGAGGACGGGGAGCTGGCTACGCCACCCGTGGAGCGAGAGATGCTAGATGGCAACAAGGGCTGTGTTTGCAATGCGGACAAGCTGGTCACTTTGCAGCACAATGCCCCTACCGGCCTGTGCAAAGACCTCCGCTTCAACTACGGCGTCCAACCCTTGCTCCGTTTCCTAATCTCCAACGCCCGATTCCCGCACCACGAGCGAATAGAGGCCGCGGCGCTTCCCAAAGGCCAGCCTCAGAGAGAGGGCTAGAAGCGGAAGAAGTTATGGAATACGACCCCGCTTCCCCAACCGCAGAAGTCAATCCCGAAAGTCCCCAGTCGGGAAACGAGATGGATCTGTCGTAAAAGGGCCCAAACGACAGATCCGCCCCAAGCCAGCTCCTGCACGGAACCGGCCGCCTGGGTCCATCTTATTCATGCCAGTGACTCTAATCAACCCAGAGAGGAAGATGCACATACGGGTGCAAGCTCTTATTGACTCAGGCTGTTCGAGAGACATCATCGCCCCAGCTCTAGTCAATGGATTAGTTTTACCAACTCGGGATTTACAAAATCCAGTAATCTTTGAGCAAATGGATGGTACCAGCATGAACCCTGTCACAACTGAAACCATCCCAGTGATTACAGGCATGGGACCACATTGGGAGAAAAGGTCCATTATAGTCCACTGTCCTGAATAGGAGACTCAGGATGGTACATGATCATTGTTACCAATGAAGAGCAAGCATAAGGTACAGAGTAACAATACCCCTCTGGATTAGCCTCCCCCCCACAGTTCTCAAAACAACATCTCTCAGTCCTGGGAAGCTGCTCTCCTTCAAGGCCAATGCTTGGTGGAACGGTGTTAGACAAAACAGTCTCCTCCGGTGGGAATGCTGCCTGGGAACTGGTGCACCTGGGGAGAAAGCACTTAGACACTAGAAGCATTAGAAAATGGAGTCAGTACAGTTTAGGTATACACTGGACCTGACATTGAGAACCAAACCAGAAAGGTAATTAATATAGGTTACTGAGCCTAAATAGATAGTTAACTAGAAAGGAATTGATAAAAATAATATTGCCATGGTCTATAGGGTCTTGGCTACTGGGCTGAATGGGTTCAAGCTCCTGGATCATCCTAACACATGATGCACATTATTCAGTATCCAGTGTTCTAACAGGAACAATATGGGAAGCAAACATAGAAATGCATCAACCACATCAGTCTCATAATGTAAGCATCAGTTCCATTCCTGGTTCCATTCTTGTTGAGAAGTTGGCTTGGATCCCGTGGTTTACAAACAGAAACGAAAACATACTTAGCACGTAACAAACTTAGTACTTAGCACAGTTTCGCTTGCACAAGATCTTATGCGACACCTAAAGCCCAGAAATTGGTTGCATAAGATCTTTCAGGGAAGGTTCTCTGTCATTATTGATCTTCTCATTAAATAATCCTAGATTAGCTTCTGTCAGAGTGTCAGTTTGCTTGTCAGTTCTCTAGCCAGAGTTATGCCATTTTACTTTGCTATAATCTATAGATGTTTAGTTTTCCTCCCTCTAGGCCCAGGTGGTGCCCAGGCCGCTTATATCCATGGGAGCGAAGAGTTCTTATCAGCCCGTTCTGGCCGAAGACCTTGACGTCCCTGTCTTCCCATGCCTTCACAGACAGGACTAAGGGGGGAGGCTGGGAAGGGGTGTTTGAAGTGTTGTTACTTTCATTTCATGTGTCATTCTCAACAAAGCTTTCGTTCAGCCAAGGGTCTCAAATCCTTGGATTGTGGACACCTGTATCCTGAGCATAATCTTCCAATAAACCTTTTGAAACCAAGAAACCTTGTGCTTCTTGAAGGGGGGAGACGAACTTTGGATAACTGGGATTCCATAGTCTGACAGCTTCCAAGGAACTTTAGGGGTTCCAGGAACAGGAATGGTGAGAAACTAAGGTGACGAAGTTTGGGTCCCATTGGAAAGGAGTATGTCATGCAAAGTGTTTTCATTTGATGTTTGGGTTGGGTCTGGGTGGTACAAAGTGGGGCCAGGGAGAGTCTTTTCCTAGGGAGCCACAGTAGTTCTCAGAAGCCTTGCCTAGGAACACAGTTTGAAAGCCATTGATCTAGGGCAACTGTTTGCACCTGATCTCACACATTTATTTGCTAGTGCAGCAATTCACAAAATTGAGCTATATCATGAAAAAGTTAACCAAGTTCCAAGGACAAAAGAAGGTTTTTGAATACAGAACTCTTCCCTTCCCAAAGGGGCAATTTTGTCCTTTTCATAGCTATCTTTTAGAAACACGGATGCTGGAGACATTTTTATATGTTCTCTTTTATTTGCTTTCAAGAGCATTTTCTTCTGTTATTACATTGGCCTTGGTATCAGACAGACTCCTATATGAGCTGTACTCATATGTCATAATGACATAACGCACAGTAAAAGCCTAATATTAAAACAAAACTTCTTAACATTTATATGGAGGGTAAAATAAATCAACTTTAAATTATTTTTAAATGTTGTGAAAGGGCAGTGCAGTTTGAATGTAACTATTGATAGAAAGAGAAAAAAAGAGGGAAGTCAGAACAAATTCATTTGGGTTACTTAGGCCCTGTGAAAAAATATGTGTAAGTCTCAATCTGGAGTTTTTCTTCCTGGATTCATCAATCAATGAGTGCTAGCCAGTTAATATGAAATACTTCACTTCAGTTTCACAGGCCTGGCTTATGTAGACTGTTTTTCTCAAATAAGTTGATTTTATTTCTCTTTTTTATTATTACTCAGCAGCTATTCCATTATTCTTCATTTTTATTCTGGAAAATATAAATTAGCAACTGCAGAATATTAATATAATATGAAAAGGCAGGAGTCTACCCCCCTTTTGGTTGACAAATGTTATTTTCTAAAAGGTGGAGTATCTTAACTGACTATCTAGTATATGTTACCAAGGAACAAGAATGCTATCCCTTCTCCCTACCCCATAAATATGTATGAAGTAATAAGAAAAGAAAGTGCTACCCATTTCATACAATTGTTCCTTTCAAGAATAAGTAGAAGAGAGAGAATTATTGGGATTTCATGTGGCTGACTTCTGTGCATGTGAAGAATGGTGGGGGCACTGGCTACAGTCATGCATACTGGACATGGAGTTGCCAGCCTTCAGGTAAGGCATGAAGTTCTCCTAGAATTACACCTTATCTTCAGTTCCCCTGGAGAAAATGGTAGCTTCAGAGGGTGGAGAACTAGAGTTGCCAGTCCCTTGGTGTGTGTGTGTGTGAGGATCCCTTGCTTCCTGCCTCTGCCCCCCACCCCACTCACCTGGCCAGTGGAGGGGAAAAGGTGGGAATGGGCCTCCTGAGGTGTGCCCATTCCTGTCTTGGCATGGCAATGAAACTCTCAGGAGTGATGTCATTGCACAAGCTGAGGGAGTGCTCCCACGCTTTGCACCAGGCTGATTTGGGTGAAAAACAGACCAATTCTGTATGAATTGGCCTAGCGTGGAAGCACTCCCATAGCTGGCACAATGATATCATTCCCAGAAATGATGTCATTGTGTAGGCACAGGGAGTGTGTGCATTCTTTGTGTGTGTGCGAGGACTCCTTAAAGGTAAGTGCCAGGTCACCCCCTCTCCCCCAAGTAGGGTAAGGGGACCTGGTAACACTAGTGGAGACTCTGGCATCTCACCCCTGCTGACCAAAAACTCTGCCCTTCCCAGGCTCCTCCCAAAAATCTTGAGAAATTTTCCTACCAAGAGATGGCAACCCTAACTGGATCCTTGGCAAGTTATTGACTGATCAAGATGGGTAGCTGTGGGACTTCCGGAATGGCGTGGTGCTGTCATGGCAGCTGAGTTCTGAGCTCAGTGCTGTGATCTTCCCGACTCCTTGGGACTCGAGGATTTGGGCTCCCAAGACCCCCTCATGGAGAGGGGGGCAGGCCAGAGCATGGTGGAAGAGCTCAAGGGGACTGGCAACCCCCTGTGGAGCCCCCACACCAGCTCGGAAGGCAAGGACCGAGGAAGAAGCCTTAGGGCTCTCAAACTATGAACTCCGGGATTTTGAATAAGCGAAAATAAAGTGAAGATTCCTGTCAAGATAGAAGTAAAGACAACTGAATGACCGAAAAAGAGTGATTCTACTTGACATCTCTCCAAGTAAGAGAATTGTTTATAGCTTTATGAGGGCTATCCAGCTTGATGAGGGTTTTTTTTTTATTATCCTCTGGAGAAGCGGCTGTTTTAGGGACCAGGGGACTGTCATTGAAGAGTGATTGCAAAAAGAGTCTTCCTGGAAGAGAGCTGGGTAGCAAAAATCTTCTGAACTATAAGCAGCAAGAGCAAAGTAGCTTTCTACCAGTTTTAAGAGATCTTTGATTGACCATCTGAAAGTGAGTGAATAAAATGGCACTCTTTGAAGAGATATTTTCAAAGCTGCAGCAAATCTTTAAACTGATGGATGACGTATTAAGAAAAGCAGATGAGACACTTGGATTGAAATCAGATGCCAAATTAGAAGAAAACCTTGATGGGACAGATTTATTTGAACGAAAATTGGAGGAGAAACAACAACAAAATGGAGAAGAAAACCAGTCTTTTTTGGTGAAAGTATGAAAGGTGGAGAAGAAGGGGGAGGAGCGTGGAAAGAAAGCTGTGAGGAAGAGATCTAGTGTATTGCCTCTGTATGAAGCAAAAAGCACACAATGTACCTCAATCAAGAAATACATCACAAAGAGGAAGAAAGACAATAAGAGACATAGCAATGTATCCATCGACACCTTGCAGAACTGCTTGGTAGGCAAGAAGAGCTGCTTATGGTTGATTGTTGGAAAGAAAGAGTTGCAACACTATTCTAGAGAGAGAAAGAAGAAGAAAGAAGATGGAACTTAAACCATGATCCTGGGGCTTTGATAACTGAATTAGAGGGAGTGGGGAAAAAGGGTTCTTGGAGTCTTCTGCTCCCCTTCTTATCTTTCTTTTTATTTTCCTCCTGTTGGAGCTCTTTTCTTTTCCTTAAATAAAAGTATTGTAGGAAAGAAGGAGCTATAATTCTATTTTAGAGGGAGGGAGAAGAACAAAAATGAAATTCAAAGTATGACCTGGTAAACGGGTCCTGGGTGTCTCCTCTTATCTCTCCTCTTATTTCTTATGTTTTTTATTGGAATTCTTTTTATTTCTTTAAATAAAAGGATAAGAATGATTTTGAGATAAGATAGCTGGTAGGTTTAACAGAGGAAACACTAGGGAGGTAGAGGGAACCTTATAAGTGTGTTAAATTATAGGTTAAGCTAAGTCTGCCTATATATTTGCTTTGTTTTTCTTCTGCCCCTTTATAATGAAAATACAAGTATTAAATCTTAGATGGCTTGAGATCTGATATACGAAAGATCGAGGGTAGGCTGTTATAAAAATTTCATTGTATACTTCTCTCCTTTAAGAAAATATATAGTTAATGACATATATAAATAATGGTACTAACAATAGAATGTAATGATGTGGATGTTCACTTCTATTTTCTGTTGTTTTCCCCCCCTTCTCTCCGCTTTATTTCTGGAAGGGCTAAGGGCTTAGTATCCTAGGCTCAAGAATTAAAGGATCAAAATGTGCCTTAAGATGATGCTCACTTAAAATATAAATAATTGTTAGAAACGAGAAAGAAAACTGAATAGGTGGATTAAAAAGCCAGAAAATTAAAAAGTGCTTGGACAGATTTAAATGGACTGTGCACTATATAAAGAGAGAAAGAAAGGTGTGTATGGTTATTCAGTTTCCTTTTCTATGGATTGATGTCTATATTGCAAATTTTCTGAAATATTGACCATATAATGGACTATCTTGTATACGAATCTGATACTAAAAAGTTTTTTTCTTTGTTTTTTTGAAAACTTAATAAAACTTATATAAAAAAAAGATGGGTAGCTGTGTTAGTCTGCCTGTAGCAGTAGAAAACAGCAAGATTCCAGTAGCACCTATAAGACTAACAAAATTTGTGGTAGGGTATGAGCTTTTGTGAACCACAGCTATCAGGTATGTCTTTTCAGGGTTCCTTCTACAGATGTAGACTAACAAGTCTACTGCCAGACTCTCTTCACCCCCATCTTAGCTCCATTTCTGATTCTTTAATAGAAAAATTGGTTTATTATGCTCCAAACAAGGAGAATTGAGGCTCTGAGAGGTAGTCCCTGACTCGTGTCTCTGCTAAATCCTGGCTCATGCTCCTCAGGTTGCAGAAGGGCTGACTGCTTCCCTGATGACCTCCATGGAGTGTCCATGGGGGAACCCTAACAAGAAGAGGAGGTGTGGTGTGGAACAACAGCGCTGCTTTCCTTCTCCTGCCCTTCTCCTCCCCTCTTGGTCTGCTTATGCTCCACCTACCATATACTTATCTCTCTAGCTGGCAAGCTGGCCAGCCTGCTTGGTGAGGCTGCCCTTGATGCATGGGTCACACTTGGTTGCCAAAATGTAGACCCTCTGCTGGGTGAGAGGTTCCAGGTGGGACTCAATGCACTGTTGGAACCTTCACACCAGCCCTCACACTGTTAGAACTAAGTCTGCATGTCCTTTGTGTGGGTCCAGAAAGACCATCCTCCCCTGAAGTGTTTAGATCAAGGGAATGACCAGACCCAGACTTGCCATGCCAGATAAGAGCATCAAAGCGAAGTCCTTAAGGATCTCCACCATCTGGGAGATAGTCAGCTAATCCTCTTGGCTGAACTGACTCTCCTCCCTCAGGTTGTCACTGTCTGAAAGCCATGCAGTGAGGGCATGGGTGGAGTTCCAGTCAATGGAGACACTGCTGATCAGGTAGTGCTCCAGCACACCTGACAGGACCTGCTTCTAGTGCAGCTGATTGGTAGCCTTCACACTGCAGGAGAAGCAGTTTGTAAGATGCTGGCATTTCAGGATGAGACACTGGCACTCATGAGTCACAGTGTCCACTTTGGGATTCTCTGTGGGCCCCAAACCCAGCTCATCCCTAACCATTAAGCGAAGGAGGTGGGCTGCACAGGGAATGCAAAACAAAACAAATGAGCCAGAAATACACCCAAAAATTGCTGATTCAGTTCATTACAAAGGCTTCCAGAACAGTGAAACAAATTTGGGAAATGAAGCTGTAATGGCTCCCCCCTTTCCATTGAAAAGTTCATGTGTTTTGGTCCAGTTCTTACCACACAGTGGCACTGTAACTGTTTTCCTTAATAGCAACTAACCAATCTGATTCCAATGGGAGAGACTGAACTATAGTGTTACTCCATTGGTGGGAAGGGGAATGTGCACATTGCCAATCCCTTTCTGTACACTTTTACACACAATGCAAGGGAAGGCTGGCATGCAACCAACATCCACACAGATGTGCACACATAGGTTTGAGGAGGGACAGGTCTCCTCCTGCCTCCAAGTCCCTAGCTGCTGCAAAGGCTTATTTATGCAGATTAGAATGAAAACTGGAAATGATAAACAGTTATTAAAGAAGACCTGCACTGAGAAGGATCCAGGCATATGTGGACTCTGTTGCCCAGTCATAGCTTTCTGCTGCTGTACTTTGCTTAGGTGCTACTGAAAGCTAAAATGACAAAAAACTGAGGCTATTGTACTTTGGTCACACAACGAGAAGACAAGATTCTTAGGAAAAGTCAATAATGCTAGCAGGGGCGGTACCAGGGTTTCTGGTGCCCGAGGCTGCCCCTACATGCGCACATGCCCCAGACTGTGTGATGACGTTACTGTGTGTGACATCATCACGCAGCGAGTTGGCCCCATTGGTCAGTGGGTGGCTGGGACGGTGCGTGGAGGCTGCCCGTGCTCCCAGTCGGACGTGGTGGGTGGCTGGGGAGGTTCCACACCCTGCCCCGGACACCTGCCACTCCTCGTGTGTTGGCGGCGATGGCAGCGTGGGGTGGGAGGGCTGGTAGGCTGCAGCAGCTGTGGGCCAGGCATGGTAGGCAGCTGGGGCGGTGAACGAATGGCTTCCTATCCCTCCTGCTCAGCTGCCAGTGCTGCCACTGCCAGCTCTGTGGCATGCACCCCCGCCCCTGACGCCCCCTCCAGTGTCCCCTTTGGCACCTCAGTGCTCGAGGTGGAGGCTGGACCTGCCTCAATGGGTGCGCTGGCCCTGAATGCTAGGAAAAGTGGAAGGCAGCAGGAAAAGAGGAAAACCTAAAATGAGCTGGCTTGACTCAATAAAAGAAGCCACGTCCTTCAGTTTGCAGGATCTGAGTAAGTATGTTAATGATTGGTCATTTTAGAGGTCTTTCTTTCATAGGTTCACCATAAGTTGGAGGTGACTTGATGGCACATAACACACACGGGTCAGGCCTCCGCATACGTGGGGGAAAAGATACATCCCTCCCCTTCCCCTCTGCCCTGCTACTCTTCTGCCTCACCTTTCCCCCAGAGTCCCAATGGACTCCTCTCCTATTGCTCATTTTCTGTCCCCCCAGAGAATAAGCTAGCTATGCTGCACTCCACTCACTAACAGTACTACCCAGCGGTTTTTCCCCACCCACACCCAGCCAGAACTCCAAAGTTTTTTTGTTAAACAGGTTCTGCCTTCCTACTCTAAAGGATGGGTAATTGTTTTGTGGCTCTAGCCTAAAGATGGAAATATAATCTCCATTTTCTTTTTAAAAGCCTTGTTTAGTTCATGTTGTTATAATTTCTAACTACATTAACAGCAAAGCTTCCCCCCTCCCCAAACGTAAGCAACTCCCTTTTTGAAATCCTGAAGACTAAATAGCCTAAAACACCTTTTTTTCTAAACCACCTGACCTGACTTCATTGAAATCAAGAACGAGGTCAGCACAGCAGCATAATTAATTTTTTTACAGTACAAATGTGCTCCTATAATTTTTTTAACAACATCTGGCATTTTCTTAACTGTCTAACATAAGTCTGTTTAGAGAAAAAACTCTGTGCCCTAAACAGACAATTATTTGCTATTTTTTAAAAAATGCCTATACCCTCAGTGTGTTTTAACCCTTATTAAACCTCCAAAGCACTAACTCTTTAAAAATAAAGTGCCACAAAGAGCCCAGCAGAAAAAAAGTCTTTAAAACTAGCACACCAAAAGCAAAGAATTTTTTTTAAACAAATCATAAATGAATAAAATCAAAAAAGCCTCCCCCCCAACCAGAGCATCAAAAACTTAGAACACAGAAAGAAAACCAACAACAGCCTTTCCAAAGACTAGTCCCTTCCTCCTCCCAACTATTACCCACCAGGCTATCTCCCTAGGAAAACTTTAAAATGAAGAAGTTGGAAATCTCAAACTGGGTCTTCAGGCTGAAGAATCTCCTCTGGGTCTCTTCCAGGTAGGCAGCAGAATCCAGACAACCAAAGCAACAACAGAGGCACACTACATCAACTTCACTCAGACTGTAATAGAGTCCTGCAGCTAGGCCTGCTTTTTTTCCCTCTCTGCCCATGCTCAGAAAGAATTTCAAAAAGGCAACCCCATGAGAGAACCTCTGTGATTGGCCAGATACTTAGCGCTTCCCTTAAAGCTATAGTCCATTTGCTAGTGAGAGCTGCTTCACTCCCCACCTCTCTCCTGCCTTAGTCCTCCTCCCTCCTGTTGCCAGGAAACAGTGTAGTGGAAAGGGAAAAAACCAAGCAGGCAATTTTTACGGCACTGGTGCAGAGATTCCTGAATAAACTTGAATAATGTTATGTTTATTTGGGAAAGGCAATACTAGTGTTCTGGATGATTCTGGTCAGACCTGATTCAAATATAGGTGTGCACTTTAGAAGCACTGATTATCTAGTTAGCTTTCTTATATCAATCATTTAAGTCCTAGCTAGAGGTACACCACAGATATTGTCCTAGGTTCGTTAATGGGTATAATGCACAAGTAATACAATTATGGAGTCTCTGCTTCCATTTTAAGCCTTTACTATGACAAAATAATTATTCAGTATTCCTAATATCAGTTCAGTTAACAGAAAATCATACTGTCCATCATAACTACATTAAAGGTGGACATGGACCAGAAAACGGACCAAAATTAGACACGGACTGGCCTGTGTTCGCGAACCAGAGGGTCATGGGACACATGCTTTCCAAAGACTCCATGACTTTTGGGCCTATCCATTGGTCTGTGCATTTAAAGTGCCCGTTTCCATGCCCCTTGCAAGCAGCACAGAAACGGGTACTCTCCCATAGGGCTGGCTTTAGTTGATGGGTGGGGGAGCTTCCTCCCCGGCCAGCGGCCAACTGAAGCAAGCCGCACCGGGTTGCAAAGTGCCCCCTTCTACATGGCTTGTGGGCCACGGAGAAAGGGGTGCTTTAACATTTAAACCCCCTCAGCTTGCTCCAGCTGACCCATGGGGACTTCCCTGCCCGCCAGCTGGAGTAAGGCACGGGTTTAAAGTGCCCATTTCCATGCTCCTCACTTGCAAGCGGCACGGAAACAAGTGCTCCCCCCACAGGGCTGTCTTCAACTGACAGGCCCCCAAAGTGACAGACCATGGACCGATAAACTGGTTCGTGAACTGGGGTGGGTACGTAAAAAGTTCATTGTCCATGGTCTGTGATACACGATGGACCACGACCCGATGGCCTGTGGTTTTTTCCTGGTCTGTGCCCACCTCTAAATTACATAGATCATTAAAAGAAAGCAATTATATGAACCCCCCAAAGTATCCTACCTCAAAATACAAAGGTTACAGGCAAGGAGCCCCTTCCAAGAGGAAGCTATCAGTTTAGCTTGTCATATTTATAGAGTTTCGAAACCTCTTAACAATTCTGCTTCAAAGACTCAAATTCTTGGCTAACTTATTATCTTATGACTTCATACACCAAACAAGCTTATCCATATTTGAAACATCTTAAAACATATAACAACAGTTCATTCTTGCTACTTCTTCTCTTAACAAAGTCTGTGTAAAATTAGTGATTACAAGTTTCTCATACATTTGAATGTCTTTTGGCTCTCCACCAGTATATCTATCTTTAAATAATATTGTGAAACACTTCTGTATTTACTGAAAAGTTGATTCAAGTTGATTCAATGCCCATATTCTTTTTGTGTTTGTCGGTTATCCCAGGGCCCGTATGCTCTTTTTCAGAGGGTTGGAGCCGGCCAGCATTTTCACTCAGTCTCATGCAGTTCTCCTCTTTACTCCAGCCACCATCCAATATGGCATTTGTATATACAGATTTCATGGTCCCCAGCATAACTTTTTGGATGGACAAAGCGGAACCTTCTCCCATTTTCACCAGCAACGAAGCTGTTGGATGATCCACCTCAGAATGTTGGAAGGTAGGTGCATGCTAACACAGCAATTGGGTAAAATACTTGCTGCATATTTTCATTATATTTCCACATTTATTATTTTTATTTTAAGGGTGCTTACTTTTGTTTAATGAAAGCCAAAACAAAACAGGGAATGTGCTTGGAATATCTAGGGGCAGGCCAGGATCCCACAACTATGAGGCAAACTCTGGTGACTTTGGTGGGGATAGGGTTGCCAAAGGTGGATAGGGTTGCCAACTCTAGATTAAGAATCTATATAAGATGATTATGGCTTCTTTTAATATATGTATGTGTGTGTGGTATTGGCTTTTGGTATAGTGGTTAAGAGTGCAGGACTCTAATCTGGAGTACAGATGGGCACGAACAGAAAAAAATGAACATGACGCTCGTTGTTCGTTGCCATCCACGAACAGGGGCTCATGAACAACCACGAACATGGCCCTGTTCATGAACATGTTCGTGGTTGGCTGTTCGTGGGGGCCAGCAGGCTCTCCTCCAGCCATCATTCAAGTTTGGTCAAGATCCCTATTGCACCACTCCTAGAAACCTTACCCGAGCAGGCAACAGGAAAGGTACCAATAATAAATAATAGCTTGGCCCAGAGCCTGGCAGCAGCCCTGGAACTTGAAGGAGTAGATCCCTATCCCACCACACACAAAGAAAATTCAAGCTCCAATGCACTCTCTATCAAAATGCCAACAGCAACTGTTTTTCCCTCTCCACTGTCTGCAAACTAAGCCAGAGCTGGGAGCCTCCCTCCCCCCTGCTCTTTGCTTCCTTGTAACAAATTTGGAGCTCCACACTTGAAAGGAAGACCTGCCTATCAAGCTAAATTGGACTTAGATTGGGGTTTCCAGGGCAGCAGCAGGAGTTCAGAGTTCAGACAATCCCTGCCTAAGTTGCCAAGGGAATTGTTTGCAGGTGCCCGACTGTCTGGGTTGACAAACAGCAATGAACAGCAATGAACGAGGTTTGCAATGACCACCTGTAGAATGGGGCCTCACAAATAGCTTGTTTGCTAACAGTTCACGTGGCTTTTTTTTTGTTCGTATTGCTGTTCGTGCCCATCTCTAATCTGGAGAACCGGGTTTGATTCCCCACTCCTCCACTTGAAGCCAGCTAGGTGACCTTGGGTCAGTCACAGCTTCTAGATCTCTCAGCCCCACCCACCTCACAGGGTGTTTTGTTGTGGGGATAATAAAGACATACTTTGTAAACTGCTCTGAGTGGGTGTTAAGACATCCTGAAGGGCGGTATATAAATCGAATGTTATTATTATTATTTCTGAAATTTATACAATGAAGTTAGTCACAGCTTGTTGTTCCTTCATATATTTTTTTCTCCACTGCTCTGCACTGCTGATACACATGCATGCATTGATGTAATGCTGCAAAAACACAATTTTCATGAGATTGGAAGTATGGCTGAATCAAGACTTTTGTTTTCACAGGAGTGATATGCACTTAAGCAAAACAGCACACACACAAAATCTTGATTGAACTATACATTCAATTACACACTTTTTTGTCAATGTACCAATTCATACCAGAATTGAACACAGACAGAGCAAAAGAGGCAAAGAAATGGAAGGAATTTTAAAGTTGCCGTAACATAAATATGCTTCAATTCAAAAATTAGTTTTAGAAATTCTTGTAGCTAAACTGGAATGAAAGAAGAGTGGATCACAGCATACAGTGAACTTCAAGAATAGACTCAGGGAAATGTACTCATCCCTGCTCTTGATTATATGGCCATTAATTTTCCAAGTTAGTCAACATCAAGAATATCAAAGTCCATATGCTGGACAAAACATCCACGGTAAAGCTATGTTTTATTACTATAATAAGATTATGGAAAGTTACAAAGGTGTCTGATGAGCAAACATTTTAGAAAAACATTGACCTTAATGTGCTAAAACATATTCACAACATATACATATGTAAAAGATCTGAAAAAAAGAAGCCATTCTGTTCTCTACCAAAATGCACCAGGTTTAATTGATGAATCATTGTTCTGTTCTTGCATGTATTACCTTTCTTAGCTTTGTTTGTCTGAGAAAATGAAAGCCCATTAATCTTAGCTTTAAAAATAATAATGGCAGTAATAAATAATAATGACAAAATAACTGTGCTGGGAATAAAACAATCCACAGCACTAGTGTATCATCCTTCATTTTAATATATATTTTATAAGAAACATGAAATGCTAGGTTTACAAGTCACTTTATGTAAGTATTTTGGCATGCATAGCCTCTTTTTGATTCTTTTATGTCAACAGATAACCAATATTTGGGGCTCTTTTTTGAAACCAGCTTTGATCAGCTTCATTCAACTGAGTTCCCTGCTCAGATCAGAAATGTAGCTAGTATCCTTGGTGTTATTTTATGAATACATAGGAGGGCTGGAATGAGACAGACTTTTATTGCTCAAAAGACAAACATAAATATTAGTGTTTCCAGGGTTTAGTTAAGTAATTTTGATTTACTATTTTTTTAACAATAATATCTTTTAAAATGCACACAATCTCTAAAAGATGAATTAAGTGATTATTTGATTTAGCATTTCAAGGGCCGCTCTGATTTACCAAAAATGAAAACCTCAAATTCTTCTTTGTCTACTCTCAAACCACTTCAGCTTCTGAGAGACTGTGCTGTCATCAGTTTCCAAGATTTTGTGGTAACACCATCTATAATTTCTTTGGTATTATTTACTAATCTACATAAATCATTACAAACTCATTTGGTATTAAGGTGGGTGCCATAATAGTATTCCATCACTTAATAAAAATACACAGAGAGCTGACTAAAATTAAAGCAATGGCACCACTGCTGAGAGAAGAAACTTTAAGCCTTTCCAGACAAAGGTCTTTTCCTGTGGGGTGACACTGTTTTCTTTTAACACTTTATTAGCACTAGCCATGTCAGGTGATATCCCCCTCCTCACCAAATGGAAAAGGACAGCCTTCCTGTGAGGGAAAAAATAACTTTTTAAGTTATAAGAGGTATGAGCTACACTGCTGAAGAGAATGAATACTCAGAGAACACCAAGAAAAGGAAAGGGAAGAGTTGGGTAATGTCAGCACATTCATAATTGTGCCAGTAAATATGTAAAAGGGATTATGATGTATCTTGTGATGACATTACAGGCACCAGTCAATAGGTACCCATGGAATTTGTACTGGAAGGCTATCTTACTTCTACCATTTTGTTGAATGCACAAACCAGAAATGTTTAGGAGGGCATTTTTATAACAAGATTAAAATTGTAGTATAATGAAACAGCTCAAGGAGTCACTTTTACAAGAGATATGACTGTAGTCTAAAACACTACACTATATTTTGATAGAAGAAAACTTGCAAATTCTCTCTCTCTCTCTCTCTGAGTTGATTCCCTACACACAAACACTCTCCAGAATGTGAAATCAACTCTTTTCTGATTTGGAACCCCACCTTATGTATTTCACATATCTTACACATATATGTACACACATATATGTAATCAATCAAGAGGACCCAAAGGCTCTCACCCCCATTCCTGTAAGGAACACAGATTTATGCCTTTATTAGGAAAGCACAGCATAGAGAGGAGACAGGTCATGTCATGTCAGGTCAGAGAGAAAGGAAAATTGCTCAGAAAAAACGCAAGAAAACCATGGTGGAATTTTGTTATTGTTATAGGCTATTTAAATAGGGAATTTGTTTGTATATTAATTACTATAATTACAAACACTCAATTTTTGTAATTACTATAATTAATAATGAATAAATGCACAAGTCTATATGGTATGTCATGCCTTGGATATTTTTTGTTTGCATTGTTTTCTGATTTTGTAATCCTAGTCCTAATGCATTGTTTATTTTATTTATTAATTTATGTCATTTCGAGTCTGCCTTTCTCACCAAGACAAGGCAGATTACACAGAGTGAGTACAGTCAATTTAAAGGACATTTCAATAAACAATGTAATAGAGTATATAAATGCAAATTTGCAAAGGTTTAAAACCAGCAGAAATTCAATACAGAGTTGAAGAAATTCTGAAACAATGCATTAGCAATTCTAAAACTGACATATTAAACAACATAGAACTAACCAAAAGGATCATTCTTAAAGCAACAGATAGTACATAGTAGCTTATAGTAGAAAAGCTTATGGTCTCTCTCTCTTTTACTGATGCAGCTCTTGGAGACTGCTTACCTTACAGTGCAGCCCTCAGTTTTGCATTGTTTGTGGAAAGGCAGGAGAGTGGGCGCTTTCCTGATCTCTTCAGGTAGGCCATTCCACAAGGTGCGTGCTACCACAGAGAATACATGTGCCCATGTGCAAGGTGGCACATGCAGAAGGCCCTGTTCAGATGAGCAAAGCTGTCATGAAGGAACGTAGGGAGAGAGGAGGTCTCATAGATATACCAGAACAAGGCCACAGAGAACTTTGTATGTGATAGCCAATACTTGAATTGAGCCTGGTAACTGATAGGTTGCCAATGGAGTGACTGCAGGATGGGAGTAATATTCTTGCTCCTCTTAACTCCTGATATTAACCGAGCTGCAGTGTTTTGAACCAACTGGAGTCTCTGAATTAACTTTCATGGGAGACCTATATAGTTTATGAATTGCATTGTATATTGCCCCAGAGTTTAATTGGACTGTTGCCTTTATTAGGAAACTAGTTAGTTAGTTGTGGCCCTAATTATAGAGAACCTCGATAGAGCTTCTCCTAAAAATAAATGGAAAAGGAAGGAAAAAAAAGAAATAGGAAAAATAAATCTCGCTGATTTTATGAAACTAAATGGCAAGGTCAGGAGTGGGAAATTGAATTGGAATTAGATGGGTGTCAGACTATGTAATCCCAGTTATCGAGAGTTCGTCTCCCCCCCTTTTCTGCAAGAAGCACAAGGTCTCTTGGTTTCAAAAGGTTTATTGGAAGATTATGCTCAGGATACAGGGGTCCATGATCCAAGGACTTGAGGCCCTTGGCTGAACCGAAGCTTTGTTGAGAATGACACATAAAATGAAAGTAAGAACACTTCAAACACCCCTTCCCAGCCTCCCCCCTTAGTCCTGTCTAGAAGGCCTGGGAAGGCGAGGACATCAAGGTCGGCCAGGCTGATAAGAGCTCTTCGTTCCCATGGATATAGGCAGCCTGGGCAGCACCTGGGCCTGGAGGGAGAGAACTAAATAACTACAGATTATAACAGGAGAACATGGCGTAGCTGTGGCTTGAGAACTGACATTCTGACATTCTGCCTCCCTTAAGACCCCTCCACTCACCCTTCTGCCCCTGCTTTTTCTGGGTACTTTTTATGGAACTTAGCAACCAGTCTAGGAGCATTTACATGAGAAGCTTTCACCCACTCACGATACCCCTCCTCAAAGTCTTTCCACCTAATTAAGTAAAAGAGCTTATTGTATCTGCGTTTGGAATCCAAGATTTCCTCAACTTCATAGTGGACTTGGTTGTCTATCATGGTTGGGTGTGGCACCAATTTGCTGGGATGCCATTCATCAGGAGGTGGTGCTTTCTTGAGTAGACTGATGTGGAAAGTTGGGTAGACCTGGCGTAGATTTTTTGGTAAATCTAGTTCTACAGTCACATCATTGATCACTTTCTTTATTGAGAAGGGTCCCAAGTATTTCAGGGTCAACTTTTTACTAGGTTGTTCTGTTCTGAAATTTTTTGTGGAGACATACACCTTATCTCCTGGGTGTAATTTCCATTGTGCCACACGATAGCGATCTGCATACTTTTTGTAGTCAGCTTTGGCTTTGATCGAAGTTTTTTGGATTTCTGCCCATTGTTATGCCAGGGCAGTCCACCATTCGCTCAAGTCTCCTGAGCGGTCGCTAGGAGGTTATTCTTCAAAGGGGAACGCTACCCCATCGTAGCCATGGACGATTTTAAAGGGAGTTTCTCCTGTTGAGCTGTGTACCACGTTGTTATACGCGTACTCGGCAAGATGCAAGAGCTGGGTCCAATTATCTTGTTGAAAATATAGCATCGAAGGAACTGCTCTAGTACTTGATTAGTTCTTTCGGACTGCCCATCGCTCTGGGGATGGTGGGCGGAGCTTATTCCTTGTTCAATGCCTGCCACTTGTAAAAGCTCCCACCAGAAGTTGGCAACAAATTGAACTCTGCGATCCGATATTACCTTGGAAGGAAAAGAATGGAGTCTTACAATATGTTTCATGAATAGACTGGCCAACTTTTTTGCTGACGGAATATTGGAGCATGGGATGAAGTGGGCTTGTTTGGAGAACAGATCCATTACGACTAGAATACAGATGCAACCCTTGGATGGGGGAAGATCAGTAATAAAGTCCATAGAAATCACTTCCCAGGGTCTGTTGGGGGTCTCTAAGGGTTGTAGTAGTCCCGGGGGCTTCCCCCTTCTGGGTTTCGCCATGACACACGTAGGGCAGGAAGCTACATATTGAGACACATCCCTTCGGATACTGGGCCACCAAAACTGTCTTTGTATTAAATGTAAGGTTTTTAGGTATCCGAAGTGGCCGGCGGTCCGAGCATCATGACATTGTTGTAGCACCAGCCTTCTCAAACTAGTAGGGATATACAGCCGATTTCCCTTAAACCATTCTTCAGCCGCTGTTTGTGTCATTTTTTCTGTGGGCGCTTGTTCCCCCTCCTTTTCCACTTCGTTTTTCACTTTAGCTCTCCACTCCTTTTGGTCGTTGGACTGTTTGGTTGCCTGGCTACGAGTAGTAACCACTCCCCCTAACTGAGTGGGGGAAAATACTGTGTCAACAGTCTCCTCCTTCTTGCTCTGGTGTTGGGGCATGCGCGAAAGGGCATCCGCTAGGAAGTTAGACTTGCCCGGTAAGAAATTCAGAGTGAAATCAAACTTAGAAAAGAATTCCGCCCAGCGGAGTTGCTTAGCATTAAGGCGTCGGGGAGTTCTGAGCACTTCTAAGTTTTTGTGATCAGTCCAGACCTGAAAGGGATGTTGTGCCCCCTCTAACCAATGGCGCCAAGAATCAAGGGCAATTTTAACCACAAACACTTCTTTTCCCCACACACTCCAATTCCTTTCTGCTTCTGTAAACTTTCTGGACAAATATGCACAGGGCCGTACCTGACCATTTTCCCTTTTTGCATGAGGACGGCTCCAATGGCAGTCACTGGCATCCGCTTGTACTATGAATGCTTTATTCTCATCGGGGTGTTGTAGAACCGGCTCGGTAGTAAACCGATCCTTCAGCGTTTCGAACGCTAGCTGACAGCTTGGGGTCCAAAGGAGTCAGGCCGTGGGTTTGGCTGTTTGCTCCCCCCTCCCTTTTATCTTAAGTAGGTCCGTAAGGGAGAGAGCTATCTGGGCAGAGCCTTCAATAAACTGTCTGTAAAAATTAGCAAAGCCCAGGAACGATTGTAATTGTTTGCATGTGGTGGGCGCTTGCCACTCTTGCACTGCTTTGACCTTTGCTGGGTCCATTTTTAGTCCTTGTCCTGATATGCGGTAGCCTAAATAGTCCAATTCTTTTTTGTGAAATTCACATTTGGACAGCTTGATTGGGAGCTTGTGGTGCATCAGGGTGGCAAGGACTTTCTGGACTAATTTTACATGTGCTTCTTTATTTTCTGAATAAATAAGCACGTCATCAAGGTAAACAACAACTCCTTTGTACAAAAATTCATGTAGGACCTCATTTATCATTGACATGTAAACCGAAGGGGCCCCAGATAAGCCAAATGGCATGACCAAATATTCATATTGTCCTAAGGGGGTATTGAACGCGGTTTTCCATTCATCCCCCTCCCTTATTCTAACATGAAAATATGCATCTTTGAGATCCAATTTTGAGAAGATCTTACCCTGCGCCACTTCACTTAGCAGGTCACGGATTAACGGGATCGGATAGGCATTGGTCATAGACATGGCATTCATGCCTCAAAAGTCTGTACACAGTTGGAGCCCCCCCATCCTTTTTCTTCACGAACAACACAGGAGCTGCATGTGGGGAGCTAGCCGGGTGAATGAATCCTCTCTCCAGATTCTTGTCTATGAATTTTCTGAGTTCTTGTCTTTCTGTCAGACTCATGGAATATAACTTTCCTTTGGGGAGCTTCTCTCCTGGGATTAATTCGATAGCACAGTCCGAGTTCCGGTGCGGCGGCAGGCTATCTGCCTCCTCCTCACTAAAGGCTTGAGCCAGGTCTTGATACTCTGGAGGGATTAAACTTAGTTCTTCAGCAGTTAACAGAGCAACCTCTGAATTCGTGGGGGCTACCGCACCCCATTCTGTTTTCCAATGGTGTTTTTGGCAATATTCCGGATCAAATACTATCATTCCTTTGGCCCAGTTGATGTAGGGATTGTGATCCCACAACCACCTACTGCCTAGGATGAGTGGGTATTTGGCTGCTTGGCTTACAATAAATGGACGCACTTCCCAATGTTTGCCCATGCCTGTGGGCACTTGTTCTGTTTCTAGAACTGCTGGGTTCATATTAGATCCGCCCATTTGTTCAAAGACAATTGGGACTTTCAGTTCATGCGTTTCTAGACCCAGTCCGTTTACTAAGGCTGGTGCTATAATATCCCAGGAACATCCTGAGTCAATTAAGGCTTGGACTCGAATGTGGGGCCCCCTCTTAGGATTTACTAGCATAACGGGAACGAATAATATGGCCCTCTTTCTCTCACCTCCTCCGGGGTGGTCTTCTCCTCGATCTGCCATTGGGGCCTCTTCACGATAGATCCATCTTGTTTCCCGATGGCGGGCTGAGCTCATTGGCCTCCGAGATCTGTGCTTCAAACTCCATGCACACTTCTTCCACCTCCAAGCTGGTTTCTGAGCACCCCTTCTTAGGTAAACCCCGGCCTCTGCTGGATTGTGGGGCTGGAGTGGGATGCACCGGGGGCGCCGGCGCCTGCACCTGGAGAGGGCATTGGGCTGCAAAATGCCCATTGTCTCCGCATTGGAGGCATAGTCCTTGTCTCCATCTCGTCTTACGGGCTCCTCTCGCAGCGGGAGCACCCCGTCCTCCCCGCTGACTTGGCGGGGCTCTTCGGGTCCCCATGGTTTGTTGTTGCTCCACCATTAGAACAACTTGGGTGCGATTCTCCACTTTGCAAGCCAGTTGTATCCACCCCAGAAGCGTTGGTGGATCATCTTGCATTAGCGCCTTGTCCAGTAACCTAGGGTTCATCCCATTCCGAAAGAGTACCATTTTGGTTCCTTCCTCTTGATGTGGGCACTTGGCTGCCAGCTGATGGAACTTGGCTGCATAATCTCTCACTGACTGGGACCCTTGCCGTAAGGTTTGCAGTTCCGTGCAGGCCCGTTCTCTTTCTAGAGGGTCTTCATATTGGGCTCTGAGCTTGGCAATAAAGGCTTGCAGACTTCCCAGATCTGGGCCCCCCGTATAGTAGAGAATTACATACCACTCAGCTGCTATGCCTTCCAGGCGGGCCACGAGCTGCATCACTTGACTTTCTTCATCGGGGAATAGGTAACCCCATTGATTGAAGAATTGTAGGGCTTGTGCTACAAAGAACCCCAATTTGCGAGGGTCACCATCAAAGGTCGCTTCCAGCTTAATCCATCCCATCGGTAGTTCACCCTCACCGGCTCCTCCCAAGCCAACCGGTTGGGCAGGTGATTGTCGCAGCACAGGAGGTATACCTTGGGGACACGGCTGAACTGGTGCAGGTCTTGGCAGCACTCCTGGAGCAACCGGATGCGGCTAAGGTGGAGGTGGAACAGGGAGTCTCCCTGGTGGCCCTACTCCCCCGGTTGCGGCGGTGGTGCCGGCCCTCAAGGTTGAGGTACTGCTGCCGCAGGAATGGCAGGCCCTGGTCCCATAGGGGCCACTCCTCTGGTGGTAGGAGCCGGGCCCCCCCCCCCGCTGGAGGGACTCCTGCTGCTGGTCCCTGGGGCGCTACCCCTCCTTGCTCACCATTTGCGGTGGGTGCGACTCCTCCCAGTGGCAGTGGCAATGGGAGTGGTGGGCCTTGAGCGGGCGGGGCAGCTGGTCTTGCATTGCCCCTTGTCGCCGCTAGTTCAAGCAACTGGTGTAGTCCCACTGGGGCATGGGCACCGGTGCATCGCACACCTTCCTCCTCTTGGACTAGCAGCGCAATCAAATAGGTGGCTTGTGCTAAATCTGCTCGCATTGCCTCCATTTGTGCTTCTAAGGCTTGGCAGCGGTTCTCCTCCTCTACATTGAGATCTGGCTGCATCTCTTCCTCTCCGGGCTGCTGGAGCAAGCTCTCCTCCCAAGATCTCTGCTGGCGGTCGGCTCTCTCCACCGCTTCCTCCGTGGTTTGGGCTCCTTGCAACTGGGCTTGGGGACCAGACGTCGCAGTTGCCCCCGAAGGGACTTGGTCCGACATCTCAGTCGCGCTAGCCACCCAACCCTTTGCAATTCCAGTCACTGCTAGTACTCTGTACTGTAGCACTTGGGCCTGCCCCTGCAGAGCGGCCAAACGTCCCTGTCTTTCAGGAACTTCCACATCACTCTCCCAAGTTCTGACCGAACCGACATCCGCATAGTCCCAGCTCAAGGGCTCCGTGCGTGGCGTAGTCCAATCTGGGAGGCTGGTCGTCTCTTCTGGCGGGTTCACTTCCACCAGGCATTGTGCCGCCTCATCCCACCAATACCACGGCTGAGTGCTGGTCTGAACTTCCCTGGCGGAGAGTGTGGACCTCCTGTCAGTTTCCCACCCCGGGCCTCCTGTTGCTCCCAGGTCTTCCGACACTGGCGCGAGGTTCATCATAGAGCGGGAGAACATAGTGCTGGCACGTCTTTCTCAGGTTTCCTGGGGCTGCGGGCCCCACTGCCAGGGTGTAGGCATGGACGTCAGGGGGGTAACTCCTCTTCCCATGCTGATCTGGGGCCTGGCGCCTTCCCTGCTCACTCGCACCTGATCAGTACCACCATCAGGCTGTAGAAACTGCCCTTCGCCCTCCGTGCCTGGGTCAGACGGGTCTGTCGGATGCGGTCTGGTATCCATCTCTTCCAGTTGAGGGGTCGGGGAGTTAAAAGGGATTCTCAACAAAATGTCAGACTATGGAATCCCAGTTATCTAGAGTTCGTCTCCCCCCTTCTGCAAGAAGCACAAGGTCTCTTGGTTTCAAAAGGTTTATTGGAAGATTATGCTCAGGATACAGGTGTCCATGATCCAAGGACTTGAGGCCCTTGGCTGAACCAAAGCTTTGTTGAGAATGACACATAAAATTTAAGTAACAACACTTCAAACACCCCTTCCCAGCCTCCCCCCTTAGTCCTGTCTAGAAGGCCTGGGAAGGCGAGGACATCAAGGTCAGCCGGGCTGATAAGAGTTCTTTGTTTCCATGGATATAGGCGGTCTAGGCAGCACCTGGGCCTGGAGGGAGAGAACTAAATAACTACAGATTATAACAGGAGAACATGGCGTAGCTGTAGCTTGAGAACTGACATTCTGACAACGGGGTGGTGGTGATTGGGTTACCTTACAGGATGCTAAGTTAAACTGACTATGGAATTCAGAATTTTCCTTGGACGCCATTATATGTTGTGGAACATATTTTTTAGGCTATCACCATATGACATATTTATATTAGAGACACATTTTGGATTAGAGCCGATACTATCTCCTACTGTTGGTGGGACGTCATCTTGTAATGGCGGTGGATATAGGGAGGGTGGCTGGAATGGAGCCAGGGATCCCAGTCCTCTGGGGAAGAGGGAGCTATGGCGGTGGGACACAGTCAAAATGGAGAAGGTCATGGAGATATGGAAAGGCTCGGTGCCCTTCTAACCTATGTCCCATCCCAAGACATGCAGGTGTTGGAGCTAGGGAGGTAAACTCCCCTTCGACACTGATGTTGTGCAATGCCAGGACCATAAACAACAAGACCAGAACACTGCAGGATACCTTTGCAGCGGCTAATATGGACCTGGTATGCATGACCGAGACCTGGGTGAGGGATGGTGAAATGGTCGCCTTGGGTGAACTGACCCCCATGGGATACTCGGTCCTTCATCTGTCTCGAACGGGAAGCCGGGGGGAGGTGTGGCAATCCTTATCCAAGAGGCTTTCTCCTTCAGGCTGCTCCCTATCCCTGAGATCTCTGGCATTGATTGTGTAGGACTGGTGTGGAATGCCGAAGAAAGTTTGGCTATCTGCTTGGTGTACCGACCGCCCAGTGCACCAGCAGATACCCTGCTACACCTGCTAGAGGTGGTTGCTGGGTGGTCCTTGGAATATCCCAGATTGATAGTGTTGGGGGACTTCAATGTCCATGCTGATGATGCCTCCTCGGTGCAGGCTGTGGACCTGATGTCGGCCATGGCAACACTAGGACTTTCCCAATTTGTATTGGTTCCCACACAAAGCAGGCCACATGCTAGACTTGATCATTGGGGTGGGGTTGGATGTGGTTCTGGATAGGGTGGAGTTGGTGCCATGGTCAGACCATGTGGTCTTGAAGGCTCAGCTGGGGTTGCCACGCCCCCCCTGTAAGGGTGGGGAGCTAATTTATGCTCACCTGCGGAGACTCATGGATCTGATTGGTTTCCAGAATGCTCTGCAGGAAGTGATGCTCCATGGTGGTTCATTGGAAGAGCTGGTGGAGGACTGGCAAAGCCGGCTCTCCAAAGCCATCAACGAAATCGCACCCTGTCGTCCTCTTTGCCCCCGCAGTCGCCAAGCTCCCTGGTATACGGAAGAGCTTTGGCAGAGGAAGCAGGAGCTAAGACGACTTGAGCACATGTGGCAGCGATCTCGGGACGAAGAGGCAAGAACATCTTATAGGTCATTTATGAAATCCTATGAGGTGGCAGTGAAAGCTGTGAAGAAGGAATTCTTCTACACAGCTTCCATTATGTCAGCTAGCTCACACCCAGCTAAATTGTTTAACATGATACGTTCATTGGTCTCCTTATCGGGTGGAGACCAGCCATTAGCTGCGAGGCTTTTGCAAGCTTTTTTTGCTGATAAAGTCCTATCTCTCCGCCACGATCTGCTGGCCACAGTTGACATGGTATGTGAACTAGACGCTCCTTGGCCACCTTTGGGGTCAGTATTCAATCATTTCAGCCCTCTCTCTGGGGAGGAGGTAGACAGGATCATGCAGGTGGTGAGGCCTACCACTTGCCTCCTGGACTCATGTCCATCATGGCTGGTAAAAGCCAGTGTTGGTGGACTATGGGATTCCTTGGAGGCTATTGTCAACACATCCTTGGGCTCCGGGGTTTTTCCAGGGGCACTAAAGGAGGCTGTGGCGAGGCCCCTGCTAAAGAAACCATCACTGGATCCCGCTGACCCGCTCAGTTACCACCCAGTCTTGAACCTCCCATTTCTGGGTAAGGTGATTGAGCGGGCAGCAGAGAAACAGCTGCAGAGTTTCCTGAAGGAGACCTTGGCCCGGGATCCCTTCCAGTCCGGCTTCTGCCCAGGCCATGGGACAGAGACACTGCTGGTCACCCTCACGGACAATCTTCACAGACACCTGCATCGAGGTGGAACGGCACTGCTGATTTTATTAGATCTTTCGGCAGTGTTAGATACGGTTGATTATGATCTTCTGACCCACCACCTGGCCAACATGGGAATTCAAGGGACGGCATTACAGTGGCTTGTCTCCTTTCTCCATGGTCGGGGACAGAGGGTGGCGCTAGGGGAGAAGTTGTCATCCCACTATCCACTAGTGTGTGGTGTGCTGCAGGGGGCAATACTCTCCCCGTTAATGTTCAACATCTATATGCGTCCCCTTGCCCAGCTGGTGTGAAGTTTCGGGCATGGGTGTCATCAGTACGCTGATGACACCCAGCTATACCTGTTGATGGACAGCTGGCCTGGATTGGCCCCGGGTGTCCTGGAGCATGCTTTTGAAGCTGTGCCTGGATGGTTGAGGCAGAGTCGGCTGAAGTTAAACCCCTTGAAGACGGAGATCCTGTACTTGAGTCATGAGAGTGAGGATTTGGGGCCTAGGCTTCCTACATTCAATGGGGCAGTGCTTACACTGGTTCCGAGAGTTAGGAGCCTGGGGGTGATCCTGGATGCCTCCTTGGAAATGGAGG
This sequence comes from Eublepharis macularius, assembly GCF_028583425.1. Classification (NCBI taxonomy): domain Eukaryota; kingdom Metazoa; phylum Chordata; class Lepidosauria; order Squamata; family Eublepharidae; genus Eublepharis; species Eublepharis macularius. Next base: position 195,147,724 of record NC_072790.1, read on the forward strand.
CCCAGGTCATGGCAGTTGCCAGGTCATCATTCCTCCATCTCCGACAGACCAGACAACTTGCCCCCTATCGTTCGACCCATGACTTAACTACAGTGGTTCAGGCAATGGTCACCTCTAGGTTAGACTACTGTAACGCTCTCTACACAGGGCTTCCCTTGAACTTGATCCGACGGTTACAACTGGTCCAAAATGTGGCGGCGTGTGTTATCACCAGAGTGCCTTTTAACGTACACATTACACCAGTATTGCGCCAGCTGCATTGGTTACTGGTGGAGTACTGGATCAGATTCAAGGTTTTGGTATTAACCTATAAAGCCCCATGCGGACTGGGACCGGTGTATCTGCGGGACCGCCTCTCCCTATATGAGCCCCAGAGGACGCTTTGATCCAGCGACAAACAGCTGTTAATGGTCCCTGGCCCCAGGGAGGCCTGCCTAGCGTTGACCAGGGCCAGGGCCTTTTCGGTTCTGGCTCCAACCTGGTGGAACGCTCTGTCTAAAAAGACTAAGGCACAGCTGGATTTGTTATCCTTCTGTCGGGCCTGCAAGATGGAGCTGTTCCGCCAGGCATATGGTTGACACTGGTTGGGCCTCCCCACCAGCCGACTAGAGGAAAACATGCCCCCCTACCCACCCAGCCTGTTAAGTACTTTGGAGATGGTTGGGTGGTGGTTATTGGAGAAGTCTGCTGCTGTGTGTTTTAAATATTTACTGGTTTTAAAGTTATATGTATTTTAAATTACTATACTGATTGTAATCTGCCCTGAGCCTGCTGATGCACGGAGGGTAGAATATAAATTGAAATAAATAAATAAATAAATACAGTGGATTGCAGTAGTCAAATCTTAATGTTACCATGGAATGCATCCAAATGGCCAGATTGGCCATGTCAAGGTAGGGTGCCATCTTCCAGGCTAGACTGAGGTAGTAGAAAGCATTTTTTGCAGCTACCTTAACTTGCTTTTTTCGCAGCAGCACAGGATCCTAGATATATTATGTTGTCTGATAGAATTGTTTTCTATATTTTGAAATCTACCTTGAATCTCAACAAAAAGAGTGGCCTATAACAACAACAAAAACAACATTCGATTTATATACCGCCGTTCGGGACAACTTAACATCCACTCAGAGCAGTTCACAAAGTATGTTATCATTATCCCCACAACAATCACCCTGTGAGGTGGGTGGGGCTGAGAGAGCTCCTAGAAGCTGTGACTGACCCAAGGTCATCCAGCTGGCTTCAAACAGAGGAGTGTGGAATCAAAGTCAGTTCTCCAGATTAGAGTCCCACACTCTTAACCACTACACCAAACTGGCTCTCAGTTTGGCTCTATAAATGATGTAAGTAAGTAAGTAAGTAAGTAAGCAAGCAAGTAAGCAAGCAAGCAAGCAAGTAAAGTAAAAGCCACTTCCCACAAATGCTCCAAGGGGCTGAGAGAGTGCTGGCACACAAAGAAGCTATACTTGCTGTTCCTGAGACTTTCAGGAGACCACTGCCCTTATCTCCAGGCAGAAGTCATTGTTGGTTGTTGTGGGGTTTCCGGGCTGTATTGCCGTGGTCTTGGCATTGTAGTTCCTGATGTTTCGCCAGCAGCTGTGGCTGGCATCTTCAGAGGCATAGCACCAGAAGTCATTCATTAGGGAAACCAAGGTAGTTTTTGTTCTGAAATCTGGGAAGAAACCAGACTGTAATTATCTAAATAATATCAAGTTACAGTATGGTAAATATAAAATGACAGTGTGATTATGGTACTGAGAGTGTGCAACAGGCCATAGACTTCCACATTTCTACTTTCTCCCCACTTCTCTCTCCAGTGGGAATTTTCTCCTTCCTTCAATAGTTCACTTTAAATATAGCGTAGAGTTATATTTGTATTAGCAGGCAGCTGCTTTGCTGAGGCCCAATTCTTGCAAGTGGTGGATGAGATAGTAAATAAGGTTGCCAACTCTAGCTTGGGAAATTCTTGGAAAGTTGGGGGTGGAGCCTGGGGAGGATGGAGTTTGGAGAGGGGAGGGATGTGATTCCAGAGTCTGCACTCGGAAGCTTCTATTTTCTCCAGGGGAGTTGATCTTTACTAGAGGTGGCCTTAGTGATTTGGGGGAACTGGGTGAAAGTACAGGATGGTGTAACCAGAATCCCCCTCTGGGACAGTGGCCACCACAGTCACTGGAAGTCAGCTGCCCAAGCCCCAGACAGGGCAAGTGAAAGAGACGGCAGGAGCCTGCTCTTCTTTGTCTTTCCTCTCTCACTTGGGGAGTTGGGGCCATGGGTAATTGCCCTCTCCCAAGTGTAGGGCCCTGGACAGCTGCCTTTTTTTGCCCATTAGTTAAGACTGGCCCCAATCTTTATAGTCTACAGATCAATTGTAATTACAGGAGAAATGCAGGTGCCACCTGGAGGTTGGAAACCATAATAATAAATATGTGTCTGGGCTTTACCATGTTAGGCTGTAGGTGGGGGCTAATATGATTGAACACTTGCCCCAACAAAAATGGTATCTCCACATGAAACAGATGTTGGGGGAAAGTCTTCTAATAACCTTCTCCCCGACTAGCTACTTTTCTGCATACAATGAAGTTTCGGTTGCATTGAGTCACATGAGCCCCCACCTGCAGTGTAAATGGATTCAGTCCAGAAGTGGAGAAAATCTCTCATGTACTGTTTGTGAGAACTTGGCTAGAGTGATTTGAATTTAGGATGTCATGACTTTAATTTAACCAATTTAATAAAATGGGCCTCTTTCTAATGCTGGTTCTCATGCTGCTAGTCCTCCCCACCCCTACCCGGCTCCATGGCCTGTACTTTGTAGCTGTACAGTTCTGTCCTATAGCCGTTACAGGCGTCTGAGTACATTGGACTTAGAAGAGAGTAACTCTGTTTAGGATCTCACTGGCAGCGTGCTCCTTTTCCACTCTCCTTAAGTGCACAGCAGAAATATGACAAGTCTGCAGCAATCTCCTCAAATTAAAGAAATGTGAACATTTGAATTAATCTTAAAATGAGACAGATGATTATTTCATTTCAGTAATTTGAATCAATTATAGCAGATTAAAAAAGGAACAGAAGAATAGATTAAGAATTCATTAAAGTCCATGTTTAGCTAGCTGTTTGCACTTAACTGTGGTTGAATGGTTTTTTCCCCCAAGCAGCTTCTTTTAATGTCTCCCTTTCACAGTTTTTTCATGGATGCCAATTGGCTCTGCTGTGATGGAAATATACCACAATAGTATGTTCATTATGTTAAATTCTTGGAGATATTTGTTTTCTTCTCAGTACCAGTGCTGCATGATTGTATGTGAAATTGGTTCTGTGTACACTGTAACTAATCAGATTTGTCTGGAAACAATCACCACATCTTGTACAAATGTTTACAATGAATGTATGAGAGTTTACTGATGCTATCTTGCAATCAATTTCCATACATTTGTGAAATGATTCAAAGGCAGCCTCAGAGAATTTTTTGAAGGGAAGCATTTGTTAAAAGAAATTGCAATGTTTCTTCTCTTTAGAAAGGTAAAAAACTTTGCTACTTATTTGCACGAGCATATGAAATACTATTCTTGAGTATGAGCATGGGAACTTGTGTAAAGTTCAAGAGCTGCTCTCAGGGGGATAGCACAGTTAAGTGCAGGAGTGATGAGTTGGAAAATCTTGAATCAGATTTCAGCTTAGCGCTAAACTCTGTATATGAACATAAAAAGAGCCCTGCTGGATCAGGGCAAAGATGCATCTAGTCCAGTGTGCCTTTTTCTAAGGGGGAACAATCAGTGCCCATGAGCAGGACTGAAGGCCTCTCTCCATTAAGGCTCCCCAGCCACAGGCATACAGAGGTACATAGATCTGTCATGCATGTACGATCACTCTTCGGGACCCAAGACCCAGCTAAGTCTTCAGGCTAAGAATTAATTTTTGTCGGATGTCAGCCCCAGGGCCTGGCAGCCAAAGAAGCCTGTGGTGTGTGGAACACTTCTGTGAATAGCATTATCTTAAGCCATACTTTCTGTTTTTCTGCTCTGGCTGAGAGCCAAACTACAAGTGATGTCTGACACAGGTTGGACACTTGTCAGCTTCCCTCAAGTTTTGATGGGAAATGTAGGCATCCTGGTCTTGCAGCTGTAATGGAGAGCCAAGCTGTAAAACCAGGATGCCTACATTTCCCATCAAAACTTGAGGGAAGCTGACAAGTGTCCAACCTATGTAAGGCGTTACTTGTAGCTTGGCTCTAAGTAGTTCTAGTAGCATTGCCACTTCCCTGCTGCTGCAACCGGTTGCCTACCGCCAGTAAGTTTGGTGGTGGGAGGAAAAAGTGATGGGAAAACCAGCCCCATGCACAGTACAACATTACTGTAATGTGTTACGCAATACTGTTTCCACTTGTCTGTGCCCTGGAGCCCCTCTGCCACCCCAGTAAAACTCCCACTGGTTGTCAGACAGGTGGCAACCCTAAGTTTTAGCTTGGCTGCAGTTGATAGTGTGCTCAAGGCCAGATGTCTGTAAGTAGACTGTCCTCTAGTTATACTTGTAATCTCTTCTTTTTGGTCTTCGATCAAGTTAGCTGAGACCTCATATTTTGTGTGAAGCCAGTGCTTTTTTTGTTAAAAAAAAATCAAGGTGCCAGTAATCATATAGAAGTTTGCACGGATTCCCAGCAATTCGCCCCACCATCTGCAGATCTTTACTGGGCTGTTCCTGAGGGTCCACTCTCTCTTTATCTGGCTGAGTGGACCAGGAATTGGGAAAATTCCCTATAAGATACCAGAACTCAGTATTGGAGATTACTGTCACAAAACAAGCAAGCAAGCAAGCAAGCAAACAAACAAAACTTGTGTGAAGCCAATACTGATTATTATTATTATTGTTAACAAAATTTATACCTCACCTTTCTGACCTCATAAGCGCCACCAAGGTGGCTAACAAATTTAAAACATACATAATAAAACCACATCTTAACATCATTAACACCAACAAAAATACATAATTAAAACAATTAAAACAATTACTTAACAGAGCCAATCCTTCAAACATGGTTACTTCAGACTGTGAAGGCGGCTTTAATAATAGATCCATCTAATTAACCTCCCTGCCGGTCTCCTGTCAGTGTGTGTGGGGGGAGCATATGGTCCATCTGCCTCCCCATGCTTGAAGAGTTAGAGGTTCACCAACCCACACCTTCACCCTTTTCTTCCCTTGTGTATGGTGGGCAGGGAAAGGGGGACGGGTGTCCCATTTGGAATGTGGATATCCATGAGATGTTATTTTATTGGTTTTACTTATTGTATCTTATTTATGATTGTAACCCGCCCTGAGCCTGCTTGTGGGGAGGGCGGGCTAAAAACCCAACAAACAAACAAACAAACAAACAAACAAACAAACAAACAAACAAACAAACAAACAAACAAACAAACAAACAAACAAACAAACAAACAAACAAGATTCACTCCAAGTAAACATACACCATCTGCCTTTTGTTACTATGTTATTTCCTTCTGCATCATGCACTACTTTATAGGGAAAAGACAAAAGCTATTTTCACATGTTGTGTTTAGAACAGACTCTCCTTGGCTGCCTGCATCAAAGCCCCCCATATTCTTAGTAAGGTGGGTGATTGGCTTTAATTGTGATGTTTATATGTATATATTTATAGCAGTACCTCACCAGGTATCAGAGAAAGGTCTTTACATTTGAGCTCTAATTTAAGTAGAGAAAACAAATGGAAACTGGATCTTTGACAGGGGTAGTGATTGTGTAGGAGAATATGTAGTTGGTATGCCAAACAGGAAGGAATCTTAGTGTATCCAAATTTCCTTCATAATGTTGCTGGCATGGCTGAATTGCGTGAGCTGACAAAACTATTTTAACACTCTTTTCTTCTCTGCTTTAAATATTTAAAAAGGGCTTGTTATCTCATATGAATTGGCCCACATTTGTTGTGACAACTGGCTAGGAAATGTTATTCATTTATTTTTAAACATTGCTCAAAGATGTTAATAGAACGAAGTAGTATATGTTCTCAAACTTTGCAAAAGTACTAAAGTTGATTGGATTTCCCCTGAAATGTTGAACAAACCAATTTCAGGAGGTTTACCAAGAAAAGGATTAGACTTATGTTAAGATCAGAATATGAGGTGTAAATAATCAAACCACAGTACAGAAACATCAGTTCTCCTAGACTAATGGAAATCTAAGCCTGATTAAAAATAAATTTCAGTCCTTTTTTAATTGTAAGGGTGGGTTTGATATCTGTCAGTGTACAGGCAAATAGCACATCTGGAATCGTGCTGTGCACTTGTGCTGGTTGGTATAACTCAGCATCTGTGTCACTTTTTTAATAGCTAAGATTTATTTAGTTTCTATTGTTTTCTTTTTAAAAGAAGTAATTCATTTTTAAGTATGCTGATTATACATTATGCTTCCTCTTTCCAGGAGTCTTTTGAGTTTTTGTCTCCAGGTTAAAACACATTTATTTCTCCAGGCATTCTGTTGATCTACTGTTGTTAAGTGTACTGTGTATGTCTTTTCTGTTGTATTTTATTCGTCCTGCTCTTTATTCCAGCTACTGCTTGATTAGTTGATTTTAAGATACTTTTATTATAGTTGTTCTTATGTATTGTACTACCTGGTTTTGTTGTAAGTACTGCATACTTATAGTTTTTAAGTTTTGAATTTTTTGTGGAATTTCCCCATGTTGTTTTATGAGAATTGCTATTATATTATTTATTAATATAATAATAAATTTATTATTATAAAACTGTTTCATCTGTTTATTGTATTATTGTTTCATTGAAAGTCACCTGAAGAACCAAATTTGCCTGCCAAGATGGGAGAAAAGGGCAGGGGACAAAATTCTTGAGTCCTCAGTCACCCTGTAGGCCTATATAGCCAGAAGAATAATGTGATTGGCTTATATATGATGACAACTGGAGGACCCACAGGGACTTGTGAGGGGAATCTCATTCTTCTACTATTCCCTCTTTCTCTTCCCTGAAGCCCCCATATCCTCTCTCCTTTTCCAATTTTATTCTCTCCTTTCCACCCATCAACCAATGTAACTTTATCTGTCCTCCTGTCTTCAGCTTTCCCTACATCTGTCCCCCTGACAACCAGTCCCCAGGAAAACTATGGCTCAGTTGTGTGGGAGGGAACCTGCAAAGACTTTGGAAGTTTCTCACTTTCCTTTGTATCCCTCTCCTCCCACACCATTTCATCATTTTCTCCTCCTGAGAGCCCCCATATTCTCTCTTTATCCTGCTTCTTCTCTCTCTCTCTCTCTCACCCAGCCACCTACTTTTTACTGCCCCCATATTTAGCTATATTTATTATTTATTTACTTCATTTATACCTCAGCTTTCTCCACAATAGGAACCCAAGCAGATTATATTGTTCTCCTTCATTTTAACCTGACTATATTCCAATGAGGTGGGTTAGGCTGAGTTTGTCTGACTGGCCCAAGGTCACACAGTGAGCACTATGGCAGAATGGGGATTCAACCCCAGATCCTACTCTGAAACTCTAACCAATATACTGCATGGCTTTTGTGGGGTGGCTGCTTTTGAACAGAGGCAAGCAGCCAGTTCTGGTTAAGTCATGCAAGTTGCATGATACCAAGTCAACCAATAGTTCCTGCCTGGCCTGGACCCGTGAGTCTTCCATCAAAGGTCAAAAGAGCCTGGAAAAGGCCTTTCCCCCCTTTTACTGTCTGTGGTCAGCTCTCCCTTCCCTGCACTTACTGGCTCAGTGGGGGCCACCTGGCTCAAAGATGAAGGAGGTGGAAGTGGAGGCACCACTGTACAAGTATCATTCTCAGGTAGGGCTAGGGCTGCCAGACCCCCGGTGGGGGCGGGGGTGGGAGGGTGGGGGTGAGGGATCCCCCACCCCCACCGGGGGTCTGGCAGCCCTAGCCCTACCTGAGAATGATCCCCCGCCCCCACCTACCTGGCCAGTGGGGGGAGGGGTTCACACCTTCAATGCGTGCCCCCCTGCGGAGCTGCATGCCCCCGTGCACAGCAGCAGCCAGGATCAGGCCTGTTTTGGCCTGGATCGGGGCCCATGTGGAGTGTGGGAGCGTTCCTGTGCTCCGCAAGGGTCCACAACGGACCCAATCCACGCCAAAACGGGCCCGATCCACGCCAAAATGGGCACAGATCGGGCCCATTGTGGGCCTCTGCGGAGCCTTAAATGGGCCCAATCCACGCCAAAACGGACCCGATCCATGCCAAAATGGGCGCGGATTGGGCCCGTTTTGGCGTGCATTGGGCCTGTTGTGGGCCCCTGCACAGCGCAGGAACGCTCCTGCGCTCCGCTGGGGCCCACAACGGGCCCGATCCACACCCAAATGGGCTGCGTGGTGACATCACTAAGTGATGTCATCGCACTTGCAGGAGTGCGCGTGCGTGCGTTCTGCGCGCGCACCCCCCCCCCCCGGGTAAGAACCAGGCCCCAATCTCCCGCTGGGAGATCGAGGGGGGCTGGCAACCCTAGGTAGGGCTCCCAAATAGGGGACAGTCCAAGTGGCTGGTGGAGCAGCTGCTGCGATCAGTGACTTAGGAGCAGCAGGCATGTGTTGTGCCACATGGGCCCACCTCAACACCAGGGGAGGCTGCAGGGGTGGGGCAGCTGACATAAGCGGTACAGCCCTACTCATAGCTGAGCCCAAGCCATGACTGCTGCACAGCCAGGTGATAGGCTTGCCAGGTTCCCTTAACCTCCCCGTGGGAGGGGGAGACCTGGTACTTACCCTTTAGGAGGACTTTGTGTTTGCATCTTCCCGGCACCAATGCAATTATCTCTTTTCTGGGAGTGATGTCATCACACTGGTCACAGGACTGCTCCCATGCTTTGTCAAATCAACCCCAAGTGAAGCACAAGAGCATTCCCACAGCCAGCATGATGATGTCACTTTGGGGAAGTGAAAGTGTTGCATCCTGCTGGGAGCAAGCCCACTGTGGGTGTGCCCAGGAGGTATTTTAGCCTCCCAGGCCCATTCTCTCTGCCTTTCCACCCTGCCAGCCAGGTGAGTGGTAGGAATGTTTTGCCAGGTGCCTGCAGTAGATTTTAGCAGTCCTGTTGAAAATTGTAAGATATAACTACTAGGAAGGAAGAATGCTATCTCTGAGTACCCAATGGTTTATATGATTCAAACATTTAAGTTGTGATTTTCATATAACGGAACCTTAAGACAAGAGACTAAACTAGTAGCAGGCTGTGTCACCATGTCTAGTATCTGCAGCTTTTTAAACCAGATGGATAGGTTGTTATGCCTTGGAAATCATAAATAGCTTTAATGCTTATAAAAACACATATGCACAATCAAATTTACTTGTAAAAAATGAAGCATCTTTAAATCACGTATAAATAAAAAGTGTATTTTTTTGGAAAATGAAAGGGCATCTACAAAGCTATAAAGTAACTGCCTTGAATGTTATTTTTGAGATCAGATCCAACCAAAAAGCAATATATTTTAATGAACATACATATTTTGCAATCATCTGCAAGTTAAAAGCAAAATATGGCAGTAAAAGTCTTCAAACAATCCCCCACATCCTTTGATTTATTGTCTAGTGAAATCTTTAACGGTGTAAGTTCAAAACTTGTTTGAATGTAAGTGCTCCAGGGAATTTTACAGCTGAAATATTTCATATATTTTTCATAATTTCAGATAAAGACCTAGAATCAGCAATGACCTGGAAGTTGCCTTTCTTCCTTGGATCTTCCTGTAATTTATATATAAATCCCCACAGATTATTTTACACATTGTCTCAGTAGGTATGAGATAATTCAGTCCTTGATGCCATATTATCCCTATTCATTTTGACCCAAAATTTCCCATAATCTTTACAAAAACTGAGTGTTTACATCTTAATGGGAAAGTAGCCAAGAGGCAAAATAACCCAGTACACTCTATTTATCTTCACAACAGCAATATTTCAGAAGCAAATTATATACAGTTTACTCAATGTATATTTTTAATCTGACTGAGCACACATCTGCACATTTAAGTCTTCAGTATCAGAGATCTGTTCAACATTTTTTTCTTCTCATCCACATTTATACCTATTTTGTCATATCTTGAAGAGACATCTGTTCAATGGATTCTCTTTTGCATTTCGATATTGCCCATGCCAACCTGCTTACGAATCTATAATAATAGCATACATCTGGTATGTGCAATGTTGATAGGATTCTGAAAAAGCATAAGACCAGTTCTTCCTAGTGAAGGAAACTTATATGTGTTATAACTTTTGTAAATGTGTTACACACAGAGCTGACATGGCATATGGAAAGAATAATGTGTTAAAGAAACATAAATATAAGCAAGCGCTTCCAACTGCTGAGTGCACAGGATCACCCACAATCCCCCAGGAATCTGGAGGAGAATCAGAGTAAGTTTTACTTGTGGAGCTAGTTGAGCTGGCTAGGCTAGACCTATCCTATTAGATCTCAGAAACTAAGCAGGGTTGGACATGGCCTTGTTTAGTACTTGGGTGGAAGACCATCAAGAAAGTTCTGGTTCATTAGGCAGAGACTGGAAATGGCAAACCATCCTTGGTTGTCTTTTGCCTTGAAAACCCTGTAGGGTCATTAAGCTGGCTGCAACTTGACGGCACTTTGCACACAAGCTGGCTAGGCGAGCTGTTGTGAAGGCCTCTGGTAGGCCTTGTATTATTCCTTTCTTTGTTTATTCTAAACAAAGTTATACTTTGAATAAGTGAGCAGTGGCTCACAAAAGCTCATTCCCTACTACAAATTTTGTTAGTCTTATGGGTGCTACTGGACTCTTTCTCTTTCAACTGCTACAGACAGACTAACATGGCTACCCATCTTAAAGTTATACTTTGTTTATTTAAGACCATCAATATATTACTGCATGATTTGTGACACCTTACAATGGCTAGAATATCAACCTTTTTGAGAAAATTCCACATGCGTAGTTCCAGAATCTCTATGCTTGGTGCACAGTACACTCCTTTACATCCAGGTGGTTATGTGTGACAATCAGTTTTGAACATCCTCTTTCTGACATGCTCAAGGAATCAGTTTGAGAATGATACTGGAGATCCAAGTTCAGATCTCCTGTATCTTAAAATTTATATTGATAGCAGCAATAGAAGGGGGCAGGTTCTATGGCTCTGGGGGCAGGAAATTACTGTTTTCCCCTTGTCATGTTCCCAATGAAAAAATGTCCCAGTTCCTATTTCTTACCCTCCTAACAGCATTTTCTGACACCAAGGGAAATGTTTCTCACCCTGTGATAGGTAGCTGTTGTTTAGCAGTAAACATAGTACAGATAACCTCAGCAGATGTGTGCTGCGTCTTCCTGCATTTTCCTGCATAATATTTCTTCCTGCATTTTCAACAGCAGTAATATTAATGGCTGGATATTTCATGCCAGCATTATGGATTCCAGCAGTTTTACAGCGTCTTTCCAGCACTGTGATTCATATTAGGTGTACCCAGATTACCTTCATCCTACACAGACAGGAAGAACTCAGGGCCAAGCTACACATGACGAATGACACTTGAACGGCAAGTGGATTGAGTGGAGGGCAAGTGAACAGGGAGAAATACACTTGCTGTTCAAGTGTCATTCATCATGTGTAGCTTGGCCCTCAGTTACAGTTACCAAACCCCAGGTGGGACCTGGAGTTCTCCCAGAATTACAATTGATTGTCAGACCTCAGATATCAATTCCCCTGGAGAAAATGGCAGCTTTGGAGGGCATCACAGCCCTTCCCCAAACTCCATCCGCCCCAGACAGCACCACCAGATTTCCAGGAATTTCCCAAGTTGGTTGGCAACCTTAAGTTCCAATGATTTTTGTTTTGTTTGATTGTGTCAGTCTAAGTTTATGTTTGCTTCCTGCCACAATAGCCATGTCCGGGGTCTGGGTCCCAGCCCCCAGACTTGGTAGGAGGGAACAGCAGGTCAGCCGGGCTGACGGGCAAACAGAGGGGGCAGCCAACAGCCAGCAGGTCAACTGGTCAGCCAGCTGACAGCAGGTCAACCGGTCTGACTGGCAGGCAGAGGGGGCAGCCGGGGGACAGCAGGTCAACCCCTCCCATGGGCAAATGGAGCCAGAACCTGCCGGTGCAAGGGGCAAAAGCCCAGGGCCTCAGGAGGCAGGGGGAGACAGAGAGAGGCCAGCGAGTCCCACTCCCCTAGGGAAGGAAAGGGGACTAAGCAAGGCGGAAGGGGGCAAGGGCAGAGGGATTGGGAGCCCAGCAGTCACCCACCCAAAGACCTTACCTGAGGAGGAGAAGCAGCAGCAGCCCCAACAACCCAAAACCACGCCCCAGCTAGAAAATAGTAGCCTGGCCCAGGAGTTGCCAAAAGCCAAGCCACTCCAGGTGGGGCTATTGGAGGCACTCTGCAGGAAGCCCTGGGCAACCAGCCAAGGAGCCACAGCTGGACCCACCTTCAGCCATCAGCTCAGCCAGGGAGGCCGGGCTGCTAGCCAGGGGACTGCAGCTGGACAGGCCTTCAGCAATCAGCCAAGGCAGGGAGGCTGGGCAGCCAGGGAACAAGGCACAGCTGGTGCTGGTCAGTGGGGCCAGATCAGCTACCCCAGCTGCAACTGCTTGGTGCAGCCCAAGACCAGGCTGGAAGAGGGGTGGGGCAGTAGAAGGAAGCCCTATAAAAGCTGGCTGGGAAGAGCCCTGGGGTGGTGGGTGTGAGTGAGGAGTGATGATGTGGAGTGAGAGCAGTAAGATGCAAGGGTGGAGGCTTGGAGGAGAGTTCTGGAAGGAGGAGATGAAGGAGGATGCAGAGGGTAAGCAGGCCAGGTTGAGCAGGCCAGTGAGTGGACTGAGAGGGAGTCTGGGTGAGGTATACCGCCCCTCCTTCCACAGAGCAGGGTCCTGCAGAATCCCTGGCCCCCCTATGATGTCAGGAGCAGACTGCCCAGTGCCACGTGCAGCGGTGGCAAGCCTTGACATAACCACAATAGCTTGGGCCTGAATTCATGAACCAATCTCCCTTCATTCTAAAAATCCAAGCATGGCACACTGTGGTCCTGTTTTCAAATTTCTGCAATGTTGATTTTCCAAGTCACAAATCAGTCTGAAATGTTACTCATGCAATGACTGTATGGCTGGGATTGTAATTTGTCACTTAAGCTGCTGCAGTGCCAGTGAGAGAAGTGGAGTGGTTTATTATTATTATTTTTTCATTTGGTGAGGTGTGATGAAGAAGAATGACTTGGTACAGCTGTATTTTTGGAACATGTCCATAACACTTGGAAATAAGCATGTGAAGGGAGTTGCAATGTTAACTGGGAAGCTGAGTTTTAAAAGAGATTGGAAGGCTTTGTCAATTTCCCCTCTCTACAGAGCCAGGGAGATCACTGCTCAGAAGGTTTATTTCCTCTTTGCCTCCTAGAAGAGGAGGTGAAACTGATACAGAAAGAGGAAATTAACAAACCTTCTGAGCAGTGATCTCCCTGGCTCTGTAAAGAGGAGAAATTGACAAAGCCTTTGATCTCTTTTAAAACTCAGCTTCCCCACTAACATTGTGACTCCTTTCACATGCTTGTCTTCATGTAATTCATCCCTTGTAGCTTAGCTCTGAGATGATCAGTGCTGAGATGTCTGCCTGAGACCTTGGAGACTTGCTGCCAATCAGTGTAGACAATAAAATGCAAGATGGTTTATTGATCTAATTCAGTATAAAATAGCTGTATGCTATTATTTGTGTTTACTACAGACATTCCTCAAATGTAATAATGTATTTGAGGGAATGGTTTATATTTGCTAATCATTCCTTAGTCAATAAGAGTTACTATAGGACAACAACATAATAATAACAACATTTGATTTATATACCACCCTTCAGGATGACTTAGTTTACAAAGTGTGTCATTATTATCCCCACAACAAACACCCTGTGAGGTGGATGGGGCTGAGAGAGCTCCTAGAAGCTGTGACTGACCCAAGGTCACTCAGCTGGCTTCAAGTGGAGGAGTGAAGAATCAAACCCAGTTCTCCAGATTAGAGTCCTGTGCTCTTACCACTATACCAAACTGGCACATGTAAACAACAAACCACTGTTTACTTCTGGTTTGGTATCCTGGTTTGGAGACCAAATTGTAACTTGTGATATAGATGTATCAACAAACAGTAGTTTTCAGTTTTTAATTAACGGGATGCATGCAAAAGGAAGTAGAAAGAAGAGGGGATCCATGGCTAAATGAGGTTAATTCCTGTAATAACAAACAATGGTTTGTCATCACAGGTGAAATCATCCAGAAGAGTATGACTGCTACTACCACACACTTGGTGGACTGTATTTGGCTTGATGTCTCACAAACTGGCAGGTCTGGATCCACAGACTTTTTCATTAAAAAAAGAAATTGAAAGTGCACTCCTAAGCAGTTATATCCTTCTAAGTCCATTGAAGACAATGGGCTTAGAAGGGTGTAAATCAGTTTAGGATTGTACAGTAAATGATGTAACTGTATACCTAACCCACTGCAAGATTTTTTTTACTCTGAGGGGGAGGGCATCTTATCTTTATCATGGGTGATTCCCACTAATTAGTCAAGATGTAGGTCAACTCAAACTTCCTGTCTCTGGTAGGGGGTTCACCCTGATCCCCTGAATTCATTTCCTGCCTGGGATAAGAGTGCAGGTCTCCAAGGATTTCTGCTAGATAGTTTATCTCATCCTATCCCCCTCCCCAAGTTGTTTGGCCAAGGTAATGGCTACCTGCATTGAGAAAGATACTGCCTCTGACAGTTTCTTGTCCTCCCCAGAGGATGGAGACCCCCTGCTAAAGGGAAGCCATTATCAACCCACTCCCTGAAGAGGATATCATGAAGCTTGCTATGAAGTTTGGATAGGAAACATGGGCTGGGTCTTCCGAATGCCTGGCACTGAGGTTGGTAATCTGCCAGATGACGATGACAGGGAGAAGGAACTTTTTGGTGGGAAATGGCAATACGCTCACTCCCTTGTGAGTGCAAAAGGAATAGATCAACTTCTTCTACTACTTCTTACTGCTCTGGTTTCCCTCCTTCAAGTGTGAAATCAAGCCTCATCACCTCACAGTAAATAGTGAATAAGCTTGTTGGCCCACCAAAGCAGCACAAAAGATTTGGTTCTCAGCCATAATTTGACTTCCAACCTATTGATACAGAAATCTTTGAGCATTTTATTCATGAATGGAACAAACTCAAGAAGAACAAACATGGTTACCCCATCACATCTAGTTTGACTCCTAGTTAATCAAGTTTTGAAAGCTGTAAGTTTAAGCTCCTTGGGATGTGAACATGACCAATTGCAGGAAGTTGGGAAATAAAAGGAACTTTTCAAATAAAAATATGTCAGTTTAATGGCAAAGGAGTCAAAACAGATGTTTCATGCAAATCATGGAAGTTGGGTCATTCCTTTTAGGTTTTTAAAGTCACTTCTTGTCAAATGCATCAGAAGAGAGAAAATTAATGAGCTGTGCTTAAGTTTTATTATAGAATCTTCTGATGTGAGAAAACTGCTCTAGGAACAATCCTGTTACATTGCTCAACTGACTGAGGCATGCCTGTCACAGTGTTCTTCAAAATGTGTTGGAGATCAAAGTATGGTAAGTTATTCAGGTTTTACAGTGAGGTAATTAAAAAGAAGGAAGCTTGTTCTATACAGGTGGGGTTGGCAGACACTTGCTGACAGGAGAAAACTGAGTAAACTGTTAAGAAGTAAGGAGTCAAATCAATATGTTAAAACAATAGGTCAAATCATGCTCCTGAGAAAGAGGTTATTGTAATTGTTAGGCCTGGCTAGGGGATTCCCTCAGACTCTCCACTTCATCAAATGCAGTTGTATGAGTTAAAGGTCTTTAATAGGTATTGCTCCCTAGAAGTGCACTTGTAACCCCTGTGAGGTTAATTGGTTTAGCCCAGTGGGGTGGAGTCAGAAGCTAGTGGCAGGCTGCTGAGGAGGAGGCTGTTTGCAGGGGAGCTTAATAAATTATAAGCTCTTATCACCTTGAATAAGGGCTATAATTCCCAACCAGAAGCCTGAAGCCTGGGGAACATCTGCTTCAAATGGATGAGAGAGGACACATCATCACTTCTTGGATGCCTTTTCAAGGACATTGTTGATTTGGAGTTTTTTTTGTATGGTTGTACTTAAAAGTTAATTTTTTGTTAAAGTTGTATTTTATTAATTGTTAAAAAGTTTAAAAGAAAAAAAGTTGTTTCTTAAAATTTTGTGAAAGTTGCTTTCTGAGCCCCATAGAACCCATGTAAAGAGAAGTTACAAAAGTGGCGCCCAACTAGTGTGGGGCTTGGAAGTAAACTTGCAAACAGATTGCTGAAATGGATGTGTGCAAAAAGCTGGGGTTTGACGTGCATAGGACTATTCTGTTAAGTGATATAGATTTTACTGATGTAAATGCAGAGATAAAAAATGCTGTAGAACTGTTTGGTGCAATTGCTAAAATGCAAAGGCTAAAGGGGCAAGACAATGAAATGTTACTGTGTGAATTCCAGACTCCCAGTGCTGTTTGGAGAATAGGGAGGGAATGCTGGAAGCACAAATTGCATGGAAAGTGGGAGGTAATTCCTGCAGATGTAGAAGTTACAGCATTGCTTAGCAAAGAAGCAAATGATGTGGTACAGGAAAGGAAAGGAATGCTAAGTGGAAGTTATAGGGAGGAAAGAGATCCAATTGCAACCTGTACTCCTGCTGTAAACCTCTGCCCTGATTTGCAACAGCAATTGTTTATCAGGCTGCTTCAGGCTGAAAGTGAAACCAAGAGTGCACCAGCAGACCTAAGAGTGCAACTAAAGACTTTTTCAGGAGTTACACCCAAACCTATTGGAGAGATAGATTATTCTGTTTGGATTGTACATGCAAGAGAGTTATTAGAAGATGAAAAAATTCCTGCAAATATAAAAAGGAGAAAAATTATAGACAGTTTGCTTCCACCAGCCTTGCATGTGGCTTTAGGAGCAGGAAAGAAAGCTACTGCAGAAGAATATTTTGCAATACTAGAAACTGCATATGTCGGTATTGTCCCTGTATCTGAACTGAAAGCAAAGTTTTATAAAACTTACCAGCATACCAAAGAAGCCCCTTCAGAGTATTTAAATCGTTTACATGCTCTGGCTATGCAAATTTTGGAAGAAAAGGGAATAACAGAGAAGGAGATTAACTTGTATGTACAACAGCAGTTCTTCAGAGGGTGCTGGCATGAAGCACTGTTAACTGCTCTTAGAATAAAAGGAATAGGAGCTGGTAATAAGCCAAAGGGTGCCCAGTATGGAGAGCTCCTTTATGCTGTGAGATCTTTGCAGAGTGAAATTTTTGATAAACAGGAAAGAAAACTTAAACAGGAGATACATGAAAGGGAAAGATTTTTAAGTAAATGCAAAGGGCCTATTGAAAAAATGCCAGAGAAAGCTCCAAAGAGCTATGATGCCAGAGAAATAAATTGGAAAGCCAAATACTTTGAATCTGAAAGAGAGATAGCTAAGCTGAAGTTAACTGTTCAGCAAGCACAGGAACTTAAGTCTTCAAGCCCACCTTTTCCCCAAAGGTATAGGGAAGAATAATCATTAGCACCTAGGAGGAATAACCAAGCATTATGGTGCTTTAATTGTGGATTGAAAGGACATTTTAAACGTGATTGTGTCAATCAGTCAAATCCAACATTAGTACATAAAATTTTAATGAGAACCGTAGAGACCCAAGAGCAAACTGGTTCACAGGAAACAACTGAGAGTAAAACAGTTAGTCAGTGGGCATCCAGAAAGGAGATTTCGGCTCTGGGTGAAAAAGAAATATTGCAAGATTTGGTGGGACCTGCATGTAATGATTATGTGTATTTGGATGGAGTAAAATGCACATGTTTAATAAACACTGGTTCACAAGTGACCAGTGTATGTGAACACTTTTATAAAACTCAATTATCTCATCGAAAGTTGCAACCTGTTGAGAATATACTAGAACTAGAAGGAGCTGGAGGACAGACTGTGCCTTATTTGGGATATGTAGTCCTGGAATTGCAGATCCCGCATGATGTGAAAGGGACGGAGGATAAATTGGAGATTTTAGCACTTGTGTGTCCTGATCAGTGCATGAATCAAGAAGTCTCAGCTATTGTTGGAACAAATGTATTTAAGTGCATCATGGATGCCAATACTAATCAAGATGGATCTAGTTCTTTGAATAGGATGGGCTGGCCACATCACTGGAAGGAAGCTTGCAGATATCACCTGGAGAGTCAGAGGAAAAAAGTGGAAGCTGAAGATGAGAATGAAATATGAATGCAGCGGGGAAGACCTGTTAGTGTTCCAGCTGGAGGATCTTGCACAGTAACAGGTATGTTGCAGATGTCAGGACAGAGGCTGGGGACTACAGTTCTTTTGGAAGATCCAGAAGTTATTGCTGGGCCAGGAGGGTTGGCTGTCTTCCCACAAATAGTGAAACTCACTGAAACTAACATGAGAATAGGGATGCGCATTAAGAACTTGACACAAAAGGACATTGTGTTGAATCCTCACACTGTAGTTGCAAAGGCTTGTGAGGTAGAAAGGGCGAAAGCCTTGTCCGTGCCTGTTTTGCCCACAGCAAATACGAAAGAAAATCAATTACCAATTTTAAATTTTGATGCTTCACCATTGAGTGCATCTGAACAAAGGAGGATTTCTCAGCTTATATCAAGAGAAGCACCAGGAGTTTTTGCAGCACATGATTTAGACCTTGGCAGAGTCTCGGGTGTGACTCACAGGATTGATCTAACCAGTGATGTGCCCTTCAGAGAAAGAATTAGGCGAGTTTCACGTGCAGATTTTGAGGATTTATGGCAACATTTGTGGGAGCTAGCTGCTTTAGGTGTAATTGAAGAAACTAGTAGCCCATATGCATCTCCCATAGTACTTGTGAGAAAAAAGACTGGCACTCTTAGGATGGTGGTGGATTACAGGAAGCTAAATCATTTGACAAAGAAAGATGCCTATCCTTTACCTAGAATAGAAGAGACTTTTGCGCTACTTGCAGGTTCTAAATGGTTTTCTGTTCTGGATCTGAAGAGTGGTTATTATCAAGTGCCAGTGGAACCTGCAGATCGCCAGAAGACAGCGTTTACCACTCCATTTGGAAACTGGCAATTTAAAATGATGTCCCAAGGATTGACAAATGCCCCAGCGACTTTTCAGCGAATGATGGAACATGTGATGCATGGTTTAAATTTAACAGAAACAGTTGCCTTCCTGGATGATTTAATCATATATCAGCTACTAAAGAAGAGCATGAGGAACGCCTTCTCAAAGTACTAAAAAGACTTCAGAGATATGGATTAAAGTTGGCTCCTTCTAAATGCAAGTTATTCCAACTCTCTGTGAAATACCTTGGCCATATAATATCAGCATCAGGTATAGAGCCAGATAAAGAAAAAACAGATGCCATTACCACTTGGCCAGTGCCTACCACCATTAGAGAGCTTCGGAGGTTTCTTGGGTTTGCTGGATATTATAGGAGGTTTGTACAAGGATATTCAGTTATAGCAAAGCCATTAAACTCACTTGCTCACAGAGCCAATTTGGTGTAGTGGTTAAGAGCACGGGACTCTAATCTGGAGAGCTGGGTTTGATTCCCCACTCCTCCACGAAGCCAGCTGGGTGACCTTGGGCGAGTTACAGTTCTCTGGAGCCCTCTCAGCCCCACCCACCTCACAGGGTGATTGTTGTGGGGTAATAACACTTTGTAAACCACTCTGAGTGGGCATTAAGTTGTCCTGAAGGGCGGTATATAAATCGAATGTTATTATTATTATTATTATTACTTCTAGTAGGTAGTCCTAAAGGGAGTAGGAATAGTGGAAATCAGTCTCTGAAACACAAATGGGACACTTGTTGTCAAGAGGCTTTTGAGAAACTGAAGCTGAAGCTGACCACAGCACCAGTACTGGGTTTTGCTGACTGGAAACTACCATATATACTGCACACTGATGCCAGTACTACTGGCTTAGGAGCAGCCTTGTACCAGATTCAGAATGACAGTCTCCGTGTCATTGCTTATGCAAGCAGAAGCTTGAGTCGCAGCGAATGTAATTATCCAGTGCACAAATTGGAATTCCTGGCATTGAAATGGGCAGTCTGTGATAAATTTCATGATTTCCTCTATGGAACAGAATTTAAAGTGATGACAGATAACAATCCACGAACGTATGTATTAACTTCAGCGAAACTAGATGCTGCAGGGCAGAGGTGGGTGTCGGCATTATCCTTGTACAATTTTGAAATTGTTTATAGATCTGGAAAAGCTAATGTGGATGCTGATTTCCTCTCTAGGAGGCAGGATTATGCCCCTACAGAAGATGAAGAAGGGGGCAGGCAAATGGAAAGAATTGCTAAAATGCTTTCAAAAAGTCAACAGGACCCAAAATATTGGAATTCATAGAATGTTGATACTTGCAAGGCAGTCATTCAAGTGCATACAGCAATTCCAGAGTCTTCTGGGGACAGCAGCCTTATTGAATTGTTACCAATTCAATAGTGTTCCAACAGAATTTGAAAATCAAGGGTGTCAAATTGAACTTTTTCAAGATACTTGTCCTCCTGATTGGAAAAAGCTGCAGAGAAAAGATAAGCATATAGCCAGAATAATAAAGTATTTGGAACAAAACCATAGACCCACCTCAGATGAAGAAAAGAAGGAAGAATACGAAACTAGACTGTATCTGAGAGAGTGGCCTAGACTTTTCTTGCAGGGTGAAGTTCTTTATAGGAAGGTACAGCGAAAAGGAGTTGATATGGAGCAACTAGTGATACCGTATACCCATCGAAAAAAGGCACTAGAAGGCATTCATGATGAAATGGGTCACTTTGGAGTAGAAAGAACATTGGTTTTGGCCCGAGATAGATTCTTCTGGCCCAGGATGACACAGGCAATAGAACAGAAATGCCGCAACTGTGAATGCTGCATAAAGAGAAAGGCTAGAGTGGAAAGGGCTGCTGAATTAATCAATATAAAAGCTTATGCTCCCTTAGAATTAATCTGTATAGACTTTTTGACTCTTGAACCAGATACAACAGGCCTTAACAATATTCTAATAGTTACTGATCACTTCACCAAATATGCACAAGCATATCCCACTAGAGATCAGACTGCAAGAATTGTTGCTACAACACTTCGGGAAAATTTTATTCTCCCAAAGTCATTATGGATTTCCCAGGAGATTCCACAGTGACCAAGGCCCAAGTTTTGAATCAGAACTTGTTGTGGAGCTAAGTAAAATTTTTGGGACAAAGTCACATACTACGCCATATCACCCTAGAGGAAACCCAGTTGAAAGGTTCAATCGCACCCTTTTGGATATGTTGGGAACCTTAGAATCCAGTAAGAAAAGTAACTGGAGAAAGTATATAAAACCTTTGGTTCATGCTTATAACTGTACTAAGAATGATACTGCAGGAGAATCCCCCTACTTCCTAATGTTTGGAAGGCAACCATTACTACCTATTGATCTATGTTTTGGAATAAACCCCAAGGGACAAACAGAGGTAACAAATCAGGAATATGTCAAAGACTTAAAACGTAGACTACGTTATGCATATGGTTTGGCTACCCATGAGTCAGAAAAGCATCAGCAAGCCAACAAAAGAAGATGGGATGCTAAAGTGGTGAGGTCTACTATTGAACCAGGAGACAGAGTGTTAGTGCGTAACTTAAGTCCCCGTGGAACACAAAAATTGGCTGATAGATGGGAACCTGATATACACATAGTTGTAAATCAAATGGATGACAATCTTCCTGTTTACCAGGTCCAAGCTGAAGATGGTAAGGGTCCCATTCGAACTCTACACCGAGATATGCTGAGGCCGTGTGGATTTATTTCCCCTTCTGAAGAAGTGTCTGATGTGCAGATTCAAGAAGATCCTATCAGCAGCAGGACTAGGCAGAAAACTGCTGATGTGGCAGTCCCAACAGAGGATGAGGAAGAATACTCAGGAGAACCTATCCCTCTTTCAGATCTCAACCCTTTAGCAGGGAAGTTCACTCCAAGTTCATTGCAGAAGGAAGTTACTCTACTTCCAAGTGAGACAGTGATTGAAGGAACAACAGAAATTGTGCCCCAGGAGTCTCTTACAGCGAGCGCAGCCCGCACTGAAGAACCGTTTGCAGACCCGGAGCAATTCATTGCAGTACCTCCTAGGCCTCAAAGAGTTAGAACCAAACCTCCTAAGTTAAATGACTATGTCCTGAATTTTTCAGCAGTCTCAAGAAACCTAAATCTTAAACCAGTAACGATCTACTGCACTCTAATATTCTGTTAACTTTATACGCTTTAATTTTGAAGAAAAAGAAAAGAAATGCTGCCGAGACGACAGCTAGTTAGCAGGGGAGAATGTAACCCCTGTGAGGTTAATTGGTTTAGCCCAGTGGGGTGGAGTCAGAAGCTAGAGGCAGGCTGCTGAGGAGGAGGCTGTTTGCAGGAGAGCTTAATAAATTATAAGCTCTTATCACCTTGAATAAGGGCTATAATTCCCAACCAGAAGCCTGAAGCCTGGGGTACAGCTGCTTCAAATGGATGAGAGAGGACACATCATCACTTCTTGGATGCCTTTTCAAGGACATTGTTGATTTGGAGTTTTTTTTGTATGGTTGTACTTAAAAGTTAATTTTTTGTTAAAGTTGTATTTTATTAATTGTTAAAAAGTTTAAAAGAAAAAAAGTTGTTTCTTAAAATTTTGTGAAAGTTGCTTTCTAAGCCCCATAGAAGAACCCATGTAAAGAGAAGTTACACACTTTTACATAGTAATTGCCTGGAATGCCAAAGCAAAGTCTTCCCTGAGAGGTTATACCTCCAGTCCCCTCCCCCTAGTTCAAACAAGAGTCAGTTGAAGTCAGTGAAAGTTCTGAAAGAGATGCAGAGCTGAGTTTCCCAAGGTCGGTTCCCAGATGTTCCAGTTGCACTGATAACACCACTCCACCCAAGCAAAGCATAGCGAAGATACAGTGAAGGAAGAAACTACTACCCATCCCCCACAGCAGATATACATTCACGTGTATGGCAGGCAGGCTGGCTGGTCTGTCTGACAGTAACAGCATCTACTGCTTGTTTAACATGTTACATTTAATACTTACAGTGCATTCAGATTTCTGTTTTGTTTCAGATTTCAGAAAAAGCTGGCTGTACCTGTAATCAGCAATATGGAAATCAAGGGTAAACACCCACAGGATACAAACATTCAATTCATATATATTTGTAAGATATTTCCATTCATATGATTCCAAAGTATCAAAAGTGTAAAGTGCTCATAACTACTTATACAAAATGTCTATACAAAATGCCTATACAACAATTCTATACAAAAGTCTTGCTTAGTATAAATACATTTAGGGTAATATCATTTCATAGCAAACAGTCTATAAACCATTTCCGGGAGACAATGGACTCCACACTATCTTAAAGTCTTAGAGCCAATCTTTCATTCCTCGTTTCCATATCTTGGAGTGTAAACTTCTTAATTTTTATTTCATTCCGATACGGTGGAGGTATAGCTGCCAGAGAATATGCACTGGTGGGGCTGCTCTCCCCCCTGGGATAGCGTGATGAAACGTGCTCCCATAGAATGCTCAATCTGAGGCTGGCTGCGAGCAGATTTCGCGCCTGCTTCTTCAGGAGCTTCTATTTCTGTACGAAACATAAGTCTAATCAGCTATATGTCGTAATAACATTCTTCAAATTTTCTTTGCAATGTTAAATATACTCACAATTACCACCAAATGTAGATTTTAAGAGAAATGAATCATTCATACATCCCGGTACGGGCGGCGATGTTCTTTACACGCGCGCCCTATCATCAAAGCAATCTCCTTAAATATCCTGCAGTTCCCGCCTTTGATTGAACTGGTACTGAATTGTTATTTATGAAAGATATAGAATTGGACCAGGCTAAAACTTTTGGATGCGCTGTGAATTGGTTTATAGACTGTTTGCTATGAAATGATATTACCCTAAATGTATTTATACTAAGCAAGACTTTTGTATAGAATTGTTGTATAGGCATTTTGTATAGACATTTTGTATAAGTAGTTATGAGCACTTTGCACTTTTGATACTTTGGAATCATATGAATGGAAATATCTTACAAATATATATGAATTGAATGTTTGTATCCTGTGGGTGTTTACCCTTGATTTCCATATTGTTTCAGATTTCTGCAGTTCCAATCCTGTTACATTACTTATTATTTTTCTCATCCTATTGATTACATTGACTTACATTGTGTAATCCACATCGAGTCTCAGTGAGGAAAGTGGACTATAAATAATGTAGAAGGAACAAGAAGGCAAATCTGCATTAGCACACATGCAAACAGATACATGGATACAGAGACTATTACCACGGCTGGCAGAGCTATCCATCCCATGAAACGCTTCCAGTCACTCCATTGAGATCTGTGAGTACAGGCTATGATATATACTGGAGTGGACTATTCGTACTGTGTTTCAGTCAAACATTTATCCACGGTGCATGATTACTGGCCCACCTAGGCATGTTGCCTCTCATTGTTAGTTGTGTGACATCATCATGAGTTT
The DNA here is from genome assembly GCF_028583425.1 of Eublepharis macularius. NCBI lineage: Eukaryota > Metazoa > Chordata > Lepidosauria > Squamata > Eublepharidae > Eublepharis > Eublepharis macularius. The sequence goes on from NC_072790.1 coordinate 195,172,260, forward strand.
TCCTTACTTGAAATCAGAATGACATGCATATATGGACTTACATCAACATTATGTCTCTGTATATAAATTGGTCTGTGCATATTGAGTAGGAAGTAAGTGATGGGTAATATCTTGACAGAGTTTATATAGAATTTTTGTATTAGCCTTGAGATATAGGCCCTTTTCACACTACTTACTTGCTTCTGAAACATTGTGAAATGTAGCACAAAAAATGCGGAAGATAGCGTCTTCTCGCGAGAGTTATGTGCGATATCGCGCAAAACTCTTGCGAGAAGACGCTATCTTCTGCATTTTTTGCGCTACATTTCGTGATGTTTCAGAAGCAAGTAAGTAGTGTGAAAAGGGCCATAATATTTATTGTGTTTGACTTGTAATATATATAGTATAGTTTCCGTACGGTGGAACATTTCCATACAGTGTAACATTTATGTCATTTATTGTATTTAACTTGAAACATTAACAACTTTGGCACTTGAGCACCTTGCACTTTATAAATTATATTAATACATACAGTGTATTTTCATTCATATTTTCATTTGTACTGCCTATGGGGGATGTTTGTCCTAGTAAGTTGCATTGGTATACTTGGGGCGGCCTCTTTAAATATGTGGTGAACCTTCAGGTGGGGACTGGAGATCTCTCAGAATTACAACTTATATCCAGAATACAGAGATCAGTTCCTCCAGAGCAAATGGCTGCTTTGGATGGTGGGTTGTATAGCATTATACCATGCTGAGGTCCTTTCTCTCCCCAAACCCTGCCCTCCCCAGGCTCTACCCCCAACTCTCCATTAATTTCTTAGTTTCAGGTTGGCACTCCATCACCAACAGCTGCCTCTTCATGTCACCCTTGGTCTCCTCCTGGTTGCCAGGCCATGCCTGACAATCCTACTGAAAAGACATGCATAGACTATACCACTGTAATGACAGACCCTTTGGACTTTGTACCTGTGCCCCCTCCTGTGTTCTATGACCATCTTTCTCCTGGTGTTATCTGGGATCTAGAACCAGATGTTCTTCTAAGATGGTATTCCATGTTGGCCAGAGGCAACGCTCTTCTAGAGAGGCAGCTGGCAAAAGAAGACAAGCCAGTGCAAATGGGTTGAGGTGCCTTCATGCTTATATGCATGATGCAGTGTCATTTTTCAGAAATAGCATATGTCTTTCTCCCAGGTGAAAGAGAACACCATTATGCCCTTTTTGTGAATTTCTCTGAAGCATCTGTCTGGCTATTGAAGGCTGATAGGAGACTAGCTATATCATTGCCCAGAACAGTGCTCAAATTATGAAACAAAAGGTTGGAAGGGCAGGATGAAAATGAATAGAGGGATATATGGTGAAGAGTGAGTAGATAAAGCCCTTGAGTAACGGTTGGGGCCAAACTATGACCCCTCTGAAGTTTTCTGTAGCCCTGTTCATGTCACAGTGAACACACATGGAAAGGCAGAAATCTTGAAGGACATTGTACTCCTCTTTTTGATTGAGTTTGTCTGACCCTTGCAGATGCAGTTAGGAGCATAGTGGTTATACTGGATCCAGTGCTACTGCTAGAAATCTGCCTTGTGTCTCCATGAGAAAAGTGGTCTGTGAATAATGTAAAAAATAAATAATGTGCATATACTTGTTTGTAAGAAAGTTAAAATGACTGCAAAAACTGCTTTCTACATGCTTGGGCTAGCCTGGAAGATGGCACCCTCTACTATGACAAGGTGATTTGGCCACCTGGATCCATGGTAACAGCTGCCCATGCACATGCCTTCTCAGTGGTGGCACCCATCTTATGGAATGGCTTACCTGATCAGGTCAGGAAAGCGCCCACTCTCCTGCCTTCCCACAGACTATGCAAAACTGAATGATTCAAGAAGTCTTTTTACTCAGACAGGAGAGCTGTACTTTAAGGAAGTGGTCTCAAACAGATGCATAAAGAGTACAGGGACTATAGACTTTACTACACTGTACTGTCTGTTGCTGTGACTATGATCCTACTGGGCAGTTTCTATGTTGTTTAATATGCCAGCTCTGTTTCAGCATTTCTTCAACTCTGTATTGGATTTGTGCTGGCTTAAACTGTAGCAAATTTGTATTTATATACCCTATTACATTATTTATTGAAATGTTTTTGAAATTGACTGTAGTGACTCACTCTGTGTAATCTGCCTTGTGTCTCCATGAGAAAGGTGGTCTGTAAATAACGTAAAAAATAGAGGTTCCATGCATGCGCTAAATCAAGCCAGCAGCTGTACTCCAACCTCTCCTCTGAACTAAAGATTTATATGTATTGTCGAAGGCTTTCACGGCCGGAGAACGATGGCTGTTGTGGGTTTTCCGGGCTGTATTGCTGTGGTCTTGGCATTGTAGTTCCTGATGTTTCGCCAGCAGCTGTGGCTGGCATCTTCAGAGGTGTAGCACCAAAAGACAGAGACAATAGACAGAGACCTCTGTCTTTTGGTGCTACACCTCTGAAGATGCCAGCCACAGCTGCTGGCGAAACGTCAGGAACTACAATGCCAAGACCACGGCAATACAGCCCGGAAAACCCACAACAGCTAAAGATTTATAGCTTAAAAGAATGTAAATAGGGCAATTCCAGCAAAGCTAAAACAAGATAAGAGTGGAAGGAGAGTCAGAAATGATTAATCTCCAAGTCTGAAATTTGGTAAGATGGTTTTATTTACAACCCTCCTGTGAAGAAACGCCTGGAGGCTGCAAATAGCTTAATCATACCTTCTTGATTAGCCAGCAGAGATGGCAAAAAACATCAGGGAACTCTCGGAGCAAATAACCACCCTCCAGAACACAGTGCTAGAATTCCAAAGTAAATTAAGTGAAGAAATTAAGTCCATTAAAAAAGATGTGGCGAAAGTAGGAAAGGAAATAGCAGGAATTAAGCAAACAGCTCTCTCTGCAAAAGGGCTTGCTATGGAGAATGAGCAGAGGATTGCTCGATTAAACCGGCAGATTAATGAACTGTCTGACCGTAACAGAAGGACTAATTTAATATTGGCAGGGATTTCTGAAGAGATTTCTGCCAAAAGCTTAGAAGAAACACTCAGAGAATGGCTGGTAGAAAACGGAATAAAAGTTCAACCTGAGGATATAGAAAGAGCACATCATTTGCAAAGAAGGAGGAGGGGAGGTGCCCCTCGCGATGTTATCATTAAATTTTCAAGAGAAAAACTACAACAACAAATATATAAAGAATTAAGAAAGAACAAGGACCTGAATTTCAGAGGGAGAAGAGTCTGGGCGAGACAGGACTTTTGCCAGGAGACGCTTAAGAAAAAGAGCTTAATGTGACCCTACGCCCAAAAGCTACATGCAAATAATGTAAAGTTTACATGGGGATATCCATCCTCAATAATTATATTTAAGGAGGGAAGAAGACTTATGGCATGAAATACTAATGAAGTGAAGAAACTATTAAACCAGCTGGGAATTGGAACAGAAGATTTGAGAGAGCAAGAAATGGAAGAAGAAGCAGCAGCAGAAGAAGCAGAAGCCTATGAGGACCCGGGTGAAGGAGGATCTGCAAGGGGCGAAAAAAGGCCCAGGACGGACTCACAGAGTGGAACTGCCTAAAAGGGAAGTATACAAGGTTTATTGAGCTAACGATTCATTTTTAAGAGTATAAAGGAGAGGGAGGAGATGCGTGTTACTCTATGAGGTGGAGAGAGGGGAGGATTCACTCTCCCCAAAAGACTTCTCAGCCACAGGGATGGGAGGGGAAAGGGAGGGACTGGTTAGCTAACTATACAAAATACCCACTGCCATGGAGCTTAAAGATCCAAAACCATAAGGAATATGGATAGGGTAATAAAGTTACTTTCACTGAATGTCAATGGTTTAACTTCGGACCTTAAGAGATATAGGATATCTAAACTCGCAAGAGACCAAAAGATTGACATAATATGCCTTCAGGAAACACATAAGGCAAAAAAAGATAGAAAGCCGCTCTTAAATGATCCAGCCTGGGAGGTATTAGTAGAAGCTAGGAATGACACCAAAATTAAAGGAGTAGCAGTCTTGATCCATAAGAAACACAAAGTGGAGGAAGTGGATAAAATGGTAGATAGAGAAGGTAGATACTTATTAATGAAATTTAAACTGGAAGGTATATGGTATACAATAGTAAATATCTGTGCCCCAAACTAGGGGCAAAAGAAGTTTTTATGTAGAATATTTAAAAAAACCAAACAATTCTCACAGGGGGAAATTATTATAGCAGGGGATCTAAACTTAGACATTACAAAAGGTAAAATAATTAACTTAGGTGATTGGGGACTGATAGAGGCGTATGACCTTATGCGTTTGCAACCCAAACCCACCCATATATCCAGTAGGCACAAAACAGCATCATGTATAGATTATATAATCCTAGGGAAGAGTAGCAATATGAACATAAAAGGGATCAAAACCCACCTAATCTGGATATCTGACCACACTCCAATAAGTATTGAAATAGAATTAAACCAACAACAAACAAAAAAATCTTGGAGGTACAACAATTTAATAATGGTTAAGGAAGAGGATAGATAATACATGAAAGAGCAGATAAGGTTGTTTTTTGAGGAAAATAGAGGGTCAGTAACTACTAATATTTATGGGACGCTGCAAAGGCGGTGATAAGGGGGTACTGCATAAAAAAAGAAAAAAGGATAAAAAGAGAGTGGCACTCAAAAAGACAACTCAAAATTCAGGAATTAGAGAGGCTACAAAGTCAACAAACGAATAAATATGACCCCAGGGTACAGGCCCAAATTATGGAACTTAAAAAACAATTAGAAGCCTTAGACCTAGCAACACTATGAAAAAGGGAAGTTATGGTGAGGAATGAATTCCAAAGGAATAGCATTAATTCAGCAAAAAGGCTGGCTAACTATTTGAAAAATAGGAAGGAAAGACAAAGAGTTAAAAGTATAAAAGTTAATAGTAAAATAACACAAAACTCTAAAGAAATTACGGAGGCTTTTGAGTCTTTCTACAAAAATTTATATAAGAAGGAGGACAGTAGAATTTGTAGAAGAAATCAATGCAGTAGTGAAGGAGACTGAGAAAGCTAAATTGGAAGAGGAAATTTCAATACAAGCGATAAAAGACGTAATAAAAGAATTAAAAAAAGGTAAATCACCAGGCCTAGATGGGTTCACAGGGGAATTTTACAAGGAAATGGCAGAAATCCTAGCCCCAGAACTACAGAAGGTGTTTAATGAAGTCTTTAAGGGTAAGAAAGCTCCAGATTCATGGAGACAAACTGAGATAATAGTAATTTTAAAACCACAGAAAGACCCTGAAGAGGTAGGCTCATACAGACCTATAAGCCTCCTTAATCAAGACTATAAGATTTTTGCAAAAATACTGGCAAATAGACTCAAGAAGATAATTCCAAATGTAATAAAAGACCAGTATGGATTTGTTAAAGATAGGAATATAGCCCATCCTATTAGAAATATAATTAACGTCTTACATCATGACCAGCGGAAAAAACTGGCCCTCCTAAAATTGGATGTATTTAAAGCCTTTGATACCCTTTCCCAAGAATATTTATGGCAAATTATGAGTAAGTACGGGATAGATAATAACTTTCTAAAAGCAATTCAGGAAATATATAGAGAAGGAACAGCAGTGGTGAAGGTAAATAACGATCACTCACAAGCCTTTCGGATTCAGAGAGGAGTACGTCAGGGATGCCCACTCTCACCACTCTAATTTATTATGGCAATAGAACAGTTAGCAGAAAGGATAAGGAATAGTGTTAGGATAGAAGGTTATAAGATGAAGAAAGAAGTAATGAAAATCAACCTATTTGCTGACGACATTATAGTTATCATGACAAACCCTAAAGAAGGGATAAAAAATAAAGATTATATTAGAAGCTTATGAAGGGAGCTCGGGGTTAAGAGTTAATACGACCAAATCAGAAATTATCTATCTTAATGTGAACAATGCTGAAAAGAAAGAGAAATAAAATTACAAATATAGGGATGGGAACCAAAAAAATTAAATATCTAGGAATAATTCTACAAAAGAACATTAATAGAATACCAGAGGACAATTACAACAAGATTTGGAGGAAGATAGAGAAGGATATGAAAAAGTGGAGAGACAGAACTTTAGGCATTTCCTCTAGAATTAGAAGTGTTAAAATATTCTGGGTACCTAAGTTAACGTATTTATTCCAGACGATACCTATAGGACTTAGTACAAAAAAGATAGAAAACTGGAATAGAAGAATAAGACAGTGGATATTTGGCAGTAAAAAATGTAGGATTCAAAAAAGGTTGGTATACAGTCACAGAACAGAATTGGGCTGGGGAGCCCCAGATTTGAATAGTTATTATGAAGCCTTTCAATTAAAGTTTTTACTAGAGATAGGGGAAGGAAGAGATCAGAAATGGGTGAGATTTGAAAATGAGATTAACAACGACATAGGAAGTTTTGGTATTTTCTCAAACGTTATAAATAAAGATTTAAAATCAACTATAGGGCCCAGGTGCTCAACATTAGAAGTATGGAGGAAATGGCAACCTCTATGGCTAAGGAGACCTTCAAGATGGGCACCGCTAGAGACTATGTATAACGAGATGAGAGAAACTAAATGGTGGGAAATCTTAAGAGGAAAAGGATATTATAGACTGGGAGATACGTATAGAGGAGGAACTCTAAAATCTCTACAGGATATAGTAGAAGAGATAGGCAAGAAATACTGGTTAAAAGTAATAGGACTCTATAATAGGGTTAAAACGATCAATGGAAAGGAGGAAATATGGACAGATGAACCAATGGAAGAAATATATAAACAAATGCAAGAGTCAAAACAAGGTTTAGCAGGAAGAATTTATAGGAGAATGATATCAAATAAAGATAAGACAATGGCATATTTACAAAAAACTTGGAGTAAGGAGGGTCAGATATCAGAAGAGACAGCAGGCAAAATCATGAAAGGCCTAGAGGAAATCAAAGTGATGAAATTCAACGAGTTGGAACATAATTTTTTTACAAAATGGTACAAAACACCAGCGCAATTAGCGAATATGTTTTCGGGACTGAGCCCTAGGTGCTGGCACTGTAGACAGTCTAAAGGGTGGTTTTCCCACATGTGGTGGGAATGCCAAGAGGTCAAGGTCTTTTGGACAAAAATATTAAAAATTATAGGAAGGATATGCAAAGTATCCTTAACTATAGACTTTAACCTAATGGTAATGAGTATAACAGGGAACCTGACAGTAAATAAGGGGGACCAAGCCACTTTTAAGGCTATGTTATTAGCAAGTAAAGCAGTTATTGCGCTGGGCTGGAAGGATAAAAGTAAATGGACTGTAGAAATCTGGCACAACTATCTGTTTGAATTCATACAGTCGGATATCGTCGAGAGGATACGCCAGAAGACTACATGGCAAGAAAAGAACGAAGAAATAAGGAGTAGATGGAAGACCTACCTAGAGTGGATGTCAACGGAAGGAAGAAAAGACATTTGGTGGAAGATTCAGACTTTGTGCTTGTGGCTGGGGATAAAAGACTAGAGACTATAAGGGGAAGGGGAAGGGGTAGGGGGGGAGGAAGGGGCAAAAAAGGCAAAGTGAAATGAACGATATATGAACAATGTATGTGCATATGTAACAGATACTAAAAACTCGAATAAAAAAGATATAAATAAAAAAGTAAATAATGTAAAAAATAATGTGCATATACTTGTTTGTAAGAAAGAGCCAAAACATATTCATTTTACACATGAAACCAGGGACCGGTATATGGATAAATGTGGGGTTTCGATCCCACGTTCAACTGTATATGTGCTGAATGTAACATGAGAATTACTCAATGCACATATAAAGAAAAAGCAAGTGTGCAGTGTGTTCACTATTACTTATGAACAGTGCTAGTAGCTAAAGAAATCCATCAGAAGAAATAGGGGGCAGGTACTCTCTGACTCCCTTGAAGCTTGAGAAATGGGTTTGACGCATCACAACCTTACTTTTAAGGGTAAGATTGTGACCAGGGTGAACCTGCCTCTTCTATACATGGTAGAAATTATATGGACTACAGAGGGGCACAAAAATTAAAAATACGTATGGAAAATATATAAATTTAAAACAGCACAGGCCAAATTATCCAAAGCTAACACACCTGAAGGAATTTTATATTTTCAAATTTTCTTTTAAGAATAGTAACATTTGGCAAAACTTTTACAATTCAATTTAGACATTTTTTGAAATATAAATTTTAATTTTTAAAAATTTTGGCTGTCACCTATAGTGTTCCTCTTCCTATGAGTGAGTCTATACAAAATGGTTGTGGGTTGGATCCCATGTTCCATCAGTGGAAGTGCCTGTGAGTCTTCTGAGCACCCCTCCCCCTCACAGCCACCATTTCTGACCCTGTGATTTTTTTTCTTGGGATTGCAGGACCCACCTGGAGTAATAACTGTTGGAATATAGGTTGCAAGGTCTGCCATTCAGTCATTATGGGGTTAAGGTACTTACCCAGTGAGTTTTTGTTTGTAATGACCTAGAAGGGAAACCTGGCCAATAGCTGTATCTAATTCAAAGCTCGGGGAAACTGAGAAACCACTATTGGTTAATAGGTCAAGTGACTTCCTCTCTAAGTATCAAGAAGAAGCAGCTTCTCCATATTACTCATGCTGTCTAAGTTTGTACTCCATACAGTCAAGATGTAGAAAGTAAAGTTCTTTGTTTTTGTAGCAACCCTGTGTACCTTTTTCCTTTAGAGTAAATGTTTTTTTAAAAGCAAACAAGCGTCTTACTCTCTATTGATCAAGATTCATTGCAACCCTGAATTTTAAATTATTTTAACTCATTTTTTCCCAACAATAGCCACACAGGTCAGGAAGCTACAGTGGGAAGGAGGGGCAAATTGCTCCCTACTGCTGGTACTGTCAGTGGAGCTCTACTCATGCAAGAAGCAGGAGGGAGTGATTAGGACTGGCAGTTCCTGCTTGGGAAATTCCTGGAGATTTATGGGGGAACCTGGGAAGTGTTGAGTTTGGAAAGGGGAGGAGCTCAGTGGAGTTGTGATGCTACCCTCTGAAGCTGCCATTTTGTTCAGGGGAACTGATCTCTGTGGTCCGGAGATCAGTTGCAATTCTGGGAGGTCTCCAGGTCTCACTCGGACATTGATAGCCCTAGATGTTGCCCCCTTTTCTCATCTCACTGCAGCCTCCTGTCCCATGTGGGTCATGTGACCTAGAGAATAACGTTTTCTTGGATCAGAAATGACTGCTGGGGTGGGGGAGGGAAGAGCCAGGTTGATCAAAGATCCTTCTGTGGACCTTTCAAGGTCCTCATGCTGGATTGAACTTTACCTATTTGAAGCAGAATTTTCAGTGGCCATTGTCATTATTAGCTTAATTATTTCCCTAGAGAAGGGAATGTGAGTTTTTGGGCAGGGCTGGACTTCTTTGTCTTCACCATCACAAAAGCATTATTTGTAGACAAAACCTGCAGTTGCATACTTAACTCAAATTAAAGATGTGGAGGCCTAGTGAGATTTTAAAACCCAAATTAATCATAGGCTTTAACAGAAGTCCAAACCGTAAAGGAGTCAGTAATGTATCTGTTTTTTGTTTGATGTGTCTTACTGCCACAGCTAATAGAGCATAGGTTGTCTTCACATAAAGCAGAAATGGCAAGTCTCTTTTTACAGTAACCAGCCTTTAACCACCTACATCAGAGTACTCCCATTTATGCTAATGGAATAACTCTGGAGTAAGCATATTGAAGGCCATGAGCTTGGTGAATCAAATTGTTTTAGAGCCATCTGCGCTATCTCTCCTCAGACTCTTATACCGTAAATGGCTGTTTCTGAATCCTCCAGACTTCTATTGGGCCTGCTGTCATGTCATTTCAGAGGCAAGTTCCAAGAAAAGAGGAGATATGATATAAGGCAGGGGCCATCTCCTCAGGACTGATAAATGATGAAGGAGAATTGTAATCAATGACAGATATTTAGAGGAAGCTGTAATGTTTCCCCCTAGAATGCTCTTAAAAAACCCCCCTATGTAATGACTTAAAAGATTTTGAACAGCTTTAAAATATCATAACCAATGAATTTTTTAATAGTAGTCTTGGAATACAGAAATATTAAACCTCATTCATTGTATTGGGCATTTTTGTAGGTTCTTGGGATATCTACTTGACGTAAATGTGAAATCACACTAAGATATACATGATATTGTCCTTACTTCTCTAAACTGGGATGCTTTATTATTCCAGATACATCTGCACCTCTGACCCATCCCATAGCCAGGGACTACCTTTCTCTAACAAAGTGCGTGTTCTTCTGGATACAAGCTGATTCAGATCCAGCACAACAAAAGCACACACTTTTATGTCTCTGCATTATGCAAAAGATACTGTCATGAGAGTATTATGCAAAAGTATTCCATTTGTATTTTCTGCAGAGAAAACAAATTGTGATTTTGCCAAATTGAAAAAGCTAGGGGCATGAACAGGTAGTGGCCATGAATAGTAGGAGAATTCCACTGCATGTTTTCACATTAGGTCAGATGAAAGTTACATTTGTGGTTATAGATCAGGAACAACTATACCTAGTACACTGGTCAAATCTTGGTTAGTTGATTGATTATTGATTGACTGATCAGTTGATTGCCTATTTTTTATTGCAATCAAATATTGTTAAGTATTCCTTTTAAAATAGCAAAATGTTAAATATTCGAGGAAGCCAATGCCACAGTGTGACAACCAGCCTTTACATTTTGTAGTGGTGGTCAGTTGTGAGCAAAGTCAAGAAAGAGGACTGCTTACCCTCTAGCATGAGAAGGGAGACATTGCAGCGTAGCAAAAGCTGAGATAATGTTAGCCAGGGTGGCCAGGTCTTTTGCGGACCAAGCCAGGGGATGGGGAGTTGTGTGTGTGTGTGTGGGTGAGGGGTAGCAGGTACTTACCCTACATGCATGCTCCCATGCTGCTGGAAAATTATGTCATGTCCGGTCTGATGCCAATGTGATGAGTCATGCTGGGGGCCAGTTCTCTAAAAATCAGCCCCAAACCAGATTATATAATGACACACTCTCACCAAAAAGTTTGAGTGTTTCATTTTAGTTCTTACCTTGCAGCAGCAGCAGTATCTTATTTTCCTTAACAAAATTTCCTGTTATTAACTCCATTGGTGGGAAGGGAGAATGTGCACCATGTACATGAGTACATCTTTCCCCTACTGTTGCTACCCAAGAAATGGCACTGTCTCCCTGCCAATTGGATCTTCAGAAGGGAAGACCCCCCCCCCCACCTACTGGCTTCGGAAATGTTTGGAAGAGGGAAGGTACAAAATTCAGTTAAAGACACTTCCCTGGGAGTAAGCACTATTGAATAACATGGGACTTACATCTGAGTAGATGTACAGGGGTGTTCATCTTGGTTTGTTTTATGGTGCTTTGGGGGGAGAAGGAAAGTTAGGTGGGAAGGAAAGAAAGAAGCAGGAAAAGGGAGACACTATGGGGGCTTTCAGGGAATGGAAATAGTGGCAAAAAGGAAAATGAGTATTCCCTGCCCCTGTCCTTGCAGGTCCTCCATTTGTTTAAGACTAATTGATGTTCCCATCCTGGATAATAATTTCAGATGAGTATCTGTGTTGTCTGCAGTAGAAGAGCAAGATTCAAGTCCAATAGCACCTTGAAGACCAGCAAGACTTCAAGGGTATAAGCTTTTGAAAGTTAAGTTCCCTTCATCAGATACAAGTAGGAATGGCAATCCCTGATACCGTACATCTCAGTCAGAAGGTGGGACGGGTGTTGCAAAGGAGGGAGTCAGGATGCAAATGTACAATAGAAGTTACTTGATGAAGGGAGCTTGACTCTTATTGGTCTTTAAGGTGCTACTGGACTTGAATCTTGCTGGACAATAGCAGCTCAGGCAGAGCTAAGCAAAAGACCCACAAAGGATTGTTTTTTTTAAAGGCTGCAAGGAACTATGGGCAAACCCAGAGAAGATGTAGAGCCAGTTTGGTGTAGTGGTTAAGAGCAGCAGGACTCTAATCTGGAGAACCGGGTTTGATTCCCCACTCCTCCGCTTGAAGCCAGCTGGGTGACCTTGGGTCACTCACAGCTTCTAGGAGCTCTCTCAGCCCCACCCACCTCACAGGGTGTTTGTTGTGGGGATAATAATAACATATTTTGTAAATCACTCTGAAAGGGCATTAAGTTTTCCTGAAGGGCAGTTTATAAATCAAATGTTGTTATTGAGGGAGAGGGGAACTTCACAATCCCTGACAATGGGACCCATTCTCCTCCAAGTCTGCTTTTAATTGAGCTGAGAGAAGGGGTGTCACCCATCACTAGTGTGAACCAGCTGTATGCAGTTCACATGCATCCCAGGAGCTTTTCTCACCTTGCCCCATCTGACCAAAAAGATTAACAGAATATTATTGCTAGCTGATCAAGAATTTATGTGATAGCAAGTTCAGCTGGCTTTTTCTATATCCTGTTATTAAACTATTTTACTTACCCAGAAGGTGTGGGGAGCAGCCTATATCCCTTTGTAGTGGAAATCAATAAAACTGACCCACAGTTAATTAAAAAGAAAAATTTGCAGACAATTTTAAGGATTACACATGCAAGGGTTCCCCATAGTCAACAGTGAGAAAGGAATGCTATTTAAAAAGCACATGTTATGTGTTCGTGCACATACACACACACACCTCCGATTGCAGCTAGACAACAGTGTGACCAGAATGGTACTCTGTACACAGCCAGCCCATTATACACTGCATTGCTTAATCTCCAATGAAGCAATGAAGAGAGTTCTACTGAAATTCTGGATCTTTTAAACAACAAGTGGCCTTTTGGATTTAAAACAGTAGTGGAAGCTCCCCACTTGATCTTCTTTAAGTTTGATTTTTTTAAAAATTGCTCTAATTTATGTAGCTTTGACCTCTTTCTTTGTGATACAGTCACTTCTACAACAAAGCAGGGAAATGGCTTTCTTCTGACATTGCCTTTCCAAAATGCAGGGGGGGAAAGCTCTGAATTTTCTCAGGCAGGAAGAAGAGCCAGGAATCATTTCTATGAAATTTGAACTTTTTCCCGCCTGGAGTTGTTCACTAACTCTCAGTTACTTATCCACTGATGGAATTACATTGGCATGCTTAAACCCAAGCATGTCGGAGAGATGGGGGTGAGGGGTGGGAGAATGAAGGAGGCCCTTAGCTCTCATATCAATGGCCTGGAAAACAGGTTTAGTCAAAAGTCTACAGAAAACAAAATGTGGTGTCAGCTGTCTGTCTGTAGAGCATCTGTCTAGTGGAGGGCTTGCTTCGTTGCTGTTGAACATAAGTCATGCAGTCCTGTGCTCTAGATTACCATTGTAATGGAGCACATCCTCAACAGCTGAGACGGCTCTCTGTCGCACATTCAGGAGGCTGGAGCTGCTTCAGCATGAGAACTCCAGGGATTATGGGCTCCAAACAGCTGTCTACGGAACCCCAGATTTATTTGCTCTCAATGGGAACTTGCTTTTGTAAACTAAATCAAACTTTATCAGACAGTTTTACTGCTGGCAGTTAAAATCAAATAGGTTTGTTGAACAGTAAACACCTTGTTGCCGTTAGGAAGGATTATCTAAACAAATGGCAAGCATGCGGGCGCACACACAGAGGAGTTTTATGCTAGGTGGCTGTCAGAATAATGCATGTTTATATACAGAATAGTGCTTTTTCTAAGGAAATTATGTCCCCCAAAATACATCTGAAAATGAGAAAAGAACCATTTTATTCAAAAATAATTATTGTCCAAAAATTGCATATGTGTGTTTGTGTGTATATTTTACATGTATATAAATGGATAAGCATTGTAACAAATGTTCACAATTGGTGATATCAGTCTTTACATATAATTGCTAATAATTCCAGATGAATTTTGGGAATTCCAAAAAGTAGACCTTTTTCTGCATTTGGCCAGGTCACAGTGAATGACAACAATCACATTTAGGTGATAGGCAACATTCATTGGTCTCTTGATTTTTAGACATTTGCAAAATTTACTTGGGGTTGTCAATGTTCAGTTGACAAAGGAGAAAGAGACTCTTGACACTCAGGAGAGTTTAATGAACATGAGATAATGAGAAAATCATAGTTTGCCAGCACTGATTGGGAATGATATTCTTGAAGTTCTCTTCATATGGGACCGGTTTTGTTTCTTACGTACTCTTTAAAAAAAATGGTATTTTGCTCCAAGATTAAGGCTTATGCTGGAACAGGAATAGGCTAGTACCCTTTTGAAGTTTCAGTACAAAGTAATTGTTCAATTTTGTCAATGTTAGTATTTAACTTTTGAAGTCAGTCTGAAATTTAAGTTCTATAATTTCAAGTCAAAGTTCAACCTTATCTAGCTGATTGCAGTTAAAATTCAGCTCCTCTGTGTTCTCCCACAAATTTTCTGCATCTATTTTGATCTTATTGATTAGTTGAATGTGAACAAAGACAGCTATAAAATAACAAGAGGTGCAAGAGAAGGTTCTTCCTACCTATCTGATGAGATCACCATCTGCTTGGCACTTGATTTGAAAGATAAGCTCATTGAACAGCCCAGTGCCCAAGCTAGGAGAACTTGCTCTGTAACCTCTTCGGGTCTATTCATTTATTCACTTGCTAGCAACACTACTTTATTCTCATACCATGGCTGGGAAAAGTTTACCAAATTCACCACAGCCTTAGTGAGGCTGCACCACTTCCAGTCTATGTAATCTGGCTGTGAGGCACTTTGTTAACTTTAGCCAACCAATTGAAGAGGAGAGGGAAATAGTGGCCAGCAAGCTGGCCTGCTGATAGCTTGAAGAAGTTTCTTCTGACTGGTCAATAAGGACCTCATAACATGTTATGTTTTCTCTAGGGATGTCTGTAGATTGGATGGAAAGGCATGTTCTGAAGTTCTGCACTTCCCAAGTGTGCACAGACTCAATTCAGACTGGGACCATGATGTTTGTTTGATTGTTTGTTTGTTTATTTATTTATTTATGTTATTTATAGTTCACCTTTCTCACTGAGACTCTAGGCAGATTACAGAGTGTGAGATTAGTATAATCAATATCATGAGCATTTCCATAAACAATGTCATAGGGTAAATAAACACAAGTTTACAAAGACATAGAATTAGCAAGCATTGCTAATTTGCACAATATTAGAAATGCTGGAACAGAGCATAAGCATTTCTAGGACTGACATTAGACAACATATAACTAAAGATGGGCACGAACTGAAATATGAACCAAAATTAAGCACGAACCGGGCTGGTTCGTGGTTCGTGAACCACGGTTCGTCAGATCCCATTTCTGACGAACTGCCATGAACTTTTAGGCTGGTTTGTTTGGTTCATTTTTTGGTTCGTCACTGCAGACAGCCTGGTGCCAATCAATCAGTTTCCTAGGCAACAGGGGATGGACTTCTTGCAGACCTTCTGCTGGCACAGAAGTGACCTTCTGCTGACCCGGAAGTGATGATTTTCTGACCTGGATGTGACGTTTTCATGAACCAAATGAACCTGTTAGCAAACCAGGGGCAGGTTTGTGAAAGTTCGTGGTTCATGAAATTTGACGAACCATGAACCACATGGTTTGTTTTTCCTTGGTTCGTGCCCATCTCTACATATAACTACCCAGTAGATAGCAACAGATAGTACGTAAGGTAACTCAGTGGTAAAGTCTACGGTTCCTAACTTGTTAGTGAAGCATCTAAGATCCCCTCCCTACAATTCAGCCCTCCTATCTGAGTAAAAAGCCTTTTTGAATACTTCATTTTTGCATCATCTGTGGAAAGCCTGGAGAGTGACAGGCCATTCCTCAGGGCAGGGGCCATTCCTCAGGCAGGCCATTCCACAGGGCAGGGGCCACTACAGAGAATGCACATGTACGGGCAGCTGTTGATTTTGACCATGTGCAGGGTGGCACCTGCAGGAGACCCTGTTCAGAAGAGTGGAGCTGCCATGCAGAAACATAGGGAGGGAGTTGGTCCTGTAGGTATGCCGGACCAAGGCCGTGAATGTGAGCAGTCAACCTTGGCCTCCGCCATGTTTAATACAGCCTGTGATATAAAAATCACAGAGCCCCTGAATTAATGCAGCTTGATCTGCATTAGGGAAATTCCAGTCAGCTGGGCAGAGCATAGCTGAGGCCTTCCTGGGAGATAGTCATGAATGGAATGTTCATGTAAATGCTGAGGACTGAGAGTGATTGACTTACTGTCTTCCCGCGCTGTGGACGTGCAGCCATGACAAGAAAGGTTCTCGCTGAGTCACCCCACTTAGCACATTCTGATATACCCTCCTTCTGTGATTGGATCCTATCCTAAGATTGAGAACCATCAATCTGCCTGACAAGTTTCTAATTTCTCTCTGGGAACATGAGATCACAATCTAAATTCATCAGCTTAGCTCCAGGAACACTCATTGGCAAACTGCTTCTTTGTGAAGCACCAGGAGAAAATATGTCTTTTTTATCACACTCTGGTAGCATTAATCAAAGTTAAATCAAACATTTGTCATTCCCAGGAGATGACCTTTACGGTTTTAGTCCCAACTGCTGAGGGGGCTCCCCAGCTTCGGGACATATTTTGCCCTATAAGAACCAGGGCTCTTGCCCCATTCAAATCATACACGTTTACCGAAGCGTAGTGCCCTCAGAGTCTCTCTCTCTCTGAGCTCTCCTCCCTGGCCAAAGACGCAGGACATTTGATGCCCTCTTCCTCCATGGACTACTCTACTCTACACTTTGCTTCCTGGATAGGTAATATACCCCAAATCCCTCACTCTATTCCAACCTCTGGCTAATTTCCTAGGATTCTGTGTGTTTGTGCAAACCGTTTTTATTGCTTCTTGTGTGTGGGCATTTTTCCTCTTTAAATAAAAATACTCTTTAATTCAAGATCACCGGTCTCGTCTGGTGTTTTGAGGAGGGGACCCCGTAAAAGTTGATGGAGTATCCCATTGTTACCCCTCTTGCATAGCCTACTCCTTGCTGCTAATTCCCCTCTCTTACTCACAAGGAGTCCCATCCAAGTAACAGTGAAGAGCTTTGTATGTGATGTATTGTCGAAGGCTTTCACGGCCGGAGAACGATGGTTGTTGGGGGTTTTCCGGGCTGTATTGCCGTGGTCTTGGCATTGTAGTTCCTGACGTTTCGCCAGCAGCTGTGGCTGGCATCCAGCCACAGCTGCTGGCGAAACGTCAGGAACTACAATGCCAGCCACAGCTGCTGGCGAAACGTCAGGAACTACAATGCCAAGACCACGGCAATACAGCCCGGAAAACCCCCAACAACCACCTTTGTATGTGATAACCAATATCTTGAACTGATAAGGTAATCTGATAAGGTAATCAATACTAGGTAACTGATAGGTAATCAAAGCAGGATGGGAGTGATATTCATTCTCCTGCTCGATCCTGATAACAGCCAAGCCATAGCATTTTGCACCAACTGAAGTCTCCTAGTTAACTTAGATGGGAGACTTATGTATAGTACATTACAATAGTTAAGTGTTGATGGTACCATAGCATGGATCCAGGTAGCCAGATCAGCCATGTCAAGATAGGAAGCCATCTTCCAGGCTAGAGTGAGGTTGTAGAAAGCATTTTTAGCTGCTGCCTTAGCTTGCTTTTCTAGTAGTAGCGCTGGATCCAGTATAATCACTAGGCTTTTAATTGAGTCTGCAAGGGTCAGATGAACTCCATTGAAAGTGAGGAGTACAATGTTAGACCTTTCGCCTGCACCACTTTCAGAAACTGAAATAGCCTTGGGGGCAATATTTTCCCCAATGGGAGCTGCATGCATATCAATGAGTGACATGTTATGTTCACACAACAGGGCAAATAGCACCTCCCTGGACTGTTTCAGATTGGGAAAACGGTATGGGGGAAAATCTTAAGCCTCATCTCTCCATATGCCACTGTTTCAATCCAGATTGGGCCTGCGTGTGAATGGGAAATGTGGAACTTCAGAACATGCCTCTCCACCTGACCTGAATGTTGCATGTAATTAGGTCCTTGATTAGTCTATGAGTTCAGTGACAAGATTCACAGGACAATGAAAGAATTTACTGTGAAGCCTCTTTTCATTTTATGCAGGACTTCACCGCCTGTGAGGGTTTCCTTTGGCAATCCAACTCAGGCCTTCAAGATGTGTCAGACTACTAGGGTTGTCAGGTCCCCTTACCCTCCCAATGGGAGGGGAGACTCAGCACTTACTTTCTTGTTGCTCCCAGTGTTTTTGTCGCATGGCGTGAAGCGTGTGTGCACCCCTGTGAATATGTCTTTCCGGAAGTGATGTCATCATGGAGTGCATGTGTGCTTTGCAGCAGGCTGCCTTGGGTCCCAAATGGACCCCATTTGGTCCCAATACAGCCCACTGTGAAGTACAGGAGTGCTCTCAGAGTGGCACGATGGGAGGCCCATCCTCACACCTTCCCCCCCCACTGGCCGGATAAGTTGTGGTGGGGGCTGGACAGTGGTAGTGGGGGATCCCCCACCTCCACAGGAGGAATGTGATCCCTATAGACTACAGATGATATATATAAGTAAACAAAGAATGGACAAGCTATCTAAAATGCTCAGTAGTAGCTTTGAATCAAATACCTACAGATGCAGTGTTACCAGGTCCCCCAGGGGACAAAGCAGTGATCAAGGTGGCAGGGGGTGGCAGGGTTCTCCCTGCATGTGATCCTGCCCACTCCTTGCACTGGAAAATGTCCTCTTTTTCTGGCACAACAGGGGAGCTCCACATGCTTTTCCCTCCTAGTGACTTTCCCCCCTGATGAACAGGTGAGCCAGCCCAGGGGCAGCAAGGGGCAGCAAGGTAGGTGAGGATTCTCCTGCCCTGGGTGGGGTGCTGGCAAGCCTGTACAGAAGTAAATCTTAGACTCAGTCCATAAGTTCTTGCTGTGTGATTTCTACTGAGAACCCAAACAATGTAGGTGCCTTTACCTGCACTTAGTGCCTTTGATGAAACAGCACCCATTTTAACTAGAAACACTGTTGGAGTGAATCCTGAAGGAGTCCGTAATGCCTTCGGTTTTGCCTTTCTTCTGTTATGCCACTGAACATTCATTGGGAGGAAACATTCTGTGGAAAAGATTCCAAATGGTTATAAAATAGGATGTTTCCCACAATATTCACATTTGTGACTTCAAAACTAGAACTCAGCAAATAGCTGGAATATGCCTGTGCTCAAAGGAATTTTCATCAGGTCATAAATTTGTTCCTGTTAAACACAAACATCTGAATGGCAAGAGACTATGGAAAGGGTTAGACTTTCCACACTTCGTTCTGTTTGGTGCCAGCTCCAGACTTTCCTCATCGGCCTAAATGGAAAGCAGGCTTGTTCCATTAACAACACAACCTAAGTACCCTCCTGCTGCCCATACGTAGCACAGGGCTTAATTCTGGAGAAGAACTGCTTTATAATTTAGTGTACTTCTTTCTTTATTGCACCTGAATTTAGGAACAAGCATGTGGAAACACTAGACTTTTTTCATGATCGGTGAAGGGGCTTATTCTTTATTTTCAGGAAAATAAAAAAGTGCATAACTTCACCAAAATATTTCCCAGACAAATTGAGGCAATTTTAATCAGTCGCATAAGGTTGTAAGGTTGGGAATAGGAAGGGGACTTGGGAATAATGCAGTTGGGCATAATTGATCCACAAAAATTGTATTAGATTATCTGAGGAACATCTTCTAGACCAATACCTCTGTGGCATTTTCATATTAAAGATTATCCTTTTGCAAACAAAACTGATAGGTATGGTGGGCTTAGATCCCTCTGCATTTTGTTAAACCCATCCGATTTAATCTCACTAATTTTCATAAAAATGCATATATTTTTGGCTGCTGTTACTCCAAAGAAATCAAAGTAGCATGTACGGTTCTCCCTCCAATTTATCTTCACAACAATTCTATGAGGTGTGTTAGGCTGAGTGAGAACAACTGGTCCAAGGTCACCCACGCAGGTTCATGACTGAGCAGAACACTGATCTCTCTTATTTTCTCCAAAATAATTTTGTTAGCTTTTAAGATTCCACAGGACTCTTTCTCTCTAAGAAAGGTAGGGTATAAGTGAAGTAAATAAATAAATACATTTTACCTTTGTTTATTTTTCAAACGTGTGTCTTTAAGGTCTGTAATGAAAGTGATAACTATAATGTGATCCAACTTGAGAGATGGTGTGTAGAGTGGTTAGAGTGCTGGAATAGGATCTGAGAGTCTCAGCGTGTGTTTGTCAAGTGTAAGGAGATGGAATGTTGGCTGAGAAGCATAGTTTTAAAAGAGCTGGTAGAGATCTCCCTTCAGAGGGTTTATTAATTTCATCTTTGCCTCCCTGAAGGCTCTGTCAATTTCACCTCTCCAGTCTAAAACTGTGTGGAAGATCGCAACCAGAGGGCAGTGAGGAGTGGAAATGGGCTGGAGCTGCCTCCCTGAGTCAGGCTTGGACCTGGAGAGGTTATAATGGGCTGAAGTTTCCCTTCTGGCATTTCACAGCCCCTTCACACAGCTCTAGTGTATAGCAAAGCCCAGCCACTGGCTCTGTCTTTTTAAACTACCCTTCCTGGTGAACATTGCATCTCCTCATATTTGTTCTTCATGTGTCATGTAGAGAGACTCTGAGAGACCCAGGTTTGAATCCCTACTCTGCCATAGAAGCTTCCTGGGTTACCTTGGGCTAGTCATTCTCAGCCTTTCACTCACAGGATTATCATGAAGATAAAATGGAGAAGGGGACAATGTTGCAAGCCCCTTTGGGTTCCCATTGCAGAATTAAGTGAAATACAAATGAAGTAAATAATTAAACTTCTCACACAAGCCAGAGGTGCCAATCCAGATTCCCAGGAGATGACTAATATGTTCATTCAGCTCTACCTGCAGAGTCCCCCATTTTGTTGAGATGACCCATGCTTTGGAAAACAGCAGTTTAAAAATTGTATTTAGGTCTTCTGTCAATGTTGTACAGACCATCACAACATCCTTGGTGTCAGGTGGAACGTTTACATGTAGGGGAAGACAATTGGCTTCCACCCCTCATTGCCATTGCTGCCATGTTTTTCAGATCTTCATTGGCCTAAACTCTCACACTTCATTTTCAAGCTGTGATGTGGCCAGCTGAATTTCATTAGGAAGGAGATGTGGGGAAACAATTCTCAAGACGCTTAAAGGAAAAGACAGTTGCATGAGGCCAACACAGTTTACACTATTATTCCTCTTTGGTGCTGACAGAAAGTAGAAGAGAAGGATTACACTGAAAAAGACCACATCACAAAATATGAGATCACATCATGCCTCATGCTTCAGGCAAGCTTGGACGTAGATCTTAAAATGCACGGCTTGAGTGAATGCAGTGAAATGACTTAGTGTTAGAACTCTAGATCTGAATTTCATTTGAACGATGAGGAGTCTGGACCTTGCTTAGACAGCCAAATTTCATTCACCGATGACATGCTATGCAGAGCGTTTAAATAAGACAGTTGGCACATTCTGCGTCAGGTTTAACAGAAACATTCATAGTCAGGTAAATGCTCTGACTTAAAATATACTGGCTGGATTTATGGCTGTGGAAGCTGCAGTGAATGAAATCCTCTGTGTGGCAGCAAAACTTGCCTTTGCCAATATTCGCCTGCTCTGGTTTGCAGAAGCTTCCCCCCGACCCCTTCCTTTGAATCTTGGGCCTTTGTATGAAGTCTGCAAATTCCTCCACAATTTATTACTTAGTTTATGATTGACCCATGCCCAAGTCTCCCATCACATGGGAATGCACCATGTAAGAGAAACTATCTTTTTTAAAAAAGAGAGAGAGATGGGGTTGAATTTACAGGAATGTGGCATTCTGAGAAACAGTTCTGTAAGTCTTTATTTGTGCTCATGCAGAGTAAGCTGAGTTACTTCCACACCAGAATGTTGCCTGTTGTGCTGCCATTACCACCATGAATGCACAGACATTCACAGTGATAACAGAGATTCTGCGTACAGATATTCTCCATGCTTTCAATCTGTTTCTCTTTGCAGCTGCCACTTGCCTTCTTTACCGCCGGGGTGCTTTTTGCTGGCTTAAAAAAAATCAATACAAGGTATATCACTAGAGTATTACAACGTAATAGTGATATACCTACTATCAGTTACAAAATGGCCCATTTGTGGCAGGGGTGGAATGACAGACATTCAGAAAAATGGGGAGAAAATGGTGCTGGATGTAGGTGGGGAGGTCAGAAGATTCACACATTCCCATCCACAATGCATCCAAACCTGCCTTGAGCATGATCTTCCCAGAAAGAAGGTACCAAAGGAAATTTAAGAAAATATGCTGTGAGACAGGGGGAAATCCAGAAGGAGGATGACTGCATGACATCACTGAGTGGAAGGTAATTTTTTTAAAAAATGTTGCAGTTTATGGGTGTATCTGTCTGAAGAAACTTGGAGAATAGCATCCATGTGGAAGCAACCTTAACATTAAAAGTTCCTTAAAATTAGTCTTGATTTCAAGGACAATCAGTAGATCTTTTTTTGAGCTGGATCCAGGAAGAGTCACTGACTGGGAACACAGTGTTATACCTGCATGCTGTTTTTCTGCATGGATTAAATGTGTGCATTACAAACTACTTTTAGGAATTGGCCACCAATAAACTGAAGACAAAATCATATATTCATATTGGTAGAATAAAGAATATCTTTTGAGTATTTCCAAATGGGCATGGTTCATTCAGGTTAGTAAATAGGCAGCTGCGCACCCCTAATGGGATAAGGCATGAGATGGTTTTGACCCTTCATCCATAGTGAGCACAACCAGCAAATGAAAGGTGATCTAGGAGGTAGGACTCATTAGGTGCTGTTCTTCCACAGTCCAGTTCCTTAAAAATGCTGCTTCTGTACTACTGCTCTCATGCTCTTTCCATTCAGTCTTTGGTTGGATATATATGACGGTGGCTCAATGCATTTTACTGCCACTGCCACCACCATTGTCCCCTCACTTCCTCCTACACTGCCCTTGCCCCTGCCTCACTGTCATCATCCAGTAAGCCAGGGTAGCTGATGCTTCTCTTCAACCCTCTCCAAAACCAGCACTGCAAGCTGGGAGTGTTCTTTAGGGTTTCCTGAACACTTTCCCATAAGTCTTCTGCTCTCTCTCTTTTTTTTTAGTTATCCTGGTGATGGTCCCAGGACAACCCAAATTATTGCTGATCTCTTGCAAAAAGAAGAAATCTCGTCAGTGTTTGAGAAATCCAACACACTATACGCAGCTCAGCATGCTAGGTTTGTAGAAGCTTGGGGAGAAGTGATGAAGCTGCCAGGCAGTAGAGAGGTAGTGGTGTGGTCGGGACAGAGGTGAGGATAGAGGGAAGTTGCTGCCCTGCCAAATCTACTGCTTGATCTACCAATTTCCTGGGCAATAGACCTGATAGTTTGCCTCTAAAAGATCTTTACACCAATGTAAAGAACTGGAAAGAGGCTTGGAGCATGTTTTAAATCTCCACTTGCCAGTTTCTTTCCCCAAGATAAAATGTCTTTTAAGGTATATCAATCAGCATAATAAGGTTTGCTCCTTCCTCCCTGGCCTTGGAGAGTGAATTGAAGAAATATCATCTGTTAGTCCATGCCAGACCACTTCAATAACTTCCTGGCTCAGTTCAGATGTTGCACAAATCCATGGATTAAATTAACAGTCATCAATATGTGCTTCACTGATGATAGTTAGAATACGTCAAACCCGGGTGTAAAAACTTGGTTTGAAGTTGATTTATTGATCACCGTCTTAGCTATGATTCCGTGTGATGTATAAACACAAGCATCCTGGCAGCAGAAAGAGATGGTGGACCCAGAGGGGCTCACAACCTGGCAGGTGGAACTCTGCAAGTTGCTGCAACCCACTCATGGGCTGAAGACCATTGCTTTAAGCCTTTTGCCATGTCTAAAACTTATCCATCTGCAAAGAGTTCTCCCACATATTTCCGAACAATTAAAATAAAATAAGACTTCATTAAGTAGTACCAAGAGGGCATTACATTAAGGAAGTAAGCAGTAAATTTATGGCCCTGCTTTAAACAGCTGGCTTGGGAGGCAACATGGCCATTAGGAGAGAAGAAGGAAGAATACTGATGTGTGCAGAGGGAATGACTGGGAGAGTGGAATAACACTAATAATTAAAATGGTCCTTCCTGGCCACTGAAGCAGCAGAGAGTGCTGTAGATTTCTAAGAGAAACTTGATTCCAAGAAGTGCAGGAGGCCATGAGTGAGTGAGTGAGAATTCTTTCATAAGCAGGAAGTGAGAGAAAGGAGAGGGAGAGGACTTGCATGGGAAATGCTCTGTTTATTTTGGCTATCAGTCCAAAAAAAAAGAAAAAAGAAAAAAGCCCTGAAGCAAAAAAGCCAAGACAAAAGATGAAAAAAGGAATGACAAATTATGTGAAGAAAGTACAGAAAAGAATTTTTGAGACTGAAAAGTCTCTTTGTAAATACAATTAACTTATTTTTGTGTTAACCTCCTTTCAAAGATCAAGTTGTAGTTTATTTGAGATAGATCAGTTGAAGTATTGTGTGTCGGAGCAGAAAAGTTTATCCCAAATACATATAAGGATCCTGCTCAAACATACAGTAGTTAATTGATTAACTGATGGTCAAAGTAGATGAGACATTGGGAGACCGATGAATGGATTTTCCCAGAGTTTTCCAGGAAAAATACAGCCAACCCCACCCTCATTTGGACTGGGGCCATGGTGAGGGAGGAAAAGGTTTTGTTTACTTCCTTTACCTTTCTCCCCATTGAGGATCCAAAGTGGCTTGCAATACTCTCCTCCATTTTATCCTGACAACAAACCTATGAGTAGGTTAGGCTGAGTGGGTATGACTGGCCCAAGGCCACCCTGGTCCTAGTCTCAGCCTCTAATCACTGCACAACACTGTCTGTTTCTTGCACTGTTTTGCTGATCAAAATGATTCCTTCTTGGTTATTATTAGTCCCAAAAGAGAAATAAAGGGGGGGGAGAAAAGGGGGGGGAAAGGATGCCCACTTTGTCTAAGGCTACTTCCACTTGAAGGTTTGGGTTTTTTGTTCTCAAACTGGAGCACTTTTTTGAAGCATCTACTCAACATTTTGCTCTAATCATGTCCCATTCACTCTTTCCCCATCCTCAGTACATTCTATCCAAAACCTGCTTTGCTACAATCTTGCATTTTCAAAGGTCCTGCCCACATTGGTACCATTTTCCTTCTGTCAGCCCGTAGCAACTACTATTTTCTCTGCATTTTCAGCAGGCAATTTCATAGAGCTGGGCCAGCCGCTGGGGGGAAAAAACTCTGCTTTATTCAATTTTTGGCATGTCATCTCACCATCTGAGGGGAGGGGTATAGCCTGAATGAATAGGAAAATACAAAAAGCTAATAAATCTTGATTTTGTTTCATATCCTGAGTTTTGTTTTGAATATACTATGCATAATATCCCTATACATTTCCCTGTGTTTCTGAGTTGCTTAATAAACCTTGAAAAACTGAGTAGCTAGTTTAGAATGTTTTAAAATTTTGCTTTACTAGTTTCCTCTTCCTGCTTGTGGCCAAGATTTAAGATATACCTCGTAGTCTCTTGAGTTTTTGTTTTCAAGCAGTATGCTAAGTATTCTGAAGCAGAAATCTCCTCCTTCTTGTTTAGAGTCAAGGGAAAATGGGAACTGGTTATTGACTGAGGGACTGATCCAAAGCCAGCTGAAGCGAGTTGAAAAATTTCACTGAAGCTGGGAGCTTTAACTGAAAGTTGCATGGAAGTTTATCATGAACTCACCCTCTGCAGAATAAACTTAATAGAACACACACACATATACATGTGCACACACACAAAAATTGAAAGTCATATTTAGGTGCCTCTTGACATTCTCAGTTTTTGGAACTTTACTGAATTCAGATACCAACATTGACATTCAGATATTTGCTTTAATATAAAATATAGCAATATATCTAAGGGCCAATCAACATGTGATATTGGAATTCTGCAACTGGAACTCCAAATGTGGCTTTTGGCTCTAAAAAGCAGCCATGGAACTGTGAGGCAGAGGTAGGACTGCCAGTCCCCTGCTGGGGGTGGGGGAATCCCCCGCTCCCACCCTCCACCCCCTGCTTACCGGGCCGGCAGAAACATGCCTCCCGGGGTGTGCTTCCGGGCCACGTGGCATGCTCCTGTGCACCACAGCAGCCTGATCTGGGCCGATCTGGGCCCAAATCAGCCCCCTGCCCAGAAGTGACATCATTGTGCAGGCTGGGAGCGTGTGCTCATGAGAAGAGTTTCCAAGATAAGTAGCAGGCCTCCCACCTCCCGCTCAGGGCGGAGGTAGGGGGACCTGGCAACCCTAGGCAGAGGTAGACAAAAACTTAAAAAAAAAATATAAAGATGGCCTTTAGTTCTAACAATGAATTTATTTTTTATTTTGTGGGTTATTGACTATCCATCAGTACTGCCCAAATGGCATCTATATTACAGCCTGGTAAAAGGCAGAATGATCTTACTTTACAATCTATTGAAAGGGGCTGGGCTCAGTGGCAGAATGAAAGCTGATGTAGCATGGCGGTTAAGTGGTTGGGGTGCATATTAGCACTCTGCTGGTTCAAATCCCACTGCTGCTGTAAGTTCAGTAGGTGGTGTTGGGTAAGCTACCTTTCTCAGCCTCTGCCCTTGAGCTATGTTTTAGGGATAATAATAACACTGATGTTGTTCACCACTGAGTGGGGCACTAATCTGTCTAGAAGAGTGGTATATAAGCACACTGCATCTGACTGAGCTGTATATTACAAATAAGTTGATTAGTCTTAAAGGCGCTACTGGACTCTTTACTATATAAGCACACTGTTATTATAATGAAGAAGGGCCCAGGTTCATTTCCTAGCATTTCCATTTTAAAGGATTGCTGGTGGTAGCAGGTATTGGGAAATACCTTTCCTTGCTGAAGGTTCTGGGGAATCATTGTTAGTAAGAGTGGCAGATAGTGAGCTAGATGGTTTGATTTCGTGTAAGGCAGCTTCATACATTCTCATGCATTGGTAAACAGCCTTATTGTAAGATATGACTTCTTTATCAGCTGTTATGTACCATATATCACACATTATGCTTTGGGATGCACATGGTGTTCCATGTATCCACTGCAGTCCTTTGTGTCCACCAGAAACCACTGCTGAGAATCAGGGAAATCTTTGGAGCGGTATTTAAAAAGGTGCAGGGGACTATAGCCAGAGAGAGAGAAAAATCAATGATCCCTATCTTCATATGTGAGCTGAAATGCCTTCTAATTGCACTGGAAGCTCTTTGGGTCCCAAATCTATTGGGAGGGAGGGGGTTGTACCTGTTGAAAACATCAAAACACAGCAGTATAAAACACAATTTAAAGGATTAAAGAATATTTGAGGATGAAGCTGCTGTGTCTTTGATCTGAAGTATCCTAATGCAACTGTTTGCATTGTCTGTTAGTATATATTTTGGAACTGTGCTAAAGATGTGTTTGATAGCAAAATTTGTGCAAGAAGTGAAAAAAGTCTTAGATGAAATCCATCTGGCTGTGTTCAGAGGCTCATATAAAGTTGTGCTCATGAATTTTACAGCAACTTGGGGATATTTGCATGTAGGGAGAGGCTTTATGCTTAATAAAACCATGAGGCTGAAATATGGATAATGTTATCTGTTCTGGGAGATTAGCTCAAAAGATGGTTCTATTCCCATAGTTAGTTTCTATGCACAGAAGTCATATCAAGGCTTGACATGAAGAATGGGCTTCACAGCCTGATACTAACCTAGAACTCTGTTTTAAACATTATTGGAAGGCTGCATTTCTTTCTTTTTTAAAAATCCTTTTTCCAAATCCAAAACTGAGGATGTGGCATAATGTGCTATATGTGTTGTTACGATACACAGAGGTGAGGTAATTCTCGTTCCTTTCTGCAATGTAGGCAAGTTCTCTGGGGCTGCTGGAATGGCTAAAACAGGAAGCTTCCTGCTGTGCTGTGAAGCTGATTACGAAGGGTCAGGCCTGAACTCACCATGACATCATAAAACACAACTGGGAACTGATTTATTTAAGAACTGCCATGCCATTTGTGACATTGGAGGGTGGGGGGATTGGAGGGTGGAAAGATTTCTGGAGAAGGCTTATCAACAGGAAGGCAAGTCGAGTTTTATTCTCCCCCCCTTGCAAAATGTAGGGGCCAGACAGATCTTCTCTGAGAAAGCTTGGAAAGAAGAGGCAGAAATTTGGGTGTACCAGTGAGGGGAGAAATCTTATTCTTCAGGTTCTGGACTTGTCCCAGCTCCCAGACGGTACTTAATTGAGATGTTTCAGCATTTGAACATACTGCTAAAATTTTTAGTCCTTTGACTTGGCAGTTCTTCCAAGTGGCTGCTGGTTGCTGTTAGGAACTAAGAAGCAAAATAGATGCAGTGATTCCAGACTAGGTATATTTTCATTTTATTTTTTGTCATTTATAATCTGCCTTTCTCACTGAGACTCAAGGCAGATCACATAGTGTGAGCCAGTACAATCAATATCAATGATGATGACATTTCAATATACATGTAATGGTATATACATGCAATCTGCAAGATGTAAGGAGAAAGGAAGAAAGAATGAGAAGAAAGATTTAAAGATTTAACAATGTTGAAACAGAGCATAGGCAAATTCCATGAAACAACATAGGAACTACCTGGTAGGATCATACTTACAGCGATAGTAATGAAGTCTATGGTCCCTCACTGTTTACAGTAACAGTAGTGAAGTCTGTGGTCCCTCCTTATCCCCTTACTGAGGGGTTCCCGATCTCTTTACTGGTGCATCTCTTGAGACCACTTTCTTATGTACAGCCCTCCCATCTGAGCAAAAAGCCCTCTTGAACAATTCGGTTTTGCATTGTTGCCTTAAAAAACTGACTGCCCATATATACTGCTTTTCTAGACAGATTACAGTGCAATCCTCTGGTGAGTTACTCTAGTCTAAGTCCACTGAAGTCAATAGACCTAGACTGGAGTAAGTCTCCATAGGATTGCACTGTTAGTGCCCCACTCAGAAAGGTGAACAAAGTCAGCATAAAATGTAATTAGCAGCCCCTATCACTGCTGTGAATATTTTGGAAAAGTTGCTGGGTGATGAAATATTTAACGCTTTCCTTCCAAGTCTCCTCCCTGATTTAGATTTCTCCTTTGAAGCTGAAATTGCCTGGTGTGTGTGTATCGAGAAGTACAAGTGAAGTTAATTGTGGCTTCAAGAGGGGCAACCTAAATCACATGAAGCTGCCTTATACTGAGTCAGACCACTAGTCCTCTGAGTCAGTATTGTCTGCTCAAGCTGGCAGTGGCTCTCCAGGGTCTCAGAGATCTTTCACATCTCTGTCGTCTGGAGATCAGTTGTAATTCCAGGAGATCTCCAGGTCCCATCTGGAGGTTGGCAGCCCTATCAGCAACTCAACTGCCAGTTGCTACTTTTTAGGAGCCAGACACTTGGGTATTTGCACCTTTGGCAAAAACTTTGTCTAAGAGAAATATTTTACTAGAATTTAACTGACAGTCGATCTCCAGAGCTCCACTGCATTGTTATTCATATAAAAACTTTGTATGAAAAGGAGCTGCTCAACCCATCTAGAGAATTGTTGGAAGGTTTTGTTAGCAAAACAAATACACCCCCCTCGCGCAAAAAAGATGCCCCTGTCAGAGCAGATATGAATATAATAGCTTGATACAGACTCCATCTTGGTGCCAAAGCAGAAGCAGAATGAAATAGACCAGGACTGTACTGCATCTCCAAGACAAAAGAGTTGAGAAACCCTTTCTGGAGTTTCATCTTGTGACCTGTACAAATCTCACACTATGTAATCCACCTTGAGTCTCAGTGAAAAAGGTAGACTATAAATGACATAAATAAATAAATAAAATAATACCTCCAGAAACAATAAACCACAGTGACTGGAGCTCTGGACCACCCAAACCCATTTTCAAATATCCAAGAAAAGTTTTGTTCTATTTAATATGGCAACCAAAACTTCCTTCCTGATGTGAATGACACAAAAGGGCCATTTCATGTAGCTTACTCAAGTGACCTTCAAGTGCTACCCAGCCCCCCTCAAAACCATGACTCCAAAGCCCCAATATAGGGTTCAAAGTAATTTCTCCATTTCCTGAGTTGTCGTTCTTCAGTGTTGTTCTGGTTCTTGCTTCTCATCACTGAAGCCTGATCTCAGGTTGTTTTACAATAAACTATCAAACATACCCAACCTCTAGATGAGGCTGGAGTTCTCTCAGAATTTCAATTGATCACCAAATTACAAGCATGTAGAGGCAGAAGATTGCCTCCCACTGCCTGGCACCTGGCAATCCTACATATTGCTCATCTCAATTTTAAAAGAGTTAAGGAACAATCATGTTCTTCAAATTTTGTTCAAGAAAAAACAGTGTTGATGAATATATGCTACTGTTTGCAGTGCTATTTATGTAAGTAAATACTAATTTTAGGCTAAGTACCATGATACCATAACCTTGCTGGGCCAGAATACCAATTTATAAAAGCCAGTTTACCCTCATTCAAATAAACGTGAGTCTACATATTAAATGAAAGCAAATCAGTTTAGATCCACATTATAAGGCCTGATGGAGGGCAGCAGGACTAAACCAAATATGGCCATTTATAATATTTTGAAATACAGCTTTAAAAATAGCTGATTAAAATAATGATGATAAATACTTTTGAAGCACTTAAAATTACTTAGTGCTGTTTGGAGATATAACTGAGACAGTCCCACCCTGCATGCAAGTTTATAATCTGAATTACTAGACTGCTCATCAACAAAAATCCCAAACCAAAACACTGCACAATGTTTTCTGGTTGTTTTTCTATCAGTCATTTAATCTTATTACACACAGGAAATTAATATCCCCCCCCACACTCACACTTCAAACAACAACAAACATTCCCATTTGATTCAGGCTGGAACTTGAGCAAGAGAATGTATTTGTACAGAGAGGCTGTAAGTCTCAGATTGCTGATAGAGGTCATCTCAATATTCACATCTAGCCAGTTGTAAAAACATACTTTGAATTTCAATAACATTCAAATGTTTGGGGGAAGGGGAACGTATGCTTAGTGCAATGAATTTGGTGTTACCTCAAAATAATCTATTTTATTAATGTATGTATTACTATTTTGCATGAAACTCCCACAAGTTTGGAGCAGAAGTCTGTACCTCAATAGCAGAACATATGCTTTCATCCTAAAGTGACAGTTCAACCCTAATTCCTTTCAGTTAAATGGAGGGCTTTTTTTTTTCAGCTGGAACGCGGTGGAACAGAGTTCCAGAACCTCTTGAAAATTGTCACATCGCTGGTGGCCCCGCCCCCTGACCTCCAGACAGAGGGGGGTTTAGATTGCCCTCCATGGCACCGAGCGGCTCCGAGTGGCAATCTCAACTCCCCTCTGTCTGGAGATCAGGGCGCGGGGCCACCAGCCATGTGACCATTTTCTCCGAGGGCAACCCACTGAGTTCCACCACCTCTTTTCCCAGAAAAAAAGCCCTGGTTAAATGTGATCTCAGGTAGCAGGTCTGGAAAGACTTCTTTTTCTTCTTCTTCTTTTTTTCCTCTTTTTACTAACATCAAAACTACAAACAGAAAAAGGAAAAAGGAAACAAGGGGAGAGGGAAAAAACAACATAATAACACAAACTACAACTACAAGTATTGAATTCCCTTCATAATACAATTATTTAAAGTTAAACTTTCTAATATGCTATTAGATTGGTAGATCTTATAAAATACAAACTACAGTCAGGATCAGGTCTTCTTCCCCCCCTGCGTCTCGGTCTCAGTTCTCTTTGAACAGCTACAATAGCTGCGCTCACTCCCTCCTCCCCACTCCCCCCTTCAGATTCTGGATCTTCTTCTTGCTCGAACTCTTGATGATTAAGCACAAAATCCTTCAGCTGTACTTCCGATATTATCTTGTAGGCTTGGACTTTATATCTAAACCAGATGCCTTCCGGAAATAACCATTTGTATTTTATATCATGCTTTCTCAGAAGAGCTGCAAACCTTTTGTATTTGAATCTTCTTTTCCGAGCTAAAAATGGAACATCCTTCAATATCTTAAACTTGTTGCCAAGAAAGTCCAAGTCCACGTTGGTCGAATTGTATAAAATGGTGTCCTGAGTCTTCTTAGATGAAAAATCAATAATAATCTCGCGAGGCAGCTGATGCTTCATTGCATATTTTGAAGATGTCCGACGGACTTCCAGAATATTGCTTTTTAACTCTTCTTTAGTTGCCTTTGCGAATGACGCCAAAAGTTCCGACACCAAATCCTTTAAATTTTCACTTTCCTCCTCCTTCACATTCTGTAAACGCAATACCGTCTGAGCACGATCCACTTGTAGTCCTATCAATTGATTCTCCAAAAGCTTTACTTCTTTGTTTGTAGCTCTCATGAGTGTTGCATTTTCACGAGCAAATTCCTCTGCCTCGAGCGCTACATCTTTAATGGTTTTCACTTCATTTTCAACTGAGCCAACCCTTTGTCCGATTTCATTTAGCTTATCAACAAAGGGCTTCATAGCTTCAATGACCGACTGTTTAACCACCTCTTCAAGAGTTTCTCCCTTCCCCTGCAACACAGCCGAAACCGATTTGCCCACAGCAGGGCTCTGCTTTTTCGTTGCCATCTTGGGGGGGGGGGGGGGGAGTCCGCCAACTAAGTTCCAAAACTCAATGAAGGGGAATATATCCGAGCCTTCTTAAGCTTCAACTCCCACCAATCCTTCGCATACGCTTAGAGTAACAGAAGGGATCCGCTTACTTACAGGTTTTCACCTTAAATCTGCTTGTTGCCGTTCTCCATGGCCCAGCAGCACGTGATGTGCTGCGCAAGTCTGCCGGCCTCCATAGGAGCAGATGGGCTATTTACCCCCTGGATTGACTTCTTGGGGCTCTTCCCGCAGCGCTCCGGACCCTGACCCCCTACCTGGGAGTCCTGGGGGTTAACCCTCGCAGGTCAGCCACCCGGTCAGGCTGCTCGGCTGCTTCCTCCCAGACCTGCGGAGAGGAGCGTCCGACATGGCCGGGAAAACGAAACCGAATCCAGGTCTGGAAAGACTTCTTGAAGCCTTGAAAAGCTAGTCAGAGGTGAGATAAACCAACGATCTGATTTTATACTTGCCTGCATTTAAAGAGGTTGCTATAAATAGTAAATTGTATTAATGGCTTCAAAGTACTTTGTGTAACTTTTAATTATAACAAATTTGAGGCCATTCAGGGAGGTTCAGGGCACAGCAGTGGCATGAACCTGATCATCTTACATCCAAACTTGATGCCACCACAACATACTAGCTTGTTGCTTCAGTCATTCTGCTTGTTCATGTGAGTTGTCAGCAGGGCCGGCGCGTCCATTGAGGTAGAGCTGGCAGCTGCCTCGAGCGCTGACTGGGGGTGGGGGCGCACGCCGCGGGGCTGGCAGAGGCAGTGCTGGTGGCTGAATGGGAGGGCTGGGAAGCTGCTTGCGTGTTACCCTGGCTGCCTGCCAAGCCTGGCTCACAGGTGCCCGGCCAGGAGCATGTGCTGGTAGCAGCAGCACGGGGAAACTGAGCAAGTAGCATCCCAGCCCTCCTGCTGAGTTGCCCCGTGCTGCCGCTGCTGCTGCCAGCACACAGCTGTGGTGGGCCAGCCAGGCATGGCAGGCAGCCAGGGCAGCTTTGGAAATATTTGTAAGGGGGAATATGTAGACTTCAACCATAGGCTGAAATTCTAAAGAGACTTGCCTAGGAGAAAGCGTGGAACGAGTTCTACAATGCTCTTTCTGGGCTTTTTGGTTGTGGAATTCAAAGATCAGAGCTGAGGACAGAGCTCAGTCAGATCCATCTGCATCGACTCTGGTAGGAGGCTCCTGACCATTCACCCCTGATTGTTGGAACAAAACTACAAAGCACAGAGAAACATGGCATCATCAGGCTACAGCAGGATGCAAAGGTAATTTATTGGCATTATCATAAAGTAGGATTAAAAAATTTTTTTGCTGTGCCATGTTGGTTGCTTTGGTGCTAGTTTGCCATTGCCACTACTGCATTGCTAGACAGTTTCCTATCATAGTCTGTGTCCACTGACACTTGCCTTTTTCAGGGTCCAGTTTTGAGTCACTGTATAAATTGGGTGTATTGTGTTTGAAAGATTGATGGTTTAGATTAGGAGCGGGGCTGGTTGATGTGGTTTTTGGTTAAGTGTGAATAGATCCTCTGCTCATTTCCTCAACTCCACTGAACAGTGTGTGTGCGTGCGTGCGTGCATGTGCGCAGCTGCCCAACATTTGCCTAGTCTCCCCGCAAGCATTCTTCAGGGTCTGTATAATATCCCCATTTTGCTGTGGGTTCCCAGGTTAGGGTACTCACTCAGGCACTTGTCCTTAGGTCAATTCAGCAGAAACAAGCTGGCTTAAAACATCAGCCATTTATTTGCAAGAAGACAACTCCAACAACCAACAACTTCAGCTAACATGCAAAACTGGAAAACTGAAACAAGAGCTCCACCCAATAGGACCAAACTAAATGACACAGATATTAGGGGAGGGGCAGACTGCTTCATTACATACATACAATAAATAAACCACAGGATATGCTGAATCTTGGTGTGTTGATAATTTTGAGG
Organism: Eublepharis macularius; assembly: GCF_028583425.1. Classification (NCBI taxonomy): domain Eukaryota; kingdom Metazoa; phylum Chordata; class Lepidosauria; order Squamata; family Eublepharidae; genus Eublepharis; species Eublepharis macularius. The sequence goes on from NC_072790.1 coordinate 195,206,899, forward strand.
GGGGGCTATGTTCTGTGTGATTTGGGTGCCATTAACTGCAAAAGCAGCTTCCCCAATGAGCCTGGAAGCACTCATTGCAAAAAGCAGCAGCTGAAACTCATGATAATGAAAACAACAACAAATGGATTAGGCCCAACCAGCTTCAATCAGAAAAAAAACAATAATGGAACAGTTCATTTGGAAACCCCAGATTTGAAAGTGAAACATTTTTTTCAGTGTACATCCCTTGATGTCACTTATTTTATAATGCTAGTGTAACCCCTAGGAGCTCATTGCTTTTGCCCAGTAGGGTGGAGTCAGTAACTAGAGCCAGGGAGCTGAGGAAGAAGCTGGCTGCTGGGGAGCTTGATAACAATTAATGTGCTCTTATAACCTTGAATAAGGTAACCAGAAATGTTATATGTGAAAAATAGTAACTAAAAGTGGCATTGTGTTTGGTTGGTGTTATTCCTGGGATTGTATTGTTCTTGTAGGGCTGTACTTCCCCAAGAAAAGGACAGAAGCCTGGGTTCCAGTTGCTTCATAGTTGGAAGGATTGTGGCAAAGGACTCACTTGGTGGGATCCAACAAATTGAACTTGCTTACCTTGAGTGGTTTTCAAAGACATTGTCGGCTGAAAGTTTCTGCTTATAGTTGTATTGTTCTAATTGTTAAAAGGTTTGGTGAAAAAGAAATTTTTTTTTAATGTAAAATTGTGTGAAAGTTTCCTTCCTAAATTAGCCTCATAGAACCTGTGCAATAGAGGTTACACCAGCTTTAGAGGCAAACTACACAATACGATGGGCACACGACCGAGCGAGTGTTGAAAAACCCACCTTCACGTGTCTTGCAGTCCTTGTATGGTCACGCGTCCTTGACTGGGCTCGCATCCACAGACCCCCCTGTTCAATGTGTGGCTGCTGTGGCAAGTGCGCAGTTGGGAGGAATGGTTCAAGCATGCGCGAACTGGCAGGGCATGATGGGATGCAATTCATGACTCCTGGCATAGCACAGAGGAAACCCATGCACAGTCTAGTACAGTCTGGCAGCATGGGCAAGTGTGCGAAAGAAACATGCGGCGACACGTGTAAGTCCATTTGCGTGCCGTTCACGTGTCGTTTGTCTTGTGTAGTTTGCCTCATAGACAAATGCATGTAGAATAGGTGCATCAGAGGTATTAGGCTTGATGATTAAATGGAACCTTCATGTTCACAGATAATATGCTTCCATTTACAGGACAGCAACAATGAGGAAAGATTTTGGTATCTAATTTCTGCTTAGAGGCCTCCAAGGCATTTGGTTGGCTGCTAGATGGACTAGATAGACCATTGGTCTGATCCAGCAAGGCTTTTCTGGTCTTATTTTGACAACATGGGGGCTGGCAATCTCTTTGTGTGCTTTCTGTTTCATTCCAGATATTGACAGTTGCTGAGGCACAATAATCCCTCAAGTGCCTGATTCGATTCTTTATTAGCATAAGTTTTGAAATGGTGAAATCAAGGAACCCTTCTATGTCAGCAGACTACCACAAACAGAGAGAACTTGCATACCTAATTATATTTTGTAGTTCTGAAAAACTACACAGGGGTTGCATTTATATTGTTTCCTTTGTGTTGCTGGAAATAGGCACTGATGCTGGAAACAATATTTTCCTTTCAGAAACATCAAGTCAATCTGAACGGGAGATTGTCACTTCTGATCTGTAAACTCATTCCTAACCCTCTGGTAAACAGGCTGAAGCAGAACTTGCAAATCAGTTTGGGAAGAGGCAACCATAGGACAAAAGAAACATAGAAACAGCCTTGGGAGTGATGCTTCAGATGACTTTCATTTGTTGATATCCAGTTATATTAACTTACCAGGTTTGACATTTAGCAAGTTGGGTTTCCCAAATGTGCTACTTCCCCCCCTAATACTTTAAAGTTTCCATCTTCCACTGGTGTAAACACATCTGCTTTGCTTCTAGCAAGTCTGTTAAGTCAACAATAAATAAAAGCAGAATGAAGTGAAAAAAGTTGGACCAGGAGCCAAAGTCAACCACATGCTTTGGATGTGGAAGTTCCAGTTCCCAACAGCTTCAGAACTAAAGCAGGGACTAATGCTGGGAAATGCTCCTGTCTAAGACCTTGGAGAGCTGCAGACAATCAGATTAGATAATGGTGGGCCGGCTGAATCAATGACATGACTTCTTATTAGGCAGCTTCATATATTCTTCTCATAATGAGACATGAAAGAAGAACTTTAAGAACTTCCACCAGCTTTAAAACTGGACCCATAAATGGTGCCACTTGTCACCAGAAGTCATAAGAAATGGGTCAGACTTCATTTGAGCTATAACAATAGCAGCATAATAATGCCAATATCTTTTAGCATCAAAGCAAGTCTGAGGAATTATGGAGGTAGGTCTGAATAGACAGAAGAATGGATTTTCATTTGAGATCAAGCCTCCCAGGTGGAACTGGATGACAGCCGCTGTACTTCCTATTTAAATAATACCAGAGCAGTTTGCTAACCCGGTGTAAAAAGAGATAGAAGGCCTACACCTGGGAGTCACAGACAGGATTTCTGATCTGAGAACGGGGATGGCTTATTTCTGAGTCAAAGGGTATCTTCAATTAAAGGTAGAAGAAGTGGGAGAGCAATTATAGATGGCAGGTACATGTGGGTCACCACTAAGACTGAAATATCTGCTTTTGCATATATTCAAGATCAAATCGCAAAAAAGAGAGAAATGGTTTTACTGACCTTTAGCAATATCATCAGCATAGGTAAAACATAGATCCAGAGGAGTTAGCCGTTTTAGTCTGTAGTAGCAAAATAGCAAAGTCCAGTAGCACCTTGCATCTGATGAAGAGAGCTGTGGCTCTTGAAAGCTTATGCTACAATAAAGGTACTACTGGACAGGTAAAACAATAATTGTTTCTCTTAGGCATATAGATATAGGCAAGGGCATAAGCACCTGCTATATTTCCAAATGGGATTTCAAAGATATGAATGGGGAAATGAGTGATTTCCTCACCTTTATTTATTTTAAAATGTTCATACCCTACCTTTCCCCTGCGGCTAAAAGTAGCTTACGTTTCTAAATTAAAACCATACTTAATACAGTAAAATCCCATTAAAGCTCCTGAGGAAATGCCTACATCTCAAGCTTGATTAAAAGTTCTAGCTAATAAAACGGCCTTCCTGGGAAGGGGCTATCACTCAGTGGAAGAGCCTCTGCTTTGCATACAGGTTCAATCCATGGCATCTCCCTTTAAAAGGACCAGGCAGTAGATGAGGTGAAAGACCCTGGAAGCTGCTGTCAGTCTGAGTAGACAATATTGATCTAGAATTTTCTTACCAAGGCCAAGTTTCTATGTACAATTTAGTATTTTTGAATCCTGAAAATCTCGCTGGTCTCTAAGGTTCCACTGGACTCAAATCCTACTGTTCTACTGCAGATGAACATGGCTACTCACCTGTTGGAATGTATACAAGCAGCCTCTAGGGGACAGCGTTCTGCTTTGCATGTCCTGTGTCCTCTGGATCCATGTCCTGTGTGGCTCCTGTAAACAATTGACGGCTGCTTAGCGAGAGTGACTGAGAGGCTGGTTGGAGGTAGGCTGTGCAGGCAAGAACTAAATAAAGCCTGTAAAATTGTTAATAACTGGTGTATTCTGGTGTTCATGATACTACATATGGCGACGAGGATAAACTGAAGCCCCTCGGAAAACTGAGAGCCAAGCTACAAGTGATGCCTGACACAGGTTGGACACTTGTCAGCTTCCCTCAAGTTTTGATGGGAAATGTAGGTATCCTGGTCTTGCAGCTGTAATGGAGAGCCAAGCTGTAAAACCAGGACGCCTACATTTCCCATCAAAACTGGAAGGAAGCTGACAAGTGTCCAACCTGTGTAAGGTGTCACTTGTAGCTTGGCTCTGTGTTTCTCTTTATGTTTTTTGTTTTCTTTGGTTAACATTGTAAGTAATTCCTCAAACTGGGAGAAAATGGCTGCCACTGTGGGGACTGTTTCACTATTTGATTCGCAGCAACAAACTATCTTCATGAATTGTCAGAACTGTATAACTTGAATAAGAACATGTGTTCAAAAACTTGTACCCAGTTATAATGCACACTTTAAATTATCCCTTTCAAGTATCCAGCAACACTGAGACCTCCTGCCTAAAAGCAGTTTTTCCCCCCAAGGCCAGCATTATTTAAGTATAAATATGATAGGGATCTTTTAAAAACCAGTGGGAGGGCTGGGGGAGTTTGGTAGGGCACCAGCTGCTATTTAAAGAAAAAAAAATCAGAGGAGAAGCTCTCATTCTTCACCGGAGAATGTCACAAATTACATCCCATTTTTTAAAAAATTCTTAGCTTAGGAAAAGCTGTGTTCCAAGTGGAGCAGAGCAACTACTGGCCTGCTCTGTTTACTCACATCCCTAGATTTGGGCCTTCAGCATGCATACCACGAAGCCATAAGGAATACAATCCTAAGAACGCTTCTTCAGTAGGATTCTGAGTGGACCAGCATATGATTGCAATATAAACACATTTATAGTTTATAAATGTTTATAAATGCATATGATTGCCTATAAACACACAAAACATAGAATAAGAGAACAATAGAAAGCAAATATAAATATTGCTACAAATGGAAATAGGAAGCAAAACATAAAGCCACCAAGTAATATTTCCTGCACATATTAAGGAATATTATATGTGAATCTCTATATATTCTCATGCATGTTGAACATGTAGAACAAGGGAGCTGCAAAGTGAACTTCCTAAAAGGGAGGTGCCGGACTTCTGCCTTTCAGGATGCTTTCAACATGGGAAAGGACAAGGATGATAAGGAGCCATAAAAGGTTCTTAAAATATAATCATAAGCAAAAACATTTATTTCAGCACATCCTTGCTAGCTCTACTTAAAATATTAAAGACAGTGTGTTCCCCTTCTCCTTGACTGCGGTAGCCACTGGCTATTTTTAGAGCTGTGGCCATCGTCGATGCATTTTAAAATCAACTCATGCTTTTGTACACTGCTGGGAAGTTCTGTTAGCAATTTAAGGAGGTTTATTCAAATATATAACAATTAATTTAAGGTTCTGCATCTGGAACAACATGCATAGCTGGATTTATTTAATGATAGTGTTTTATGTAGCAATTATGTAAGGCATCTTGAGGGGACAAAGCATTTTGTTTGTTTTTAAAAAATATTTTTTATTAGTTTTTCTGTTAGGGGTAGGGGAAAGGAGGAAAACAAGAGACAAAAGTATCATGCATTCTGCTTGAAATAGCACTCTGCTTATCTACATTTTCCACACTGCTCATCACTTAACTGTGATTGCTAGTAAGAAATTACAATATTGCCTTCATATAATTACTACATTCGAATCTTTATATTTGTTTCTCGTCCAGTTGTAAAAGGGGGTCCATGGTGCAGCAAAGTCTTCTTCCATTTGTCCTTTCATTAGTAAAGTTAGTTTGTCTAGTTCCGCATTCTCCATTATCTTCGCTATTAGCTCCTCCTGCTGGGGTATTACTGGTCTTTCCCAATAAAACGCTAGTAGAATTCTTGCTGCTGTCACTACATGTATAATAAAATATTTCTTATCTTACCTGAATTCATTGGCTGACCAATGAATTCATTTCTAGGCTTTAAAACAGGATTTTCCCACTTCACAATTGCCTCTTGCAGAAACTGCTTTACTTCTATCATAACTGTAATGCCAAAGTGTTTTGTCTGTCTGTAGAAGATGAAAACAGAGAAATCAACCCACCCACAGACAAGATTTCTCTCAACTGCTTTGAGTACAGCTTTCACTTCATTTTTTAAAATGGCAGGTTTTTCATCAAAAGATTATTCTTTGAAGGAACCAGTCATTCTTTCATCTCTCCTGTATAGTTCTTCAGTGTATTGTTTCCTTTATATTGTCCTTATCAGATAATCTCTCAGCATCCCTAGCTATGGTTTGAATTTACCTTTGATTTCTTGGATCTTGTGGCTCAGATCTCTTCTTCCTTTTTTGTTGCACTGGTTTCTTTGCACTGGTTATTTAATATTTCTCTGTGTGCAAGTCATTGAAAAGCTGCATTTAACATTCCAATTCTAATTCTGTCACCTTTTATTTTTGCTTCTCATCTATCATTAGCAATTTTAAGAGTTTCATTAGTCATCCAGATAAATCAAGATAGGTAGCCGTATTAGGCTGTCTGTAGCAGCAGAGAAGTGCAAGAGCACCTATAAGTCTAACAAAATCATAAAAGCTCATACCCTACCACAAATTTTGTTAGTCTTATAAGTGTTACTGGCTCTTTTCTGTTGTATCAGTCATCCATTGAGGCTTTCCAGTTCTTTTGGCTACAGGAATTTTCTTTGCACATTCCTTCTTGATAAGGACTCAACCCATAGATAAGGTTTCAACCCATAGATCTTCCAATTCATGGTCAGTTGAACTTAGTAATGTAAATCTGTTCTTTACATGGTTTTTATACTCTTCAGGAATGTTATTTTAATTATATTTTGGCACTGCAGTCGTTTTAGTGTTTTTTTCAACTTTATTTTAATTTTTAATATTAACATGTCATGGTCTGGGTCACAATCAGCTCCTGGTCTTGTTTTAGCAGACAGAATAGAGTTTCTCTATCTTCTGCTTCCAATTATGTAACCTATGTTGCTGGTTGCCCTCACAGATGATCTTCGTAGACATCTGGATTGAGGCGGCTCAGCACTGCTGATATTATTGGATGTGTCGGCAGCATTCGATACAGTCAATTACAATCTTCTGACTCACCACCTCACCGATGTGGGGATACGAGGGACTGCCTTACAGTGGCTTGTCTCTTTTCTCCATGGTCAGGGACAGAGGGTGGTGCTTGGGAAGAAATTGTCTTCCCGCCACCAGCGTTCCCATGAATGTGAGCTCGTGCGCAATGGCGCACAAATTTTTAGTAGCCAGCGCACAGCGGGAGAAGCCTAGCGTACAGAAAGTTGCCCTTTGCCTCTTTGTCCTGGACTCCCAGCTCTGGAAGCGAAGGCAGGCTGCCAAGCAAACTTCCTGTCCTGCGCGGTCTCTCTGCTGCCAAGCAGACTCTCTGTCCTGGCAGCAGGAGCTGGGAGGAGCTGGGAAGGAGCCAGAGAAAGCGGTAGCCCATTTCTTTGCCGGCGGCGGGAGTTTGAGAAAAACGTGTGGTGCTTCTTGCGCAACTCCTTTGCTGGCTGGGGACAGAGCCGGAGAAGGCGGTGGCCTGCGCAGTTTCTGTGCTGGTGATGGGAGTCAGAGAAGGATGTGCTGGTGCTTCCCACGTGGCTCCTTTGCTGGCTGGGGACAGAGCTGGAGAAGGCAGTGGCATGTGCAGCTTCTTTGCTGCGAAGAAGCCTCCTCATCAATCCCGGTGGAAGCGGCAGTGGGAGCTGGAGGAGAGGGCCACCAAGCAGCTTCTCTGTCAATTTGGTGAGTCCAGTTGTGTGGATCAGAGTCCATGCTAGAGGCATTCCTCCAAGAATATAAGCCAACAGCTCATTTAACATAAAAATGAGAGGTGGTGGGTGGGTGGTTTTCTTCCTTACACTTGGGGAGCAATCCTAAGAAGGTCTACTCCAAAGTAAGTCCCATGTTATTGAATAGGGCTTACTCCCAGGAAAGCATCCATAGGATTGCAGCCTCAGTCTATTTTAATTCATTCTAAGCCAATTGAGGTCATTGGTCTTAGACTGGAGTTACTCTGTTTAGGATTGCACTGTATATTTGTCAACATGATGATATTAAAAGATTGCATTTGTGAATTGTTACCATAAGGTACTAGGCAAGTGGAACCTCTTCCTCAAACTTGGATGACACTTGTTCCTTTTTTTCCTCAACAAGCTTCCACTACTGTATACTTTCCTGAAGCATGTAAAATATATAAACTAGTACTGTCAACAAAGCCTTTCTCACTGTTGGTTAAACATCCACTTTACCAGAGCTATATTCAAAATTAATACTTGTAGGAGTTATAGTCCCATGAACCTCCCTTATGTTGCTTTATATTAAATGATTCTTCTAGCCTTTGAGAGACTTTTTTCTAAGCTTCATAACACACAATTTTTGATGTAATTTACTGTAAACACATATCTCAGGGCTCTACGGAACATTTTTCTTTTTATGAAAAATATGGAATAAAGGATTTAAGCATACTTTGGGAACACTTCAGTTTTGAAGGAAAATGAATTTAGAAGAGCCTGTTTAATGAAACCGCATAGTCTGTTAGCAAAGGTTCTGACAGCTGTGCACACAATTCCCATTCTGTGCTAGGTACAAACACGTGTTTTTAACCTGAGCGTGCAAAGTGGAGGCTGTCTGCCCATCTATTTTTTCTCAGCACTTCATAAGATAATTTGAATGTGTGTATTGATATTCATCAATGGTCCATGTCTGGGCAGGTACCCTGTGTGAAAGACTCATCTTTAAATGTAAGTCTGGCCAACAACTCTTCACTCTGCCATGGATACTTGCTTTGACTTTCCCCCCAATAGGAAGCAATGTCTGGATTTTAGGGTGGGGGGGGGGGGTTGAACAGTTGGTAAAAATTCAGGACACTGAATTTTTTTTGGAATACCCAGATTTTACCTCCCCTTTCAAAAGATGGCCACAATCAAACCTCTGCTTTATGGCATGTCTGTCTGGAGATTCGACTTTTTGCTCCTTCCTATATCATTGCAGGAAAAGTCCAAATAGTCTCCAAAATATTTCATTGTATCTGAACATAGCAACTCCAGAAAACAGCTTATACAGAATGCCACAAGGTATGTGTGTACACAGGTGCCAGCAAGCCAGAAGAGAACTGAGGGCCAAGCTACACATGACGAAAGACACTTGCCTGGCAAGTAGATTGAGTGGAGGGCAAGTGAACAGGGAGAAATACACTTGCCATTCAAGTGTCATTTGTCACTTTTAGCTTGGCCCTGAGAAAACAGACAAGCATTTTTAAAATTTAGCCAAAGACCATGCTTCTTTGTTGCTTCTCCTGGATCTATCTGCAGCCTTCAATACAGTGGATCATGCTAGCTTGCTGAGATGGTCTTATAAACAGTTTGTAGGCTAGTAATGTATCCAGAGCAACACCGAAGCAATATAAAGGAGAGAGTGACTATACACTTGTGTTCTGAGGCAGCCATTCCTTCACCACTTAACACTACTGAAGACTGGCACTCCCAAACAATTTCCCCTTCCCATTGCAAAAGTTAAATTGAAATAGTCTGTGTGTGCTGTTTACAAGTTAAAAACTTTTTCTGTCATTATTATGTTCTAAGTTTATGGTTAATGTTGATCGTTATTTCCATGTTAATGAATATATGCTTAATATATTGTTAATTTAAGTACTGTTGTTAGTTGAAAACTTTGTAAAAAACCGAATAAAAATTCTTCTTCTTCTTCTTCTTCTTCTTCTTCTTCTTCTTCTTCTTCTTCTTCTTCTTCTTCTTCTTCTTCATAATAATAATAATAATAATAATAATAATAATAATAATAATAAAAGAAATAACTCTGTAATGAAATGTGACTTGATTCTGTCTACAAATAACACACAAAACATTCTTTAAAAATGCTTAAAATACATTTTAAAAATTAATTCTCAGATATTAATAAGGTTGAGGTTATAAACTTCTAAAAACTGTTTTACGCGATGGTCAACTGTATGTTTGTATTCTTGTATGTTTGTAGGTTGCAATCTTTTTTTCTTTCTTTTTTTTGAAAAAAGGCACTCTCAAAACTTTTGTGCAAGTCAGCTCACAAAATTTGGGGGGGGGCTCACAAGACTGCACAGCTTAGAGGGAACATTGCCACCCTTTGGTGTGCGGGGTCCCACAGGGAGCAATACTCTCCTCATTATTGTTTAATATCTATATGCACCCCCTTGCCCAGTTGGTGCGAAGTTTTGGACTTGGGTGTCATCAATATGCAGATGACACCCAGTTGTATCTGATGATGAATGGCTGGCCCGACTCAGCCCCAGATGTCCTGAAACATGCTTTTGCAGCCGTGACTGGTTGGTTGAGGCAGAGTCAGCTGAAATTGAACTTGACAAAGATGGAGGTCCTGTACTTGAGCCACAGGGGATTCGGTCAGGACTCCGTCTCCCGGCCCTCGATGGGGCACCGTTAGTGCCAGTTCTGAGGGTTAAGAGCCTGGGGGTGATCTTGGATGCCTCCCTGAAAATGGAGGCACAGGTCACAGCAGTTGTCAGGTCCTCTTTTTTCCATCTGCGGCAGACCAGGCAACTTGTCCCTTACCTGTCAACCCGTGACTTAATTACAGTGATCCAAGCAACGGTCATCTCTAGGCTAGATTACTGTAACTCGCTATACGTGGGGCTTCCCTTGAGCCTGACCCGGAGATTACAGCTTGTACAAAATGCAGCAATGCATGTTATTACAAAAGTGCCAAATCAGGCGCATATAACACCATTCTTACACGAGCTGCATTGGTTGCCAGTGAAGTACCGGATCAGATCAAGGTTTTGGTATTGACCTATAAGGCCCTGTGCAGACTGGGACCGTCTCTCCTCATATATTCCCCAGAGGATACTCTGATCAGGGGACAAACAGCTGTTGATGGTCCCTGGCCCCAAGGAGGCCTGCCTAGCCTCGACTAGAGCCAGGGCCTTTTCAGTCCTGTCTCCCACCTCGTGGAACGCTCTGCTGAAACCAGGGCCCGGCAGGACCTACTATCTTTTCGCCTGGCCTGCAAGACAGAGTTGTTCTGCCAGGCATATGGCTGAGGTTGGGCCTCCGCTAACCTGGAAAAAGAGGTGTATAAATCTTAACCCCTGTGAAGGCTGTCCATCATCCTGTTTTAAATGTTGTTTTTAATGTACATGAATTTTTTAATTGTATTTTTAATATGTTGTTATCCGCCCTGAGCCCACTCATGGGGAGGGCGGAATACAAAGCTCAAACAAACAAACAAACAAACAAACAAACAAACAAACAAACAAACAAACAAACAAACAAACAAACAAACAAACAAACAAACAAACAAACAAACAAACAAACAAACAAACAAACAAACATTTTTGTATTGGCTGTGCAGTAATGTCCATGTATACAGTCATCTATTCAATTGCATGAAGCAAGTGTATGTAGTGAACTGATTGTTGCCTTCACAAAATTGTATGACTCTCTCCTTTTTCTTTTGATAATTCCTGTCCAAATTTCCCACAATATCTGGTTCTGCTTGTTTCCTACTTTTGTGTTCTAATCACCTATCATTATCTGTGCATCTTATTTAAGTGTATGATCAGTTTCTTTCCATATACTTTCCTAAAACTTTCAATTTCTTCCTCTTCAGCATTTGAAGTTGGAGATAAACTTGAATGATAGTTATGTTGATAGGCCTTCCATGAAGTCTAATTGACATTATTCAGTTAGACTTTGCATTATAGCTCCTGATTGCTTGTGCTACATCTTGCCTCAATATGGCAACCCTGTTTCTTCTGAAGTTTGTCATTTCCAGAGTAAAACTCTATGTAATTTTCTGACTGAAAATGTCCGAATTCAGTCCACTTTAGTTCATTCACATGCATGATTACAATTTTCAAACATTTCATTTCTTGTTTTATAATTTCAAGCTTATCTTGATTCATACTTCTCACATTCCATATTCCTGTTGTATGTATTATACTTTCCTTTTGCATCTATTCACATCAACAACTGACTGTCCTTTTGGCTTTAATCCAGTTGCATCATTAAGAAAAGCACTTTTCGAACTTGTTCTCTGCTCTTCCCCAGTAGCTAACTAAGTTCCTTCTGACCTGGGGGTCTTGTCTTCCAGCACTATATATTATTTTAATTTTGGGGTGTCTCATCCTTGGATTTTTTTACCATTGCCACCTTCCGCGCAATACTAACCAGGGGTGGCTAAAGTGTCACTGGTATTGTCTATGAAATATCCTCCACCTTCTGCTACTGCTACTGCCCAGTAGCTATCCCCAGGGCTTTTTTTCAGCAGGAACACAGGGGAACGGAGTTCTGGAACCTCTTGAAAATGGTCACATGACTGGTGGCCCTGCCCCCAATCTCCAGACAGAGGGGAGTTTAGATTGCCCTCCGCACGGCTAGAGCGGCACAGAGGGCAATCTAAACTCCCCTCTGTCTGGAGATCAGGGGGCGGGGCCACCAGCCATGTGACCATTTTCTCTGAGGGCAACCCACTGAGTTCCACCACCTCTTTCCCCAGAAAAAAGCCCTGGCTATCCCTCAAGGATTCCTCCACCCCTATCACCAGTGGAATGGTGAATTCTCTTTTGCTGATGTGGCTGTTGATTCCTGAAGGGTGTGGATGCATCTTAGTCTGGTGTCTCAGAGCAGACTATTCTGCCTTGAGTGACTCTGCTCAGATTTGAGAGTCTGACAGTATTGTTTTCAGCTTACTAACACACATTGATCCCCTCACCATGTTAAAATGTACATTCAAGAAGTGAATGGGATTTCCAAATTCTTCTCCCCTCTTGTAATTCTTCACACACTCCCAGCTTGTATTTATTATGCTGAGCTGGCCAATCCCTGTGCAGATAACAAAGGCCCAGTGGGGACAGGAACAAGGGGAGAGGGGTTGTGGGGTTCTTCTGCATGAATTTTGTTTTAAAGATAAGAACATTTAAGGCATTTTAAACAGCAACAAAATAATTTGCATATGCATGCAACATGATGCCATGGAACATTAAGAAGATAGCACAGGGGATCTGGACAGCAGTTAGCACACCAACAACCAGAACTCCTTATGAACCCATAAGGCCAGCCACACTACTCACAGCTAGCTGTCACCCCCTCTCTGTAGGCCTCAAACAAGAGACTTATCCTTCTGCTACCCAGATGAAGTATGCTGCTAATCAAAGAGAATTGAAGTCAGTTCTCACACCAACAATTCCTTGTGTCACTTGCTTGTTATTTTATGATAGTCAAATGACATCTCTTGAATATTATTTTTAATGCAAGCCAACTAATAAGGCTGATACATAAGCAAACCTGTTTACATTTTCATAATTTATATTCTAGGAATATCTGCCAAATGGCCCTGGAAAGGGTATATAAACTAGATGATATTTATGGGAAGAGGACCAAAGTTTCTCATAAAGTAAAAAAAGATTCCTGTCACTGCAAAATGTAATGCTTTGATTTTGCTCTTTTTACACTGATCATGCTAAATGAATGTAAGAAAATAAAGCAGTAGGCAGTGTCCTGTGAAACTAAAAATATGGTAAAACCCTTTCAGTTCCCTCGAAGTGGGGATTTGTCTTCTGACTAGAGATGGGCATGAACAAAAAAAAATCCATGAACAGCCCAATCTGCTGTTCGTGAACAAGCTGTTCGTGAGGCTCCATTCTAAACAAACAGGTGGTCATTACAAGCCTCGTCCGTTGCTGTTCGTCAAGCCAGTCTGGCACCTGCCATCAATTTCCTTGGCAACTTAGGCAGGGATTGTCTGAACTCTGTCTGAACTCCTGCTGTTGCCCTGGAAACCCCAATCTAAGCCCAATTTAGCTTGATAGGCAGGTCTTCCTTTCAAGTGTGGAGCTCCAAATTTGTTGCAAGGAAGCAAAGAGCAGGGGGGAGGGGGGCTCCCAGCTCTGGTTTTGCAGACAGTGAGGGAGAGACAGTTGCTGTTGGCATTTTGATAGCGAGAGTGCATTGGAGCTTGAATTTTCTTTGTGTGTGGTGGGATAGGGATCTACCCCTTCAAGTTCCAGGGCTGCTGCCAGGCTCTGGGCTAAGCTATTATTTATTATTGGTACCTTTCCTGGTGCCTGCTCAGGTCAGGTTTCTGGGAGTGGTGCAGTAGGGATCTTGACTTGGATGATGGCTGGAGGAGAGCCTGCTGGCCCCCACGAACAGCCAACCATGAACATGTTCATGAACAGGGCCATGTTCATGGTTGTTTGTGAGTTCCTGTTCATGGATGGCAATGAACAATGAACATTATGTTCGTTTTATTTCTGTTCATGCCCATCTCTACTTCTGACCCTCAGCTGTCTGAAATTGGAAGTTCAGAAACACTTTTTTACTTCTAAAGCTTTTTGTTGTTGTTAAAACAGACACAAAATGGCTTACAATAAAAACACCAAAACACAACAGTAATTTATTAGGATACTAACAACTAATTAACTTTACTGTATAGTTATTCTTAATAAATAATTAATACAAGAGCCTGGATGGCACATATTATCCAAATGGACTAATGTTACATTGGCCGCTGATATGTTTTTGGGTTCACTTCAAAGGTACTTGCCTTTACAACCCTTCATAACTATAGCCCCACATGTCTGAAGGGGCAGAACAGCAGTTACATATCTGAACAGCAGTTTTCCTTATTTCTTTGCACCTAGGGTGTGGACCGCTGTAGTACATTTGGCCTTTTCAGTAGCAGCTTCCCCCCTTTGAAATAGCCTTCTTGTTCATGATAGAAAGATCTCTCCATTAATGTCCTCTAGAAGAGGCTTTATGTCAGAATTTCTTAGAAGGACTTTTAGGGCATCATAGTGAGGCTGTAACTGTCATTTTAATGGCGAAGTGATTCTAATGGCAAGCTGGTTCTTTTATATTACTGTGTATGTTTTAATTATGTTTCACTGTTTCAGCACCCAGTACAACCTACAAATTGTTCTTGCCCCTCACTACACATATGATGAGATATATTGTGGACTATACCACCTTCCTTTTCAATAGAAGTTCTCTTTGTCAGATGATTCTCAAAAGCTTATGCTACAATAAAGTTGGCTAGTCTTAAAGGTGCTACTGGACTCTTTTTGATTTTGCTACTACAGACTAACACAGCTAACTCCTCTGCTCTTTTCAATAGAGAAATTTCAAAGCAACTAACAAAAGAAGTATAACCCCCTTCCCCCGATAAATTAGTCAAAACAGGCAGGTAGAAAAGGGCCTCACTGTCATGCCTTCCATTTCCTGAAGGATGGTTGATAGCTGAGAGAAGGCCAGCTAGTAATGGAAAGCATCTCTATTTCTCTATCTTAACTAAGTTAAGCTGCAGAATGGGTGGCCAATAATGGATTCTCCCCAAAGGCATCTATTATTTTAGGTACTGAGATTCTCAGTATGCCCGGAAGAATCCTTTTTACAAAGTTTACTGGGGGAGGGGGGTCTTCAATGAGAAAATCAGTAATGGAAGCAAGCCTGCTTAAAAGACTGTTTCCCCACAACTCCCTCTTGTTCAGTACGATCTGAGTCCTGTGGCACCTTAGAGACCAATATGATATTTCAGAGTATAAGCTTTCGAGAATCAGAACTCTCTTCTTCAGAAACCAGAATCTTGTTGGTCTCAAAGGTGCCACTGGACTCAAATCCAGCTGTTCTGCTGCAGACCAACCTGCTTGAAACTCTTGTTTAATGCAATATTTAGCTGCTGAGAAGTAGGCTCATATCACATGGCAAAATGGTGAGGCCCAATAGGTCTGGTCAGAATCCAAGAGAGACTTGCACAATTAATTACTTTTCAGATCACCTGGGGACACACAAATATTCTATAGGGTGATCCTCAGTAGATGAGTTAATGCAAAAAGTTCCCTAAAATTTGCAAGTTTGAAATAAAAAGCTTTATCATACTAGAGGGGAGCAGAGCCTATGAACCTTGTTGCAGGGAGCATGATACCCAGGAATGTAGAATTGTGGTGTGGAAAGGGGAAGATATTCCTTTCTTGGATCACTTTGGGCCTGTTTGAATGCAGTGAAAGGAGGAAGTGTGACATATAGAGAGATATAATCCCTCAGTATGTAATTCAGTATAGAGTTTTCAGGTCCCCTAATCCAGCACTGTATAAATCAGAGCAAGATTTTCATAAAAGCTGCTTTATCATGACAGATTGCTCTCCTTTGTGCAAAATTATGAGGTCACTATCCAAAAGTACAATGATACCATGTGACATGCACTTTGAGTGAGTGTTTCTGTGACGGCTATGTGGCATTCTCTAGAAGCATTGTTGTTCTCATGAGATAAACACATCTGGCTCAGGAAGTAATTTTCAAGGCAAGTCAAACGTGTATCTATTTTTTAACACTCTCAGAAAGAAAGAATGTATTCACTAGGAGAAAAACCCCTCCTCTAAGCTCAGAAGCCCATCTTGCATTTCAAATGGGAACTAAGTCAAGAAGAAGCTTATAAGAATAATGTAGTTTTAATAATATCTGAGTACATGTGAAAAATTGAAAATGATTTCGATGAAATGGAGAGACAGCAGAAATCTTTTTTTTTTTTAATTTTTAAAAGTTTATTAACAATAAGTCATAACTACATCAACTGTAAGAGGATATATCATATAACAATACACAAAACGATTTCTGTATATACAATTGGGACACCAAAGGAGATTTCCAATACATATACCTTAGCTGGTACACTTTACCTAATCTGCGAACATACAAGCAAGGATGATTGTTGAACTACATCTCATGGACAAGATAACATAATTACTCCAGTACCACAATGGCCTCTTGATCACTCACACTTCTGGATTTATGATTGCCTGAAAGGGCAGCTGTGACGCTAAGAACTCATTTTTGGCAAGATGATCCAAGAAAGGGAACCACTTGGATGCAAAGTCAGAGGGTTTCAAGGGGTTTGTAGAGAGTTGCAATCTGTCAGATATTTTTTCCATTATAAGATGGTCCCACACCATCCTGTACCATATGTGTAAATCCGGGGGAACAGGTGATTTCCATTTGATTGCTATCGCATTCTTGGCAGCAGTCAAGAATGTGCGAATTAGGTCCCTCCGTTGGCGAGGTACAGGAGAGTCAGTCCAGACATCCAAAAAGATCAGTTCAGGGCTAGGAGGGATAGCGTGGGAGGTGATGGTTTTGATTTCTTTGAAGACTAAGCGCCAAAATCCTTGAATGGATTGGCATCCCCACCATACGTGTATAAACGTTCCCTGTTCACCGCACCCTTTCCAGCAGAGAGGGGATTTTTTGGGGTCTATCCTTGCTAGCTGCTGTGGGGTGAGATACCACCTGTGAAGGATTTTGTAATTTTGTAGTTTGGCATTAATGACTGGGGTGCTTAGTAGTTTGGAACTCCAAACCCGTTCCCAGTCAGACTGCGAGATGTCAACACCGCAATCTAGTTGCCATTTATCTTTCAGTGTCTCATTCTGTTTAGTATGGGAGTTAATCAGCATGTTATAGATTTTGGACAGAAGCCCTTTGCGGGAGAGAGAATCAGGTTCAAGAATCTTTTCAAATTCCGTCATAGGTTTGGATAGGACGTGCCCTATTTCCAGGTGTCTCAAAAAGTAGGTTAACTGAAAGTAGAGGTACCACGGAACCTCCCCACCGAGCTTGCGGGCTAGTTCTGTTCTGTCTAAGATGCCAGTTTTAGATGTTATATCTATCAGCCTCTTGCTCCTAAGGCTCTCCCAGGTTGATGAGTTTGCACTATTATGTTGAGGCGGTGCCCCGTCATGTGAGGTCAATAGTGAGAATCTAGATATTTTAGGGATCAGTTTGGACCTGTGTTTATCCCAGAGCTTCAGAAGGGCCATGAGGAAGATGTTTCCGCTCGATGAAGTGGAGCGGTGAGCAGTATTGGTCCAGAATAGTTCGCCAATCTTGTGGGTTTGATGTTGTGAATGCAGCACATCCATCCAGTCAAAGTGTGTGTTATGGTGCAAGATTTGAACTACATCCGATAGCCTAGCTGCTGTATAGTACATGCCAACATCAGGGAAGTTAAATCCCCCTTTAGAGCGTTTGGTCCTCAGAATCTTAAACGCTATTCTGGGACGCTTATGATCCCAAAGAAACCTATTGAGGGACGTCTGCCATTGGCTCAGTAAGTGATGGGGAATCTGTATTGGGACTGTTCGGAAAAGGAATATTAGTTTTGGAAGGATGAAGGATTTGATCAAGTTATACCTCTCAAACCAAGATAACGTTTGTTTGTTCCATTTGAATAATACACTCTTAATTTCTTTCATCAGCAGCTGGTGATTAAGTCGGAGCAGGTGGTCCGGGTTTTGGGGGATATTTACGCCTAGGTAATGTAAGTGGGAATGTGCCCATTGATATGGGTAGAGCCGTCTGATTTCGTTATTCACAGGAGCAGGTAAATTTATGGGGAGGAGACTAGACTTATTCTGGTTAACCTTTAGCCCTGAGATTAGTTCAAATTGGGCCAATTCTTTGTGGAGGTACGTCAGGGAGTCTAGAGGGTGAGAGATAAACAGTAGAATGTCATCAGCGAAGAGACACAATTTAAAGGTGTTGTCATTGACCTTCATTCCATGGATTTGCACATTAGACCTTATAGCTTCAGCGAGGGGTTCGATCGCTAGAGCAAAAAGGATGGGAGACAACGGGCAACCTTGTCGTGTGCCCCTGTGGAGGGTGAGTGAGCGGGAGGAGACACCATTGGTTTTAATTTTTGCATGGGGGCAGTCATATATGGCTTTAATTACATGTTGGAAGTCAGAACCAAAATTCATATGGGACAGGAGCTCTTGTAGGTAGGTGATTTCAAGTGAATCAAAAGCTTTCTCTACATCTAGGGATAGGAGCAGTAGTTGTTGATTGTAGTGCTTGCTATGAGTTAGTATATTTAAAGCTTTATAGATGTTCTCCGAGATATCCCTGTTGGGGATGAAGCCTATTTGATCTTTACTAATATATTTCCCTATAAAAGAGTTCAGCCTTTTTGCTAGGATCGAGGTAAAGATTTTATAGTCTGTGTTTAGGAGAGATATTGGGCGGTAAGAGCTAGGGTTCGAAAGATCCTTGCCCTCCTTGGGAATTAATGTAATATTAGCTTCTGACCATGTTCCAGGTAAGGTGCCTAACACAAAAATGTCATTGCAGGCCGAAAGCAAGGGCTGGTGCAGTGTCGCCGCAAATTTCTGATAAAATTCCGCCGGGAAGCCGTCCGGCCCCGAGGCTTTATTGCGTTTCAAGCCCTTGATGGAGTCAAGGAGCTCAACACTGGAGATAGGACTGTCCATTATCATCTTGTGGGACTCCGCTAATTGTTTAATATTTTTGTGCTTAGACAGATATAGTTTGATGTTCTCTTTGTCTGGCTTGGATGAGGAGTATAACTTGGAATAAAAGTCTCTAAACACTTTTACTATATCGACAGGTCTAGTGAGCACCCGGTTGTTGGAATCCTTGATAAGCCTGATATGCCTATTGATTTTTTTGTCTTTGACTTTCCATGCTAGGTATCGTAGGGATTTAGGGGAGTGGTACCAGTATTTTTGCTTTAAGTATAAAAGGTTTTTCTGAATTTGTTGAGTTTCCAATGCCTCTAGGGTTTTACGTTCGTGTAGTAGCTGTTTATATACCTTTTTACTGCCATTCCTTTTGTGTAGACGTTCTAGGGTGTTAATTTTGTCAATCAGGGTCTGTTTCTGCTGTGTTTTAGCTTTGTATAGAGATGCTGAGAGCGCTATTAACCTCCCTCGCAACACCGCTTTAAGCGCGTCCCACACCGTTTGGGTTGAGGTTTGTCCCGTTCTGTTTTCTTCTAGATACTGTTTGATATATTGTTCTATTGTTGTGGTAGTGCTATCATTGAGTAAGAGGTTTTTATTGAAGGTCCAATACCTTTCCCTAGGATAATCAGAGGTTAGGTTTACCCTACAGTCCACCCAGGCATGGTCCGAGTAATCTATGGCACCTATCTCAGAGTGGCTCACGCTATTAGAAAGGTCTGTTGATACAAGGATGTAATCGATCCTTGTGTATACATCATGCCGTGAGGAGTAATAGGTGTAATCCCTAAGCGTTTTATTTTGCTCCCTCCAGGCATCGATTAGATGAAAGCGAGTAAGGAGCGCCAGCAGCTTCGAGGTTGAGGATGAGGCGTTAAGTACCTTTTTGGGATTGGCGTTAGTACGATTAAATGAGGATTTATCCAATTTATGGTTCTCTATCAAGTTGAGGTCCCCACCTACTATCACCGGTCCCTCTTGAAAGTTCTGTAGTTTTTGCAGTGTTTCAGATAAGAAATCAAGCTGGCTTGCGTTAGGTGCGTATATTGAGGCCAGTGTGACCATCCGATCATCCAGTAGGCCTTTGATGAAGAGGTATCGTCCCTTAGAGTCTTTTAGACTAGCCCTATGTACAAACTGGCAATTTTTAGTTAACAGTATTGCCACTCCTCGGGCCTTTGAGGAGCCTTTCGCATGAAACTGCATTTTAATCCAGGGGGCCTTAAGCTCCTCATCGTGCACCGCATGGAGATGAGTTTCTTGAATCATAACCACATCCGCATTAAGTTTTGCTAATTTCGATAGGACCCGTCTCCTTTTTATAAGGTTGTTAAGCCCCCTTAAATTTTGGGTGACAACATGCAAACCTGATTGCGAGGTCATTGCTAAGCAATCAGGTACCCTGTGATTGAAGTGTGAGGTTCTTTAGGCCAAAGTGGTACTATCGGAGTGTTACAAGCAAATAAGGTGCTTCCGTTGCCAACCGAGCAGTACTGCGTTAAGATAGTGCAGCTTGGCACGGGCAGGTAAGGTAGGCAAAATAAGAAGTTATCGACACTAGTGCTAAACACAGCTAAGTTCTCCTAACTATTTACATGCAGGAAGAAAATATTATACCTCAAATCCAACTATATAACATATAACATATAACCAAACTGGTTATGAGAGAGGAATCACACAATAATTCGCAGACAGCTGACTGCAAGATTGACTTCTCCAAAATAATAGGACCCTCCTCCCCCGTCTCTAAGACACTCAGGAGTGTGAAGGTCGATTTGAAATGGATAATAAAGTAGTTGATTACCCTGTATCTATATGTTAGGCTATATGAATAGATGGTTTAGCAGCTATGATCAATTAATGGAGGAGTTTGCAAGTGTGGGAGATCAAGTTGATACGTATACACAGATATGAAGTGGCTTCAAGGATAATCAATAAGAGGCGGTTACTCAGAAATTAATTGTTGATAGTGCTTCTTACGTCCTCAATCAGTGCAAAATCAATAAGCTATTAATCAAACCCCCCAATATTAGACAACCCACCTCCCTCTCCCCTCAATTAATTATGATATTTCAAGTTGATTAGAGATAAATATTAAAACAGTTGATGAGATCTTAAGATTCAACCCCTATATCACTTTATGAAGCCCTACTAATCCCTAATGGGTAGTCAATCACGTGGGGTATATTTGATCAATTGGAGAATTTATTGGCTTTCCCTTATGTGGTAGAAATAAAATAAAAAAAAAATTATTAACTATGCGATGTTAGTGTTTACTAATTTCAGCAATGTGAATCAATCCCCCCAGAATCAAGTACTGTTAAAAAGATTTCCCTCTACCCTCCCCCCCTTATTCTAGATTAAAATATATTTAATGAATTAATCAATCAGCTAGTGTAACTAGCGCGTTTTGTATCAGGGTTTATGACAGTTGGGAAGGTGGTGTTAATTAATTAGGGAAGGGAAGATCTCAACGTGGCTGAAAATCACAGTGGTGGCCCCCCCGCACAACTGATCTATCAATTAGAATCAAGTGGGCTATTTGAGTGGCAGGGCAAGCAAGGAGATCGCAAATAACACTTTAGTAATTAAGTACTGGTTATCTCGTTGCTAGGCAGTCTTCAGAAGCTCAGCGAGGAGAACCCCTCTGAGCTTCGGCTTCAGACCAACAGAAAAGACTGCCTGTAAAAAGGAGCTAAATAGAGCAAAAAAGCCCCTCATTCAATCCCACCCCGCCCCCCTCAAATGAAATGGATAGTATTAGCTTTAAACATTCTACTTCACACGGACATGTCAATCAGAACTGTCGTTGTTAGGCATCACGGGCAGCAATCTTGTTGGTCTTCTGTGGCGAGAAAGGCATGCTGCGTTTCCTCCGTTGTGCGCCCGCTTCCGTCTCCATGGCGATTTCAATGCCGAGCTCCTGCATGAAGCGACGTCCCTCCTCAGGCGTCGAAATGAAATGAATCTTGCCGTTGGTATTAACACGGAGCGTAGAGAAGCGGGTCCAGCTGTAGTCGACTTGGGCTGATCTGAAACCTTCTGTTACGCTTTTAAATTGCCGTCGTTTTTCAAGTATTTCAGAAGGGAGATCTGTGAAAACATTAATTCTTGCTCCTTTGTACGTTAGAAACCTTTTCATTCTGGCCGCTTCCAGGATTTGTTTTCTCATTTTCCAATCGACGAACATCGCCACTACGTCTCTCGGCCCCTTCCTCCGTTCATTATTTTTGGCGCCAATTCTGTACGCTTTAGAAATGGCGACGGTTGCTCCCTCCTGCAATTGTAGTTCACTTGCCAGCCAGTCAGAGAGAAAAGTAGAAAGATCTACGTCTGCTGTAAAATCCTCCTCCAGTCCTCTGAACTTCAAATTAGAACTCCTCAGCTGAAATTCAATGTCCAGGATTTTGCTTTGGACTTTGTTGTTCTCAGACTGGAGGAGCCGAACATCGTCTTTTAAAGCTGCCGTTTGGGACAAGGCTTGGTCTGTCCTTTGAGCTACCGCATCTAGCACCAGCTTAACATCATTTATTTGTTTAGATAGGGGCTCCATCATGATAGAGATCCGGTCAGCAAAGCTCATTTCGATCTCTTTTAGCAGCGTTTTCAGTGCAGGGTCATAGGGTACGGCCGATAGCTTCCGTGCCTCAGCTGAGCTTCCCGCGGCCGCCATATTAGCCCTTCCTCCCTCCGCTTCCCCCTCAGCACTTTCAGCTTGAGAACTAGGGAAATACGTTTGTAAGTTCTTTACTGCTTTTATATTTTGCTTCTTGAAAGACTGATCCTGCTTACCCTTCATGTCAATTTCAAAAACGTGAAGTAGAATGTGTTGTTTTAGGGGCCTGGGGTGGAATCAAGACGGAGCTTCAGCACAACGCGTCCATCTCGCTTCGAGCCGACGCCACGCCCCGACAGCAGAAATCTTTAATAATTCATAGGTCAAGGGGTGATCCCTTGACATACTAAAATAACAATTAGTATTCTTCATTTCTCAGTGAGAAAGGTGGAAAATAAATAGCATAAATAAAAAAATAATTCAGAGATACTGAAGAAAGACCTTCATTGTCTGGCTGGAACAATGGCATTTCCTTGTAGACAAAACCTTCAATAAAGCTATCATGAGTTTTCATCAGCCTACTCAATGAAAGAAACAAAAGAAATAGCCTTTTACATACAAGACTACGAAAAATTGTCTAATCTTACCTATTTTTCTAAATGGGCCATTACAGCTAACCTCTAAAATAAAATAAATTAAGGCACATCCTGGAAAGTAAAAAAGGAGGTATTATATATGTTGCTAAGCACCTGCAGAATCAAATTTTAGGGAACCTGTTGCTGCATGGTTGAGAAGACCTTGCCCTCCCCCAACCACTCATAACCCTTTGATTTCCAATATGGTGCACTTGGGTGCCATGGCAACCCACAAGTGTGTTTCCTAGTGTCCACTTCTTTCTTCCCCAAAGATCTCTTCCCCAAAGCAAACAGCTGATTCTTTGTTTCCTCCACCTAACTGGAACAAGAAGTCCTTCAGAGGAGCCCAGGAGACATTACATTTGTGTTCATATAGAGCATTGGAAACAACTACTTCTGTCATAAGAGGATGCTTGACTTGGGACCTCCCCTGCTTGCGGGGAGGGCAGAATATAAATATGATAAAATAAATTTTGTGATTAGCCCTTTCCTCCATGACAGCCATTTTAATTGGATACACCACCACAGCATCCACTCTGTGGTGGCACTTATATACTGTTTGTCCAAAGTCTCAGCCCCCTCCCCCACACTCACTGGCACTTTGGAGGGAGTTTTGGATGGTGGCCACTGCATGGAGACTGTTCCCCAGCCAAGGAACAGCAACTTATCCAGGGTGTGACGTTGAAGGAATGTCCAGAGCCTCAGACGCTGTAGCGACCGGTCCTGGGAAGGCCCTGCCTTTGCTGCTCAGCCTGCTGGTGGGAACAAAGGTGACTCAGGGAGTACGGTTGCCGTTCCTTTGCTGGGGGATCCCCCGCTCCCATCCTCCACCCCCACCCCCCCTTACCTGGCTAGCAGGGGGGCACAGGCATCCCAGGAGCACGCTCCAGGGTGGTGTGGTGTGTACCTGGGTGACGCAGTGCACTCCAGCAGGATCAGCCCGGATCGGGCCATTTATTAGATTTATATCCTGTGTTTTGACCGCAAGCTGATCAAAGTGGGATAGAACATTTTAAAATATAGCATAAGCTTCTGTCTTCATCCCCATTCCCAATGTATTAATTCCTGCTAGTCACCTCAGATGTTATTCTGTTAGTGACTTCACAGTGGTAACTGGGTCAATGCTCTTTAATGTCCTGGGAGCCAAAGAGGGAGGAGCTAAGTGCTGATTTGCCTCAGATGTTACTGTGTTAATGGCAGTGCCTTGAATGGTGTGTGTAATTTTTACACTTCCCAAGTGTATAATTTGACTGTAAACTCACATTTGCTAAAATGGATATTCCATTAAATGAATAGTTCCCATCTGCTTTCTATCTCACATTAACAACATTAACAACATTCCTAGCTCATGCAAATACTGCATGTGCTGGAGGTTCAAAAGATGATGTACACAAATACCTTTAACATGTACATTATCATTTGGACCTTTAACGTGCTTTCACACAATCCCCTTTGCCTGTTGTGTGATGCTTCACATGATAATTTCCAGGCTGCACTGATGTGTAAAATGCAGCAGCCTGTATTTTAGTTGGTAATTTGAATATTTAAATCCTTTTTTGTTGGAACACATACTGGAAATACAATCCAGTTTTACTTACTTCATTTATTTACTGTATTTATCGTCCTTCTTTTTCACTGAGTCATGATGGGTTAGCAGTGTAAGCCCATGCAAATCAACAGGATGTGACACAGAACAAGTGACATAATCAGAGTCGGATTACAGAAATCTGAAACAAAGGAAAAAGTATTACATACGATGTGTTAAACAATGCAGAAAATGCTGTTACGTAATTAGAAGACAATGTAGTAGGAGCAGGGTAATACATATAGCAAACAGATAATAAATACATTATTCACACAGTCCACAGACGCATTCTTGTAAAAAGCACCTTCCTGAACCATTCCATTGTGATATATCTCTATCAGTTCTGCTCAGATCAACAATTGCTCCTGGAGATTCCCTCCTTCTAGGATCTCCATTTTGACTCAGTCAAAGCACTTGTTTTTAATGGCTGCCCCACCCTATAAAATGACCTGCAAGAAGAGGTGTTTAAAGAACCTTCTCTGGTTAGATTCTGCAGGCTTTGTAAAGCAGACTTTTATTCAGTGGGCATCTGCTGGCTAATTTTACAGTTATTGCTGCCAGGAGGGGGTGTTCTGTTGGCTCTGGTTTACAGGGTTTGGGGGAAAAACAAATTTGTTCTTGTTTGGACTGAGTTTCTGTGCTTTTCTATTGTTGCTTTGTTGCCCTGTTTTCATTCATTATTACGTACCACTAGCAGAGCAGTTAGAAGTGGGATAAAATTTTGGGAAGTACAGAATATAAAATACCGCCACTCCCATTTCTGATGCAAATTGCCCTTCAAAGACTATATGTTCTGTGGAAAGGAAATATTCGTGTGCCATAGCATTGCGGGGGGGGGGGGGGGGGCGCTGAAAGGAGATCTAAAACTAAAAAAACCCCACAAACACAAGGGGATCTGATCATGGTCTTCCTGAGTCTCATTTTATTGGGCCCTGAGGCATACAAGTTCCACAGCAAGAGTAGTGTTAGGAGAGGATAAGTCTTCCATGCAGATGGTCAAAGCAGTTCCTAATTCTGCACTGAGAGAGATCTGTTCGTAAAGGAGTGAAGAGATCTGGGGGTTCTCTCCCAGGCAGAAGTTCAAATGCCTTCCCTTCTCTTTCCATTTTTTGATGGAAAAGTACTTCAGGAAAATATTCATTTGTGTGCTCACAGATACTTGGAACATAATGACAGAGTTAACTCTAAATTATGCAGATAGTATGCTTTTAAAAAAACAGCAACTGTGAACATTTTAAACACTGGCTCTTCATAAATAGCTAAAGTTAAAAGAGTATATGACTCTTGAGGTGGAGAGCGGAGGAGGCGATTATATTACAGTAAACTTAGATATGAAGACTATTACAGAAAAGTTTACATTCAGCATAGATTTTACAAGAGGAGTAATGGGGTACAGGCACATTTTAAGCTTTTTATTGAAGCAGAGAAGGTCCGTGCCAAGGAAACCCACATTCCACACTGGGAAAACTCAGCTTAAATGCTGCATTCTGAGACACAGTGCAGAGGAAAGCCATGGCCAGATTCTGAAGAACTCCTTGAGGTGCACCTGATGCCTTATGAATGCTCAGTGGGGCACCAGCTCCTTAAGACACAATGGAAAAGAGCATGTGGAATCTCTACACTTGTTTCTCAGAAGGCCAGATCTCATATCTGTCCATACAGTCTGTCCATGTCACAAAAAACCAATCTACTGAAATGGCAACAGAACTGCCAAGAGCCACTATGGCCCCCAGGGCAAAGATTCCATCTGGGCCCTTCATATAACCCTGATTCATAACAAATCAAATCACTTGGTTTGTTGTTACCATGAATAGAATAACAATTGTTCATTAGGTAAGAAACAGTAAAGGAAAAGGGACAGAAATAGTAAAGAATATATTTTACTTAACTAATAGTTTACTCTGTACCTAGAGATGGGCACGAACCAGAAAATGGACCAAAATTTGACATGGACTGGCCCAGTTTGGCATTCGCAAACCAGAGGGTCGTGGGATGCACATTTCCCACAGACTCGGTGACTTTTGGGCTGGTCTGTCAGTCCGTTAGTCTGTGTCTTCCCCGGGACTTCTCCACCTGCCAGCTGAAGAAATGCACAGAGTTTAAAGCACCCATTTCTGTGCCCCTCATTAGCAAGCAGCACGGAACTGGGCACTCCTGGCAGGGCTGGCTTCACCTGATGGGCAGGGGAGCTTCCTCCCCAGCCGGCCAGCTGAAGCAAGTCGTGCTGGGTTGCAAAGCACCCCATTCCACATGGCTTGCAAGCTGAGCAGAAAGGGGTGCTTTAACATTTAAACCCCCTCGGCTTGCTCCAGCTGAACTGTGGGGACTCCCCCATGAGTTAGCTGGACCAAGCTGAGGGGGGTTTTAAAGCAACCCTTTCCGGGCAGCTTGCAAGCTGTGGGGAAAGGGGTGCTTTAACTTTTAAACCTCCTCAGTTTACTCCAGCTGCCTGTGGGGACTCCCCCATGGATCAGCTGGAGCAAGCCAGGGAGGGTTGCAAAGTGCCCCTTTCTGCACAGCTTGCAAGCCATGGGGAAAGGGGTGCTTTCACTTTTAAATGCCCTTAGCTTTCTCCAGCTGACCTGTGGGGACTTCCTCGCCTACCAGCTGAAGCAAGGCGCAGGATTTAAAGCACCCATTTCCATGCCCCTCGCTTGCAAGTGGCATGGAAACAAGTACTCCCCTACTGGGCTGGCTTCAGCTGACAGGCCCCCTGATGGACCGATCTGTGAACCCGATGGGTCTGTGAAAAGTTCATTGTCTGTAGTCCATGAAATGTGATGGACCACAGCCCGACAGCCCGTGGGTTTTTTCCAGTCTGTGCCTGCATCTATCTGTGCCAATTGCAATAGGATATGGTACAAAAAAAGTGAACAAGAAGCATCAGAAAGACTCCCTAGCCAAGGGACGTAGCTAGAATAGAAGTTCACTATACATTAAATACAGATGAGACACAAATTACCTAGGAATAAACCCCAATGAACCAAGTGAGACATCAGTCTCTCTCAAAAAGTATTCAACTGAAAAAATACTTATGTTTCTACTTAACCCAAAACAAAAAAGCAAGCTCACAACAATGTAAATAATACTAAAGGGAGAAGGAAAATTGGGGATCTGTGAAAAGTCCATGAAAAGGAGACGTTATCCAAGTGCCAGACAATTTTTAAAATGGAAGCACAACATTGCCACAACTAGAATCTGTCTGTATTACTTCATAACTACTTTGCCACAACTAGAATCTGTCTGTATTACTTC
Source organism: Eublepharis macularius (assembly GCF_028583425.1). Classification (NCBI taxonomy): domain Eukaryota; kingdom Metazoa; phylum Chordata; class Lepidosauria; order Squamata; family Eublepharidae; genus Eublepharis; species Eublepharis macularius. The sequence goes on from NC_072790.1 coordinate 195,234,869, forward strand.
ATAACTACTTACTCAGTTTGTGTCAAGATTTCACTAGGGTTTAGCTCAAGAATTTGTTTTCAGCACAGGTTGAGACCTTGAAGAAAAATGATTCTGGGCATGCACAGAATGGCTTCCCCTCAACACAAAATGAAGGCAGCCTTCTTTCTTCCCATGCATTTTAATAATTTAATAGCTTTTTCAAAGATCCCGAAGAAGCAGTGGAATCACTGAACTATATTTTTAATCCCTCTGTAAAAAATGAAGATAAGGTAGCTACATGCCTTGTAGCTTTCATATGAATAAAACAGGAAGTTTGCTGGATAAAACTGAATGTCTTACCAGTTCAACATCCTTTTTGTGACACTGGCCAGCCAGATGCTTCTGGAAATCCCACCAGCAGTGAAATTATAGAGAGCAGTGAGGCCTGCCAATGGCTGCAGCCAGGCCTTGCCCATGAGTCCCCCCTCAAACACCAAAACTGAAAAGGGCCCTGCCCCTCTCCCTGCCTTTTAATGACAGAAACTAAGACTGGAAGGCTGTCAATATTGTTGTGGTTGCCTAGCAACCCCCCCAAATGGTAACTGCAGAGGGCATTCATTTCTTGTAGAAGGATCTGTCTTATCTATTCATGGCTCTAATCTCTGGATCTAAGTACCCACAGATTGGGCTATGTTGAGAATTAAATATATTGACAGGCATGGAACCCACAAGGAGTTGTGGGGATATCTTATTTAACCTCCCCCCACTATTTCCTCATTCCTGTCCCTGAAAGCTCCCACAGCCTCTCCCCTTTTCCTGATTTTTTTCTCCTTCCCACCCAACAGCCAACCTACCTATATCTGTCCCCTCTTCAACTTTCCCTCTTGCCCCCCTCCTCAGCAGCCTCTACCCAGGATAACTATGGCCCAGTTGCTCAGTAGCAAACCTTCAAGAAATTGCAGGAGGCACCTTACTGTCTCCTGTATCTTCTCCTTACGCTTTTTTCTCTTGGTTTTATAGCTTCATAGCTTTATAGCTTTATAGCTTATTGTATGGTGGTTATATGCTGTTTATATGGTATCTATGTATTTCATATACAGGTATGTATAATATAGAAACAATGCATAATACTCTTTTATTGGTGCATAAATAAGGTTGAAAAATGCATATGTTTCATGGGAAATTTTGGTGTGAGCGAAGAGAAAAGGGTATGAAAATAAAGCATCACATTTTCACTCTGTACTTGGGGAGAAGTGCAATTTAAATAGGTATTTTCAAGCCAAAACAGCAGGGATGAGGAACTTGAAATCATCCCTACAATGATGTGTTGAGCCCAGTGAGATGCTTTTCAATTTCCAAAAGAATTTACACGTCTAACAGTTACACAGCCCCTTTAAGCACATAAGCAGAAAGTTACTCATTTTTCAAATGAATAAATGTAACATTATTCTGATTTCTAACCTACATTTTCCAATGACAAATTTGTAGCTCGCACTCATAGCCAGTACAACTTTGAAATAAAATGTTACTGTAAGCTGGTGCAACTTTCTTTTGAATACTGAAAACATAAATCAAGAGCCTCAGTGAGCCAGATCTCTTGATGGGATCTCAAAAGGAGTTTGCAGGATGACAAAACTTCAAAAGTCCAGCGGCATTACTGTGGTGAAATGGGGTTCAGGCAAATGGACCTGCTCCACTGTTTCTGATTCCTTTTTCCTATTGGAGAACTGCGAAATAGCAAGAACCCCTGGCTGACTCGTCTACATTCTTCAGTGATGGAGCTTTCCTGCTAGCATAAAGAAATAACAAAGAACATATTGCAAGCCTTGTTAGATGTGCATATCCTTGATCTACATGAACAGCCCTCAAAATTCTGTCTTAGATCATTAAGCAGCCAACACAAAACATTTTCCTTTTCCTTTCTGTTCCCCCCCTCCCTTTTGTGTTCCTTGCGTTGACTCTGATTTGGGCTGGGAAATTATTTTAAAAGTCCCTAATTAAAGGTGAGGCACATCAAAGCACAATGTTAGGCCTTTGCAGTTGTTTGATCAGAGGAAACTGAAATAGCATAAAAATAAAGAATCCTGGGTTGAACAAAGGAAAAGCAAAAATGGGGAAACAGCAAGGATGAGAATATCAAAATCACCCTTAGCATCTCTGAATGAACAGGAATTCTGTAAAAGCAAGCCCCCCTCCTCCCCACTTCATAGTGTGCATTCAGTGTACATAAAGGGAATGTCTGCAAATTAATTTAAATTCTTTCAAGAGGGCTGTGGCATAGTAGACAGAGGGATGAATGTAGACTTAGAGACCTGGGCTTAAACCCTCATTAAACCATGGACCACAATGGGTGATCACCATATGCTTCTTGATCCTGTGCTATATAGGCTTTCCTAGGCTTTGGCATCCATGCATTCCTCCTTCCATCTGCTGAGTAATATCACTCCCACTGTGTCCTTCCTTGCTGACAACCATGTCTGGGAAATCCCGTCCCGCTATTAGAGTGGGGTCAGTGAAAGAGCCTGTATGGATAGAAAACGCAGAAGATGTTTGGCTTCTTTTTTCTTCCCACAGTTTTTAATTTTTGCATGTAGATAAGTTCTAAGACTTGCAGCAGGACCATCAGAATGCCCAGATTAGTGCTGTGGTTTATAAGAAGAGCAATTCAATATTTTCATGTGGTGCATTAAAAGGAAGTTAATATGTTGCATGAAACCCCTGCCTTTTTTTTAAATGATCAATCTAGGCCATGATTTATAGTTGGCTTTAAAAAACACACAGATGCACAACCTTCTCATTGGCGTTAATAGTTTTTATGGAGTAGCATATGACCTACAATGTCTTCAGTAGCAACCCTCTGTGATTAGGCAAAGTTAGGAATATGTGTCAACAGGAAATGGGAGAATCTGAATATTTCACAGTAGCCATTCCCAGAAACCTTTTCTTTAGAGGTAGGTGATGAATATGTGACTCTCTTGTGGCCATCACTTCCAATCTGGGAGATGTGTGGTTAATTTGGAACTTTCAAAGCCTTCTGCATGTGTGATTCCACAGGACCTGGAAGACAGATGAAAATGTTAATGATTTCCAGTTAATTTGCTTTTCACTATTCTTCAAGGCTAGCAAGGGGAGCAATGTGCTAAAAAGTATTTAACAATTGATTTTTGCAATGTTCAGGGTCTGTTCAGAAGTGAGTAGCCCGAAAACCTTCAAAATCTGAGAATGTATAAAGGAAATTACATGTGAGCTGTATATATGCATGTGATTACATGCCCATCCAATTTCTGAACATTGGGTAAACTCATCATTATGCACATATGCCTGGTTTGCCCATGATTTCTTTCACATGAGAATTTGTTCCCAAACCCTCTCCAAATGAACCACAAATTCCCCAGACTGGGAATGCCTGTCACAGGAGATTACTCACTACTGACATCTGAAGCAGAGGCTTCTGGGAATTGCTACTGTGAAATATTCAGCCCCCCTCCATTTCTTGTTGACATGTATTCCTATCTTTGTCTAATCACAGGGTGGCTATCGTTGGCATAGTGAGTCATATCTTTGAGATTACTTCCTCTGTTCCATCTACCTTGGCTTTTATACTGGCTGACCAACCTCACTCCCATGATGCCCTGCCCTCTTGCTGATTTCTTCTCTCAGAATCTGGCATGGAATTACACCATACCCTTGACTCCTGAAGAGTGAGGGCTCAGGCTTCCTCCTGGCTGGAGGCTGCATTGGTTACTGGCCTGGGCAGCCACTACCCATACCTTTGCCGCCACAACCCCAGTAGCACTGTGTCAAGCCAGGCTCTTGTTCACTGTTCCCAGTCATGGGTGATGCTTCCTCACCAAGTTTGCTCCTGTTGGGTGCCACTCACATGTCCCACAAGGCAGGGCTTCTTCAGAGCTAGGACACATCTCAACATCCATGGGCTTTTCACAGTCTCGTTGCCACCTTAAGTCAGTCCAGTCTCAGTCACATCCGTCTTATTCCTAGCGAATCAGTATGCTGGATCCAGTAGCTGGGGTCTGATGGGTGTTTTCCAGCTCTGGAGATGTAATCATATGCCATACATTATATAGAAATATAACATGATGTTATATATTAAAAGATGTTTGGCAATATTTACATTATGGGGGCCCATATTGCAAAATAAAGCCAAGTTCTCTTCCTTTGCTTCCAACAGCTTTGCTTTTATGTCTTAGAAGGCATGTCCAAGAATAAAAGAAAAGCTTAGTTAGGTTGTTCCCAGGGACTGTTAGTAAGAGTAATGAAATACGATAAAATAAAAATGCATTTAAATGTGCCTATCGGAACATTCCTCTCCAGTGAGATGTGACTTAGAAGAAACAGTGAAAAGTTCAGTTACTTGAGTTTTCCAAAAGAACCTGAAGGAGTATTTGCCTAGGAAGATGCTCAGTAAGTAAAAAGGAAAAGGTCCCCCTTCTCTTTTAATTTATGATCAGTGCAATTCTAAGCAGAGTTACCCCAGTTTAAGCACATTGATTTCAATGGGGTTAGACTAGAATAACTTTTCTTAGGATTGCACAAACTGTGTCCTAGATATATAAAACTAAGATTTTTAAAAAGTGTACAATGAATATGTAAAAACTAGAGATGCTGGAACAGCCATCAATTCAGTTTGACTCACATCCTGTTTGCTTGTTGCAAAGAGGGAGCCAGTTTGGTGTGGTGGTTAAAAATGGTGAGACTCTAATCTGGAGAGCCAGGTTTGATTCCCCACTCCTCCACTTGAAGCCAGCTGGGTGACCTTGGGTCAGTCACAGCTCTTCTAGAGCTCTCTCAGCCCCACCCACCTCACAGGGTGTTTTGTTGTGGGGATAATAGTAACATACTTTGTAAACTGCTCTGAGTAGGTGTTAAGTTGTCCTGAAGGGAGGGATATAAATCGAATGTTGTTGTTGTTGTTGAGGGACCCTTTGTTCCCACTTGTTCAGCAGATTGTTTTGTTCAGTTACTTCCTAACATTGCATTATAGTGCAGTCAGCTTTTTGCCTGTGCACAAACTCACACAGCCTAATTGAGTTCTACTCCCTGACCCCTTACTGAGCTGCTCCTCCACTTGGTAGACAGTTGCTTAAACAGACAGTTAAATGGGTCATAATTCATATACATCAGTCATAAATAAATGCAGTTTTTTTGTGTTTTCTTAAAAACAAAAATCCCACTTTTTGGTGTTTGGCTGCCGATCTGTTTGGATCAGCAGCATACTGATGCATGCACAGTTTGGGGGAAAAAAAACCAGTTCAAACCTGTTTGGTAGTCTTTTTGAGTCATTTGGTGCCAAAGTAAAAAAAGATTGCCTCAGTTAAACCACTTAAGTTTAACTGTTGAACATATTTGATGCAAAATTTACAAAATTCCTCATAAAAACTAAAATTAAGTCTTGCGTTCCTTTAAGACTAACAGGTTTATTGAAGTGTACCCTTTCATGGACTAGAGTCTACTATCAGATGCAATGGATTCTCAGTTAATTATGCGCGCGCGCACACACACACACACACACACATTTCCCTCACTCTGCATATAAGTCTATTGATAGGTAAAAATGTAGCTTTTTACATTTCCCTAAAGGAATAAATGTTCAAAAGTAAATGGGTGCACCCAGTGAAACCTCTAAACTGGGTGATAAACTGCTTCCTCCTACCCAGTGTACCCCCTCCCCCAATCCAGCTATAGAGAACCAAGCTTGCCTGTTTTTACCTGCACAGCCTTCCACTGGGTTTTATTTCTTGGTCATGCTGAAGCGTGATAGAGTTTTAGAAGGGTGGCACTGGATGGGTGATCACAAACAGAGATGTATTTTTAACAGTCTACATTTAAGCTTATGCTACATGCATTCAGACGTCCAATATAACTGTGGTTAACTAAAAAAATGTTCATGAACCTGACTTGATGGTGCTACTGCTGTCACTCTAGAAAGCGTGCAGAAGTTTGGATAGTTTGGCATCATTCATTTCCAGTAAAATAAAGTCGTAAATAGCTTGCCTTGTTTTGGAAAAGTCTTGCCAAGATCAAGTTTGTGTAGGAGGTTGGCTTCTGGGTAATTTATTAGTTTCCCAATATTTGCTGACCCAGTGCAACTTTTCCATATGTATTTCATTCTCGAGATTATTTTGCAAGGTTTTACAGGGTGAGGAGGAAATGTTACTTTGGAGTCAACTCTTGTTCTCTCATTTTCTGTTATGGAACAAAACGAACAAAATGGACTAACTGAAAGGGAACACAGCTAAGAAAAAGTTAGATGATCAAAGGGGGGAAAAAGCAACTTGGCCAGCCGAATGCACAATGTACACCGTAGCCTGTCTGTGCTGTTTCCCTGAAAGAGATCTGCTAAAGGAAGAACACAGTGGTTCAAGCCAATGACTTCCACTCAGGGTCCAAGAAGCTGGCAACAAGATCTGAATCTTGCTGACAAGCTAGTAACCTGCCACGTTGCACTAACAGTCATGCTTTCCTCCTTTACCATACATTGTCTGGGGTGTGACTGCTGAGTGATGGGTCTCTGTGTGAGATCCAATCCTTTTAAAAGCCAATTGTTTTAGTCAGTGTCATACAAGACACCATGATGGATGGGGTACTTGTCTCCAAGCCTCAAAAGTGAGGGATTTAAATCCTGCTTCTGGGAAGTCTTTTGAATTTCTAGGCTCTTTTCAAGCTGTGCAGAAATGTAGACTGCAACCCTAGCCATTCCTTCTTAGGAGTAAGTAGTCATGAATGCAGTGGGATATAGTTCTGAGTAAGGATGCAGAAGATCCAATAATCTGATTAAGTAAAATAATCCAAATAAAAACAAAAAGGCTGAATTCGCTAGAGTGATGTAAAGTACTTTTTAGCAGTTTTAAGTGCACTAGCATCAGGTTTCTGAATCAATGGATGGCCTTGCAGGAAGGCTGATTTACAATCACATTGTACTCTTCCTGTGGTTTACAATGCACAGGATTTTGGTCCAATTCTCTTCAGGGGCCACCTGTGTAAAGTTGAGACAAACATTCATTTTTCTATAGGAAACCAGCATAACATCTGACCTGGTAAGGTAGCCCACAATCCATGTTCAGTGGCTCATTGGGAGCATGCTGTTTTTGCTTGGACTACAAAATTGGAGTAGGAGTGAGGGTTTGTTATGCACCTGGCAGACTGCAACACAGGGTATGTGGGCTGTGTTTGGTTTGGTGATTCATTTTGTGCGGATCAAAGTATCACCATTTCTGGGAAATATTTCAGCTGCTCATTGGTCAAATGGCATACCGAATAGTAATAATCACCAATTAATATTTTATAGCAAAAGTAATGGTGTGAGCAACCAGCTTCTTTTAGCATGAATGATTTCATCAAGAGGTTTTCAATTGTGGGAGTTCCGGTGAGGAGGGCAAGGAAGGTGGATGCCCAGCTAGTGAGCTGAGGGACGACACTGCTAATATGCCATGTGGGAGTTTTTTTCCACTCGACTATCTGCTTGGATCATAGACAGATCGTGAATTTATCCCATCTGCATTCCTAAGACTGCTTGCTGGGGGGGGGGGGCTTTTTGCTGAGACGGAGGTTTTGGCATTGGTTCCTGCCACAGCATTTGGAATCTGGGAATGTTATCTTCACTCATAGCAGTGCTGGAGCCGATAATTGACACCAAAGAGAAACGAATGGCCTCTCCCGTAAATGGCTAGCACAAATGGAGGGATTATCCCAGGGAGAGTCAAAATTATTACACACAAATTTATACTTGAAATATTATTTACTGTATATCTTATTCATTGTCCACAATGCTTATAGTTCCTATAGCAATTTACACAAAACTCAAAGTCCCCAGACTTGTTCACAAAAGCAGTCCTGTGTCCAATTGGTCCCAAATATGTGTTCTCTTGATCATAGGAGTGTTGAACAATGCAATCCGGGCCGTGCGCCCAATCCGGGGCCGGCTGTTCATCGGATTTTGTGAATATCTTCTTCAGGGGCGTGGCCTAATAAAAATAGTAAAGTAATACAAAGCAATCAACACTTCCCCCCTTTTTTTTCTTTTTTATCTTAACATCATCAAAAACCAGAACCGAACACTTATAGTACTGACCTCTGCGATCAACCTCTCATACACTTCACCACTTTTTACAAATGCTCCAAGGACCAGGCGGCGGTATCTTCATTAGCACGCCCAGAGCAACTCATAAGAACCAGTATAAATACAATGCTTCCTTGAACTCTTAAAGGGAAACGCATCCACTTCTCATATTACAAAAAACATTGTAAGGATAAATCAAGATTCAGACCCAACGGATGCTTGGTTTGTAACGTGTGTATCCAAAATGCTTCCTTCTGTAATAACATTTTGTAATCGCCTTTCTGCAAAACGCTTAATACTGCCACCCGAAAATCCGTTTCAGGGTGTTGGTGGGAGAGAAAATGCTGTGTCATAGGAGCCTCCATTACCTTGTTCCTAATGCGGGAAATGTGTTCCAAAATCCGTGTCTTAAGTGATCGTGTGGTACATCCCACATAATACAAAGGACAGGTACATTCAATTACATATACCACATTAGATGTTTGGCACGTGACAAATTGGTTAACTGAAATATTCTTGCCCTTAATAACCAGTTCATGACCCTCCCAGATGTTTTTGCATATCCCACAACGTCCGCATTTAAAGATACCCACCGGTAAATGCCTATCAATAGTAATCTCAGTTACTTTCGCCCTAACCAGAAAATCCCTTATGCTTTTATTACGTCAAAGGCCACATAAAGGGTGTAAAGCACAACCCTCAATGTCCCTGACTAACGGCCAATGTCGATTAACAATCTTTTTGATCTCATTAGCTAAAGGGGAAAATTCTAATGCCCACTTAATTCTGTTATCGTTAGTTCGTTCCTGTGTCTGAAAGAGAGAAGCCCTATCCCTAGCCCGTGCACGTGAGAGCGCAGACTGCACCACCCGCGATGGATAATGTCTATTTATAAATTGCTGGCAGAGCGCCTTGCCGTCCCTCTCAAAATCTTGTATAGTTGTGGAATTCCGCTTAATGCGCAACAGCTGTCCATAGGGGATGTTTGCTTTAAGAAAATAAGGGTGAAATGACCCAAATTCTAAATAAGAATTTCTATCCGTGGGTTTAAAAAAGGTTCGTACTTGAACTCTATTATTCACACTCCGGTAGGTAGTAACATCCAAAAAATTAATTTCTTGGGGATGATGGTGCCACTCGAATTTAACATGTTGATCCCTAGTATCCAACCACTCACAAAAAGATTCCACCTTGTCATTTCCCCGAAACAAAAAGTATAGATCATCAATAAATCTCCCATACCAAAGAATAGATGTGTGGAAGGGGTTAGATTCATGCAAAATATATTGCTCCTCCCATTGGCCCATAAATAAATTAGCAATACTTGGGGCCGCTGAACAACCCATAGCGACCCCTTTGATTTGCAAAAAGAAAGAGTTCTCAAACTGAAAATAATTCTTTTCTAAAATCAAATCTGTTAGCTGTAACAAAAATTCAACTGGATAAGAAAGATTGTGTAAGGATCTTAACGTGTCTTCAATGACCCTTCTAGCCGTTTCATGTGGTATAATGGTGTACAAGGACCGTACATCCATAGTCAAAAAAACGGTGTCTTTATCCAACTCTTTGCCCTCCACCTGTGCAATGAAATCCCGGGTATCCTTCAGAAGTGATCTGACCTGAAAAACGGCTGGCTGGAGCTCCGAATCCAAAAGAATAGCTAAGGGTTCCAAAATAGACCCGCATCCTGAAATTATCGGGCGTCCCGGGGGAGGTGTAATCTGCTTATGAATTTTAGGAAGAATGTAAAATAAAGGGATCCTAGGGGAAGTGACTAGGAGGGCCTTATGAACATGTTCATCAATATCACCCAATTCACGTGCTTCATCAACTACAATTTTAATCAAAAGTTTAACATCATCCGTTGGGTCTGAAGGTAACCGTAAATAACTAGTATCATCACGGAGTTGTCTAAGCACCTCTCCCACATACATAGTTCGATCCATTATTACAACACCACCTCCTTTATCCGCCGGTTTTACAATACGTTCCGTATCATTTTGTAATGTGCGCAAAGCCATTTGTTCTACTTTGGACAGATTATGCCAATTAGTCTGTTTCCGTTCCTCCAATACCTTAATGTCTTTCAATACCATGTACTCAAAAGTCTCAATCCTATGATCCATTACTGGTGGGACGAACTGTGACTGTCCCTTTAACCGCTGGGGTAGTATTCCAACCCCACTCAACGTCCCTTTGTCAGACTCTTTAAAGAAAACCCGAAGCTTAAGTTGTCTAATTAACTTAAAGATATCTATCCGTGTCTGAAGGGATCTATACTGTGGGGTCGGGACAAAGCCCAAGCCCTTGTTCAATACTGAAATTTCCGCCTGGGTTAATGGGCGGGAGGACAAATTAAAAATTAAATTTTCATTCTGCCCCTTGAAAAGCCTCTCCGTCTGCCTCTGTCTAAAAAAGAAGAAGAAGACGAGGATGGGGAACCTCTTCTAGTGGAAGTTATAGTCCTACTCCTAAGGTGTCTACTGCTTGGACCCTCATCCCCAGAACTATCCGAGACACCAGACGTTTCAAGATCTGAGAAAGAACTAATAGGCTCAGCCCAAGAGACCTTCCTTTGGCCACCCCTTTGCACATGTGTCTGATCCCACCAAAAATAGACTCTATTGTTAGCATAATCCAACGTGTCCCTTTTAAATTTTTGTACCTTAATTTCTTTAGTGCGCATTTCAAACTGTTTGACTTGTTTCTCAATTTCATTAATCCTTACATCGTAATCCGAAGCAGAAAGGGGTATCTTAAGAGCATCCTTATGAGTTTGAATCTCCTCTTGCAAAGACTCACTTTCTTTTCTACGTCTTCTAATAATAAGAAGCATTAAATCAAAGCTGCACTTATTTAAAATAGAAGCCCAATCAGTTTTGAACATATCATCTGACCCAAACATGCCCGGTGGCTTCTGGAGACGAAGACCCCGGGGTATGCGTTGGGCAGAAAAATAATCAAATAAAGTCGAAGCATGTAAATCAAACTTAATTTTCTTAGACATGAGAAATTTAAGCGTATCCCATTCATCCTTAGGTGGAGAACCCGTCTCCGTGATGACAGAAGTCATTCCTGCCAGAATCTGCTCTTGTTCCTCTGCCGAAAAGGCTAGTGTATCCTTAAACGATGCCATATTACAAGAACAAAGAGAAACGAATGGCCTCTCCCGTAAATGGCTAGCACAAATGGAGGGATTATCCCAGGGAGAGTCAAAATTATTACACACAAATTTATACTTGAAATATTATTTACTGTATATTTACTGTATATCTTATTCATTGTCCACAATGCTTATAGTTCCTATAGCAATTTACACAAAACTCAAACTCCCCAGACTTGTTCACAAAAGCAGTCCTGTGTCCAATTGGTCCCAAATATGTATTCTCCTGCAGGACCACATCGGGAAAACCTCATCTTACATCAAAGATTCAGCAGATTTCATCAACAAAATCAGTTCTCTGAAACTCAATCCACAAGACATACTTGTCAGTTTTGATGTTGTATCCCTGTTTACCAAGGTTCCAGTAAAAGACACTATTGCACTTATTAATCAGATTTTCCCAGAGGATGTAACAGCCTTATTCCACCATTGCCTGACAACCAGTTACTTCCAATGGGACAACGAATTCTATGAACAGATGGATGGGGTGGCCATGGGGAGCCCACTCAGCCCAGTTATAGCAAACTTCTACATGGAACATTTTGAAAAAACAGCTCTAGAATCAGCACCCCACAAACCTAGTGTATGGTTCCGGTTTGTGGATGATACATTTATCATTTGGAGCCATGGGGAGGAAGAATTGATGGGGTTTTTGAATCATCTCAACAACATCCACCTGAACATACAATTCACCATGGAGAAAGAAATCGAGGGAAAACTCCCATTCCTGGATACCTGGGTCATCCGCAAAGCAAACTTTCAGTTAGGTCACAAGGTCTACAGGAAACCAACTCACACTGATCGGTACCTACACAAAAACTCCAATCACCATCCCCGACAGAAAAGAGGCATAATGAAAACATTAGTGGATCGTGCAAGACGGATATGTGAGCCGCACTTTCTCAATGAGGAAATTAATCATCTAAACCACGCACTTCAGGCAAATGGCTACTCCAGAAATGAAATCCGAAGAGCAATCAAACCCAGGATGAATCAAACAACCAAAGAAAAACAGTCTCCCACAGGAAAAGTGTTTTTGCCATATATCAAAGGAATTACTGATCAGATGGGAAAGCTTATGAAAAAGCATAACCTTCAAGCAGTATTCAGACCCACCCGAAAAATACAACAGATGCTACGATCAGCAAAAGACAGTAGAGACCCCCTAACCTCTGCAGGAGTATACCGTATACCCTGCAGCTGTGGACAAGTTTACATCGGGACCACAAAGTGTAGCATCCAGACAAGAATAAAAGAACATGAAAGACACTGCAGACTTGGACAACCTGAAAAATCAGCAGTGGCTGAACATAGCCTAACTCAAACAGGGCACAGTATCTTATTCCAGGACACCAAAATACTGGACAACACTTCCAACTACTTTGTCAGACTGCACAGGGAAGCCATTGAAATTCACAAGCATAAGCAAAACTTCAACAGGAAAGAAGAAACCTTAAGAATGAACCGAGCATGGTTTCCAGTTCTGAAAAACACCAGGCTAACAAAACACTCCACACCCGACAATAGCCCTGCAGAGAAGATTAGCACATCAAGTACCAATCCATATGCAAAAGAACCTCCTCAGGATACAGTGAAGCCTCCCGCCATTAGCATTCCACACCCTGGGAAACTCTTACAGGATGACTCAGCTCAACCCCACCCCTCCTGAGTAGATACAAATGACCTACATCTTTTCCACACTGTGACACTGAGAGATCTCTGTCTTTTGGTGCTACACCTCTGAAGATGCCAGCCACAGCTGCTGGCGAAACGTCAGGAACTGCAATGCCAAGACCACGGCAATACAGCCCGGAAAACCCACAACAACCATCGTGCTCCGGCTGTGAAAGCCTTCGACAATACAAGGAGAGACACTACTAAGAGAATTTTAGACATCTACTGCCACTCTGTGGTGTCTTCTGGCAACTAGAGAAATATCTACAAAGTTATGACACCTACCCCCAAAAAAACTCGCTGTGGATCTCTAGATCTTCCAGAAATGGAACAATTTCAGAAATATTTTCAACAAATGACTGATAAGATGGATGAGTTGGGGAAGAATTTGGGGGCCAAAATGGACTCCCTTGTGAAACAAATAGACAAAAGGATTGTTGCTTTGAGAGATCAAATGACAGAGCAAGTTCAAAAATTGGACCAATCTATGAAACAAGTCTCTGTAGAAGTGAATCAAATTAAGGAGAAAGTGGAGACAATACAAAACAAAGCAGATTTTCATGATATTTCTAAAATGTATAAACTTTTGTTGAGGTTTGAGACTGAAGAAGAGCAAGTAAAAGAATGTATGATTAAATGAGCAAAAAATTGTGGACATGATATATTAATGGAGCAACGGAAAAATATGTGGACAAGAGGGCTGAAATTTACATTAAGTTCCAGTATTAAAGAAAATTTTTACAAAATGATGTATCGTAGGTATATAACTCCTGAAAAATAGGCTAGAATGTATAAGGGGGCGTTAAATGTATGTTGAAAATGTGCTAAACAAGAAGGGACATTTTTTCATATGTGGTGGACATGTAAGAAAGCAAAGAGTTTTTGGTTGCAGGTACAATCATTGATTCAGAAGATTTTGAAGATTTAACTTCAGCTGAAACCAGAGGAGATTTTCTGTTGGAAATAATGGACATCCAGTTGGAAAAAAGTTTTAGAACACTGTTTTTATACTTTATTACAGCAGCAAGAGTACTTTATGCACAAAAGTGGAAAACTGCAACATTGCCTACAGTGGAGGAATGGTTGACAAAAGTTTTGGAGTTTGTGTTAATGTCAAAACTTACTGCATTAATTAGAGAAAGTACATTAGTTAACTTCTTGACCGAATGGAAACGGTTAATAGAATTTTTGCATGAAATGGATAACAAAGATTTGATGACATCTGGATTTATGGATTAAGAAATCAGAGTCATTTCATGAAGGCTGTGTGAGGGGCAAAGTAATCAGCTCTGGAGCATGTGCCACCATGGCTACTGGTTTTGAACTGAGTCTGATGAACGCCAATCCCACAGGTGCAAAACAGGTATATACCCTCCTAATTTTTCTTCATTTAATGAGCAAATAAACAAGAGTTTCAGGGCACTAACACTACAATGGAGTATTGCAAGCTAGGAAAATACTTAATTTTGAAACTGTTATTTTCTGTGTTTAGTGACTAGATGAGACTCAAATCTTAGAGCTCCTGGCATGACCTGAAAATGCTGACCTGCATGAGGGTCACTTCAGCAACAGCATTTTAAAATTGAAAGTAAAAATTTTGGTTATGTTTTTTGCTATAACATCAAACAATGCAACTACAAAGAATGTATGTTTTCCAGGCTTTTAAATATTTTTTTTTACACAGTACATCAGCTAATGTGGCTATGATTTAAACTGAGAAAGTTGCAGGAGGACAGGGTTATTTAATCTTCTTTTCTCACTGCAAGTGAAAGGTATGTATGACTTCTGCTTTATTGATGGATAGATTCTAGTCCAAAGACCAACGAAGTTTCCATGGTATAATAAACTTTTGAGAGTCAAACAGTGCAATCCTAAGCAGAGTTACTTCAGTCTAAGCCCAGCAAAGGTCCTCTTTTCAGATACAAGTACGAATGAAAATCCCTGAACCCTTATATCTCAGCCAAAAGGTCTTGTCCCACTGCAGACCAACGTGGCCACCCACCTGAAACTAACTTTATTGATGGCAGACTTAACTGCATGGGTCTGCATTCCCTACATGTTGTCAAGTCATCTAGGAAAGCCATGGTGCCATTGGGTCCTTCCTAAAAAAAAAAATAGAAATAAATATTTAAAAATACTATTAGCGCAGGCATACAGGCAAAGAAAAACATAGACGGAGGAACATAAATTCTACTTGCCTGCCAAGTCTAAAAAACAGAGATCAGGGTAAATCATACAGAGGTTGTATCCTTGAAAATGAAATGAAATCCTTGTCTCTCATGTATACAGGAGTCTTGCGGCACCTCAAAGACAAACAAAATTATATTCCTGCATAATTTTTCATAAATGGTGTGGTTTTCAGCTGGGCGTGTGTGAATATGAATCTCTAAGCCACACATTCTTAACAAATTCTACACATCTTCCAGGGCTAGGTCCTCCTGACATTTAAAATAAATTATAGTGTTCAGCCAGAAACTTAAGGGTCTGAGCATTGGCAGCTGTGGCTCAAATAAAGCCAGCAGTTGGCACATCTATGTATAAAACATTGGCATTTCAGTGCATGCTAACTCTCATGGCTTGAGTTCTGAGAAAAGAGGGGCAGACCTGATTTTCTGAACTAACATCTGGAGAATCAGTAGACAAAGTCTACTCATTTTGTTCTTTCATGAGTTAAGTCAGGAGGGTTGCTTTGTCTCATTTATGAATAAAGCCATTTCATAATATACAACAAACTTTCTTCCTGACAGGCTGCATCCTGCCTAATGTTTTGCCCTGTGATGGCAACAGAAAAAGTCTAATGAAAAATGAATGGAATGTGCTGGAGATATCAGCAGCTATATTTTAAAGAGCAGTTCTGAAACTATTTGTTTGTCCATGATCAAAAGAGCTGGGTGTAACTTGAAGCCAGCACCATTTGAAGCAGCATGGCCAGAACTCACCATCATGGCCTGAGGAATTTTCCTTTCTCTTTTTATACTTATTATTTTCCACCCTATAACATCCAGACTGATGAAGGGTTCTGGTGAACTCACACATGTTATTTGGTTGGTTTATGGAGATTGCATTAGGATTTTTGGATTTTACTTTGGGATCTACACAGCTGCTAACAACTTTTGCTCTCTTAAATAACTTCTTGAAGACAATGTTTGCTGGAGATATTTATGCTGCCACATTGGATTACTTGCAGAATCATACTAGGCTTGATGTTTTAGGAAAAGACAAGAGACATGAAAACAATTTACCTTCTTCAGAGAGTTGGTCATTTTTGAGCGGACACGATTTGTAACAGTGATCCCAAATTAGGAATGAAAATTTGAAACTCTCAAATTTAGGGCCAGTTGACATTTGGCCTGTCTTCACACATTATCCACACTGCGGTACACAGGAATGGGGTATGGGTCACAACTAGACATGGGCACGAGCCAAAAAAAATTAACGAACCAGCGGATCGTGGTTCGGTGCTGGTGATGATCCCAAATTAACGGCCCGCAACGAACATCTCCCATTCCCGAACCGAGCCAGATCATGGATCGTAGATCGTAGAGGCCAAAGCGGGGCGCGCTGCTATTCCCAGCTATGTGGGAAGGTGGGTGTTGGCCTGGTGAGCACGGGGCCTGGTGAGCACGGGGAGGCAGCGATGAGCCACCTCCCCTCAGGGGGCAAGGGGTCTGGCTGCTCACCGGTGCACCCCCCATGTGCCCGCCTGCCAGGCCGAAGTGAAGTGCGCTGGTATTCCTGGTGCAGGTGAGAAGGTGGGTTCTGGCGGCGGCCACCGGGCCTGGCGGGCACGGGGAGGTGGCGGAGACCTGCCTCCCCTCAGGGGGCGGGGGGTCTGGTTGCTCGCCGGTGGCACCCCCCATGTGCCCGCCCGCCAGGCTGAACTGGAGCATGCTGGTATTCCCAGCTCAGGCTGGAAGGTGGGTGTTGGTGGCGGCCGCCGGGCCTGGTGGGCATGGGGAGGTGATGGAGAGCATGCTGGTATTCCCAGAGTGGGTGGGAGAGGACCTGTCATCATGAGGAGGGGGAATATCCCCCAGCATCCACGGGTCCTTACCCGAGGGTCCCACCGAGGAGTAATATGGTGGCAGCTGACAGTACCCACCTTCCTGCCTTGATGGAAAGGACAGGAGTTGCGGGAGACATTCCCACCCAGCTGAAAGAGGTCCCGTCAGTCCTGTTGACAAGGGTGCCACCACATTGTCAACCAACTGTATCCATACACAATACAATTGGCTGCACGAGTGCAACCGAGCTGTGTAACCAAGGAGGGAGCAGTAACAGGATAGTCCCTCATGAAGCAGGGCCTGACCTGATCTGCAGTCCTGCCTTTGCGGAAAGTAGGGGATGGTCAGGACAGGAGGCATTGTTTGGATGGGTCAGAGTGGTTCCTGAGAGGGGGAGACGGAAATGGGACAGCAGCAGCAGCAGCAGCTGACATCGGCCACCTTCCTGACTTTGCGGGAAGGACATCAGTCGAGCAACCCATTCCCCCCTGCTCAGAGGGCTCCGCATTTGCGATGGATGGGGGCACCGCGTGGCAGAACTATAAGTGCAACAGTTCCTGAGCTGCTGCGCAAGTGCCCAAAGGAGGCTTCCATCAGCAGCATCACCCACCTTCCTGCCTTGCCGGAAAGGATGGGAGGGAGAGGACCTGTCATGTGGGGGGTAAGTGGGAAGATCCCCTTGCAACCGCCAGGCCAAAGAGGAGCGCGCTGGTATTCCCGGCGTGGGAAGGAGAGGACATGTCATTCGGACTGGGGGTCTGATCCCCCAGCCACCATGGGTCCTCACCCGAGGGTCCCACTGAGGAACAGTGTGGCGGCAGCCGCCTCCTGAGCCATCAGCCTCGAGGTTGTAAGCAGCACTGTCCCAGAACCCGAGGGGACAACCTCCGCCAGAGCCACCTGCCGGAGCGCTCTACGTTAACCAGCATCATCCTCAAGGCAAAGTGATCCTCCCACTGACCCCTGCTCAGAAGAGCGGGTGGCCCCCTTTCTCCCCCCCAATGGATGTTTCATTGGGTGAGGAGGGAGACAGGCTCGAGTGGTGCCTCTTCAGGTGCTGAGTCAGGGCAGTCGAAGACAGGCGCTTTGTGTTTTTGCCCCTGTGTACCAGGACATCACCAGCACGGCACCGCACCACACGGGGGTCATCAGGAAGGGCCTGAAAATGCCTCCATATGGAGGCCTTGTAACGCTGGCCGCTAACTGTCCCAGGGGAAGGAGGACGAACGGTTACAGGCTGCTCTGCGGGGCTGGACACGGATGATGGGGTGAGGGGTGGACTGCGGGAGGGGACACCACCGAGAGTTTGGGATGGGGACAGGAGGGATCTTTCATAACACACATACCATTCCTCCAGGGATCCATCGCCCACCCAGCCCTCCTCAAAATGTTGAGAGAGATTCTCTCCCTCCTGCGCAAAGACCTCTTGGGCCTCCACAGCCCACATAGGTGAATTGGGGGGAGCAGCAGGACTCCCTACAGCCCCTGAGCCACACCCACTACTGCTTTCCACAAGTGAATCCGGAGGACTGTCATTGCACTTCATCCCACAACCACCCTTGGCAGCCAACACAGGAAGACTCGTTGTGCCACCTAACTAGAATTAAGGAGGACAGGAAAGGAGATGATTCTGTGTGCTCTCCGCCACGGTGCCCACTGAGCTCGGCCCCAGGGCCTGGCAGCAGCCCTGGCACCAGAGGGAGGGAGGGACTAGAGCCCTAGCCCACCGCTCCCACAGACCTGAACAGATCAGGCACTAATGTGAGCCCTCAGCCGAGGTACCCACTGAGCTTGGTCCCAGAGCCAGGCAGCAGCCCTGGAACCAGAGGAGATAGATCCCTATCCACTAAAGCCAAGCACAATTGTCGTCTCTCAGTCTCTCTCTCTCTCTCCAAAGGCTAGCAAGTAGCGAGCAAGAGCTCTGTCCCACTTCACTGCTAGCAGAAAGTGAAACCCAGCCTGGGAGACCACGGCTATTTATAAGCATGGGTCCCATTCAGCAACACAGGAGGTCTGTGTTTGGCCGTCAGAGCTGCCTATCAGGGTTTGCAGGGATGAGATAGGAGTGCCCGTGGCTACAGAACACCCCCTTCCCCCTCCCTCCCTTGAGTGTCTTCTCCCAACTTGTGACTGCTTTGCTGCTCCGTGGTTGGAAGGAAGCCCTGCTGATCAAGGAAAGCTGGGCTTCCATTCGGGTTTCCAGGGCAAACAGAGCTCAGGCATTCCCCTGGCTCCGTTGCCAGGGGAATAGATTGCTGGCGCCTGAGTGTGTGGATCCCCGAACTGAGTCCGAACGCCACGATCCAGGCCTCTCCCGACCGCTGGATCATGGGCTGTGGACAATCACGATCCGCCAGGTCACGATCGCGCGATCGCAATTTTCGTGGGTTTTTTTACATTCGTAATGCTGATCGTGCCCATCTCTAGTCAGAACCCTCCGTCTCTGTCTACCCTATAATGACAATTTGGGGTTATGCACATAAGCAATATATTCAGTTTACTGCTTTAAGAAAACTGAATGTTCATGAAAAAGATGCTTCTGAACAAAAAGTCTATGAAATGTTGACTGCAAAAGCAAAATCATTGTGTTAAATGCTGATGTGAAATAAATCTTCACACCTCTGGAAAATATTCAGATATTCACTATAGGAGAAAATTTGAGGGTGGGGGGGGGAGAGTTTCTCTCAGTCCTAGTCACAAGTTGTATGTGAATGGTTAGCAACTGGTCACAAAAAGTATACACTGAGAAAATTATTGTTACCATTTCAAATCCAGAGTTTCCATGAACTCCATTTCATTATTGGTTTGTTTCATGTGGGCTACTGCCAGTTCACATCTGTTTGGTTTCTTTGTTATCATGAGTTTCAGCCTGTTGCACATGAACAAGGTGAGTTTCGGCTATGCATGCACAGATGCACACTGTGGTTTTCAAGGAGGTTTGAAAGCACACAACAATGGAGTTTGGCGTTTATGGAACCCAAAGAATGGTTGGGGAAGGAGCAGGTCAAGGTGTATGTTGGTTGCACACACATAGATGCATGCTGTTCTTTTCAAGAGGGTTGGGGAAATGAGGCTCTGGGGTAGCTGATTTTGCACTTAATGGCACCAAAATCACATAGAACACTGTCCTCTCTCTAACACATTGGCTCACTGAGTTTTTCTCAAGTACACTACCCACACACAACAAGAACACAGCCCAAAGAAGGGAAACTGGTTGGCAAAGCGGTAGTGGTATTGCGGCAGCAGCAGGATGGCATCCAAGCAGCACAGCGTAGCAATGGCATTAAATAAAAATCCTGGTTTTATGTTCCTTTTATTTCCTTTTCCAAGTGATGATAGAGCCAATAATTTTTCTTACCTTTGCATCCTTCTGTTGGATATTGCTGCCATGTTTCCTTGTGCAGTTTCATTCCCACAATGAGGGGTCACTGGCCACAAATCCTTCCTTTTGTGCTTAGTCAGCATTCTGCAGCAAAATGAGGCGTTCTTGCTTTAATCACCACCAATCTCCTCCACTGCCCTAGTGCAGGCAGGCAGGTGGCATGATTCCAACCCACCCCCCAACACAGACACCCAAACAGACCTCTATTTTTCCATAACTTTTTATTTTGCTGTGTGGGCAGGTGCCAAAAAAAAAAAGAGAGATGCACATTCCCTCTTCCCCTCCAACAGTTAAATTGAAGGAACATTTCCAAAGCCGATGCACAGAGGGAGGGGTTGGTGCTCCTCCCATTCTGATGACTCAATTAGCAGGGAGACAATGCCATTGCACAAGAAGTGCTGAACAAAAAATGCAATCATGCATATTGCACACATTCTCCTTCCTGCCGACAGTTAACTGGTATAATGCTAAGGGCTCAGCCTCTCCCATTGGGATCTAATTAGATGGTAGACTTGTTGTTAAGGAAAACAAGATGCTGTAGGCTCCCTGACTGTGCTGCCGCTGTGTGGATAAGAACCAAAAACACACAAACTTTTCAGTGAAGGAGACTCATTACAGCTTCATTCTCTAGATTTGGTTCACCATTCCAGAAATTGCTTTAATGAAACGAAACAGCTAAGTGAACACAGTCTTTGGCTCTTTCTTACAAAACACATATACAAATATGCTTCATGAATGCCTGTTCACTGTAACATTTGTACAGGGCTTTCATGTACAGTGTACATATGTTTTTTTAAAAATAATAAATACATTGAATAATTCTTACATTGTTCAATGTAGAGCTGAGCACATGATTTCTACTCATATTTATTCAGGTATTGGTCTTTGGTTTTATTTTTTAAAGAGAAAATGTATTGGCTCTTTTTTAACAAACTGATCTATGTCTGTATATACCAGATATGTGCACATTCATTGGGACATGTGTACTTACACATGAAATGGATATCACAGTTGTGTCCATTGTGCATGATTTTCCAATTTTATAAAGCCATTCATTGAAGGAAAAATGGTGTTCATGTTTGTTTTGCTAAAGGTCTTCTAGAAGTTATGGAATGGGGGGGGGTGGGCAGGGAGAGAGTAAACACTATGCCTCACTGAATAAACCAAATGTTTCATTTCAAACCCTCTGTTCTTTTGTATGTTTTGAAAAAATCTTTTGTTTCATTTCACTCCGTTTTTTCAACTCTGAGGGAAACTGGTAGGTGAGTTGCTTTTCATTTCCTGAATGCATCGGAAGCACCATTTAGAAATATGGCAAGTGGGGGTGACTGACTGCTGAGAAATAAAACAGAACAGATACCAAGACCCGCAGACTTCCTCAACTGTCATTGCAAGTGGCAGTTGAACATCAGGCCACCCACCTTCCGCAAGCAAAACAGTGTTCACTATGCAAGCTTCCCAGGGGGAGACTGTCATTGGCTCAGCATGCCATTGCCCTATAGTAACAAAAGGGCGGTGGTGGGGGGAGAGGTGTCAATAAATCAACTGTGGAAGGATGAGGGACATTTACAGAAAAGGCTCTTTGCCTTCAGTCTCATTGAAACTAAACTTTGGACTGTGATAATCAACGACTTTATACCAAATGCAACCCATTGTGGAGGTTTTGTTTGTTTGTTTATGGTTCCTTATTTAAACTATTCATGAGGGGGGGAAAGTTTTTTTGTTAAAAAAAATGAAACAAAGAGCAAAGCAGGCCTAATGCTCAATATTCATACGTAAATAACATTATATTATCATTATATTCTGATTATCAATATTAATAGTGTATGGTATGCTCATTGGGATTCTGCATTTGCCATGTAAAGCACTGTGCACATTGATGGTGCTGCATAAATAATATAGAAATAAGGGGTAGGATCCAACCAGCTTTTTGTGCTGGTGAAAAAGAAGAGAGTACCATGCATTCATCTTTAACTGGGTGATCTCAAATAGTTGCTTATAATTTGCCATAAAAATTTGGTTTGCAAGCTATGCCACTTCCCTCCCTTCATTTTCCTCTTCATTCTTTATTTCTTAGGTGGTTTCCCTTTAACTCCCATCAACATCCTACAGGACAGAAGCAGCCTGTGAAGATGTGCTTGCAGAGACTTCTCACACCTTCAACAATTTTTCATTTGCTCCCAAACTTTGCTCCACACAGTCCTTGCATTGTGTGATGCCATCTGTTTAGTATTTGAAACCAGAACTGCTTGAGATTTGCCTCTGACGCCCCATTAATAGTTGCTGGGTTCTGCTGCACTATAACTTTTCATCATACTGCTTCTTCCCACTTGATTTCTTTCTCTTCTTCATCTGGCAAGCAAGAATGACTAACAAAGGCAGGCAACTCCAAATGGGCCGTCATTATGATTTGGGTGAACCAACAGAATATAAGGGGAGATTGCACTATGTGCTATTATCTCAATACTTGTGATTGCCATTATGTATGAATAGCCCAGTCATGAGGGTGAGACCGAGGGCTTTTGTTCATCTCGACTTCATTTTCCCTTCCTAAGTGTTCTGTGGCACATCATGGTTGCACATAATGGTTGTCCAAGGAATAGGGAGACCTATTCCTTGGTTTGACTCTCAAGCATGTATAGATAGTGAGCAAAGGATGAATCTGGTAAAATGCTCCTCCCCTGCTGCATACACAGCCAGGTACAACAACATGAGCATGAGAACATGAGAAAGATGCAAGCCTGTGTTCTAGAGAGGTGTAGAAGGTACCAGGAGGGCCTGTCTGCTAGCCATGAAGGCCAATATGCTAGCAAATATGTGTGGGGCTGACCTATTCAAGATGGCCCAGCAGGATACATGACAATCTGCTGTCCCACTGGGCTAGCACAAGCCCTAACGTAACACTCTGGATTGCGACCCAGATGTTGTACTTTCAGGATCTAAACCTAAATTCAGAGAGACAGATAAAGGTTTAAAGTTTATTATTCAAAGACAGCCTGTCAATGTACAGCAAGTGCTGCATTACAAAATGACACACGCACCTACCCCCATAAACCAGAAAACCCTTCACTAGCTAAAGCACAGATTTCCTCATTGCATACATAAATACAGATTAAACATTTCTACTTAAAAATGACATTGCAGATCTGTCTGGCTTGGTCAACCTTTTTAATGCCCACTGGAAAAATAACAGCTCTCTTCCTCTTAGTCTTTTGCAGGGGCATGAATTCTAAAACAAGCTTAGACAATTGAGCCATTGTTATCTGATAATGCCAGAGATCCATCCATTTGCTGTGCTGAAGTCTTCCTTCCCAGGCATTATCAAATGGCTGTTCTTGCTTGCCAGATGGTATTACTCTAAGACTTCCCAGCTCAGGATTTTATTTCTTTGTAAGATGCATACAAATATGAATGTATATAACTTTTCAGTAAGCCAGTAGCTAATATATGTGGCTGTGCTACACTATATCTCTCTTGAGATTTAAACTCATTCTATTCAGCTCAGCATCTTTAAAGATGCACTTCAGAAACAGAACAAACTGCAATGTTTAAGTGACATTTATAGTATCTGTTATTAACTCTGTCAAGGAAATACCAAGCTCTACAGTGGGAAAGAAAACAATTGAGATAGTGAGGAAACACATAGCTTTTCAGGAACATTAACTGACATTACAGCTATCCAGCCCAGTCTTATTACTTGGACTGCTGCATGGTACTTATTCATGAAAGCAAGAGAGAAATTCTTTTGCTAAGGGGCCTAGCTGATGGATTAGACTCATGTGTTCAGGGACCAGTTGGTACAAAAAGAATTCTTCTATAACTGCCATATTCTATTCCCAATTGTATCTGAGGAAGGGAATTTTGAGGCTCAAAACCTTACACACTGGAAATCTTGTTGGTCTTTAAAGTGCTATTGGACTTCAAACTTGCTCTTCTACCACAGATCAACAGTGTCTCACCTGAAACCACGATATTTCAAAACTGGAAAATGGATAATTCTTTAAGTTGCCCCAATAAGAATGTGTCTAGTCAAGGGTGCATCACTAATAATAATAATAATAATAATAATAATAACATTCGATTTATATACCGCCCTTCAGGACAACTTAATGCCCACTCAGAGCGGTTTACAAAGTGTTATTATTACCCCACAACAATCACCCTGTGAGGTGGGTGGGGCTGAGAGAGCTCCAGAAAACTGTGACTAGCCCAAGGTCACCCAGCTGGCTTCGTGGAGGAGTGGGGAATTAACCCCGGCTCTCCAGATTAGAGTCCCGTGCTCTTAACCACTACACCAAACTGGCTCTAGAGGTGGGCATGGACTGGGAAAACCCATGGACTGGGAAAACCTATGGACTGCCAGCTTGTGTCTGTCGATTTTCACGGACCACGAACTTTTCACAGACCAGCCCGTTCACGGACCAGTTCATTGGTCCATGGTCCATCACTTCCGGGGGCCCTAGGACCACCACCTTCGCACTCAGAGATACCAAACTCACAGCAAGGCTTCAGCAGGCTCTCCTCCAGCCACCCTCCAAAAGTTTGGCCAAGATTGTATTTTGGAGGTCTGAGTTACAGACCCCCAAAGTGGCCGCCACCAGGAAACTTTCAGTAGATACTAGGAGTCTCAAATGCCAATTGACTTGCATTGGCTTGCAGCACCAAAAAGTTGCAATGAAGCAAAATCAAACAGAAAAGGGTGGGGGAAGAGCCCCCTACACAGACACCTTCCCAGCCATTGCCTAGGGAATTAATTCTTACTCCTTGCTTGCATAGAGCAAAATGGGTTGGCAGGCAGAGCTCTATAGTTGGCAGGCAGAGCTGCCTAACAAAGTTTTGAGGGCTAAGATTGGTGTTCCTATGGCTGCAGAACATCCATCCCTCCATTGCCTAGGGAATTAATTCTTCTACCTTGCTCACTTAGAGCAGAATGGGAGCTCTCCGGCTGGTAGGCAGAGCTGCCTATCAAGTTTTTAAGGGCTGCAGAAGTTCTGTGTACATCGCCTCTGTTGCCTAGGGAATTGATAGATCAGAGGCAGGATGTCTGGAATTTAACATGGACCGGCCCAAATGGACCAAATTTCATGAAAAAGGTGAGTCTCACAAACTGGGCCGTATCGTGTCAAATTTAGGTCCATTTTCCAGACCGTGCCCACCTCTACTAACAATTGAAAGCAAAGTATCCACTGATTAGAGCCAAATTTGATGAGAGGAGATTTGACAGATTTGTGAATGGATGCCCTACTCCAGCCAAAGCAGGAGAGGAACATTTTAATGTCTTCCTCCTATATTGTTTTTTATAATCAGAATCACCCTATCCCAGCAGCTTTCCAGGATCTCAAGCAAAAGTCTTTTGCATCAGCTATAACCCGATACTTTTAACTGGAGATGCTGGAAACCTTCCGCATGCAAAATAAATGCTTTATCCAACCTCCTCACTATGCTCTGTGCCCCCAATTCACATTGATGATAAAGATTAGGATGGTTATGGGAAGGTTTGCTGAAGTTCCCAGGCAGTGGCAGCATTTAATGATTTGTGAAGAGGATGTAATTAAATTTCACTAAGTGCTAACACTTTATGTAAGGCCGTTGACCGATATGTTACATATCTTTCAGAATGTCAAGCGCTTTCTTGGAGCTGCCTCCCTTACAGTGATAAATTACTTGATCTATCATTCTGGTGTTCTCAGCCCCAGATCCTTATGTAGTGCAGACAGACAAAGCATGTAATTTCATTCCTGCTTGATTCGTATACTTTTCCTTGGTCTGTTGGCAAAAGCCTTCTGGTGCCAAGTCTCACATTTCAGCTGTTGGATATTTATCTTACTCCAGTGCAAATACTTTATCATTCCTTCACTTTTTTGGAATTAAATTGAAGTGCAGACAATATTTGTTTGTGTATGTGGGGGGGGGGAGGGATCCTCTGGAGTCCTGCCGCTGGAGTTTGATACTAATTGCCTGTGTCAAGGGTTGTCTTGCCTTCCCCCTCAGCATGGGAAAAATTTGCTCTGGTGCCCCCTATGAGGAAAGCAAATGAACTGCTGCTGCCCAAAGGATTGGGGGCTATTGACTTGTGTAATTATTTCTTCAAAGTAGATATGGCTATCTTTCTAAAAAATGAGGGGTTTAAGACTCAGGTTGCATCTACACAGCATAGATTTTCTGTTTCCTTGTCATTGCTGCCATGAATACAGAGGCATTCACAGGGGCAACAGAGCATTCACATGAGAGTTTTATGCAAAAGAATGTACTAAGGATGGAGAAAGCCTGGGAAATGGTCAATGAAAGGTTGCTATCATGTGTTTGCTCCAAAAAAACTACTGCAATGTGAAAGCTGAGTCAGAGAAAACCTTTCTGTGGATGTAGTGTCAAATAATATCCAGAAATTTCTCCCTGTATAAAAATGAGGTCTAAGCACCCCAATTGTGCCCATTTTGCAGCAAACATGTCCAGCAATCAAACATAATGTGTTTAGCTGTCCCACACACAGGCGAGCTGATTCTTGAATCATCTTGAATGGCTGCCAAATAGATGTTGCCTCCAGAACGTCTTGCTAAGCCCCCACATTGCAGAAACCAAGCAGGAGTTTTGGAAGGGGACCTCAGAAGCTGGCTATCACTTGATGCTAGCTAAGATTCTGCTCCTCCCACCATCCACTTCCTCATTCCTGTAAGGCTAGGACTCAAGGGCCGTTTCCAGACGGCTTACCTGCCTCCGGAACGTCGCGCCATGTTGCGGGGAAAACGCGAAATATCGCATTTTCTCGTGCAAGTTTTGCGCGACGTCACGCAAAACTCGCACGAGAAAATGCGATATTTCGCGTTTTTCCCGCAACATGGCGCGACATTCTGGAGGCAGGTAAGCTGTCTGGAAACGGCCATGGTGAAGCTTGAGGTGGGAAGAACAGAAGCAATTGGCTTTGTTCTCCTCAACTTACGCTGACAGTTGGAGATTTGTGAGTATCTGATTTCCAGATTTGTGGTGCTGGCGATCAGTTATAGGTGGGCTCCTGATCACTCCCTCCAAATAAGGGACATAGTGATTCTGAAGATCAGAAAACCACAGCTGATCTCCAACTTATCTCTACTCTGGTTGTGTTCTAGCCTTGCTGGATGGCAATGATTTTTCATGGGATGATAAATCAGAAATCTGCTCCTAGCTAATACCCGGATCAGTTCAAAGTGGGCTTCTGATATATTCCCTCCCCCCATCCCAAGAATAGTTGAGTCTGGAGATGAGTCCATAAGCTAATTCTGAACCTTTACTGGCTCAGGAATGGACAGTTAGCTGTAATACCTTTGCAAAGTTTTTTTTGCTGACATAATAGTACAAATATGCTCTAACTTGTACACTTCTGTTACCCAGATCATTATACATGTGGAGGCCCTGTAAAAAGTCCCTCACTGGCACAGAACAAACGTGTATCATATGGTTTTTAAAACAATATTTTGGGAGCTTTCACATGCGTATACCAAGACAAGATTCAGCATAGCATCCAAAATAATGAGGAGAATAAGCATTCTTTAAAATGAAAGGGTTTATATTGAATCAGCACAAGCCAAATCAAACATGAGAAATGAGAAGGTGGGGAGGGAGAGGGAGAGGGAGAGGGAGAGGGAGAGACTCTTGAATCCTTTCCTTAACAGCTACCTATCTATTAGGGAGAAACAAAAGAGGAGAATTAAAGACATATGAACCTGATCTTGTGAGGAGGGGGAGGAGTTCTGTAGTAAAGCAGCTGGACATTGACCAGGCAGGGAAGAAAGCGCAGCAAAATGGATCCAGGAGAGAAAGGCCAACTGTGAAGTTGGGGTAACAGGTTGACCTCCAAACAGCTACAAAAATTGGGCTCAGAGGAATAACTTTTTATACCTTTTCTGCCAAAAATGAGGAGGGGAAGAAACTTTGGCAACTGAATGAGATACTGATAAAGATTCAGTTTCCCAGGGACCAACAAGTTGGAGTGATAAAGATCCAGTCTCCACAGAGACAGGCAATTTTGAATGATGTTAATATTGTAAGGGGAAGTGACGGAAGTGATGTTGCCTCCAAATACCTCAACAGGATGGCATGATGCTGGTTGGGAAGGTGGAGATATTGAAGGACATTGTGCTCCTGGTGGAAGAAAGTCATGCCACCCCAGGGGGCCAGGAAGCACTAGCAAGATGAACAAAGCAGGCGGTGTGTGTGTGGGGGGGTCTTAATGGAAGAGACAGACCCAAAGGTATGAGGGTCCCAAACCGTGAAGTGCTTTAAAGGTGAGGACCAACACTTTGAATTGATTCTGGAGGCTGATAACTAACCACTGCAGCTGCTTCAAGGATCAGTGTTATATGAGCTGACCATGGTGACTTGGACAGTAACCTAACAGCCGTGTGCTGCACCACCTGAAGCCTCTGGAGCATCTTTTTAAATTAATTTTTTAAATTTTAATATTAAGATTAAAATCACATGAAAGGGAAAAGAAAAAAGTAAAAAAGGAAATATATATATAAGAAGAAAGAGGGGGGGGAAAGGCTCTGTCAATTTCACCTCTCTTTCTGGGAGGAGAAGATGAAATTAGCAAACCTTCTGAGGAGCAATCTCCAGCTCTGTCTTTTAAAACTACCCTCCTGTAGTGAGGTGAAATTGACAGTGCCTTTGGCTCTGTCTTTTTAAACTACGCTTCCCGGCTAACATTGGTCTCCCTACCTATGAGCGTCCTCATGTAAGATGTCTCATGTAGAGAGACTCTTAACCTTCTCCCTTTGCTTCAATAAAGAAAATTTCCATAAGTATTCTCTAGTTTGACATTAGGATTCTCTGATTTTACAATAAGCTTGCAAAGGAGTTAGAACCAAACTACATGAGACAAATTACATGAGGTTATGTGAGTGTCTAGAATCATGACTGTTCCTACCTTCCCGTGCCCATTTTACTCTGGGTGAACACATGTCCTGTAGCCCTAATCCTTGCATGTGTAGGGTAACTGGTGTGGTCACAGTTGCAAGTGTCCATGGTCATAATCAGCGACTCATCATTTTAGAGCATCGATTTTGGGCAGCTTCTGCTTCCCTCCCCTCTTTTTGCCCTTAGATCCAGCTTACCCCCAAACTGGGCATGGTTTAAATTCTCCTGTTTTCTAGTTGATGCCACCTCCTCCCTACTCCTCCTTCCTGTACTCTCCTCCCCCCTTAACTTCCTCCTCCTCTCTCCATGCAGCATCTTTGGACAGGATAAGGAGGAGGTGGGAAGAAAGATCGTGGCAACATGATTAAGCATCTGAGCAAAAGTTCAGAAACGTGCCTGATACATGAACCTGTAAAGGATGGGGTGGTGGGTACTTGTTCTCCAGTTCAGTTCAGCAATACAGAGCAAATTGGGTAAAATTTGGCCATTATTTCCAATGTCAAACCAGAGAATCCCAAGCAAGCAAGGGTAGTTGTGGAATTTAAAAGGCTTGGAAATATTTCCTCCATAGGAAACAATGGAGAGTGGCCAGGGACAGCTTATTTAGGGGCTTAAAGAATTGGACCTTGGGGTCTAATACTCCTGAAATTTGCTGGGTCTTTAGGGGACAGTCAAGAGAAGGTTCCCTGCAAATTTGGTGGAGATTGCTTTAAAAATGTCCCTCCTCCAGCCACCTGGACATTTTTCTTCACAGGTAATTATGGCCACTTAAATCCAGGATTTTCTAACCTGAATCAGAGAGTCTGACTCAGATTTCAGCAGTCCCAGATATTTTTTTTAAACATGAAACCCGGATCTAGACCGTATTTTTTTTGGTGCACACCTTTACATAATAATATTCTCAAAACTCCTCAAATCATTTGGAAAGACCCCTGGATTCATTTAAATATGCAGCTGAAGGCATGTCTCTGCATTTTCAACTAGTCTTCAAACAATAAGCCTTGTTTGATAAATGGCAAAGAAAATTTGAGAAAGGCATATAACGTATGCAATATTATATAAGGCTGTGATATTTTATCAGCATTTCCGAATCACTGCACCATCTGTGCTAATTTTCAAGCTGAGTATGAATATTGAGCATTGGCTCAGGCGATATCTCACCTTTTGGCTGCAGTAGTGGAGCAGATCTAAAATGCTAGATCAAAAACAGAAGGCCCTAGTCTACAGTGCAACCTATTGATGTTTCAACAACAGGCCTTTCCTGTCCAACTCAACTCATTCTGCAGTCAAATCATAAATGTCTTTCCTTTATATTACGTCACCACTGAATATTTAAACTGGGAAGGAGTGCTCCAGTTTAGATAACAAAGAGATGAAATCTAGAGTTCTATTAACAGCTGTTTTATATCTCTGTGTATTTGGTGTCTTAGGTGGAAGACATCGGTGGTGGATGCTACAGTTATGTTAGAATAGGTCTTGTTACTACCTGGATGGGAGACCTCCTGGGTATACTATGTAAATTGCCTTGATTTCCATGACAGAATAAAGGGACATGATATACATGTAATGACCAGACGGGAGGGTTTCCTACTAAAATGCAGTGCTGAAGTAGCCTTGCTTAGGGTCATGTTACATGATTTGTGTCTTTCCTGCCCTCTTTGAAGAAAGGTGCAGGGTCAAGCTGGTTTTTGATCTTGAAATGTAGAAAACTTGCTGCTCAATAGAGAGAAACTATGCTAAACACAAACAGAATTCCAAACTGTCAAGTTAAGTCAAAAGTCTCACTGTGTTTATCCAATTGTCTCTGGTTAGCTTGCATTTTCTAGACTGGTTGCTCTAGGGTAGCCATCACGTTCACAATGGAATCATTCTACAGCAATCACTTTAAGAAGCCTGTAAGTAAAGTGCATGCCTGGATCAATTTTGAGGTGTTTCCCACCTCAACAGGATAAAAAACCAGCCAGATCTGCCAAAACAGTTGAACCTCACCAAATTCATCCTGAAAAAGAACGTGTCTTACATGAATTCCATAATGCTGAAAGTAAAGTCATCCTCCATTCCCACTGAGAGCCAAACTACAAGTGACGTCGTATACAGGTTGGACACTTGTCAGCTTCCCTCAAGTTTTGATGGGAAATGTAGGTGTCCTAGTTTTACAGCTTGGCTCTACATTACTGAGCAGCACAGAGGGGAAACCCCCACGGAAACCAAACAAAACACCAATCAGTTAATAAACTTTGAAAGTTCTTAAAGTGCCAGTGCAATATGCAGTGCAAACTTTTAACATGAAAAGTATCAAATTCATTCAAATTACATTCATGTACAGTAGCATAAACATTCAGATAAACTCTACAGTAGTAGTTGTAAACATTCAGATAAACTCTACAGTAGTAGTTATAGCAGCATAGACAGAAAGTGTCCAGAAGTATGCACAGACTACAGAGGTAAACCCCTCCTAATGACGATGTTCTTGCTGTCCTTTATTCCATATTCTTCCAACAGGGATATATAAGAAGCTAAGACCTGCCAATTGCCAGAGTAAAGGAGTGGTTTATGCTCTGGAATGCCCCTGCAACTTGTTTTACATCGGCTGCACGCTCAGACCCGTCAAGGTCAGGATACTGGAGCACATGGCACGTATTCGGAACAATGTCATAGAAGCACCACTGACTCAGCACTTTAAGGAGCAAAAGCACCAAGCTAATAGCCTTAAGATTGTAATTTTAGAAGTGGCTGCCAAGGGCGAAAGAGAGGGAATACAATCGTGGCTTCTCCAACGGGAGGCTTACTGGATATTCAAATTTGACTGTGTGAAACCAAAGGGCTTGAATAATGAGCTGTTACTGAACTGTTACCTGTAAGTTGCACATCATAGTTGACTTGTATTTTGTAAGCCTGTACCTTTAAGTTGTGAGTCTCCAATCAAGGAGTAGAGATAAAAAGGTCTAATGAGGGGACTATGCACGCGTTAAAGAACAGGCAGCAGCCAGACTCTAGGTTGACTAATTAGTAATCTTGATTGTGAATAAGAATAATGGATGGGATATGTGAGTATGGAAATGAATTGGGTACAGTGAGAATTGGATTAGGTTGATATATTGAGGGGAGTGATTGATATAATCTTTTTAACGATAGAAATCACGCTCCTGATGAAGTGGGCACGAAATCTGTGATTTGCAGCCGGCCCCAGATTGAGCGTGGAGGATAAAGGTCTTAGCTTCTTATATATCCCTGTCGGAAGAATATGGAATAAAGGACAGCAAGAATATCGTCATTAGGAGGGGTTTACCTCTGTAGTCTGTGCATACTTCTGGACACTTTCTGTCTATGCTGCTATAACTACTACTGTAGAGTTTATCTGAATGTTTACAACTACTACTGTAGAGTTTATCTGAATGTTTATGCTACTGTACATGAATGTAATTTGAATGAATTTGATACTTTTCATGTTAAAAGTTTGCACTGCATATTGCACTGGCACTTTAAGAACTTTCAAAGTTTATTAACTGATTGGTGTTTTGTTTGGTTTCCGTGGGGGTTTCCCCTCTGTGCTGCTCAGCTTTCATTACGGAAACGGCCATTCTCTTTGGCTCTACATTACAGCTGCAAGACCAGGATGCCTACATTTCCCATCAAAACTTGAGGGAAGCTGACAAGTGTCCAACCTGTGTACAGTGTCACTTGTAGCTTGGCTCTCAGATAAGATTTCCCCTTATATATGACTGATGTCAACTTCAGGGCTTCCAGTCCCTTGAAGGGGCATCACTACCCTCACCTAATGGCCATTGGACCAATTGTGTATGCTCTATTTTACTCTTGTAATACCTTTGCTGGTCTCGGACCATAATAAATTTGAGTTGAGTTAATGCCACTTCTTGTGAAAACCCAGAAGTGATATCACACCTCTCTCGGAATAGCCAGACATTCTATGGTAAAACCATAGAGGTTTGGGTGATTCCTAGGGAGCAATGATGTCACTTGCAGGAAAAACCAAGAAGTGACAGCAAACCTCTTTAGGAATCACCGAAAACTCCGCTATACTGGCTATACTATAGAGTTTCCAGCAATTCCTAGAGAGGTGTGACATCACTGTTCTTGCCTGAAATGATGTCAAACCATCATGACCACACCTCATGTCCCCACCTACCTGGTTTCCCACTGGTTGTCAGGCTAGGCCTGGCAACTTTATCCAACTTACATTTCTTCTGGAGCATTGCAGACTGGCACAGTTAGGAGGCAAATGCAAACAGCTGAGCCTTCATATTGATAAAATGAACCTACCTATCAATGGAGGTTGTCTTTGACAGCCTGAGTGCCTCCACATTCTGAGGTGAGGTATATGAACTGAAAACATGAGATACTTTTAAATCAATACATTCTAAAAACTTTTCCAAATGAAAATGACTCCATGTAAGGTTGTAATTATGACAGTGGCTCACCAAGTAATTTTTCCAGATCTCATGGAGATTCTGCATGCCAACATACCACATTCCTAGTGAAGAGAATCCTGATGTGAAAATTCTTCATGACATCAAGCTGAACAATATATTAAATGGGAGTATAACAGGCAGGGCTGTATTTAGGAGGGGCAGGGTGCTGGCCTGGGTGCTGGCTGGGAGCACGCAGAGCTGGTGGCAGCAGCACAGTTGGTTGCATGTGCAGGAGGGCTGGGAGGCTGCCTGCGTTGCCCTGGCCTCCTGCTGTGCAGGCAGGGCAGCTGGCTCACTGAGCACTGAGCTGGCCCTCATGCAGTGTCTGCTAGCTGGGAGCATGTGGAGCTGGTGGTGGCAGTGTAGGTGGCTGCACAGGAGGGCTGGGAAGCCTTCTGCTCTGCCCTGGCTGCCTGCTGCACTGATGGGGTAGCTGGGTCACTGGATGCCGAGAGGCTCCTGCATCGGTTGCTGGCCGAGAGTGCGCTGCCAGGTAATGGGCGGGGAGGCGAGAGGCTTGAATCATGGGAACACTCATGGGGTGGGGGCAGGTGCACCCTGCGTAATGATGTCACTTCAGTGACGTTGTTGCATGGTCCTGGGAACGCATGTGTGCTTTGCACACACATACACGGTGACAGTAGCACTACCTGCCAGGAGTTGCCCCCAGTGCCTGCAACCCACGCTACGCCACTGATGACAGGTTATGGCATTTTTTTAGCAATTTCCACAGAGAAGCAGTAATGTCTGAGATGGTGTTTCAGCCCATTTCAGGAATTACCTTTATGTCTTGGGAACTACTTCCTCACAATCCAGCCCTGTTGTCCAATAACATCTGAAAACAGAGGCCAGATAGGACAAGCATGGTGTGATGAAATTAAATAAGTACCAATGCTTACTATTATATAAGAAGAAGTAAATTAAAAAGAGAGAGAGGGACTTAGCATTACAATATATAAAACACTCTAAATAAACATTGTTTCAAATGCCAGGGAATATATTCAAGAACAATGGATGACTGGAACACACAAGAAGTCGTGACTGGATCCTATGATATACGTGCACATATTTCTTATCTCACCACTTTGATGAAACAACTAAGCCACAGTATAGCTAGGATCTTGTTTCTAAATGATCGATATCATTCCTAGAAAACTACCAGCTTAAGGCTGAAAATACCATGAGATTGTTTCTCAGGCACCTGCCATTGTATATCTCATTGACCTCCGAAAAGTAAAGAAATTACTTCTCCACCTGAACAGAAGATTACATTTAAGTGCTCCCCCCCTTTTTTCTGAAAAAAAACTCCAAACCCACTCAGGTTCATAGACTTAATGCTTGGCTGATCCACAGAGTTCCATTTCCTGACCATTTCATTGCTTAGAGTAACAAAAAGTCTTCTCTTTCTGTTCTTTGAAGTGGAAAAACTAAGTAACTGTTCCTTTTAATTATAAAGAAAACCCCCATTGTTCCTATTTTATTACTTATGGCTAACTACATTAGGAAAGACTGTGTCACAGGCTTATATTACTGGCTCTTTCTGCTTTTGGGTTATTTGCAATGAATAGACAAGAGAGAGACTAAATTAGCTGTCAATCCAGACCAAATATATATTCTATAGATGGCTGGCTGGTTGGATAGATATGAAGTAGGTAGGTAGGTAAGTAGGGAGAGAGAGAGACAGACAGACAGACAGACAGACAGATGCACCTTTTGGGCAGTACAGCATGTCAAGTATCTGCCTGAATACTTATTGGTTTATAGAATCAAAGAGTGTTTTCACACTGGAAATTCATTACTAGTTTAATGTGAAACTACTGCTGGATGTGCTTGAACCACTTACTTTGATCAAAGGTAAGTTGATGATGGTACATATCAGCTTCATTCTTCCCATCACTCTTTCTTTGTTATACCATTCCATAGGGGCATGTGTTCATCTGCAACCAAAGCTCACTACAGATGTTCAGTGTTGACAGGGAGGAAGAGCAGGGATGAGTACGCAATCTCTGTCCCCTACCTCTGCACAGTTGCCTGGTTGCCTACAGAGTACCATTGGCACAGAGGAAGGGGCTGCACATATACCCCATCCCCACGATCAGAGACACTGCTTTGGAATGTTGCTGATCACAGGGAGATGTGCATACGCCCACTTCTTCTACACAACCATGCTGCGGATGATCAGGCAAATGTGTGGAAGCAGGGGGTGGGGCTAGTGTGCTCCTGCCTGCTTTCCCTCTCTGCATGGTGAGTCAATGTATGCTGGGCTACACTGGTAGGGAACGTGCTTCCTTCTTATCAGTTGTCACTTCATGGCAGTTGCTTACTGCTCCGTCTTGCATCAGTGGGTGCAGCCGTACCCAGACAATCAGAATTCACTCTATGGCCAAAGAAGTTTTCAAACATTTTCTATTCCAGATATTTCTGAGAAAGGCCTAGCTAACCTTTCCATGAAGAAATGAGGAATGAAGTTCCAGAACTTCCCCACCATTGACAAATATCTCCCCTAAAGCCCTGGATCCTTCTTCAAATGTAGCATCAAATAGAACATAATATCTTCTTTCTGGCTGAAATGGTCTGTGATTCCTCACCATTAGGAACTCCTGATGTCTATGAATAATCTTTTTTGGCCATCCCAGTGAACTGTAGGCTATGAACTGTGAATACTTGTAAAAGGAAGCCAGTCAGAGCAATATGTTCAGGGTGCTGAACAAACTCTCTAGCAAGACAGCTTTCTTTAAATGACATAAGAGTACAGACACCTGATTTCAGATCTGACCACTGGAAACACAGATCCATGCTGCTCAACGTTTGAATACTGTTAAATCACTCTAATGAGAACCACATTTGAATATGGCATCTGTAGTTGAAAGGGCACTACATTAATCTTCTGAGTTACAGTTTTGCCTTGTAAGTGGCACTCATGTGATTCTGTAAGAAATTGACTGTGAAAGGTGCAGCTCTTTGAACTCACAATCCTTGATGGTTGGGAAATACATAATTTTCATAGGTTTTTGCAAGAACAGCAATAGAATAGAGGCAGTATTCAAAAGTTTTCTGTCTCCCCTCCAGTGTCATGAAGGGGTGGGGAGGGGGGTTGTGTATGTCATGTTGTAACCTTCCTGGCACTGCCATTTCTCAGCTGTCTTCAGTTGACAGATCTATGAAAAATATTGTGCGCTCCCAATGATTTTCTTCAAAAAAGTAGAATCCAAGTAACAGGCTGCTATGGCATTTCCCCTTCAATGTTAATCTATCATTATCATCTGAAGCCTACTACTTTGAAGACAGGAGACAGTCCATATTTCAATTTAAATGATGCCAAACAGGTATCAGCTTGATAATTTCTGTTCCCACTATGGTTTAAGGGGCCGACAAAATGTGTAGGTATTCAGATGGCCTTTATAGATAGTCAAATCTGTATGCAGAAGCACATATGGATATATTTATGCCCAATATCACATTATGAGCCCTGACCTGGATGGCCCAGGTAAGACTGATCTTGTCAGATCTCAGAAGCTAAGCAGGGCCAGCCTTGGTTAGTAATTGGATGGGAGACTTCCAATGAAGATCAGGGTTGCAGAGGCAGACAATGGCAAACCACCTCTGATAGTCTCTTGTCATGAAAACCCCACCAGGGGTCACCATAAATCAGCTATGACTTGAAGGCACCACACACACACACAATGAGAAGACAAGCTTCTCTGGAAAAGTCAATAATGCTAGGGAAAGTAGAAGGCAGTAGGAAAAGGGGAAGACCTAAAACGAGATGGCTTGACTCAATAAAAGAAGCGACATCCTAGAGTTTGCAAGATCTGAGCAAGTCTGTTAATGATAGGACATTTTGGAGGTCTTTCATTCATAGGGTCACCATTGCTTGGAGGTGACATGACGGCACGTAACACACACACAGGAAAATACTTTCCTTTTATAGGATTTTGCATCAATGTTTCTTGTGGAGGAAGGCATTTTCGCTGTGATCTCTCAGCTATATTGTGAGGACAGATCAAATACCAACAAGTCAAATAGCCCCACCTACTAGACTAGTGTCTTATACGTACAGCATCACACTAGAACACAACCAGTGCTCCTCTGCAGTGCTGAATGCAAGGAATGATAACTGGAAGAAAGTTTGCCCTCCACCACTGCTATTAGAAGAAAGTTTGCCCTCCACCACTGATTTTCTCATTGAAGAATGCCTAACAGATTTCTGAGGAATCTCAGAGTTCCCTGGGCCATAGTTTGAAAACAACTGTAAAATACCCAATTCCTTTAGCATGTTCTTGTAGGATTTATCTCTTAGGCAATTTTATCATCTTTTAGAGCTGTCCTCAGGGACCCTTCCGTAGTTCAATATCCTTTTGGAACTGATGTGTCCAGAAAGGAACATACTTCTCCAAAGAAGGTATTAACAGTGCTGAGTCATTTTAGAGCCTCCCAAGTTTAAAGTGATGATCTCTTTGGTATAAACTGAAAGAACATTTACTGTCTGGATTTGTGAGTCAGTATTGGGTCACGTAGGTCCCATGTTAAAAGTGGAGGGCATAGGATACAGGAGTCTTGCTATGAATGTGCAGGCCTGGCCAGTGTCTGGATAGCAGACCTCCTGAGAACCCTATGCAAGCTGCCTTTAATGTTAAGATGGAAGAAAGATGGAATATGATTATATTATTCTTCCATTAAAACATCTACACTACCTGCCTGTTTGGTTTTGGACTCCCTTCAAGGTGCTAGTTCTTACCTTTAAAGCTGTGGGGGGCACATAACTGAAGAAGTCTCTCTCCTGTCATAAACCTGGTTGCATGTTCAAATCAATCCAGGATTCTTTTCTAATTGTTCCTTCTACTATTCATCCACTATGAGAAACTAGACCTTTTCCAGTATTGCACTACTTGTTGAACAATTCAGCCATGGATGTTTGCCAAGCACCTTGTTTAATAGTCCTTAGAAGGATGTGTAAGAACTTTTGGTTTCAAAGGGCACTCTGCTGATTGTCAATATTGTTCTAATGAATTAGGAAGTATAGAATATGTGTTTGAGACATCTTTGAAAAGCTATTTGTTTTTATTATTTATGTTTCATGCTCTCATATTTAAATGCCTTCTGTATTGTAAGCTGCTTTGAGCGCTTGGAAAGGTGGCCTATAACTGTTTAAAATGATAATGTAATAAGACGATTTG
Organism: Eublepharis macularius; assembly: GCF_028583425.1. NCBI lineage: Eukaryota > Metazoa > Chordata > Lepidosauria > Squamata > Eublepharidae > Eublepharis > Eublepharis macularius. The sequence goes on from NC_072790.1 coordinate 195,273,626, forward strand.
GTTTTTGATTTCCTTTTCTTTTTTTCCTAATTCAGACCTCAAATCCAGAGAAAGGGATACAGTGTCAAGTGATAATAAATGAATTTGGTTCATCTTTTCTTGGACTGTCGTCTTCTTTTATTTGGAGACCCTCCTTTACTGCTGAGAGTGTTTCACTGTTTCCTTGTCTAAACTACACACAGATGGAAGGGCAAAGAAGTCTTTTGGGAAAAGCAATTTAGACTAGTTTACCCAAAGAATTTCATTGTTGTCTCCTTTTACTTTCCCTCCACAAGTTACATACATGTATATACATCCACACTCACAGACAACACTGTGCGTAACACAGTTGCTGAAGGCTGCAATTGTCAAGTTCGATCAGGTCTCAGGAACCAACAGATGGTTTGAATAATAAAAAAGTTACCTTGATGGGAATAATGAGCTGTTTTCATGAAGATTTTAGTCCATTTCATGTGAAAATGAAAGGTATCTTTTTTATATGAATTGCTTCCATATAGCAGCTTGAGCTCAGAACTTTTCATAAGAGTTGATGGGCGGGGGGGGGGGGGCTATGGGTTTCTGTTCCAACAGCTGACAATAATCTTGTACCCTAATAATCCTGTTTGACAGTGCCCAGAGACTATTACAATGGGCTCGATACAGATGCCTAACACTCCTTTGACTAAATACAACAGCACAATATGAGCATACTGAAGTCTACTCTAAACTAGACTTAACAGTAACATATTTGTGTCTTGAAATCTGGATCTGTCCCTGTTACCTGAATGGCTAAACACATCTGTCCTTTGGCCCCTAGAGGCATCCCTTGGAGGACATCCAGAGAGCAGACTGGCACCAAAGGGGTTAACGTATAAATAGAGGACTTTTCATATAAATACCAGGGTCCCATGGGTAGTGCTTATCAATACAGTAACAAAGCAAGGAGAGCTGAATGAAGGGGGAGGGGAGGGAAAACAGGCAGGACGGAATGCCTCTTTTACTCTGTGGGGAGTAGCAGACCCAACACTCAGCCTTGTTACTAGGGCTTTATTACTAACAAATAGACAAACAATGGGATTGCTATAAAGTTCCAAACTAGAAAGTATACAATGAAAAACACATAACAAAACTGGAATATTCTCTCAAACACTCTGTATCTTACACAGTTGCAACTCACACTGTCATAGTTGCCAGGATGCCAGCTGCCCTGACTGGTCTAATATTTCTAAGTGTTTCTAAATAGGCTGGTGTATGTGTAGATGTGAGTGCGACAGTAATAAAGCATACAATCTGTTGTGAAGATGGGTCCAAGACAGTAAAGTCCCAAGAAGAATGCCAAAGGTACAAAATGTAGATGTGAGGGATTGCTTTCAACAACATTCAGAAGTGGAAAATGAGCCTGATATATAGGATACAAGAGGAGCATTTAAATCACACAAAAGGATGCACAAAAATACATGTGGCATGGAAAACGAGGGAGCAGCACCTTTTTACCTCTTTACCGGAGGCTATCTATGCAAAATGTAAATGAAGCTGGTTAATATGGACACTTGGTATGTGACTCAGTCCAGACTGGCTAACATAGACTAATTCTGGCTATGAATGGAAGTTTAGATCCTTAAAGATGCAGCAAAACAAGGGATGAGTGATTAATCACATACAGGAGTTGAGAGGAGACAGAACTCCGGCTACCTGGGGATCAAGGTTGCCAGATTTCCATAATATAGGCACTTGATCTAGTGGCAGGGCTTTATTAAAATTCATTGTTTGATATGATAGCCTGAATGGATTCTAAGGGAGTGAAAGCTATAACCTTGTAGCAATTACCTATCCCATTGCAGTTGTGATATACAAAGTGAGCCAGAGAAGTACAGTCAACTTTTTGTATAAGTTGCAGGAACTGTGAACCTTATCAAACTCAGAAATTAACTCGTCTGTTGGAGGGTTGTATGGGAGTTCATCTTACTGAAGTGACTTAAAAGAGATTTGACTAACCACGGGGGAGGTGGGGAGTGCTCCTGACCTACTTGTGTTCACTGGCACAGAAGCATAGAGAAGATGCACATTCAACTGTATGGGTGTAGGGTTCTCTCTGCACAACTGAGAATCATAAAAAAACAGACTGGATGGAGAGAGCCAACATGCAAATATTTCTGTGTTTATAGGCTTGATGTATATGTTCCAATGGACATGCATAATACAGAGCACAAGGATCAAGCATGTTAATAATTTTCCTCATTTATCCAAGGATCTTGTTCATGTCCTCAGGTTCCATAAATTGAAAAGTATTTATCAAGGCTAGATATGACATCATTGGCTATAGCTAGACAATCTTCTGGAATCAATGATCACATCCATTATATTTAATTCAGAGTCTAAGTTAGGAATGAATACAAGTCATTTTATTTGCAAAATGTTTACCAAATTGGTCACAGCAGGCTGCTTAGCTCTCCTCTCTCATTTTCTGAAGGACAGAGTACAGCAGAGTGAAGCCAACCCCTAACTGCTATAAAAATCTCTGCTGAATAACGTTAAATAGATGCAATGATAATGGAGATGTGATATTTCTTTGCCCTCATCATGAGCACTAAAATTGACTGTAGCTTGTGACTGGGCAGAGTTGGCCAGAGTGTCAGCACCATTGCTCTTGCTATCATCCCTGCTATTTTGTTGCCTATAGCACCTTTGCAAGCCATAGAACTGAATTGGGTCTACCTAGCTGGAGAGGGCATTTAGGAGCAAGCATGTGAACCACTAGGCCCATTTCTCCATCATCCAGGGCTTTGACAGAAGTTGCAAGTATATCCCCTGGAAAATCCCCCAGAGGCAATAGGAAACTGTCTATATTCACCAGTCTTGGGGGCAGAATATTCTAATAAGTCCCCCACACTAGCAGAGGTATAGCAAGTTGTGACTAAATATTGTTGGGTAATGAGCTGGCCATAGTAATTGCAACACCTTGCATTCCTAGATCATCATCCTTATCCAAGACTGAATCCCAAATGAATACCGTACTATTGAACATTTTGAGACATACCCATTGTCATGACATGTGTAAAATTCTAAGCTGCTCCAGACATAGGAACCTGACTGTGGATGCTGAAGTACTCAGTACTTAAACCTAGACTAGACTATCAAAACCACCCCTGAGACCATCTCCGCTATCTCAGGAAGGAAGACTGTTGGGCAGCAGCATAGGCAGTACTACAAAAGAAGCCCCAATCTGTTCTCTAGAGCACATCAACATACAAAAAGGTCACAATTTGGGGTCTGTTGCACAGAGTTCTTTGGAGATGCTCAAAATTCTCCCAATTCTGGTCTAGCTTAGGAGATGATGGGCTGATGCAAATGAAGTAAACAGGAACTGCTGTTGAGGAGAGAGGAAATGCAGTTCTCTTTGCTTAGCACTAGGGGCACCTCTTGACACTACTTTTCTGCATGGACATGCGTTGGTTTTAACATTCTCCCTGCAGTCACACTGCAGCTGAGGGGAAGTGCTGCTGCTGCTGCTGCTTCTAAAAAAGGAGAGCTAAAAAGGGCTCGGAATGACACCACAGGGGGGTGAAAGACTCCTGTCCTCTTCTCCGATGCCATTTTCTTGTGTGAAACCTGTGGGCCACATGGAGCTGCAAAATCAGCCAACTAACTCCTCTTGAACCTGGTTTTCACGTGAGAAAATGGCATTGGGGAGAGGCAAGGAGCATATCCTTCCCCTGTGGTGCCATTCTGAGCCCATTTTAGCTCTCCCTTTTTAAAAGAAGCAGTGTGACTACTGGGAGCATGTTAAAACAAGTGCATGCCTGCTTCATGCTGTGAATTTGTGTGATCTCCCGGGGCGTGTGTGAAAATGGCCCTAGTCTGGCACTCTAACCACTGTACCATACACCATGCTGGGGAGGGGCAAAAAAAGGTTTTGTAAAATATTATTTTCTCAACCTGTTAATTGCTGAAATTGAAAGTGAGCCAACCATAGATTAGCAAGATTGCTAGTTTTTTGAATTAAAGAATACCAGTCCTTTGGCTGGGGTCAGGAAGTATTTGTGTGTGTGTCAGGGCAAACCACAGCTGGATCTGGCCATGCATGCTGCTGCTGCTTACACGTGAGATGGCTTAAAATGAAAAATGTAACTAGGAATCTACAGAAACACTATAAATCTATAATTCATAATCTAAAGCATGTGACTGCATTCAATACACGTGCTTGGTGAAATCCATGTACAGAGACTCAAAGGATTATCTATGCAAATTGGAAACATTCCACACATTAAAACAGCACTTCAGATGTAAATACTTTTTTGTTTTACTAGTCAGATTAGTACTTTCACTAGAATTTGGCCCTTTTTATGTATCTGACAGACACACGTCAAATACAAGATGATATTTTATTTCTACATATATATGTCAAATGAAAAAGTCACAATACAGGGTGAAGTTAGGTGAAATATTGTTACAGAAGGGAGCTTACGGAATGATGATGGGGAATATATGAGCATGCACCTGAACTGTTGCCTTCTCTATGGATGGATTTATATACTTTGCACAGTTTATTTTGATTCTGGTCAGGTGTGAATTTTGATCAGGTGTATGTGCTTGTGGGTGCAGCGGGTATTTCAACTAGGTATTTCAGGGATCCAAAATGTTCCACAGGCTTAACTCCAGCACAGCATTCTGCAGGATTTGTGTCCACAGAGCACAATCCTCTTGCTATCCCTCTCCAAATGCCTCCTGAAAGTATGCTTCTGAAGGATCTTCCAGGACAGGATCCAGTCCTACGTCAGTAACACCATTCAGTGCTATGGGATCTGAAATAGAAAACAAGAAGTGTACATACATAAAAATCAGCATTTGAACGCTCAGAAGTAGAGATGGGCACGAACTGAAATACAACCCAAAATTCGGCATGAACCAGGCCGGTTTGTGGTTTGCAAACCAGCAGCTCATCAGAACCCATTTCTGACAAACCACCACAAACTTTAGGCTGATTCATTTTGTTCATTTTTTGGTTCGCCCCTGAAGACAGCCTGGCGCCGATCAATCAGTTTCCTAGGCAACAGGGGATGGACTTTCTGCAGACCTTCTGCTGACCTGGAAGTGGCCTTCTGCTGACCTGGATGTGGCCTTCTGCTGGCCTGGAAGTGACCTTCTGCTGACCCAGAAGTGACAATTTGCTGACCCAGGTGTGATGTTTTCACGAACCAAACAAACTGATTCATGAACTGGGGCAGGTTCGTCTATGTTTGTGGTTCATGGTTCATAAAATGTGACGAACCACGAACAGCATGGTTTGTTTTTTTCTGGTTTGTGCCCATCTCTACTCAAGAGAGATGTCAAATCCTGAATAAACCACAATAGCCATAGCAACAAGTACAGAATTTTTAAAAAGTGATGAAGGGACGAAACACAAGAAGACAAAGAAATCTGGGGATAAACTGAAACAGTATCAAGCCAAACATGACAAAATAACCCCATGTGGAAAACCCCATATACTTAGTTTAAAAAACGTACAGCTAGAAAAATAGCCTAACTCTGCTAAGCTGAAATTGTTTGCAATTAAAACATGTAAAGCATCTCTAAATGGGTCACCTCAGTAAGACACAGGAGACTAAAGTGAAATTTGCACTCATGTTTCCTTAATAACTGATTGATCTTACAATTCAGTGCATTAACCCTTCTTTGAAGATGCAGATGATCTTGTACATTCTAGGTGAAATGTATAGTCTCAGAGTTTAAGAGACTTAATAGAAATCACATGAAATTCATCCTTATGGTATATCTTGGGAAATCTTTTCTTGGATGCCAGGCACTCTAATAGGAGCTCTGGGTATTTTGGGTTATAGGAGAATTTTGAAATAGAATCAACATAAACATTTCAAATGCCTCTTAAGATTCCCAGTTCTCTTAATTCCTCTTTGCTGCATTTGTTCCTGAAATCCAGCAATCCATTTCTATTCCTCTTTTTAGGAATTTGAGTCAGTTTAACAACAACAACAACATTCGATTTATATACCGCCCTTCAGGATGACTTAACACCCGCTCAGAACTGTTTACAAAGTATGTTATTATTATCCACACAACAAAACACCCTGTGAGGTGGGTGGAGCTGAGAGAGTTCCAGAGAGCTGTGACTAGCCCAAGGTCACTCAGCTGGCTTCAAGTGTAGGAGTGGGGAATCAAATCCAGATTAGAGTCCCACGCTCTTAACCACTACACCAAACTGGCTCTCACTCAATTCCTCTCTCAATCAATTCCTGGCTCTCTAATCAATTCCTCTTTTGTGAAGAGGAAGATTAGATTACATGTCAAAGGTCACGTTCATGTATTCTAGCCACTACACCACAATGTCTCTTGACAGCTCAGAGAAGTTCTTGACCTTCCCACCCCAGGTTATACAAAGGATGAGTTATTTCCTACAATGTTCACTGCTGCCTCTTACCCCAGCAGCTTATACTGATCTCTTTTCCACCGTTTTATCCTCACAACAACCATGTGAGGTTGGTTATGCTGAAAGGGTGTGAGTCTCCCAAGGTCACCCAGGAAGCTTCCATGGCAGAGGTGAGAGTCAACTCAGTTCCACTACACCCATTTTTATCCTCAAAACAACTCTGTGAGGTAGGTAAGGATGAAAGCTCTGAAGTTACAAAAGGAATTATAGAGCACCATTGTGTGGTATAAATCAAAACTACGCCATCACATGGTAAAAAACCAAAAAACCCTCAAATATAAATTAATGAAAAATCAAAGAGAATTTTGCCTTTTGAAAGAGGAAAAGAGAATAAGAGGAACGAATTGCTATATCTAAGAAAGAAAATTTTGGGAAAAGAAATTCCTCCCCCCATAACAACCCTAGTTTGACACTCATGAGCAGACTGTGAGCCAAACACAGTTTTGTTTAGCTCTGTCAGAACAGAGCAAACAGCTGCTGGACAGGATTGTTCAGAAGTCAACTCTCAGCTGACTAAGGGATCAGCTGGGAGTTGGTCTTTGAGCTTCCCCTTTGAAAAGGGTCTCCCAGCCTTGCTAGGAGACAACAATGTTTCCAAGGGAGGGAATCAGAAGCCATCTCCCAAATGATCACAAGAAAACTGCCCTGGAAACTTTGCTGCCTGACAGTTTTTCTGGAAAATAGCAAAATTTGGGCAGGTAAAGCTGGGGGGGGGGGGGGTTGTAATCAGAAGCTGACTCTCCCAACTGAGCCATTAAGAGTGAATTTCTGATTCAGCTCCCTTCCCCCAATTGCTGTGTCTCATTCTGGTTGAGGTGCAAAGAAATGAGAGATCAGACACTTCTAGTCACTAATTCTGCTGTGTCTAAGCCTTTGTGGGGAAAGGTACTTCCATTGACTTAGGAGGGTGTAATCTGTAGTACAATGATGTCATGCTGTACTGTTCTTACATCAAAATTAAGTTCTACTCATGATGATTGACCAGTTTATTCACACTTGCAAGGCTTCACTTAAATGCAATAAACACAATGATTAATGACTCTGTGCTTCTGAACCAGGTCCCAACTTGTGCTGCATTTTAGTCATGAGATACTTCATGGGTTAACCATGTTAAGGAGGTAAACTTGCTTGTGTATATCCGATCATATAATAATGTACCTCTGCTGTTTGGGATTCTTTCCTCTTCCTCTTTGTTCGAAGAGGAAATTTGTAGCAGAAGTAACAGAATCTTTTGAAAAGTATCAGGGGCTCCCACTTTGTTTGGAAATGGTGAATAATTAAAAACAAAAAAAACCTCCGGACAACCTCAAATTTCCAGCTTGCTTCTCCACTTGTGACATATCCCATCACCTCATTTATTTGGAAAATCAATGCACATTCTAGCTGTTTATATCAGACTGGTTACAATTTTTTTTGCAAACTCTGTTCCATGTAGTGGGGTTTCAAAGATTGTCTCCCCACACCCCATATACATCATATCTGAAGAGTAGCAAGGAGATAAGTTATTAAACAGCAAATGTCTTTTTTCTTTCCCCAGGTTAGAGCAACATGAAGATTTTCCTTCATGCAGGATAGTTGATTATATTAGCAATTAGTTAAAGGGTGAATGCTAAATGAAGTCAAACAACTCATGACAAATGAAGAAATATTTTTAAGCCAGAAAACATGAGCAACGTTTTGGCTGCTGGAATTAGTACTTGTGAGAAGGAGAGTGGTAGGGAAAGGACATTTCATTACTATTAGCTGAGAGTTAGTGTACGTAAACTGGCTGCAGCCAAGGAGGGCATTTTAAATGGCAACAATGTTTGCCTCCTGCCAAAGATGCTGGAACATTTTCTTCAAAACACTTCAGACCTGTGTGATGGAATTCCATAAATGAGCTGAGGCGAACCTCCTAGATCATACTCCACAAAACCTTCAATATCCCTTCACATCACCCAAACCTCTACAGTGGAGGCAGCTCACACACTCAGCCATGTGCCACCCTGTGCTACCTAATTACATATAATTAGCATCTGATTTCATGTATTCATTTTACCTCAGCAGTCATATAACAAGTATTGGGAGGAGAAATGACCACCCATGTGTTCCCACCACATATATCTATCACATTTTAATCCCACCCTTCCTTCAAGGGACTTAATACAACACACATGATTCTTCCTCCCCCCCCCCGCCTCCATTTTATCCTCAAAACTACTAAACTGTGAGGTGGGTTAGTCTGAAAGAGACTCACTGGACTAGGGCTACCTAGTGAACTTTATGGCAAAATAAGGACTAGGGCCGTTTCCAGATGGCTTACCTTCACCCGGGACATCGCGCCTCGTTGCAGGGAAAATGCGAAATATCGCATTTCCTCGCGCAAGTTTTGCGCGATGTCATGCCCAGAACTCTGGTCTCTCCAGTCCTGGCCAACATGTTAACTGCTGTACCACACTAGCCCTGTATACGTGACCCCTCAGTGTGTTGATTGAATTTGTGAAGAGGCAGAGCAGGTACAAACATGCTGGCTCAACCCCACCCCAACTTCCATGTGATTGCAGGCTTGTGAGCACGGTGCTTATGCACAAAAGAAGTGTCAATGCATGTGCTCCCTTCCTATTACACGTAATTCCCAAATATCACCATGCTAGGCTGAATTTCAAAATATTTATCTCTATCATATAATTATGTATGCAATTATGTTTACAATTGCATCAGTATACAATTCCTCAGCAAAATAATACAACTTTCCACAAACAAACGCAGAGGTAGTTAGAAGAATCTCTAATTGGTGTCTGTTTTTCTTCCAATTCCTTGATAAGAGCTTCCAACTCTCCAGTGACAAACAGGCCACTGGTATGTGCTCGTTTTCATGTGCTTCTTCAAGTTGCTTATCTTATGCAAATATCTCATGGAACCAAAGCCTTTGAATACTATTTCCTAACAGCAATTTGCTCTCCATCAGAATAATTCCTCAAAGAATAAAGGCAACTGTCTGTTTCCTGCTGCACTAGCCCGAGAAGCTCTCATCAAGGAACTGGAGGAACTACCTCTGTATTTGACTGTGGAAAGTTGTATTATTTTGCTGAGAAATTGTGTACTGAAGCAATTGTAAACATAATTGTACACATAATTATATGATAGCGATATTATAAATATTTTGAAATTCTGCCTAGCTTGGTGATATTTGGGAATTACACTAGCTTTAAAACATCCTCCCTGTTATGAGCAGCATTCAGAAAGTGGTGTCCCCAGTCACAAGGAGAGGGTGTATGTGCAGGCCCGCCCTCTGTGCATTCACACTATACAGAGGACTTGGCAACTGCACAGAGGGTAGGGCCAACATACTCATGCTCACTCTCACTCCCTGCATATGCAGTCAGAACGTGAAGGGGTTGTGTGTGGAGGGCCACTTCCAAATAGTGAGGAGAGGGAAGGATCCTAAGTACCATTCACACATTACGTCATATCACATGTTCTGTTTTAGGCACAATCCCTGCTGCCCCTCTATCTAAGGGCTGCTTAGGATATGAAGTAAATTTAGGTATTAAACAAGCTGGTGTGGATCAGCCTTTTAGAACTGTGTGGCTGCACCCTCAGCTATTCAGTTCTGCATGGCAGAGGACCAAGTCCAGACGTCCTGGAAGCCTCAAATTGCTGCTTGAATCTTTAAACAACCTTTTATTGTTCAAGGGGTTTTAATATTGCATTTCTTATCTATTTGCATCATGAACTGCTTTGGGCGCCCATGAAGGACAGAATGGCAGAAGGGCAGAAATTTAATAACCAAGGGAATGAATAAATTAGTGTTGTATGCTCACAAGTACCCCCAAGAGAAATGCCTCTTCCCAGGCAGGCCAAAGAAATTGCCCCCCCTCCTTCTTCCTTTGTATCTGAGAAAGGAGGAGATGCTATTCTGAGGGTGCCAGTTCTTTCATGTATTTTTCTTTCTCCCCCCAGGTCATATCATCAAGGATGAACTGAAGCTGCAGCTCACGATTTAATTAGACCGGCTATTTCTGGATGAAACTCATTATTGCTCCCTGTAATTAAAATTGGGGTCATGATATACCCTTTTGGCAGGTTAACCTGTGAATGGAGACTCTTCTCTTTTATCTTACTTTAGTCATTTTGTGTGCGTGGCTGTGGCAAATCATTTGTATCTAAAATGTTTGAAATCGTCTCATTAAAAGATGAAAGGAAATTATTCATGAGGTAAGCAGCATGGAGCACCTTCCTGACAATTATACCAGAGGGAAATGACACAAACAAAAGACAGTTGTATCCGTGTTGGCTGCATTTTGTGTGTTTACTTGTCATTTACACCACTTTTTGAAAACTGCCAGAATGAGGATTCTGATCCCAATGAGCTTAAGGGGCAAAGCAACCAATGATTCAAATTCCTGCATTTTCCTGGCAGTTGAGAGAGTGGAAATCGTTACTAACTTGCCACATGTAAAGGCTGTTTTTCTTAGCTCTGTTCAGTCATTCAAAGTATACATACATATTTAATGCACAGGGAGGAATGAAGTTGTACCTGCTGGCCCCACCTCAGACATCTGCATATACATATACCTACCTTATATACATACAATTGCACCTTGTGCAGGCAGAAATGCACACACTTGGTTTTGTACATATGGAAGAAGATCCTACTTTTTGCAGTGTTCTTGATCTCACACACGAAGTGCATCCATCTACTCTTCAATATATGCAGGATTCCTTGCAGACATTTTGCTGTACTTACGGAGTTAATGGGAGTGATCCTGTCTCCTTCTAGGCATATAGAGTTGTAGGCATTTTGAACAACTGAGTATTCCCTCTCCACACTGCCCCACAGGTGTGTACATGATCTTGTGTTGGAATCTGATGGTGTGATACTGTGATCAAATGGCTGAAAGTGAACAAATTGCAACTGACAAGATGGAAGTAATGCTGGTTGGGAAGGTGAAGGTATAGAAGACATTGTGCATCCCATTTTCAACAATTTATGAGCCATGGGGTTATAGTGGATCCTGGATTGGTATTGGAGAAGCAAGTTAATGCAGTTGCAAAAACCACTTTCTACCAACTCAGTCTAGCCCAGAAGATGCCCCCCTACCTTGACATGGCTGGACTGGTCACCTGGATCCATGCCACAGTAATATTGAGACTAGACTGCTGCAATGCACTCTGTGCTGGTCTCCCCTTAAAGTTAGCTTGGAGACTCCAGTTGGTGCAGAATGCTGCAGGAGCTAGGCAGAGCGTGCATATTATTTCCATTCTACAATCACTCCATTAGCTGCTCATCAGTTACCAGGCTCAATTCAAGGTCTTGGCCATCACATACAAAGCCCTTCATGGCCTTGATCTTTCATATTTGCAGGACTCCCTCTCTTCCTATGTTCTACCATAGCAGCTTCACTCATCTGATCAGGGCATTCTGCAGGTGCAGCTTTGCAAATGGGCAAAATCATTAAACCAAAACCATAAAACCATTAAAATGGATATAATCTGCTCTGGCCCCCATCTTATAGAACAGCATGCCTGAAGAGGCATGCCTGTTTTAATGGAGTTGTTTTTTTACAAAGGCGTTCATGCCAAATTTGTGGGGGCAGGGCAGGGATAGAGGACAAGGTTCCTTATATTTGACAGACATTTTTGGTCTATTGGAGTCATTTTATGTGTGCCTGCCATGGTGAATAGGAAAGGAGGGGATACAGCTTTCCTGACATGCAGGGCACAAACTGCTGCATTTGGCGAGCCTCGGCACAATGTTGCATGTTTTCTGTGTTTATAAATAGCTACAGACCCACTTACCTGTGGTGAGTAAAGCTCACTTCCAGGGGAACAGGCAGAATTTTATGGAACCTGGTTCTTTTTTTGTTGTTTTGTTTTAAGGCACAAATAATTAATTTTGCTATATGCAAACAAGCAGTCTAGTATTGTTTTGGCTAGTAGAGTTATTGCAAGGTTAGTCTGAACAAGTGACAGCACAGTGGAAATTAACAAACAAGGATTAGAATTCAGCATTGTAACAGCCTTGGTTTTCTCCACCTCCCCTGTCCCCAGCACTTTTCATAAATCTAGTTCCTAGACCTTTTGGTTAGAACAGGTGAGCCCGACTATATAGACAATGTCTGGTGTTTTCTTTCCAAATCTTGGAGCTGGATATGAAACAGAGGAACTGAGCATGGCGGGCCAAGGAATTAGACATTATGCTTTGGTGATTCGGTTTCGCTTTCTCAGCCATGCCGGACGCTCCTCTCGGCGGGTCCGGGAGGAAGCGACCGGGCACCCTGACCGGGCGGCTGATCTGCAAGGATTAGCCCCCAGGACTCCCAGTTAGGGAGGCAGGGTCCGGGACGCTGCGGGAAGAACCCCCCGAAATCAATGCGGGGGGGGGAATTGCCCGTTTGTCCCTATGGAGGCCGGCAGATGTGCGCGGTGCCTCGAGTGCCGCCGGGCAACGAGAAACGGCAAATAAAAGAAACAGGCGGAAGCCTGTAAACAAGCGAATCCCTTCTGTTCTACAAGCGTTTGTGAAGGAGAGGTTGATCTGAAGAAGACTCGCTCTTCCCCTTCGGTGAGTTCCAGAATTTGGCTGGCGCCCCCCCCCCCACAATGGCAGCAAAGAAGCAAAGTCCCGCTCTCGGTAAGTCAATCTCGGCTACCTTGCAGAAGGGAGAGTCGCTCGAAGAATTGGTGCGCAGGGCGGTGGTGGAAGCCATAAAACCCTTTGTTGACAAGCTGAACGAAACTGATCAAAGGGTGGGCTTAATTGAAAGCGAAGTGAAAACCATCAAGGAAGTAGCGGGGGGGGCAGAGAAGTCTGCTCTGGAAAGTGCGTCACTTGTGAAGGCTACGAAAAAAGAGCTGAAGTTGGTGGAGAACCAGCTGATCGGGCTACAGGTGGAACAAACGCAGACAATTTTGCGTCTCCAAAACGTGAAAGAGGAGGAAAATGAGGATCTGTGGGATTTGGTCTCGGAATTACTGGCGACACCCGCGAGGACAACTAAAGAAGAGGTTAAAAGCGCCATTTTGGAGGTCCGTCGGGCTTCTTCAAAATATGCAACAAAGCGACAGCTGCCTCGCGAGATCATTATTGATTTTTCACTTTAAAAGATTCGGGACACTATCCTATATAACTCATACAAGGGTCTTAAAGTCAAGATTTTGAAGGACGTTCCATTTCTAGTCCGGAAAAGACGTTTTAAGTACAAAAAGTTCGCAGCTCTTCTGAGGGACCATGGAATAAAGTATATAAAGTATAAATTCCGGAAGGAATATGGTTTAGACATAAAGATCAAGCCTATAAGATACTATCAGAAGATCAACTAAAGGATTTTGAGGATAAAAACCCGGAATTCCAGTGCACCAAGAATGAAGAAAAGGAGAAGCCTGAGGGGGGGGGAGGAGGAGGAGAGCACCGCAGCTGCGGTTGCACAGAGAGAATTGCGTCCGGGACCCAGAAGGGGGAGGAAAGTTTAATTAGAATTTGAAATGTGTATTCTGTTTGATTAACCACCCCATCATCATTTTATTGAGCTATTTTTTTTCTATTATGGCAGTATGAAGGGAAAACATTGAGTGTAGTGTTGAATGTAGTTTATCCTTCCCTTTATGTCCCCTTTTCCCCGCCCCTTCCCTTTTTCTTCATCCTTTCCCTTCCCTTGTGATAGTCTTGTGTAGTGTTATTGTAGTGTTGTGTAGTATACTGAAAAATAAAAAATTTATAAAAAAAAAAGACATTATGCTTTGGTTTAGTTGATGGCATAAAAAAGATTTTGCAAAGCAAGCAAATGCATGCAAATATGCTGGATTTCTTCAATGAGTGCAGATTGATTAATTGAGATTTTTGGTACATGATTTTGGAAAGGGGAGAAATCAAGCAATCCTGGCAAAGCAGCAGAATTTAGCTTTGTTTAATCACTTAACTCCTTGCACCACTACAACAGCTAAATATAAATCAAGGATTCACACTGTAAACAGGTTTCACTCCAGATATAGAGACAGAATTGACTGATCTTACTATATAATTGAGTAAGCGTATTTCAGACAACTCACTTTATACCCTGGTGCACCACCAGAGGGTGCTGCTGCAGATGAAAGCCCAGGTAACTCAACATGTCACTCCAGAAAACATAAAAGCGAGATGAAAGCACACCAGTAGGCACAAAAATAATCACAAATGTATCAAAAATACTATAATGGAGTTCAACTCTCATAAAAAGTCAAGTCAATCAGTAACATGAATCAAATATAAATGCAGAGACAGGTGCACTCAATCAAGTCATGTGCAGCTGACTATTATATACACAATACAAGAAATCCAACAGGAAGACATCCAAAAGGTAAGTCCAGAGATTCCAAGTAATTGGACAAAGTCAATCAAGATTAATGATATGTATTTTCCTTGCAGGTGGAGCTGTGTTCAAAGGCTGCCGTGAAGAAGCCCACGATGCCCGTCAGACAGTGGCGGCTGAATTCTGCTGTTTCGTGTTTGCCACGTCATCAGGGGCAACATTTAACCACCTAAACGGAAATTAGTTCATACTTTCAAAATGTTTACAATTTGTTTACAACATATGTTTACAACATATGTTTACATATGTTGGTCAGTGCATAAGGACGCTGTGTGAGACTCATTGCGACTGTTTAAAATTGACTGTCTTGATGTATACGCCAATCAGGGCAAATAAGACATTTTCACCTAACACCTTACTCAAAAGGGTATGGCTGTCAACTTCTGATTTCAAAACTGTTGGTTCAGAGGTGCAGGCAGAGCCGGGGCAAAACTGATGGGTCAGGCTCAGAATTCAGGCAAAGTCTGGTGAGTTAGAGGCAGGTGCAACTATGTCAAGTTAAAGAGGCCCTACAGCATTACTAAAAAAAGTAAACCTTGAAATGTAGTGATTTCCCCCCAGTATTTCAAGATGCTTCATAACTTGAGTTCTCATATTGTAGCTTATTTAGTCTGTGCATAAATCCTTCTGAGAAGTAGAACGTGGAAGAGCCTAAAAAGTCAAGAACACAGGTTTGGAGGCTCTGCGAAAGCTGGCGTTCAGGTCTCACTGCTCATTACCCGACAGAACATAGCCGTGCCTTAAAAGACCAGCTGGTTTCACAACATGCACAAATTCCCCTGGTGAATTCCTTATAATTAAAACTGGGGAAGTTTTAGGTTAAGGAAAAAGGACACAAGAATTCTTGCTCTACTACAGCATTCTTCACAAGTCCAGTCACAAGGTTGCTTGGCTTGTACTATGTGCCACAACCGATGATCATCAGATGAACAGTTAAGGGTAATCAGATCCAAACATTCCATTGTGGTTAAGCTGTTAAGCATTCCATCTGTCCTCTTACCATTTCTTGCAGCATATGTTGCTACAGGAGTGTTGAGTCAGTAATTTCACATCACCACAGCTAAATTAAGTTTGTGGGCTCCAGGAAAGCTGCTGGTGCTACCGTGACCATAAACACCTACCCTGTAAGGACAAGGCTACAGCCTGCATCCATGATGGCTTCAGATGGAGCAACAAAGCAACGTTTAGGACTGCAGTTGAGTTGTTTACCCTTAACTTTATGCAAATGTTTCTGGAGAACTCCAGCTAAACTGCAGTGCACTCTGCTTTATTCTAATACTGTCTGTTTAGTAAGATAGGGTTATCCAAACTCTTCGAACTGCATATTCTTGGAATGGGGAACATAAGCCATATCCTATTTATAGCAACAATTAATTCAGCCTATTTATTATAACAATTACAGATTGTTTTAAAGAGGAATTACATATTATGCAGCAAACAATGGGGACTTGTGTGTTTGCTGTGTAATACTTACAAGGAGATTGTGAGGTTTCTGCAGCAGGCACAGCAAGTACATCTACCAATTCTCCCTCTCAAACCCCCCCCCCCCCCAATTTATCTCATCCCTCCCAAATCAAACTCTGAGGCTAGAACTTAGCCTGATTAAATGAAGCTTCTTGTAGTAGTTAAAGTATCAGATGAGAATCTGGGTGAGGTAGGTTCAAATCCCCACTGTGCCATGGAAGGTTGTTAGGTGACCTTGGGCCAAACACACATTGTCAGCCTGTCCTACTTCACAGGGTTGTTGTTGTGAGGATAATAAAGTGGAAGGGAGAATGATATTATAAGTATTGTATTAGTACTCTTAAAGAGCAATATTAATGAATAGAAACAAAGCCTGTTGTGGGAAAAAATACAACGGGCTCTAGAAAGGGGAGAGAGGGCAGGCAGGCATTCCTTCCTGCTCCATCACTGATCCCGGACAGTGAAGGAGTGGGGTGGGCATTGCCACCTGCTCCACACCTGATCTCAGCAACAGGAAGGGGTCAGCAACAGGAACGCTCTTAATATCTACTGTGTTAAGGTGGGGGATGGGCATTACCACCTGCTTCACTCCTAATACCAGTTGGGTTAAGGTGGGGGGCAGGAATTGCTGCCTGCTCCTCTCCTAATACCAGCTGGCTGAAGAGGGGGCAGGCATTGCCACCTTCTCCGCTCCTATTTCCGGCTGTGTTAAGGCAGGAGGTGGGCATTGGCACCAGCTCTGCTGCTAATACCAGCTGGGTTAAGGCTGAGAGTGGGCATATCTACCTGCTCTGCTGCTGATCACAGCTGCATGAAGGGGGGTATTGCCACCTCCTCCGCTCCTAATATCAGCTGGGTTAAGGTGGGGGTCCAGCACTGCCATCTGATCCACTCCTAATACCAGCTGGTTGAGGGGGGTGGGTGGGCATTACCCCCTGGTCTGCTACTAATATCAGCTAGGTTGAGGTGGGGAGTAGGCAATGCCACCTGCTTCGTCACCGAATACCAGCCGGGTTAAGGCGCGGGGAGGGCATTGCCACCTGCTCTGCTCCTGTTCCCTGCCTGGGCTTCCCACCATGGCCTGTTTTCTGGAGCAACATGTTGAGTTACTTGGGCTTTCATCTGCGGCAGCGCCCTCTGGTGGTGCACCAGGGTATAAAGTGAGTTGTCTGAAACACACTCAATTATATAGTAAGAAGATTTCCACAATTGTGGCAAATCCTTCATTTTGATGCTCAGCAGCAGCCTGTTAGAGTTGATGCTGGTGGATCTGACAGAGCTCTGTCCTCAGCTCTGATCTTTGAACTTCGCAAGCATCGGATTTCTTGTCACAGTGGAACAGTCAGAGAGAGCTGTTGGAACTGTGACTGGCACTTAACTCAATGCCTGCTTCCTTTAAGCTCCCGTTACTGTGCTTTTGACTAGAGTGAACCATACGTACCACACTACCATGATCCTTTGCATTTGACCCTCGATCTGTTTCTGTGTCTTGACTTAATGACAGGGCCATAATGTGATAGAGTAGTGTTGAGGGATGCTGCCATGCCACCAACACAGGAATCACTCATAGCCCTCTACACCAGTGATTCCTCTCCTTCCCAAAATAGTCCACCACAGTGAGATTGGGAGCTGGGGGGTGGGTGAGTATTCTTTGGTTTTGAAAATGGCGTGTTGAGGGAAAGAGACATGATCCTCTTTCTTTTCTCTATTTTTCACTAATAAAGGTGGAATACTGGGCAGTTTGCCCAGTCTTCATTTTCCAATTAATACTGTTATCCCAAAGTTGAATAATGAAGGAGAATTCTCAAACTCAAAGGTTTATTACGGTCACAAGACCAGCCAAGTAAAGTACAGATAAAAAGAGTAGTCTTTATCAAGGAGAATTTAACCTGAAACCTAAGCCACAGCCTCAATTTAAAAAATGGAGTTCAGTCTTTAACCAGACTGGTACATGTGGAATACTAATCTGGAAAGACCTGGGTGTTCATATGCAACGGTGCAGTGCATAGCTTTACTATCTGTCATTGGTTTAACACTGAGTCAACAGCTTTAATCAGAAGAGCCCAGAAGAGATGGAAGTCCCCTGGTGCACCTTGACCTTCTGCAGTCACAGCTGGCTTGCGGTGGCACCTAAAAAAAGGACAGCAGCAGCAGAACAGCACAGAATGAACAGCAACCCAGTTCACATGCCCGGATCCTCCTGAATGCAGTTCTCCCTTAATAATTCTTTATTATTTCCCATTTTCACCCTAATCTGCATAACATGAGCCTTTGTGGCACCCAGGACTTTGAGCCCTCTCCCTCTCAAACCCACATGAAGATACACCTGTAATTGCTGCCAGTCTTTCCTTGTATTGTGTGCACAGAAAGGGAGAGGAAGGGATTGGATCAATTGATGATGCCAAGTCTGCTGCTTAAAAGTTTATATCACCTCTTAAAAAGTTTAATAATCACATCCCCCAGCTCATCATAAAGTACACACACATAGGATGACTGGTAAATCCACTTTTATATGCAATCATATAATTCTGCAAGGATGTGTAGAAACGTACAAAAAACGAGTAAGAAAGCATTCTAGCAAAGAACAAAAGAGCTGATTAGGAGACAGGATGCATTTCCTTGAAGGATACTTCTTCAGTACACTTCTTGGGGGTACAACAAACAGTGAGTCCAGTGCTGTGCCTTCAGCTAGAATCCTGCTCTTTGTTGTAGTCCAGGGCAGTGGTGGAGATACACTTCCAAACCAGAAGTATCTCACCCCCAACCTCTTTCACTAAGATGCCCCCCCTTGTGGTCTTCCTGTCCCATGGCTACAAAACTGACCAGCTTCCAAATGAAAAAGAGTGACACATCAATAGCAGACACAGCAGGTCAGGGAGGGACCATGCTAAGCCAACTACATCAACTGCCCTTTATAGATTTTTCTTTTCTTCCATTTCAAAACCATTGGAGAGGAGGGGGCAGTGCTCCTAGGACCTGATTAGCAGGGACTTGGGAGTCCAGGTAGTGCTGACAAAAAAGATGTACTCATGCCCTGTCTCCCTGCTTCCACCAGTGGATTGCCCTGATAGTGGCGGGCAATATGAGCATTGCACATATTCCCCCTTCCAGCCAATGGAGATAATTAATAACGTAAGGGCTCTCTCCCTTTGGGATCTGATCGGTTAATGTCATTAAGGAAAAAACGCTAGTGGCCCAATGTCTGGCTGCTGCCACCACTGCTGCATAGCGAAAACTGAAACAAAACACACACTTTTGGGTGTGAGGGTGCCCTTATAACTTGGTTTCCCAAACTGGTTTCACCATTCTAGATGTCACTTTAACAAAACAGTGAATTCCAAGCTTATTTCCAGCTTGTCTGTTAAGTTTTGCACACCCCTAACACTTAATCTTTCCCGAGAATGACAGATTGGACACAGGTCTACAGTTTGCAAAATTTTTGATTTACTGATAGCTTTTTAAACAATAGACTAGTCATGAGACAGGAAAACTCTTCTCCCACAATAAAACTTACATCAACATAGAAAACAAGAGGCAGTTTTCCAGATAAGCGCAATGATCCATTTAGTCCAATATCCCGTTTCACAGATGCCCCTGCATGGAGACTAGCGATACCCTCAGTTGCTGTCTCCCACCCCTAAAACTGGTATTAATGGCTAATAGCCATTGATGGGCCTATCCCTTTAGGAATTTCTGTTTTAAAGCTGATTAAACATCCTGTCGCAGTGAATCCCACAAGTTATTCGTACAGTGAAGAATTACTTTCTTTTGCCTCTACTGCCCGTCAATTTCATTGAGTACCCCCAGGCTAGTATTATAGGAAAGGAAGAAAAAGGTTTTCCTCTCCACTTTCTTAAATCTATGCATAATGTCCAAAATCTGACAGCTAAGCTAAACCAGTTGTGAGAAACAGATTGTGCATGCAACTGCTCAGTTGCACTTTTAAAAGTGTACATTTAATCCTGCTCCAAGGGCATTGCAGCAAGTCTCAATAACTGGAAAAGAAACACATGACTGATAATCTAACACATGGTAAAGGAAGCGGCCTATACTTGTACAGTGCTTCCTAGACAGTTAATAATGTACTATAATAAGAAGAAGAAGAAGAATGCGCCAGCGAGTTGCGACTGACTCATGGCAACCTGTTCCATGAGGCATTCCAGACATGAGATGAACAGAGAATAGTTATTAAAATATTGTCCTATTGTGATTTCTGATTATGGACCAGCAAAATGTGCCACCCTGAATAATATGCTACAACCGCAAATCTCAGGCAAGTCTGTGCATGGGGAATCTAAATTTGGTGGCCTGCATACATTTAGGAAATTAGACAGATTTGCATAGTTCGATTATTTGAAGGAGGGACTGTGCTGTGCATGAAGAAGGTCACAGATTCAGTCCCTGGCTTCTCCAGTTAAAGGATTCAGGCAACAGGTGTTAAGCCCTTTCTGTGCCTCAGACCACGGAGAACCAATCAAAGGAAAAGAATGCTGATGTAATGAATCAATGGTCTCATTTGATAAAAGGCAACATGTTCACTTGTGTAATTGTGTTTCTTCTGGGAGGTGGGGAACTTGAGAATGTTGTTACTTAACCATTGAAAATCTTATTCAACCATCATTGTGGCTTTTGAGATCTCATCAGGACGTTCCCAGATAGTTGTTTTGACCCTACATCAGCTTCCCATGATTTTATTCTTAAAATGCAAACATTCACTGTCCAAATTATTAAAAGTTACCCTGTGGTTTCTAATTCAGACCTTTTATTTGCACACCCTTTCCTTGTTTTTAGTCCTGGGCACTCAAAATACCGGTTTTTGTGATGCCAACACTGAAATACATCATTGACTAGTGCAAAAGGTTGCTCAGGCTATTTTCAAATGACCTTCTGGAATTCCAGGCCACAGAGTGTGCGAGGGAAACTGAATTCAGTTTAACAATGTGAGCTGGCTTCTATTACAGTAAATTTGAGCAGTGCACAATATAAGCATCTTTGGTTTCCCAAACTTAATAGCAGGCCTCTTTCTAAACATATTCTCTCCCACTGTGTCCATGAGAAAGGGTAATTTATGTGGCTGTATTTAATACGTTCTTCAAAGGTGCAAACCTGTGGAAACTGGATTAGTATGTTGACTCCATCAATTAATGTTAATCTAATATCCTGCCCATTTAAATTAGTGTAAACATTGGCTGATAGGGTTAAGGGAATGGAGTTAAACTGGAAAAGATTTATTTAAGGATTAGTATAGTAGCTAAACTAGAATTCAATCCAAGAAGTAAACATTCCAGCAATGCAGGTTGCGGGAAACAACAAACCACAGCAGAGATTAGCTGCTCAAAACAATAAGGCAGAAGAACAGTTAGAGATGGAGGGGAAAGAATTACTATACCATTTAGGAGGCTGTGCTGTTTCTTCCACTACTAAAATTCATGCCCCCCCCTGCATCCCCTCGGAACAGCCCACGATCCTTTTCTTATAATGCTGGACATTCCACGAGTCTCCACAGATTAGAAAAAGCAAATTCTAACCACACTGGTTGAAACATGACCACACTGATGTAAATTAATATAAATAAGATCAGTGTATGGTTTGGATAAAGTAAATGTGGAATTGCTACTTGTTCTTTCCAACACTGCCAGAAGTAAGCGATACTTGACAAAGCTGAGAAATTTTTTAAAAAACAAGAACAAAAGACATGTCCCCTCATTGTACATAAGGATGCTATGTGGATTTACTACTGTGATTTCAACCTCTACCCTTCAAAATTCAAGTAAATTGTACTAATTTATCTTCATGGGTTAAAGACATCCAAACAGTTTGATCAGAAATTTACAGAATGATGGGTTGCCAACCCTAGTTTGGAAAATTCATGAAGATGAGGATGGAGCTGGGATGGCTGCTTTGTAAGGGAGGAGCCCCCCCTCCCTTACAAAGCAGCCATTTTCACCAAGGGAACTTATTTCTGTCATCTGGGGTCAGTAGTAAATTAATTCCAGGAGATCTCTAGGCATCACCTGGAGGTTGGCAACCCTAATTCTGGTTATTGCCTAGGCCTCACCAAGCCTGCAGACAGCCATGCCCAAATCCAGGTTTCAAGCTTGTACAGTTTCTGAGACTGACACTATTGGGCTAACTGGACCAATCATCTGACTTGATGTAAGCAAACTTCTTACATTGCGGGGGACTTTATCTGAGGTCAGAAGTGGGCCGAAGATACTGTTCTGCTCTCACAGCAAGGACAAAAAGCTAAACTCCTAGTATTCCTATCAGTATTGGCAAATCCAGATACTTTATACTCTCAGCCAATCACAGGGGCTGATGTGCATCTACGTTTCCTTATCTGTCGGGCATGAGCGCACACAGTATCAGATAGCACTCTAAGCTAGGCAGACACTTGCCAACTTCAGCTTGGGAAATGCTTTGAGGTTTGGGGGCAGAGCCTGGAGCGAGTAGAGTCTGGAGAGGGGAAGGAGCTCAGTGGGGATGTCATTCCATACAGTCCACTCCCCAAAGCTGTCCTTTCCTCTCAGGGGACTGAACTCTGTAGACTGGCAATCAGTTGTAGTTCTGGGAGACCTCGAGGCCCCACCTGGAAGACAGCAACTCTAGTGAGATTCCAGCCTCAGGCTGTTGAATTCTCAGTTTAGCCATAGGAGTCTATGAAATGGAGCACATTTAAGAGGTTTTAGGACATTTGGTCAGCAAGCTTTAAATCTACTGTTTGGATTTTAGGAGCTCTTTTGCACAGGATCTGATGTGCTAAATTATATAATGACAGGGAGATAGGTTGGAAGGCAGAAGGCACGCTCCTCCCAGCTTTAAAGCAGTGGATCCTCAGCTTCTTTCAAAAACCCACAATCAGCACAAATTCACTAACAGTGCAATCCTATGTAGAGTTCCTCCAGTCTAAGGCAATTGATCTCAATGGGATTAGATTGGAATAACTTTACATAGGATCGTACTGTGAATCTCCTTGAAACAAAGTTTCTGGTTGTCTGTGGAATAGTAATGTGGTCAGTATGACCATCCATTTTTGAAAATTTATCCATACATTTATTAGTTTGTGTGTTTCATTATTCCAGTTTCTTCAGTACATGTTGTTATGCAGACTTATGCAGATACGTTTTCGGAGTTGGGTGTGTGGCATTTCACATCACAGGCCAGATTTTGAGAGTATTTATTTTTGTAAAAGCATACTTCATCACTTTGTATTTTATATTTATTGGAATATTTATTCTTGTATTTACTGGAATATTTATTGTAGGATTGCCAATGTGCTTGAAACTTACCAGTCAATGAGTGTTGGTGTAGACATGATTATTTTTCATTGTCTTGAAACTGTATTGATTACCTCCGGCTCAAATTGATTCTGGTGAATGCCGGTGGCTGTTGTTGTACTGTCATTGTCATTTAATCACTGATATTGACGCACTTGCACTTTATATCAATTTATAAAATTACATACATACATGAATATTTATTGAGTGGATTACAGGGACTTCAGTCTGGTTAGCACTGTATAGTTGTATAGGCCTGTGGTTTGTTCCAGTCACCCTGATGCAGAGTCAGTCCTAAGGGGGTTAATTTTCCCCATAGATTTCAATGCAGTCAGTGTAGAATTTGACAATGACTAGAGGGCAGTACATGATAGTTGCAAAGGGAAGCCAGCCATGTTAGTCTGTCATAGTAAAATGAAACAAAAGTCCAGTGGCACCTTAAAGATGAACAATGTTTATTTCAATATGAGCTTACATGAGTCACTGTGCACTTCTTCAGACATAAACAAGGAAGTGAGCTTTGACTCACAAAAGCTTATATCCTGGAATATTTTGTTGATAGGTGCCTCTGGAGTAAAATTTTGTTCTTCAAGTGCAGACTAGAAAACAAAATGGCTGCACACGTCTTACTGGGAATTCTTATGGGGAAGCTTATGGGGGAGGAGAAGTATGTGCATGCCGATGATTCTTAGAGAGGAAAAGAAGTTACAGAAGTTTATATATAAATATTTCTAAGACAACATGAGCAAGCTGGAAGACTGGTGTTGAGACTATAGCTATAATGGGCATATCAGTAACCTGGAATGATGAAAATCAGTGGGGTAGCACCTTTCCTGGATATAGACAGAACAGCAAAAGATGAACCAGGGATGGTGTTTCTGTGTATGCAAGCCAAGGTGGAAAACATAAAGAGAAACAAACTGCCCCACATCTGATGAAGAGAACTGTGGTTCTCGAAAGCTTATGCTACAGTAAAGTTAGTTAGTCTTAAAGGTGCTGCTGGACTCTTTACTGTTTTGCAACAGACTAACATGGTTAACTCCTCTGAAACTGCCCCACAGAATCTCTACAGGTTACCAGGCCTGGAAGTAACTTAAAACTCTGATCATATTATTGCCAGCCCAACCAGAACTACGAGAGTAGTTAAGATGGGGAAACAAAAATAAGGAAGGCAACCAAAATGGGAAAAATTGCAACAATTAGTATTTTCAGTTACCCTCACACTGACTGGCTACATGTTTGTTCTAGTTGTGATAGAGACAAAATTTCTAAATATCATATGCCATTAACTTGGATCAGCTAGTTATGGAACTGACTAGAGAAAAGGCAAGCAGGGAATCATTCCTAGATAGTGCTTAGCAGATGCAAATATTGATAAACCAGATGGGAACAGTGATCACTGTGTTATTATGTTTGGTGTTTGTCTAACAGAAAAGTTGCCCCCAAAGTCCCACACATCAAGATTTGATTTTAGAAGAGGACATATCTCAAGGAAAAAATAGTCAAAAGGAAGTTGAAAGGGAAAGTAAAGCGGGTCAAAAGTTTTCAGGATGCCTGAAAGTCTTTTAATTGAAAGATAAAACATATGCCACAGATTAGGAAAGGTATCAACAAAATTTAACAGGACACCAGGAAGTTAACCAATATAGTCCAGGGAACTGATGACTTCCTTTAAAAAGCAGAAGTCTTGTCCACATTAGGAAAGCAAAAGGGGTCACAGGTAGAGATGGGCACGAACCGCATTACGAACCTCAAAACCCCACGAAAATGGCGATCGCGCGATCATGACGCGGCGGTTTGTGATTGTCCACGGCCAACAAACCAGCGTCCGACCGGGAGAGGCCTGGTTTGTTGCGTTCGGGTGCGGTTTGGGAAGCCAGACACTCAGGCGCCAGCAATCTATTCCCCTGGCAACAGAGCCAGGGGAATGCTTGAGCTCTGTCTGCCCTCCTTCTGTCGCCCTGCAAACCCGAATGGAAGCCCAGCTTTCCTTGATCAGCAGGGCTTCCTTCCAACCACAGAGCTGCAAAGCAGTTACAAGTTGGGAGAAGACACCCAGGGGAGGGAGGGAGAAGGGGGTGTTCTGTAGCCATGGGCACTCCAATCTCATCCCTGCAAACCCTGATAGGCATATCTGATGGCCAAACATAGACCTCCTGTGTTGCTGAATGGGACGCATGCTTAATTTAATTTAATTTAATTTATTATATTTATATTCCGCCCTCCCCGCTTTCGCAGGCTCAGGGCGGATAACAAATACAAACATGTTTAAAAACATTTAAAAACATTAAATAATACATTTAAAAACATTTAAAAACATTAAACATTAATAAAATATTAAAACATTAATAAAATATAATAAAATAAAATATAATAAAATATAATAAAAACATTAAAACATTAATAAAATATAAATAGCTGTGGTCTCCCAGGCTGGGTTTCACTTTCTGCTAGCACTGGAGTGGGACAGAGCTCTTGCTTGCCACTTGCTAGCCTTTGGGGAGAGACTGAGAGTACAATTGAGCTTGGCTTTGGGGGACAGGGATCTATCTCCTCTGGTTCCAGGGCTGCTGCCTGGCTCTGGGGCCAAGCTCAGTGGGCACCTCAGCTGAGGGCTCACATTGATTATTGATCAGTGCCTGATCGGGTCAGGTCTGTGGGAGTGGTGGGCTAGGGCTCCAGTCCCTCCCTGCCTCTGGTGCCAGGGCTGCTGCCAGGCCCTGAGGCCAAGCTCGGTGGGTACCTTGGCTGAGGGCTCACCAAATGATTCGTGTTATTATCACAATCCTAATCATTTTAATTGTGATTCTTATTATTACTATTATTATTCTTAGTCACTATGCCTGTTCTGCCCAGGCATCTTGGTGTGCTGGGCTATGGCTGTAGCCCCAGCCTCTGGTTCCAGTGCTGCTGCTCAGTGGGGACCTCAAATGAGGGCTCACACAGTGTTATTAGTGCCTGTTCTGTTCAGATCTGTGGGCGTGGTGGTGTTAAAGACACAGAATTTGGTGCCTTTTGGTGTCCCTCCTAGGCAATCACAATGAGGAAGACACTCTATGGAGTCCTGTTGAATTGAAGCAAAATAGATTGTTTATTAAACAATGGATGAGCAATCCTTACAAGTAAAGGATCTCGTGCTCAGTGCTCATCAAAGCTACAATAGCAGAGCAAAGCAATTAATACCTTTTGGCTAATTATAATATTTGTTACCTTATTGGCTCGCAGAATCCAGGGGTCAAGAAAGGAGGCCCCCTTTCTTGACACCATCTGTCTAGGGGTACTCTAATTGGATGAAGCAATCCAGGTCAACCCTATAATTGGAGAACTTGCAAGATTGCAATTTCTTTATCTGTCCTTGGGCTTGTTTCTCTGAAAGAAGGAAGAACATCTTCCTTTCTTCTGGGCTCATTCCTGCCCCCTCTTTTGCTAATGTTACTCTTTCAACGGCTCCCAAAAGTTGCTGAAGCCACTCCCTTTTGCAACCTTGAAGCCTTGAAGCCTGCAAGGAGCTTAGTTCTGTGGATGGAAAGGAATGCGCCCCATCTCTGTCCCCTCTCTCTTTCCCAGCCTTGAGAGAGATGCTGCTAATTCTGGCTGACCTAGTTTGCAACATTTTACATTAACAGTTCTTACAAAGAGCTCTTTTGTATTAGAATCATATAGAATCATATTAGAATCATATAGAATAATATAACATATGTGTGACATCTCTACAGGTGCATCTCTACATCATGTTGCAAGCATTATATTGTTAGTTCTCAGTTCTCACAGCGTTTAACATGTTTAACATACATTCTTCTTTGGTCCTTTGTTTCAAACGTCATTTTCTTGCAGGTTGCATTACAAATACTACAATAGCTCCTGGGCATAGAAAAAGTGCATATATACTGAAAGGTACAGAAGTGGTATATAAAATCTCTTTCTTCAAATCCATATTCCTCAGTGGGCTAGGGCTGTAGTCCCTCCCTTCCTCTGGTGCCAGGGCTGCTGCCAGGCCCTGGGGCCAAGCTCGGTGGGCACCTTGGCTGAGGGCTCACATTAGTGTCTGATCGGGTCAGGTCTGTGAGAGTGGTGGGTTAGGGCTCTAGTCCCACAAGCCTTTGGGGAGAGAGATTGAGAGTACAATTGAGCTTGGCTTTGGGGGATAGGGATCTATCTCCTCTGGTGCCAGGGCTGCTATGTTGTAACTGGCAATGTGAAAGGATCTCCACTTTGGGGGTGAAGAAAGCATAAATCCAGTCCTTACTTTCCCAAACCCATTGATTGGTGCTGTCAGCTTTGATGGTGCCAGCCATATGGCAGTATATGGACAAGAGAGGGTCAGTCTTCAGGTTTTCTCCCACAGAGAATCTTTTCGCATGTACCAGATGTTGCTCAGAAGGCCAGTTTCCATACAGAAAGCTGTTTTCTTCCCATGCACAAGTCATTCTTGCTGGGGCCAAGCTCGGTGGGCACCTCAGCTGAGGGCTCACATTGATTATAAATCAGTGCCTGATCTGTTCAAGTCTGTGGGAGCGGCGGACTAGGGCTCTAGTCCCTCCCTCCCTCTGGTGCCAGGGCTGCTGCCAGGCCCTGGGGCCAAGCTTGGTGGGCACCTCGGCTGAGGGCACACATTGTTTATTGATCAGGGCCTCATCTATTCAGGTCTGTGGGAAAGGTGGGCTAGGGCTCTAGTCCCTCTGGTGCTGGGGCTGCTACCAGGCCCTGGGGCCAGGCTCACTGGACACCGCGGCGGAGGACACACAGAGTCATCTCCTTTCCTGTCCTCCTTAATTCTAGTTTTGTGGCACAATGAGTCTTCTTCTTATGTTGGCTGCCAAGGGTGGTTGTGGGATGAAGTGCAATTGCAGTCCTCCTGGTTCACTTGTGGAAAGCAGCATTGGGTGTGGCTCAGGGGCCACAGGGAGTCCTCCCGCTCCCCCCAATTCACCTATGTGGGCTGTGGACGCCCAAGAGGTCTTTGCGCAGGGGGGAGAGGATCTCTCTCAACATTTTGAGGAGGGGTGGGTGGGCGATGGATCCCTGGAGGAATGGTATGTGTGTTATGAAAGATCCCTCCCGTCCCCATCCCAAACTCTCGGTGGTGTCCCCTCCTGCAGTCCACCCCTCACCCCATCTTCGGTGTCCAGCCCCGCAGTGCAGCCTGTAACCATTCGTCCTCCTTCCCCTGGGACAGTTAGTGGCCGGCATTACAATGCCTCCATATGGAGGCACTTTCAGGCCCTTCCTGATGACCCCCGTGTGGTGCAGTGCCGTTCCTGTGATGTCCTGGTGCACAGGGGCAAAAACCCAAAGCACCTGTCTTTGATGGCCCTGACTCGGCACCTGAAGAGGCACCACCCGAGCCTGTCTCCCTCCTCACCCAGTGAAACATCCATTGGGGGGAGAAAGGGGGCCACCAGCTCTTCTGAACGGGGGTCAGTGGGAGGATCACTTTGCACTGAGGGTGATGCTGGTGAGAGCAGAGTGCTCCGGCAGGCCATGCTGGTGGAGGTTGTCCCCTTGGGGTCTGGGAAAGTGGCGCTTACAACCTCGAGGCTGATGGCTCAGGAGGTGGCTGCCGCTGCACTGTTCCTCAGTGGGACCCTCGGGTGAGGACCCGTGGTGGCTGGGGGATCAGGCCCCCGGTCCGAATGACATGTCCTCTCCCTCCCACACCGGGAATACCAGCGCGCTCCTCTTTGGCCTGGCGGTTGCGGGGGGATCTTCCCACTTACCCCCACATTACAGGTCCTCTCCCTCCCATCCTTTCTTGCAAGGCAGGAAGGTGGGTGATGCTGCTGATGGAAGCCTCCTTTGGGCACTTATGCAGCAGCTCAGGAACTGTTGCACATATAGTTCAGCCGCACGGTGCCCCCCATCCATCGCAAACGCAGAGCCCTTTGAGCAGGGGGGAATGCGTCGCTCAACTGCTGTCCTTCCTGCAAAGGCAGGAAGGTGGCCGATGTCAGCTGCTGCTGCTGTCCTGTTTCCGTCTCCCTCTCTCAGGAACCACTCTGACCCATCCAAACAATGCCTCCTGTCCTGCCCATCCCCTACTTTCCGCAAAGGCAGGATGGTGGATCAGGTCAGGCCCTGCTTCACGAGGGACTATCCTGTTACTGCTCCCTCCTTGGTTTCACAGCTCAGTTGCGCTCACGCAGCCAATTGTATTGTGTATGGATACAGTCAGTTGACAATGTGGCGGCACCTCTGTCAACGGGACTGATGGGACCTCTTGCAGCTGGGTGGGAATGTATCCCCAAACTCCCATCCTTTCCATCAAGGTAGGAAGGTGTGTACTGTTGGCTGCCTCCACCACACTGTTCCTCGGTGGGACCCTCGGGTGAGGACTCGTGGATGCTGGGGGATATTCCCCTCCCCCTTCTTATGATGACATGTCCTCTCCCACCCACTCCGGGAATACCAGAGTGCTCCTTTTTGGCCTGGCAGGCAGGCACATGGGGGGTGCTGCTGGCGAGCAGCCAGACCCCCCGCCACCTGAGGGGAGGCGGCTTGTTGCCGTCTCCCCATGCCCGCCAGGCCTGGCGGCAGTCTCCAGTACACACCTTCTGGCCTGTGCCGGGAATACCAGCACGCTCCTTTTTGGCTTGGTGGGCGGGCACATGGGGGGTGCCCCAGCGAGTGGCCAGACTCCCTGCCCCCTGAGGGGAGGCGGCTCATTGCTGTCTGCCCGTGCCTGCCAGGCCTGGTGGCAGTCTCCAGTACACACCTTCTGGCCTGCGCCGGGAATACCAGGGCGCTCCTTTTTGGCCTGGCGGGCGGGCACATGGGGGGTGCCGGTGGCAAGCGGCCAGACCCCCTGCCACCTGAGGGGAGGCGGCTTGTTGCCGTCTCCCCATGCCCACCAGGCCTGGCGGCAGTCTCCAATACACACCTTCTGGCCTGTGCCGGGAATACCAGCACGCTCCTTTTTGGCTTGGTGGGCGGGCACATGGGGGGTGCCCCAGCGAGTGGCCAGACTCCCTGCCCCCTGAGGGGAGGCGGCTCATTGCTGTCTGCCCGTGCCTGCCAGGCCTGGCGGCAGTCTCCAGTACACACCTTCTGGCCTGCGCCGGGAATACCAGCGCGCTCCTTTTTGGCCTGGCGGGCGGGCACATGGGGGGTGCCGCTGGCAAGCGGCCAGACCCCCCGCCCCCTGAGGGGAGGTGGCTCGTCACCACCTCCCCATGTCCACCAGGCCCGGCGGCCGCCGTTGACACCCACCTTTTGTACACTGGGCCAACGTCAACTGGTGGCTCTATATGTATCGAGTGGGAGTTGGAGAGGGTATAACTCCAAGATCCCTTTTGCAATCTTGTCCAAACTTGGGTGATGGCTGTAGGAGAGCGTTCAAAAGACTCCCCGGGAATATGAGCTGTCTAAGTGCCAAGGGGGGGCCTTGCCCCCCACGAACCACAAACTGGTTTATCAACGGGAAATGTTCATTGTGGTTCGCGATCTC
Organism: Eublepharis macularius; assembly: GCF_028583425.1. Lineage (NCBI taxonomy): Eukaryota > Metazoa > Chordata > Lepidosauria > Squamata > Eublepharidae > Eublepharis > Eublepharis macularius. Next base: position 195,304,562 of record NC_072790.1, read on the forward strand.
GGGATCGTCATCAGCACCTAACCATAAGAACATAAGCAAAGCCATGTTGGATCAGGCCAGTGGCCCATCCAGTCCAACATTCACAGTGCAACATCCAGTCCAACATTCACAGTGTTCTAGCCACACAGTGGCTAGAAATCCAGTGCCATCTAAAGGACTGTCAGTGAGGCCAGGACACCAGAAGCCCTCCCACTGCCTTCCTTCCAGCACCAAGACAACAGAGCACCACCTCCCCACAAAGAGAAAACCATCTATCTCCTGTGGCTAATAGCCACTGATGGACCTCTGCTCCATATATTTGTCCAGTCCCCTCTTGAAGCTGGCAATGCTTGTAGCTGCCACCACCTCCTGTGGCAACTAATTCCATGTGTTTATCACCCTTTGTGTAAAGTAGTATTTTCTTCTATCTGTTCTAACCCGACTGCTCAATAATTTCATAGAGTGCCCACGAGTTCTTGTATTGTGAGAAAGGGAGAAAAACACATCTTTCTCTACCTTCTCTAACCCGTGCATTATTTTGTAAACCTCTATCATGTCTCCCCTCAGTCGTCTTTTCTCCAGGCTAAAGAGCCCCAAGCGCCTCAATCTTTCCTCATAGGGAAAGTGTTCCAACCCTTTAATCATTTTAGTTGCCCTTCTCTGTACTTTTTCCAGTGCTATGATATCTTTTTTAAGGTGTGGCGACCAGAACTGTACACAGTACTCCAAATGAGGCCTCACCATCGATTTATACAGAGGCATTATGATACCGGCTGATTTGTTTTCAATCCCTTTCCTAATAACCCCTAGCATAGCATTAGCTTTTTTTATGGCAGTCACACACTGTGCTGACGTTTTTAGTGAGTTATCTATCATGACTCCAAGATCTTTCTCTTGGTCAGTCTCCGCCAGTTCAGACCCCATCAACTTGTATTTATATTTTGGATTTTTGGTTCCAATGTGCATTACTTTGCACTTGGCTACATTGAACCTCATTTGCCACATGGATGCCCACTCTTCTAGCCTCGACAGATCCCTTTGGAGTGCCTCACAATCCTCTCTGGCTTTCACCATCCTGAACAATTTCGTGTCATCTGCAAATTTAGCCACTTCACTGCTTAATCCCAATTCCAAATCATTAATAAACAAGTTAAAAAGCATTGGACCCAATACCGACCCCTGTGGCACCCCACTGCTCACCACCCTCCACTGTGAGAAGTGCCCGTTTATACTCACTCTCTGTTTCCTATTAATTAGCCAGTTTTCGATCCACAAGAGGACTTGGCCCTTTATCCCATAGCTACTGAGCTTACTTAGGAGCCTTTGATGAGGAACTTTGTCAAAAGCTTTCTGGAAGTCAAGATAAACAATATCTATCGGGTCTCCCTTGTCCACTTGTTTGTTCACTCCCTCAAAGAACTCTAACAGATTGGTGAGACAAGATCTTCCCTTACAGAACCCATGCTGAGTTTTCCTCATCAGCTTTTGGTCATCAATGTGCCCACTAATTTTATTTTTGATAATAGTTTCCACCAACTTACCCGGTATTGACGTCAGGCTGACTGGCCTGTAATTTCCCGGATCTCCCCTGGAACCTTTTTTAAAGATGGGGACAACATTAGCTACCTTCCAGTCCTCAGGAACAGATGCAGAGTTTAATGACAGATTACATATTTTTGTGAGGAGATCTACAAGTTCACACTTGAGTTCTTTCAGAACTCTTGGATGTATGCCATCTGGGCCCGGTGATTTATCAGTTTTTAAATTATCTAGCAATCGCATAACCTCCTCTCTCATCACCTCAATGTGTCTCAGGTCTTTCAAAACCCCTCCCAAAGTCAGTGCTTCTGGAGTGGGCATGCACTTCTTATCTTCCACAGTGAAGACAGAAGCAAAGAACGCATTCAGCTTCTCGGCCATTTCCCTATCACCCTTTAGTAATCCTTTTACGCCTTGGTCATCCAAGGGCCCCACTGCCTCCCTAGCTGGTTTCCTACTTCTAATATATTTAAAGAATTGTTTATTGTTTTTCTTTATGTTCTTTGCAATATGCTCCTCATATTCCCTTTTTGCCTGTCTGATCACAGACTTGCACTTTTTTTGCCACAGCTTATGCTCCTTTTTATCAACCTCACTCCTAGTTTTCCACTGCCTAAAAGAATCCTTTTTACCTTTTACAGCTTCTATTACATTGCTTGTTAACCATGCTGGCCTTTTCCTAAACCTATTTGTGCCTTTCCTAACCAGCGGTATATATTTAATTTGAGCTTCCAGGATTGTAGTTTTAAATAGTCTCCAAGATTCCCCAAGTATTTTGACCTTTTTTACTTTCCCTTTCAGTTTCTTCTTCATGTACCCCCTCATCTCAGAAAAGTTACCCCTTTTGAAGTTAAACATGGCTGTGTTGGTCTTATTTGGCAATTTCCTATTTATACATATGTTGTACTCAATAACATTATGGTCACTGTTCCCAAGTGGTGCAATCACATTTACATCTCTCACCAGGTCTTCAGCATTACTGAGGACCAAATCCAGGATCACCTCTCCCCTAGTAGGTTCTGTAACCATCTGTTCCATAGCACAGTCATTGAGACAGTCTAGAAACTCACTTTCTCTCCCCCGATTCGAACACCCATTGGCCCAGTCAATGTGTGGGTAGTTAAAATCACCCATTACAACACAGTTTTTTTGTTTAGCAGCCATCTTTAATCCTGTCATCATTTTATAATCCTCCTCTATTTTCTGATCTGGAGGGCGATAACAAACTCCCACAGTTAAGTTTCCATTTGGGCCCGTAATTTCAACCCATAGCATTTCCAGAAGCGAATCTAATTCAGTTACCTTCTCAATCTTACTGGAATGTATACCTTCTCTGACATATAGAGCCACCCCACCACCAACCCTTCCCTCCCTATCCTTCCGATATAATTTATATCCAGGAATCACCGTGTCCCACTGATTTTCCTCATCCCACCAAGTTTCTGATATGCCCACAATGTCTATGGATTCGCCCAACACTAAACATTCCAGCTCCCCAATTTTACCTCGGACACTTCTAGCATTTGTATATAAACACCTGTAACTTCCCCGGCACACTTTGCCTCGAGACGTAGTTAGGTCATCTGCACTGTTTGTCTCCATCTCAGTTGACAACTCTAATCTATCTCCTTGTAGAAGTGTTATACCTAGCCCTTCATCTCTCTGAGATGAACCATCCTGAACCAGAGACACTTTATCTCTTGTCGGCTTTCCCCTAGCATTTAGTTTAAAAACTGCTCTGCCACCTTTTTGATTTTAAGTGCCAGCAGCCGGGTTCCTTCTCGGGACAAGTGGAGACCGTCTCTCTTGTGCAGCTCCCGCTTGTCCCAAAAAGAATCCCAGTGCCTAACAAACTTGAACCCTTCCTCCCTACACCATTGAACCACGAACAGCTGGTTCATTAAATTTTTTCAGTTCGTGCCCATGTCTAGGCTCCAGAAAAATAAATGTAAATTGATAAGACAAAATAAAGATTTGAGAAGCATATTGCTAAAAATCTTAAGACAAACAAAAGTAGTGTTTATGGAGGTGGTGGCGGCCTTGGCCAAAAAAGGAAATGATTGCTATGAGAAGATAGGGAAAACAGAAGAGTAACTGAATGAATTTTTTAAATCTGGTTGCAGTGTGGAAAACGCAGAGCAGCTACCAACCCTGGAACCTTTATTTGAAAAAATGGCAAATAGAGATGACAACTGATGAAATACTAGGGTAAATTGCTACAGCTTAGTGGTTGTCATATAGATCTGTAGGAAGCATAATAGGACCACAGGATTGGGCTGTCATTGGTAGCTATCATGATCTGGGATGAATTTCCACACCTGTTGACTGTTTTTGTCAAAATGCGTACAGAAATAGCTCTACAACTTTTTCCTCTTAGGACATTGTCGCCTGGACATTAGTTAACAACTCCCCCAAAGTACAGGGTTTCCCCCCCTGTAAACAAAACAGTTACTAATGTATAAGCCAGTCCCAGAAATCTACTGATTTTTGCAATTTGGGGTGGGTTTTTTTTTTTAATCCGTTTTCACACTGTCTAGCGAGACTCACGGAAGGCTGCCGGCTTTCTCCCACAATTTTTGATGCCATATGTTTACAAAACGCCACAAACAGTGATTTACGGCGTTTTGCAATCGGATGGTGTTAAAAATCGGCAAGGAAGCCAGCAGCCTTCCGTGAATCTCACGCAATTTATAGACAGTGTGAAAATGGCCAGTATAACTTATTGCGGTACAAAAATACCCCGTGAGTTTCTTTTCAGAGAACATTAATCCGGGGAAGCCTCTGGAGAAATACAGCTCCTCCTGATAATCAGATGACCCTTCCTGATAAACTAGAGCACGTTTACCTCACTACAAAGAGATATATTCTTCGAGTATGGGGGGGATGGATAAAAATACACTCGATGCAAACACCATTAGCTATTATTGTTAGATATTTCCCCTTTAAAGATTATGATAGTTTGTGTCAGTTTTCTGCCTTAATTCAAAACATGTTTTTTTAATTATTTCAGATTAAAATGAAAATTATAGCTGTATAAAGGAACAAACCTGTAGTAAATTAATCGTGAACATTTTCAGAGAATGTTAGCAGGCTGCCAGTATTCCATAGGACAACTCTGCATGTGCAACCTGGATCAGGGCAACAGTCTTCCTCCTGTAATTTAAGTTATAGTGATGTATGTTTCTAGAAGGCCTGCTGACCTGCTCTTTATTGTAATGCCATTCCCCAAAAGCATTTTCAGCAGATTCATACATTCTTTACACAACATCCAGGGTAGACTAATATTGGATTTCAATAAAAGCATTGCTAAATGGGAAAAAAAACTTAAATGAAGGAAGGTGTTAGGAAAGACTGTTAGGAATGACTGGAAAGTAGTTGGCATGTTATCAAGGTGTAGTATGAACTCTGCTTGCCGTAATTTAGTCTAGCAGAACACACATATTGCTTCTCAGATGTGTAAAGTCAAATTTTAATCACTTTGGCAGTACCTCCACAAGCCAGAGCCCCCAAAAGACTGAAATCATCCTACCCAGCACATTTCAGAGCAGAAAAAAGCAACTTCTGAGTTTCAGTTCTCATGTTTTTTAGAAGCAAGGAATTCGATTTCTCACTTTCTTGTCTAATGTGACTCTGTATTAAGCCAGCTGTCTTAGCAGAGGACTTTGGATTTAACAGTTACTGAAATGCATACTCTCTGTCCTAACAATGTAATTGGCATGAATTGACATCTTTGTTGGCAGTTGCAGAAGAAAAGACTAAACGCTTGGCTCGCAGGGCAGGAATCACTTACAAACAAATAGACCCGTTGACTTCAAGACAGCAGCTTTGAAAAGGCATTGCATAAAACATCAATACTGAAAGTGAGCTGGAGGTGGAGGAAGCTTCATCGCTCGCACAAAAGGCTTTTCACTTTTGAAAACACACACACCACAAAAGAGATTGCTGCTGCCCTAATTCATTAATTAATCAATGGGAAGGGGGAATCTGTTAAGAAATATTTATTCTTTGTTTTCTTATAATCCCTCGTCTGTACAGAATGAGGGACTGTAAAATTACTGAAATCAATGGGCTTAGAAGAGTTGCTTAGAATGGTACCGCATGCTCCCTAAGCCCCCATCCCCACCCCCAAACATGCCCTAATTTGCCTTTTCACTCACTCAGTTTATGTTCCGTAATTCAATCTCAACATAACCTATTTAAAAGATTTCATAGAAATCAAGCATATAACAGGGTATGAGATTCCTTTTGCACGAGAGATGCTTTTCCTGGACCAATGAAACAAAATCCAGACCCCGATTCCCCAGATAAGAAAAGATCTTATAGGCACTTTGCTAGTAGCTGCGAAAAGTGCAATAGCTACACTATGGAAAACAAAATCTATCCCCTCAATTGATAATTGGTATTCTAAAATCTGGGATCATTTCATTTCCGAAAAATTATATGACAAAATATATCATATAGAGCATTTTCCAAACACCACGAACTTGATTGAGAAATGGTTTCTGTTCTTTGATCATGTAGAAAATTATAGTTCCTTACCTGGATTGAAAATCTTTAACATGTATGTAAATATGTAAGTTTCATTTAGGCTTTTGATATATATATATATATATAGAAATATATAGAAATATATAGAAATATATAGAATATATATATATATATATATATATATATATATATATATATATATATATATATATATATATATATATATATATATATATATATATGTTTATACTTCGTGCTACCAAGTTGGATACTGCTAATATTCTCTCTGAACATGTACTTATACAACCAGCTGTATCTTCTTGTACTTCAGAAAGCTGTGTTGTATTGCTTGTTATTTTACACTGTTATCTTACTGTATTTTCGTGGGTTTTCAGTTTTAATTAAAAAATTCAGAAAAGAAAAGAATAACAAAATAAATGGAAATAAATGAGGATAGCCACCAAAAAAAGAAAAGAAAAAGATTTCATCCATTCCAACAGACTGAAGGTCTACCTTTACAAAACACTGGGAGATCCAACAGATTAAAAAAAATAGAAATAGCAGCTGCATAGGTCCCTAAATCAAATTTAACCCTTTCCCCTGTGTGACTTCAAATCTCTCTCTTTTTCATATACACAAAGTTATTAGCTCTGGAAAAAGACAGGCTAAGAGATGATGCCTGTCATTTCCCTCTTTCATTGTCTAGGCTGGATAGGTTGGATTTCTATTGAATCTGAATCATGGTCTTATGCAGATGCCATATCTCTATAAGCAACTCCGTCATACACACACCACTAAGATCTTCTGGTACATCTCTCAGTCAACCAAACTAGATCTTAAAAGTGACACGAATCAGGACCTGGGAGTCTGACTGGGCCAGCTGTCACATTTAACAACTTATATGAAGTGGGTTTACACTCCTAAGAAGTGCTCCATTATACTGTTGGACTCTGGAAAACTGCAAAGGGAAGCTGGGCTTCTAGCTTCTCTGCAATGCCATTTTTGCCAGCTGTTTGCCCCTTTCTCTGGTTCTAACATGTTGCGTGTGACCAGGGTTGGGGGTTGACAGGTCCTCTCTGGTAAACAGTGGAAGATTGGGGTGTGGGGTGCATACGCACTGCAGAGGTCTTCTTTGGCCCCAAAACATAGTGTTTTCTTGAACTAGAAGTGACGTCACATGGGTTGCAGGAACATGTGTGCGGCCATTTGTATGGGCAGCCTGCCTCCTCCTGCTGATTGTCAACGATCAGTGGGCACAGAAGCAAATAACTGGGAGTTTGCCACCCATCAGTGGGTACCTGACAACACTACTTGTGATAGTGAGTTGTGTTGGGCACCCATGTCCCCAACTCATGTCTCTCATAACATGTATTTTGGCTCAGTATTTCATATACGTGTGCCTTTGCCTGTTTTTAAGTTGCTTATTCACTCTAATGTCAGTTTTGTCAGCAACACTGCTGGTATACATTCTGAATCAGCAGACCAAGATTAGGAGCAATGAGAGACTTCTTATAAAGGCATTTCCACAGTTTGTGTATCCCTGCATCAAGGGAGGCTCGCCTTAGAGTAGCTCACTGTCCATTTCTCCTCTATTGTCTCAGCACTCAGCTGTTCCCAATACGTGCTATGCACAAAGACTAGAGCAGGCTGCTGGATGCCCTACAGGAGAGTCTCAAAGGGGCCTTCATTCAAATGAATAGGACTGCTGAGAGATAGCATGCTGAGCATGAGAGTGGCTCATTGAATATACAGTTGAAAAAGTGGAGGGAAAGCTATTCTTGTTTTTTTGGAGGGGCCACAGTGCATCTCAGTTCTGCATTCATTCATGTCTCTAATGTAGATCTTCTTCCAAGGATGTCAGGGGGTATTATACCATAGAATTTTACCATAAAGTTTCTGGCAAATCCTCAACAGAAGTGACATCACTTCCGGGTTTCCCCTGGAAGTGACATCATGCTGCTGGTCGGACAGCAATTTTTTTCTTTTTCTCCTGCCACCTCTCCAAGCTCAGCACTCTATACCACAGTGGCTCTCACTCAGCTTGCAGGACTGTAGCCACAAAAGATTGAAGCTAATAGTCTTTACTCATACAAGTCCCACCAGGAAGGAAATATTTCTTTTTTTAAAAGAATCACATTGCTTTTTAAATGCCCTAACAAATTACTTAGTAATGTAATAGATTTTTTTTTAAAAAATGCCACACTAAACCACCTCTTAAACATAATGAATTATATGAAGTCATCCGGTTTAAGAGACTCTCTTAAAGAAGTAATTTAATTCAAATAAGGTTATATACTACCAATTTCAGTGGCTAAAAAGCATTTATAGACTGGGTAGCAGTGCTGTTCTATTGCCTTAGGTTATTCTATAGATTCAAAGGCACTTGCAGCGAGAGCAAAAACATTCTGCGGTCAGGCAAGAAATGCAGGGCAGAAGTGGATAGCAGCTTCTTTATAGCTAAACAATGATGATTAAAAAGGGAACAAGAAAATAAAAAGTTGTAAGAAGGCTGACTCATGTTTCTTAGAGCCCTCATAATGAGAAAACAGCTGCCACAAATTTACTAAAGCTTTTGGGCCCTCCTGGCTTTGCTCCCTAATTCCAGGGCTGTGTTTATGCTGAGATTCTATTCCAACACAAGGGAAAGGGCAGACTTTGGCACAGGATGCAGGACCGAGCTTCCCGATAGCATAAGCTTTAATTTTTTGAAATATAGCCTTTATATATTTATTTAATCATTTATATGTCTCCTCTGATGAAAAAATGATATAAAACTGAGATGAATTTTCATGAGTGAATCGTTTTTGTGTGAAAAGTGGGTTTGGTGAGGTGGTTTGAAAGACCACCCAAAAGAATACTCATTTGCACTATTACTTTGCGGTTCATTGCCCTCCATAATGTGTTGACATTTGTTTATTAAAAATAGAATCCTTCATATTGTATGTTTGTCTTGCCAGTCAGGGATCACATAGTAGCATCATAGAACCATATAGCCAATAAAATAAGGTAGATATAATGACATTTAGATGCAAAATCAGACTGAGGATAACGCTCCTTGCCAACATTTTCCCTCTGCACTCAGACTAAAAATTGCAGTTCACTCCGCCCCCTAGGATACAGCTACTATTCAATTGCAGCATGCTTCACTCACCCATCTGCCCCCTTGCTTTGGTGGTGGAGAGTGCCCTCAAGTCCTAGTTGACTTATGCCATCTCATGGTGGGGTTTTCATGGCAAGAGACTAGACGTAGTTTTCTATTGCCTGCCTCTGCAGCCTTGGTCTTCTTTGGAGGTCTTCCATCCATTTACTAACCAAGGCTGACCCTGCTTGGCTTATGAGATCTGGCAAGATCAGGCTCACCTGAGCTATCCAGGTTAGGGCCCCTTCTTTAGAGGCCTGCATTTTTAATCACAGTAACAAATATTCAACTCTCCCCCCCACACACATTAACCAGCAGAAACAAAACATGAACTATATGGCAAACATTACAGTAAGTATTTTTCCAGGTTTTAAAGCATTTCTTTTTTGCTTTTCTCTTCTTTGCAATGTTTTTACTGACTTTATTGATTTTTTTTTAAAAAAATGGCTGGTGGTGTTATAGTCCTGTCAGGTTTTATTTTGATTGCTTGTACTGTAATTATTTTGTTGTGTTACACTTTTTAGGATTTGATGTTCTATTGTTTGTGATTTTAACTTTTTTTTTTGTATGTTGTTGGTTTCCCCAGGAACCAAGCTGGTTGAGAGTCAGGATATAAAGATCAAAATGAATGCATGATAAACTACAGTCATAACTTTCCCCCACATACAAACTATCCTTTTCCTTTCCCAGGTGCTATTAATCAAAGTGTTTGTGGTGGTGGTGGAACCAAACAGCTCCTCCCATTAAACAAATAGGATAGTCATCTGTCTATCTTTTTTCAAAAATCAGAAAGCATGGGGTAAGATGAGTTAAAGTAGCTTCACCCCAAGCTATGTTTAAAGCCTTTATCTCCCAGCCAGACTCCTTTATAGGAAATTAGCCAAGCTGGAAGAAAAATGCGGAAAAAAGTAGAGTGCAATGAGGTCTGGTTGTTGTTGGTGGGGTTGGGGAAGACGGTCTACCACCTTGAAACTCAGTACGTGTACATACTTACACACACACACACGCTCAGAGTTTGTGCTTGCCTGTGCTTGCTGTACAAGTGAAAATTTAATGAGTTATAATATGGATATTTGTCCTATCTGTCTGACATTTGGCAGGGCGAATACCCTGAGTGTGGGGTGCAGTTCTTAAGATGTGTCTTCTCAATTAGGTGGCAAATAAACAGTTTTCAAGAGGCCTGATCTGGCTTTGTTCTATAGGGCCTCTGTTGGACATACAGCCAGTTGTATGAAATGTGTCTGATATAATTAGAACCCCTCTAGCTGGCATTTTGAACTACCTAGTTCTGAAGATTGACAGCAGTTTCAAGTCTGTAGTTTTTAATTTCTATATGAACTAAGTTGAGACATGAATCACACAAGTATGCAAGTGAGCAGAGGAAGTAACAGTCCCTCTACAAACAACCACTGCATATTCCACCTTGGCTTTAATCAACAAAAATATTAGAGTGAGCAGATGTTCCTTGCCTGCTTATTTCCCCATGGAGTACGTGTACAGGGAATGGATAGACTCCTGCCTCAACTCCCACATCCCCTTTATTCATTGGCAAGTGATGCTGAGGTCTTACAGACCTATAACAAATGACTACTTCACTTTTTGTGCCAGCAGTAAAGAGGAAGCAGAGGAGGACAGACAGGAAGCCTTTCTGAGAGAATGGCCTCATGGGGCTAATTCTGGTGAAGAAGATAACATGGTCTGTGGCTGCCGACCATTTCAAAAGTTATGCATTACTCACACAAAAACACTTTGATAGATGATAAAGCATGCAAGCCAATACCTAGATAACATGTAGCAACCACACATAGGTTTGTTTTCTGTCAGTACACCTTCTGAGAGGCCAGTCACCAGAGAGTAAGAAAGGAACTAGATAGGTAATTTACAAAGAACCACTCTGGATCTCACTAGTGGTCCATCTAAAATCTTGTTTTCAGCAGATGCCTATCAAATGCTTCTAGCAAACACTCGTAACTAAGGAACAAACTACAAGTGACGAATGACACAGATTGGACACTTGTCAGCTTCCCTCAAGTTTTGATGGGAAATGTGGGCAGCTTGGCGGAATGTTGGACAAGTGACAGTTGAAAAGTCCATTGGACAGCAGTCAGAGAGCCAAGCTGCAAGACCAGGACACCTACATTTCCCATCAAAACTTTTTTTTTTTTTACAAATATATGTTTATTGATACTAGTCTGGTTTCAGTAGAATTTATCACTCCATGGGTTTAGTCAATGTTCTCCAAGCCCTTTGATTCATAGTAGGGATTGGTTTGGGAAACATGCCTGTCCCTTTCCATCAGGTACCACTGACAGGGGGTCTGAGCAATCCTCTTCTCCTTTCCCCCGTTCATGTATCTCTGGATCCACATGGTGGAGAGACCAGGAATAGTCAAACATATATACATGACAGGGAAGGCAGGATCTCATACAACATCCCAACATTACTGATGGACTCTTACAACTAGACATGGGCACGATCTGAATTACGATTTCAAAAAAACCCCGATTTTGGCATTTGCGCCATCGTGACTCAGCTAATCAGTTCCGTCCACAGCAACCGTCCACAGCAACCGATCCAGCAGTCGGGGGTTTGCTTGTCCGGTTTCTGTTCGGAATTGCAGACACTCTGGCGCCAGTAATTTATTCCCGGGGCAACGGAGCCAGGGTGATGCCTGAGCTGTGTTTGCCCTCCTTCTTTCACCCTCGAAACATGAATGGAAGCCCAGCTTTCCTTGATTAGCAGGCTTCCTTCCAACCATGGAGCAGCAACCCAGGGGAGGGAGGGGGAAGGGGATGTTGTGAAGCCATGGGCACCAAGGAAAGGCAAAAGGCAGCGCGGGAGGCTGGGAGGCGGCCCGCGCCGTTTGTCTTTCCCCAGGACAAGGGGTGTGCGGGTAAGCCAGCTGCCCCTTGTCCTGGGGAAAGGCAAAAGGCAGCGCAGGAGGCTGGGAGGCGGCCTGCGCCGTTCGCCTTTCCCCAAGACAAGGGGCGCGCAGGCAAGCCAGCCGCCCCTTGTCTTGTGGGGCAGGTGAACGGCGCAGGCAGCCGCCGAGCCACTTGCGCTGCCGCCAGCTCTGCAGCACACCAGGACAGCCGGCTTGCTGCGTGGGTGGGTGGGGGGCGACCCAGGAGCGTGTGTGTGCGTGCAAGAGCCTGACTACAGTTGCCCTGGGTGCTGGCAACTGTAGATCCGGCCCTGGGAATGTCCCCTCCCTGAGGGGAGGCGGCTCGTTGCCGGGTTAAAAACTCCCCCCCTCTACTCTACGTGTGTGTGTGTGTGAATGTCCCCTCCCTCCCTGAAGGGAGGCGGCTCATCACCACCTCCCCCTGCCCGCCGGGCCTGGCGGCCACTGCCACCAACCACCATTCCTATATTGCTGGAAACAGCGGGGCGCCATCCCGCTTTGGCCTTCCCGATTCCGGATCGAAAATAGGACTTGATCTGTTAGAATTGGTGGCGTAGTTTGGGCAGCGGCCCAGATCCACGAACGGCTTAATCAGTATTTTTTTTGGATCGTGCCCATCTCTACTCGCAACCCACCACCACCTCCTTTCCTTCATCCAAGATGCACAGGAATCACCATTTCCCATCAAAACTTGAGAGAAGTTGACAAGTGTCCAACCTGTGTCATTCGTCACTTGTAGCTTGGCCCTGTTAGTGGCCATAACCACATCTTGTGGCAGTGAAATCCATAACTAAATTAGATACTCTGTGTGGAAGAACTTATTTTGTCTTCCCTGAATCTACTGACAATCAGTTTTGCTGGGCAACCCCAAATTCAAGTACAGGAAAATGAAAAACCTTTCGTTGTCCATTTCTCTACACCATTCATGGTTTTATAAACTTTTGTCATGTACTTAGTTATCTTTTTCCTAAACTAACTCAAATCTTTAGACTTTCTTAAGCCAAATGAAGGAAGATCCTCCAACCTTTAAATCACTTTGGATACTTTTTCTTTCTTTTCAAGCTCTGTGATGTCTTGTGCCAAATATGGGAGTCTAAACATTCACCTCTCTGATTTATTTCTCCATCTCAGCATCACCAGTTTTTGTAAGAGGAATAATAATATATTCTCAGTACTAGATTATCTTTCTGGCCTTGCATTTCTCTCCATAGCAATTTTGTGAAGGAATTTGTTTCTTTCACTTTTTCTAGTTTATTGGCATCTCTGCCCACTGATATGCAGAGCAACACATCCCCCTGATCTGCTCTTTTATTCTTTTTCTGATTTCCTTTTCTGAATAAAGAGATACCTACCTGGATTTATCTAGCACATGTGTGTTTTTGGTTGCACACTACAATGCTGAGCCAGGGACAATTACTTTAACATAATATAATTACGTTATATTACACTGTGTTCTTGCGCTCTGTAGCTAAATTAGCATAATGGTATTTTCATTATCAACTTGGGAGGCCAGTAATCAAATCCCAGCTCATCAGTGAGCTTACTGAATGGCCACGAGCAACTCATTATCACCCAGCTTCTGTATCATTGGAATAATAAAAATGACCTACCTCCCAAGATGTGGTGGTGAAAGAAATCATAAGGAACCTATAAAAGGGTATATCCATGATTGATATTCTAGGGGATGCACATTGGTAGGGGAGGGTATTTGGGGTGTAGGCCACAACGGGATGTAAAATGAAAAGTGTCTAGGTCTACTTTTAGAACAGAAGTATCCAAACTACAGGTGGAAGCCCAGTGCCTGCCCCCACACAGACCCTTTTTATCTGGCACTTAGGGGCTGCTGGGTGCCCTGATTAGCTCCATGTTTCCCACCACCTGCCTGGAAGTTAATATCAGCTTGCTTGAAGTAACATGGAATCAGCCTACGTATGTCCCAGAAGCTTTACAGCTTTACAGGTTTGATAGCCAATGAGGAACTTGTGCCATAGTAATGAAGCAGATCCCATCTCTATCCTTGCCTGGTCCACCAAATAGTTATCTCAATGTAGTCCTCAGAACAAAAAGTTTGGATGCCCCTGGTCTTAAAGATATGTTGAATTCCATCTCACATAGGGTTACCAACCCTACCACTTGAGAGAACAGGTGTGTGTTGTTGTTGTTGTTTGTGCGGGGGGGGGGAGGTTTGGATATTACATACTGCAATGACTAGGGTTACCCACCTCCAGGTGATACCTCCCAGAATTGCATCTGATTTCCAGACTCCAGGACTCGGTTCCCTTGGATGAAATGGCAGCTTTGGAGAGTAGAGTCTATGGCATCACATCCCTGCTGACCTCACTCTCCTCCCCAAACTCTGCCTCCCCTAGGCACTGCAACCAAATTGTCAGGAATTTTCCAAGCCAGAATTGGCAACCCCTAGTCTCCTGTTATATTTCACTAGTTAGACTGGGGTTGTCCACTGTATGATACAGCAGAACCAGTCAAGAAGCTCTATTTCCTATGCTTAAATTTCCTGTATCTAGAAGATCTCACTGCCTACCCTAATCCCAAGATAATGAACCCTCGGGTCTGAAGCTGAGGTTTGAAGAAAGTATAGCAAGTTGCATGTGGGCTTTGGAAAAGTTGGGGTACAACATTGTAGCATCCTAGAAATGCTCAGAGTATCCTAAAATGCCCCGCTTGTTGTTCCTATGATGTCAAATTATAGAAACTCTGTGCATAAGCAGCAACTGTCATCTGCCTTTGTTTGTTAAAAACTTATTAAAGTACTCAGCAGTAGGGTTGCCAGCAGGTACTCTTACCCTCCCAGTGGGGGAGGGGATCGAGAGCTTACCATTCTGGTGCCTCTGGGATACTCCATGTGCATGCATGAGCACGTCACTTCCAGGAACCACTCTTATCTGGCAAGTTATATAAACTGGCCCCCTGTAAAGTGCGGGAGTGCTCTTGGGGTGGTGCAATGATGTCAGCGACGTTGTTGCGCTGACCCCAGAGTTGCACCTGGGAGCCTGTTCCCCGCTTTTCTCCCCACTGGCTAGGCAAGCGGTGATGGGGGCAAAAGATGGGAGCAGGAGTCCGCCGCCCCCACTGGGGGAAATGGGATCCAGAGCTGAAACAAGTCCCATCACATGTAGGTATTACTTTATTAAATCTAATACTTAATTGAACCTAATAGGTATTGCCTACATGTCATGGGCTTTTGAATCACAAGTTGTTGATCAGTGTTAGAATTCAAATTGTAAAATCTTTCAAGTTCATTGCATTGTTCAGCAGCAAAGTACCTATAATGCAAGAGCATCTAAACCAGGGGTCCCCAATCCCTTTGAGCCTTTGGGACCTTTTGAAAATTTGAGAAAGGGTAGTGGGACCAATAAAAAATGGAAGCCATATGAGGGCGATCAGAAGCTGTGGGAGGCTCCAAGCCCAGCATTTTTCCTGCCTCCTGTGGGGGCAGCTAATTCTGAATGGGTTGCCTCTACAATCCCAAAGGTGATGTCTCCTGGGATCTTCTGAAGCACTTCCTGCTCCAGGGATGAACTGGGAGCCTGGAATCACATCAGCTGGCAACATGATGACCATCACTGATGGCAACCAAGAGATGGAGGCACTTCTGCCTGTCTGGGCCTTCTGTGACAGCAAATTATGGTCAGCCACAGAGATCAAGAAGAGTCATAGGACAAGCAGAGGAGGGAGAAGCCCTTTGCTTTTGGTATGTAAGTAAGCACTAAAACAAAATGACAATGGCTAATCAGTGAATTTTCCTCCTCGGTTTTAAACTCATCAAGAGTCCTTAATCCCTAATGTCAGCATTTTCAAGTTCAAATGTAGATCATTTATTAAATAGACACAAATAGTTCTGCAGCCTGCTTGTTTTAATGTATAGCCTCCTATTTGGACTTCTAAATACTATTTATCAACGGAAAATAACAGCAATTGACATTATGCAGTTTCGGAGAGAGACAAACCTGACAAGTAAACATTCATTCTCTGGATTTAATGCAGGAAACAGAGGTCAAAACTCACGTGGGTTAATATTTTCCAAGCCAGGCTGGAAGCCTTCCTATTGGCTTCCCATTATAATTGTGTTGGGTTTTTTAAAAGCTTGCTTTAAAAGGACCTCCTCTTGGGTATGCATATAATTTAACTGGAAGGGGAGAGAAACTCAAATCTCCCAAAAAGGTTCCCCACTCCCATGATATTTTATGGTCTCGCCACTACAAAGGATACTCTCTGGTGAAGATGCAGTCAATAAAAATATTCCTTTTATAGCAGAGTACTGTGGGGAAGCTGTTTAATGGACTGCTAAAACGCTATTAAGCTGGGAATCTTGACTTACTTCAGGTCTACCTCTCCAGTTCTGTGACAGAGAAAACAAACCACATTTTGCACATTAGCAAGAGTGGAATAACTTATACAAATTCCGCCAGTTATACAAATCAGGATTTACCTTATCTAACAACTTGGATTCAACTTGATGTGTTAGACACATTCATTTGAAACAAGCCAACAGCTCAATTCAATTCATCCACAGCTACTAAGGAGTGTGAACAAGCAACTATAAACGAAAGTGTGGTGTAGTGGTTAGATTGTCGGACTAGGATCTTGCAGCCTCAGATTCAAATCCCCACTCTGCCAAGGAGGCTTGTTGAATGACCTGGGCCAGTCACATGCTTTCAGCCTAACCTACCTTATAGAGTTGTTTTGAGGATAAAATGGAGGAGAGGACAACGATGCAAGCCACTTTGGGCCCCCATCAGAGAGAAAGGTGGGATATAAATGAAATACAAAAAAGAAAAGAAAAGCCAAAGCCACATAATTTATTTAGAACAAACAAAATGACACAAAGGCTCAATAAGAGGCATTATGTGGCTTTTGCTCTGGGATTGTGTTTTGGACCAGTGCAACTACCTGCAATCCCCATGTACATGATGGTAGCAGTCATCTGTTTCTGATCCTCTCAGTTGCCACCCAGAGAGGAGAGACGGTAACATTTAAGGAGTGGTGATGGTAGATAAATGCAATTGGCACTGCTGTGGAACTGTTTCATTTAGACTCATTTTCAAGCAGTGCAGGATTGTATGACAAGTATGTGGCTCTCGCAACACTGGCATTTGTGTGAATGAAGATGGTGCTATCTTCCATAATGGCAGAGATGTGCCATGCACACTCTGTCCTGGTTGCAAAATAGATTGGTAAAGAAGAAGAAGGCATAAAACTCACAAAATAATAGCAGCTAGTAATAAGGGCCAGCAAGCTGAGACTAGTAGGAACTTCACACTGAAAGACACCTTCTTCAGAAATAAATACAGAGGGTAGCCATCATAGTCTGTTACAGCAAAATCAAGCAGCATTCTTGTTGCACTTTGAAGACTAACAAGTTTTTATTCCATCATAAACTTCTGTGAACTAGAGCCCACTTTGTCCCTGGCATCTGTTAAAGCGGACTGTAGTCTACAAAAACGTCCTGCTTAGATCTGCTTCTTCTGGAAGTTCTTCCGTGATGCTTTCTAGTCTTAAAAGCCTTTGATGCATCTTGTTTTCATCTCTTGAAGCATATTCCTGCCACTGTGGCAGTCATTCCAAGAAGAACTACTGCAGAGGCCATAAATTTAGGCCAGTGGCAGCTAGGAAAATTCAGAGGAGAACTTCTTCTGTCCTGCTGGCCCAGGAAAAAGGGAACTCATTCCTAAAGGAAGGCTAACCTAAAGCCATCTGCACATGCTTTTAGAAAAGCTTTTTAAATGGCAGATGACTCTTTAAGTTGCTGTTTGCTATTTTAGTTCAGTTCATTTAATGGTTGGCCATTAGCTGCTTTGGTGCCACTTGGTGGAAGATGGGATATAAATATTATAAATGGAAACAACAAATAAACTATTCTGTAAGGGTTGGGGATTTGCATTAAAACAAAGATTCTCACGAATCTGCTGGATGTGCAAAATATTAGGCCTCAGAATGTATTTAGGATTCTGGTGCAGATGCTCTAAAATCCTCCATAAGAATCTTTCATCTTTGTTCTGATACAGCTGTGGAGAAAATGTTTAACTCAGAGCAACAAAGCAAACAGGGGTCTGAAGGACTGCCTACTCCTATATGAATTTACCTTTAAGTAATGCTCATTTAATGAAGCTTTTCAAGGTGAGGCAGGTTCCCTGCAACCAGAGAGAGGGCCTTCTCTGTAGTAGTACCACACCACATTTATAGAATTCATTCGCACAGTGACATCTCTGTTGGCCTTTATGCACCAGAGGAGATTCATCTGTTCTTACATTGTTGCTACTTTAATTGCTGCTCAATAGCTTTATTTTTGTTGTTAGTGGTAGTTTTCATGGACACTATTATTAGCTTTTACTTGTTGTCTTGGATGGTTTCTGAATTGAAAGGCAGGATATAAATCTCTTACATCAGTCAATGGCTTGCCAGTCCCCCTGTGTGGATGGGGAATACCTCCCCAGCTTCCACACACACACACACACACACACACACACACACACCTCTCACCTTGCTGCCAGGTGGGTAGAAGGTGCAGGAACACAGAAATGGAAATTAAATGTACTCCCATGCACGCCGGAGTGCCCTCATGTCACACCAGGAATTATGTCATTCCCAGCACAACACAGAAGTGATGGGTTTCGATGGGGACCGATTGAGTAAAACTCAGCCCCCCATTTAGTCATCACAACCCCCAGTGCAACTCCTCCCACAACCACCCATCCTCTGCTTTCATGATCTGGCAACCCTAATCACTTCCCAGTGCCAATTCATATGAAAAGAGTTTTATCTAGTAGACTTGGAGTAGAGTATGTTCCAAATTACTTCTCAGTGTGTTCACATAGGGTTGCCAGGCACCAGTGGCAGCAGTAGGGAGCTCAGATCCCCCAGTAATGGTGGGGGATCCCCTGTTCTCACCCTCCGTCCTCCACCACCATTCACCTTGCTGGTGGTGGTGGTGGGGAGATGGGGTAACAGGCCTCCTGGGTGTGCTCCCAGGGCGGTGCAACAATGCCACTCTCAGGAGAGTGCCCCAAACAGAAGTGATAGAAGTGATGTCATCACACAGGCCTGGAAGCTGTGCACACTTCATGCATGTGCAAGAAGCAAAAAGAAAAAGAAAAAAGTGAGTGTTAGGTCCCTCCTCTGGCTGGGAGGGTAAGGAGACCTGGCAACCCTAGGCAGCAGCAACACAGTGCCAGTGGGATGACAAAGAGATGATTTCCTTGAGGGGGCAATCATCCAAGAGACCCAATCTTTGCTGCTGCCTAAAGTGAGAGAGGTAAGTGGTGGCAGCTCCTAGGGCCAAGTGGGCAAGATGAAGGAGACTTATCAGGGAGGCCTGTGGATGATGGTCTCTGATGCTGGCCTTCATTTTTGTTTTATTGTAGATGAAGTTTTCCCCTTCTTAATGTTTATTCTGGTGGTGCAGTTGATACAGGTGTGTTATAGGAATTTTAATACGCTTTCAAATAATTTGCAATGGTTTGGTTTGGCTTGGCTTCTTCAAATGGCTTTTCTAGGTAAGACAGTGTTTCAAACAAATTTTATAATGGGGGGAACAGGGTGCACAAAGAAGTACTGAGATCCATGTGTTTCATAGTATAGAAAGATCAGTCTGATTCTTATCTTCATAAGCACATGAAAAAATGGTGCCTTGTCCTCAGCCTTCTTAGAAGGTTATTTAATAAAGAACTTGAAACCATTATCAATATTTACCAAAGAAATGCTCAAGAGCTGAGTTATACATTTTGAAATTCACTGAAGGCCCCTACCATTGAAGCAACAATGATAGGAAGTGTAGCTGACATTTTCCAGATATAAAAACCAGATGATGGAAAGTTTAATTTCTGTGAATTGAAGCAGTAGCTCAGCAGTCTACATAAACCATGTGGGAATAGTGTCTAGGCAGCAGGGTGCACAAAGTGAAGAACATTCTCAGCACTTGTGGAAAACTAAGGTCACATTGTCTAAGCAATGCCTCCAGTTTAAATTACAGATTAACTGAACATGGAAATATTCAATATTTCATCCAAGGAATACATCTAAAAATACGTCTTATTTCTGATTGGTCCTGTTTGGCCCATAACCAATGTTAATGTAGTTCTCCTCATGTTACAGAGCATGCGCGAAATTTGGTTAACATTAACATACTCAGATGTTCTGAATTTGTCACCATTTACTTGCTTGTTGGATAGATGCTGGTTGAACATTCTCATTTAAGTGGCTGTCTGGATTCATTCATGCATCTCTAAGTCTGTAGACATTCACAACATTTATCTAGGATTGTCAACATTCACTCATGTATGGTAAAACTCATCAAATTTCAGAATTCACTGTACATCTATATCAAGCACATAATGTGCAATTTGCACATGTTTCCAGGTGCACACATGCATAAATTGTATGGCTATTTCCAAAACCAATAGACAAATGAAGTCAGAGGGAGGGGAAGATACTGGTATTTTGACTCATTTACATTCAAGACTGTTATGCAAGGCAGTAAGTTCTTTAAATTGTTCCATATGTAAACTGTGCCATATAAGCCATAAGTATACTGTGTATTGCCTAGGGTTACCAGGTGCTCTTAACCTCCCGGCAGGAGTGGGGAGGACATGGCACTAATCTGTGTAATTTTCTTGCATGTGCATGCGCCCGGTGTACTGTGATCTGGCTTGGATAGCTTCTTGGCTCCTGGGCCCATTCCCTGGGGCCTTTCCCTCTCGCCAACCAGGTGAGTAGTGGCGAGGAGCAGAGGCTGGGAGTGGGGGATCCCGTACCCCCACCGGGGACTGGCAGTCCTAGTATTGCCACATGGCAATTTTCACCACACCACTGCAAACTTTTTATATGGCAGTAAGCAGCCTATCCACATGATTCCAGTGAGGTAGCCATGTTAGCGTATTGTAGAGAAACAAAACAGAAGGACAGTGGTACTTTATTCTAGTTTGAACCAGTCTGGTGTAGTGGTTAAGAGCAGTGGGGCTCTAATCTGGAGAACTGGGTTTGATTCCCCACTCCTCCACTTGAAGCCTGCTGGGTGATCTTGGGCTAGTTACAGTTCTCTGGAGCTCTCTCAGCCTCACCCACCTCATAGGGTGATTGTTGTGGGGATAATAACATACTTTGTAAACTGCTCTGAGTGGGCATTAAGTTGTCCTGAAGAGTGGTATATAAATCAAATGTTGTTGTTGTTATTATTACTTTAATGAGGCATAAATCACTTCTTTAGATACATTATCAAGAAAGAAACTCATTAAACTCGTTACAGAAGGCGAGGAAGGAAAGGGAGGAGTTGGGCAGAAAGAGGACTAGTATAATAAATCAGGAGGTTCTCTACATGGGGACTTGAACTGCTTGTCATCCATTAAATTACCCAGTTGGTTCAAGGCTTTCTGCCTCCTTTATTCATCACATACTTTTACTCACAGACAGATCAGTGGTCATGATGAGACTTCCTTCTTGCTCTTCAGCAACAACTGCAAAGACATCCTGCTCATCTTCCTTTCTGTGAAGGGGGCTGCTGCTCCTCGCTTGGCCCCTACTTGTAGCCCTTTCCCCCACCTTGACTTTGATTATGAGATGATATGTCAGTGGTAGGGTTGTTAATTCCAATGAGGGAAACTCTTTGAGATTTGGGGGCAGAGTCTGGGGAGGGTGAGAAGGAAGCTCAGTAGGGATTTAATGCAATAGAGTTCACCGGACAGAGCTGCCATTTCCTCCAGGGGAGCTGATCTCTGTAGTCCAGAGGTCAAGTCTAATTCCAGATCTACAGGCCCCACCTGGAGGTTGGCAACCCTAGTAACTGCCTTACATACAAAATGAAAATGGCGGGAAGAATGTTGATTGCTCCCCTCTCCATGTGTTACTTTTCTAGGTGTGGGAAGAAATGTGGGAGAAGCATTTAAACATACAAGCCTTCCACCCCACTCCCCACAACACACCTGCTAATTCAAATGGTAAAGTTTGGGAGAAGCTTTACTATTTGGTTCTGCTGTCTTTATAAACTGTTCTTGAGAAAAACTCACCAAAGTCAAGCTTCAGATCTTTTTCTCAGTACCGGAATATATGAAGTAACAAGGAGAAAATTTGCTAACCCCAGCTTGGGAAATTCCTGGAGATGTGTGAGTGGTCCCTGGGAAGGGAGGAATTTAGGGTGGGGAGGGACCTCAGCAAGAATGCTGTTCCATAGAAATTACACTCCAGAGCAGCCATTTCCTCCAGGAGAGCTGATCTCTGTAGCCTGGAGATCAGCTGTAATTCCAGGAGAACTCCAGGCCCCATCTGCAGATTGGCAGCCCTAAACACAGAGAATATCCACACTCCAGTATCCTCTCTAAGAGACAGCTCTCCCTTTGGACATCTGAGACTAAGACTTCAGATTTCTCTGGTAGGAAACATGGCTTCCAGACAAGCAGAAGCCCGGACTCTTCTAATTTTGCCAGCAAAGCACAGCAGAGGTGATTGATTTTCTAATTTGTCGGATGAATTGCCTACTACCAAGTGGAGGATTCTAATTGAAATAGAGGGAGTAGTTAGTGAGCATGTTCAGCTTTTTGGAAACATACACTGGTCACAGCATTTTTATCATCATTTTTGCCTTCATAATATTTTTTAAAAATTGTTTTCCTAACATTGCTCACATCTTTAATGGTCTCCAAAAATTCATCCTTGGAAAAATGACCCATCGGTTAAAAACATAACCATAAATCTCAGTGGGAAAGCAACAGTTTGCATGTCAGTGGACACTGTTCCCTTCTTTTTCTTGATATCTAGGAATGTAAGAAGAGTGATAGGAAGTGAAAACTTGCACTGATAAGGTTACAAAACAAATCTTCTTTTAGCTGCACAACATCCTCTAGGAGGTGGTTGACATTAATATATACTAGAGAGATGCACCTCAAGTGGTAGGAATGTGTGTGGAAATGAAGATGGCCTATTGCTGAGTGTGTGGGCAAGTGGAGACCTCAGCTTTTCACATTATTCTTTGCTAGCTCTCCATCCCACCCTATTTCCTTTCATTCACCTTTCTTGGTGGTTTTGCTTCTTTCATTCATCTTTCCTTTGGCTCCCTTGTGTCTCTCCATTGCCTCGTCTACCTTCAGCCTCCAACACTTTCTTCCTTTTCCCTGTAGGGTTGCCAGTCCCCTGGGAGGAGCAGAAAATACCATGCTCCCCTGCTCATGTTTTCTGCCACCACTCTGAGTGGTAGTGGGAGAAAAATAACATTAAAAAATAGCCCTTAGGCCTATGGTGTGACATCACTTCTGAGGTAATCCCACCAGAATCACCAGAAACCATCAAAGATTCGTCCTGAATGTTCTGTCCCATTTATGCTTGAATTCTGAATCCTGCCCCCCAAACCCTGTGGCTATTATTATATCTTTACTCCTGCCTTTCTTCCGACAAGTTCCTTCTCTGTGTTAGCATTATAACAATCCTGTGAGGTGTTAGGCTGAGAGAAATTGACTTGGCCAAGGTCACCCAATGAGCATCATAGAAAAGCTGAGATTTCAACCCGGGTCTCCACAGTCCTGATCTGCAACTCTATCCACTACAGTTTCAAGTGGGAAACCATGTTAGACTGTAGTAGCTGAACAAATTTGTTTTCAGTAGCATCATAAACAGCAATAGAAGTTTCCAAGTTAAGCTTAGTCTTTCCTAGCTTATAATATGTCACTCCTCCGTATCCTAGTCCTTCTCCAATTTTCACCTGGCTTTCCACAAACTATGCAACACAGGAGGGATTTTTTACACAGATAATTAGGGCTGTACTGTAACGAAATGGCCCTTTTCACACTGCTTACCTGCTCCCGGAACATTGCAAAATATCGCACAAAAACCACGGAAGATAGTGTCTTCTCGCAAGAGTTTTGCGCAACATCATGCAAAACTCTCGTGAGAAGAAGCTATCTTCTGCGGTTTATGCGTGATATTTCGCAATGTTCCAGGAGCAGGTAAGTAGTGTGAAAACGTTTCAGAAAGATGCTTTGGTAAAGGTATAGGGACTGTGCACTATACTACTGTGTACAGTACCTTATGTCTGCTGCTGTAAGTATGATCCTACGATATAATGTGCTATATATTAATGCTTAAGCTTTGTTGCAGCTCTTCTGCAATCCAAACCTTATTGCTTTATTCATTGGATGTTCCATCCTGTTGATTGTATTTGACTTGTGTAATCCTACTTGTGTCTCAGTAAGAAAAGTGGACTATAAACAAACAAACAAACTGCCAAACAAAGAAATTTGGTGTCTTTTCCCCAGAAGTGATGTCAGTTGTCCCTAGGAATCACTGAAAACTCTATGGTTTTAGATTTTCCTGGAAGTGATGTCACACTGTCACCGATGGCTGCTCCCCCATGTTCCCACTCTTCCCAGTTTGTTGCTGGTTGCCAGGACCCAGCTAGTCTCCATTCTCTCAGTTCTGCTCCTACTCCTCTCCTTTCCTAGGCTGCTTGCTTCTGCGAGCCCTCTTCCTCCACTTTCCGTTGACCTGTGTTTCCTCCACTGAATCTTTTTCACCACTTTCCTTTACCCTCCTCAGTCATTAACTAGGATTGCCAGGATTGCCTACCCATTAGTGGAGTGTTGGGTGGATGGGCACTTACTTTCTTCTGTTCACATGTGCATGCCAGAAGTGGCATGACCCAGAAGTGATATCATTGGCTGGGGATGTGGGCGCACTCACACTCATTTCCCTGGCTTGCCTGCCAGTGGTGGGCAATCTCTGGGTAGCCTGTCTCCTCTTGCTCATTACCAGTGATTGGCAGGTAGAAGTAGGAATCCCCAGGAGATTGCCCACCACTGGCAGGCACCTGGGAACCTCAGTTATTACCTCTTCTCTCGGCATGTTTTCATATATATTCCAGATCAAAGCCAGTGTGATGCAAAAGTTAAAGTGCCAAGCCAGGACTAGGAAGGGTGAGACTGTAGTTCAAATCCCCACTCAGCCATAAAACTCACTGGATGACTTTGGCCCCCGCACTCTCTCTCAGCCTACCATACAAGGTTTGTGTAAGATAAAATAGAGGAAGGGAGAACTAGCGGAAGACTAGGATGAAAATGTGACAGATAGAGGTTACCATGGGAACATATAAGGGAAAATGGCCTAGGACAGTAGAAACTTTTAGTAGCCTAGGGACAGTTAAATGCATCCATGCAATTATTTTGTCAAACCTATGGCAAATATACCTCAGGTTACCAACTCCCCACATTGTCATTCAGATTAGTCTCTAATTTTGTGCCTTATGTGTGGCAATTTTTGCTTGTAGAGCCTCATTTTGTAACATGAAAAGACTACCTGGATCAGACCAGTGGTCCATCTAGTCCAGCATCCTCTCTCATGCAGTTTTCCTGGAGGGCCAACAACAGGGCACAGATGTCAAGGCCTTCCCCCGTCTAATCCCCTTTTAGTACATTTCCAGGTATGAAAAATGGCAATTTTGGCCTCTTGCCTAGGCTTATGTAGCTTCTGTTATATAGGGCTTATGGCAACCCCTGACAGCTTTGGGGTGGGGTGCTGGGCGGGGGCGGGTGGAGGATTCTGTGTGTGTGTGTGTGTGTGGGGAAAGCATTGCTGATGTGGCACTTGCTGATGTGGAAATGTTACTCCTCTCCATACTGCTATAGGAATTCCCTCAAGATCCATGCTAAATATCACAGATTAGGGAAATTCCTAGGGTGTTGTGGCTGTGGGGATCTGAAGTTATGTCACCATGTCCACAATGTCATTCCCTGTGTGCCACAGAGGACAACCTGGTAAAGCTACCCCACATTCTTTTTTCCAGTCAGAGCTAGAGGTATTCTTTGAAAATAGATGTGGACAGAGCGGGTACTGATGTCAGAACAAAAGTTAGCATCCCCAGACAGATTTGCAGTGGTCTTCTTCACTGCAGTTCTTAAGGTAAAAGAACATTTGGGGGGGGTCTTTCTTTCCAGGTGAAAGGTCTCGGCATCCCCTAAATACAGCTAGAATACCTTCCTATCTTGCTTAGCTTTCTAAAGACACTTGTCCTATTGACAGCAACAAAACAATTCAGGAGAAGGTAACCAAATGGAACATTCTTTTTAAAGGTTAAGGAAAGCCCTAAAGATTCATCCCCTCACTACATTCCTCTCTAACCTACCTCATACATGACTAATTACTAAGAATGAAACATGCAATAGTTCACAACCACAAAGGAATGAGAATAATGAAATACAAAGCTGTTTTTTGAATTTGCTTCTCTGTAGTATTTGCAGGGTGAGGCTCTCAATAAATCAACTACCAGCCACTGGCCCTTGGGGTTAATTAGCTTCACACATGGCTGCCAACTGAAGGGAGTGGCTTTAGAAAAGCTGGGAGAGTCCAGAGAGAATCACCGGACATCTGGGAAGGGAGAGAGAAAGCAGTTTATCCCAGAAGACATGCCGTTGCAAGACAGAAAGTCTGTGGTTTATAAAGGGTTTTGGGGCGTCAGAGCTTACTGTGTAAAAAGAAGGAAACTAGGCTCATAATCGTCTGAATGTCAGAGTCCTTGAAGGTGAGGGTACACATGCACAGAGCAATCCCCACTTTAATTCCAGAAGGGGAGCCATGTTTGTCTCTTGTAGGAGAACAAAACAGAAGTCCAGCGGCACCTTAAAGATTAACATTTATTCCAGCATGAACTTTGTGAGTCAGTGCTCACTTCTTCAGATACTATGAAAATACTCTCATCTTCATAGCTTCTGGAGAAGTGAGCTGTAACTCAGAAAAGTTTGTGTCAGAATAAATATTGTTAGTCTTTAAGGTACCACTGGTCTTCTGTTTTAATCTCCTCTTCAGCCAGTCAGTGCTCAGACAACACATTAGATTTATGTTATATTTCTGGGAATGATTAAATATATTACCAAGAAATACCCCACCTCAGCAAATCAGAATATTCCCTGCTTTGTCAGTCAGAGCTAATCTTTTCTGATCCCACAAACAGGTGTAACTAGAGTGGAAAGATTCCAGACTCATGCTTGCAAGTGCAAAGATAGGGAGGTATCCTGGCAATTCCTCAGTCTCTGCTGTTCACCTGTCCCTCTCACAAATGACCCCTACCACCTTTTGAGTTAGAATTCTGCTGCCCAGCCTCAGTTATTTGTTTGAGAGCCAGTTTGGTGTAGTGGTTAAGAGCACGGGACTCTAATCTGGAGAACCGGGTTTGATTCCCCACTCTTCCACTTGAAGCCAGCTGGGTGACCTTGGGTCAGTCGCAGCTTCTAGGAGCTCTCTCAGCCCCACCCACCTCACAGGGTATTTTTTTGTGGGGATAATAGTGACATACTTTGTAAACCACTCTGAGTGGGCATTAAGTTGTCCTGAAGGGCGGTATATAAATCAAATGTTATTATCTATGTGATGTGTCTCTGGTACTTGGAAGAAAAAGAAAAGAATTTAAAGAAAAACAAGCAGCTGCTCTGGGGCTGTGAACACCAGTGAAAAGACGCAAAATATATAATTTTTCAGGGGGACGGGTTCAGTAAACATTTTGAGCCCACGTGAACCCTCTTTTCACAATGAAAATGTTCACTGGAGAACTTTCTGCTCAGCCTTAGCTAGGTACACTTGGCTGATCACAACTTCCCATTGCAGTGAGTGAGACATGAGTGATTACTGCATGCAACCCACTCATAGTGCACACATGCATCCATTATTATATCTGAAGCAGTTCTTAGGTCCAAATCACTAGTTTGGGGGTACAAAATATAGATCTCTGAGGAGGTTATGAAATCTGGAGAGAGTTATCAAGCACCTAAAAATAAGTCACTCCTAAGGACAAAGAACTACTGTTTATGAAAGAATAAATCTTGTCTCTGTAACCTTTTGCAATCCTGCAAGGTAATAAAATAGTGACCAAAAGAGAACCAAGGGATGTAATTCATTTAGACATTCAGAAGGCTTTGCATAGATCAGCTTTAGCAGAGGTTATTAAA
The DNA here is from genome assembly GCF_028583425.1 of Eublepharis macularius. Taxonomy (NCBI): domain Eukaryota; kingdom Metazoa; phylum Chordata; class Lepidosauria; order Squamata; family Eublepharidae; genus Eublepharis; species Eublepharis macularius. Next base: position 195,332,547 of record NC_072790.1, read on the forward strand.
GAAACTTGACAACACCCACAGAGTCAAAGGTAACAGGCTGTCATAGAATCAAATCTACTTGTAATTAGCCTGGAATAAATAGACAATTCTAAGTACTGAAAAAGATTAATAATGGGTTACCCCTTGAAATCATTATTAATAAACAGCAAGAAAAACTTGATTGTAAAATGGCAAAATCTGCTATTGGTATAGAATTTGTTAGGTTTAGCTACTACTAAAGTGAGGAAATTTAAGAGAGTTTCATAAAATTACAGCAGTATGTCATATCTCTCATAAAATGTTCAGGAAACTCAACATCATTTTTGCACTCCCCCCACCACTCTTTGTATACTTTGTATATTTGCTCTTTGTACTGCTTGGAAAATTAGCAAGGATCACAGAACATTGCTTTTCCCATCTCTATTCCACCCTTCCTCATAAGGGTTTGGATCCAGACTAAATTTTCCATCAGTGAAACAGAACTTTTTTGCTTCTTCCCACCCACTGAAGCTGTTGTCCGTGAAATGTTGCTCCTTGGAGCTGTTCTCAAGCTATGGAAAGTTTTGGACATGTGTGGGGGTGCTGTCTCAAGATTACAATCTTTTACAGCATGGGATCAAACCAGTAGCTGATTACTTGTTGCTTATGATCAGAAGACTATTATTTCGAGGCAGTTTGACAGATGTATACATATCAATAGTTCTGAAGAAATTTTGAATCTGTTTATGACACCTTATGGCATTTAGATAACCCACATACTTATGGCATTGGTATAATTTAAAAATCCATCTCTGAAAGAAGGGATTGCCATAATATGGAGAATAGCTACACAATCAACTTACTATATTCAGCTCAGAGATGAAAGAAAATGCAGAGATTTTTAAGTATCATGGGTTTTTTTTTACTGAGTTTATGCCATCAAGATATAACTTATATTTACAAAAGTACTATAAATTTTTTATTATGAAAACTTGCATATAGTGCTATTTTAAATTATATGCAGATATGGTTATAGCCATATAAATATAATCATACATTCATCTACAAGCCTAACTATCCTCACAGAATTGTTGTGATCAACTGGGGAGTATATCCTATGGTTGGGTCCAGACAGATCTAGCAATTTCCACTGATTCTGCATTCTGGTTGCAGCTACCCCTCCTCATATCATTCCTCAGGAATTTTAACTGGATGGAGCAGTAGGAGCAAAATTGGGGGAGCAGCATTGTGCGATGCCATGATGTCACTTCTGGATTCATACCCAGAAGTGACATCATGGCATCATGCAACATTTTCTGAATTTCTCAGGTCTGTATGGTAAAGAACCATAGAGATTTGAGGCATTCCTTGACCATTGTGTGATGCTGATTTCACAGTTCCCCCCTCATGCTCCCAGGTGTGGCCAGCTGATGATTGGCAACCCTAGCCACATCCTGGTCCAAAACACTCATCACTACACCACTCTGGCCCTCATATAGTTCATCAGATTTGGGATGTGAGGGCACAATTAGATAGTATGAAGTCTCCAGGCTACAGCCTTTTTACCTCAGGATTTCTGTTCCTTTAAAATGCCATGGGTGCCTGCTCCTGCTCTGAAGAAGGGAGCTTTAACTCTCAAAAGCTTATATCCTGAAAATCTTGTTGGTTTCTATGGTGCCACTAGAACTCTATTGCTTAGGGCTACCAGTCCCCCAGTGAGAGCAGGAGACTCCCTGCTTCCAGCCTTCTACCCCATCACCGCTTACCTGGCCAGCGGGGGGGGGGGGGGAGATAGCGCAGGGAATGGGCCCAGGAGCTTCACAGTACATGGGAGTGCACTATGGAGCCCTTCTTTGTTGTGCCGGTAATGATGTAAGTTCTCCCCTGTACACCCTTCCTGAGACCCCCTAGTCCCCCAGGTTAGGTTCCAGGGAACCTGGCAACCCTACTGTTGCTCCATTGAGAATCAGAGGGAGCTCTGAAACTTACTGGATAACCTTCTTTTAGTCTAACCTACCTCAAGGGGTAGTCAAGAGGACAAAAATGGGGACGGGAGAACCAATGTGTATTGCCTGAATTTTTTGGAAGAAGAGTGGGATAAAAACTAAACTACTGTAGTGTGCTCAACATAGGTCCTCCCTCAGAGTCAGTTTGGAGACTCCAGTTGGTACAAAATGCCACAGTTCGATTATTATCAGGAGCTAGGCAGAGCATTCATATTAATCCCATTCTGCAGTCACTTCATTAGCTACCCATCAGTTACTGGACTCAAACCAAGGTCATGACTATCACATTCTAAGCCCCTCAAGGCCTTGGCCCCTCATATCAGCAGTATTGCTTTTCTCACTGTGCAATGCCATAGCAGCTTCACTTATTTGAACAGAGCCTTCTGCAGACACCACCCTGCAAATAGGCACAATCAACACCTGTCTGTACACACTCATTTTCTGTGTTGAGTACACCTTATGGAATGGCTTGCCTTTAGAAGTCTGGAAAATTGCCCACTCTCTTGACTTTCTACAAACTATGCAAACTGAATTATTCTGGAGGGCTTTCTACTCAGATTACAGTGCTGTGTCATTAAGAAATGCCTCAAATAGATGTCTTAGTAAAAGTACATGGCCTGTAGACTATACTACTGAGTATTATCCATTGGTATAGATATATTCCTACAGAGAGTTTCTGAATCATTTTATATGTTCATGTCAAATTACTTATATTTTGTTTCTGTAATGTTTCAGATTTGTATTCGGATCTATGCTTTTTCAAATTTCTGCATTCCGTTCCCCATTGTTTCGTTTATTGAATGACTCAGCCATTGATTGTATTGACTTAATCTGTGTAATCCATCTTGAGTCTTGACTCAATCCGTTTTGAGTCTCAGTGAGGAGTGCAGACTATAAATAACTTACATAAAATAAAATCTACATAAATGGATATGACAATGTCACTGTTGCCAGGAAGAAAAGGGCACCAAAGCTGCAGCCACTTGGGCTGGGAAGCAGCTCACAATGGGTAGTTGCTGCTGGACTGAAGGTGCAACACCCCATATGAAAATAATTGCTCGACATGCTCTCCCCATTACCACAAGGGCACTTTCTGGGGATGAAGAAAACAAGTCCTCCCCCCTATTTTGCTTTAGCCCAAGGCATATTCACTGTGCATACACCCAGCAAAGTAGACTCATCATGATCCATCCGGTATATAAGAACAGAAGGCATAGACGGACAACCTTATTGATAAAAGTGGTCACTGGCCTCTAACAAAGAACCTTTAGCTCTTTGATCTTTGAGAATCACTACTCTGTCAATTCCAGAGTTGCTGCATTTGTGACTTAGGTTGTTAAAGCTGAATCTTTTGTTTAAATGCAATCTCCTGTCTAAATGACAAGCCCCATGGAAATGGATTTATATTTTATGTAACAATTTATAACTCACTTTTCTCTCAAATAGGTACTTAAAGTGGCTTATAACATTGTTCTCCCCCCTCCCATATTATCTTCACAACAACTACTCTGTGAGGCAGTTTAGGCTGAGGGAGAGGGTAACTGGCCTTAGGACACCCGGCGAACTTCCATGGCAGAGTGGGGGTTTGAACCTGAGGGCCAAACTAGACACAACACCGTCCTTGTGGCTGCCACGAGGACCCCAATGCATTTTAAAGTCATCTAAAAATGCTACAAGGGCCCAATCTTGACCACGCCTGCAACATGGCAGTCTTGTTCCCCCTCCCCTCCTTTTCAAGGGCCAGAAAAGCTGCAGAGGTGGGGCCTTTTCTGCACATGTTAAGGCATGGGATGGGGAACACCTCGGCCCTCCACGCTGTGAGCCCCATCAGGATTGGGGCCTTGTGGCATTTTTAAATGACTTTAAAATGACGGTGGCATTCTTGTGGCCATCACAATTATGCCATCATGTCTAGTTTGGCCCTGAGTCTCTCAAACCCTTGTCCAACACTCTTACCACTACATTACCATTGACAAGATTGCTTAAAAAATTTCCATTATTTTATGTATTAATTGTAAAGGTGATTTGAGGATTTGTCTGTAGGTGTTTTTATGGATTATGTTACACAAGCTAATTACCAATTTAGCAATATATCTGATTTGAAAAGAATCATCAGTGTGAAAAGACAGAGGTGCTGGAGCTAAGTTCATTTAGAGGAATGTGTCTGCACCCTGAAAGTGATTCTACTCAAACTAGATGAGTGGGGATGCATTTTAGCCTTTATGGGACAGTTATGATGTGAAAGCAACAGTGCCACATCTACTCCTATAGCCGAGGGATAGCCTTAGCCATTGCTGAGGGAGGGTAGAATAGAGAGCATAGGCATGTTGCTGTTCCATTCCTTGCTGTTTGAAAAAAGGAAGAAAAATGTGTGCTCCACTGCACGAGATGGGGAACACTGTGCTTACACATGCATGAGCATCATGACTTGATGATTACAAGATCATGATAATTTGCATGCATGTATGAACTGTGGCTCAGTGGAAGAGCCTTTGCTTTGCATATAGAAGGTCCCCGGTCAATCCCCGGCATCTCCAGTTAAAAGGATCAGGAAGGAGGTGATGTGAAATATCTCCACCTGAGATGCTGCAGAGCCACTGCCAGACAGACTCAACAATACTTAATGGACCAATGGTGTGGCTCAGTATAAGTCAACGTCATGTATTTATGGGCCATCATTGATCTAACAGCACAGGCAGAACTTTTGTATCACCTCATAATACTCCAAATATAATGCTTTGGAGTCAGGCTACAAATTCAGCTGCTTTATTCCTTTTCCATTGATTATGCTGGATCATATGATGCTATGATTCAGCATAATCAACAGATAAGAAATAAAGTAATGTTTATGCATCTCTGTGTGAATCAGCTCCCAATCAGCAACCCTAATCACTAGAGCCGAAATTGACTAAACTTATCTGAATCTGGCAAAGCCTTTAGTGAGTTTTACCCCAGTAGCAAATCTAGCTAAATAGTGAAAAAACCTCTGAAAGGCTAGCAGCCAAGTCAAAACTTTTGCCATGAGACCAGACGCTTCTGGCGGTGGTGTGAGTCTCTTTCTCACTTTTATCATCAGGCTATGCAATGGTGATAGGGGCACAAAATGGTGTTGGGGTTTTGTGTGGGCATATGTGGAGAAGCTATGTCTTTCATTGTCAGTGATGGCACAAGCACTGTCCAGCAGGAGTCCACAATTCTCAATATAGCCACATCCCAAATAGTACTTTCAGATTCCTAGTTTGGGGTCAGGAGCAAAAACAGAGAGTTTATAACTTTAATTAAGGATCAGAGTACATTCCCTCTGAAGAAAGACTTAAGAACTTTGGGGTTTAGAGAAAAGCAAACAAAGGGGAAAGATGATAGAGGTGTACAAAATTGTAAAGAGCCAGTTTGGTGTAGTGGTGAAGTGGTTAAGAGTGCAGGACTCTAGTCTGGAGAGCTGGGTTTGATTCCCCACTCCTCCACTTGAAGCCAGTGGGGTGACCCTGGGCTAGTCACAGTTCTCTGGAGCTGTCTCAGTCCCACCCACCTCACAGGGTGTTTTGTTGTGGGGATAATAATGGCATACTTTATAAACTGCTCTGAGTGGGCATTAAGTTGTCCTGAAGGGAAGTATATACATTGAATGTTGTTGTTGTTGTTATTAAAGGAAGTAGAGAAATTAGCTAGAGAGAACAATTGCCCTTTCTCCCATAACAGCATTCAGAGGCACACAATAATGTCAACAATATTATTAAAATTATTGTCATTGTAATGTTCAAGTAGCAACATAGTTTGTTGTGCTGTAAAATTACCATATCGGAAGGCATGGTTCACATGCTCTCTTGCCTTAATTATTACTTCCTGCATTTGAGGATCTAAGAGCAAGTCTAGCACAACTTAAACTCTGGTTGTTACTTGCATTAAGACTTCAGAATGGGGCAAGTTAGAAACCCAAAGAAAGAGAACACAGTGTTCATGCAGACGCTTGAATCTAACCTTCCTATCTGATCTATTGTTCTCATATATGGTCACAGGACCATACATTTTTCTTCATCTCCTCTCTGCTGGATAGCTGCGGTTTGTAAAGCAGCACAATAATTTCCCTAAGGGGCAGGCAATACATTGCTGCAGCCTTTATCATCTGTAGCAGGGAAGAATGGTTTTAATTTTTCTGCGCTTGATCTCCTTGGCTTTCAAGACACTGATAACAATAGGGACTGTTAAGATCAAATAAAGAGCAAATGCTTGGGGCGGGTGAGGGGATCCCCAGCAGAAGCCATCCTTCCAATTTTTTTGCAGGGGGAATGGCTGAGATAAAAGGCAAACATGAACAGCTAACAGTTAGTAGCCACCTAAATCTATTCACAGATTATATATACAGACTATATGTCAAGTGTGGGGCTGTGGCTAAGTGGCAGAGCATCTGTTTCACATGCAGAGGGCAGGTTCAATCCCCAGCATCTGCAGTGAAAAGAATTGGGGAATGGGTGATGTGAAAGACCTCAGCCTGATACCCTGGAGAGCCATTGGCAGTCAGAGTAGAAACTATTGAACTTGATTGTCTGATTGAGTATTAGGCAGTTTCAGGTGTTAATGTGATTGGTGGACTCCCAGTATGCATGACTTTAGCATCTGAAAAGGATTAGATCCAGATGGGTAGCAATGTTAGTCTGTATGTAGCAGTAGAAAAGAGCAAGAGTCCAGTAGCACCTATAAGACCAACAAAATTTGTGGCAGGGTATGAGCTTTCATGAGTCACAGCTCACTTCTTTGTGAGCTGTGACTCACATAAGCTCAAATCCTACCACAAATTTTGTTAGTCTTATAGGTGCTACTGGACTCTTGCTCTTTTCTACTGAAAAGGATTAGTTTGCTTATCTTCAAAAGCAAAACAAACAAATCATCTGGAAGGGGCCAATCACCTGGGTCTTTGAATATGGAACACCAATTTGGTAGGAAGCATCTTTGTGAGTGGCTGTACCAGCTGATCATTGTAGTCGTTTCATAGGATGAGAGTACAGAAAAAATGATCTCCATAATGTTGTGGATTTTCCAGGCTGTATAGCCATGGTCTTGGCATTGTAGTTCCTGACGTTTCGCCAGCAGCTGTGGCTGGCATCTTCAGAGGTGTAGCACCAAAAGACAGAGATCTCTCAGTGTCACAGTGTGGAGAAGATGTTGGCAGGTCATTTATATCTACTCAGGAGGGTTGGGGTTGGGCTGAGTCATCCTGTAAGAGTTTCCCAGGGTGTGGAATGCTAATGGAGGGAGGCTTCACTGTATCCTGAGGAGGTTCTTTTGCTTATGGATTGGTGCTTGATATGCTAATCTTCTCTGCAGGGTTATTGTGGGATGTGGAGTACTTTGTTAGCCTGGTGTTTTGCAGGGCTGGAAGCCATACTCTATTCATTCTTAAAGTCTCTTCTTTCCTATTGAAATTGTGTTTATGCTTATGAATTTCAATGGCTTCCCTGTGCAATCTGATAAAGTAGTTGGAAGTGTTGTCAAGTCTTTTAGTGTCCTGAAATAGGATACTGCGTCCTGTTTGAGTTAGGCTATGTTCAGCCACTGCTGATTTTTCAGAATGGCCAAGTCTGCAGTGTCTTTCATGTTCTTTTATTCTTGTCTGGATGCTACGCTTTGTGGTCCTGATGTAAACTTGTCCACAGCTGCAGGGTATACGGTATACTCCTGCAGAGGTGAGGGGGTCTCTACTGTCTTTTGCTGAACGTAGCATCGTTTTTTTTTTCTGGTGGGTCTGAATACTGTTTGTAGGCTGTGCTTTTTCATAAGCTTTCCCATCTGATCAGTGATTACTTTGATATATGGCAAAAATACTTTTCCTGTGGGAGACTGTTTTTCCTTAGTTGCTTGATTTATCCTTGGTTTACTCGCTCTTCTGATTTCATTTCTGGAGTAGCCATTTGCTTGAAGTGCGTGGTTTAGATGATTAATTTCCTCGTTGAGAAAGTGCGGTTCACATATCCGTCTTGCACGGTCCACTAATGTTTTTATTATGCCTCTTTTCTGTCGAGGGTGGTGATTGGAGTTTTTGTGTAAGTACCGATCCGTGTGAGTTGGTTTCCTGTAGACCTTGTGACCTAACTGAAAGTTGCTTTGCGGATGACCAAGGTATCTAGAAATGGAAGTTTACCCTCGGTTTCTTTCTCCATGGTGAATTGTATGTTCAGGTGGATATTGTTGAGGTGGTTTAAAAACTCCATCAATTCTTCCTCACCATGGCTCCAAATGATAAAAGTATCATCCACGAACCAGAACTAGACTGTAGGTTTGTGGGGTGCTGATTCTAGAGCTGTTTTTAGTTCTCCGGCCGTGAAAGCCTTCAACAATAGATCTCCATAATGTTGGAAGGGGACCTCAAGGATCATGAAAGTAATCAAATTCTCAATTATAAAAAATCACAAGCAATTATTCCATATGATGAGGACTGTTGTTCCATGTTTTACATATTCCCTTTCCTCCAAAGAGTATTCTATTGTATTTAGATGGTTATAGGCCGTCGTCACACGGGCATCTGTTCCGTTAAATTTCCAGCAAATAGCATCCTTGTTGCTATCGGCACCACAATGTTTCCTTCCGTCACCTCGCGCCTCTTCGCACTTCCAGCTGTTCACACCTTAGCACTCTGTGCCATTCTCTCGAATGGGCGCAGAAGCAACTCCTCCCCCTTTTTTAAAAAAAAATTTCCCGTATAATTCTGCTATAACGAAATTTCATTACATAAACATGACAGTAGCCCAACCCTGAACGAGCCTGATAGGTTGCCCAGTTTTCCCGCCCATGGAGCGGCCAGAACATTGGTTGACCCTTTTATTTTCCATTTTTAAAATTCCATAAATAGCCCTTTGTCTGCCAAAAAGGGCAGATAAAAGTATGCATTATATCGCTATTACATTATACTGTTATAAAAAAAATTAAAAACGCAAACCTGAACATGACTAAAGACAGCCTTTTTCTCGAAGTATGGTCTTGGGTAAAAGGGAAAAAGTCTCTTAGGGCAATTCAGTCGGTTTGAGTTGTTATCTTCAGTAGTTTGCAATCTTTTATTGTGTAATGTCGCAATAGCAATATAGGGATCTTCGTTTAAAAAAAATTCGGTGCACTAGAGACGCGCGTGAAATGGCTTCTGGGATTGAGAAGCGGAAAAGAATGATGGAGGGATGGGCCTATGGCATGGCGAGGCGATAAACATCGATGTGGGACATTCACACGGAGACGGATAATATCGTGAATATGAAGATCAAAGTAGAAGAGAGAAACTCGCATCAGTGTTGGAATAAGGTGGGGATTTGCTGGGAAATTGCGCCATTTTCGCGCTAAATGTATGCCCATGTGACGATGGCCATACTCTCCTTTTCTCCCCAATGGAGACCTAAAGCAGTTTACAACATCATTTCCCCCTTTCACAACAATGATAAAATAAGATCACCTTTTTTAAAAAAAATACCCATAACTACTTTGTGATGTAGGTCATGACTGACCCATGGCTAAGTACAGATTTGAAATCAGGCCTTTGCATTCAGATTCAGGCACTTTATCCAGTAAATCACACTGACATTCAATTTCGCCAGAGGTTGAAGGCAAGTGTGACCAAGTACATGAGACAAATAACACAGTTTGCAATTTGCTAACATCAGATATGTTCTTGCCTGCCACTGGAAATTCCCCACATCCCAAATCCAAACAATGTTGTGATGTGTGAAAGGAAAAGTTCAACATGGGTATAGCTTGCCTGGCTTTCAGGCTTGGGTTCCTGTTTGTTACTGAAATCCTCCATAATGCAGTCTCAGGGCGATGTAGAACTCTCCTTCCCTCATTCTTTCCTAGCTGTTTTAGAGTGCCAGCTATTATTATGAGGTAGAATTTAGGCCACAATGTTGATGGATAGAAGTATTCCTTTTGCAAATATTGCTAGCAACTAGTAAGTATTTTTAGACTATAATATGCCAAATACCACTTTTGTATGTATTGTGGAAGTACCTGACATTTGTAAAGCTTTGTCAGCCAGTGAATCAAGAAGGAAAGAAATGTGTTATTTATTATTTATTGATTCCTACAATAAGTAGGGAATCTATGTGTATTTTTGTCTTCTTTTCAGCTTGGTGCCACCTATGAAAACTGAAGGTAGCTCCTCCTTGGACCAAAGTGATTGGGTGACTCAATATCACATGAGTTCCATGACTCACCCAGGCCCAGATGCATGCCACCCCTGCAAAGTTACCCTGATTTGATGCAGTCGCAGCCAAGAAAATTAAATGGAAAGATGGTGATATGCCTTAGGTGGGGAGTAGAGATGGACACAGACCGAAAAATGGACCCAAATTTGACATGGACCAGCCCAGTTCAGCATTCATGAACCAGTGGGTCGTGAGACGGGCGTTTTTTACAGACACGACTACTTTTGGGCTGGTCTGTCAATCCATGAAACCATGACATGCCAGTACTGAGCAATCAATTCCCTAGGCAATGGAGAGGGCATCTGCAGACCTTCTCTGGTTGTCAAACAGAAGCTCCCTTTCTTCTCTATGAGAGCAGAAGAAATAAATCCCCCCCCCCACCTCTCAAGCAAGTGGTTTCAGTTTCCAGTAGGCAATAAGACCAGGAGAAACTGCAGGGTGGACTTTTCAGTCACAGAGGAAGGTATTTGAAGCTTTTGCTTGAGATTCTGGCTGCCTCTGTTCCACAGCCAGGCTCAGGGGCTAAACCTAAGAGAACTCACAGAATACTTTTATTCAGGGATCATTTCATAGAAAAAGAGCTGGAGGAACTCATTAGCATAACTCATTAGCATACGCCATGCCCCTTGCCAGCACCGGAACTGTGCCATTAGCATAACTGATTTGCATATGCCACACCCCCTGACATCATCTATCCTGGGTGTTTTGGACCCAATCCTGGCCATTCAGGGCTGAAATTGGGCCCAAAATGGCAAAAGGGGCTTGAAAATGGCCGAAAAGGGGCCCAAAATGGTCAAGATCTGGCCACTGCTGAGTGGGAGAGTCATCCACCATCCGTCAGAGGCCCGATTCAGGCCGTTTCGGCCCCAATGCAGGCCAAAAAATGGCTGAGTCAGGTAAGCGGGGCCACCTGTCATGTGTCCTCTTTGGGGAACTGCTGGAACTGTGTTCCGGCACGTTTCCCCTCAAAATAAGCCCTGCTTTTATGTATTATACTTATTAACAGTATCATTATCATTTAGAACACTTGTCCCGGCTGGGAAGGTGCCTGGGAGGGTCAGGGTTCTGGACCACCCCCTGTCTTTGCCAAGTGCAAATGCATCCCCCTAATAGGGGAATTTTATCCTCCTTCCCCATGGGTCCTCCCATCCCCTGGTCCACCACTGCCTGTCACCTTCTGGCTGCATCCCAGGAGACGAACTCTTTGTCCTTAGCTGGGTTTGTTCCAGGAGGATCTGAACCCCCCTCTTTGGGAATTCCTTGCCACTAGACCATGAGGATCCATGGTTTTGAAGCATGTTTTTGCACTGTGGCAGTGCAACGAAGTGGTGGTGTATGGTTTTTTGAAGAGTGGCTGGAGAAGAGCCTGTTAAAGACTCCCTGTGAGTTTGGCATCTCTGAGTGTGAAGGGAGCTGTTATAGGGCCCCTTGAAGAGACAGACCATGGACCGATGAACTGGTTTGCAAACCGGGGCAAGTCTGTGAAAAGTTTGTGGTCCATGGCCCGTAAAATGCAATGGACCACTGACCAACAGTCCGTGTTTTTTTCCAGGTCCGTGCCCACCTTTAATGGAGAGTAATAGGCAATTTGAACTGTCCTTTCAATGAGATGGAAAATTTAAAGCATTTGGAAATACATTTGGGGAAGATCGACAAAGATATAATGAACTTAGCTTTGAAGGAGTCCCAGTATATGGTTGAGAGGCACATGAAATAGTAGCTTTACTGAAGCTAAACAGGCCTTGATGGGAGGTCTCCTGTGAACTCTATGTACATTGCCTTGAGTTCTGAGTTAGAAGAAAGGCAGAGAACTGTTGTAAATTAATCATATGCTGGTATCTAATCCCAAGCAGAACAGCAATAAATATGTTTTGGAAAATAATGATAGAGAACATTTCTTTTATTGCTGTTGGACCTGTTCAATGGCAAAAAATTCTGGTCTCAGATCTCGAGTGTGACACATAATATCTTAAAGAAGAATTTATCTTTAGATCTTAAAATTTATTAGCTTTTTAATTTAAAGGGCTCAGTGCCTAAGAAGACAGAACAGCTTTTATATCATAAGAGAGTTGTAGCTACAGTCCCAGATCAGCAATTTAATGGTGTCTAAAATTTTGAGATAGCAAAGATTTCTTGGTATATACAAGTCAAAGAGGGATATTAAAAGCCTGTAATAAATTTGAAGGAAAATGAAAATAGCTTTAAATATTTTACAATCTTAGATACTGGAGTGTCAATGGAAGCTCTTTTGCTGTACTATAAAACAGTTATAAGATAGAATGTTTCTTTTTCTCTTGGGGATTAGGAGGTTTATCCTTACTGTGTTGATGTAATCACCTATATACTGTTTTGGCTTGCTGACCATCACAGTGACTGCTCCAGCCAGCCATAGAAGCTCAGCTCACTCCCAGCTATCAGCAATTCAGAAGCAAACAAAGAGATCTCCAGCCAGCCATAGAAGCTCAGGTCACTCCCAGCTCTCAGCAATTCAGAAGGCAACAGAATACTCCTCCTGGACCTCCAATGCCACTTGCTAGATCCAAGCTGAGTGCATGGGGTATTGCCATGGGGGCTTGGCTCAGATCCAGCTGGGGGCATTATAAGTGGAAGCCATGGATGTACCTAATCTGTCTAGAAGAGCGGTATATAAACACAGTTGTTGTTGTTGTTTTAAAAATATCTTGAACTGGCCCTATTTATAATATAGTTGTAGTAAAACAGATCCTACCTATGAGGAGCAGAGGGAAGCTGGAACAGGACTCAGTTTACATAACCCTAATGAACAGATCACTTCTCCAACCTTATTCTACCCACCCCCAACAGAAAGCAACTCCTTTCCAGAAGCTTGTACTGTTATGCCAGTTTATTTCTCCCAGATACTAAAGTGTGTCATTTTGACTCTCTAAACATTCTTCTTCAAATAAAGGATTGTGTGTGTTTCCTGGCCGTTTACTTTTGTATACTCTGAAAAGTAGAGCTGTATCTTAGAATTCCAACTTGTTTTAGTAAATCACATCCAGACAGGAGTGTCCCATCTTCTCCACCCAGTAAATGGTGCTACTTATATGCAGAGCAGAATGGCCATTATGACAACCACTTTCTTTAAAAGGAAAATGTATCTTCTCAACTTGTAATTAAAGTTATTGATTACAAGAAGGAAAAATATATAGTGAACAAAAAGGAAATATCTAAGAACCACCTAACAAAAGATAAATAGAATTAAACTCTTTCCATAGGGACATAAAATATACCTGAATGGTAGTCCGTTCAGAGATAAACAGGTTACCAGATTTCATTTTCCATGAATTTGTCCAGTAGACTCACTTGGCTTCCTTCTCTTCCAGATGGTGAAGATCTCAAAATGCAGCCCTTTCTGTCCATCCCTCTCAGAATCTCTAAGGGCCTACTTCCTTGAAGTAAGGTGGGACATTGTCCCTCTTCTTTTCAAGCAAACCTCAAACCACCCTGCTTCTTTTTCAGTGATCCCACTTAACAACTTAAAGCAGCTGTTAATACTTTGACCATACCAATGACAGAATAGGAGTATAGGTGTATAATACAATGAAATGATAATTTATTGAAGAAATTCAATGTTATTGCAAACATAATTCAGATTGTTTTAGATGGGTAGCCATGCTGGTCTGCAGTCAAAGAACAAGATCTGGGTCCAATAGCTCCTTGAAGGTTCTATTAGACCCACATCTTGTTATTCAGACTGATCTTCATCAGCTTGGTGGCCTTCTGCTGCAATATTTGAACCAGAGCATTATGTAAAATGATGGTTAGAAAAGGGACATTGCCTTGCTTGGCTACACTTTTTGCACTGCCTTTGCAGTGAGGAAGCAAACACAGCAATAGAAGCAAACATAATTCAACTTTGTTGAATTTATATCATGTCTAATATTAGCCCACATTATATTTTCATTTATAGTAACTCTCTTCTTGGTAAGGATGGAATGATAACTAATAGGGTTGCCAGTCCCTCTTAACCTCCCTGTGGGGGACTGGATCCCTGCACTTTCCTCTTGGGGTGGGGGGTGTACATGTGCAAAGTGCACGCACGTGCTCCCACAAGCACGATGATGTCACTTCTGGGAAGTGACGTCATTACACAGCCCCCTGGGAGCGTGCCCACACTCCACAGGGGCTCAGATTGGGGTCACTGTGGAACGTGGGAGCACTCCTGCACTCTGCAGCAGCCCCAAACAGACCTGTTTTGGCCTAAATCAGGCTCGTTTCGGGGCCCTTTGGGTGCGGATTGGGCCTGTTTTGGCCTGGATTGGGGCCGCTTGCAGAGCATGGGAGCACTCCTGAGCTCTGCAGTGGCCCCAAACAGGCCCAATCCATACCAAAATGGCCTGTTTGGGACTGCTGTGGAGCACAGGAGCATTCCTGTGCGCTACAGTGGCCCCGATACGGGCCAAAACGGGCCTGATCCAGGCGGCTCCTGCACACAGGAGTGTGCAGCGCTGCAGGGGAGCATGCACAGAAGATGTGCACCTCCCTGCTGGCCAGTTAAGGATGTGTGTGTGTGGGGATCTGTATGGGGGGTGTGGGGGGCAGGGGATCCCCCACCCCCGCTGGGGGTCTGGCATCCCTACTGATGCCAGTGTGAAATATCTGATTCAGGCTTACTAGCAAATAGTTTTCACAAGATATTTAAAGGTTATGAATAAATTACAGACTTAACAGAGTCCAGCCTTGGGTTGCCAGCTCTGGGTGGGAAATTCCTGAAGATTTAAGGGCTGATCCCAGGGAGGAGGGTTTGGGGAGAGGAGGGACCTCAGCAGGGTATAATGCCATAGAGTCCACCCACCTAAGCAGCCATTTCCTCCAGGGGAACTGATCTCTGTCAGCTGGAGATCAGTTGTAGTACTGGGAGATCTCCAGGCCCCATTTTGAGGTTAGTAATCCTATTAGTGATTAAGTGGTTGGAAGCAAATCAGCACTCTGCTAGTTTGAATCCTGCTACTGCCATGAGCTCAGCATGTTGTATTGGGTAAGCCACTCCTCCTAGCCCCAGCTTCCAGCTGAATTTTCCTTCTAACAGTAACTTCTGATTGACTGGCTTGCCAGGATTAGTTATACCAGGTTCACATACAAAGTTTTCAGTAAACGTAAAATCTCCCAAAGGTGAAGAGGGAAAATAAGAGAATCCTATCACTTAAAACTGAAGTATCAAAATAAAACTCTTCCAATAACACATGTCATAAATACTCAAGTGTGGCTTTTAAAATTTGTAAGAATATTTTCTCTGAAATATACCAGCAAACATACAGCATCAGAACTAAAGCTTGTGTCTGTTCACAGGTATGTTTCCACACCAAGGGCTTTCCAAACATACTTACAAAGTGAATCTTATGTAAGTCTTCAGCTGCTTTTCCATGTCTCCAGTATGCTTATGATTCATTCCAGGGTTCGAAAGAGTTCATCCAAGAAGACAAATCTTTGATGTCTAAATTAAAGTTTTGATAATATCTGAGATTAACTGGTATCTTCTACAAGAAAACAAAAGCATTATGAGGCTCTTAGTGTTGAGGTCTTTCTTTGGTCAGTTCTTATGTTTATGTATAGAAGAGGTAATGTGGGTGAGCTGTGCTAGAGGAGAAGGCCATCCAATACTGATGTTCGATGCTGAGCTATGAAGTATTTTAAATCAGCTATTTGTAGAGAGTGAACAAAAAATATACTCTACCTCTCTCTTTTTCCTGTTCTATCTTCCTCCATGTTACACATGCCTAGAACTTAGTTATTACCTCAGGAAACTAAGGAAGTGTTTCTTCATCCAACACAATTAACTTACGGAGCAGTTTGCTACTACAAGGTATGTAACAAAAATGTGGTCTGGGGTAGTGGACCAAGAGTTGGGCTTGAATTGGGATACAAAACTCTGCTCGGTCATGAAGCTCAGTGGAAGAGAAGATGTCTGATATCACTTTTCTGTCACTCTCATCCTATCTCATGAGACTATACGGAAGATAAAATAGCATCCTGAACTCCTTGGAGGAAGGGTCAGATCCAAAAGTAAGATATAGAGATGGCATCTATCTTAGCTGAGTAGTTTTAAAGGATTGGATGCATTTGTGAAGGATACGACGATAGCTAAAAAAATTGAACCTCCATATTCAGAAGCAGTGTGTTCATCAGATGCTTGAGATCTGGATGCTGGAGCCAGGAATGACTGATACCTGATACCTTCACTCTCCACTGGTTGGTTACTATTGGAGACAGATTGCAAGACTTAGATGGACCTTTGGTGTGATCCACCAAAGCAATTCATATGTTAAGAATATAAATAGACCTTGCTGGAGCAGACTAGTGGTCCAATCAGTCCAGCACACTGTTTCACACAACTGCTAACCCCTTGTCCTGGAAGGCCAAATGGAGCATGGAGGCCAAGACATTCCTCTGATGCTGCCTCCCAGCACTGGCATTCAAAGTTTTACTGCCTCTGTACATAGAGGGCCCCTTCAGGGACCATGGAGAGTAGCCATTGATAGACCTCTCCTCTATAATCTGTCTAACTCCTTTTTAAAGAATTAATGTTTTCAGTGGAAGAAAAAGACAAACCAAAAAGTTCCCATTTTGCTGTTAGTGTGTAGTCTTTAAAACAGACTCCAGCCTCCTCTTCTGGCCTTTCCTGACTCTTACTTTGGCCTATTGACATTCCTGCTCCCAAATCACCCCAGGTAAAATTGTGATGCAAAGTACCTGGCTAAACAAGCTCTTTCAATAAGGTTTGCTTCATTAGCTGATAAGAAATCTCCAGGGTGGAAAAGCCTCCATTGTGTGCTTAATGGGAGGTTTTCCTTTGCTTATGTGTGAAGGCTGCTAATCCTACACTAAATTGGTTCTGTGATTAAGAAGTGAGGTGGGTAAATAGCTGTTAGGTGTCTGAAAACAATGCCAGTAACCCAGGGGAATTCTAACGCTGAATATTACTCTACCTCCAAGAGACTGATAGACACATCTTATTCATACCATGAAAAATCGGGAGGGTTTTGCAGTAACCTGACTCAAGGGCAGCATTGAATAAGATCATAAAAGTGTTTCCACATGTACCATCAAAAGTGATACTAGGATTTGCAAATTTAAGTGCTGCTAAAATGTACTTGGATGGGAGACTATCAAGGAAGACTGTAATTGCTGTGTGGAGCAAAGTAACGGCAAGGTCAGCAACGGCGGCAACCTGCCTCTGCTTATCTCTTGCCTGGAATGTCCCATGGGTGGGGTGGCCATGAGTCGGTTGCAACTTGATGGCACGTTCTTCTTATTCAGGATCCAAACATTTAATACTAGATAAAATTGCCAGCACTTACAGGTCTTTATTCTCAAGCAAAATGAAAGATGTAATGTAAGCTCACGGGGATTAGCAAATGTAATTAGCCTTGTTCACATGTTACAGTGAATGTATGTACATCTGCTTGTAAGGAAGAGACATGTGTCAACTTTACAAATGAAATCCGAGATCAGTACCTGGATAAATGTGGGTTCAAATCACGTTTGGCAGTACTTGAGCTGAATGTAGCGCAAGAATTACTCATCTCTAATATAGAAAAGGCTAACTGTGTTGCTTACAACTCACATTTTATCCCCGCACATGCGCAGGGGGGATAAGAAGTGAGTGGGAGCAAAATGGTTTTCCACCCTGCTGCCTCCTCGAAGTCTTCACAGGCCTGGAAAGGCCCAGCGTGGCAGCA
Organism: Eublepharis macularius; assembly: GCF_028583425.1. NCBI lineage: Eukaryota > Metazoa > Chordata > Lepidosauria > Squamata > Eublepharidae > Eublepharis > Eublepharis macularius. The sequence continues at coordinate 195,350,391 of NC_072790.1, forward strand.
GGAAGGGCTGGGTTGCACTACAACAGGCCACTGTCTCGGGGCTTTCAGACGCACAGGAAGATCTGGGCCAGCAATGGGGAAACCCGGCACCGTAGCACCAAGCCTTCCTGCTGCTGAGGAGCCCGCCACCTGCCACCGAGGAGCTCGTTGCTGAGAAGCCTGCTGTGGTAAGCCTGCATGGCCCAGAGGCCCGCTGTGGTGTGGGGATGCCCAGCCTGGCAGCTTGTTGAGGTGTGGGGCTGTCCAGCCCAGTGGCCCATTGCAATGCAGCCCACTCCATTGCAGCATGGCCCAGTGGCATGCTGCAATGTGAGGCTGCCCTGCCCATTGCTGTGCAGCCTGGCTTGGTCCAGCGGCACATTGTAACTCAGCCACGCCCATTGCAGTGTACCCCAGCCTGGCCTGTCAGCCTGCTGCAATGCAGGCTGCCCAGCCCATTGTGATGCCAGACAGCTCATATGGGTCCATTGCAGCACTCAGCAGAGGAGTGGAAGAGCCCATCTGCCACTCAGCTGGGCAGGGAGAAGGCTGAGCGGTGGGCGCTCTGCTGCCACCCCCCTTCGACCACAGATCAGCTGGCCCATGGGTGAGGGGGGCGGTGGCAGAGTACCTGCCCATCTGCTGCTCAGCTGGGCTGGGAGAAGACTGCCCAGCTGAGCGGCAGGGAGAAGGCTGCATGAGGCAGCCTGGCCAGCAACCCACTGCAGTGTGGGGCAGCCTGTCCTGCTGCAATGCCAGTTGCCCTGCCCCTCTGGAGACCATTGCAGCTGCAAAAAGGTCAAGCAAGCCATTTTCTAGGGCCCGTTTCTTTTGTTACTAGTCACACTGATAAAGAAAAATCAAGCAGACCCAGAACTTGGATTGTACATGAATTCACTGAAACTTGTAAACAGGGCTACTTTTAAAATAAAATATGCATCACAATATTGCCTCCTGGGCTGCTCTGAAGCTCCTCCTGTGGAAGTGTATGGCTTTGTTTTAAGGAAGAGATGCTGGGGGGTTTCATCTGCCAAAGAAAGGGGAGAGTTTGCTCCTTGTGGAGCCACAGACAGAGATTTCTAAGCCCAAAGACATAAAATCTGTGTTAATGGCCAAGCTGAAGGTACACAGCTGAGATGCACCTGCTTGAGATGATCTCCTTGCTTTGCTAGTCAATCGGTTGGTTGAGAGTGCAGCAAAGCTCCCCCCCCCCACTCATTAAAAACCCTTTGGATTTAATCCCCAAGAGTATATAAGCAAGCAGACACCAGGAAACAAATCAGTGGGCAACATGCCACCCAGGAACTCTACACTGAGTACCCCGGTGGTTAATTATAATTAGATATCGTGTCAAATCAGTAATATACCAAATATCAAAACCTGTCATTAAGAGAGAACCTTTGGAACCAAAATGCATTGGAAAACCTATTAGGTCTCATTACCAGAGGCTTATCTGTGCGCTAGATCTTGACAGAGTTAAGTCATTGGCATGCAAATACTGTAAATATGCAGTTTATAAACCTGCTCCCTTAAAGAAGAGCGTTTCTGCGGGTGGGCTTGATTTACCCTCATTAGATTTCACTGACTCACCAGTTATTAACCCTACCATATATTACTAACTGAGAACAGTACTAGATCCATTATTGGCTCTCTGTCCTCAAGTCCTTAATTTAAAACTATGGGGAAGGATTTGGAGTGTCTGTGTGGATCAGGCCACGGCACACAGCAGCATAGTTAACCTTTTGCATGCGTTTGACTTTTCCCTGTTGAGTTGCTATTAACCCTAATTGGGGGGTGGGGGAGACAGACTCCTGTCTTTTCCCCTTGACTGAAGCTAATAATAGAGGGAGAGAGGAGGGATTTGATCCAGGAAATATCACAAGGGAAAGTTAGCCCCCCCCCTAATTTCAGCATTAAATGGATATGTGAAAAAGCTGGAAAGTTCTATAAATACATAGGGTTAGATCCCAGATTGCTGTTCTGCCATGATAACAGCAGTAGCACTGGTGAAGTGGCACTTCTCTTGGCAGAGAAGGGGTAGTGATTTCTGCCACTTTCTGTTTCCCATTATTGCAGTCTCCCTCATTGCCCCCGTGCTGTTAGTGAGGGAATCTTGCCCCCCTAGCAGCAGAAAAGGTTGCCACCCTCCAGGTGGGGTCAGCTGTTCTCCAGAATACAGAGATCAGTTCCTCTGGGGGAAATGGCAACCCTGGAGTGTAAATTCTATGGAATGACATTCCTGCTGAGAGACCTTTCCTTCCTAAACTCTGCCTTCAGTAGGTACCACCCCCCCCCCGCCCCCAAGTCTCCAGAAATTTCCCAAGCTGTATGTCCCTTCAGGTGATCTCCAAGGGCTGCAGTAGGGACAAGAGGGTGGAGAAGTCACGCTCCATGGGCTTCACTCTGCCAGCACTACTTAGGATACAATACACTGCAAAATTGTTCAAATGCCATCCAAAATTGGAAATAACAATAGTGCAATATTTATTTATTTAAGACATTTATATGCCACCTTTCTATCCAAATAGGGCCCCTGAGGCACAAACATCAAGGTATTAAAAACACTGAAAATATTAAAACAGCACTAAAATTAATTGTGTGTGTGTATTAGGGCTGTCAAATCACACTTGAGAAATGCTTGGAGATTTGGGGGTGGATCCTGGGGACAGTGGGGTTTGGGGAGGAGAGGGACCTCAGTGGGGTATAATGCTACCCTCCAATGTAGTGATTGTTTAAGTTATAATTTAATTTCAAAGGCACTATTTGTATAACTTAGTATAAGCCTCTAATTTCAACTACTGCCTGTATAAGGTTTATTGTGCACTTTCTATTGTTATAGCTCTTGGCTGCGCTGCACCTGTAGAAGTCCCTGGCTGAGCTTCCTCTGTAGTATTGGAGCTAGAGGGTGCTGGTGCCTCAGCTGCTGGCTGTAAGCTCTGATCAGCCAGCAGCTGTTGCTCCTGATTGCTGGCTTCTGCTGAATCAGGGCTAGGGCTGGCTACACAGGGCTCCTCTTCTCCTGAGGAGTCCTGGCTGGCTACACGAGGTTCCTCTCCTCCAGAGGAGACCTCACTCTCAGACTGGGCCATGACAAAGATGACCAAAGTAGGTACGTAGGTGCATACAAGGCAGTCTGTGAGGTATGCTGGCCCCTTGAATTGGGCCCAGAAGCAAATTGGGAGTCAGTGCATATGGAACAGGACTGGTGCTATATGGTCTTATGACCTCCTCCAGTCAGCAATTTGGCTGCAGCATTCTGTACCAACTATAGCTTCTGGACAGTCTTCAAGAGCAGCCCCAGAGTGCATTTCAGTAATCTAATCTAGATGTTACCAGGGCATGCACCACAATGGCAAGATCTTTCTCGCTCAAGAAGAGCTGGAGCTAGTGAAAGGTGCCCCTGATCATTGCTCCCACCAGGAAGCCTGGGTCTGGCAGCATACCCAAGCTATGAACTCACTCCTTTAGGGACAGTGCAACCCCATCCAAAACAGGAGATATTCCCATTCCTGAGTTGAACCTTCCTCCACCAGTAGCACATCCATTTTGTTGGGATTAAGTTTGGGTTTGTTAGCCCTCATTCATCCCAAAACTGCCTCCAGGCACCTGTTAGCAGTTTTCACAGCTGCCCTGGGATCTGCTGAAAGAGGGAAATAGAGCTGACTGTCATCCGCATATTGGTGACAACTCAGCCCAAATCTCTGGATGACTTCTCCCAGCAGCTTTACCCTAGAAGGGATATTGGGATTTGGGGTGCAGTGATTCATTTGAAATGAACATCCCCAAAGTGTTAATTATAGAGTAGCATTATTTTATAGGACAATGATACTGAAGGATCTAAGACTATGTATACTGAAGTATGTAACTCATAGGGCATTAACAGACTCCTCAACATATACTTGGAACCATGCGCTGGCAGTTTCCCATGGGGCTTCCCTAAAGGGTCTGGTATATCAGTAGCACAGCCATTGGGAAGATCTGATCCTAATAGTCTTTCTCACTCAATTATCATCCTTTCCCCCCTGAGACGTTGTGAAGCAGCTCTCATGTCCAGCGCATGTATGTGAATGAAGTCCCTCCTCCATGTATTACTATTTATGTCTATTTTCCCTGTTGAGTGGCAGCCAGTCAATTCAGCTATCCTGCTGGAATTTCACTAGGGAGTATTTTTCATTATTGTAGAGATAATACCACTCTTCAGTGTTACTTTGAAGTGCTGGCGGTTTCTATGGATTTGCTTTTACTGTGCAGAGGAAAATTACAATCCAAGGCTTTAAAAAAGAGCTTAACTCCTCCATTCCCATCCCATGACAAAAAGTTGGTTCAGGACGTCCTGGTGTTTTTAGGAAGTTTTCAGCAACAAACAAGTACCAGTAGGTGGCGCTTAATTGATAGCTAGCTACTGGTTTGGCTTTTCATTGTCTCTCAACCCTGTTGGAATCTTAACATGCATGCGTGCATGCATAAACACACAGCCAGTTTGGTGTAGTGGTTAAGAGTATTGGGACTCAAATCTGGAGAGCTGGGTTTGATTCCCCACTCCTCCACTTGTAGTCAGCTGGGTGACCTTGGGTCAGTCACAGCTTCTCGGAGCTCTCTCAGCCCCACCCACCTCACAGGCTGTTTTGTTGTGGGGATAATAGTAACATACTTTGTAAACCGCTCTGAGTGGGCATTAAGTTGTCCTGAAGGGCGGTATATAAATTGAATGTTATTGTTGTTATGTGTGAAAGAGGAGGTGAGGACAAGGGTTGTAATCGACCACTGTGAGGGGTGTGGACTATGTTTCCTGGGTACCCAATGCATTCAGGTTAGAGCTCTTTACTAATGCTAATGTATTTTCTCCACTCTGTGTTGCTCATTTTCAGCCCTGAAAATAGTTGAGGATCAGTTCAGCCCTGAAAATTTTTATTTTCAGGGCTGAACTGATCCTCAACTATTGCACACTGAAACCCCATTAAAAGACATTGGGATGGAGCTGGTGGCTGTTTCTCTCTGACTTCTAATGTGCAGAGAAGCTGTTGTATCATGAGTGACTAACTGTGGATCTCAGGGTGAATGGTAATTAATCACTTGGCTGAAAAGCAAACTGTGCAAGGAGGCATCCTGCAAACTCTTCTGAGGGTCATGCATACTAAAATTTTTATGCCTGCTCAATTAATTGATAGCATATTGAGTCTCGAGTCTATGAGTGATTTATAAGCAATAGGAGACTTGAAGTTATTAAATTTTTTTAAAGAACTGGGAAGGATAGAACCCGGAGGGTCTTGAACAGAGCCGCCTGTTCCTCTTTCAGATTCTCTGTACAAGTTATCTATCAAATTCCCACCCTCTTTTAATTACCACTTCATGGTTTACATGCCATTCAATTAAAAAAATATTGCATTTAAACGAGGAACATATTGTTGATGGGAGTTCAGCTTCACTTTTGGCATCTTCAACTTGTCACTAGAAATTTATTATAACTTTGGTAATGGTTCAGATGGAGAACCAATCATGAAAGTCATTCGGGAAGTTTTCTCATGCTATGTATCTCTATATTGATAAACAGAAGCAATACACAGAACATATCTTACTCTGATACCTGGATTTATAATCATATATTACCTTGCTAATCTTCTACTTGTCAAATAGGCATACAGAACTTGCCCTAAATGTTCATAAACATATACATAAGAATACGTATACATGTATTTTATACTAATAAGGTTTGTGATCGTTCCTGATTGCTACTGAAAGTCACCTCATTTCCCCATCCCAATCCTGGTTTACCTATTTATGAGAGAGACTGTTATGAAGTAATGGTCCATAAAACATTTATGAGATAAACACTTATGGGGAGGAAAGGCAGCACGGTATAGTCCAATCCTGTCAGATCTTGAAAGCTAAGAAGGGTCAGTACTTGGTTGGGGGAACTACAAAGGAAAATTCTGCAGAGGAAGGATATGGCAAACCATCTTTGCTTTTCACTTGTCTTGAAAGACTCTTCTGAGGTCCCCATAAGTTGGTGATGACTTGATGTCACATACATATGTGAATTCTTATGAAGTTCCAGAAGCATAACTGGCGTGAAAGCCCTTAATTGAGTTCCGAAAGCCCTAACTGACACGAAAGTCTTAACTCTGAAACACATATAAAGTGGCAGCTGTCTAAGAATACCACATAGTCATCTATTAGAAGGCCAAGCCAAGATCTGGGTTGATCAGCAATTCATTCCAACAGTGCCTCAAAAATAATTAGAAAAATTGGCATTCCACCACTGATCTCATTGTACAATGACAGTGTGACTGATGTGAATGATTTTGAGTTATGTCATACTTAGAAGTCACTAGCCATTGTCTAGAGCTTCTCAAAGAAAGGAAAGGAGACTCAAATAGACCTCCCAGTTGAACACAGCAGTATCTTATTAATCACAAAAGTGGCATGAACAGTGCAGTCCTAAGCACAATATATTCAGAAGGGGATCCCATTGAATTCAGTGGGGCTTACTCCCCAGTAAACATAGTTAGGATTGCAACCTAACAACCTAAGCCTCTGCATTTGCTGTGCAGATTAGATGGGCCCATTAATTCTTGAAAATGCGCCCCCACCCACAATTCCCCTGGAGAGCAGCAGATAAATAGAACAGAGTTACATTATTATTTATAGAACGGTATCCATGTACATGATGGTTTACAGAAGTAAAAAGCTAGTCCTTGCCCCAAGAGTGCAGGATTTGTGTGATGAAAGAGAGAGAAGCAGTATATCATTTAAATTCTATAATTCTAAATGTGTAATGTTATTCTAAAGATTAAAGAGCAGCCATGGGCTGATCCGGGTCAAGGCAATAGTCCTGGGGAAAGGGAGCTTTGTGCTCTCTGTCTTTCCTCCACACCATTCCCCAGCTCTGACTGTGAAAATACCTTGGATGGTGGTGGTGGTATTGTGTCATGTTTCCTCTTTTCAGTAAAGGAGTAAGATGTCTCATTTTTAAATGTTTCAAGTAATTGACGTGTTATACATTTCAGGTTTTCTAGACCTGAAATGCTATGGCAACTTTCATAGCCCTGGGGGCAAGTCAGTCATGCCCTAGAATCTTTGTACATATGGTGCTATTATTTGCTGCCCACATTTTAAAGACAATTTTATCTTCTCTCTCTCTCTCTCTCTCTCTCTCTCTCTCTCTCTCTCCTATATATATTCTCTGTCATTTTATCATTTGCATTACATTTGCATTGTTTTATTGATTATTGTTTGGTTGATTTTTAATGACAGTTATTGCACATTTTAACGTGCACACTGCCTTGGGAACATCAGCTGTGATAAAGTATTTTTTAAATAGTGAAATGAATAAAGTCACACACATTGATGTTTAGAGTTTGCTGTTTGCTACACATTTCCTTTTATTTTATCTAGATATACTCAGATATGTGTCTGTGCTTGCTATGGGGTATATATACACTCCCTATGCATGTTTTTGTCTTTCATACAGTTACTTCTCTTCCCTGTGAAAACAATACAAGTTTATGAGTTTCTAAAAGAAGGCAAAGCCAGCATCACCCTATATTACTGGAATCTTATTATATAAGTAAACTCCACTGATGCACATAAAATGCACTCCAAAGTCTAGCATTGCCACCCTAAACACTTTTTAAAAAACTTGGAATTAAGTCTTATTTATTTATTTCCACTCTTGTCACCGAGACTCAAGACAGATTATACAATACAAGTCAATATATGATCAACTAGGATATCCAATAAACAATACAATAGGGTAAGGACAGCAGAAATTTGGAAATAAACAGAAATCAGATATGCTGAAACAAGGTATAAGCAGATCGATATGACATATTAAACAATGTGGAACTCTCTAGTAGGAGCATATTTGCAGCAACAGGCAGTAACCAATGGCATACATCATCTCTGAACCATATAGGCGGTACATTAAGAAAAACATTATTTGAACAAAGATGGGTAGCCCTGTTGGTCTGTCTGTAGCAACAGAAAAGAGCAAGAGTCCAGCAGCACCTATAAAACTAACAAAATTTGTCGCAGGGTATGAGCTTTCGTCACAGCTCACTTCTCCGTGTGCTGTGACTCAGGAAAGCTCATACCCCACCATAAATTTTGTTAAGTCTTATAGGTGCTGCTGGACTCTTGCTTTTTAAATTATTTGAGCCAGTCCTTGGGTACCCGGGGAAACGTGTTGCGGGGCGGGGGGGGGGGTGCACTAAGGACTGCCTCTGCCTCCCCCGCCTTACCAAGGTCTTGCTTGGAGAGCATCGCTCATCTCATTTTCCCCCCTCCTGTCCTGGCAGCCACAGCCGCCGCGTCAATTCCGAGCCGGCCGCTTTGTGGGCGCGCCGGGCCTCCCCTCCCGCCGCTGCGCCCTCCTTTCGTGGCGCTTCTGGGGGCTGATTGTGTTTGTTAATTAGTTGCTAACAGCATCGTAATGCGGCCCTTGATGGATAAGCGGACCATTTAGCACTCAGCCCTGCAATTCGCGTCTCCCGCGGGGCCGGGGCTGCCCCATGCAGAGCCGAGGCGTTGCAGAGTTAGGCTCTGGGGGCACACGCAACGCACTCGCCTCCGCAGCTCTCGCCGGGACCCTTTCGTTTCTCTTTTCCTAGCCACAACACCGAGGTCTGTGCGAAAGCAAAAAAGAACGCAACGGGAATGACTCCAAGTTTGAGATTTTTTTTGCCGGGGGAAATGTCGAGCTTTCTCGATTTACAATATAATTACGGGTGGTTGAAATCGGCGTCCCTTTCTACGGGGAGAGAAACGACCATTTTCTATCCCCCAAAGCCTTTGATTTACGAAAGAGTGCCACCCATCCAGGGCTCCCCTGAGTCTGGAAAGGATCGTATTTGTGCTTATTTGAGACATCCAAGCCATCCATGAGAGCCGTCCGTTCGTTTCATGGGTCTCTGTGGGAATTTACAACGTGACTATCTGCCCCTTGCGCATTCAGCCATCTATTTGCATATCTTGTCGAAGAAAGGTGCCTTCCCCAAATGATTCCTGATTTGGACAATTGGGGCGGGCGGGGGGGGGGACTTCTGTAAGAAGAATGAGCCATCAAGTCGCTACCGACTCAGCCTTAAAATGCCTACCTACCTAGGGACAGGAGTTTCGAATACAGACCGCAGGAGTTGACTCGGTTTAAATTCCTGGCACCTTTCTATGCTGTGTGTTTACAGCAATATCTTTGCACATTAATTTGAATGAATGCTTTCCCTCTCCTTCCGAACGATTCCAAGCACAGTAACATCGATTAGCATGTGATTTAGTTATGTTATTTATAGTCTGCCTTTATATGATAAGAAGACGTGTGATGCTTAACGGACTACCAAATTAGCAGTACAATCCTAAAAGTACTTTCCGGGGAGCAAATCCTACTGAATAGACCTGAGTAAGATTCTGAGTAGATCCGTTTAGGATTGCTCTCTTTTTCTGCCATAAGCACTACAATTGCATTCATATGAGTGGCCTACTCTTACAAATAGGGCGAGTTTGACTGTCTAGGGTTCCCCCCCCCTTTTAATTGGCTTCGTGACAATCGAGAATCTGTGCAGCCCAATCCCGTAGACGTGCGCTTGTGAGAAGTTAGTCCCAATGGGTTTTATTCCCATGGAACTCTACAACCTTCGATGGTAGCCGCTGCCGACCGTAAGTGGGCAGATCATCAGCTTCAGCTAAGACTAGCTTTAGGGAGCCTACCTACCTACAACAGCATGTTACAACTGATAGATGTTACAACTATGACTGGCATAAACGATTGATTTCCAGTCCTCATTATATCTTCTAAAAGATGCATTTGCAAAATAAATAAGAAAAAATAAGTTGGACCCTATTTAAGAAAATATCTTGTCCATTTCTTTTACGAAATAGAAAAGCTTTTTGGAAATGCTATAAATCGCCTTTATGACAAAGGGGTCGCGAATCTGACGATCATATTTCTCTTATTCCGCCTGGGTGATATTTTTCAGAAATCTGAAAGAAAATATGAGAAAAGGAAGCAAATTTCCCTTTCCCACCCATTCTTTCTGTTCCCCCCTTTTGCCTGTCTTTCCTTGAATCGGTATGTAAACGTGGGCACTCTTTTTGTTTTTCGCTCTTCTCTCCCACAGGCCATCAAATGCTTTTGTATGTCGGAGAGCGGGTGTCTTACAATGCTAGGGCTATATGAGGGATGGAGACACGTGGGCAAGTAAAGACGCACCCAATACCCAAACCGCCTCATCCTGATAGTTTGAGTAAGGACGTTTAACAGCACGAGTCCTTCAAGAATCACAGGTTTGAAAGAAAACATGAGGTCATCTAGCCTAACCCCTCCCCAAAGGCAGAAGGAATACACACACAAAGAACACACTGTGCGCATACACACACACCCTTCAGAATTATATCCTCGGAGCCAGCGTTCCAATTGCAAAAAGAGGGCGGAGTAGAGAGGGAAACTGAATATGTCCCTCTTTCCCCCCTTTACACCTCCTGTCCTGCAAGGTTTTCTTAATCGCCTTAATCAAGTTTTTTTTGCAGCTAACCATCTTCATCTTCATCATCACCATCACTACACACGCTTCTCCACGCGCCTGCATTCCAAGCGCAGCTCCATCCTGCAAGAAGGGCACTTTTCATACCATCTCATTCACCACTGTCTTCTCGCCTACACCGTTATCAAGCGCGTTGCCGCCTATCGAATTGGAGCTGCAGCAGCTTCTGGGAGTTGTAGTCTCGCCTTCCATAGTTCCTTCGTTGCCAACGGCAAGAAGAAGACTACACTTCCCAGCGACCCTCGCGGCGGTTCTCCCCGTTCCAGTGGCGAGAGCGAGCAGTCAATCAGGTGGCGTCACAATGTGTGTAGAACGCTCGGAGTCTTTTTTAAAAAAACCTCTCTGTTCCCTCCTCGCAGGGGTGCCGCTAGTAATAAGCGCTGGAGGGGGGTTATAAAGGCAGGGCTGGAGGCAAGTGTCATGCGGGCTGTTGGACCGGCCATCGAGCGGCGAGGAGGCGTCGCGGGCTGAAGGGCGGCTTTATTTCATCTCCCTCTTGCTTTGCTGTTGCTGCTGATCTGGAATGCTGCTGGGGAGATTGCAGCCGAGCTGATCGAGAGCGGCGAAAGCGGGGGACGCGGGGAGCCGGGGGAAGGGCCGGCCGGCAAGGCGATGAAGCGCCGAAAGCTGGCGGTGGCAGCCGGCTTCTGCCTCTCCTTCTTGCTGGGCACGTTGCTGAACGTCTTGTTCATCCCGGCCTTCGATCCGCAGCACCAGCAATCGGCGGGCGTCACGCACTCGCTGGCGGGCTCGCCTTCGGACGTGTCGGGGGAGGCTGAGCACAGCAGCAGCCGCCGCCGCTGGGACTTGGCGCAGCAGATCCGCGAGCGCTACGAGGAGGTGCTGCGGTACCAGCGGCGGCAGCAGCAGCATCGGGCGGCGGCGGCTCCCGGGGCGAGGCTGCTAATGAGACCCTCGGAGCGGCGGCTGATGGACCTCGCTCCTCGGCGGCTCGCCCCGTCCTCCTCCTCCGAGCGGAGCCCAGCCAGATCGAAGGCGCCTCTGGGCACCCCCTGGGCGCCCAGCACCAAACTGGAGCTACCTCTTGGCCCGCTCCGGCTGGGATGCCGGGACATCAGCAATGTGAGCGACGTGCATTACCTGGGCTCCGGCTACACCAAGGCCGTCTACAAAGCCGTGCTCAACAGGAGCCTGGCGGTGGCCCTGAAGTCGGTCGATTTCGGCGGCCACGACATCGACCACTGCGTGAAGGTCTACGGGGCGCTGGAAGACTGCTACCGACTGGCCTCCTATAAGATCATCAAGGAGATGGTCCTGCTGGAGAGGCTGCGGCACCCCCACGTCCTCCAGGTAAATGCTCTCCGTCCCCCGCTCTCGGGAGGGCCGGAGGAGGGGCGCGCGAGTCGGGGAATGGGAACACAGGCTCGGTTTTATAAAATCAGGTTCTGCTGAGCGAAATGGTGAGACTTGGAGCACGAGACAAGGCGACTGTGTGCTCCAAAGCCAGCCTGCCTCTTTCCTAGTAAGTGGATGGGCTCGGAGAAGAGAATCCCCTTGACGTGTCAACGCAGGGCCCTTCCCCAGCCCCCAAAATACGGCTGGCCACGTGTAGCCCCTTCCTTGGCCTGGCTGCCTCCTCACATCAGCAGTGTGGGATGTAGGTGTTGGAGTCCTATACGGATTTGCTTACATGTAAATCCCCTTCAAGGAAATTGGACTGACTTTGACATAAACGTATTTAGGGTCGGGTTACCAGAAGGCTGAAGCCAAGACCTGGTTAAATCCGGAGTCTTTACCGGTCTCTTCATACGAATATTCGTCCTGTGGAACTAGAGATCTCGGAGTAGTTTGTAGATCACAAGCTGATCTGGTAATCACGTGGAACTGGATCCCCAGATAAATCCTTAAGCGCCTGCACTTCAAAACACGTGCCACAGATTTCCATTGAGCTTTCCTCCAAGTAATTTCAGTTAGGATCCTGCCTTTAAATCCCACTAAGATATTAGTTCATTGTTACACTACTGTAATTCTTATTAGGGTTTACTCTCAGAGCCTTAGGATTGCAGCCAAATAGTGTGACCCTAAACAGGTCTACTCAAAATCTTACTGCCGCCTATTCAATGGGGCTGACTCTCAGGGAAGCTGTTCTAGGATTTTCCAGTAAGTTTTGCTTCGTGTGTTTGGAATCGGCGCCGCGTTTCTTCAAATTGCATAAACGCGAATGGTGGATAAAACCACCATGGTGAATGGTGGATATACGCCATTGCAGTCGTGAGAAGAGGGCTGCGATCCTCAGCGCGCTGAAACTGTAGGCACTCTAGTGGCTGCAGTTAAACCTGGTCTCCAAATAAACGTTTAAAATCGGGAGACTGGGGGGGCGGGGGAGGAGGAACGCCCTCCGAGGAGATGGTTGTTTTACAGAAGGACTGAAGTGAAAGTTTGGAGCAGACCCCTTAAAATCTATAGATGAGGAGTTTGAGGTTGACACAGAATTCTTCAGCCAGAGGAAGGTCTGTTGCCTGACTATTTGTGTTGTGTGTCTCGGAAGGCCTAAAAAAATCTGGGCTAGTAACCAGCTCCTCTTGTCAAAAGTGTGTGTGTTTGTGTGTGTGTGGAGGGGGGGTTGACATTGTGTAGATGAGCTGGCATAGGACCCGTTTACCATTCAAGTTTATTTCTGAAGCATACCTGTATTTTTCTCCAGTGGGGCAAAAGTAGCTGGGGGGGGTGGGGGTGGGGGTGGGAAAGCGGATCAAGTGGGATGGTGGAGGGAGCCACTTCCACCCGCACCGGTGTTGTCCTTCAGATCGTAGCCTAAAACGTGTAGAAAAATGACCGGAGAAATATTTTGAGCCTGTGGTTCTGCATGTGTAAGCAGCAGCTCCGTCTTTAAACGATGGCTGGACTTCAGGCGAAGAGTGCATTTTACCCTTTAAACGGGAGCCCTGAGGAAGAGGAAACCAGAGACCGAATCTCTGTTTCTCCAGTTTATTTTCACAACAACCCTGCGAGGCAGGGTAGTCTAAAAGTGAATGAATGTTCTGGCGTGGTCTGGTGAGATCCGTGGCAGAGAAGAGAGTTGAGTCCCTGGATACACGGCATCACGCTGTCTTCCTTCAGCCCCCTTCCTTACACTGTGAGAATGAGACGTGGGTTGGGATCGGAGCCCTGCCTCCTTCCCAGGGTGCGAACACGATACTGGTTCCGAGCTTCATTGGGGGAAGGGCTCACTTGCAATAGCGGAGGAAGGGGGGCAGGAGGAATTGCTCCCTGGCTGGTAGGTAGGCAGGGTAGGCAACTGGATAAGTTGTTTGCAGCCATGTTGGCCCTCAAACAAAAGGCAAAGAGTGAAGAACACAACCCATGCGATACCTTTATTAGGACCAACCCGATGACTCCTAACGGTGTGCAAACTTTCGGTTCCCCAGAACTCTTCATCTGGCTTGGAGAAAAAAAAATCCAGTCCCTTTGCCGGAGATGTAATGGGGTATTATTTACCTTCATGCCACGAAAAGTGTAACCTGATCACATCCATCTCTGTAAAAGGCTCAAGACATTTTCTCCAGGCCTGTTGGCATCCTCATAGGCTTGTAGGGCCAAGCTTTGCTTTTAGAATCCAGGAATCGCTAGCCGGGTTACAGAACAAGAAACAGTTAAGCGTTGGTCTTCATTCGCTGGGCCTGTTGAGATGAATAGTAGCTGTTTTGGCAAAGCAGGAAACGCTGATCGTTTTCCAGTGCTGCTGTTACACAGCGTATGTTCCTCCTCACTCCTTAGAGGACGAGCTAGTTTGGGATTTTAAAAACCTGGAGCTAAAATGCCCCCCCCCCCCCAGCATCCTGGAAAACCTCCTGATGTTAAGCCTAAAGGTTCTCAGAGCGAGGGCAGTGGCATTCATCTGCATAGGGTGCGATCCCGTCTCAGTTAAGCCACAGTGAAGATTAAAACTGAAATCAGTGAGAGTAGAAACTCCTTCCCTCTGCCTGGATCGTGTCCTCAGAGTGTGCCAGCGCTCATTTTACTTGGTTGATTATAGAACATAAATGTATCCAAGTAATGCAAATCTATAATAGACACATATGTTGCTTGAGCAAAGAGACCCGTGTTGCCTAAATGGCCATTTGCTACTCAGATCCCACTGAAATCCCTGGCAAAACAGCCCCTGCTTTTTTATTGATCTTGGCTCTCTGGGGACGATCTGTAGAGCTGTTAAGCAGTTAAGTTGGCTTTCTGAGTACCATGCACCTCAGTCCTAATGTGCCTGTGTAGAACCAGGCTCCAGTGATTTCAATCACACGTTATTCCGAGTAAAACAAATTAAGGATCGTGTGTAAAATCGGCTGGATCCCCCCCCCCTTTTTTTGTATTTGTGTGTGTGGAAATTGGTGTGCCTAGGAAGGAAAAATGTAAACGCCTCGATTCTTCTATCTCTGCAGGAAGACAGACAGACAGACAGACAGACGGGGTGGAGGGAAGAAATATCCCCCCCTCTATAAACAGCAGCAAGAGCCATAGGAGAAGGGGGTCTCTGTTAGCAATTTTCACTCGGGGCACGTCTTTGTAGGGAGCAAATCAAATGGGTCTTGTCAAAAGTGTAGACAAGGCTATCGACTCAGTTTGACAGCCAGAGCTCTCCTCCCCCTCCCAATTTTTGGGCTGAAAAAAAAACCCTATTGGCATTCCTTTTTCTCTCTCAGTAGACTTTGCAAGTTCCTCACCTTTGGGACTGTCTATCAAGCATGTTTCTAAAAACAATTTTAAGCTGCTGTTTCTCACTGCTGCAATCTTGTGTACATGAGAGTAAATCCCATCAACTCCAGTGATCCCATTTCCTTGTCAACATGGCTGCAGTCCTGTTTCCACCATTAGCCCATCAATCCTAACACCCCTTCCCCCCCACATGCCTGACACACTTAGATAGCTCTTTACAAATCTCCTCTTCTTGTAACTAGTTTCTAGAAGAGGAGGAACCCATACATACAACAAAGCCGGTAGGAAAGTCTGAGGCAGATTTATGTGGAAATAATCCTCACTTAATCTTACTCCCAAGGAACCGTATGTTAGGATTGCATCCCTAGAGACCTTTAAAAGAATAACTGGTTTAGATCCTACAATCCAGGCTGTTGCCATTTCTTCCTCTCTGAGGACTGTCTCTCTTTGGGTGTATTGCTCTCTTCACTTCTGGGAAAAATAATTTGGCCACACTGCTCACAAAATGGAAGCCCTGTGGTGCCTAAAAATGCCAGCCTTTAGTTTTCTTTGCAGACACCCTGCTGGTCTGATTGAATAGAAAAGATTAGAATCGAGAAAGTCAGCTTGCTCTGGCCTGTGAAAGATAGACGTTCACAGGGGTTTGGAGCCATTCTGGTTCTTTCCCCCTTTGTGAGCAATCGCCTGGTGAGGAGGATTCCGAAAGAGATGTACCAGCCTTCTGAGTTCTTTTGGAGTCTCCGTATCTCACCTGGTTAACTATGTCAGCCCAATTATGAAATACAAAACAAAACAAAACAGGGCCATATTTGTGATGGGGCTTAGATTCCTTTGGCTTCCTTACAGCGTCACCCATTGGTTATCTAAATCTGCTGCCCTGTGCAGTAGAAGAAGCATGGGTGGGTCTGATTAGAAAAATCTGCCTTAATTTGATTTCATTTTGCAAATCCTGTTGGAAGCAGAATCTGGGGGCGGGCAGTGCTGGATGAGGCAAATGAACACTAACCGCTTGCTAAATCATTACTGAATAAAGGTCTGAATACAAATGAAACTGGGCAGACATTGCTTGAAGGGCGTGTGGCCCCCACCTGGAATTATTGCTGTTTTGAGTGCCTTTGGAACAGGTTTTTGAGTGGATAGTTGGGTTTGAATTTTATGAGTTGGATCACAATCTATTTTCAAGACTTAATGGGATTTCAGTCTGTTTCTTGAAGCGCTGTACATGTGTGTTAGATCCTTAATTCTCTCCGAAGAGTTGATCAGTGCGCTTTTAAATGGTCTAGACCCTTGTGCATTCTGTATTAGTCATTCTCTTTTTCAAACAGAATGAGACTTAATTACATTTTGAAAAATGTCTGAAAATTTGATTAGGCCTTTAAGATTCCAGAATGTTGACATTAACATTGTTCTTTCCTAGATGGATTTTATCCTGTCTTGGACAGGGCTAAATGAGATCTCTTGTTCAGCTTTGCTTTGTCTCTTACACTGCCCTGCCATGGGCTGGAACCATGACTTGCATTTTATTCTGTTCCAGGATCTTAAACCTAATTTCATCCTTCACCCCTCTCAGTGATTACTAATATCCAGCATTTCACAGCTTTCTTTCTGTAAGTTTCTGAGGATGGTTTGAAACGCAGTCTTCTGCCACCCTCACCCCAGGCCCTTCTGGCTTCTGATTTAATTTGGACAGGAGGAACAGACTCTCTAAATAAACACATCCTATTTAGGAGAATTTCCTCAAGCGAAGCTCTGAGTGTCCTGGGAAAGCGTCCTTGTCGTTAGGAACTTTTGAGAACTGGCTTTCATTTTTTTGTCACTGCTTTCTTGAGTGCAGGAATACAGGGGAGACCACCCATTCTCCCACTCTCCTCTTTGGCTCAGCAGCACATCCATCTGCTGTGAGTGATGGGTTGCCAAGGGCTTCCGACATATTAGTGAATTAGGCTATTTATCCAAAAATAGTCCCTTATTCTGAAGAAGCCTATAAATCCAAATCAGAAATTAGAATCCAAGGCTTGGGATACAAGAGTCTCTCTCTTTCTCTCTCTAGCAACAGTTAACACCAATTATTTACTCTTTAAAAATATTATTTTGCATTTTATATTGTATTTTTCTTCCCATGGGAGACCCAAAGCAACTTGCATGTCCTTCTCCCCTGCTCCATTTTAGCTTCACAATGACCCTGGGAGGTTAGGTTGAGCAAATGACCCAAGGCGAGCCTCCATGGCAGAGTGGGGGTTTGAACTTGGGTCTCCTGGATCCTAGTCTGACAGTGGAGCCTCTATACCATGCTGGCTTTACTGCAATGATGCTTCCGGTGTTCAAAGCACTTCCCATACACTATCTTGTTGTCATCCTTACAACAATCCTATAAGGAAGGCCAGTGTAATTGTTAACATATTGCAGACAAGAAGAATGGCTTGCCTCAGGCCACCTAAATGAACTGGGGGCCTCATAGATCATGGCTCACCTATTTGGCCACTATCCTATACCTGTTCCCTAACTTAACTCGTTTTAACTAGACCAGCCAAGAATATTTGGGCACGAATCTGAAAATCCAAGAGGCATTTCTCTGCTCCCAATAAAAATATAAAAGTAAACTGAGTAACTGAGTAATCAACATCCTTCAACAGTATGCACAATCTAAGGCGGCTACCTTTCTTTTCAGAACGGGCTCATTAATAGTGCAATCCTAAGAACCTTTTCCTGGGAGTAAGCTTTAATGAATAGACCTGTTTAGGATGATGAGTAGACTAGTTAGTTCTCTGTCTATCTGGTTATACTTAGATTTCCCAATGCCTAGTTATGGACTGAATGATTGTCCTTGGGCCACCTCACATGTAAGATTTTAAAATGGACAGTGAATGCAGTGAAGACGAGTTCAGAAGCAAGTATTCTGCACATGCACAGAATCCAAGGCTAGTCAGAGACTGGCAGCTGTTCTGTGTTGAACATAAACTCAGGCCAGTCTGTTGGTGCTTAGTGTTTGAAATGGCCCTTCCTCAGTATGAATGTGAGTAAAAGAGATACATGTTATCTTAATTAGTTACCTCTTTAGTATCTTCTTGTACTTACTACTAGGGTGGTTAAAGAATGGCAACAGTGAAGCATTTCTTCTTTTTTTCTGCCCAATTTATAGGAATGTTTTTAGTGCAATCTGTTGTAGAATTATTCCATTGAGCCCATTGATTTCACTGGAGCAACTCTGCAATATATTGCACTGTTAGCACAGTGTGGCATCAAGACAGCTGTTGGACAGGGTTTGGGTTCAGGTCTTACATCAGTATTAAAAGCCTAGGCAAAGTATTTACCCATGCAGGGCTGTATGTAGTCTTGCTGTCTTCAGCCTCCTGTTTGCAGAATGAAAATGTTGACCAGCCGTACAAGATTATTGCAAGAGTAACGTGCCTTGAGCAATTTTTTAAAATGGAAAGGTGGCATATATAAATGCACTAAATGAATATAAATAACTGAGATCATGTAGATGAATTACTTTGAACATTCCCCAAATTCTAGAAACTAAATTAATTGCAGCTTTGGTCATGGTTGAAGGACAGATTCCTAATCTGTGAGGGTTTCTGGTAGTTCTGTGGATTAGCTGATGTGGAGGACAAGGCTGTGATCTTGTGTGTGGGACACAGAACTAGTAAGGGAAGGTTTCCTTTAGAGCAAAAGAATGTGATCTTGTATAAGTGCAGTCAGTCTCTCGCTTGCTACAGGGTGTTTGGAAAAGCCGTTCCAACTCATGTGTCCTCCCCCCCCCTTAAATGGGAAGAGAGACAAAACCTTTCAAATTTTCCAGCTGGGTGTGTGGAATCCAGATTCCTCTGTTAGCAGCTGGCACTTAGATGCAGGTAAAGAATTGAATCAAGCTCTGGCTGAAGCTTCCTGGAAATGATACACAGTGGAGAAAGTTATTCTTTGTGAACAAACACAACATGCTGATCTCTGTCAATTCAATATTTCTGAACATTTCAGCTCAACTGAGTTAAATTCACGAGACTTTGCAAACAATGTGTAATGCCAGAAGTAAGTTGTGAATTTATGCTTACTCAACTAATGGATTTCAATAACAAAATGGAATCCTGTTTCCATTTTAAAATTTAGATCCAGTTATGTACATGATCTATGGAAGGGCCGCTTGAAACTGAACGGTGTGAATGCAGCTTCACATGGCAACCTCCCTGTGTCAAAGCACTTTCCCTATTCAGGATTTTCATTGTGGTTCTCTGCAGAAGGGATTTCACTGTAATGATGCAACCCTTCTTAATTTTGCTTTAGTATGGCCAACATGTCTATACTTCTGGTAATGTCTCTAACATGGTAACTGCTAAGGAAATAATACCATTCCATGATTTTATACATGAACAGGAGGTTGCTTATCTTGGCTGTCAGTTGGGACTAGCAGAAGCAGGGTGAAAGGGATTTGTACCGGGGAAAATTACCTCCCACCTTGAAAATGATCCCTCGGTTTTATAGAATGATAGAAATATCACTGAGATTATAGTGCTTTCATCTTTTTGGGTTTGGCTCTGTTTTGCCTTTCTCTGTGTTGCTGATTGCAGTGCCGCAAATTAAGGTGGCATAGTAGATGGATATGCGGCATTGGTCTCCTCCATCCCCTACCGCAATAGTGTCTTCTTTGCTCACATATGAAAACAACAATTTTCTTCTGGTTGGCTGCCATGCTAGCTGCACCAAGGTGGAGTGGCAAGTTTGTCATTTGGCTCCAAACTGAACGGCAGTGATGCCTGCTACATACTTGTATATACAAGTGAAGTTTTGCCTCTTTGCCTCCATGGTGCAGCCTAAGAGACAACACACTGATAAACTGGAATAGCTGCTTCTTATATCGATGTCCTTGTCAGTTGCATATCTTCTGAGACTCTTTCCACATTTCCTCCTCCCTCTGACCTTCTTGAACTGTAAACCAGACAACTAGGCTCCAGAATAGTGGCCAAATCTGAATGCTTTTTAATATTAATAAAATTAATAATACAATAATTATATTAAAAAGGTCCGCAAAATAGTAAAGAGTCCAGTAGCACCTTTAAGACTAACTAACTTTATTGGTTCTTGAAAGCTTATGCTACAATAAAGTTGGTTAATCTTAAAGATGCTACTGAACTCTTTACTATTTTGCACCATGTTCTTGTCACTGCATCTGTAACATTGAGCCCAGAACTCTTCAATCAAACAGGAAATGATCGGACCTTTGGGAAGGAATATCGGAACCAGATGAAGGGGAAAGGAAGCTACTGAAGGCCTTTTTTGCTGATGTAAACAAAGAAATTGTCACCCACCCCCAAAATAAAGATCTGAGTTTGCTTATCTTGCAGTTGCTTGTCAATTTTGCATGCCTCTTATTCCATATCCACAAGTGGGCTTCCCAATATGCGTTCCTCTTGCACCAGCCATGGAGATACACAGGTGTAGATGAAAATGGGAAATGTTGCTTAGTCTGGAGTAAGCGGTGGTGTTGGAAGAGGAAGAGAGACGTTCATTAAATTTGATTTAATAATGAGAAGCATTTGGGAAAGGGAGGCATGTCGCTCACTGATTTATTGTACTTGAGGGTTTGGCAGCCCCATTAATTGCTTTGCACTCATTCTCTGTCAAAAACGGTAGCTGATGTCCTTGCAGAGCTATGGGTGATGATGGGGGGTGGTGGTGGTTTGCCTTCTATAGCAGCAAGCTGACATGTCCATGGCTTGGTTTTATTTTAGTTTAAAAAATAAAACACTGCATTCTGGGGAAGAAGACATGGAGAGAAACCCTTTCAGTGGTAACTGCAGTAGCTCATTTCTTTCAAACAATGGCTTCAATTGTAAAGAGACAATGGTGATGTTAGATTTACCGTAATCAAACATAATTATAAGCCTGGTATGTGTCAGCACAGCAGCCCAGCCAATCCTAAACCGTTTGAAAACGATTGTTCTCTAAAAACAATTCTTCTTTCCCTCTAGAAGGGAGGGAAAGAATGGAAACTGACAACGGAATACTTGGAAACGTGGAATATTCAGGGCTGCCCAGAGCTACCACTGGCCTAGGACAAAGATTGTATCTGGGCCCCTCCACGTGACCCTAATCAAAACCAAATATCATTGGCTTGCTGTTACCATAAAGGGAACAGGGGCAGGATTAGGAAAAGAGCAGATTTCACTAGTTTATGCAGTGCACATTGTTCTTTCTTATGTTCTCTCGGGCTGTGTTGCAGGCTCTCTCTCTCTCTCTCTCTCTCTCTCTCTCTCTCAGTATCTTGCTTATGAAAGGAAGGTAGAAGATGATTAGAGCTAATAGGTATACTGTTTTTTGCAAGCTCTTTCTTCTTCCTCAACAGTATCTTTTCTCTAAAACAAAGAATGAATCCTGACTTTTCTTTACCTCCAAAGTACCTGCTTTTAAACAACCCAAAGGGTGCCACCTTGGTACCTGCAAGGAACACTCTTTTGCAGCACCCATAATGACCACTGTCATTAGAAAATAGAAAATAATAGAAAAAAATTAGTGTGTACTTACAGAAAAAAAAGGAGGAAGCAGAATCAGTAAGACTCCCCAGTAGAGATGGGCTCAAAACAAACTACGGAACAAAATTCCGTACGGAACGGCCAGTTCCATCAAAGAACCACCTGTTAAATGGGACTGCATTTTTCTGAACTTTTCTTACCGTTCTGTTGCTGGTTCGGACACTTTTGGCGCCAAATACTCTCTCACCCAGGCAACGGTGGCAGTCTTTAGCTTGCTCCCAATCTGAGGCCTCTAGGCTTGATTGGCAGCTGTCCTTGCCAACTAAAGAGCTCCCACTCTGGCCTATCCAGCCAGGAAAAGTGTGGGGGATAGAATATCCAAGGCAACTGAGGAGATGGGCCTTCAGCAGCCATGGTAACACAAATCTCTTCCTTCCAAAACCATGTTAGGCAGGTTTTTCTGCCAAACAGAGTCCTCCTGTGTTGTTCAATCTCTTGGCTTTTTCCATAATAGCAGCCTGGTTGTTGGGGTAGAGAAGCCTCTCTGTGCAGATGAAGAAATGGGGCAGGGAATGAGCAGCAAACGGTGGGCTGTGTGCAAGGCAGATGCAGGGAGGAGGAGAACAAGCGACTGGCTGCTGCTGATCATCGTATGAGGGAAGAGGAGCAGCATGTGACGCATACATGTGCTGCCTTCTCCACATGCAGCCCAACATGAGAGGCTGGCTGGCTATTCAGGTGCAGGATGGGGGTAGGCAGGGGAAGCTGAGCCACCCCCCAGCACCTGCCTCTCACTCTGTGTGTGTAATCACAGCGCTCCTGCAGCAGCTGAAAGGGCAGGGGCAAGCAGAGGCAATCCAGGGAAGCTAAATTATACTGTGTTAGCTGTTGGAGTCTCACAGCCCTCAAGCGGACTCTGGGCCACAGGAATTTTGTCCCCACAATCCCCAATCCACTGTGGCCCTGGGTACATTTCCTTCCAGTTGCTGTGATGATTACCTTCCTTCCTTCCTTCCTTCCTTCCTTCCTTCCTTCCTTTGCCTGCTGGCCAAAGTGGGCTTTTTAGATTTGTAGTTTCTACAGTAAAAATGCCTTTGACTGATGTCAATCAAAGGACATTTTGGTTACTTTTGGTTTTAAAAAAGCAGCCAATAAATATTTACACTGTACACTGGAATTTTTAAATTCCATTTGACTTCACGGGGAAAATATAAGCTTATGCATAAGTCTCTTCTTGAAATCACGTTCATTTAAAAGGACACACTGTGTAATCCTCCTTGAGTCTCAGTAAGAAAGGGAAGACTGTAAATGGCATAAATATATAAATAAAAAAGTGGACTGATCATAATTGGTATGGTAGGCACACATATCCATAATAACTGATTACCTCTCCAACCCATTTATTTTAGCAACAATATGTTGCTGAGGGCTACAATCCTGCATACTGACTGATGAAATCAGCTTGAAATCACTGGAATTTAAAGGGACCTTATTGGGTCCAAGACTGCAGTTCAAGGTCAGAACTAAAGATAACAGATAATATCCCCTTCCTTCTTCTTCCCTCTCAGTTACTGAAGGACAAATGGGGAATAATGTACATTATCTATTGACTTAGCCTTCAGAAGGCTGCAGTTCTGTGCACACTTGGGAGAGAGTGGAGTCTCTAAACAAATACAAGTAGGACAGAGGAATTCATCAGTATTCAAATGCTGAAAAACAGCATTTATTTTTTAATGTGGGCGTAGAGAAAAAAAATCTCTTTATCACATAGTATATCAAGCTAGAAGGCTATGTACTGACTTATGATTTTTATTAGTATTATTATTACTTTTGCATAGTATATAGCTTTTATTGGTTGGGAAGTGGTGACTAAGCTGTGATTCAAGGAAGTGGTTTTATGCTGAGCTAAAACTTAGTCTTTACAGTGTCACAAGACTCCTGTTTATTTTTTCCTTAGCAGGCTAACATGGCTACATTGTGGAATTAAGTCACTTACTCTGACCCCTTCTGCAATATTGAGATAATATTGGTCTACCTTACAGGGCTGTGTTTAGGTATATAACAAGATGTGGACTACAGTAAAAGTACTAAGAAGTATTATTATTAGGCAATTAAGATTCAAATACTGCTATAAAATAGATTGAAAAGCATGACATAGCACATTGTGTTATAAGAAGATTGTAATTTTTTTAAAAATGACTGCATCTGATATGCATCTAATATTTATCATATTATGTCCATCTATGTAGCCTGATTTGGACAATGTCAAAACCAGTAAAGATGTAGCTGATAAATTCTTGAGGTGAAATGTTAATTAAGTTCACAGTGGTTTATCTTGTGGCTGCTGCACCTGTAATGTGTTAACTGTAATGCCGCATGGAAAGGAAGATATGGGAGAGGGCTTTCTGTGTGGTAGCTATTTGCTAAATTTTGTGTATTAAATCATGAGTCCTTTCGCTTCCTTTAATCTCTGGGTGAAAAACCCATGTGTATCTAGGTTTTGGCAAAAAGATGATTATGCACCTCAAATTATTTAATTGGTTGGGAATTTTAATCAAGAGCCTTTGTTTAGACTCCAGATCAATCTCATTGTTATCCCATGCTTTCTCCAAGGGGCTCAGCACTGTATATGTGATTCTTTCCTCTTCCCGTAAGGTAGATTATGCAAAGAGAGAATCACTGGCCTAGGTTTACCTGTTGAGCCTTGTGGTTGAGTGAAGAGCTGCACCTGGATCTTCCCAGTCTGGTACTCTAGCCATCATACACACTGGTTTCTGGATGTTTGCCAGCTAAATTGCTACAGGGTCCCAAGAACTATTTTAGGTTTGGCCACCACTTACATGCACAGAAGGGCTTTGTTTTGCAGGCTTTCCTCCCCTTCAAACAGCAGTAGCTCCCCCTGGCCTCTTGCCACGCCACATCACAAACTGCTTTTAGAAGTCATCACTTTTGGAGGCGCTTTTGGAGCAGGTGGCTTGTTCAAGACACAGCACTTCCCTGGGGGTGTGAAACTTGTGCAGGTCTTCACATCCTGGCTTTGAACTGTAAGGTGCAGTCTAATCTTGGACAATGCTTGCCTTGTACTTATATATGGCAGATTGGCAACTTCCCACTATGAGGAATCCTGCCCTAAAGGGTGCTGGAATTGGGTTAACCAACAGGAATAAAACTGGGGCTAATGGCCAGCCCTGGAGTCTGTTTTAAGTACTCTTCTAGAATTAGGGAAGTATGAACATGCAAAATATACAGCTTTCCCTCCCACCCATACACATATTTCAGGTTCATGCCTGCTGGCAGCTTTAGATTGGCAAGTCCTGCAGTTAAGAACTTGGGGGGGGGGTGTCTGTAGCCATTGCAAGCTGAGCCAGTTTTAAAAAGAGTGTTATATTTGGGGCCCTAAATAGGCAGTGGGTAGAGGGGATTCTGAAATATTACAGACCCCAGTCATTGAAATTTTCAGTCTTTTTTTTTTTAAATGGAAGATTCTAGTCTTCTGCTTTATGGAGCTACTAGGAAGAAAAGTGCTGGCAGTATTCTACCTACTTGCTCTAAAAGCTGTAAATCTTGTTGATCCCGGAATTGTGGCTAATGCATTAGAAAGGTAGTGGGATCACATCTAAGTACTTGGCACTTAAAAACAGAAAATGCCTTTGATAGCCAGTGTGATGTTCTGGACTCAGTGTTGACCTTGGCCAAGAGAGATCTAATGATTGTTCAGTTATGAAGCTCTTTGGCAGCTCTGGGTCCAGTTATACTCTCTCAGTCAAGCCTATCACACAGTGGTTTAAATGGAAAAACCCCATGTATAGCTTGGAGCTCCTTGGAAGAAGGGTTAGAAGCTGTGAGGTGTGTGTGTGTTAATAATTTTGTTAATCATCATGAAAGTAAACCTTCTAAGCTACTTGCACACACATTTCTAATGTCATTTGATGGCCCTACCACAACACTTCTGGCTAAGTGCCTGGCTGCCTTACTGCAGACAGACATTGAAAGTGACGTGTATCTGGCCAGGGGTGGGGGGTGATGAGAGAGGTCAATGCAGTGCCATCTTCTGGTGATTTGCTGGAGATGACCATCTGCTGCTCCTCGTCCATAGCTCAGGGGAGTTGTGGGGGCAGGGGGAGACAGGAGGTGGGCTGGAGGAGTAGACAGATGCGGCTTGGTGAGGAAAGATGAATCACACAAAGTGCTTCTTTATTGCAAGAACGCTTCCCCAAAGGCCCAGATGTTATCCTGAACTTTTAGGAGTGAAGAAAGGATCTGTTAGCAAGGACTTGGCTGCTGCAGGAAGGCCAGAGCTGATACAATTGTAAACCAGCCATAACTATCTGTGTTGTTACGAGACAGCCGCATGGCTCTTTTCTGAAGTGGCCGAGTGTCATTTCTTGAAGGCAAGAATCATGGGGCAGCAGGGAAGGGTTTGACTTGTGGAGTTGTTAGAGAGATGAGTATTTTTTTCCTTCACAAGGCAAAACATACATTATTTTTCTTCTTCAAAGATGCCTGTCCTACAAAAATAATCCTGTTGATTTGTCAAAAGAGTTCTCTTTTGGCTCCTCTCTTTCTCTGTGTCATAAAATCATTCCCAAAGGCTCTGATAGGAACTGCTGCTTCTTGAATGGGGAACAGATTACTTCCAAGTTCCAACCTGACCCGCCTTTCTTAGGAATACCCTCTACAGAGGCCTGTCCTGGGACCAGTGGATACTGTTTCAAAAACCCCTGACGATTTACAGTGGAAGCCAATTTAATTCCGGAGAAGGCTTGGGGCATAGAAAGCATCTTTTTTCTGAAGTGAATTAACTTAATCTTTCTCGTGTACCTGAATTCCAAACAATGCTTACACAATTCTCATGGCCACAGTCTTTCTTCTCTCCCAGCAGAACGGTATCAAAACTACCACCACTATGACCTTTACTGCTGCTTCTCTTAATATCAGCTTCTCATTTTTTAGTTCTCTGTGCCAGAAATTAAGGTGAAAGTAACTGCAGCAAGTATGTATAAGATGGCAAAGTTTTCTATTGTTGGCTTTAAAACTTTCTTTTTTCTACCCTCCAGTTTAGTTTTGTCTGATGTTAATATATAGAGATACATATTTTAAAGAGCTGAGGTTCAAAGGTGCTTATTTCAGGAAAGAAGTAATTACTTACTATAACCATGCATTTTTGGCATTTTGTTTAACCTTCAGTCCCCTGAGACAATGGCAAATGTGGCAGTAGTTTTTACACTTTCCACATCAGTCTGTCTGCTGAGAAGCCACATATCTGCTCTGGAACTCTGCCATGGTACTGAAAGCCAGTGGAACGTAATAGCTAAGAAGCTGAGCTGTGCACAAAGAAGACCCCAGTTCAAATTGTACCTCCTCCATGAGCTCTCAAAAGGCCAAACAAGATGGGATGCTGGGAGTTTTTGGAATGGAGTTCTCTGCAGTTTTTGTGTCAAGTATCATGTGCATAATTCCAGTTGAGAACACAGAGCAAGGGGAAGACTAAATTTCCCCCTTTCTGGTGCTCTTTTTCCAGCCTGAAACCATTCTTGGAGCTGATGTTCTCTATGCCCCAAGCACAGAGATGCTCTCTATGCCCCAAGCCTTCTCCTATATCAGAACTTGAATGCTTGCCCTAATGGGGTTAACAACAGTTCCCCAAGATTGTTTCAGATCAGAAAAATGGAGAGGAGGGGAGGCTTCATGGACTCCAGTGTTATCTGTGGTTTGGTCTTATGAGGCTGTAAGCAAGCAATTGTTTCTTGATTTCTGTGCCCACTCCATAAGTAGATAACAAAACTGGCCTACCAGTCCAGTTGTAAGCCTTATGGTTTGTCCCTATATCTTGTTTCCACTTGTGCTCCATTTAATCCATATGGAATGCCGTTATGCTAGTGCTAGGCTGTTCTACTTGCACATGGAGCCCAAAAGCGCCTGGTGCAAGAGGAATGGGCTCTGCAGTAGAAGACTGCAATGGATGAAGGGGAACCCAAATGGAAACAAGGTATAGAATCCAACACTATCAAGGTAAGTACTACATAAATGATCTGCCTGAAAGACTTTCCTCTGATGGTTGGAGGGGGGGGGGACACAAACATGGGAAGTATGTATCAATAAATCATCTTTTCCTCATGTGCCTTTTGCAGCTTTATGGCTACTGTTACCAGGATAGTAATGACATCTCAGACACATTGACCACCATCACTGAACTAGGCTCACCGTTGGAGATGATACAGCTTTTACAAACCTCCTGGGAGGACAGATTTCGAGTAAGTACAGTTACCAAGTCAGAATTGTAATAAACAATAGTTCAGTGCATGTGACAATAAAGAGTGAATTAATGCTCAGGAGTGGAGTTTCAATGGAAGGTCTTCATTGACGGGTCTGGAGAATTCCATCATTATGGGAAGGTTGGCGAGCCTATAGGACAGGGGACAATTTTCCTCCAGAATGTCTCCCCACCAACATCACATCCATCTTGTCTGGATTTCAGCCTCAGCTTCTTCAGATTCATTCATTTGTCTACAGTCTCCCAACAGCTCATTAGAACAGAGACAGCATCATCCATCTGCTTGGTGAATAAAGTGTAGCCAGACTGCTGACACACAGATCTGAAGGTCTGGCTGATCTTGCCCAGTGGCTTCATAGAATAGATGTTAAGCAACTTGGGTGATAGTTTTGACTCCTATGGAGCGCTACAAGGCAGATCCGAAGGAGCTGAGCTACTGATGGAAACTGTTTGAGGGGCACACTTAAAGCAGCAACCCACGAAAGCACTTCAGGGTGAGCCTAAAACCACCTAGTGAGTTTGTAGTTGAAATAAGATTTGATGCTTATCACTTACCACTAAGAGAATGAGCTATGAACAAATCTCACCTCTGCCATGGACTCATTAGGTTCTCAGGCTCCCCACGTGCAATACGAGGATACTAGTGCTGGCTTTTCTTGTAGGTGTCATTAGGATTGCCACAAGATAATGCATATGAACACTCAAAGTGCTGTATAAATGCTCAGCATTAGTATTTCTCTGCACCAGCTCTGTTGTTATTAATACTATTATTGATAATGTATATTTCATTTTTAAATAAGTGAATTGTTTTTTACTCTATTGTGTATTTACTGTATTATGTGGGAGGGGTCATCCTAATCCCTGGGTGGGTAAGTACTGCCAGGGCCGGTGCGCCCATTGAGGCCAGGTAAGTGGTTGCCTCAGGGGCACTGGAGGGGGCGCTGGAGGAGGTGCTGGGGGTGGGAGTGCGCGCCATGGAGCTGCAGCCTCCCAGCCCTCCCGCCCTGTGCTACCGCCGCCACCAACACACACCTCCAGCTGGGCACAGCAGCCGCAGGCAGGCATCTGGGGTGGTGCAGGGCAACCGAGCGGGAGAGCTGGGAGGCCACCCACGCACCGTCCCAGCTGCCCGCCGCAGCAATCAGAATGGCTCGTGCACGCGCCCGTGATGACATCACACGTGATGTCATCACGCAGGCTGGTGTGTGAGTGGGCGCCGAAAACCCTGGTGCCGCTCCTGAGTACTGCAAGTGGACTGAAGCTTGCAAAATAGGGGTTTCTTACTTCCCCTGTCCTTCTGCAGCCCAGTGAACTACCCATAGATCTCTGGGAGGAGGGCGGGGGTCAGAAGACTCATGACCAGAGTTGTTACAAAGCAGGGGGAAGGCAGAACTGGCAACTACTCTGGTGAAACAGCACTTTGGATTGGCCTCTCCCCTTGGTTGTTAAAATGAAAAACTGTGGCTGCAGTCCTGTGCACAAGTGCTGGACAATAAGACCTGAAACAGATATGCTCAAGTGATATATCTCTTGTCTGGCTGTATCATTTCATACTGAATGTTAGAATTCTTCTTCGCATAAAAATGCCCCTTAAACATAAAAACACCCTAGCATGTTCAGAAATCAAACTAGTATAGAATCTTGTCCTTTCAAATGCTAGTTTAATAAGTTTGTTTTAATGTGATACTTCTGTTGGCCTTTAAATCACTGGGACCTACTTCTGAGTAAATGTGCTAGGATTGGAGTAGGAAAACATAGAATACTCAGCCTCATTTATTTTTCGCATGCAGATATGAATTTTGCTGAAGGTCTCCCAGGATCACACTGGCACATTACATGCCATCTGCTTTTATGTCTGCATCTTTGGCTTTAGTTTTTATTTCTTTCCTGAAAACTTTTAGAACCAAGCTACTGCATCAAAAAATTCTGGGTAAATTAGAGAGAAAACCTTGTGTGCATTTGGCTCTTCTGGTTCACAGCCATTGAGTCTGTTTCTGATTGTCCTTCTTTGTGCTAATGATAAACAGATACTATTAAGATTGCCCTATTTGGAAAGGAATACGAGACCGTTTGGCTTTTGTTCTTTCAGATATGCTTCAGCTTAGTTCGGCTTCTGCATTACCTGGCCCACTCTCCCCTTGGCTCTGTGACGCTGTTGGATTTCCGACCTCGTCAGTTTGTGATTGTGGATGGAGAGCTCAAAGTGACTGATCTGGATGATGCCAGCACTGAGGAGACATCTTGTACTAGCAACAGAGACTGTTTCATGGAGTTTCCAGCAAGAAACTTCACTTTGCCTTGCTCTGTTGAAGGCAAATGTCAGAGCATGAATGAGAAGAGGAATCTCTACAATGCATACAGGTAAACTGTGAACCATTGAAGCAGCTGACTGTGAATGGCAGTAGGTAGGTTCTAGTGGTCACCTTCCATTGGCATGTGCTTTTTTCCTGACGGAAGGGAAGGAATGTTATGCTAAGAAAATGTCATCCAATGCAATGTTATTTTTCCAGCAAATCACATAGGCAACTGCCCAATTTTCTCCACATGAGAGGAAAATACAGCCCCACAAAGCTCACTGGGACTCAAATAACACGAAGCCTCCTACCAAGGTTCCAAGTGTGACTCTGCCCTGCCTGGCTAGATGCTGATCTTGTAAGGCTGAGTAGACCAAGTAGGGTTACCAAGCATGTCCTGGGAAAGGGCAGGAGACATGGATGTGGGGAAAGGGAGGGTTCCATTGGTTGATGGTGTGATGTCACTTCCAGGGCAAACTTCTGGGGGAAACCTAGAAGTCACGTCATGTTTGTCTAAGAATGGTTAGAGACTCTATGGTAAAATCCTGGAAGAGACCTAATGCCATTGACTGACATCAATTTTAAATATTTTCCCCCTCCTGCTGGCCACTGGAGTGCAGGAACTTGGTACCCCATCAGCAATCAATGAATGAGAGTGGACATAGAGCAGGAAAGCAGCCACAGCAAACACAACCACAGCTCGGCTTTCAGTTCTTTTCTCCTTTCCCAAATCTAGTGCATATGGCCAAGTGTTTAAAACTCTTTCAAGGTGATCAGCATGTGCCCAACTGACTTGAGGGGAAGTGAGTGAGACTTGTCTTCTCAACCTATCTTCACCCCACCCATAGTAGCTGCAACAGGACACCACAAAAGACAAAGGAGCTCAGCTGCAACTTCTGTCTTTTATTGAAATACCACTACGTTTCTCTGCCTACCACTAATAATACTCTGAATCCAACCCACTGTTCACAATAACTCTGGCTATGTACTGAATCAGAGACTTCACTTAAAGTGTGAAGACAGAGCCATTCTAAGAGCAGTCACAGGAATTTTTTCATCTGAGTCTAGTTCTACAATTAGGAGGGCTCAAAGAGAGCCTCATATTTGGACACTTGTTAAACTTTTGATATTTTATAAATTTTGTAACTTTTAATGCACAATGTGTGTACTTTTAAAATTTTCTGACCTGGTTCCTCAAAATCTCTGAGAGGGCCTAGGTACCAGCAGCCCTTGATCTTGCTCCTCAGCACATGCATTAGATACTCTCAAAATATTGTTTTTAATAGAGGCATATATAAGTGTAGGCATATATAATTTATCCCTCCCCTGACAAAACAAAAATAATAATTAAAAAAACCTAAGCCTGAAGATCTTCCAGAATTACAGACTACAGAAATCTGTTCCCCTGAAGAAAATGGTTCTTCTGGAGGGTGGATTCTATGGAATCACATCCCTGCTGAGCAGCCTGCCCTACCCTGGGTCTACCCCCAAATCTCCAGGAATTTCCCAACCCAGAGTAAGCAACTCTAAAACCAGCTGTGAAATCAGTCAAAGGATTTTGCAAGGTGTAGAAAAGTATTTGGGAAATCATAAGTAGAAATGGGCACGAACCGCATTATGAACTTCAAAACCCCACGAAATTGGCGATCGTGCGATCGTGATCCGGCGGTTCATGATTGTCCAAGGCCAATGAACCAGTGTTCGGGAGAGGCCTGGTTCGGTGGGTTCGGCCGCGGTTCGGGAAGCCAGACACTCAAGCGCCAGCAATCAATTCCCCTGGCAACCGAGCTGGGGGAATGCCTGAACTCTGTCTGCGCTCCTTCTGTCGCCCTGGAAACCCGAATGGAAGCCCAGCTTACCTTGATCGGCAGGTCTTCCTTCTAACCACAGAGCTGCAAAGCGGTTACAAGTTGGGAGAAGACACCCAGGGGAGGGAGGAGGAAGGGGGTGTTCTGTAGCCATGGGCACTCCAATCTCATCCCTGCAAACCCTGATAGGCAGCTCTGACAGCCAAACACAGACCTCCTGCTTTGCTCAATGGGACCTGTGCTTATAAATAGCCGTAGGCTCCCAGGCTGGGTTTCACTTTCAGTGAGCAGTGGAGTGGGACAGACCTCTTGCTTGCCACTTGCTAGCCTTTGCGGAGAGAGGCTGAGAGTATAATTGAGCTTGGATTTTTGTGGGAGTTTCCTGGGGGCCTTGGATTGGAGAGGGTATAACTCCAAGATCCCTTTTGCAATCTTGTCCAAACTTGGGTGATGGCTGTAGGAGAGCCTGCAAAAGACTCCCCGGGAATATGGGCTCTCTAAGTGCCACGGGGGCTGTTCCATGCCCCATGAACTGCGAACTGGTTCGGCAATGGAAAATGTTCGTTGCAGTTCGCGACTTCAGGATCGTCGTCGGCACTGAACCGCAAACCGCTGGTTCGTTAAATTTTTTTGGTTCGTGCCCATGTCTAATCACAAGTACTAGCCTGTTAGATGCTCACCACATTTGGCCTTTTCCTGGTTCATTTTGATCCAATCTAAATACTAACAGTTTTTTAAAGCTAGGAATAATTTTTAAGGGCAGTGATATCAAACTACCATTGTTATTTTTAAAGTGCATTTCTTCTCTTTTTCCCCCTTGGCTTATGCTATTCTAGGCGACGATAGAGCCTCTGTTCCATATATAGTACAAAAGGTAGCATAAACAGATGCTGTTTTAGGGAGGGGCTATGGCTTAGTGTCAGAGCATCTGCTTGGCATGCAGAAGGTCCCAAGTTCAATTCCAATTAAAAGGATGAGGTAGCAGATTAAGTGAATGACCTTCAACCTAAGAACTGCAGAGCCACTGACGGTCTGAGTAAACAATACCTTTATGGACGAATGGTCTGATTCAGTATGAGAAAGCTTCATGTATCCATGTGCATCACCACCAGCAAATCATTATTACATATTTTGTTCCAGAGAAAGAAGTTTTTTGTTGTGATTTGAGGAAGGGTTGACTGATTTTAAATGGCGAGATGTTGATACCTTTAAAAATTATCTCCCAACTACTTATATTTCTCAAGTGTAAAAAAGCATTGGACATAATATTACTCACCAAGACCAGATACAGGAAATTTCCTGGACATAACCAAGTGGTACAGCACTTTTACTGGTAGGTTGTGTCCCCCTCCCAGCTCAACTGCAATTCCTGGCTCTTCCTTTCTGCCTTGACCAAAGCTTTCCCAACTTTTGGAACTTGCTTTTTCAGTTGGGTAGAGAGATTGCATTTAAAAGGAAGGCCTTGGCAGCCTTGTGAAGCATGCAAAGCTCTCTTTTGATTCAGGGCCTGTGTCACCATTTTGACAATGAAATTACATTCTCACTTCCTAATGCATTCCTAACTATTGCATTGCTTGTCCAAAGCCACTCATGTCCTTTACAGCGGTCCAAGTACAATGTTCTATTCATGACATCATACCATTGCCAGCAAAGAATCTTGTACTGATACTTCTGTATAACTTCATTTTTAAATTTAATATTTACATAGCATACATTTTATTTTCTCCACTGGATGTGATTGAACTACTTTAAAAATATAATTTCTTTTTATATGACAGTGTGATCTATGTATATTAAAAATACTTTACTTTTCAGGATAGATGTAGAACACGGCAGCATCCCCCTGAATTTTCCTATTTATGTTAGCAGTCTGCTCACAGCCTAATATTTATGTCTCATGCTTCAGTTTATACTGAACCTGAACTGTCCACCTTGTTAAAAGTAACTCTGAAAAAGAGTTGATAGACTTTAATGCTATGGGAATTGGTTGGAGGAATCAGAGGCAATTGAATTACATATCCCCTAATAAATCATGCCATGATGATGTTAAGTACTCTGGAATTAATTTGTGTCTTCTTTGTTCTTCATACTCCAAGGTGTGGAGGCTTTTTGAGATTCCATGCTCTGTTTCCACTTTAAGTTTTTCTTTTAGGCAATGGACAGCTCTGAATTAATGATCGCCAGTGCTAGATTAAAAGATACAAGGATGCTTGGTTGAGCAGTCCTTTCTGTTCCACTAATCCCAAGGCTAAAGACTGACGTTTTCATAGAGCTGAAGATGGTCTGGATGTGGATATAATCATCCCACTTTAGCCCTCTGAAGACATTCTATTCCAATCACACACATTGGGAGCTTGTCAGCTGTGCATATCAGAGAAGTGATCCACTCTGTCTCCATCTTGTGAGAATTGAGCAGTGTTGGAATTTGTATATGAGAAAGTTACTGTGTGAGTTGCTCTTCCAGTATGTACAGTTGGTGGGTTCCTAGTTCATGATTAGAACAAAACATCTGCAGAGGGATTTTCTTTTCTACTAAACTATATTTGCAGTTCCTCTTGTTTTAGTTCATGCCAAACGTCCTTGATCAGAGGAGATAGTGTGGCCAAAGAAACTGTACACTATGAGAATCAAGTGTCTTACACATTTTCACTTTCTTAAAACAATTATATATGTCCAGTCTAAATCTCTCACTGTGTAGTCAGAAAATCAGACAATTCAAATGACTGTATATGAGGGTGTTTACCGGATATACAGGTAAACCTGATATGACCCAGATCAACATTTCAGCAATAAAGGAACACTTAGGACTTGTGGAACCTGAAATGAAAGACATTCATTGCATGCTATGGAGTTCTGATGTCCTTGAATAATGATTAAAATAGTGATCTGTAATAATGCCACATTTCAGCAAGGTCAACTCAAACATAGGGTTTGTGCATGTGTGATATGCATGTGCCATTCCATGGAAACACAGAAACACACAGAAACATGTACTAGTCATAGAATTCAGACTAAGAAAAACCCATACTTCCATTTTAAAAAGAAATCACTCTCAGTGGCCTAGCATGGTGTGGGGTGGGGGAGCAGAAGGGCAGCCACCCCGGGCACATAATTTGAAGGGGTGCCATGCCCAGGAGAGCCTGTGCTGTGTCCACAGGAGGCCACCCATGGTGCCCTGGCTGCCTGCCATGCTGATGGGGTGGCTGGCTCGCTGGGTGCTGAGCTGGCCTGGCCATCCTGCAGCCGAGGAGTGCGCTGAGCTGGTGGCGGCAGTGTGAGTGGCTGCCACGAAGGGCTGCCTGGTAAGGGATGTAGAGGCAAGCAGCCCATATCGTGGAAGAGCTCCCGGGGGGGAGGAGCCGTGCCCTGTGCAATGAAGTTACGTGCCAGGGGCACCGCCTCCTGTTGGGGGTTGCCCCGGGTGCTGCCAACCCACGCTATGCCGCTGATCAATCTTGTTTCTAGCCTTGTGACTAGCCTAAGGACATCTAGTAAGCTTCATGGCAATTTGAAGACAGTTTCATAGAGCCTAGTCCAACTAATCTAACCACCATACCACACTTTTGTGTGGAAGGGATTTATTAGATCTAACCAAGAGGTTACAGCAGTCATCTTGTCTTGATACAAAATTGGCCCAGCTTTCTTTTCCTGTAGAATATTGGCCCGCTCTGTCCTCACCATTTGTACCAAATTGCTAAAAGTGTTAGTGACTTGATACGGGTAAAGGCCTCGTTATTTAATTCTCAGGTTGGAAATGTGAGAGAACTTTTAAATTTACAGTCCCTACAAAAAAAACCAACAAAAATTTGTTCATGCTGAGACAGACAGCTTTGCAAATTGGCAAAATCTGCGGGGTTTTACAGCAAATTTCTATGTTCATAAAACATTTACAGGTAGTTACAAGGTGGCCTTGTGCAAAGCAGCTCTGTGTAACCAGCACCAAGCAGCTGTGTGGACATACCTGCAGCTATGTATTTAATTATAGAATGTGATTCTATTTCCTGCATAGCATAGTAGCTTGTAAATTTCTGGAATTTTATTGTTCATTCTGCTGTTCTGCGGTTTCTAAACTCTCGTAAACCTAACAAGTTTCTCATCTTTGTAGGTTTTTCTTTACATATCTTCTGCCACATAGTGCCCCTGCATCCCTGAGACCGTTACTGGATGCGATAGTCAATGCTACAGGTAAATCAATGAAATGACTAGCCCTTTCTTTATATCTCTCTTTCGTGATGGCTTTTGTCTCAGCGATTTCCTTCTGAAATATCTGAAACACCTTGAAGATTCCAAAGAAACCCCAGTGCAATTTAACATCGATTCATTTCATAGGCCTTCAACACTCATCATGAAAAATATTGGCCACAACCATCCTACTTTTGTTTTATTTTGTTGTATTTGCATTTTGTGGCTTGTTTGATTTCTTGTCGCTGTATTTACTGTTATTGTTTAATTTGTAAACCCACTTCATGTGAAAAAAGGGATTGAAAACTGTATACAAATAAATGCATTTCTGTGTTGTGAGCAGGAAAAGATTTTTTGAAAGACCCTTTTTTAAAAAAAGACGGATATCAAAACTTCAGCATAGTTTAGCACTACAGAACTAAATAAATGACTGTGTGGACATGTTCCTGGAGCCACATGATGAAGTCCTCTAATGATAAAGAGACGCAGAGTGGGAAGAGATGACTATTTTAACATAATCTGTACCTGATGTTTGTCAGGCTGATTCAAATGGCCAAGTTTTCCCAGGGTATTTTAGTCTTCTGTAGAGGCTCTGTAGGAACCTGTGTGGTGTACTAGTCAGAATGTAGGGCTTGGCTCAGAGATCTGGGTTCAAATCTCATCTGGGAGGTTCACTGAGTATCTCTAATCAATGCATAAGGTTGTTGTCTAGATAAACCAAGATCGCCTGAAGACTGCTACCCTAAGCTTATGGGAAAGGGGAACGATAGATGTGAATTTAATGAGAGCCAGTTTGGTGTAGTGGTTAAGAGTGCGGGACTCTAATCTGGATTGCTGGGTTTGATTCCCCACTCCTCCTCTTGAAGACAGCTGGGTGACCTTGGGTCAGACACAGCCTCTAGGAGTTCTCTCAGCCCCACCCACCTCACAGGGTGTTTTGTTGTGGGGATAATAATGACATACTTTGTAAACCGCTCTGAGTGGGTGTTAAGTCGTCCTGAAGGGCGGTATATAAATCGAATGTTGTTGTTGTTGTTATTTATTATTATGCCATTTGTTTAATTTCTTGGCAACACTCCAAGCTACACCTCTGTCTTTGCCTCCCCATTAGTCCCCATATGATTACATCTTCCTTTTTTGTTACCTACTTTTTGCTTCCAAAAAATCTCTCCCCCACCCTCTTTTCTTTTCAGGAGAGCTTCACTGGGGAATAGACACAACCACTGCTCACTTAGAAAGAGTTTTGCATTTATACAAGAGTGGCCTCTACCTTGAGAACACGACAAGGACTCCCAAATCTGGTACAGTGTTGCTTGTCAATGTGCAACAAAGTCCTGCACTGATATGGATGGGAGCTCAAAGGATCATGGAGCTATGGGAGAGGGAAGCCCATTCCAGGCATGTGGAAGGCTATCAAAGAGCAGAATAAGACTGGAATGGGTTGTATGGCAGTGCATCTAAGAGATGCATGCTGAATGATAATGCAACTGCAGTGTTGGCATCTGTTAGGGTTGCTAAGGACAACCTACTGTTGGGCTCCTAATGTATTGACATGGTAACAGAATGACTTCCTTTCCTGTTCTCTATGCTTAAAAAATCCCTCCCCCTCCAGCACTCCATATGGACTGGCTATATTTCCTGCATAAGATAAAAGAACAGGAAAGGAGTTCCAGGTTGGAGAGAACCAGGGCAACGTGGTGGACAGAGCTTAGGCGAGGTCCATGAAGGATGAGTTTCAGATCCTTTAGGCTAATCATTCTTGCACAATGCAACCTATTTTATAGAGTTTTATGAAGGGACAATGAAATGTCTTACATTTGGGAAACTAATGTGATGCAATAGATGAGATTTTAAAGCCTATTTAATAACTTGAAAACAAACCTGTTAAGCTACTTGTGTGTATATTTCTGAGGTTTTGCAATGCAGTACAATGACCCCACTACAACATTTTGTGATAAAGGTTCTTAACGTGGTGAGAGACACTGAAAGGGTGTGTGGTATTTCAAAACTGGTTCTTGATGAAGGTATCTGCTTCTCACAGTGCTGCAGCACATGGAATTGGGGAGGGGATCCAGAGGGTCCAGACTAGAGATGGACACAAACTGGGAAAATTCCAAACCGTGCAGTTTTTGGTCCGTTGCATTTAATGAACTACAGACCATGAGTTTCACGAACTTGCCCCGGTTTGCAAATCGGTTTCTTTGGTTCGTGAAAATGTCACTTCCAGGTCAGCAGAAGGTTTGCAGAGAACCCATCTCTCCCAGGAAACTGATTGATCAGTGCCAAGCTGTCTGCAGTGACAAACTGAAATATGAACCAAATGAACTGGGCTAAAATTCATCATGGCTTGTGAGAAATGAGCTCCCACGAACTGCTGGTTCATGAACCATGAGCTGGCCCAGTTTGTGATGAACTTTGGTTCATATTTTGGCTTATGCCCGCCTCTAGTCCAGACATTTTAGAATCTCAATAATTAACTTCACACGGGGTTCCATTTCTCTTAAGTAAGGGTTCTCAGTTTTTGACCCTCATGGCATACTTAACCATTTCTGATGTAATCATTTTCTTCAGGGTGGAGATAATGCTTTTTTAAAAAAAAATGTGGCTGATCTACAGAATCTTCACATGGATGTGGTTTGGGTAAGGCCAGGAGGCAGAGCTGAATAAGGAATACAAATTGGGGAAGTTTGCGGTGAGAGAATATCCTGGGTCCAGGAAGTGTTCCAATTTCTAGTTGGGCTAGGATAGAGATGACAGTGCCCTGCCTGGGCTGTCCTGAGACCCTTTGCCTGGGTAGGAGATTGGGTTTATCAGTCCTGAACTCTCCTGGACAAGCACTGCAGTCAGGAATTGGCAGAAGGACTGGTGCAGGTGTTCTTTTAACTTTTTAATTTTTAGATTTTCATCACAAGTTTTGCTGAGTGACAGCTGTCGACACAGCCAAATTGTTTTCAGCAATACAATCTATCCTTTGTGGAGGGAGTGCCAGGATGTAGGAGGGTCCTTGGGACTGTCTGCTGAATCCAGATTTAACTGCACCATTAGAACAGTACAAGTTACTGTGGAACCGAAACTCTGCACTGGCTTATTATGATGCAGAGTTTCTGTTCCCCAGCAGGCACATGAGGCTGGGACAGTAGAACTTAAACAGGCATATATGGTCTTCATTAGTTTCCCAGAAAGTAAAACAAGTAACAACTTGTAATAACTGCCAGCTGCATTTGGCCCGTTTCTGCCATGGCCAGGGTCCTCCTTGTTTAGAAACAGTTCTTTGCCTCCAATTCTTTTTTCTCCTACAAACCATACCAAATAATGATCAGGCTGGATTGCATTTGAATTTTTTAAAAAATGGAACCAGATATGTTCATAGTTAATAGCTAGTTTATTTCATTCAGTGGTCTGAAAGTCCATTTCTACCTAGAACCAGTTCACTCTCCCATCTGTCCATGAGAATTGTGTGTTTACTGCTTGGCTGCTTCCACACACGTTGGATAATCCACTTTCAATACGCTTTGGTGAACATTTATAACTGATTTTCCATGTGTGGAACAAAAAATCCACTTCTAAAGGATAACTAAAGTGCATTGAAAGTGCATTATTCAACGTGTGTGGAAATGGCCCTTGTCTTATTCGCTTCAACAAAGCACAAAAGCAATGCCTGGGGTGGATCTGCCTTTTTGATTGAAGTGAGTGAGTGCATTGTTATCAGAAGTGTATGCAGCAGTGGGGCTGAGTGTATGAGCTGTGATCCCGGAACTTTCCAGTTCAGCTCTTATCACAGCCACAGACTTGTTAGGTAGCCATGTCCAATCCATAAGGCTCAACTTCCTGTCTGTGATATGGGGGTTGTATTACTGAATTACCCAACAGGGCTGTTTTAAGGGCTGTGATATGCACGTGAAGCTCTTTGAACACTGAAAGTTCATTGCCCATCCTGAATGCTGTTTTTGGTGGAGCTGTAAGATAAAAACTTCTATCCAATAAGATGGGGTAGTGATCTTTGGGGAAGAGGCCAACCTTTTAAGAAAGAGCGTGATACTCAGATCTCTACTTGTGGGGAGGAGGACGGGGAATACATCCCATTTCAGGAAAGGGAAGTGGTACCAACCATCAGTAGAAAAGCAACTCCATAGAAGCACTTGTCGATCTGAGCCTTCCCATAAATAAAAATTAACAAGATAAACCTTGGTCATGTTACAGAATGAGTTGGGTCTTAAGCTTTCACTATGTTTCGGTTGTAAAACTTTTTATAGTACCATAAATTATATTCTTCTTTGGTTTTACTTTAGTGACATAGAAACAAAGCATATGTGGGTGTGTGTGGGGAGCTTTAATAGTCATGTGTGTTTTCTTTAATCGTAAATCATCCCATTATTAAAGCTGGTTATCGGGATGCGATGCTGTTTGAAGTGACACTGTGTTCAAAAATACTTGAATATGCTGCTGGCTGCAGATAACCTTGAAATGTATAAATTTGTATTGTAAACAAAACATGGATGACCGTTGCAGAAAAATTCAAACTGTCTCCTTTTGAATTGATTATATGTTTTCCAAAAATTTAGAAACAGTATTCCCAAACCTTTAATGACTTATTCTCATATTCTCCCACTGATTTTCCCACTGATTTCCAGCAGGAAAATTGGTTTCTGGCTTGCTGTTTGATGTAGTTATTTAAACTAAAGCTGAACCAAAATCACACAGGTTTCGTGAAAATTTTTAGCAGTGTCAAAAATGCTTCCCTTTCTAATGGAAATCTTTGGCACCTTGCATAAATGCAGTTATCCATTGACTTTGTGATAATTTTTGTTTACTCTGTGTTGTCATTGTATAGCCAAATCTGATTGGATATATGTTATTGTGATATCATCCCTTTCTCTGCATAATCCATTGATTATACAGGATCAGTGTATGACTTCATCCAGGAAGAAAAATCAACCAGAGAGAACAATAGTGTCAAATAAAATTTTAAAAAGTTACCATTTGCAAAATCCAGATATTTTCAGGGAAAAATTCTACCCCCATCAAAACTGCTAGTATCTACATATACATATGAAGTTATGGAATCTTTAGCAGAACTCATTTTAAAAATGACTTATTTATTCTATAGCTCAATCGGTCACTAAGAGGTGCCACCCAGGTCTTAGTCTATTGCATAAAAATGAAAAAAAATATTTCCCTCAGCTATGCAATATTTCTAAGAGAAGCTCCCAAAAGCACCTTCATGTTTCATGACTTCTTGCAGCAGCTTCTCTAAGTGCTTCTGAGATCTGAATAAGAAGAACCATGCCGATTTGATCAGTCTTGGAATCAGTTCCCTCCAACTTGTCCTACAGCTACCAGAGACCTTTTGCCTGACAGCTGCATCAGCCCTTCAGGGAGCCATCCGTATGCCTCCAACACACTTGACAGAGATAGGGCAGAACTCCAGTAATCATGGAAGGCTGGTCACTGTTCTTTCCAGTTTTCATTTGGGGAAAAGAAACTGGGAGGCAAGAAGGGTGCAAGGCTACCAGATCCCGGTCTAGTGCCCCATCCCATATATAATCCTACTATATATGTAAAAGCAAGTACTCTAACTACCACTTGGAAAATCGAACTCTTTGCTATTGAGATTTCTAGATTCTTCCTCAGTGCTTTTTCTGCATTATCCGCTCACGTATTTGGAAGAAGTCAGTGGACTTGTCCTATTCTCAAAGGCTTCTGTCTCTTTTAATAGTTCAGAGAGAGGCAGAAGTTTTATAAGTGTACCTTTCTGATTGCAATGTTGTTGTGAGAGGGGAACATTCACCTGTTGAATGTGACTCTGTTTCACAGCTCCACAAGGGGCAGGAGCCTTGTCCCTTTGGACAAGAAGCCCTTGTTAGACATTATATCCATGTGTACTCAAAGGTCTGCAACTGCACATACTGGAAGTGCATGGCTCCCAATTAAGGTTGCCAAGTTTAGCTAGGAAAATTCCTGGAGATTTGTGGGGTAGAGCTTGGGAGGGGCATTGTTTGGGGAGGGGAGGGGCCTCAGCAGGGTATAATGCCATACAGTCCACCCTCCAAAGCAGCCATTTCTCCAGGGAAGTTGATCTCTGTTGTCTGGAGATCAGTTGTAATTCCTGGGCCTTCCAGGTGTCACCTGGAAGTTGGCAACCCTACTCCCACTGCATGGTCACCGTGTTATTTTGCATGTGTATAAAGCTTTAGTACATGTGAACTAAGCACTGGATTTTTCAGGTTCACATTTGCATTTAACAAAACTATATGAGCATGCAAAATGTGTGGTTGTTGCATGTTGTTTAGCCAACATGGTGATTGCATATACCAGGCATGCGTAGGTGAGGTTGCTGGCCTGCTGGCTCATGAGATGATTTCTGAAAGGAGCTGTTATGGTCACCCAAAGGAAGAGGGGCAGCATCTCGCCAGTGCATGGGGCCACTAGAGCAACTCCTTTAAGACCACTTGACCCAAGGGACCTTCTTCAGGCATTTAGGAATTAAATTCTGTTGGTTCTTAAATTTGTTAAAACAAACAACTGTCATTATTGTGCTTGGAGATTTGCAAAGAAGGGGAGGGAGTTGCTCTCTGAAAGAGAAAAGGAATGCAATGACTGCCTGTAAGGTAAGACGTTAGCTGTTCTCATTTGCCCTTTTAACGGTTTGGCAAGGCTGTGCTGTGTGTAAATATTTACAGTACAATGGTGTTTCCAAAATGCTATGGCAACCTATGGAGAAAACTGAAAGCCTCTTCAACGTAGAATCGGATCTTGTTCTCTGACTTGGGTTGTATGTTTGGTTATAACTCTGGCCCATAGGCTTGCTAGAATCTTATTTACCTCCTTATAAAAGATTTACTCCCTGGCCTATCTCCCTGGTGTACAAATAGTACACAAGCTGACTCACAATGTAAAATTAAACAATGATAAAATTAGAAAGCTGATTTTTAAAAATCTAAACTGAAGAAGTCATAAAACGGAGCAGGGGACCATGTGAGAAAGCTCTTGTATTACGTTAAATATGTATTTAATGTGA
Source organism: Eublepharis macularius (assembly GCF_028583425.1). Taxonomy (NCBI): domain Eukaryota; kingdom Metazoa; phylum Chordata; class Lepidosauria; order Squamata; family Eublepharidae; genus Eublepharis; species Eublepharis macularius. Next base: position 195,393,619 of record NC_072790.1, read on the forward strand.
TGCCAGGCATGTGTTCTTTAATGTGTCAGGTAATGCAATTTTACCAATGATGAAAATTTGCAATTGTTTTCTTTAGCATTCTCAGTGGGGAGAGGAACGACCAGTTCTCTACCTCCCCTCACCCCACTCTGGGCGGAATCTGCCAGGTCTTAAAATAAAACCCAAATATGTCTAACTAAATTTGTACATAGTAAATCATACTCATCCTTTTGTTTTTCTTCCTGTTTCTGCCTCTGTGCCGTCTCTACTCTTGAGATTCAGATTATGGACAGGGAGTGGTCTGTTTTGCTTAGGTCGTGTACTTATGTGGCTGCATGTTGCTGGGGGAGACAGTAAGTCTTGTGGGCCTTGGCTTGGATCCAACTGTCCTGCAGCCTAAGGAGCCTTCCTCCAGGTTGTGGCTCTTTTGTTAGACAAACAGCCTCATAACTTGGGAGAAAGGCTCTGAAGGCTGGAGTGAGGGTTCAAACTTTAGTCAGCAATGTGGTAGTAGGATAGGGGTAGAAGCTGCCTGCTCATCTGCCCCCCCCCCCGGCTGCTTCTTCTGCAAAAGCTTCCCTCCTCTTCCAGAACAACTAGTCTGTGAAGGAGTAGCCTCACTTGCAGAAGGACAGGGCTCTGAGGTAGGCTGGTTAGACTTAGCAGATCAGTTGTGGCCCTGTCCATTTCATGACACCCCTTGCCTTGAAGTAAACATTAGACCTACAGCCCAGTTTGTGGCCATGCAGAATAATGCGTGCATAGGTTCAAGATGCTAAAAGCAATAGACAAGAACAGGGCTAGACCTGAGGCTCAGTAGCAGAGAGTGTGGTTTGCATGCTGAAGGACCCAGTTTCAATCTTTAATGTCCAGTTAGATGATTTCGTGGTTGGGAAACCTTGAGAGTTGCTACCAGCGAGAGAGTAGGCAATATTAAGCAAGATGCATCAGTGGTCTGACTTTATGTGATTAAATAACACCCAGATTTATTTTGCTTATACCAAACCATCAAATATGTAGACTAGGGGCAAATAAAGGAATGGAAAATAGTGGTGGAAATTAATCAAAACACAAAACAATGGAAAACTAGGCAAACTCGTCCAAGTTTATGAAGCAAAGATGAACTGGTTTAGAATCTCCCAAAATTGTTCAAAATCTTCATCAGTTACATATGCTCAAAAGGGAATTACCTGCTGCAATTCTATACAATAAATCTGTGTCACTTTCACTTGTCTTCTCCCAGGGCTCTGCTTTCGCATTTCATTTTGTCATTAGACTGGATGGGAGGTGGAGGGAGTAAGGATGCCCGTTCCTACTGCTGTGTCCCTGAACCATGATATATTGGCAGGTGATAACTGGAAAAGGAGGCTGGGCAGTTTTCCAACTGGTAGCTACAGTTGGTAGTTTAAAAAAATGCAATCTGGCTGCTGCGGCTGAACTAAATGGTCATTAGGACTGATTAAAGTCAGATTGAGGGTGACTCAAGCAAGTTAAAAGGAGGAAACCACAGCCTATTTATATTATATTGTAGCCCTGGCATTTATTTATATGACTTGAGTCTGAAGTAGGGTTGAGGGGGGTTGGAAAGCCAGTCTTAATTCAGCTACCAGAGGTAGGTTTGGGAAAGAAGGTAGTTAGTACAGTTTGTTTTGATTGCTGCACAGAGTACTAGATTATTGGGAAATACAGGAATGTCATGGTAGCTGTTTGTCTGCAACCTGTTCAGCATAGTGATATGGAGTTGTTGAACAGCCAGGTGGGCCACTGAATCTGTGGCCAAACGGTTGGTTACTTGCTTTACTGCGAGTTGAGATCCTAGGTGTTATCCAGCTATAATTTTAGAGATGTGCTGTTGGCTTTATTTTATTTTATTAATTTTAATTTTATTTTATTAAATTTGTAGCCCGCTCTCCCCACAAGCGGGCTCAGAGCAGATAACACAATATTATATTCATACATTTTAAAACAAGCATAATATAAGAGAAAACGAATAGAACTACAAATACAATAAAGCATTTGGACCCCATGAGGTAAGGGTGGCAAACCATTTAAATGGACAGTAGACTCAGACAAGAGCTCATTGCCCTCACCCCCAGCAGGAGGCCGGTGGGATAATTCATCCTCCTCAATTACCATAAGCCCAGCAGAACATCTCTGTCTTGCAGGCCCAGCAGAATGATAACAGGTCTTACTGGGCTCTGGTTTCCACAGACAGAGAGTTCGGTTGGTGCAAGAGCCAAAAAATGCCCTGGCCCTGGTCGAGGCTAGGTGCAAATCCTTGGGGGCCAGGGATCACCAACAGGTGTTTATTGGCCGAATGGAGCACCCTCCAGGGAACATAAGGCCAGAGGTGGGCCTGCAGATATGTTGGTCTCTGTCGTGCTCCCACACAGTGCCCGGGGTGTGGGCAGGGGCCGGGCAAGGCAGCTCACCTAAGCTAGTGCCAGCCAAAGAATGTCCGTTCAGGCAAAGTCCAAAGTCAACAGTCCAGGTTAAAACCAGCACAGGCAATCCCAGTCAGGGGTAGGCAGGTTCATGGTCTAAAGCAATCTGAGGTCAAAGTCCAGCGAAGGCAGTCCAAGCCGGGGGGGGGGCACAAGGTTCCAAGGGGGTGAGAAGGTTTCCAGGCTCGAGGCTCTGGAGGCAGAGTGGAAGACGACTGAAGTTGTTTCCATGCTGCTCTGTGTTCAGTGTCTGTTCTTATACTCCGCCTTGTTTAAGAGGCGGATGTGCCAGGTGTTTCCTCATCCGTTAATTGCCCTGCCTCATCATTCTGAATCAGCTCCAGCCACCGCTGTGCCGCTGCTAGACCACCTCTTGCACCCGCCCCTTTCTCCGGGTGGCTGGCTCTGACGGCTCCCCCTGTGGCGGCTGGGGTTGTTTGAGCGTTGCTTGTTTCCTCAGCCCTGGCATTTTCCCCAGGAGGCATGGGCAGTGCCACTGGCTGCTGCATGGCTGGCTCCTCGGGTATCTCGCCGCTTGGGGCGGGATTTGCCTGCCCAGCGCAGTCCTCCTCTGACAAGGACTCGCTGGCAGCCGGCAAGAGCTCAGTCCGAGGCTGGGTCACGACAGTCCGAGTCCGTTAAGGGCCTTATAGTTCAAAACCTTGAACTGGGTCTGGAATTCCACTGGAAGCCAGAGAAGCTGGCACCGAACAGGTGTCATATGTGACTGAAACAGTTCCCATAAGACATGTGTCACAGCATTTTGTACCAGTTGCAGCTTCTGGATTAGACACAAGGATAGCCCTGCGTAGAGTAAATTGCAGTAATTTAACCTGGAGGTGACCTTCGCCTAGATGACCGCAGTCAGGTTATAGGTTGAGAGTTTGGGAGTCAGTTGCCTGATCTGGCAAAGATGGAAAAATGACGTAGGCCTCCATTGACAAGGAAGCATCCAGGACCACACCCAGACTCCTTCTCATCAGTATGGGCGCTAGCAGTGCCCCATCGAGGGCTGGGTGCTGGATTCCCAATCCTATCAACCCACAGCCCAGATGCAGGACTCCCAGCTTTATGGGGTTCAGTTTCAGCCAACTGTTTTAACCACCCAGTCATGGCCTCCAAAGCCCTGGCCAGATTATCCAGAGCAGAGTCTGGTTGGCCATCCATCAACAGATATAACTGGGTGTCATTCACATACTGGTGACAACCCATCCCAAACTTCACATTGCGGAGAGTATTGTCCCCTGGGGGATGCCACACACCAATGGGTGATACAGTGATGGCTGCTCTCTGACCTTGAAGAAAGGAGACTAGCAACTGTAAGGCGCTCCTACGTACCCCCTACATCAGCGAGGTAGTTGGTCAGCAGTTCATAGTCGACCGTATTGAACACTGCTGTAAGATCCAATAATACCCACAGCGCTATCCTGCCCCAATCCAGATGTTTGCAAAGATCATCTGTGAGGGCAACTAGTGCCATTTCCGTCCCATGGCTAGGTCGAAAGCTGGACTGGACTGGGTCCAGGATAGAGGAGTCTTTCAGGAATGCATTTCTAGACACACATTTATTTATTTATTTAATTTAAAGTGTATATGCCATAGACATTTATTTTGCTACACTAGACTAGTATGGCAGTCCCCTGGAATTACCTCTGGTAGCAGGACTGGGAAAGACCTTTCTCTGCTTGAGAAAGTGTGTCTGATTTGGTATGAAGGAGCGTCCTGTATAACCCCAGATTTGCTGCTAAGTTTATACTCAGTAAGGGACAGCAGCCCAGTTCTGGGTCTGTAATTAGTGTGTCTGGATAATACGCACTGCATTCACACATTTTAGGTGTATACTTAAAACTTGCTTGGCAATGTGGGGGAACATTCAGATGTGTGATTTCCTCTCTCTCTAGTCTCTAGTTGAAGATGAGAGGCTATGTTATATGTTGGGGTCTGCAACTTATGGCTGTAACGCCAAATGCGATTCAGTACTGAACCAAATATGGCTTTAAAAAAATAAAACATGAAATAAATAAAAAAATAAAAATACAATGAAATGAAAAGAAAAATAAAATGAAATATTTTTTTTTTTAAAAAGTGAAATAAAAAGAAATGTGAAGGTAAATTGAAGGGTAGGTGATATGCTAGATTAGCCAGTATATGAGGGAAATGGTAAGAAAAGTTTTTTTTATGAGACCAAAGGGCTTCTTAGAGAGTCTTTACAGAAAAGGAAATGATAGATGTGATCAGTTGCCATAGTAACTCAAGTGCAAATCATCTTCAAATTTATACCAATACACTAAAACAATTGCACATAGTTTTTCTGTGTATATTCATTACTTATTGTGAAACTTTGTGTGTGCCAGACAAGGGCTCGCAACAACCAGTGTTTGGGCTGCAGAAAATTTATGGATTATTAATCCATAAACATCCATAATCAACATTAAGGATCCCATTCTCCTGGTGGGGGCCAGGGATCCCCTGCTTTCACCTTCCACCTCCTGCCACTACTCACCTGGCTGGCAGGGGCGGGGAGGTGCGGGAACAGGCCTCCCAGGTGCACTCCAGGGGCAGCAAGATAATGTCACTCCCAGGAGTGATGTCATCGCACCACCCCAAGAGTGGTCCCGTGCTTTGCCGCAGGCCGATTTTGACCTCAAATGGGCCCGTTTTGGCCTGTTGAGGCCAAAATCAGCCCATGGCGAAGTGCACATGTCCCCTCGCCCTTGCTGGGGCGTGCATGCAAGAAAGATCACAGGAATGGCAGTACAGTAAGCGCCAGATCCCCCACCTCCCACCAGGAGGCTACAAGAGCCTGGTAACCCTAATCAACACGTCAATTATCAGTAATGTGAAATTGTATAGTTTTCTTATGCTAGCTCTTTGTTGGTCTCATCTTCTGTATTTTGGCATAGTTTGGCCAAATGTTGCCAAGTAGGCCCCCTCTCCTGCTTTAAGGCCTGCCATGAACTGTGTTAAAGTTTCCTGCGTTGCTGTTTCACTGCTACACAAAGATTGCCCTGCACGTGTGTGTTCTGGTGCACGTGTCAGTTTCCTGCCTGCGTGTTAATTACCCTGATGCTGCCATAGACTGTGTTAGTTCCCTGACTCCATGTTTGGTTAACTGCACAAAGGACTCTCTTCCTGGGCAGCCCTGCCCTGACTTATATCTGGACTTCCCAGTGTGTGTTTGGACTTTGTTACAAGTGTGCCCCGTGCCTGCACTGCCATCTGCCACGGACCGTGCCTGTTCCCTGCTTTGGACTGTGTTTTACGTGCTGTTCCCCCTTCCTCCATGGAAGCCTGCCTCATATGGGCCCAAGCCACTGCTAGCAGCCGGGCGCCTGCCGGGGAAACCTCCAGCGAGCCTGGCTAGGCGCTCCCTGGTCAGTTCCCGCCTGGAGCCTCCCGCGGGCCGGTCCCTGAGCCTGCCCTCGCTACCGGGCAGCCTGCAAACCAGCCCCAGCTCTGCCCAGCCGGCATCCATGTTCTCAGGCAGCCAGAAGACCTAGGGAAGAAGACTGCTTTGAGAAGCCATTTCGGCGAAGCGGGCACACCACGTCCGCAGCGAGAGTACCTTGCCCCGCTCTGCATATCTTAGGAGCCGCCCCGGAGAAGGAACTAAGTGCCGACCATCCCAAGCACTTAGAGAATGCATCTCAAAGAAACCTCCGCATTCTAGAGCTGATGACATCAGGACAAGCCCTGTCCGCTGGAACATCCTTTCAGCCCACTCGGATTTCCCCCTCCCTCTTTTGTCCCCTCTTCCTGAGGTGTCACTTATCACAATCTGATTACCAAAGTGGCCCATCCAAGCCATTCAGTAACCCATTAGAACCTTTGTTTTAATCTGTGAGAACCACCAAGTACAGCACCAGCCCCAGGGTACGTTTTGGGGTATTTAAGCCGGTCTCTCAGACCGCATGGTGCGCGTGCCATCCTATCCAGAATCCCTTGCTGTCCGTCTGTGGTCCCAGTGCTGGCATTGGGCCACCTCGCTGTTGTGTCTCTGCTTCGCTTCAGGATTGTGAGTATTCCCCACCATCGTTGGGAACCTGCTAATGCGAAAGTCTCTGCATTTCTTACTCTGTGTTTCTTAGATCTTGTGTGTTCTCTTGTATGTATGTGCCAGTTCAGGCTTACGCCACACTATTAGTAAATACACGTGTTTGAACCTATTTGTAGTCTGCCTCTTTGTCACTAGAGTGTCTGGAATCGGGACCTCCGTAAACATAGGTTAGATCCGCGCTAATTTTAGTTACAGACTGCTAAAGCTAATTTCCCCTTTATAATAAAAAGCAGTTCTGGTAACACAAAATATAAAAGGTTGCAGACCCCACCCAGCATGTGTTATTTCTGAAGGTGCAGATTGGCTTTTGGATTACCCAGATAGTTTTCTCATGTTGATATAAATCAAGCCTCAGTTGGTAGAAGATCTGTTCAAGATGGTCAGAATACAAACTAATCTTGTTGATATTCTTTCATCTTTTACAAGAATAGCTTCAAATAAATAGAATTGAACAGTCTAGCTCATGCTATCAGTTCAAGTATTGGTGAATTCCTTGCAATGCCATTGCAGGACATTAGAATGGTGGCTTTTTTACTTGTGTCAACTTTTGTATGTATATGTATATGTTAAATATAAATTTATTGCTGCCTTTATAGTATGAGCCTAGTATTTATTGGTTTTAAATGCCATTAGTCTGGAAATTAAACAGAACTTTGACCTTTTTATGATGTGATTTACTGCAGGGAGTCTTCAGATTCTATGAACGTCATTTGAGCAGGTTTCAGGTTTTGGCAAGACAAAGAACCCTGTACTAAACCTGACTATAATCCAACAGTTTATTCCTAAATTACATTCAAGTATTTTGAGTTGAAATAAAGCCAGATTACCAGAAGAACTGCAAGTACCAAATGGTGTTGGGGAGGGGGGAATCTTGGAAACCACCACTTTCTAAAGATTCAAATGCTATAATCATCATCGTTGTTGTCATCATTTAGTGAATAGTTTTTGCATTGTCAAAGCACTTTAAATATATCATTTTAATAACCTTTAGAGCAATCATATAATGCAGGTCAGTATTATTAATAGTGACAGCCAAAATACCAAATGCTCAAAGTGTAATTGGATCACAAATTATGAGTAGTATTGACAAAAATTTGAAAAAATCACTTTTTATCAAGAGATCAAAAAAGTGCTTTGATTTTGCTCATACATTTTCTAACCAATTGAGAATTGTAGTGTGTATGCATATGAAGGAAACATATTGCCCAGACATCTGTACAACAGTCCCTTTGTTTCTGGGTACTTCATGCATTATTTCAATGCCATGACCAAATGCACCATATTTACAACTATGGCTTCTTTATGAAGAAAGAGGAAGAAAAAGCAGAAGTTCTGATGGTGTTCACAATGACATTCAGAAAAAGCTCAAGTCAGTTTCGGCAATCAAGGCCCTGTCATCAACATAATAAGAGGTTACATAAACTTAATGAGCATATATAAACTCAAAGTAGATTTCATGTTTTATTGGAAACAGAATTAAAAATATGATTGTAAATCCCTACCTGCAGACTGAAGTGGCACAGCCAATACATTTACCACCTCAGTTGTTTGTAAGAACAAGGCTAGAGGCATCCTCAGAGTGATGATTTTTTACAGGGCTTTTTTTCTGGGGTAAGAAGTGGTGGAAAACAGTTGCCAGCACCTGGGGCAACTCCTGGCAGGAGGTGGCAGCGACCCTGTCATCACATGTGCGTGCACAAAGCACATGTGCACTCCTAGGACCGTGCGATGACATCAATTCTTGGAAGTGATGTCATTGTGCAAGGTGTGGCCCCTTCCAGCTGAAGTGCGGTGAAATGCTTTAAACCCTGGCTTCAGCTGTCAGGCAGGGACTATTGGTGGGGCAGGAAGTTTGTTCATGTGCTCCTATGGAGCACAACGAAGGGGGTTAATAAGTGATTAGTCCTCCAGGGGAACTGATCTCTGTCTGGAGATCGGTGGGCGGGGTGACTGGACATGTGATTAATTTCAAGAGGTGCCAGAACGCCGTTCCACCGTGTTCCAGCTGAAAAAAGCCCTGATTTTTTACCAGAGAATTTACTGAAAAAGGTTGAGTCTTTTCAAGCTTTTCTCCAAGGAAGGTCCCCCCCAAAAAATCAAAACTCAGAGATAATCACTCTCCCTATTGGTTTCCCTTGTAAGCAAATGTACCTTTGCAAAAGGGTCTGGTAATGAATGGCAGACAGAACTTAAGGCAGGAGAATCTTGTCGGGCCCATGATCTCCTGAACATGATCAGAAGTATCCAAGCCAGATAATGAGGCCTCAGCTGACATAACAAGTTCTTTGCCTACCGCCACCACAGCTATGCCTTCCCTGTTACGAATGTAATGGCAGGATGGGAGACGGTGGATGCCATTACCAGTAGCAGAGCCCAAATCTAGAGGAGTTTGGGCTGGTGGTTTTAATGTGTTTCAGATTTCTGATCTGAGCGATTTTATCTTTGGAACCTCTGAATCTGGAAATTTCTCCCGTCGCTGCTTTTTTTCTTTTTGGCAAATCAGAATCCCCCCCCCTCCGCCTTTGTCATCTTCTGTAATTTTATTAGAAGTGTCACAGTTCAGAACTAAGAATTTGGTAACCACCTGTGAATACCACTTTGTGGGGCTAAAGAGGTACTCTTCCCTTGGGTGTCTAATGATATTTTTTGTAAGTAGTAAAGTTTCCAATGGGCTGAATTCTTAAGAAGTCATTATAATCACCTTCCCTGTCTCTTTGTCTAATCGTTCACATCCATCTGTGCTGTGTGTCAAGGCATCTAGCATGTGCTGACGGGTTTATGGATCCCATGAGCCTTGTTTTCCAGTTTGTGTGGAGCTTTCTTGGGGGGGGGGGAGTCTTCCATCAGCTGGCCTGAGCACTTGCTGCTTTCCACACCCTCCTGCAATTCTGTTCCCAAAAGACAAAGCAAAGCTGAAGACAAACAACATTGCTTTCCTCTCCTCCACAGGGTGTCTTGCCAATTGTCAGTCAGTGTGGTCCAGTTGATACAGTACTGGACTTTAACCCGAGTTCAGTTCTTGGCCCAGTCATGAACTCACTGGGTGGCCTTGGACCTGTCCCTAGTTTGTAACTTCCTCCACATCTGGAAAGTGAAAACGATAATTGTCTACCTTGAAAAGTGGTTATGGATGAGGCAAGCATTACCAAGCACATTATACATAATTTGTACTAACATCTTTGACATTTTGGGCTGTTTTGCTGACTGACTACTTCACACATAACAAACACAAAGTCAAGAAAACTAGTGTACATATTTTAATAGCCTTAGTTTAGATGCATGCTAAATGAAAAAAAAAGATGTTTCCTAACAACATACATGACTTGGAAAAGAGGGTGCATATCCTTACATTGTGTATGTATATCCTTATATTGTGTTTTGTAAAGTCTAGGTGTCCAGTTTGCTAACACAGGAGCTGAAGTTCAATTGCAAGGTTTTTGTTTAAGGCTCTTAAACAATGCTGGTTAAAAGTTCATTTGAAGGAGCTCTAATTTAACCTAGCAGCTTTGCAAGGTCAACTCTGATCTATACTCTATGTAAGCCACAAATTACAAACTAATTTAGAATTAGAAATTAGTTTTTTTGTACAACCTGGAAAGTCATAGTATGAGTATTTCAGCTGTGAATGTCTTGTCAGGGCTTCAGTGAGCTTTATTTAGCATATTTCTATACCTCTTCAGATACCTGCTCAAGGCAGCTTACAATATACAGATTTAAATGTAATTTTCAATAAACTTTGAAACTTTGGGAAACATCAGTATTCACATGTGAACACTGATGACCCCAGATGAATTTTAGGAATGCTTAAAAAAATAAAGATACCTAGTTCTGAACTTTTTAGACATACATTTAGGTTTTGTCATCATTTACCAGTCTATGTGAGTTTTCTGACATGGATTACGTTGGTCTTTCCATGTTGAGGAGGAGGTCAGCCAGTATTTTGAGGGCTCTATTTCTCGCATACCCAGGTTCCCGTCAGAGGCAGGGGATTTCCCACCTTTGACCAGGGCCGTATTAACCCATGGCTGGGCCCCCAGGCTTTCAGGTATTTCAGGCCCCCTCCAGCACTTCAATGTTTCACCCCACTACAGCTGACATCCTGACCCTGGTATGGTAGGTACTAGATGGCAGTACATAGCCCTATATCCATTTTGAGGGTCTCCTGAAGTATTCTATTCACATTTAAAAAAATATTTTATTGCGCAAGTAGAACTCTTCAGGAAAGCACAAGAGTATATATATGGATAAATATATATGTACACGTATTGCTGTGGTGCAGAGTGCAAAGTGCCTTTAACCATTGGAGCCCTAGGGCATAGGTAACAGTGTCTCAGCAAAAAAAAAAAAAAAGACCTCCTCCTTGTCCCTGTGGAGTCCCTAAGCTTCAGCCTAGTCAGCCTTATGAATAATATGGCCCTGCCCTTGACTCTTATTTCCTGCTGCTGCTTCAGTGACTGACAGGAGGAAAAAATTGCTGTTGGGTGATGGTGTGATGATACTACCAGGGGAAATCTAGAAGTGACACCAGTCTACTCTAGGAATTACCAGTTTTACTATACAGTTTACCATATAGATTCCAAAAGTGGACTGACAGCACTTCTGGAATTTCCCTGGTTGGGGTGGGGGATCCTCTGCCCCTGGAAAGGGGCTTCCTGCCACCACTCTGTTGGCTGATGGGGTGGTGAAAATAGGGGGGGATATCATCCATGTCCTAACGTGCTGACATCACTCCCTAAATGCTAGATTGTTGCTGGCATCCCATAATGATCCATTGACATCACTTCCAGTTACATAGGGAATGACATCAGTGTGTCATGACTCATGACACTGAAATCCCATTCCCACCATTTTTCCCCCTTGCCAGATAGCTTTGCCTTTCCACAATGAGAAAAGTCCCCCACTGCTTGGCAGTTGCTAGGGGCGAACTGGCAACCCTTCTTGAAAGTGACATCATGTTGTTTCCCAATGGTACCCCCTGCCTCCCAGACTCTGGCCTGTTGCAACCTTAATTGTCTACCTCATGGAGAAGGAACCCCATAGAACTTCCACCAATGAGTTCCTATTAAACTGGTCTGGAAAAAGGCGAAAAGGATAAATACTGTTGAAATCAGTGGCTTTTCCATGTTATGTGCCAATCTTGGGAGTCTTCCAAAAAAACATTCAAAACAGAGGCCCTTGTGTCCAGTCAGACAGAGGGTCTTCTAGCTGTCCTGCTGTGGTTCTCCTCAGTCCTCTCTCTGTCAAACTGAAGCTTTCAATTTTCCCCAACTCATAATATTCAGTAACTTCCTATCTCAGAATCCAATTAGTCCTCCTTCTCCTCTCTGTATATTTGCGTGTGGCTTGCATTACCATTTACTAAATATGTTATGACATACTATTTACATTAGTCCAGAGCCCGGAGACCTTTGGAGACCTTTGTGGCTTCCGGGCTCTAGGAATTTGACAGATGAGTCTGTGCTGCATACCTATGTGGGCTGCCAAGAGTGGAAAGATTTACTTTATTTGCCTGAACATTTTCACAGGAACAGAACATGTTAGGTAATATTACAAGAGCTTTATTTAGACCACTGAATTCACAGGGGCTGTGTTGAGAGTTACAGTTTGTATGTCACTGGTAGTGACATTTCTGTGTGAGAAGGGTGGAGTGGATTTATTGAAAGCTGAAAGGCAGAATTTTTGCAAACCAGAAAGCCAAATTCTGCAAGTTTGCAGCAAGCAGGTTATACATACACTGGTTAATGGCTGCAATGAATCAGCCACATAATGTATAAACTCTAATGTACTTGTATTGGACAGAGTGGCTTACTTCATCCCTTGGCGGATTCTTAGGATTGCATGTTTCCATCTCCCTTGTGGGTGATGAGAGTTACTTGCTTTATTATATTTTCGTCCTACTTTTCTTCCAAATTGGTTTCCAAAGCTACTCATGGGACTAAAAAACCCAATACCAATGTCATTCAATACAAACAATCCATGAAAGGGGGATTCACAATTAAGCTGCATCAAGCACAGCAGAGGAATGCCTGGTTGTTCCCTGCCCTCTGCTCGATGTCCTGTCGAAATATTCTAATTTGCAGCAAACTCTGTCCAATTAACATCTGATAAAACATGAGAGACGCATTTTAGCATTTTTGGAGACATCAAAATGCAGTTTTCTGACTGGATTGACAGACAACAGTAGCTGCTCAATAATGTGTAATCCAAGGACATACCCTATGCATGGAAGTACCCAGTCTTCACTGCTATAGGACAGCTCATTTGGGTGCATCGGTCAAATAGACCACCACATAAAAGGATCAGAATTGCAATATAATGGAATATTCCAAGGTAGGGTTGCCAACTTTGGCTTGGGAAATTCCTGAAGATCTGGGGGTGGTGCCTGGGGAGGGTGGAGTATGGGTAGGGGAGGGAGTTCAGCAGGGATGTGATGCCCTAGAGTACACCTTCCAAAGCTATCATTTCCCCCAGGGAAACCTCTGAAGCCAATAAACTGAAATTCTGGGGAAACTACAAGCTCCACCTAGAAGTTGGTAGCCTTAGTACAGGAGGGCATGTTTATCAAGGGTTAGAATTATTGCATTGTTGCATTGTTTATTATATGTATTATTTTGCTTTTATTGCACTGCCTTGTACCTTTGATGTTTATATTATGTTGTGCCTTAGAAAGTTTCCTGTTTCTATTGTTTCCTAATTTCTTTAATTCTAGTAATTCTGTAATTCTAGTCCTACTACATTGTTACTTGAAGTTCTGTGCTAATTGAATTGTTTTATATGTTTTGTAATTTGCCATGAGTTTCAGTGAGAAAGGTGGGCTACAAATGAAGTTAATCAATTGAGTAATTAATTAATGTGGAAGTGTAAGCTCCATGCTGGTCACCCTTTTTGATAAATACTAGATAGGAATTTTTCCTGGTTCTCCTGTATCTATTTAACGTTGGTTTTCTAATCTTCAGTTGCCTTTGGTATGGATTGTATGATGTGTAAAAGACAAAGGACTTTGATTGGTTTGTGTACTCAGTAGAGGAAGAAATTATTGCAAGAACTTTTGAAAGGATGGATTATAAATAAGGGGAGATTTGAGAGGACAACTTGAATTGCGGATGTCTGCAAGACCTTTCTGGCTCAGAGCTTCAGGCTGAGGAACAGGAGAGGGGCTGCCTCAGAGGTAGAAAACAGTGTTTGCTTTACAATTTTCAGGCTTTGAGCCATGGTTGTTCAAAACTTACACTTGCTCCTTGGGTGTGGGGGAGGGGGGAGCAAGATAATGCTGCACTGGCTTAACACAGTCTGGACCTGGTCTATACGGGGAGAATAAGGTGATATGAAGTGGCTGAGTGCTGAAAGGTTAGAATGTGAATATTCCTGTCTATAGGTTGAGATGGTACATCCCTTTCTATTACCACAGAATTCACCCCCGTCATTCAGCTGTGTGTTTAGACCAGGCCTCGGAGGACATGCATTCTAATTTCAAATGGTGGGCTTAGTACTGATGTACATTTCAGCTTCATTGAATGTTATATTTCATGTAATATCTGCAATAGAGTATAATAGAAACAGAATCATAGAGTTGGAAGGGACCTCCAGGCTCATCTTGTCCAACCCCCTGCCCAATGCAGGAAATTCACAATTACCTCCCTTCCCTGCCTCATTGACCCCTTCTCCATGCCCAGAAGATGGAAAAAACACCTCCAGGATCCCTAGCCAAACTGGCCTGGGGAAAATTGCCTCATTAACTCAGAGTGGCGAGTGGCATTACCCTGAGCATGTAAGAAGGGGCCACGAGAACAAAGCACTGATGTAACCCTTATTGCCTTCCCTCTCATGATCTGCCTAGATTCAACATTGCTTTCAGATGGCCATCTAGCCTTTGCTGAAAAACCTCCAAAGAAGGAGGACCCACCACCTCCCAAAGAAGCCTGTTCCACTGAAGGATCACTTTAACTGTCGGGAAATTCTTCCTAATGTTTAGCCAAAAACTCTTTTGATTTAATTTCAACCTGTAGGTTCAGGTCTGACCTTCAACTCTTGGTTCTGGTCTGATCTAGTATATTGGCAGGGAGTAATTTATCAGGGTGAGGGGCCAATAGCAAGGAGCCAGGCTTTCCTTTCCTTTCACTCCAATGGGGACTCAAAGCCACTTGGATTGTTTTCCTCTCCCCCAATTTCTTGCTTGGCTTGAGAGATTTCACTATTCATACTGCCAATATTCATACATCATATCTTTGAGGTACAAACACAGGTCCTTCCCCTGACCAACTTGGTGCCATTTTCTGCCTCCACCATCTCCACCTCTCATTTGCCAGGTCACAGCGCCATCCTTCAAGTCTTGCCAAGAACCAAAGTGGGGGCAGGGGGCAGTGGGGTTCTTCCCTCCCATGTGTGTGTGAACTCCTGTGCTCCTCTGTTGTGGTAGAAGATGATATCATTTTCTGGCATAAGAAGGGAGTGTGGGAGCACATGCTAGCACTTTTCTTTCCCCCGTGCCAGCCAGGAGAGCAGGGCCAGTAGGCGGCAGGTGGGGGTGGTGGGGTGGTAACCCTACCTTCAGCTCCCAAACTCCATCCTTGAGCATCAGGAGATCTGGCGACCCAAGTAGCTGAGGACAAATAAATGTAGAAGAAGTGGGCGGTGTGTAGGGACATTGAAGTTAGGGCTAGTATCAGTAGGCCAGGGAGCCATGAAGAGCAAATGAGAGCTGATCTCTGTGGCAGCAAGTGGTAGAATTCTGTACTGTATTAGTGTACATTGCAGGTGAGGAGGGTGTTGTATTTCTGAATATTTACCTGTGTAAAGCCAGCTTCCAGCATCAGAGAGAGAGAGAGAGAGAGAGAGAGAGAGAGAGAGAGAGAGAGAGGTTAGTTAGTGAACTAAGGGGAGTATTTTACATGGGCGAAGTATTCAGAATTAAGAAAAACTGCAGGTGGAAGTTATCAATCTGGAATTTTGCTACATTATCCTGTATATATAGATCAGCTGTGAATCTTTACCATTTGCCACAGGAAACTGTTCCAAAAACCTCCAGTAAAACCATTTAGCAAAACTTCTTTGTGATTTTTGAAGCTCATTTCCATACCAAATGCCCTGATTTGTAGGGAATCAGAGTTCCTGTTTATAAGGCGCTTCGTCTGAAAGTTATTTGGTTTAGTCATTGCTCTGTCAAAGTCTGTTTAAATCAATTCTAAGATGACTGGTACTGTGAAAATGAAGCTTGAAAATGAGTTGCACAGCATATATCCAACCCTGCAACATTTACAGTTATTTCATCTAAGCATTAATCTCCCACCTGCCTCACAGAGGAACAGTTCCAGGTATGGTATTTTAGTGCCCTCCATAGCCATTGGCTAGTAACAGAAGTAAAATAAATTAAGCAAAGCAAGCCAGTGCCCTTCCTTTGGTCAATTTACATAGATAGGAAACACTACCTTTTCCTTCAGTGCAAAATTTTTACTTTGAAAAATAAAAGAACACAGAGATCACATAGCTTTGTGGTTTGCTGAGAGTGCTTTCCAGATATACCTTTGTATTTTTGTCATAGCCAAAGAAATTACTTCAGGGCTGCACAAAATAAATGTGCGTTACTAAATAAATCACATGATTTTACAAGGTGATAGTGTGTGGAATGCATACTAAAAACAGTAGAGAGCAATTCTGTATAAGCCAGTCCATTGTCTATTAGGCTATATGGCCTTATTCTGTGATTGTTTACTTGTGAGTAAATCCCATTTCTTCCCAGGTAAGCAGGCACCTAATTGCAGCCTACAGTGAACTCTGTGCCTGTTTAATTGGAAGCATCGTTATGAAATGTTGACAGGCTGAAATTTCATAGCTCGCAGGCAAAAGCCCTTGAACTGAAATGACTCACAGAATCGCAGGCCGTGAAACTGAGACTCCAGATATGGTTTCCGTAATCTGTACAATTAGAAGCTCGTGATCTTGACTGGTGATTTTGTGAGTCTGAGGGCGAAGTAGAAATATTTATAAATGATTAGTTTAATTTGGCGGATGCATTCATTAGAGAAGACCACAAGCAGCTGGGAAATGGACGAGGGCTGCGAGCAGTGAACAAGCGAGAAAAGGGAGCTCATAAAAGGAGGGAGACTGAACGGCAGCCAAAGGGGGCAGTTAATCCTCAGCCAATGGAGAGGTGCCAGGCAAGAGCCAAGCTTTGCATCCTTCCCCCCCCCCATGTCATTCTCTTCTGGGGCCCATCAAGCAACTGCCCTTCTGTATTAATCTAAGGAAGGAATAAAAAAGTTTGCTTAATTAAAACTCCGTCTTTTCTTCACAATTGTAGTAGAAAAACAGCCACACTCTCCTCACTCAGGAGGAGGGCTGGGAGCGCCTGATTGTCTAGTTCACTCAAGTGGATGTTGATCACAGTCCATAAAGGTCCCAGCTAGGGTAGCCAACCTCCCGGTGGGGCCTGGAAGTCTCCCAGAATTACAAATGATCTCCAGACAACACAGATCACTTCATCCAGAGAAAATGGCTGCTTTGTAGGGTGGACTCTATGGCAGGAATTTTCCAACCTCGAGTTCTCAACCCCGGCTCCAGCAAAATCAGCGGCTTTTGTTGGACAGGCAGAGGGATGAAGCTGGGGGAGAGTTTATTGACAAACCCTTTTCTTACAATGTCTCTCCTCACCAAAATGAATCTAACAAAACATTCTTTATGGCAAATGTTTCAAGCAAGATGGGTGAAAGAAAAAGTAATTCATTTTGCAGAAATTGAAAAGCATTCTAGTAACATTTTTAAAAAGCGTGTTAAAGTCCTCTGACTTGACTGATGGTTGACTTAAAAAGTGAACACTTGAAATGATCAGTTTCCTTTTCTTCATTATAGACTACAAAAGGATGCCTGAAACCACTATCGTCAATGACGATTACAGGTGTTGGCCATCCTATCATCACAAGGGATGTCTTCTCTCTGTGTTTGACGTTACTGAGGCCATGGAAGTCTGCGAGAGCCATTCCCAGTGCAGAGCTTTTGTTCTGACCAACCAAACAACATGGACAGGTAATAAATGCTACCAAGCTAAAGTTACTAACATGCTCACCAAATGGTGGGAATATATGAAATCAGCATCTTGCCTTTGCTTTTTGTTCAAAGATTGGAATTTTGAAAATACAAAGGGGTAAAGGACCAGTGTAACTGCTGCTGCTGTTACATTTCCTCTAGCTCTGTAATGCAAGAACTTTTCCTGATACGTTTTCCATACGGAACTTGGAGGATGAGGGTAGGGAAGTTAACAGGCTCCCCAAACCCTGTACCTTTCTCTCTCAGCTTTCTGATGGTGACTGTCATACCAGTCCTACCTGTGCCAGCAAAATAATTCAGGAAAAGGCGATACCTCAGACTCGTTTGCAAATGTATGTGTTTGTTTACTCACTTCTTCTATATCCTGCCTTTCTCCCCACTGGGGACCCAAAGCAGCTTACATCATTCTCCCTTCCTCCATTTAATCCTATCAACAATGTTGACAGCACTAGTACCTTATTAAATTGGCCAGTCAAGTAAGAGCAGAGCCACAGATACACAATACCTCCCCCACTCCCAACTTAGCCAACCTTTCCAGAAGGATACCATGGTTGATATTGAAGACCACCAAGAGGTCTGGGAGAATCAATAGGGAAACATGACCCCCTGACAGATGGGTGCCACCAGAAGGTCTTATTGCTAGAAGACAGTTTCTTCCAAAACAGAAATGACTGCAGGGTTTGGGTATAGAATGGGAGGGAACCATGATCTTTAATTGTCTTTTTCATCAGGTTTGGCACAAGGAGGACATTAGTTTGTGTAGTGGGGAGTCCTTCAGTCTCACCCCCCCCCCCCCAAGAACATTTTAATCTGGTGACTATCTTACTGGAAAGGTCTGAAAGTCACTATTTTACTCATGCAGAAATAGGCAGATGCCACATCTGGCTTATGAGCTTTAGGGCCAAGCTACAAGTGACGAATGACACAGGATGGACCCTTGTCAGCTTCCCTCAAGTTTTGATGGGAAATGTAGGCATCCTGGTCTTGCAGCTTGGTTCTCCGACTGCTGTCCAATGAACTTTTGAACTGTCACTTGTCCAACATTCTGCCAAGCTGCCTACATTTCCCATCAAAACTTGAAGGAAGCTGACAAGTGTCCAACCTGTGTCATTCGTCACTTGTAGTTTGGCCCTTAGATTCCCAACCTCTTCATTTAGCTGAAGCAGCTGGCAGAGCTGTGCAAAAGTACAGTGACCGAAGTGGCCATTGTTTTCTTTAAAAAGCACAGAAGCTATAAAAGAACTAAATGCCACATGAGACACTGCTAGCTAGAATTCTGAGCACAACATTCTTTTTGGACTGTGTACTGAAGTGAGCTCACCTGACCTGTAGCCATTGTATGAACAGATTGTAATGCTGTAATCTTCAGAATTGTGCAAAGAGAAAATAATGATATCCAAGAGTTTTGTTGCCAGGCTGAAACTTACAAAAGCAAATCAAACTTTCCCCCTTCTTCTGCCTCTCATAATCTAGGATGAGTATGTTGGATGTGTTTTGTACCAATCAGAACAGAATATCCTTTGACTGGGTTGCTATTCTTCACTAACTCAGTGGCTGTACCCATGATGGATGCAAGAGCAGAGTTCAGCCTTGCTGTCAGCAGACCATATATTTAAAATTAGATCTACCCTGGTCAGATAGAAAGTCCTTGAGGGACAATTGATTATAGAGCTGTTTTCCTCTGGCTTACACCACAGTCTTTGCCAACAGGCACTTTTCTCTGTGAGCGTCTGTCTGTGGGGACGACAGTGGCAGGCATGGTACGGATTCAGCTCCTCTCATGTCAGTTCCTAGGTTCTATAGAGCCATGAAAAATATAAAAGCACTCTTAGCTACATTTAGAGCACAGATGGTGGTAGTGCTCATAAGAGGCAGGATATGGCTGAAGTTGCTGTTTAGTCAGAAGGTAGAGGAAGGTCAAGCAGCTGCAGAAGTGATCCCATGGAATACATTCCAGTGCCTTCCCTTTATCGGTCGTGGCGAGTGCCATAGAGATTAGCATGTGTGTGCTGGGAGACCGCTTCCAGCTGGATGAAATGTGAGCAGGATCCTCCTTTGATGACTAGGAGGCCACAGTGCGCTGCTTCAGCACTAGGAGATAATAACAAATGCAACCTGTCTTGAAGGGCAGCCCGAAATGACCTCAGGGAACTTTGGGGGAATGTATGCCGTAGGCGTCATGTGCTCAGTGTCCTGGTATGTTGGTTATGCAATCCTAAGCAGAGTTACTCCAATCTAAGCCTGTTGATTTCAATGAGCTTAGGATGGCGTAACTCTGCTTAAGATTGCACTGTGGGTGCATTTTTTTGTTCTGAATGTTTATTCATTTCTTTCACAGCCTAGAATAGCAAAGCAATTTATAAGAAATGATAAACAATCAATCAATTATAATGATATCCATCAATTATAACTGCAATAATACAAGTTAGAACATAAGAAAAAAATCTCTTAAATGTTTAAAAACAAGCATAACAATTGCTCAGTCTACATGCTGTAACATGATTCCCAGTTGGGAACAGGCTGGGTTGGCATTTTAAATGGTGAGTGAATCATCTTTTTTTAAAATAATGAATTTCAGTTTGTCACGCCCTCTCTCTCTCCCTCTCTCTCTCTCTCTCTCTTTGTGTGTGTGTGTGTGTGTGTGTGTGCGCGCGTGTGTATGTGAAGACAATTTCAATCAGGGAAATGGTGCAGAGGGAAAGAGTTAATCCACACACCAGAGACAGTATAGCTCCAATCCATATTGTCCTTCTCACTAGGGGTGTGCACCCCGAAAATATTCAGAAATATATTCAGAAATACCCAGCACCCGAAGTGGCAAGCTGCTTTGGGTTTGGGTATTTGAATCACTTCGGAATGCTCTGTAAAGATTCGGAGCATTCCAGAGTGATTTAGGGGACTGGGATTTCTCCCAGCAGCATGGGTAAAGCTATCTTTGGCAGGCAATGTCACTTTCAACCACAGCTTCAGCTCTTCATTTGATGAGTTCAATTGAAACTTAATTATTTTTGCTGTCCAATAGAATTCTTTTGTTGTTTGGGCAGCAAGGCAGCCTGTAAATAAAAAAAAAAGCCCCAATAAAATGAATGTAACATATATGTTCATCCTTGGTACCAAGTGGCAATAGCATGGCAACACTAATTCTGTTTCATAAATCTGATGATTCTGCCTTATCCCTAATGGATTAGGGTAGGTAACAGTTTCTTAATTAGTTCAATTAAGAGTGATTAAGCCCTTATCACACTCTGTCCTTCCCTATCCCAGCTACTTAAATCCAAAATAAATACAGCTAATTTGTACCACTTCCTGAAGATGCCTAGATCTGGACTTCAGTGAGTCAATGAGGGAAGAGAATCCAAAAGTTGAAGAGTGACCACTGAGAATATCTTTGTCATTCTTACCTGGTGCATAAATGGTAAATGTAAAGGACACTTCTGGATGACTTTAGAGAGTATTCTTAGGGCAATGCTGTACTCCTCAGTTCTGCTAACTGTGTCCCCTTGCCCCCCTTATTTCTTGTTGTCTTCTGTATAGGTCGGCAGCTTGTCTACTTCAAGATGGGATCCACTGTCATTATGTCTGACCATGACAAGACAACATATGTGAAAGTGGTGAACTGAAAGAGAAAGCGACCGACAGTTCAGTCCTGTACAAGTTTACTCAGAAGTAACTCCAATGAAGTTCGATCGGGCGTACTCCCCAGGATGTGTGTGTAGGATTGCAGCCCTAGTCCAGCTATTAAATAATGGTGGCAGTTTGCGTATATGGTGGCAGTTGGATCCAAGGAAACTGAGAATGGAGAGGGTATTGCACTAATTCTCATGTATGGAGTGTGAAACCAAACTTTAAAGAAGAGACCTGTATGACCAGGACGAATGTGCAATAGGATGACATTTTTAAAATGTGATTTTTTGAAAAAGAAGCAGAATGAAATCCAAAATGTGATACACTGTGTGGCTATCCATAGGTTGTTAGAAAGCAAAGGTCAGCCTTAGGTTGCTTTTCCTGTTAAGATTATAAATGTTAAGGGTTTTTTTGCATAGGATTGGGCCGGAAATTCTTCTTTTTCCTAGGAAGTTTGACAGCTCTGCTCAAATACTAATTTATGTGGGCAAGTACAATCACAGCAGCATTGAAAAATCTCATGAGTTCCAAAGCTAAAGGTCAAACCTCTTGGAAGACAATCAACACTCATGTTTTGTTGTACCAAATATACATGGCCAAAAATTGATATGTTCCTTGTCCAGTGAGTTAATATAGAATTGACAGATTCAATGTGTAGCAAACTTTCCATTTACTGTAAACTAGCACAACACCCATCACTGTAATGAATGGCGAGTGGTATATTGCTGAGACCTCGGGTTGGCTCACTGAGTCAAACAATTCTATATGGCACCTATCATAATAAGTATGCATCAACAGAGCCATTAATAAGAAGGGACAGCACAATTTTCCAGGTGTATCTCACAGCAGAAGGTTACACAGTTATTTTACTGATTCTTTGAAACTGCTGCTTTCAAGCTTTAGGAACAAATGACCTTAGCAGCAGCAGATGAACCCAAGCCTTAATAATGCAACAGAAACAGCAAAACCTTTTACAGGTGATGTGTGTCTAGATAATATGCTTTCAGTGAAAGCAAGTGAGAATATGTTGAAAGTGACAATTGTCATAATGTTTTCTAGTTTGTACATTCAGAAACTTTTGTACTTTTGTTTTTAAATTTATTTTTGTAAGAAAATAAAATCAAATGGATGAACTTGTTTTTATAGTTGCACCATTTTCTTTTTTCTGCTGCTTTAAAAAATCTGAGCTTATTTATTCTGTGCACTCTTTAAATGAAATTCTTCTGTAACTAGAATCGTTGATAGAATCTCTAACTGGTTCTCCACATTGATATGCTTATACATTTATCTATTTATTGCTTGCTTTATCAATGTGTTCCAAGGTGGTTCAGAGTTTGAAAATTAAATGCATGAACAAGTGGTTGTATAAAAAATATCAACCACTACAAAGTACTATAAAGGGTTTTTCAGACTGTGTTTTAGGTGGATTCTATATTGTAGAGGCTACCACTTAAAGGACCATGCTGTTCTCTCCCTTCCCCCCACCCCCCAATTTGATATAAATGATACAAGGTCCTGAGACAATGCCACGGGATGTCTCCCATATTTAGCACCTGGCCAATTTTGGCCCCAAACAGGCTGATTCTTTAAGAATTGTGCCATTGTGAAGTGCAGGAGCACTCCCACAGCCTGCACAATGACGTCGTAATAAATAAATGAGCATTCTAGTACAAAATTAATGAGTAATTAATGTAAATGAGCAATGACTTCCTCCCAAAAGGACCAAATAACTGGACATGTCCAAAGCATATGAGCCCACTTGCGGGGAGAGTGGAACATAAATTGAATTAAATAATAAATAAATAATAATATGCTGAAGTGATACATCTTGTCGATTACAATGCCAACAACTGGACATAACAGTGCAGTGAATTTTTTTTTAAAAAAACACATTTCTGCTTTATGAAAGTGTCTGGCTGCTGCCTGTGTTTCCCTAAACTTGGTAGTTGTGTTCCTATGATCCAGGTCAGCGTGTCCATTGAGGTGGAGCCGGCAGCCACCTTGAGCACAGTTCTCTGAAGGAGGTGCTGTGGCCCATGCCAGCCCCTGATGACCCCCCGGCCCAATCTGGCACCAGCACCGTGGGCCGCGCAGTGCAGAAGCAACCAGGCTGTGCCTGTTGCTACATGTGCTTGTGCCCCTGGCCCGACCCGGCGGCAGCGCCACAGGATGCGTGGCGCAGAAGCAATCAGGCTGTTGCTTTGTGCACTTGCGCCACCAGCTCGACCCGCGGGATGCACGGCGCAGAAGCATTCAGGCTGTGCCTATTGCTTCGTGCACTTGGTGGGTATTGGACATTGGGAAGGTCAGTTTGTAGCCCCTCAAAGTAGCTGCTAGCAGACACTCCCAGTTTTGCCACTGTGAAGAGAATATGACAGGAAAGGGGGGACCCATGGATCATGCCTTTGCTGGGTTCAGTCTCTCTGAAACTTTGGGGGTCTTTAGAGGACAGTGAGGACTAGGTCCCCTGCAAATTTGGTGGGTGTTGTACATTGGGAAGGTCAGTTTGTGATTCAAGTTTTGTGATTTTCATTTTTCCTACATTTCTTACGTTTTTAAAAATTGGTTAGCGGGGAGGCGCAAGTAGGTATCTCGCCTCAGGCGCCAGAAACCCTGGCACTGGCCCTGCCTATGATGAGGGGCAAATCCTTCCTTTCAAAGCTCAGGATAGCCACTTCCAAAAAGCTCATAAAAAACATTGTAGAGCTCGTCTCAGGCTTCAAAATTAAGAGCAAAATGTTTCCAATAAAGGCCTTCATCTCAGCATCAGATTTCTTGACACAGTGGAGAGACCTGCTGGAACTGTGACTGGCATTTCACTTGATGCCCTCTGCCTCCAAGCACCTGTTGTTCTTCAGAAGCTGCTATGTTTTTGACTAGAGTAGACCATGCAGACTAAATTACCATGATCCTTTAAATTTGGTCCTCGATCTATTGTGACTTGACACTGGGCCATAATGTTGTTACATGCCATACCAAAAACATGATATAGCACTGGCAGAGAGATGTTGGGGGTTGCTGCCATACCATCCATATGGGGTTAGTGATATGTTTCACTCAGCTAAACCAGTGATTCCTCTCCTTCCTAAAACAGTTCACCACAGTGAGATTGGGAGCAGGGGGCAGGTCCTTTGGTTTTGATAATGGGATGTTTAAAGAATAAGGCATGATGCTCTCTGTATTCTCTATTTTTTTTACCAAAAAGGGTGGGAGACCTACTCTCCATTTCCAAATAAAAGCAATTACCCAGAGGTGATGGATGAAGGACAAGAAATTAAACTGAAGCAAAAGCCACAATCTCATGAAATGGGGAAGCCCAGTCTTTAACCAGATGGTTCCACATGGAATAGTGATCTGGAAGTGTGCACAGTGCATGGAAGTGTGCACAGTGCACAGCCTGCTTTCTTCACTCATTTAACATTGCATTAACAGTTTTTAACTGGGCCTAGAAAAGACAAAGAAGTCTTTTCTGGGCAAGATAAAGCATCTCCTGGTGCTTCTTGACCCAATATCTTAGGATGACTTCTGCAGTCACAGTTGGCTATGGAGGCACCTAAGTGAAGGATGGCAGCAGAATGGTACTGAATGGGCAACCTGGTCCATACGTGCCTGAGTCCTCCTCAGCGAGGCTCTCCTTTAACAATTATTATTTCATGCATAACATGAGCCTTTGTGGCAGTTGGGAACTTGGAGGCTGGGGAAGACCCCTCCTTCCTCAATCCCACGCGTGCACCTGCATGGACATTGGTTGCTTGCCAGCATTTCCTTGCACAGAAAGAGAGGAATGGATGGATCTTTTGGTTTCCTTCAAAGAAAGGGATGTAGAGGGAAGTTGGCCCTCTCTTTTCTCCATCTTTTACTAGTAAAAGTTAGAGACTGGACACTCAATCTTTCTTCCTGACGAAAACCGATAACTCAGAGTTGGATACAGAAGGAGAAGGTGCTGATGTTAAATTAAAGGCAAAGCAAAATTTGATGGAAAGCAGAAAACTCTAACCAGATTGGTCCTCCCACATGCAATGCTGGAAAGATTGCTGAGACCTCCCTAAAGCCCTTCTCTCCTATTCTTTAACCAAGGATTAACAATTTTCATCAGACGTGCCCAGAAAAGACAGAAGTCCTTCCGAGCAGTGTAAAGTTCCTCCTGATGCTCCTTGACACATTATCTTCGGATGACTTTTTTAGTCACAGTGGTGGTACCTAAGCAAATAAAAGCAGCGGAAGGCTACTGAATGGGCAGCCTGGCCCACACACGCCTGGGTCCTCTGTGGTGTGGCTCTCCTTTAATTGTTTATTTTTTCCAGTTTTCAGGCTAGCCTGTGTAACATGAGCCTATGCAGCAGCTGGGGACTTTGAGGCTGGAGGAGACCCCTCCCTCCTCAAACCTGCATATGCACACCTGCATGGACATTAGTTGCCGCCAGCCTTTCCTTGCATTGCGTCTAAAAGAGCACAGGAAGGGATTGGCGAGGTGATGATGATGATGCCATGCTGTCTTCTACTCCCCTTCCCAGTGCAAATAAATCCTTTTGCAAATTAGAGCCTCTCAATGCCAGCGCCATTGCCCAGGAGGCGCTGAAGACAAAATGCACTCATGCACAATGCACACATTCCCTGTCCCACCAATGGAGTTATGCTATGCTAGGACTCAGTCTCTCCCCTTGAGATCTGATTGGTTGTTTGACATTAAGGAAAACAGTTACAGATGCTGGTGCTTGCCACTGCCAGCCAAGTACCTGCCTGCCTCTGCTGCCACTGCGTGGTAAGAACTGAAATGAAACACACTAACTTTTTGGTGGGGGAATCATTACAGCTCTGTTTCATGAATTTGTTTCACTGTTCTGGAAGCCACGGTTATCTGTCTGCTACTTAAAAAAGCCATCCCTAGATGTGGCCAACTATCGCCCAGCCTCTAATCTACCCTTTCTGGGCAAAGTGATTGGGAGAACAGTAGCTGACCAACTCCAGATCTTCTTGGATAACTCTAGCACTCTGGACCATTTCCAGTCAGGTTTCAGACCAGCGCATAGGACAGAGGCAGCGCTAGTAGCATTAGTGGATGATGTCCATCTGAATATGGACAAAGGCCATGCCTCCTTATTGCTTCTATTGGATCTGTCTGTAGCCTTTGATACAGTAGACCATGCCATTATGTTGAGGCATTTGGAAACAGAAGTGGGCATCAAAGGATGTGCCCTGGACTGGTTTAAATAATTTCTCTTGGAATGGACTTAAAGGGTTGCCTTTGGAGATCAACTATCTCCAGAATGGGAACTATCTTGCGGAGTTCCGCAGGGCGCAATCTTATCTCCCATGTTATTCAACCTCTACGTAAAGCCTTTAGGAGAACTTATTCACAGCTATGCAGTTGGATATCATCAATATGCAGATGACACCCAACTCTATATCTTGCTATCCAGGTCCCCACAGAATGCAGTAGAAATCTTAAATCGCTGCCTGACAGCTGTGGTGAAATGGTTGAAAAACAACAAATTGAAATTGAACCCAGACAAGACTGAAGTGATGCTTGTTGGGAAGGCAGAAATCCTGAGGGACATTGTACTCCCCACTTTCAATGGAGTTTGTCTGAACCTTGCAGACTCGGTTAAGAGCCTAGGGGTTATACTGGATCCAGCATTGTTACTAGAAAAAACAAGTTAAGGCAGTGGCAAAAAATGCCTAGAAGATGGTTTCTTATTTTGACACAACTGACCTGGCACTTGGATCCATGCTATGGTAGGATCAAGGCTTGACTACTGTAATGCTCTATACATAGGTCTCCCATCTAAGTTAACTAGGAGGCTCCAATTAGTGCAAAATGCTGCAGCTCGATTGTTATCCAGAGTGAGCAGGAGCATGAACATCACTCCCATCCTACAGTCACTTCACTGGCTACCCATCAGTTACTGCGCTCAGTTCAAGGTATTAGTTATTACATACAACGTTTTTCATGGCTTTGGTCCGGCATACCTACAGGACCGACTCTCTCCCTATGTTCCTCTACGGCAGCTTTGCTCATCTGAACAGGGTCTCCTACAGGTGCCAGGCTACACACAGGTGAAGTCACCAGCAGCCTGTACACGGGCTTTCTCTGTGGTGGCCCCTATCCTATGGAATGACCTGCCTGAGGAAGTCAGAAGAGCCCCCACTCTCCTGGCTTTTCGTAAATGTTGCAAAACCAAACTATTCAAAATGGACAAAATCAACAGCTACCTGAACATATGCATTCTATAACAACAACAACAACATGCGATTTATATACTGCCCTTCAGGATGACTTAACACTCACTCAGAGTGGTTTACAAAGTATGTTATTATTATCCCCACAACAAAACACCCAGTTAGGTGGGTGGGGATGAGAGAGCTAGAAGCTGTGACTGACCCAAGCTCACCCATCTGGCTTCAAGTGGATGAGTAAGGAATCAAACCCAGTTCTCCAGATTACAGTCCTGCGCTCTTAACCACTACACCAAACTGGATCTCTGTGTTGTAGCCTTCACCTTATAGCCTCTTTGACAAGGCGAGGAAGCCTCCCATTCTCATAGCATTCTGCAAACTATGCAAAACTGATTTATCCAGGAGGGCATTTTTACACACGTAATAAGGCTATGTTACAATGAAATGGTTCTGAGAGATGCTTGGTAGAGGGATAGGGACTATATTCTATACTACTCTATATAGTATGTACTATTTGTTGCTGTATGTATGATTCTACTATGTAATTTCTGCATTAGCATGTTGTGTCAATACTTATGCTTTGTTTCAGTTCTGTTTTCAGATTTCTGCAGTCTTAATTCTATAACATTGCTTAGTGGATGCCCAATCTTGTTGATTATATTGACTTACACTGTGTAATCCTCTTTGAGTCTCAGCAAGAAAGGCAAAATACAAATAACATAAATAAATAAAAAATAAGTATGAACCCAAGTTTGTTCTCCGTGTTTCTATTTGTGAACCTTTTGAGGTAGCTGGGTGGCCACTGTGAAAAACAGGATGCTGAATGAGATGGCTCAATGGGCTAATGCAGCAGGGGTCTTATCCTCTTAAATTTTGAGAGGGTCCATAATCCAGTAAATATCTTTAAGGGTGGTAATAAATATATTGTTAAATAGTACATTTGGTGAGTACTATAAACATATCTTTAATTTATTGAAACTCCAGTTTAAGTTACTTTCTGTGGACATCAAAGATTCAAAGTTGTTCATAGGAAAGGAAGGCACAAATGTAATCTAGAAAGATCAGTTCAGTTGAATTCTTCTAGGCATGAAGCAATATGCAGATAGAATTTCCTTGTGGCAAACTATTTTTATTATTAGTTCAAAGTCTGGACTGGTTTGCACATTTCCTTGGCTTCTTCAAAGAGCTTCCTGGAGCTCCAAGGTAAGGACAGTGAAAGAAGACAACATGTGATCTTTGGGATAAAAGAGAAAGGAAATTCCTCAGATCAGACCAGGGAGATGTCATCAATGCAGTGTACAGGGTCCTCTTATAAAATGACAAATCTGTCTGGCATTTCTATGAATGGGTTAACGTGAGCAGAGAAGGTAGGATTTTGCCAATAAAAGACTGAGCATTCTTCAGAAATATTGACCTTATGTTTAACAGCAAATTCCATGATTAACAGTTGATTTTTCAGTTTGTTGAGAAAAAAGTTGTTGAGACAAACATTATTTTAATATTCTTATTTTCCTAGACTGTTGATGTTAGGGAAGTCTTTTACAGGATTAGACTCATTTGAGAAGAGATAACCAAAGGTATCTTTGTAACCATCTGATTATTTGTACAAGAAGAGCAGCTACTACTAGGTTTGCCAACTAGAGATGGGCACGAACCAGGAAAAAAAGTGAACTGCAGTTCGTGGTTTGTCGTTATTTCACAAACCACGAACGTTCATGAACCTGCCCAGTTTGTGAACCGGTTCGTTTGGTTCATGAAAACATCACATCCGGGTCAGCAAATCATCACTTCCGGGTCAGCAGAAGGCCACTTCTGGGTCAGCAGAAGGTCTGCAGAAAGTCCATCCCCTGTTGCCTAGGAAACTGATTGATCAGGGCTAGGCTGTCTACAGTGACAAACCAAAAAACGAACCAAACGAACCAGCCTAAAGTTCACGGCAGTTCGTCAGAAATGGGCTCTGATGAACTGCCGGTTCTCGAACCACAAACCAGCTCGGTTCATGCCGAATTTTGGTTTATATTTTGGTTTGTGCCCATCTCTATTGCCAACAATACAGAGAGAAAAATGTCCTTAATAGAGGCTTAATGGGATTTTATTTACTAGGTGATATTATTGCAATGCCATGAAAAGCTTCACCTGCTCATTCCTCACATTAGGCCTCTATCAAAGGGTGGGGCATTTTTCTTTGGGTTGTTGGCAATCCTAGGTGAGTACAGAAGCAAGCACTCAGATAGACAGTACTAGATTCATAGTGACCTCAGTTCCAAAGCACTATTGGGAAACTTGAAAACAACACCAAATAGAAAGAGTTCTCTTTGGAATCCTCACAATAACATTCCTTTTTCCTATACCTTAAATGTAGGGACTAGGATTCCCTGGGGAAAGTATGTAATACCTGAGATTCCATTCAAATGAAAAATAAAAAGTTACAGTATTAAATACATTTTGAATGTAATTGTCTATAAGGCTGTGGCTTTTTTCTTCCAGCTGTCTGAAATTTGACAGGAAGGATCTTTTTTGTGAAGGGTACAACACCTGAAATGGAGGAGTAGGAAGACAATTGAGGGAGCTTGCAGGATGTGGACAACCAGGAAAATATTAAAAGAGGAAGAGAAGGTTCAAGAAGAAGGAGAAAGAAGTATCACTTCAGGAAGGGAAGGGTGACAATGGACTGGAGAAAGCAAATGGCAATGTTCCTTAAGTGGTAGCTTATGAATGCCAGATTTGACCCTGGAAGCTAAGCTGTGATAAACCACAGGATATACTAGAAAATGCATACTTTGGGATTTAGGTTCTAAATTTATGCAATAGATTGCTACCTTCTCCCAGAAGGGGGTCTGTATCTCAGTTATACCACTCTACAGTAATTCTGCTCTTTCCCCATATTTCCACATTTACAAAAAGAGCCTCTCTTTAAAATACACATGGAAGGTCAGCCATTCAGCATGAAATAAATTTGGGCTTCTCTTAGAGTGATGGACAATGGCCATCCTAAGTACTAAGAGCACTCATCACCTACAAAAGAATGGCTTGGGTGTGAGTGTTGCCTCTCCCCTCAACTTTAAAAGGTTGTGAGATTCTGCTGAAGCACACAAGATGCTCACCAATAGTATTCCTCATGGCAATTTTTGCAGTCTTCCCCTGCTGCCATTTACTGGGTAGAGGTCAGAGTAAGCAATGCAGTGATCATTTAAACAGTGCAGAAAATCTATGAGCTACTGGCTTGTAATAGCTGAAGACTAAGATCATATTTGCATGCATATAACCTGTGTGGAGGATAATAATGCTGAAATCAGACTTCTGGCACAAGCTGGCAAACAGATCTAATCCTGCAGGTGATGTGTAAAGGGAATAGGGGAATAGAAAGTGTCAAGAGGAGAAATATATCAGTCAGGCCTGAACAAAGACACAGTAGATGCTCACTCCATGTGCTAAAATGGTTGTGGCTGCATGACAGAAACAGCACCAGAAATTCCACTCTGAGACTCGAAAAAGGATTAATTTTTAATTCCCCAAAGCCAAATCAGGATACAGCCCTGTTCATGCTGTTCAAGTTCCCAGCTCCTTAAGAATTTCCTCCGTTCTTTTAGCTGTCCAGGTCTGTCTCTGTTTACCCTCCTTTGGTTCCTGAATCCTGCTGCTCCTCTCAGCTCCCATTCACTGGATACTTTATGTTCTCTGTATGCAAATAAAACCATGCTCAGCCATAATTTTTGACTTGGCTGCCCAGAAGTCCCTTTCTGCCAGTTCATATTTTGTTTCTTTGAGCTTAAAATTGTAGAGAGGCCTTTCCCCCACTTGCTTGTCTTTTTTAACTTTGCAAATAGACAGGCTACACTAAAATTACAATGATGCTGACAAATTCAGTGAACGCAACACAAAGGCCTCCCTTAGTGTTCATTCACCTTTAGTAGAGTGGAAGCCACTTTCCTCAGGTGTCTTCACAGCTGCAGTATCCATGTGAATGCCAGAACCACATGGGCAGCATCACCCTCAATTCTTTTACTTATTCATTTAGTTGTGCTGAAGGTTAATAGGAAAAGCTAAGAAAATGTCACTTATCCAATGAATGTTATTGTTAACTATGGAGTTAATAAAAATTAATTTATAGTGCAAACCTAGCCGTTTACCCTTCTAAGCCCATTGATTTCAATGGATTTAGAAGAGTGTATCTCTGTTTAGAACTACATTGTTAGGCTACTGAACTCTGGACTCTTTTTGATAACCTAATTTCACTGGAGTCCCAGAATACAGGCATGTATACAGTAAATGTATTCTGTCAGCTCTGGCAATAGGTCTCCTCCACAGGGTTTCAGGCTGAGGCCTTTCCCTTTCCGTATTTTAAACTGGTGATGGAATATACTTGGGAGTGTTTGAGTACCAAGTGCGTGTTTTACCACTAAGGTATGACCTGCCCTCTAAATGACTGCTAGGCTGCTTTTTCTCCCTATTGGAGAAAAAGAAAGTATCTGATTCCATCCTAAGCAATCCTAGATAAAGTCTTCACCTTATTTTTCCTTCTACCTATACATAATACGTTTGTATTACAAATTTTTAATGACATTTCAAACCTGGTCCTGTCATTACATCTCTGATGTATGCAGAGCAGACTCAGGGTGATAACATTTCATACTACTTCCAAGAAGAAATGCCTGAGATAGAAACCGGGGGGACGGCAAGGGAGGAAAGAAAATGGCAAATTTGCTGTGTTTAACACTTTGGAGGCCATCTGTATTTTATTCAAATAGGGTTATATATTTTTTGAGAATAAAAAACAGCTTCATGAGTCAGTATGTGGATGGCAGTTGCTTGAATATCCATAATGGGAAACATGTTTTAGCTTGGAAGTTGCAAAGGGAAATCAAATGTTTGAAGTGTCAAAGCTAGAGAAATCTAAAATATGCCTGACACCGTAGCTATTGAAGCCAAGAGGAATAAATCATCGTCTCAGGAAAGAAAACCCCACCAAGCTCTTGGCTGTAACACTCATTTTCCTACACTCAAATAAAATTACATATAACCTGATAATTTAACCAGACTTGTCAATGGAGGATGATTGATTCCACAGACACCAACTCTTTGTGCTTATAGGCAGAAGCATCCATTGTAATATCTGAGAAATGAATATAAGTGCTACAGTCTCCATTTCAAATCAATAGACCAACAAAAAAACTCCTCTTACTATACTAGACTGGTTATTAAAAGTTAAACATAGTAATGTTTCTTTTTTGTGTTTCTAATCGTTTTATTTTATAAACACAATATATAATATAAAATATCGCAGTCTTCTATCATTGCAAATATCTATTTAAATCCATCTCTCTATATACTTTCACCACTATTTTCAGCACTAGATATCAAAGACTATAATAATTTTGAACCCAAATATTGAACTTATGGTGTCCAGATCTCATTTATATACTATAATATTCCTAGACTGCTGTCATACAGTCAACTTTATCATTTTCATTGTGTTCCATACCTTCAACAACCATTCACATTTATTGGGAGACAACTGACTCTTCCAATATCTAGCAAAAACTATCTTTGCTATACTGAATATATTTTAACAGTTTTCTCTATACATTATTTTAATGTCTCAATGCAATTCAATAGAAAAAAACCCAGAATTTATTGGAAGCTCAACATTGCAAACGTCGAATACTGCTTTCTGGACCATTTTTAAAATAAACATAGAAATAATATGCAATGTATTAAACAGAGGTACATTTTCCAGCTTTAAAAAAAAAACCTAGGGTGAGATGGGGAGGAGAGCTCCTTTATAGGGCATGTGCCCTTATAGGCAGAAGATCCAAAATTTATACCTTGACATTTCTACCAAAGGGATCATAAGACTATGAAAGACCCTATGCAAGACCCCAGAGAACTGTTGTCAACCAGACTCAACAATACTGAGCAAGATGGATTAATTGTTAGCCTAAAGTAAGTTCGTATATTCACTGTTCAGACAACAGCTCTGTTAATGGCAGAATTCTAAGTCAGCTTAGTGCTTTACAACCAGATCAAAGGCACAGTGACTACAGAACAAGGTGGGGTGACTGTCCTGGGGCCTCCTCCACTGGAGTAGCTAGGTTTGTTAGCATAACATCCCCACCGGGACTGGAGCAGTAGTGGCTTGATAGTGTATTTGCATCCCTAGACAGCAGTGACTCCTCCACACCACTGGGGGTATTGTGGATCCAGCCTTGGCTGCTTCTAAGAGCAGACCTGAAACTTTTAAGAACTGCAGGCACCAGGTCCTTGAGGACTAATTCAGAAATCGCCTGGTAGTGCTGAATTGCGGCTGATCTAAGGTTCTAGCGCCAGCACAGATTAGCTCAGGCTGCAGGAGAGATGCAACAGTGTACCAAAAGGGTAAAGGTTGTTGTTCCATTTTTGTGTATATTGTTGAATGTATACAGTTAAATATGGACACAATTTTCAGTGTTTTTAAAAACTGAAATGTCATTGTGTTAGGAGGAATAAAGGAGGAAAAACAGGATGTGCAGTTAAGAATGTAGACAATTTTGCAATGATATGTTTGCTCTTTATGGGTGCAAAGGTTGGGTAGGTGGGCAATCATGTTCTTTGGTTCAAGGCCCATAACTCCTAACTTATCACTGCCATATAATCACATCTCTTCATCAAGTTTAGACAGAAGAACCACTGATAGTAATAGCTGCTCTCACCCAGTATGAACCTTCCTCCCTTGGCAAAGCCTCAGCACGTTCCAGAAGTATTATAAGAACATCCTGTTTGCCTACAGTTTTAGGATGGGGCTGAGAATTAATTCAGAAATAAATTGGAAAGATTCATGAATTTCAATTTCATTATTGCTCATTTGTTTTGCTACAAGTGGGGATCATTCGCCTTTGTTATTGGCCGTAAGGCAGTGTGTAGATAGGCTAGAAAAATAAACACATATGTGTTGGGATGATAAAATTTGTCTTGTTACCCCCAGCAATGAAGTCTGCAGGGAATGCACTACTCTTTTGGCCAGTACAATTATGGGTCTAATGATGCAGCTATTCATCATTACAGGCAAGTTTCAGCCAAAATTAAGAATTTTCAAATCCTTTGAATCCGAACAGAGAGTTGTGTTTATTTATTAATATCCAACTTTCCCCCATGGACGCTCAACAAATGTGATGTTATTACTGCAATTAAAACATTACACAGGTAAAAATAATAACAATAAACCAAACAACATCAGCTAACCAGCACTAAATTGCAAACTTATAACTTCCCTCTTCAACGTGAAAAGCAACTTGGCATTAGTGAAACATTCTCTCAAATGAAAGGCAACCAACCCAGTTCCTGAAAAGTGTCTGAGATGGTGCTTCTTCAGGCAACGTGTTCCTCATGATCTGAGCCACGGTAGAAAAGGTTTGTGCTGTTGCTGAAGAAGATAATTGAATCCTAAAGGGGAGAACAGCAAGTGAGAGCTGAAAAGAGGAGCGCTTATGGTGCATGTGTTCATATTGAGATATGGTCCTTCTTGTTTCTTCTGTGGATCTGATATCGAACCAGAAACTTAAATTGAGCCCAGAGACCAATAAGCAACCTATGGGTTTAAGGCTGGTATGTGGAAAGCCACATTTTTCACCTTAAAGTTTCCAAGTTGACTTGAAAGGCAGCTCCGTGTAAAGTACATTATAGTAGTATGGATCAGTCTGGCCAGGTTGGTTGAATCCAGAAAGGGAGTTCACCATCAACCAAGATGTGGCTGATGAGAGGCATTTTCTGCAGCAATGCCAATCTGTTTCTCAAACACTGAAGCATGTATTTAACTTCTCCACTGAAGTAAGTGGATCTTAGAAGAGATTAATGTTGGCTTGATCACACCCTATGTTTTACATTCTTTCCCCAACACAAGACCTAATTTAATAATATAAGGAACTTCTTTATACTAAGTCAGACCTGTGGTAAACCTGGTCTAGTGCTGTCTATGTAACTGGTTGTGATTATTCATGGTCTTGGATAGATTCTTTACTGAAAACATGGAGATTGGATATGGGTCCTCATACATATTGCAACATAAAATGATGACTTGCTTTGTGTGAAGGAGCTGCTGCAAATTAAACACTATAGACTCAACTGCCATATAATTTCCAACTAACTGCCAGGGATATTTTCCACAATAAGGAAGTGGACAGCACAAGTGCTCAATTTCAGTATGGGCAGCATAAAGCAGACTTCTTATCAGAAAGCTGTGAAAAATGCCATTTCAACTGCTTTTAATATGCTATCCTATCCTCCTACATATTGAGCGGCAATAGAGTCCTGAGGGACTGCCTAGAATGTGAATGAATGGAAGAACAAAGTGTAACCTCTACCACTGGTGCACCAAATTGGCAGGCTGGAATAATAGATAAAGTGTTGGTGATTGATTGTTTAGATATACTTAAGGACTGTACCTCAGCATTAGTCTCTGCACAATCTCTTTCAAGAAAGCATGTTCTGTTACCCACATGTCCCTAACATCTTGCACATTTGAATGCTCTTTGAACTTGCTTGTGTTCATTGTGTAAATATCCTGTATAAAATGATAAATGAGGCAGAGGTGGGAGGAAAGTGTTTGGTGGGGCTTGGGTTGCTTGCCTCTTAGTAATTAAAGGGCTTCCTTTTAAGGTTACGGGTTGCATTCAAAATTGCATTGCAATTCAGTATTAAAGTTCCTGCTATAAGCAAGAAGTATTCCTTGACTTTAGTTGAAGAATTAAATATTAGTATAATATGAACATTACTGTGACAAGACATATCTTAAAAGAAAAAGGTGTGATCCAGAGGGTAAGTGCGAAGCTTGTCATGGCCCACACAGTCACATCTTAGCTGACTCCACAAGGAGTCAATAATGTCAGGTGGAGAGTGACATGGTGATGCTGGATCAGGTCTTCTCACTGAGCAGATCTTGGGTAGTGGTGGTTGAGCTAGGAACTAGATTCCATCCATGAGATCTGAGGTTTGGGTTTGTTTTAAGAAGGCTATGAAGACTCATACAGTCCTTTTCATTGTAAAAGTGTGGATTTGGATTACAGACATGAGCTTGGAGCCATCATAGCATTTCTATGGATAGAGGGATTTCCATCTGTCTAGTGTGGCTTCCTTGCTTCCTCTTCCTCCAAAATGCTGCTCTTGGGGCTCCCCCTGTCCGCCAGCAGCAGCATTTCAGAGGGCAGTCTGGACTGTAGCAGGAAGGAGGAGAAGAGAAAGTCATACTCCACTTTCCATTCTCACAAACGCTCTTGTGGATCCAGGCCTTGAAACTGATTATTACATTGGTTTCTTTTGAATGCTGCTTTATTGATTGATATGCTATATTTAATGGGTTGTTAAATGTTTTCTCTGAATTGTACTTCACCTTGGTAGCATTCTTTTTGTAAAGCATGTATCAATCCCCTAATGAATATATTGAATTAAAAGTAGCTAAGCTGCTTTGAGTACCCATTGGGGAGAAAGGTGGAGTATAAATGAAGTAAAATAAAAAATAAAACTATGAGAATGGTCGAGCGCTTCAGTGAAGTTTATCATCCTCCTCATCACCACCACAGTTATTATCCCAGCTCTCAGGATTACAATCTGAAAGACAAGACCTGCAAAGGAAGGGGAGGAAAAAGTAGATGAGGGAGATCAGTTTGATAAGTGACAGAACAGACAGGTGGGCTGGCCTGCCTGGCCTTATTAGGATGGTGAAAATTGGTCCCCTAGCTGACACAGGTCAGAGTGTCCCTGCCCCACTTTTACAGGACAAGTAACAGCTGGAATGATGTTCTTGCAGGGATGGTAAGGAACAGCAAGCTACTTATGCCGTACTAATGGCTGGCCTGCTGTTTCTGTGGCTGTGGTGTTCTTCCAGGGAGGGAGGAGGTACAACCTCACAGAAGCCTGTAGCTCTCTGCTCCATAACAAGCGCAGGAATACCCTTCCCCTGGATTCTACACTCACAGCACATCCATTTTTTATAAAATTTAGTATGATCAAGGTCCACTAATTAAATCTATAGCTATCATCAAGTTCTGAATGCTGAACATGTTAAATAGGATAAAATGGACAACGACTTAATGGCATGACATTTAATAGTGGAATGTATATGGTCATGCATTGGAAAGAAAAAGAAGCCACCAGTAAAATGCAGCTACAAAGAAGACACATGGAGAGTGTGGCCCATGGAGTATGTGGAGCAACTGAGGTCTCACAACATCGGAGACATCAACCTTGATAGGATGGAAAGGACTTGATAACCCATTTTTGATTCTATGGATGGAAGTGGTAGAGCAGTTTTTTTCCTGCTTAGTCAAATATATAGTTTTGGATTGTGTGAAACATGGCCAAGAAACTGGGGTGGCTTTGTGTATCTGTGCACAGAATCTGTAGAGATGGTCTCCTCACCTTAGGGTTACTGACACCTGTGATGAAAGAGAGGTTGCAGGAGTAGAGTCCTTGACTCACTGCTGGTCCACAGTCCATTATCCAGGCTGCTTCTGTAATGTAAATGAGGGGTAATCCTGACTCTCCAAGCTCACTTCTGCTCCTGTCTTGTCCAGTAATTGCTTCATGCTCTCAACAAACTTGGCCTACAGATTGCAGCATGGTTCTCCTATCTTCTGGAACCAAAAGGGTAAGTTATGCCAAGGGAGGTGAATGGGCATGAACTGGGGAAAAGAGAAAGATGAATCAGAATAACTATTAGAGACTAATAAAGCAAAGGAGGAGATGCTTACAGGGCATAATGGCTGCACCCTCCCCCTTCAGGGAGCTCATGATACTTCTTTGTTTTATTGTCCTGGGGGGAACATGTGGGTGTGGGAGGGATAAGAAGAATAAAGGCTAAAAGACTGGAAGGAACAAGAAGAGCCAAGTTAGGGACCTGAACCAACTCAACATAAAATCCATTCCACTCTGCAGAGCCACACAGTAGTCTTACACATAGAGTCACCTTGTCTCACTACCTCCTGACAAACCTTATAGGAGAGGCATGCAGGTCTTATTACAGGATCAGAATCTCCACCCAGCCAAGTCAAAGAAGAAGAGAGAGGGCTGTTTGATGTGCCAGGCGTCTTGGCTAGCAAGCAAACCTTGTGCAGTTTACAGCAAAACACCTGCCCTCTCCCTTAATATAAAAGAAATAATTATCCTCAACAACTGCCTTTATCCCCCACCCCATCTTAGCCTCAAGAGAGACTAAAGTTTCCCAGACATCATAGGCTGAATTCAACTGAATGAAAAGAAACAGGCATTAAGTATACCTGCAGGAGTTATGTACTGTTCACACATTGTAAGTTACAAGGATATTCCTCACCTCTCAGGTACAGAAGAGGGTGGTGAGTCACACAGAATAGAAGAGTTCAAAGGCATACTTGAAGATCAGGTATCTAGAGGGTCAGAGTTAGTCAATATGTTTGTAGGGCTTCTCAGAAAAATTAATCAGGGTTAGGCCAGAAGTCACAGATCCATAAAGTAATCTGGGGCTGAAGGATGGCACAAGGGAAAACAGACAGACATTAGGAAGCAAGAACCAACACAGCATTCACACCATAAAAAAAAGGGTTCAGGTTAAAGGGACTAGCCTAGAAACCAGCAACTTTATACCTCCAGATTGGCTTTTCTGTCAGCTGCTCACAGCCGGTCTCACTGGATCCTTTAGTAGGGTATACTTCCTTCTCCAGCCATCTCCAGGAGGGTGCCATCACTATGGTGTGTAGATGGCTGCTTTTCACTGCTGTTGGCTCTAGGCTCAAGTTCCCATGGCGTTCAACAACATGGGTAGGAATATGCAATGGAATCTCATGAGACCCTTAGCCTCCCCTCTGAATTTGACAGGAAATTCTGATAGGAGGGAAAAGGCCTTCCTCTATACAGTAAAGGCTGTGAGTGGGAGCATACTGATAGCTAAATTCCTCTAACAAGTTAGAAATTATACTGGCTAAACATTTAGACTGGTCTGAGTTAATGCTCTCATAGGGGCATGGTTGGCAATTTTTTTTTTAATAGAGACTATTTTTTTTTATTTTTTAGAAAATGTGCAAGCCTCTTCCTCAGCTCACAAAGTAGAGATAATGCAATAAAACCATAAAACCAAAACCAAGCCAGGGTACATATTGAACTGGAAAAGGATAGAAGAGCCAGTGTCTTCATCCGTTGCCTCTCTTTCACAGAAGACAACAACACACAAGGAAAGGGCTCCCCACCCCCGCCATGAGAGCAACAACAGAGGACCAGGCAGAACCCTATTGCAGACCTTCCTAATCTTCTGTCTTTTTTCCTTGATTGACCAGTGTAGCTCCTGTCTGCCCACAAACATCCTGCATAATTCATCACAGTTCTGAAGATCAGAGTCAGAATGAATAATGAAAGTAAGACATTTATTCCAGTTCCACAGAGTACATAATTTATATGCATATACTTTTCTTTTCTTTGGCACTGAATGCGGATTTTTTTTTAGCTCAAAGTATAAACAGCCCATCCTTTCTAAGTGAAGACTAGAGGGAAATTATTATGGAGGTACAAATGGAATTACCCAAGTTGGAATTTGTCAAGACACTTTGAAGATAACACTCCCACTTCTGGCTAGAATTTTAAAGCACTTAAAAGTTTGCAGATAAAAGGTGCTGTCGGAGTGGAAAGTGCAATTACAATTATTTCTCTGACAGGTGCCAAGGAATTGTTTTATCAAACACAAATGGTAGGAAAGGGCATCTCAACATCATGCTCAACACGAAGCTTCTTTGGCAGTGAAAGGTGTGGAGGCACCTCAATGGTGAAAGGTCACGTTCTGTATCAGTACTTCTGAAGGGCATGTGCATGAAGGATCCTTCCTGAAAGTGTCTTTTAGCCTGGAATGTGTCTCTTACAGAACGTTAATGCAGGACAGAAAGTGGAAGACAGTCCAGAGAGTCAGGCTTAAATTTAACATTAAAAGTGTGGTAGAAAGCAAACAAGCACAATAGTTTTAAATTTCACATGAAAGCAATCTACAGAGTTACACTTTTCTAAGCCTGTTGACTTCAATGGCCTTAGAATGCTGCTCTTAGGATTGCAGTGATAACCTCTTAAAACTATTTGGCTCTTGACAACTTCTCAGGTGGGGGGAGGGTGAGAGTCATCCATGTTTTAGGAAAGACAACTGCTAGTTTGCGGTTACAAATTAATTGTGTATCAGCATGCAGTCCCCATGGGTTATGCTAGCAGTTCTTCAGCTTTGTTGTACTGAGGACTACAGTTCTGTTTTGCTTGTTCTTTGAGGTGCATCATATCATCTTAACTTATGACCAAGCGCATGAGATGATTTGAAAGGTTTTGGTGTTAAAACTCAACTGTTGCATTTGCCCTTTTTGGCTATCATCTGATGAAGCAAGACACATACATGGGTAATTGTTCACATGGCCAGAAATTTCTTTGAAGTTTTTATATGCAATGACTTGGACTGCTGAAGAGGCAGGCTGCTTGGCGATTAAGCTTTAAAATATAATTAAAAAGGTAGAAACTTCAAAGAAGAACACTGACTCTCCAGCACCTTTCTCTATGATTTTCCATATGGACTCATTTGAATGTCATGCAATGGTCCATTGTCCGTCCCTTCGGCCATACTTTAAGGTTGCATTGAGTCACAAAGTCAAATTGTGGGGTTTTTTTGGTATGAAAATGAGTCTTGGAAGTCTAGACTGGAATGATCCCTCTGTACTGGACATGATTAGAAAATCAAAGAATTCTGTTTTCTGTGTACCATAGTTTGTCATTATGTCTGCACCACAGGCCATAATTTGTTTATGACCTAGAAACCAGTATTGTAAACTGTTTAATTATGATTTGGAATTCCATGGTGTAGGCAAGAAACAAACCTTGGTTTTTGGTTCAGATTTAAAGGCAATTTAGCATTTGGTGCAAAGAAAGGAGGGTGGGGAAGTGGAGCACGGGAACCTGAAGGCTTTCAAGACTAACTCTGGTGACAACCTGCTTTGCATATGAATGTAACAACCATGCAGACCTGAAATTCAAGCACATGTGAATGTCTTCCCTAAAAGAAGATCAAGGGAGCAGGCCAAGCAGTAGAAATCTAGCCATTATTTAACTAAAATAGTTATACCCTGCCTCTCTGTACCAGTACGTTTGAGGTCACTCACAATGTCATATATAACAAGAAAATATCAAATGCAATAAAAAGAGAACATAAAAATATAAAAATAACAGCAAATATAGCAAAACCGTAACAAAAAAGATAAAGAAACAACCTAGCATCTAAACTCAGATTAAAATTAGAACGGTGATTTTAAACATCCTAAATGCAGTGCAGCTCAGACTTTCCAAAACCTTAATGGTGTATGGGACTTTTAAATATTCAAGGGAGTTCTGAAAGTAGGGTTCCCAGGCCCCCTGTTGGTGGTAGAATCCTTCACCTCCGAACCAGCCGGAAGAAGAAATGGCCAGCAGGAAGAAGAAATAAGGGGACTTACTAGTTGCCACTGGCCATTTGGGTGAGGTTGTGATG
Source organism: Eublepharis macularius (assembly GCF_028583425.1). Classification (NCBI taxonomy): domain Eukaryota; kingdom Metazoa; phylum Chordata; class Lepidosauria; order Squamata; family Eublepharidae; genus Eublepharis; species Eublepharis macularius. The sequence goes on from NC_072790.1 coordinate 195,435,425, forward strand.
TTGCTGGTGATGTGACATCACTTCCTGTATGGTAGGAAATGAAATAATAATGTTGCTGGTTGAAGCCCTGGTGTTGGGGCAAAACCCACAGAGTTTTTACCCAAATACAGAGTGGTTCCAGCATGGTGGAAGTGATATTGTCATGTTCCCCGACCACCTTCCATTCTGCTCACTTCCTGCTGATTGCCAGGGACTTTCAGACTAAAAGGCTTCAGAATATAAAATATATATGTGAAAGCCTGTAAATTCAGTACTAGGCAATCTTGCGTGTGGAGGGAATTCGAGAGCCCAAGTACTATTACTGAAAAGGCCCTGTCTCTGCTGCTCGAGCACACAAAGCAGGGCCTCAGATGATAAACTGGCACAGATTCCTATGAGAAAATGCCATCTTTTAGGTACTCTGGTCCCAGATTGTGCAGAGTTTTTATGTAATAACCGGCACTTTGAATTGTGCCTGGAAGCCAACGGAAAGCCCATGGAAATCAGGGAGCTGCGAGCTCATTGCATGCTTTTTGCTGAAGTAAGATGATGTCACTGAGAAGTTGCTGTGTGCCAACCAATCATTGTTCTGTTACAGGAATGCTTTAAGGAAGAAGCAAGACTAACTGTGTTGAGTACTTTTCATGACAAACTATGTATTTACAGGTTTTCCTCTCACTTGCTTTGCATTGCTATTGTTTTGTGTGTGGAGGGGTTCCAGTTCCCTGGAGTGGGGTGCGGGATTCTGTATCCTCAGATCAAAGAGGTGTCAGGAGAAAAATGTTTAAAAAATGGCTGCTGGGTCAACTGCATGATGTCATTTACAAGCCCTCTTCCCCCATGTCCCCTGCTCCTGTCTCCTGCTGGCTACCCTAACTGGGAAGCTCTGCTGGTCAAAATATAGTGAAATTAATGTTCACTTCAAGTGACATATAGTAGGCTACCAAACACAAGCCATTCATTTTAAAGCTCTTGAAGATATTTAAACCCTCTGCTAATCAATTTCAGGAAATTCATTTCCAGGTTACAAAAGACAAGGCATGGAATCTTGATTGCAAACAAAACATCTCTAGTATCTGTTTTAGCCTCGGCTTAAAAAGGGACTCATTATTGCTTAACATGGAATTTGTACAATGCAGGAAAACTGAGTACTCATTACATCAATTCTATCATTGCTGCAAATAAGCAAGTGGACACTGTATCCTGTAGCCACTCTCATTTTCCAATTTTGATGTTTCTGTTCAAGGCAGACCAGATTTAAGTGGGATAGCAAATGCAAGCCGTTAACCGTCAGTTGTTTAGACATAATTCCAAGGCTGGCAATTTGAGGGTTTGAAATTGCAGCCTTAGAACATGTTTCCCATTTCAGCAAGATGGAATAAATGGCTAGTTTGCAAAGAGGCAGTTAGGAGAAAAATGTAACAGCACCTTTGAACTTTCAGTTCATACAGCAAGGCTTCTTTGGAAAGCTGAGTGGATAAAGATTTTTGTGCACTATTTTTGATAAGTTGTTTGCTTGCCAGGATGGAAATTGTAAGAGGAGAGCCAGGTTCGAATCCCCATTCTGCCATGGAAGTTCACTGGGTGACCTTGGGCCAGTCACACTCAGCCTAACCTACTACCTCACAGGGTTGTTGCGAAAAGAATGAAATGAGGAAGGGAGAATAAAGTTGTAAGATGCTTTGTGTCTCCATTGGGAAAAAAACAAGGTATAAATAAAAAATAAACAAATAAACATATACAATGTGAAGTGGAGTCATCATGACATAACTTAGCAAACATCTTAAGAAGTGCACCAAAATTTTACTTGCTTTTGGTTTGTTTTCTTAATTATTGTACATTCTCAGATACTTTTGTAGGGTTCCCATGCCTTGCCTAGCATTTTTAAACATGTATTTAAAAAAAAAATCACAGTCATCCTCCCTTTCTGTCAATTAATGGTAACTTTCATTTAGATTTTTGATCTTTAATTAATTAATTAATTAATTAAATAATAATTAGAAGGCAGATGATTAATAAAAGAATCGTTTAGTTCAATAATAGCTTAAAAAGAAATGCATCTTTGAATGCAAATTACCTCTTTCAGTCTTATTACCAGTTTCATTATTTTAGTCTAGAGTAAGATTGCCAAGTGGGGACTGAGGATCTCCTGAAATTACAACTAACCTCCAGATGAGAGATTATTTTCAATTAAAAAATGGCTACTTTGGAGGGTGAACTCTATGGCTCTGCTGAGATCCCTCTTCTCTTCAAACTCTGCCCTCCCCAAGCTGTACCCCCAAATCTCCAGGAATTTCCCAATCCAGAGTTGGCAACCCCAGTTTAGAGAGAGTGCTTGTTAAGGGATTTTTGGCGATTCTAGTTCCTTCTTTTGGGACCTCATATCTGCAGATGTCATGTGTGCAGAGTGCTTAAATAAGCCAGATAAGGCAAAGCAACTTGGAGTGCGGCACGCGGAACAGTCAAAGGGATTACTGTTCAAGCAATTAATATCTCTCCAGGCCTCTCCCCCTTGTACCCACCTCCAGCAAGAAGGGTTTTCTTCCTTTTCAGTGGACAAACAGGTTGAAGTATTTACATGCTGCCTTTTGCCAGAATGAATTCTGCAAGCAGCTTTCTCATTATTGCACACAATATCTCTTGGTGTTCAGAAAGCTGTATGGGGGATTAATCAAGCATAATCCAGTGGGCCTTCAGGCAGCTCTGCACATAACCCTTTGTTCTCAGGAAGGGAAATGCCAGGCTTTCTAGAACATTAAAAAAACAAACAATTTGAAGTTAGAATTGGAGAAGTAATTTTATTGCTGCGTTCTACTGCGTGGATAATTAAGAGATCTGGCTGGGGCTATCTGCATTCTTGGTTTCCCAAAAAACAACAACAACAGGTTTCTGGCCCGCATGGCACAAGGAAATCTTTTAAATTTTACATTTTGCAGTCAACATCTATTGAAAACTCAGTGACTCATTTATTTATTTAAATGTCTAACTTAACATACCTTACAGGCTTTGGGCAGGTTAGGAGAACAAGCCACTAAGACTGAAAAGTTGAAAAATGGCGTTGCTGTCCCTAGAGGGTTGCCAGATGGCATAGGAAAAATGGACTTACCGGCATGATAATGTCACTTCTGGAAGTGACATCATCCACCCCCACCACCTGGTGAGGTTGCCAGGTCCAGGTTGAGAAATTCCTGGAGATTTTGGGAGTGGGGCCTGGAGAGAGTGGGGTTTAGAGAGGGGAGGGGCCTCAGAATTATATAATGGCATAGAGTCCACTCTCCAAAGCAGCCATTTTCTCCAGGGGAACTGATCTCTGTCACCTGGAGATCAGTTGTAATTCCAGGAGAGCTCCAGCCACCAAACCATGGCATGAATATAGGAATGAATGTGCCCTTCTCCTGAGCTGGGTGATGATTTGATATGTCTGGGGCCAGCCCTAAGGGAGGGCCCCAATCCTGGACATTTGGTTTTAACAGATTCATGAAAATCTGATATCTAGAAGGGATTTTTTCTCTCTTGAATGCCAGAGAATGCCATTAGGAAAAATACTTCCTAATGAATGTCTGCCAGTTAAAAAACACAGGAGTTGTTCCACAAAAAGATACAAGCATAAGATTTGCCCTGCTTGGATCAAACCCGTAGGTCTGTCTGGTCCAGCATTCTGTTTCACACAAAAGCCTTTGGAGGGCTAAAAATGAAACATAGAGGAAAAAGCACAGAGGCCCTAATGTTGCCTCCCAACACTGGTACTCAGAGGTTTACTGCTTTGTGATTTAGAACGTCCCTTAAGTTACAATGGACAGTAGCAACTGATAGACATATCCTCTATGAATATGTGTTACCTCCTTTTGAAACTATATATGCCAGTAGTCATCACTACATCCACCAGCAGTGAATTCAGTAAATTGATTATTCATTGTGTGAAGAAATAGTTTTCTTTTTGTCCCTCCTGAACCAGTTGCCCATCAAATGAGCCTGAGTTCTAGTGTTATGGGAGAAGGAAAGAAAAAAGATGGCTATCCTATAAATGTAATAAAAATTCCAAGATGTTATATTGATTTAAAATGGGCCCATGCCATCTTGGTGGTAGAGAGTGCCCTCAAGTCATAGTTGGCTTATGGTGACCTCTGGTGGGGTTTTCCTGGCAAGAGACTAACAAAGGTGGCTTGTCATTGCCTTCCTCTGCAACCCTGGTCTTCAATGAAGGTTTCCTATCCAATTACTAACCAAGGCCAGATCCTGCTTAGCTTTTGAGATCTGACGAGATCAGGCTCACCTGGGCTATCCAGATCTTAGTGCTCTGTTAACCACTGAACACTGTCCTGCAGAAGCCAATCCAAATTATTGCTTCACATTCTTGCCCTTTGTGGCAGAATGAATGACACCCATGTAATTACTGTGCTAATGTGAAATTACAGTTCTGTTTAACCCTCTTTGAACACAGTATATATTCATATGAAGCTAAATGAGAGCCAGTTTGGTGTAGTGGTTAAGAGCACAGGACTCTAAACTGGAGAGCTGGGTTTTATTTTTTAAAATTTATTTATTTATATTCAATTTATATTCCACCCTCCCCACACCAGCAGGCTCAGGGTGGATTACAACCAACAGACACATTAAAATATATAAAACAAGTATTATAGGTTAAAAGACATAAAAGGCCATAAAACTTCCAAAATTACGCAGTTAAAATACATATATATATACACATGTACATAGTTTGATTCCCCACTCCTCCACTTGAAGCCAGCTGGGTGACCTTGGGTCCGTCACAACAGCTTCTAGGAGCTCTCTCTGCCCCACCCACTTCACAGGGTGTTGTTGTTGTGGGGATAATAATGACCAGGGCTTTTTTTCAGCTGGAAAGTGGTGGAACGGAGTTCCGGAACCTCTTGAAAATGGTCACATGGCTGGTGGCCCCACCCCCTGATCTCCAGACAGAGGGGTGCGGAGGGCAATCCAAACTCCCCTCTGTCTGGAGATCAGGGGGCGGGGCCACCAGCCATATCACCATTTTCTCTGAGAGCAACCCACTGAGTTCCACCACCTCTGTTCCCAGAAAAAAAGCCCTGATAATGGCATTCTTTGTAAACTGCTCTGAGTGGGTGTTAAGTCGTCCTTAAGGGTGGTATATAAATTGAATGTTGTTGTTGTTGTTGTTGCTGCTGCTGCTGCTGCTCTTCTCCACTCAGTAGTGTCTACTCTGACAGGCAGCAGCTCTCCAGGAGTAGCAAAGTTGTTCCTAGTATAAATTCTTACTTGGGGGCCTTCTGCTTACAAGGTGAGTGCTTCTTCAATAACCATGCCAGTGAAGCAAAGAGTACCCATTTAAAATAAATGTGTAAACATCATAGATGAGTGAGAAGGTGGACCAGTTCCACAGCACAGAGTTTGGATTTTGCAGGTGGCTGGAGCATTGGCATCTCTGTGTGTGCATGAGCTAGCCAAAGTTCAGAAGAGTGGAGTGCCACTGATTTCATGGAAGGGTTGAGCAAGACTTCAAAGGGCTTAAATCTGGTTGGCTTGTGCCCTGTGTCTTCGAATGTACACTAATTATTTCTGCTAACAAAATGGACCTAGTTGATTGCACTGAAGCATTCATCTGTGAGTGGAAGGGTTTTTTTAAAGGCAAGCCTACACGATGCTGGTGCTGACAGTCTTCTGATTACTATTTTTCTGCTTTCAAGGAAATTAAAGAGAGTTAATATTTCCAGGGGACTCAGCTCCTTGCTAGGTTAGAATCATAATCCTTATAGCAAATCCTACTTTGTGGGCATTTCCTCCTACGTATCAGGATTCTCTTGAATGACAGATGAACTCGTATGACACTGTCAGGTCCTTGGTGGCCATTCTCCTAGCTGATTCATCTGTAAGCTGCTTCCACAGAGCCCACAGAACATTTAAATAACCCAAATAAATTGGGGTGGCATCAGATCTTTTGGGACTTTCCCATGGAATCAGCATTGTGCCAATGTGAAGGACTCACATGCACCGGCCACAAGACTGAATCATCTATACATTCTTCAAGCTGCACAGGAGCAGGTCACAGAAATGCATTTCTCCAGTGATGCAGTTAGGTAATTTTAGATTCTTGACTTGATTGTTTTATAGGTTATAATGGTGATAATATATGCTTCAGATACAAAGTACAGAATGAATATTTAGCAAGCTTGTCTCATCCCATCCTTCTTTTTCAGCAGATGAAACATACATGTAGTGCTCCTGGTGCTATCATTGCAAAGTCACAGAATCTGCCAGTCATCATTATTTTACTCTAGACTTGCTTTCAATAAGTTGCTCAGATGCCTGCATCCAGCGTTCACTCAGAGTGTGACTACAAGTGACTTTCTTCACGTAGAGAACACTACATTTTTATTGCAAGGTTACCTGGGAAGTGAAGTCTGAGTGGTCCTTCCCCTCTCTGTTAGAATCGCTGCCCGAAGAGCCACAAGAGGGCTTCATTTGGGGGTGGGCAGCTGCTACTTTCTCCCAGGGTGTCCTGCGGGCTGCCTGCTCCCGGGGAGCTGTTCTGGAGAAAGCGGCTGCATTGGTGAAGCTTCAGCCTCAGCGATAGTGGAAGGATCTGCTGCAGATTCTTCCGCCATCGCTGCGGCTGAAGCTTCACCAACGCTGCCACTTCCAGAACAGCTCCCTGGGAGCAGATAGCTCGCAGGACACCCTGGGAGAAAGTAGCAGCTGCCCACCCCCAAACGAAGCCCTCTTGTGGCTCTTCAGGCAGTGATTCTAACAGAGAGGGGAAGGACCACTCGGACTTCACTTCCCAGGTAACCTTGTGAGAAAAATCTAGTGTTCTCCACGTGAAGAAAGTCACCTGTAGCTTTGCTCTCAGACTCCTGAGCTAGGAAACAAGGAGAATATGTACACCTATGAACAGCTGTTAGGAAAGGATGGAAAGCTAAAGTCAACAGAAGAACTAAAAGAACAGAGCATAGAGACAGGATGGTGGCTAAGAGCGCAAATAGAATCCAGATTTACTAAAGATAAAACACAGGGATTCTACATGGAACAATGCCCTTTTGATAAGCTGCTATTAGAAACAAATGGAAAACTAATTAGAAAATTATATGCCTTCATGAAACAATTGAAGACAGAAGAGGAGGCACTAAAAGATCATATGTCAAAGTGGGAACAAAACCTGGGGCATGGCATAGATTTGGAGCAATGGCTACAGATATGGAGAACAAATACCAAATAACAAAATCAGCCACCTTCAAAGAAAACCTATATAAAATGTTTCATAGGTGGTATGTGACACCAGAAAAATTAGCCAAGATGTATCCCAAAGTACCCAATAAGTGCTGGAAGTGTAAAGAGAAAATGGGCACCTTTTTCCATATATGGTGGCTATGTAAAAAAGCGAAGAAATATTGGAAAGGGATACATGAATTTCTGCAAGAGGTGCTAGAAATGAATATACCCTTCAAACCAGAAATGCTCCTACTAAATATAATGCCGGAGGAGATAAACAGGGAAATAGATATTTGATAATTCATATAATAACAGCAGCAAAAATAATATATGCCAGATATTGGAAAAATACAGATATACCAACAAAAGAATAATTGATAGAGAAAATCTTAGAGACAGCAGAACTGGATACACTGACAGAATTAATAAAAGAAAAAAACAAACATGATGGGAAACAAAAATGGACCCCGCTCTATAGATGGGTTGAACGGAAGTATAACATAGGGACATAACTGTATGTTAGCAAAACACAATTAAATGAATGAAGAAAGAGGAAAGAAAAAGTACTAGAATTAAAGAAAGTAGACTTACAGTGATAACAGCTTAGTGGAAAATAATATAATTATGATGGAATTTGTAGAGATGAAATGAAATGCATGGTATATATCATGTAACCAAAAAATGTAAGATTTTTTATTAACTCTGCTATCAGAATAAGCTGGAACTAAAAACTAAAAAAAAAAAAAGGAAACAAGGAGAAGTACAGCTGTTAGTCTCCAGCACATGGGTAGTATCTCATGCCATGCTTCTTTTTGCTCTCACCCACCAGCCTCATTGCTTAGAAAGGGAAGAAAACAGGTCACTACATAGATGATCCAGGGAGTGGGGGTAGGATTTGACATGCCTTCATCACCCTTTGGAATATCTCAGTTAAGAATGAGCAGAAACACTCGAGGGTGGTCTCAGATATGCTAGGTCCTGCAACTTGTGTCACCAAAATGGCAACTATATAGGTTGAGATCATATAGTCCCTTCAAAGTATGCTCTTTATATTTCTAGCAGTTAAAAGATTGGGGAGGTTGTAATGTGAACGTTGCTGACAAGCAGTAGTATGTGGAAACGAGCTGACATTTGCTTTGATAGATTCTTGCAACCAAGCTGGAAATATTCACGATAGATCAGTGTTTCTTCGACTAAATGCAGCATGTTGCCAGATTGTGCCCAAATGTAATATGCAATCAATTTAGCTTAAAATACAAATAATCTCTCTTGCCTCCCAATTTCTTTTGGAGTGTCAAAGAAGATAAATGAACGAAAGTCCATGGAGCAGCTTGAAAAGCTGCAATTGGAGGGGAAGCTTGATTCATAGTACCAGGCATGGCTAAACCCCAAGTTACTTGACTGAATACAGAAGCCAAAGGAGGAAGCAAAGGGGGAGGGGGACCCCCTTGACCTTTGCCAAAGGTGAAAAAGAAACAAACTTCAAAGAGCACATGACTGCCTGAACCAAGAATAGTGGTTGCATTTGATCTGGAGAATCTGAAAAAAAAGCAGTGGAAAGCATAACATACATTGGACTGGAGGAGTGTTTTTGAGCAAAGGTTGAAATGCCATTGATGGGATTTGTATTTACAGAATTATCTCTGCAAGTGAGATATTTTGGAGTTGACTGTGGATAAAAATGGGTTGATTGATAATTGAGTGTAAGAAATAAATGGACGTTGAATCCTAATAGACCTTGCAAGAACAACAGAGCTGGCACAGTCCATGTTTCTTTTTCACATTTCCCTGGCTACGTAGCATAATACAACATGAGATGTGCTAACATTATCCTATGCCTTCTCTTGACCCTGCCATTAGTAGCTCATCATGTGTTGTGGGTGGAAGGAAATATCACAGGTCATATTGTGTTATGCTAGAAGAGGACAGGGAAACTGGAGAAAGAGACATGTCTCATTTAACATCTACTTCCACCTGAAAATTTTCTGCTGGTTGAGCTCAAAGTTCTGGGAAGAGATAAATGCAAGGACATTTGTTTGATTGGGTCTATTCCTGCACTGTTTGACATTGGACCCACAAGCCTCTTGGTAATTTAGGGAGGTATATCTAGTTCCCATCTCTTTGGGACCACCTCCAATATCTTTATTCTTACATGGGCTGTAAGATGTTTTTAACTTAATTGGCTTTGGGCAAATATGTTGACCCCGTTGTGATCTGATGGTTTTAAATTCTGATGTGGCTATTGGTTTTATAATTGTGATTATGATTATATGTTCAGGGATGCTGCAAACTTTGTCAAAAATGTAACCAGCATAAAACATACAGTGATCAAACTGGTCATTTACACATACGTCAAGTGTGCCTCAAAGTACCCCAGTGTTTTGCTCAAAACTTGAATCACATCATGCTGACCAGCTCTGTGCCTGCACAGTAGTGGCTTTTCCAGCCTCTCCTACACGAATTGTTTGCTGTTCTTCAGGTCATGAGCTAGTTAAGCCCTGATAAGGAAGCTACACAAGTCACTTACATGTTGTTGCTTGTGGTAGCTTCTGTCCAGCTGGTTATTTTCACAACGTAGTGAATCAACATTGCACAAAAGTATTGGGGTGATTTTTAAAAAAATTCTCCCCATGTACCAAGGTGTCCTTCTTAAGTAATGGGCTATGGATTGCATTATCCCAGACGTGCTTTCTTGCAAATGGGCCAGTGCAGGCTGGAGCTTCTTATATGCCAATGATTTAAGGGTGAATGAGTCATAGCTCTTCAGTGCATAAAAGACTGTTCTTTAATCAACTTTTGCTGGAGAAGATCAGGCGCCAACTGGAAACTTCTCCAGGACTGATTGAACATTAAGATAACACAGCAAGTTCCTACTGACACAGCTTCTGTATGGATGAAGTGTTAACATCTTTTTGCTGGCCTAAACCACTGAAAAGACAGAAGGAAGTAATGGCTAACACTGAACCTTGTGTGGATCATCATTTACGTGGGATTTCTAAAGGCCTTTGGCAGGGGTTTTTGTGAGCTCATTGTTTTCAATACACAGTAAGAGGTGCAGTTGTGATTGTGAATCAAACATCAGAAGATAAGCAGAGGAACCATAAAGAAGGCAGCTGTAGGAAGCAGCTGTTCTGAGGATGATGTTGCTGTAGTTAGTATGCCTTGGTATTGAATTCACCATCCTTGAAAGTTCACAGGTCCATTGAAGTCAAGGTGGTAATGTTGACCAGTTGGACCTAACACACTGAAACAAAAGGTCTTGCTGGTCACTCAGCTTTAAGGGTAGTGCAACGAGCAGGTCCTGGGTTCAAACTCCTCCTTGACCATGAAAAATACTAAGTAACCTTGGTCTAGTCACTCTCACATCCTATGAGCCCCCAACGTGGTGCCAATGGGCACAATTGTGCCCACTGACACCTTTTCGAGTACCTGCTGAGTGTTTTTAGAAAGTGGGTGCAGCCGGGTGGAGCTTTTACAAAGTATGGCCTCTGATTGGCCAACGGAGTATTAATTCTTATTAATACTAATAATATAATAATATAATATAATAATATTAATATTAATATTAATATTAATATTAATAATATAATAATATAATATTATTATTATAATATTAATGCTTCCATCAAGGGCTGGGCTTTCCATCTGCCCGGCCCCGCCCCTGGTTGCTCCAGCCTTCAAAGGTTGTTGTAGCCTGCACTGCTGCTGCTGCCGCTGCTGCCAAGGGAGCTGCTTCCATCAAGGGCTGGGCTTTCCATCTGCCTGGCCCCGCCCCTTGCTGCTCCAGCCTACAAAGGTTGTTGTAGCCTGCACTGCTGCTGCTGCTGCTGCCAAGGGAGCTGCTTCCATCAAGGGCTGGGCTTTCCATCTGCCTGGCCCCGCCCCTTGTTGCTCCAGCCTACAAAGGTTGTTGTAGCCTGCACTGCTGCTGCTGCCGCTGCTGCCAAGGGAGCTGCTTCCATCAAGGGCTGGGCTTTCCATCTGCCCGGCCCCGCCCCTGGTTGCTCCAGCCTTCAAAGGTTGTTGTAGCCTGCACTGCTGCTGCTGCCGCTGCTGCCAAGGGAGCTGCTTCCATCAAGGGCTGGGCTTTCCATCTGCCTGGCCCCGCCCCTTGTTGCTCCAGCCTACAAAGGTTGTTGTAGCCTGCACTGCTGCTGCTGCTGCTGCCAAGGGAGCTGCTTCCATCAAGGGCTGGGCTTTCCATCTGCCCGGCCCCGCCCCTGGTTGCTCCAGCCTATAAGACTGCTGCTAGGGGACTGCTCGCCTTGTTATTGTTTATTGTTTTTATACTATGTGTGTTAGTTACTGTAGTCTATGTTGTTAATTTGGTAGGGTATTGGGGTTTTGTGTATGTTTGATAGCTTAGTCTGTGATAGTTGGTGGGCTGTTGATTTTGTGAGGGTGGTGGGTTAGCACTATGATCATTGGTGAGGAGGCCGGCTTGGGGTCGGGGATCCCAGTGATCTGGGGACGCGGGAGGTATGGTGGTGGGAGCAGATTATGGAAGGGAAGGGCATTGAGACATGGTAGGGCTCGGTGCCCTTCCAATCTGCGTCCCATCCCAAGATATACCTGTTGTGGGGCTAGGATATTAAACCACTCTCCGACACTGGCGCTGTGCAATGCCAGGTCCATAAATAATAAGACCAAAACGCTGCAAGATTATCTTGCAGCATTGAATGTGGACCTGGCTTTGCGTGACCGAGACATGGGTGAGGGAGGGCGAGACGGTCGCTTTGAAAGAACTAGCCCCCCCAGGTTATACGGTCCTCCACCAGTCCCGGACAAGTGGTCGGGGGGGAGGCGTGGCTTTGCTCATTCGGGAGTCTTTCTCCTTCAGACCACTCCCCACCCCAAAAATTACTGGCATTGATTGTGTGGGCCTAGTGTTGGACGCCGAGGAGAGGTTGGCAATATGCGTGGTGTACCGACCGCCTACTGCACCTGCATCTTCCCTGTCTGGTCTCTTGGAGGCGGTGGCCAGCTGGGCCTTGGAATTCCCGAAACTTTTGGTTCTCGGGGATTTCAACGTCCATGCTGACGACGATGCCTCCATGCAGGCCATTGACCTGGTGTCCTCCATGGCGGCCCTAGGACTCTCCCAGTTTGTTTCGGCTCCCACGCATCAAGCAGGTCACACGCTGGATTTGATTTTTGGGGCGGGGATGATGGTGGTCCTGGATGCCTATGATGCAGTGCCATGGTCAGATCACTTTGTTCTGAAGGCTCGTCTGAGCATGCCGCTCCTTTCCCGGGTGGGCGGTGAGCGGATTTACGCTCGCCCGCGGAGGCTTATGGATCCAATTGGTTTCCAGGCGGCTCTGCGGGATCCGATGCCCCCTGGCAGTACGTTAGATGAGCTGGTGGATGATTGGCATGGCCGTCTTTCCGAAGCCATCGACGCTATTGCCCCCTGCCGTCCTCTCCGAGCCCGCAAACGGGTAGCTCCTTGGTTTACCGAGGAGCTTCGCCAGATGAAGCGGTCTCTGAGACGACTAGAGCGAGTGTGGAGGCGGGGGCGCGACGAAGAGGCAAGAACATCTTATAGGACGTTTATGAAAGCCTATGAGGTGGCAGTGAAAGCAGCAAAGAGGGATTTCTTTGCTGCTTCCATTGCATCCGCTAGCTCACGCCCGGCTCAATTATTTCAAACAGTTCGGTCCTTGGTCTCCCTCTCTCAGGGAGACCACCAAATTCTTAATTCAACTATTGGCTGCGAGGCTTTTGCGAGCTATTTTGCGGGTAAAATCTTGTCCCTTCGCCATGGCCTGCCACCCACTGTTGATACAGTAAGGGAACTGGAGACCCCTTGGCCGTCTTCTGGGTCCGTATTAGACTATTTCAGGCTGCTCTCCCAGGACGATGTTGACAGGATCCTGCAGGGGATGAGGCCAACCACCTGTCCTCTGGACCCCTGCCCATCCTGGCTGGTGAAGGCCAGCTCGGAGGGGCTACGGGACCATCTGGAGGCCATTGTTAACATCTCCCTGAGCTCTGGGGTTTTTCCAGGAGTGTTAAAGGAGGCGGTAGTGCGGCCCCTCCTGAAAAAACCATCTTTGGACCCCACCGACCCGTCCAGTTACCGCCCAGTGTCGAACCTCCCGTTCCTGGGCAAGGTGATTGAGCGGGCGGTGGCGGTACAACTGCAGGAATTCCTGAATGATGCTCTAGTCCTGGACCCATTCCAGTCTGGCTTCCGTCCTGGCCATGGGACGGAGACAGCCTTGGTTGCCCTCACAGACGACCTTCGCAGGCATCTGGATCGAGGCGGGTCAGCGCTGCTTGTGTTACTTGATCTCACAGCAGCGTTTGACACGGTTGACTATGATTTGTTGGCCAGCCGCCTTGCCGACGTGGGGATTAGGGGGACAGTCTTACAGTGGCTGGTCTCCTTTCTCCAGGGTCGGGGACAGAGGGTGGCGCTCGGGGGAGATCTATCGGCCCGTCACCCTTTGGTGTGCGGGGTTCCCCAAGGGGCGATACTCTCCCCAATGTTATTTAACATCTATATGCGCCCCCTCGCCCAGTTGGTGCGGAGGTTTGGGCTGGGTTGTCATCAATACGCGGATGACACCCAACTTTTTCTGTTGATGGACGGCCAGCCAGACACGGCCCCAGACAATCTGGCCAGAGCTTTGGAGGCTGTGACGGCATGGTTGAAACAGAGCAGGCTGAAATTGAACCCAGTGAAGACGGAGGTCCTGCAGCTGGGACGGGGGCTGCCAGATGTTGGGATCCAGCTCCCTGCCCTGGATGGGACACCACTGGCAACTTTGCCAGTGGTAAAGAGTCTGGGTGTGTTCCTGGATGCCTCCCTATCGATGGAGGCCCAGGTCACGGCGGTTGCCAAGTCTGCATTTTTCCATCTTCGTCAGATCAGGCAACTTGCCCCCTACCTGACGCCCCAGGACCTGGCTACAGTGATCCATGCAACGGTCACCTCCAGGCTAGATTACTGTAACTCACTCTACGCTGGGCTACCCCTGGGCCTGATCCGGAAACTACAACTGGTCCAGAATGCAGCGGCACGGGTCCTGACTGGTATACCTTACCAGTCACACATCACACCTGTCCTGCGCCAGCTGCACTGGCTTCCAGTTGAATTCCGAATCAGGTTCAAAGTGTTGGTTCTTACCTTTAAAGCCCTGAGTGGGTTGGGACCGGCATATCTTCGGGACCGCCTCTCCCTGTACGTTCCCCGGAGATCGCTCCGATCAGCGAATAAATATTTACTTGTGGTCCCCGGCCCTAAGGAAGCCCGCCTCGCTTCAACCAGGGCCAGGGCTTTTTCAGTCCTGGCCCCAGCCTGGTGGAACGCTCTGTCAATGGAAACCCGGGCCCAGCGGGACATATTATCGTTCCGCCGGGCCTGTAAGACAGAGCTGTTCCGCCAGGCGTTTGGTGATTGAAGGGGGCGGTGCCATGTCGGCCTCCCACCTTTGGGGTGGGGAAGGTTCTCCCCACCACTGCACCTTGTTAATTTGTTTTATTATTTGTATATTGATTTTAGTTTTTGTTTTTATCAATTTTAACTGTTCACCGCCCAGAGCCCCTGGGATGGGCGGTATATAAATTGAATAAATAAATAAAATAAATAAATAAATAAATAATTGGCTGTGCAGATTTTTTAAAAACATTGCTTTGACAGAAACTGCTTCCAAAGTACAAGGATCTTCACTGTGTGACTGAAGGTAAGCTGTCACTGCCATTTTGTGACAGCCATATTGTTGCTGTGCCGACCACACTGTGTCAGAGTTCCAAATGTGACTGCAGGATCAAAAAAGTGGGGAACCCCTGCCCTAGCCTATCTCAGAGGGCAGTTGTGATCAAACGGGTAGGGAATGGAGTGTGCTGCCCAGAGCTCTTTAGAGGTGGGATGGGATAAAATCACTCTAATAATATTACTCCATTTCACATTTGTCCTTCATTTGATATTTCTTTGGGAGCTTCCAACTAGAGGTGAGCAGATTTCCCTAATTCAATTCCCCTATCACTATGGAATTTTTCTCTGCACTGTGTTCACTCATTCCAGAATTGGATCATATGCAGATGGCTGTAGCTTTTTATTTCTTCATTTCAATCCTTTCCCTACTGTGTCACCTGTACACACATGTGCATTGATACAGCACTAAAAAAACCCTAAATGTTACTGTTTGTGTGATTGTTCTGCAATTTTACTGATGCACATAGATACACCTATGCATTGTGAAACTACACAAAAACTCAATACAACTGGATATAAAATTACTTAAATATTGCTCTTTTTCTATGTTTATCGATAGATACAGGCAATGGCATACAATTAATGACGAAGGGGAGATAAGAAGGGGAGATAAGAACAGAAGGTATCAAAACTGCAGTGAGCAATGAACAATGGAAAATTCACACACACATTCACACATTGTATAGATTCCATATAAAATTCCATATAAAACATATATCATGCATACACAGTACAAATGAATCTACAAAAACCACTGGGAAAAAGGGGAGAACCAAACCGACAAAAATCTGGGGAGAAATACAAACAAAGAGAATTTGGGCATCACCCCTGTTTCTAGTTGAACAGAGTTGCAGGAACATGTGGTTGTGCCTGAACCGATCCCAGGTGAGACAGGAACCATCAGGCGGCCAAAGCTGCAAAAGATATAATAGTAGATGTATTGCATTTATGTGATATATTTGCAACCTGCCCTTTCTCTGAGAGCTCAAAGTACCGTATTTGGGAGTTCCCAAATGCTAGGTCTGATTTGCTTAACTTCAGAGCTGAAACTACATCAGGTGCCTTCAGACCATTGTCAGCAGACCAGGATTATCCTGATAGCTGGATAAATAACACATCTGGTGGAAATTAAGATTATTCATTACCTTCAGTCAGTGTTCTGCTGATTTATAGCTGTCAAGAGCCCAGGCTACATTTTTTTCTGTATGAATTAATTTATATCTGATAACAGAAAGTGTATATGTCTAATTACTTCCATAGTTCAGAAGCTAACTAAATTTGGCAACACTCGACAGCTGGAGAAAGATACTTGTTCTTTAAAGAGATGAAGGTGATATGATGGGGAATAGCAATAGTTCTTAAAATGTATACAACACTTCAGAGTTTCCACTGTACTTCACACATGTTATTTTATAATCCTTGCAACAACTCCAGAAGGTTGGGTGGAATTATGATCCCCATATAGAAGGTAGAGGCAGAGAAAAAGGAGCTATCTTAAGACTATCTGAGGAGTTTATGGCAAAGGGGAGATTTGAATGAAGAAAATGCCATTTTCGATCATATTTTTAACATGTACCCATTTTTAGCATGTGTTAAATAGGTGGTTCAGGTTTTTGAAACAAGAAAACCTACAAAACTCCCCTTAACTGGATAAATGACAAGGGGCAAGTGTTGGTGAGAATGCACAAACTGGGTCTTCCTGTGCATGGGCACAGTGCTAGCCTTACACAACAGATGAACAGTGGATGTAAGTGCAAGTGCTTCCTCCTCTGTGCAAAGAAAACTATGGCCCAGTTGCATGGTGCCCATCACCCAGATGGACCAGGCTGGGCCAAGTTGAATGGTGCTGACATTGCACAGTGCCAGCTTGGCAGGGTTGCTTGGTCCCCCAGCTTAAAATTCAGGGGCAGCAGTGCTGCGTGGGCAGGGGGTGCTCCATGATGATGTCAATTCCAGTTCAAACAGGAAGTGATGGTATCAAAATATAGTGTTTTTGCTATGTTTTGAGCAGATTCCAAAAGAACTGGCCTTGCTGAGACCCTGTCACTTCTGGTTTGAACCAGAAGTGATAGGATTTGAACCAGAAGTAACATCATCAGAAGCCATTTTGTTGCATGCTCTGGTTAACCACCCCACACATCCACCACCCCCACCAGCCAGGTGAGCAGTTGCAGGGGTAGCAGCTGGGGATGGAGTTTCTCCTGCTCCCAGGCAACCCTACAATTAGGCCCAGTTGCATTGTGGGTGATGCGCAGAGACTTGCTGGGGGTACTTCCTTTCCCCTGTATCCCTTCTTCCCACTATTTCCTCTTTCCCTCCTCCTGGAAGCCCCCATATCTTCAACTTTCTCTGCTTCTTCCTCTCCTTTCCATCCACCAACCAACCAAACTTTTATCTCTGCCTCCCATCTTCTGTTATATTTACTATGTATTTACTTCATTTATACCTCACCTTTTTCTACAATGGGGATCCACAGCAGCTTCCATCCTTCTTGTCTCCTCCATTTTATCTTCAGCCCTGTAAGGTATGTTAGGCTGTGTGTGTGTGGCTGGCCCAAAGTCATCCAATGAGCTTCCATGGCAGAGTGGGGATTCAAATATGTGTCTCTCAGTTCATACTCTGAAACTCTAACCACTACACTACACTGACTTCTATGGAGTGGCTGCTGTTGAACAGTAGCAAGAATCCAGTCCCATGTGAGTCATATAAGTCACATGGTAGCAAGCCACCAGAAAATGAGTTGCCTCCCGCAAGTCATTGCAGGTTCCCTACTGCAAAACTGGGCCCTGCCTTGTGGCTGGCACCACACAACAGAGCCCGGCCCAACAGCCAGTACCATGAAACTACTTTTTCCAGGTCTTTGCTGCCCCGGGGAAGTGCAGGAGGGAAAGCAGAAGATAGGAAATAAAGGTAGTTTGACTTATTGGTGGGAAGGAGAGAAGGAAGCAGGAAATGGGGAGAGGCGGTTAAGGCTGCCAGTGAAGGGAAAGAGAAAACAGTGGGGGGAGGGTAAAATGAGATGCCCCCTACAAGTCCTTGCATGCTCCCCTTGCACTTTCTAAAAGTCACCTTTTGGGGATGGTACCTGAACCTCCAGTTTTAACTGAGAAAATACATGCCTCCCAAAAGTTTGGAAACATTGGTTTCTCTCTACATCATTGATCTGATATTCTTTTATGAATACCTCCAAAACAAGGGACTTTGGGTGACATAAGGGCCTACAGAACAGCTGTGGAGAAGCCACATGGTTTTTATAAGAGGGAGCAATCAACCAGTCATTTTTGCCAAATTTCATTTTATCATTTCCATCTGGATTTGCTATTTCCGTATTGGCAACCCGCCAAAAGCAGTCGTGTGTCCTGACACAGCTCTGTCAGTGGCTCCTGAAGCTTCCTTTCTCTTAATATCCTCTCCCGCCTACTCACGAATCATAAGTTGCATGGATTTGTTATTTTTTTTACTTTATTCTTAAAAGCTGACCCATCTATAGCTGCAAAAGATTAAATTAAAACTTTTTGACCTGCTCTTCCTGGCTAGTGCCATGCTCACAGGTCGTACATCAGCCGGAGGCATGACAGCCTCATGATACATTGCTCTGAGAGGGCCAGCGCAGAAGAATGAGAATGAGGGAATCCCATGACTCCAAATTTATGGTTGTGAAACTTCTGAAAGTAAAAAATAGCCTTGTGGTTTATGAAGTGGGAGGAAGAGAATAGAAAGTTTAGGAAGCCTTTAAAGGTCAATGGGTGATCCTAAATAATTTCATTTTGGCAGAACTGTTTTTTTTCACACGGCTTCTCTTATTATCTTTGAATTTACTTTCACTAGCATTTCCTGTCCCTCCAATTTTGCCTGAAGTAGAAGGAAAAAAAGACATGATTAAACCAAATGAAGTGCTTCTTAAGTCCTGCTGATTACAATGGGAGTGACTGAAAATCTTGTTCTTGTCTTTCTGTGGCCACCACTGTTATTTCAGTGAGTGGAGCATGTTAAACATTAAACAATGTTTAAATTTGGGTATGTACATATAGGAGAAAGTGGTCATTCAGATGTCCATTATGATACTAATGGTTACCTGCTTCTAAATGGATTATCTATGTATCAATCAATATTCCTGGAGAATTGAGGAGCAAGAAGCCCCTTGAGCATTTACTATCAGCTGAGGCTATGAAAGAACTAAAATGTTTGGCCACTCTTTCCCCAATGACATTACTGGCACCAGAGTGCATTAGATCATATTTGATCTCAATGAACCAATTAAATGACAAAGTTTACCGGTCAGTGGGCTGATGTTCAAACCTTACATTTTGGAAATGGCATAAGGTTCCCAGCTTCAGTGAATGGGTCAGTCCAACACAGGGAAATCATCTTAACCCAAGCTCTGGTAGATCAACAGCCAGTGGCTCTTTTCTGGTCCTATCTGATATCCAGCATGAGCCGGTCCGAGTGAGTCCAAGCCAGCATGGCATAGTGGGTAGAGTATCAAACTAGGATCTGAGGGATCCAGGTTCAAATCCTTACTCTGCTATGGAAGCCAGTTGGGTGACTTCAGACCAGTCATTTTCTCCCAGCCCAACCTACCTCCCAGGGCCGTAGCTCTGAGAATAAAATGGCGGACAGAAGAATTCTGTTATAAGCCACATTGGCTGCCTCTTGGGGAGGAAAACATCATATAAATATCAAAATAAATAGCTCCCAACAACTCACAGTTATTGTACTATGACAATTACTATTTTTTTTAGAAAGAAAATTATGCCACCTCTCTAGGAAACTGCCCAAGGAGGCTTAGAAAATTAACAAAATCAAAACAAAACGTTAAAAGATATTAACTAAAATCCTGCAAGGGAGGGTGAACAGTCCATCATAAAAAGCATTGACCATAAAAACAAATCACAACAGCATAAAATAAGTTTCCAGACTAAAATAGTATTTAAAAAATCCCTTAATTAAAAGCCTGAACATTTTAGCCTGGCACCTAATCCTCATTTTAGATATAATTTAATTAGTGAGTTGTCTATAAAACTGAAGTTAATTAATTCCAAGTGTGCAAAAGCCCCCTCCCCCCTACTTTTGTCTCCAAAAGCTCTTGCATCCTATACAGTCACTGGGCTTAGCCTCTGTTTAGGATTGCACTGTAAGGGACTTGCTAAACAATGGCCCAATTGAATGCTCAAGTTAAATGGTGAACATCCTGTAGGATTGGTATCTATTACATCTAAAGATGGACTATGCTGGGGAATATTTAAAGTCAAATAACGTCTCTGTAAAACTGATTTCAGTGCCAAGTCAAAACAGAGTTTAGAAATACTTTTACGTTCTCTTTTCCTTTCTGAGGCCCAAACGGTGGAAGGCAACAGTGGAAGGTCTTTGTCTGAAGCTCCCAAGCATTTTCCCTCATGCAGACATTGTGGATGTTAGCCATTCCTCGTGGAGTCTATTTGCTAATCTAAATTGACCTTATTATTGGCCCTGTTAGGACAAACATTCTGGCACTCCATACAATGCCTCTGTGTTTGCTCCACCAGGCGACCAGAAGCTTTGCAGGGCCATTTTGAGTTGGGAAAAGGCCTTGTGTCAGTATGTCTCAGAGGTGCCCAACATATAGCCTATACGCCACATGTGGCCCATACCCATAATGGCATGCTGGCAGTCTGCAACCGCAGCTGGCACCCATAGTCTGTCCCCAGAAGCCCAAACATAATTGGCATCTTGCAGCTGAAGCTGAGATATTGTGGTCACTAAACATCCTAGTACCAATTTCTCCCAGCTGCAGAAACACAGTAAAAGCAAAGGTAGCTGCTAGGGTTGCCAAGTCCCCTGGAGCCCAATACGGGGGATAGGGAGGGTCATGGGGGTATGCCTCTCATGCGCAATATTCATCAAATCAGCCCCCCACAGGAGTCTTCCCTTCCTTGTCATGCTGGGAATGATGTCATTTAGAACACCCTTCCGCATGCTCCAGAGCTTCTGGGCCCATTCCTTGTGCTTTCCCCGCACTGGCCAGGTGAGTGGTGGCAGGTGATGGAGGCTGAGAGCTTCCACTGAGGGACTAGTAACCCTAACAGCTGCTGCTGCCACCACTGCCACCACCAGAAAATCTGCCCACCAACTTTCTGATCCTCCTTCTACCTCTTTTGTCTTGAACTACTTCTTTTCGTGCTTCCAGATCCTGAGACTGCCTTTGTGCCTGTTCTTCAGAGTGAGACATTTCTTGGTGGGGTATGTGTGTATGGGGGGCGGGGTTTCCCCTGTATTCTCAGGCTTTGCTTGCAACACCTTGTCTAATTCATGTTGCTGATACCTCCTTGTCCCTATGGCTCAGTCCAATTCTATCTTGTGGAAAAAGTTACTATCTAACTAGGAACTGATTTTCAATTTAATGTTTGTCACTTTTTGCTATAGGGAAGATCTTTTCTGGTTTTTATCATGGTCTTGGGTACCACTTGAAAATGTTTTATGGTCCCATGCTGGTCTACAATTTAGGATTTGCTGCTCTGTTGTTATATACCCTTGCATATGGTGAGACTTGAAATGTGCGACATCTTAGTTAATCAGTGTATAAACAGATACAATACTTGTTGAAACCAAGGTTAAGTTTCATGGATGAAGTGGTCGGCACATCAGGAGGACTATTTTAAACAGTGAACCGACATAATAAACTGCATGCTGGAACTCTGTGCATGTCCAACTTTCCTTACAGACTCTGTCAAAATAAACAGACACATTCGTAATGATGATGAATGCCCACCAAAGGCTAAAATAATGTGTAAGTTTCTAATTTGTTTTTCAGTCCCACAGTTGGATTTGGATGGAGTTTTTCTTTCTTTTAAAAGTGTGTGAGTGTATGTGGCTCTCAAACACCATAAAACTCATACTCAAATATTTACAACGTGTTTATACTTACAGGTTCACCTCTGAACAAATTGTTTGACCTTATTTGCAAATGTGTTGCAAGGGCTCACAATGACAGATGATCTTTCAGGGGCAATCACAACACAGAAGTGAAACTGAAGCTAGACTGCTGCACCCCTTCACTATATCAAAGAGGGCTATTTGCTTTGAGGTGCAGGTTTGAGTGCAGCCACCATGACATGCCTGGAGTGGAGATGGAGGACTGTCCCTTTTTAACCTTTGGCAGAACAGTGGGCTTTTCACGGGTCATTTTGCATGATCCACAATGATGGTATTCCGCCATGGAATGCCCAAGCCTGTTGATGTTCCCCAGTCACTCAAACCACATAATTAATGTACGTCTGGGTTTCAATAATAAACAATTCTGATATGCATGGATTACAGGCAAACTTCCTTCATTTCCTCTCCTGAACGATGGATCTTGCTGTATGTGTACCAATCCATATTTCAGAAGACTAAACATATTTAACATTCTGAAATACAAAAGTGAAAAGCATTAAATGGTGCCCAGGAGTTGCTTATATGAAAAATGACAGATAATTTATGAATATACAATTTTAACTTGAGGGGAGCAGGTAGATGCTCGGACAAAAAGTTCTAGTTTGGTCTTTAAAATGTGTATTGTATTCAGCAAACCTTTCTAGACATAGAGCATCAAGTGATAGACCTCAAACAAATTTTGACATCTCATAATTGTCATGAATCACAACATTTTAATCCTCTTCTCTCCAAGTTTAATACTTCACCTTTATTTTATTGTTATATTGTCAAATCTGGATATTGAGCCAAGTCATAATATTTTAGGAAGTTCTTTCTGAACGTGACACAGTCAAATGATGCCAAAGCAGAATCAGTTCACCACAAAAGCCACAACAAAATGTTCAAAAACAAGTATTTCCTTCTCCTGCTGCACATGCCCAAATGGAATCTTTGTTGCATATCAGGGCCTAACTAAACATTTGCAATGGCAAGCAAGGGGAGTGTGGAGGAAGTGGTGTGTGTGTGTGATCTGAAGTGGAATCAAATGGGAAAGAGTTAAACACCCACCCCTGCCCAGATTTCCTCCATTCAACATTGCATCTCCAAAATCTGTTTGTCTCTAGACAAAGCAGCCGCTCAGGGTTTGTTACCTATATTTGTTATGATGTTTATCAGTTCTTCAGCTTGCATGCTGGTAGATAGGCATGCCTTGCATTCCTGACCCTTGCAATGTTAACTAGTTATCAGTTACCATTATGCAGCACCTTCAAGGCTATGCAAAGGCCCTGAGAGACCTTGTTATGAGTCATACAGAATAGTATGACTCATAACAATCTTATGCTCTTGTGAAGTATGTCTGTAGTGATAGAGACTTACTGCTGACAAAGAAGATCAGCCCATTTGTATGGTGCCCGTTCCTCCTTGACCTTTCCCAAAACTGACCGTGCATCTTGCATAGACTATAAAAAAAGGGTTGATGTGGTCTTTGTAATCTGGCCTGCTTCCACACATGTTGGATAATGTACCTTCAGTGCTCTTTAGTGATAATTTGGAACAGGGTTTTCATGTGTGAAACAAAATATCCACTTCTAAAGGATTACTAAAGTGCATTGAAAGTGCATTATTCAATGTGTGTGGAAATGCCCCTGGTGTGCAAAGCCAACCCCACCCCCACCCAGCAAATTCCCAAGTGCACACTGCAGTTGTATGCATTTGTGGTTACCCAATGAGCTGTCCTTACTATTTTGGAGCAAAAAATGAGGGAGAGATGGAAATCTAGGGAAGGAAAAGTGAATAGGTGGGCATGGGGAGAAAGGATGGAATAGAATGTATGTAGCTTTTCCTTAACGTTCCAGTTTTAGCCACAAGACTAAACCAAAAGCCTAACTGTTTTGCCATATTATTCATTCCACTCCAATTGAGTTGTAGATTTAAGTACCAGTGAGGTATGGAAACATAGACATGTCCTATGGGGAATAGGGGGTGGAAGGGTGGGAAGGTGAGTGAACATGGAGGCATATAGGTCAGTGCATGAGGTGGGGGGCAAAGAGATGAAGCGCACGATGAGAGAAGAGGTCAAAGAGTAGTGCATGTTTGGGAAAAGGGCAGATAGATGAGAGGATGAGATGAGTTAAGGACTAATGGTGAACATTTCCTGGGAAAAATATTACTATTGAAGCCTCATTGCAGGACAGCTAAGACTAGTAGGGTTGCCAGCTCCAAGTTGGGAAATTCCTGTAGATTTGGGAGGCGGAACCTGGAGTCGATGTGGCTTGGGAATGGGAGGGATCTCAGCAGGGAATAATACCGTACAGTTCATCCTCCAAAGTGGCCATTTCCTCCAGGGGAACCAATCTTTGTTGCCTAGAGATCAGTTGTAATTCTGAGAGATCTTCAGCCATCATCTGAAGGTTGGGAAACCTAGCTGAGAGCCACCATAGTCCCCCAGGCAAAGATTCCTCCTGGGCACCCTTCACATCACCTAGATATGTTGTATGAAAACAAATCACATGACTTTCTCAGGACCAATGGTCCCTGAACTGATCAGCGACCCTGGAATTTGGTCCCCGTAGCCCCCCCCCCCAGCCTCATGGAGAAATACTTTATAAGTGGAGGGAACTCCATATTATGTACAGAGAGAACCTGGTTATTAGCTATCATACATTAAAGATTGAGAGAATGAGCTCTAAAAGCCCTGGTGCAGTGGCAAGTAATTTAGGTAAGTCACTCTGTTGCAGTCTCTGCCTCGTTTCCCTCCTTCTGTAATATGAAGATACAAAATTGGTCCCTGTTGCAGGATTGTGTACGTCTTGCTCAGTTCAATATGAAGGCTGCTTTTATTATTCATTGTTTATGGAATTGTTCTTAAAGTAGGATCTTGAAGTGACCAAATCTAGATCATTGAACTAGCACATGAGATCCATTACTTTTCTTTTTTTTAAAAATTGATTTTATTGGATGAGGTGATATAAAATAGTTGGTTAATACATACATCTTATCCAAATTAAGCCTTTCTAAATATATGACCCCTCCCCCTATTCTCTGTTGACTTCCAACAACACTCGAACCTCCCGTTTATTCATAGAGATTATTATTACACTATATTGCAATTATATTATATTAACCATGGTAAAGATGTTAATATATATTTCCTTCATTAAAGTCTTATTTAATAAAGTTTAAAATCCCTCCAAAGACCACAGTTGTCCTTTAACATCGCATTTCTTTTCCAAATATTTCTTGAACTTCTTCCAATCTTCCAAGAAAGTTTCTGGATCTTGCTCTTTCAGATTTCTAGTTAATTTGTCCATTTCGGCCATGTACAACAGCTTCCTTGTCCATTCTTCAATATTCGGTACTTCTTCTTTTTTCCAATATTGAGCATATAAAATTCTTGCTGCTACTATCATATAATATAACAATATCTTATCATTTCTATTGACCTCTTCTAAATGTAAAGATAGCAATAACATTTCTGGATTTTTAGCAACATTATATTGTAATATCAAAGACATTTCAGCACATATTCTAGACCAGTAGTCTCTAGCCTTTTGGCAAGTCCACCACATATGAAATAGAGAACCTTCATGCTCCTTACATTTCCAACATTTATTTGATAACTGTTTGTTAGCTATGGCTAATTTTTTCGGTGTTAAGTACCATCTATACAGCATTTTATAACTGTTCTCTTTAATACTGGTACAAGTTGATATTTTTAAGGTATTTTTCCATATTTGTTCCCATGCTTCCATCGCTATTTCCTTTTTTTTTTAATTAAATTTTTATTGGAATTAGAAATATTTTGTCATTTATAACAATCAAATTACTTTAATATTCCAGTTCTAACCCCCTCCCTTTCCCCCTCCCGTTTGTTGACTTCCAACAGTTTTCCAACCCTTTGTCTATTCTTCCCCTACTCATTTCAACTTATTTTGTCAATTAAACATATACTTTCACACTCTTCTAAGCTAGTCTATTATAACACAGTACTAAGTCAATTTCCCTTCACTTATCAACTAACTAATACATTCCTGGCATGTTATTCAATAGTAATAATACTGGTAATATTCTCAATATCCTGTACTCTAACTTATTCATTCTAATGTCATCAATATGGGACAAACAATTTATCCCTCCCTATACATAACTTGAGTACTCATAAGTGATGAATACATTTATAAGTCAACCAATTTAACTTATACTCTATATGTTACTCTTTACTTCCTCTTATATCTCTTATATCTCTTATCTTTATAACATAAAGTCAATCAATTTGACTCATATTCTACACATTTCTAAATATACCTATAAACACAATATACGTTCGACAAGTCAATCAATTTGACCCATGTTCTGCACATTTCTAAATATCGCTATAACCAAAAATACCTTCAGCATAAGTCAATCAATTTAACCTATATTCTATATGCTACTTCTCATTCCCCCCCTTCTTGTATTCATGAATTTTAATTCTGTTAATTCTCAATTACACCCCTATCTGCCAGCAACATAATTAATTAATTAATTTCTATTCTTATATATTCTTATATATCACATAATAACTATTACTTAATACTGTATAGAATAATCAAATAGAATAATTGCTTAGTAATTCTTCTTTAACTCTCCTCCCCCCGGTATAGTCACTTCTCTCTTCTTTTGTTTTTCTTCAATAATTTTCAAACTGCCACAGTTCTCCTCCCACCTCCCATTTTTTCACCAAATATTGTTTCAGCTTCTCCCAATCTGTGTTAAACTGTCCTGGATCAAGGTCTCTTAGTTTTCTTGTCAGTTTATCCATCTCCGCCATGTACAGCAATTTGTGAATCCAGTCCTCGATAGTTGGCACTTCTTGTACTTTCCACTTTTGCGCGTACAAAAGTCTAGCCGCTGCTGTCATGTAAAAAAGCAATGTCCTATGTTGTGCTGGAATATCTTCCATCCCCAAGTTCAGTAGTAGGAGTTCTGGGTTCTTATTAACTTGAAACTGTAAAATCTCACTTATTACTCTTATTATTTCCCCCCAGTACTGCCTGACTACCTCACAAGTCCACCACATATGGTACAAAGATCCTTCATGCTTTTTACATTTCCAGCATTTATTAGACGTGTTCACATTCCCTAGCGCAATTTTCTTTGGTGTCAGGTACCAACGATAGATCATTTTATAGACATTCTCTTTAATGTTAGTGCATGTCGTAATCTTCAAAGTATTTTTCCACAAATATTCCCACGCCTCCATTGTTATTTCTTTATTAAAATTTATAGCCCACTTCACCATTTGCACCTTAACTACCTCTTCTTCAGTATACCATTTTAACAACACTTTATAGACCTTTGAAATTTCCTTTTTGTCTTCTTGTAAAATTACTTCCTCCAAGTCCGAGTTCTCCATTCTTATCCCTCCCTTGGCACAATCCGATTTATAAAGGTCTCTGAGCTGTCTATATTGAAACCAGTCATAGTTTGGAGACAACTCTTCTTGCGTCTTTATTCTTAATTTAGAAAATTCTATTCGTGTTATCTCCTTATACGTTAAACACTGTTGTTCATTATCAACAGTTCTCGAATCTATCGCTTCATAAGGAACCACCCAGGAGGGAATTCCTTCTTGTAGGTAATCTCTGTACTTTTTCCATATTGTGAAGAGGCTTCTCCGAATGTAATGGTGTAAAAACATAGAGTCCGCTTTTACTTTATCATACCATAAGTATGCATGCCATCCAAATATTTTTTTGTATCCCTCTAAGGCCAGCAATTTGCGATTTTTAAGCATCATCCAGTCCTTCAGCCAAACCAAGCAGATTGCCTCATAATAAAGTCTTAGGTTGGGCAGTTGCATTCCGCCTCTCTCTTTCGCGTCCTGTAACACTTTCATTTTCACTTGAGGCTTTTTGCCTGCCCAAACAAAGTCCGATATCTTTCTCTGCCATTTCTCAAACTGCTTGGAATCCCGAATAACTGGTATTGTCTGTAACAAAAACATCACTCTTGGCAGCACATTCATCTTGACTGCTGCAATTCTTCCCAACCATGACAAATCCAATCTATTCCATTTAATCAAGTCTCGTTCTATTTGAGTCCACAATTTCTCATAATTGTTCTTGAATAGATCTATATTCTTTGCAGTCAGTTCAATTCCCAAATATTTTACCTTATTTGTTACTTCACAGTCTGTTATTTCCATAAGTTGATGTTGTTTTTGTTTAGTCATATTTTTACACAGTATCTTTGACTTCTTTTTGTTTACAAAAAAACCTGCCAAATCTCCAAATTCTGTGATTTTTTCTATTACCCTTGGCATGTTTTCAATTGGATCTTCCACAATTAACATTATATCGTCTGCAAATGCTCTGACCTTATAGGAAAAGTCTTTTATCTTTATTCCACGGATTGCATTATCTTCTCAGATCTGTATCATCAAAATTTCCAAAACCATTATAAACAACAGTGGAGACAACGGGCAACCTTGTCTTGTACCTTTGCCTATAGTCAATTTCTTAGTCACCTCGTCATTCACCACAATTGCTGCACTCTGGTCTCTGTAGATTTCTTTTACTGCTCTGATAAATCTTTCTCCCAACTGTAGCTGTTCCATAGTGGCGAACATAAAATCCCAGTTCAAATTGTCAAATGCTTTTTCAGCGTCCACAAAGAAGAACCCAACCTCCTTATCACAACGCCTATCATAATATTCAATAGCATTTATAACTGTCCTTAAATTGTCTCTGATTTGTCTATTCGGTAAAAAACCAGCTTGTTCTTCCCCAATAACTTCGGATAGCCATCCCTTTACTCTTTCTGCTAAGATCTTCGCAAAGATCTTATAGTCATTGTTAAGTAAGGAAATAGGTCTGTAATTTTTGACGTTAGTCAAGTCCTGTCCTTCTTTAGGGATCAATGATATATTAGCTTCACTCCAAGTATCTGGAATTCTTTGGTCTCTCATAACACCATTGATCACTTCTTTTAGGAATGACACCAGTTCATTGACCATTACCTTATAAAATTTAGCTGTGAGTCCATCAGGCCCTGGCGCCTTACCCAGATTTGTTGACTGTATTGCCTTCCTTATCTCTTCCTCTGTCACTTCACTATTCAATTTATTTCTCCAATCTTCCGAGATCACTGGGAGCCTCATTTTCCCCAGATATGTCGCTATTGAATCTTTATTCACCTCTTTTTTATTATACAATTTAGCGTAAAATTTGTAGAAGGCTCTACTAATGGCAGTCTGTTCCAGATATACTTTATTATCCTCACATATTTTATTTATTGTCTTCTTCTCCTTTCTCTTCTTCAATTGCCATGCCAAATATTTCCCAGGTTTATTTGCTCCTTCAAACGACTTTTGATTCATTCTCTTCAGATTCCATTCCAGTTCTTTATTATTCATTGCTGTCAACTGTTCTTGTAAAATTTTAATGTCTTGGTAAACTTTCTTCTTCCCTGGTCTTTTCTTTAGTAGTATTTCTTTGGCTTTTATTTTCTCTGTAATCTCCTGTCTCTTCTCCTCTTGTTTTTTCCTGGCTCTTCCGTTTAAGTCCATTAGTATGCCTCTAATTACTGCCTTATAGGTATCCCATACCTTGTTGGTTGGTACTTCTCGATTCATGTTGTATTGTATGAAGAACTTAGTTTCCCTTCTCAACATCTCCAAGTTTTCTCCCTCTTGCAACAAGTCCTCATTTATTCTCCATCCTTTCCTCTTAGTTCTTTTCCCAAACTTCCACATAATTGGGTTGTGATCTGAGCCTACCATAGGCATTATTTCCACCTCTTTAGTCCATAACACTAAGTCCTTTGAGGCCCAGATCATGTCGATTCGTGATAAAGTAGAGTGTCTTGCGGAGAAAAATGTGAATTGTCTGCCCTTGGGATTCTGTATTCTCCATACATCTTCCAAAGTTTCCTGCTGCATTAATGCAAAAAAAGTTTTTGGTAGTAGTCCTCTTTTCTTTTGTGCAGTTGCTGATTTCTTGTCCTGCTCCAAATTTGTAACTCCATTGAAGTCTCCTGCAAGAATTATCTGGTCGTAAGAAAGTTCATCTAATTGCTTCCTCAAATCCTCAAAGAAGCTTTCTTTTGCTCCATTAGGTGCATAGATTCCAATCACCAGCACTTTCTTTAAATTCCATGTACATTCCACCGCTAAAAATCTGGCTTCTGGGTCCTTAAACACTAACTTTGGCTGCAGCTCCTCTCTAATATACAAGACCACTCCCCTTTTTTTCTTTTTTGTGGCCGCTGCAAAATGAGTGCCCAATTTGCTCAGTTTTAGATATTTTACATCCTGTTTTCTAATATGAGTCTCTTGTAAACAAACAATGTCACATTTCTGTTTTAATAGCCAGTGAAAAGTACTTTTTCTCTTATTGGGTGAATTAAGTCCATTTACATTCCAAGATATAACCTTACATTCCATATTCATAGCCTTGTTGCTGGTAAGTCCTTTTCATTGTCCCTCATAAACTTTTCCATTTCAGATTCAGATCTGATGCGCTTTTTCACTCCTCCAAACTCAAATGCCAGTCCTTCTGGTAATTCCCATCTATACCTTATTTTCATGTCCTTCAAAATTTGGACTAAGGCTTTATATTTTTTCCGATCAAGCAACACCGATCTAGGTAACTCCTTCATAATAATCACCGTGTTGCCATCAACCTCCAATGGGTCTTGGAATTGCTTGCTCACAATCATTTCTTTCATATTTCTGGTTGTAAATTGCACAATCACGTCTCTTGGTAACTTCCTCTGGGTTGCAAGTCTTGAGTTTATACGATACACCACATCTAGGATAGCCACGATTTCTTCTTCTTCCTTCCCCAGGTATCCAGCTAACACTTCAGCAACTTGCTCTTGAGCTGTCTTTCCCTCCATCTCCGGCAAACCGCGAAACCTTAGCTGCTTTTCCATATACTTTCTCTCCGCAATAGCCATTCTGCCCCTCATCATCCTCATATCTGTCTGTTGCGTGTCTGAGAGATTCTCCATTGCCTTCTCCACCACGTTAACTTTTTGCTGTGTTGCTTCCATTCCCTTTTTCATTTCTGCCAATTCACTTTTAACTTTTGTAATCCAATATGGCATACTTCCTCTTCTGCTGAAGCCCGTGCCCTTCCCTCTTCAAAGATGGCGATTGCCCTCTTCCTGTCTGCCTTAGGGCCGTCTCTCTCCAGCAGCTCTATCCCAATTACGTACTTCCTGTTTCCCGTCTCCTCACAGCAGCTCTCACGATGGTAGAAGCTTTCTCACAGTCTATTATCTCCTCACAACCACAGGTATGAACAACAATCCTCCAATTTCTCTAATTACTTCTTTTAGCTTAGTCCTTTTACTAATCTGTTTCTTGCCGAGTCTTCCTCTACTTTTAATCAAACTGTTGCAGTTTAAAAGTCCCCTTTAATGCTTCTTTACTTTAAGTAATTCATCCCGTTTCAAGAGATAGTGATCTTTACCTTTTCAAACGTCTTTCTGGGTTGTAATCACTGCTTCAAACTCAGGTTCTCTTTCACCTTCTTTCCTCCTGTTGATGCTTGGGCATGTAGATCTTATGCCAGCCGTCACTGGCCCCAGAACTGCCGCAGAGATATAGGCCGACCTGTCTTAGGGTGGGACCTCAAGGGACGGGGGAGAATCCGTTGCGCAGAACCCCCCCTCGCCCGAGATCAACGCACCCTGAGGTACTTGAGCGTTCAAAGCCTGTTCTCCGCCTGAGAACAGGGGACCACGGGCTTGTTTGCCCCCGCTGGTCACTAAAAACGGCAGCCCGGTCAGCTCTGCTCCCAGAGCTGTGTTAGACCTCCATGGATCCCAAACAGGAAGTCCTTCCATCGCTATTTCCTTATTACAATTTATGGCCCACTTTACCATTTGCACCTTGACTGTTTCATCTTCTGTAAACCACTTCAATAACAACTTATACATTTTAGATATTGCTTTACTATTATCCCCCAATAATAACTCCTCTAGTTCTGAATTTTTAATTCTAAAACCATTCTTTCTATGTTCTGAATCAAATAAATCTTTAATTTGTCTATATTGTAACCAACCATATTTAAATGGCAACTCCTCATTTCGCTTAAGTTTCAACCCATCATTGTCTAATACTGTTAATTCTTTGAGGGTAAGTGACCAAATCTAGATCATTGAACTAGCACATGGGATCCATTACTTTTCTCACCTGTTTTTCATTGTTAGAAAAAGAAAATGACTCAAGGAAGCCTTTGCTGGCCCAAGCACCAAGAACCCATGCTGGAAGCAGACTTGCTTTTGTTACAAGGGGCTCTGATAAAAAGCCATGCCTCTGAGCAGGCAGCCTTTGAAATCAGCAGCATGAACAATGAACTGTGTATCTTATCTCCTGTGGCATTTTCCATGGCTGCAAAGTCTCTGACAGCTGAGCCAACATGTACTTTGCATGATAACAACTACATTTGCAGCATGTATATTGCACATTGCCTCAATGTGCAAAGGCATCATTTCCAACTGAAAGATACAAGGCACGTTTACTCGAACATATGGGAGATGTTCAAGTTCAAGTTTGCCTTTATTGGCATATAGCAAAAATTCAATTTATCCACTTACCAAAAAGAAAAACAAGGTTAAAAGGATACTACATTACAAATACATAAATACATTTATAGCTTATTTCTGTGATATCCTTTGACGCATCTTCAAAGCAGAATGGAGAAACTTGGCCACCTTCTTGGTGACATCAGGAACGGAATCATTCAACAGTCTATAGCTTTTGAACGAGTCAGAGCAATCCATCATACTAGCTAAAACAGATTTTAAATATGTTTGACGTATACCGGTGTACAAATGACAATGCAAAAGAACATGTGTAATTGACTCAATACATTTTTGTTCACATAAACAGCATCTAGCTGAATAGTCTATCCTGTTAAATCTGCCATATAGAATGGCCAAAGACATAGCATTGCACCTGGCCAAAGAAAGTGCTCTACAAAGTTGTGGCACCTGCAGGGAAGATAAATATGGAGCCATCCTCCCTACAGTGAGAGGAATTTCAAAGCTCAGGGAAGAGCAGGTTTTAGTAGCCAGGCTATATAACTTCTGGCGCTCAATATCTAGCAACCTACTCCTAATTTGATAACATTTGATGTTAACATAGACAGTTAGTCCACAGATATACCCATACCTTTAATTTTTTTCATGATATACACTGACCAATTTGACAAATTGGACTCTGAAAGCATTTGATATATAAAGCTCCTAGGGTCAGAATTATAATGTAACTGTAGCCGGTATTTAAATGTTATAAGCCAGGCCCTCGTTTCCAATAAAATTAAACCAGTTTCTAAGCAAATAGCTGCATATGGAACACACTTTGGTAGGCCCAGGATTTTTCACAAAAATTTAGATTGGACACGTTCAATAACCCAGTCAAAAGCCTTAATCCAGATTGGAGTACTATACAATAGTTGTGAAATCACTTTAGACTTAAAAATTTTGGAAGCAGCTGGTACAAATTGATTACCTCTGGAGTAAAAAAAACATGCTATAGGTGATGCACTAATGTCAACTGTCTTCGCTACATACTTGTGGTGGGTGGATCCAGTCACATTATATTGAAAATAAATACCTAGGTATTTGTAATATTTATATGGGAGATGTTTATAGTTCACTTACCTTGGACAGAAAGTTCAAAGTATATAAGGCTTTATCTTATGATTAAGGGTAATCAACAACAGAGTCGGGGTGAAGACTTTCCAAATTCCTGGGGGGAGGGCTGGGGCTGGGCCAGAGGTGTTACTATGCTAGGTCCTTAAAAGAACCGGAGTCCGGTGACATCATAGGGAGGGACCTCTACTATCTATGGAGGTGGGGCCATGAGGGATTTAGGGGGGGCTTCCTACAAATTTAGGGGGGCCTGGGCACCCCTGGAACCCCCCCTAAGACTGCCCCTGAGCTGAGTCAAACCTAGGAAAAGGTGGGAGTTGGCCAGTGATTATAGTGGTATCTCAGTGATCTCCTGTTGTGTCCTGTTTTTGAAATTCACTTTTAGGATAGTCACTTTCTTTAAGATGTACAAATATACATACTGTGTGCATAGGTCAAACTAATGGTCACAAATTTGACACTAAGAAAGACAACACAAAAAAGCCTGTAGGGGAACATTTTAAAAGTTCTTTTGGACATTCATTTACTGGAGTCTTGTTTGTGCCTTATTCATAAGGGTGACTTAGTACTGAAATTTACTAAATTATGGCATCATGGATGCCTTCATTTGGTAAATGCGTGGTTTAAGTCTCTCAGCCAAGGCAGAGTACAAAACAGTTGCTGTGCACTTAATTTCTGAGCACTGTACAGAGTTCAGACTAGTAGCAATCTTCTTCTCACTTCGAACTCATACCCTATAAATGAGTAGAAGCACATTTTGAGGCAATTCAGAACAGTGCCCATAAAGAAAACTCAGTTATGCCACCTAGGATTTTAAGTTACACTGAATGTGTTTGTTCTAATTGATGTTCTTTGAACGAACTCATTAGCAATAATATTATGATCAATTTCCTGAGAGATCTGTTTACATCCATGAAGAAGAGCCATGTGGTTGAACCTTGCCTATCTCATGCGTGACAGCAGAAAGGTCTTTATTCTATGAAGGCATGAGAATGACCTTTCTGAAGTGCAGGAGGAAACAGGTATGGTAAGGCCTATTCTGATAAATTTAGCTAATTCTGGTAGTAGCTGATGCAAACATTTTCCTTGTCTGAATATTCTGGTCTGTATACATTAGATGTTATATTTTGGTTTTTGGCAAATATGTGTGAATGTCTGCTGGGACAGGCTTGCCTGGGTTGTATATGCAGGGTGTAATCCCTGGAGCATCTAACTTTTTGTAATAGCATTTCAAATGTTTTATAGAATTTAATCCAAATAACTACCAGGCAAAGTAAACCACAATGCAATAATACTACTGTATGCTTGAAACCAGTTCATGTTAGCTGTTGCTGACTAGGTGGTGAACAATTGTCAACACACACCTACTTGACCAACTCTTTAAAGTAGACATTTTGAAAAGAATGCTTAACAGGCTTGTTAGGTCCATTAATTAACTTAAAAAAGAAACTGGTTCAGCATCCACTTCAGCAAATATAGGAAATCACAGACTTGAAGAAGACACAAAATATCTATCTACCAAAAGAATCCCCAAATCCTACAGCAATACATTTGCTATGGTTTTGAAAGTGCTACACAACTTTTATTTTTCAATTTCTTCTCTAAGTGTTAGCTAGTTGGTTGCCCCTTTGAAATTGTACCACACCATTTTAGGTAACAGCAAAATAAAGATCATGAACATGTAAAGAGTGCACATTCTTTGCCAATTTTCTCTCTGAGCTGCACACAGGGCTAAAGGAAATTTTAAAAAGGCTTTTGATCTGCAGTCTCCCCACCCTGGTCTTGTTCATGCAGATGGGGTTTCTCATTGCATCAGAAATACAGCACTCAGGCTGCCATTTTAGGAATTGTCCTTTTTGTCAATAGACATCACCTCAGCATTTAAAAATGGAATGGAAATTGAAAGAAGACCTAAGGAGGAGTTGAAGCACTACTTCACACACACCACCACCATGAAAAAACTGTTCTCAATTAAGGATATATAGATCCATCCCACACCCAACAAAAACCACAGCAGCAGCAAGCAAGCAAACGAACAAAAGTATTTTAACAAGGAAACCTAGGCCCTACCCTTCCCCAGTGTTCCATTTCCAAAATACAATGTAATGATAATGTAACTGATAACTAAAATAAAATAGAGACTCACTTTTTCCTTATTAAAAGGAACAGAAATTGGTCCTTAATAGAGTAGCATAGATTGCAGAGAAAATGTGATGGGCGGTTGGAGCATGGTGGCTGCTGTGAATGTGAGAGGGAAAGTAAGAAACTTACACTTGCTGTAGGTTTAGAAAAGAATTCTTTATTATAGGAACTCCATATTTCAGTAGGAAAGTGGAGAGGTAGATAGGAATCTATCTAGTCTAAGGATGGGCATGGATGGCAGGACAAGTCGTGCATCTATGGTGCAAGCTGGAGAGAAAAGGTAGAAATGTGACAAAGGGAGGAAGAGAAGGATGTCATGAGGAGGAAGTCCTGAGATTAGCAATCTACACATCAAAGAATAGTTCAGGGCAGTAAAGGCGTAAACCATAAATAGATGCCCTATTTACTATGTACTATAACCTTTCTATTTTTCTAACATTCTGGTTTGTCCCATGGTGAAACCTGAGGAAAAGGACAGCGTCAAGTACTCCTTTTCTAACATTCCTCAAATGTAAATTGGAGCCAAGCAAATATGTTGGGCCCAACAGAGGTATTGCGGTCTGACTGTTGCTACATTGAAAGTGAGTGGAGCCAGTCAGGGTTAAGGACTAAGCTACTTTGTGTGGGCCATAGCCACAGATCTTTTAAGGCAGTGTATAAATTCTTTTTTTTAATAAAAAAAATATTTTTATAAATATAAACAGAACAGAAAAAATTAAAATAAAAACAATATCACAATTATAATTACATAAAAAGAAAAGAAAGTAAACATATACTACACAAAGATATTGTAAACAGTAAAAATTATATGATACTAGCAACCATTTTTTTACTATGTCTTCTTGTAATAAAAGATTATCATTTAATCTCCATCTTTCCCTTCTGCCTCGGTTTTGTTCCCAAGTTACTACTAACTGATTGTGATCTGCAAAGGTTTTGGGTTGTATCTTTGCACTCTCTAGATTAATAACTAAGGTTTTTGATATCCAGCATATATCAATCCTTGAATATGTTTGGTGTCTGTCAGAAAAGAAAGTATACTTTCTATTATTCAGATTTTTGATCCTCCATGCATCCTCTATATAACATTTCCGTATAATTAAACACATTTTGGGGGAGTTTGCCTTGTTTTTTTTCCCACCTATCTTTTTTTAGATCCATTACCCCATTCTTGTCTCTCCTTGAAAATCTAAAGTAGATTGGAAAACATTTCCATAAAATTTTTCTCTTGCATTGTTTGGGGCATATATTGTTGCAAGTGTGTAAATTTTGCTTTTTGGGAGCCTGACTTTCAAAGTCATATATCTTCCTTCAGAGTCTCTTAATTCTTCTGTAACATTTATTTGTAAATTATTTATATGAACGGTGACTCCTTTTTATTATAAATTCTTAATAAACACAGAAATACATACTAGCAAACAGGAACAAAGCCCCAAAGAATCATAGAAATTGTAATATGATAAATCAGGAAGGGTGGGCAGTCCTGTGCTTCAGCTGCCATTGTAACGGAGTCCCTCATGTGAGTTTGTCACTGGTTGCCCGGGGGTGGGTGGGGCTGAGCCCACCTGGCCAAATCCGGGGGGGGGGCGGTGGCTTTAGCCCCTCGCCCCCCCTCATAGTTTACACCTATGAACAGAGTTACTGTGGATATTTATGGGAACTGCTTTTAAAATTCCAAGCTATTACTGCTTAGGTAGACTGCTCCTATGTGAGGTTGTTGTGCAAAAAGTAAAAC
This sequence comes from Eublepharis macularius, assembly GCF_028583425.1. Classification (NCBI taxonomy): domain Eukaryota; kingdom Metazoa; phylum Chordata; class Lepidosauria; order Squamata; family Eublepharidae; genus Eublepharis; species Eublepharis macularius. The sequence continues at coordinate 195,472,747 of NC_072790.1, forward strand.
ACAAAACCTGTGGTAGTGGCATATGATTCCAGACTTTTCTCACCACCAGTATTCAATGGCAGAATATGATAGGCTGAAGGCACAGGGAAACTTTAATAATACCACTATACCTCACCTGCTTCCCATACTAAGCCACTAAGCAGACTAGTATCTAACTTTTCCCTCTGGGAAACACTTTTAATTATTCTGTAGTGGAAAGAAAAGACAATTTAACATTGTTTTAATTATACTACATTATTTTTTATCTTATTTGTGCCCCAATCCAAGCTATGCCCAAGCAAAGGCATCCCTATTGCCGCTACAAGTTACCCTGCAGATAGGACTTCCAGGAGAGTTTGGCTTCCATCACCCTAATCGCTACTCTTACCGATCTCTGCACTCTTGTATTTTTATCAATATTTGCATGAAGTCATAGAGGAAAATGGAATAGCAGATAAAGCCTTCCAGGTTCTTGGTCTGGCACTATTTTTGATTTTATAAAACTTCATTCCTAACAAGTTATGCTTGGAAATGCTTGAAAAACATTCACTTGAAAAAACTCCTATGGTTCTATAGATCCTATCCTGTGTTTGTAGAAAGTCACAATCCACTTCTTGTTCCTGCCACTTCTATTGATCAGGGGTCAGCTGGAGTTTTATTTGGATCAAAACACTGAGAGCAGGAAATGTAAAAATAGCTGAGCTAGATCCTAATCTTAATGGTACTTGCTTATGAAAACACAACAATTCTATACTTTAGACATAGCTTTCCATCTTCTTCTCATCACAGTCATTTCTTTCTGATTTGTTGGATGACGGGATGCCATAAGGGAGCTACTGGCCTAATGTCCCTTTGATGAAAGTAGCTAGGCTTTGCAGAATGGCAAAACTCCCCAGTCCCCACTCCATTCTGCATCAGCTTCAAGCCTATACCCTTGTGCATTTCCATCTACCCCCTCTCGCCAAGGGCCCAGGTGTCATTATTTATATAGGGCTGGATTATACAACTTCCCTCCACTATTTTTCTTCTGATGGAGAAAGACTTCTCAGATGGGGGAAAATTTTCTCCATTGGAAGAAGAGAATTGTATGACCCAACACTATACAAATAATAATGCTTTGCATTTATATAGCACCTAAGAATGTTCAGTGCACTTCACATATTCCTTACAACAGCCACTCGCCATCGTAGGTCAGTATTATTGCAGATAGCGAGGGAAAGATAAGGAAAGTAGCTTGCCTAAGGGCTGGACCAGATTTGATGCTGGCAGTTCCATGAATGGAACTCTCCATGGTGGCATGTCGGAGTCCAATTCAGGTTTCCAATGTGGCATCAGGTAAAAGTGGTTATGTTCCCCTCCACACACATTTTCCTGACCTGAAATCTCCCCATGGAGCTACTATTTGCCCTTTATCAATAATAGTACCTGTATGGTTCCTAAGAAGAGCCATTTCAGGTCTGGAAAATGGTGCAGAGCCTTGAGACATGGGTCTGATCCTAATTGGGCTCTCATAAGGTTGCTGTTTAAGAGGAAAAGATGCTGGGAGCTTCCATGGATGGCAGAAGCAACATTCAAACCAAGGACTTCCTAATTCATACTGCAGTCTCTTAGCTATTAGGCTACACTGGTTCTCAACGATGTTTGTCCAGAGATAGAGAGCTCCCCAGCTCTGTCTGGCAGGGCTTTCTTCTGGGGGGGGGCAGGGGGGAGAATAATTTGGCTGCTACAGAGAGCCACCACCAATACTGGCATAGCTGATCAGCAGTGTCTTGGGGCAGCTCAGTGGGAGGTGGAGCAGAGTCAGAGCTGCAGCAGTGGCTAGAGTAACTCCTAACCTCTTGCAAGAGGAGGCATCCTTGTGAATGGCTGGGAGTAACAGCATCTTCAAAAGAACCATGAGGATGAGTAGTCAAGGATGCTCGCAGGTATCTGCTACAAGTTGCACAGGAAGGGAGCTGACAAGAGAAGAAGGAAGAGGTGTCCACCAAACTCCTCTCTTCTCGAACGGAAGATATTGTGGGTGTCAGACCCCAGGCCAGGACACAGGGAGATGAGCATGGTAGAGGGGGTGGATTGCTGATCAATCAATACATCTGTTTATTCTGCATAATTTGTTCTGCTCCTGCTTTCCATGAGAAATGCAACAAATAATACAAAGTTCAGAAGCCTCGTTTCTTTGACCACTGGGGTCCTTACTTAATGTCTTCTGTCTGACTTCTGAGATCTCAACAAGATTTTCCCATACCTTCCCAAGAAATTCTACAGCTGTAAAGCTAGAAATGCATCCTTTTTATTTAATGAAAACCTCAACACCAGTTTATGCAGCCAATGTATGGATTTCATATGAAATTCTGCACTTGCACAGTCACAGAGTCAACACATCCCAAGCCATGTATGTGCTATGGATGCTCCTGTATGTACGAGGAAACATTTTGCATTGGGTGCCTTATCCAGTAATTCTAGAATAAGCTCATTGAAAAGTTCCACATGGGCAGAGAATTACATTTCCCCATTAGAAACCCACTTGTAAACATTTCTGTAATCTCTATTCAGTAATAGTTCAACACTTTTAGAGATCTGGTGTAGCTGGGGCTGGGCCATTACAGAGTTCAACAAAAAACAAAGGCCAAAAAAAGTGCCCCTGTTTTTGAAATTCGCACACCATGGTCCATGTGGTGCACACGTGTAACATGGCCATATTTTTATGAATCATTTGTATATTTCTTGGCCAGACTCCTATGTTTAAATAATTGTGGAAACAACACAATACAGCTGTATTTAGAGATTGTTTTTGGTCCATAGGTAGAGTGTATAGATTTTATAAAAGCTACCCTTTTCACAATAAAGAAATTGTCCATTTTGCTGGAATGTACGCTATGCCTTGATAAAAATCTTTTGGTCCTTTTCAGCTGCGGAAATAAAAGACCTTAAAAATATGAGAATGATGCCAACTCAACATTATTAGAGACTGTAACAGTCAAGGCTGAAGGTGCTATTTATTACCAAGATATAAAAACAAGGCTGTCTGCTTGGCAGGAAGATTGACTCCGGAGTTGTTTCTAAAATTAATAACATCTTATTAAATAAAATAGCCCCTACTTTGTAATAGTGTTACTTTAAGGAAGACAGACTTTACTGGAAGTCTTTGCTCCCTTCAATAAAGGTTCAAGGAAAAACTCTTGAAAAGTATATCAAAAGATGGGCCTGATTGCTTGTGTAAGAAAGAAGCTTTGTTTGCCATAATGAAGGGCTTGGAATATTACCATCTTGAAGTGATGCGTGTCACATCAGACAGGAATTGCAGAGCTGAAGGCAAAAATAAGCAACCACTTGCCAAAGTACACTATTGAATTTGGAATATGTGAAGATTCCTCCATCAGATACACTCATGCTTCATGAAGATGATCTGTACAGATAATTGTGCAGTCTGTCTCATGATTGCTACATTCCTGGCATGAGAAGATGATGACCGTCAAGCATTTATCCTTTCATATTAATGTTCAAAAGGTGAAGCCAGCAGCTACTTCTATTCACACAACAAGCTGAATCAGGGCCAATTCCAGACGGCCCTCCCCATCCCAAAACGTCGCGCGTCGTCGCGCGGAAAACGCACAAAACCTCTTGCGCAAAACTCGCGTGAGAAAACGTGATATTTCGCGTTTTCCACGCGATGACGCACGACATTTTGGGATGGGGAGGGCCGTCTGGAATCGGCCCAGGTTTTACTTTTCCCTACTCGCTCTGATATGTTTCCTCGTTGAAGAAGATTAGATTTGAAATTGACTTGCACAACCAAGAGAGCTCCTGAAACAGGTCAGTTACATTCCATGAATCAGACATTATGGATGTTCCAACCTATGAATATCATCATTATTACTACTTTTATCATTGTGAACTGCTTTTAATTTCTTCATTTCTGTTATTTTACTAATCGTTGTGCTGCCTTGATTGTAAGTTTCTTGATTGTGCCTTCTTTAAAAGCACAATGGTATTCTAAAATAAGCAAGCAAACAAATGTGTAGTACTGTTTTTGATATTCTCCTAATAAGGGAGAAAAAAATATAGCAGGGGACATGCCACTGTCCTGCTCCACAGCCTGGGAGGGTGAGAGAGATTTAGCTTACAGGGGATTTCCTCATTGTTAATCCATTTCTCCTTGTGATTCTTGATGAGGCTTTCTGTAACAGCAGACTTGATTGTTGAGTGCCTATTGGAAGGGCAGTGAAACAAAAGCCACCCCCCCTCCGCCTGAATGGTGTGATTTCTGCATACTCAAAAGATTCCCCAGATATAGAAACAATATTGATTAATAAATTACAAAGAAAAAACCAGCTCCCCCAAACACCCTGATGAGGAACATGGCAAAAATATGAAGGTTTTTTTTAAAAGGTACAGTGTTATTCCTATGTGGCACTACATTAGCCATGCTCCTCAAAATAATAATAAAAATAAAACAGGTTGTGAGGAGAATCCTGAGGGTTATGTGAGAATATGGGGAGGGGTCTCATCAGGTGCCCATCAGGTGCGAAAGGGAAACCACTGCTAAAAACAGAGAGAAAACAAATTATTCTGGGCTGTGTCTGTAATCTGTGCTGTAATTGCATGAGAAATCAGACCACAACAGAAACATACCTATTGTGGAAGCAGATGGTGTTGAATTTTGCTGTATTCCTTATGCCTTGGGAGAAGTGGACCACTCTGCATATTCTCTAACATTTCATATTTGACATGGATATAAATAGCCTTATTTGTATACTAACGAGCCTGCCCTCTTTTTCATCATTAGACATTGGCATGTGCTCAAAAACAGCCTGTAATTCCCAAGAGAGTTCACAAGAAGATGACTGTTCTTTTGGTTAATATAGATAAGAAAGATATAACTATCTAACAATATGTTATCAACAGTATAAAAATACCACAGCAGTTGTACTGTGGGAAATAGAAGACTAACAGTGAAATCCTAAACAGAAGAGTAACTCTTAGGATTGCTCTGTTTGTGCCACAAATGTTCAAGCATGTGCACCGGAAACAAGATGCATTCATATTCCACTCCAAGATGTAACTTGTAGAGATCCTGGTGGGTGGGAAACTGAACCCTGAAAAAAAGCAACACTCACAATTCACACAAATAAGATATGAAGCGTGGCATTCCGGAATGCCAAAAATTAGGGCACAATCAGGATCTTGATTTCCTAGGAACCAAAAAATGGGGACACTGAAGGCCTTTGGGTAGTGCTGGGTGCCAGGATCTGAAATAAAGCATATAATGAAAATGAACTGGCTAAGTTCCTGTTGGGATAGTCAAAGTGACTTCGGACATTACACAAAAATGGCAGGAGGTAAAGCACAAATGACCGGTTCCTCTGGAATCAGATCCTGACTTGGGGAGAGATCTATGAGCTGCAGAATTTCTCATCTCTCATTCAGACTTCTTCCCTGCCCTGCTTCTGTGTAACATCTGAAGCCACCCTTAAAGTCACTCTTTTTTTAATATACATTTAATATCTGTAATAAGAAAGGTGTTAATATGTATGTTATGGCATTGTCCTTACATTCTTCGAACTAAACAGCCGTGCTAATCTAATCTTCACCTATAGACCTGAATCCTAGACTTTTCTTATGTAAAAGATATGAATAATTTGTCAGGCACAAGAAGCCTTCCCACCAAAGAGCCAGCCAAACTGTGAGAAGATTGATTGTTAAGATTTGGAAGTCAGCTAAGAAAAATAAATGCTGGAGAGCAGCAGTGTAGTATTTAAGCTAGTGGTTTTTGTCAAATGTTACAAATGGCTACTTAATCAAACAATGGCTAGATATGAAAATATTCCAGATGGCTGTTCTTTCCCTCCCTTTAGGATGGCTTTGATGTATGGCCCCCATGGCAAACATGGGCCAGACTTCTCATTTTCTCTGTCAGGGTTACAAACGGGTTTCTGCCTTTAACAGCATTCTGAAGATGCAAAAAAGTAAAGTGTTGGTTGGTCTAATCCCACCCATGTTGACAGTAATGCTTCCACTATAGTCACTATATTTAGTGGGGACAGGTAGCTGCCACTTTCCCATCCCTGGCTTGCCTGGTAACATCTCATGAAACAAGATGTGCAGTGTTTCTCCAGCTCTGTCAAGCACCAGTCAGCAATATTCTGTCACAACTAGAGACTTTTTTTTACTAGATGTTGCCAGAGAGACATTGGGAGGGAATGTAGATTGTAAGCAGCCAAGCATCTCCTCTAACATCTTGTATGAGCCTAACTCAATTGATATTGAGCCAATGTAGCCCAGTGACCTTCATTTCAAGAGATCTTACTTTAGATTCCACCTCTGCTCTGATCTCATACACCGACCTTGGGCAAATTCACAGCCTCAGTTTCCCCTCCTTAAAATGAGAATAATAGCAGGCTACCAAACTGTGTTGTTGTAATAAATATATGAGGCTGACTTTTGTAAGAGATTTTTCTGCTGATTCTTGTTGACTTCGTTAACAGCTTGTGGGTGCTTTTTTATCCAGCACTGTTGTTTGAGAAGTCGGTTGTTATTGTAGTGAAGAGTGCTTTTTCCCAACTTCGCCAGAGATGAAAATGTATTTCCTCAACTATCTGATCTAGCTATGCTGATCCATTGTTTTTACTCTAAGCTCCAGTTTGGACTTCTGTGATTCTGTCTACATGGGGCTGTCAAAGACAACTACTAAACGATTATTGGTGCAGCTTGATTTTTTATTAGAGCTTCCTGATTCAGACATATAAGATCTAAAGTGTAATCCTAAACACTACACTGCTAGTTTCAAACATCTCCATTGGTTCCCTATTTGTTTCCAAGTTCAATTGAAGGTTCTTACCTTTCACACCCTCCACTCCATGTACTTGAAGAATCATCTCTCCCTGCATCAGTTTATGTAGAAACTAACAACATCTCTGTATTGTCGAAGGCTTTCACAGCTGGAGAACGATGGTTGTTGTGGATTTTCTGGGCTGTATAGCTGTGGTCTTGGCATTGTAGTTCCCGATGTTTCGCCAGCTGCTGTGACTGGTATCTTCAGAGGTGTAGCACCAAAAGACAGAGATCTTTGGTGTGACACTGAGAGATCTCTGTCTTTTGGTGCTACACCTCTGAAGATGCCAGACACAGCTGCTGGCGGAATGTTAGGAACTACAATGCCAAGACCATGGCTATACAGCCCAGAAAATCCACAACAACCAACAACATCTCTCCCTGCATCAGTCTAATTCCCAGCAGTTCTTACTAAATGCACCATCGTGTATGTGGGTGAGATTAACCTCAGCCTGGTGATGGGGTTTTTCTACAGTGGCCCTTGTCCTTTGGTCTGGCCCACCAGGGGAGCCTAGAAGGTCACCTTCTCTGATGGTTTTCAAATGGTCCCACAAAGCAGAACTCTTCGGTGTGCTTTTGGTCAGGGCAATAGATACTTGTTCAGGTCTTTCTCTGTTACTGTCTAATGTTATCTATCTTGTTCTTGTTTGTATATGGTATTTATTTTCATGTTAGATATGAGTTTGTGAGCCACCTTAAGTCTGCCACTGAGAAAGTACAGGACACTTATCTTTTAAATAAATAAAACTAAAAAACACAGACTAAAAATAACTGTCAGATTCAAAGGAGTATTTGTTTGGAGATGCATTACATGTGTTTCAGAGAAAATTGATATTACATCCAAAAGACCAGACCTAGAAATTAGGAGGCAACAGTTTTTTTTTTTTTTAAAAAAATAGAAATAAAAGGTCAGAAAACAAGAATAAGGAAACAGTAGACTTGGAACTTAGAAAGGAAAAAGAACAATAATACATATTTCATTTCCATTCTTCTCTACAACACTTTTTTAAAAGCAAAATTAGTCTCTCCAAAATTTTCTTTCCCACTACTGCTTCCCTTCTACTTGTTTTATATTCCCGTCATTATCTTCTTAATGATCAAAACCACAAATAATCAAGTCACTATTCCTCATTTCATGCAGAAAGTCAATAAAGGGTTTCCAGTTAGCCAAAAAGATAGACCATGTTTTGTCTCTGATCAAAGCTGTAAGTTTCGCCATCTCCGTTAACTCTGTCATTTTCATAGTCCAGTCCTCTATTGAAGGTAATTCTGTATTTTTCCATTTCTGCGCATTCAACAGCTTAGCTGCAGTAATCATATATAGAAATAAAATCTCATGCCAGTTTTCCAACTGTTTGTCCATTAATCTCAACAAAAAGGCTTCTGGTTTAAACTGTACTGTAGTCTTTAGTATTTTTTGTATGACCATATGAATCTGTGTCCAAAATTTTTTAGCTTTATGGTAAGTCCACCAGAGATGATAAAATGTTCCTTCTTGTTTCTCACATTTCCAACACTTATTTGATATACCTTTGCTCATTTTGGCAAATCTATCAGGAGATATATACCACCAATACATCATTTTATAAAAATTTTCTTTAAGTCTAACACTCAACATAAATTTAAGCCCCTTTACCCACATATTTTCTCTTTAGTCCATCCTTATATTATACCCATTTTTCCCCATTTTACCATACAGTCTTTCATAGATTCTTCTTCCATTTCAAATTTCAGTAACAACTTATACACTTTGGAAATAACATGTTCATCATTTGAACAAAGCTCTTTTTCTTACTCTGTCTTTTCCTTCTCAAAGCCCCATAGTTTTTTTAAAATCTAATTTAAATCTTTCTAAAAGCTGAGCATATGCAAATTTATAACCCTTAGCTGCTAACTCCTCCAGCCTTCAATTTGCAATCTTCTTGTAAAAATTCCATTAAATCTCCATAAGTCAACCATAGAATCAGAATCACAGAATCAAAATCACACAGAGTTGGAAGGGGCCATACAGACCTTCTAGTCCAACCCCCTGCCCAATGCAGGATGAGCCTAAAGCATCCCTGACAAATATTGATCCAGCCTCTTCTTGAAAACTGACCATGAAGGGGAGCTCACCACCTCCCTAGGCAGCTGATTTGAACCACTCTGACCGTAAAAAAGTTTTTCCTAATATCCAGCTGGTACCTTTCTGCAGATAATTTAAGCCCGTTGCTTTGAGTCCTATCCTCTGCTGCCAACTGGAACAGCTCCTTCCCTCCTCCAAATGATAGCCTTTCAAATATTTATAGAGAGCAATCATGTCCCTCCTCAATCTCCTCTTCTCCAAACTAAACATTCCCAAGGCCCTCAGCCTTTCCTCATAGGGCTCAGTCTCCAGACTCCTGATCATTCTTCTCGCTCTCTTCTGCACCCTCTCAATTTTGTCCACATCCTTTTTGAAATGAGGCCTCCAGAACTGCACACAGTTCTCCAGGTGCGGCCTGACCAAGGCAGTATAGAGAGGAATTATGACCTCCTGTGATTTCGATGCAAAGGCCCTTTTGATACAACTCAAGACTGAGTTTGCCTTTTTTGCCACCACATCACACTGACTGCTCATATTTAGTTTACAGTCCACTCTTACCCCAAGATCTCTTTCGCATAACTACTACCCAGAAGTGTATCCCCCATCCTGTATTTGTGCTTCACATTTTTGTGGCCCAGATGTAATACTGTGCACTTATCTATGTTGAATTGCGCCCTGTTCACAGCTACCCACTTTTCCAGAGTATTCAGGTCTTGTTGAATTTTAACTCTATCTTCTTGGGTGTTTGCCACTCCTCCCAATTTGGTATAATCAGCAAATTTAATGAGTAGCCCATTTACCCCTTCGTCCAGATCATTGATAAAAATATTGAAAAGTACCAGGCCCAAAACTGAGCCCTGTGGCACCCCACTGGACACCTCCTTCCAATCTGATGAAATGCCATTGACCACCGCTCTTTGGGTATGGTCCGCTAACCAGTTCCCTATACAATGATCTGTCCTATAGTCCAGTCCGCAGTCTTCCAGTTTACCCATTAGAATGTCATGGGGAAACTTATCAAAACTTTGCTGAAATCCAGGTAAATCACGTTGACAGAGTTCCCACGATCCAGTAAGCTTGTCACTTGATCAAAGAAGGAAACCAGGTTGGTCTGACAAGATCTGTTGGGGACAAAACCATGTTGACTTCCCTGGGCCATCATCCGGGGAAATCTCCCTTCTGTAGAACACTTCCTGTGTTTAAATCCAAAGTGGTGTCTTCTGTGTTAGTCTCAATTTATATTTATTCCAAATTCTCAAAATAGCTCTCCTAATATGTTTTTGAAGTCTGCATTGACCTTTACTTTGTCATATCACAAATAGGCATGCCATCCAAATCTCAAGTCATATCTTTCCAATATCAAGAGTCTCTCGTTTCTCAAAAGCAACAATTCCTTCATCCATGTTAGACATGCAGAGGCATAATACACTTTCAAGTCCAGTAAACCAATTCCACCTCTCTCCTTTGCATCCTGTAGAATTTTATATTTAACTCTTGGTTTTTCCCCTTGCTATATAAATGTTGAAATATCCTTTTGCCACGGTTTAAATGGTACATATGAAATTAATACAGGTAATGTCTGGAAGAGGAATAACATTCTAGGTAAAACATTCATCTTGATTTTTTAATTTATTTCTTTTTTAAAAAATGACAATGGCAAGAACAACATTTTTAAGCACTGTATTTTTAGCACAAAATTGTGCTGTGTGGTGCTGAGCCTCACCAACATCTTCCCAAGCCATGCAGCAGCTAAGGTTCAGTTGCATAATATATTTTAGTATTTTCATATTGGACCAAGCGAGCACTTACTCTATACCCCCCTGGCCTTACAGCTGATAGACAGCTGCCTTAGGCAAACTCTCCTCATCAACAGATGCCTCAAGGTGATTGCCAAATTTTCCTGCCTATTTCATGAAACTGGGAGGCAGCAGTTTAATAAAAAGGTTCCTTTTCTGCCATGGCAGCAACTAAATTTAGCTTGCTTATACAACTTCCTTTTTTGTCCTTCCAGTCTACGATAAATCTGGAGTGTATTAACACATAGTTAATCCAGGGCAGTCTAAAAAACTGGCCTGGATAAAGGAATGGAAACATAATAAGACAATTATCCACTATTAACTGAAAAGAGAATGGAAAACCCACCTCTTCTGATTTGTTTATTAAAGTATTTATACCCAGCCTTTCTCTTTGGCTCAAGGCGGCTTACAAATTCAAATTTAAAACATGCAAGATGCAATAAAGACCCAAATAACCCTCTCCTCCCTTTAAAAAAATTCTGCAAAAGTTTTTTAAAAAGGCGGCTGCTTTAAAACAGGTGAGAGCTGTTCCCATCAGCTAGCCCTTGACAATAAATGGGCTGCCACATTCTGATCCAGGTGAACCAGGTGCAGTTTCTAGCACATTACAGCAATGCAACCACAAAGATACAAACAGATACAAAGCTGAAATGTGTTGTTGAGTTGAGGACAGCAAACAAAATTTCCCCCCAAATATAATCCTGAGGTGTTTGGGTTTTTTTTTGGCTAGGTAGAAATATTTGTCCATCTATCTCCAGTCTGGCCATAATTAGAAAATCCATAGGGATAGAGAACTAGGATGCTGTATGCGCATGTGCACTGAATGTGCAGGGACAGGTAGCTAGGGAGAATGCTTGGATAGTTGTGGGAGGCACAAGGGAAATAGACTGTGGTGTACAGTGATGGAATTCTGAGCACATGCCTGGTCATAGAAGACCAAACTGATCTCCAGAAAAATAACCAGAATACTTAGTAGGCCCCTGGCAAATTTCAATTATTTCCACATTGTAAGTTCACTTTTTCTGATTTGTTTCCTTTGGAAGGCAATAATTTTGTTACATCATTGTTTCTTTCCCCCTCCCCTCCCAGTCCTGTGAGATATGTTCTGTAACTAACTGGTGTATACAAATATGCTATGTGTATATATAGTAATTTTTCAGGGGAAATGTGTTTAGGTTTTTTGATGAAAGAAGACTGAAAATACACATCGATACTGAGAGAGATCACACATTCTTATGGAGAATGTATCGTATAACATCGCATAAAATATCAAGATAGTTTTGCTTGCACTCTGCCACATGGTGTATTTATTTATAAAGATGCAAAAATAATAAAATAATAAAACCATTGTATAAATTTCTATTCTTTTCATGCTGGCTCTGACTGTTCTACAGTGGGTTATATGGACAACTCAACTTCGTTAAAGTAGCTTGTTATGAAATTCTGCGTACAAGTAAAGAAACCATATTTTCAATATCTGTCTAGACAAAACACCAGATGCCCATAAAAAAGACCAGATGTCAAGTAGTTTTGGCCACATCCTTAAACAACGGGAAATAAAAGTCTTTAGTTGACATTATTCATATCAGCCTCACGTCATGAATCACCATACTATTACATGTAAGGATTTCAGCACTGATAATTTTTGAAATGACTAGGGATATTATGGGTCATCATTCAATTTTTTATGCTTATTTAATTTTTTTCTGGGGTGGTGGCAGCTTATTATATAAGATGAGGTCCTGTTCCCCTTTAGACATCCAACTTTCAGTGTCTTCATACAAAAGACAAAGGATACGTGCCCTCATAGGTGATTAATAATGTTCTATATGTCAATTGTGCAGGTACAAAAGCGGCTGCAATTTGCAATACATGTTATGCAAAAGCTTATTTAAACAGACATGGTAACAATGATGTGGTAGCACAAGTGGCTACAGTGCAGCTGCAAAGTTGCTGTGCATGGTATTTGAGCCAAGCTCCAAACAGTAACAGAGGGCAGTTTGGCAAGTGGGCTCAACTCATGAGTAACTGAGGAGATTGGCTGTGTTAAGTTTAACTAATGATCATATTGGTGGTGAAATTCTCAGCACCTTTGGTTTTGAAAACCTTCAAGGGCAGCCCTCTGTACAGAGTATTGTGGTGGTGGAGAATGCCATCAAGTCATGGATGACTTATGGTGATCCCTGCTGGGCTTTTCAAGGCAGAGACTAAAAGAGGAGGTTTACCATTGCCTGTCTCTGCAACACTGGTCTTCATTGAAGGTCTCCTGTCCAATTACTAACCAAGGCCAACCCTGCTTAGCTTCCAACTTCTACAAGATCAGGCTTGCCTGGACTATCAAGGAGAACATACACAAAGTATTACATTCATCTAATTTAGAAGTCAACAAGGTGTGCATAATAGTACTCATTTGGTCCAATAGTGGCTGCAGCTGGCAAATCAGCTCAAGCTGGTAAAGGAACTTCTGGTTATCGTTACTATCTATGGTTCTGGATGTGAAGCTGGATACATAAGAACCCTAAGACTGTAAATCTGATGTTGCAGGGAGTGTGACCCCCATCTAATATGGGCATTTTCCCAGCTGACCAGTACTTAATGACTCCTGCTAGTGCCATCTCTAGGTTGTCTAGAGACTTAGCTTCAGTTTATTCACCCTCATTCCTTCCATTACCATCTCCAGGCACCCAGTCAAACAGAGACACCTTTATCTGGTTCTGATGAAAAGGAGAAATAGAGCTAGGTGCTACGTGTATAAGGATGGGACTTCATGCCAGATCTCCAGATAGCCTCCTCACATCTTTATATACGATTGGATCTAACCAGCTTTTCTGTTGGTGAAAAAGGAAGGAGGGTTCTCTTTGACTACCAAAAAGGGTTTTGATAGGGATCATGAGATCTGCATATACAAAAACCATATAGGACAGGACCTGTAGTTAGGAGGGGAGCTGGGTGAGATGGAGTGGAAAAGCTCACTGTATCCAACCTGTTAAGTAATATCATAGGTGCAATGGAATCCCAAGGAGCCATAAGACATGGAGAAGAACAGTGCCAACATTACTTTCTAAGATCTCACCTCCAGGAAGGAATGTATCCACTACAAAGCAGTAACCCTTTAGACTCACCTGAAAATACTATGGTAAATGGTATCAAAACCTCCTGACACATTAGAGTCTCTTGATTCCCCTGTCAACTCATCTCTTAAGAAATATCCATATCCCTAGGAGGCACTTTCCTTCCTCCATCACAGCCTTCTCCTGCATATTTCCCTGGTCACTGCCTTTCACATCATAGCTCTCCCATTATCAGGCTGGAGCAATGAATTGCAGCTGCCTTGCTGTTACCAGGAAAGTTGTCCAGATCCTTTGACAGTCTGCTGTCTAATAATAAAAACAATAGCATAAGGACAGTTTCGATTTCTTGCTTCCAACATCTAGAATTTCTGGCCCTTGACCTTATCATTCATAAAGGTGGACCTGAAAGTCACGGCCTGTACCATCCTTTGGGAATGCCATTGTATGCCTCCTTCTAAAAGGTCCAATGAATGGTGGTCATTTCTGGGTTAAAGAATGAGAAAGCTCTGAGTTGGAAGTAGGAAGTTCTGAGCTGCTGATGTCAGGCCCAGCTGAGAATGATGTGAGGAGGAGAGAGCAGGATGATACACAGGGTTCTTCTGACCCTCCCTCCTCTTGCAGCTACCTTGAGCAAAGCATAATTCACAGAGATTGTATTTCAGAGATGACAAAACTATTCCCCAAGTAGAGCAAGTTATGAATCAAAATGGACATTGGTTCATCACCTATGAATTTATAAGGGCACCTTTTGATGAGTCATCCTCTGTCAGCATCAGAGATAATCATCGTACTGATTGACCTTACAGAGTTGTTGTAACTTGTAAGGATTACTGAGATAATGCTTGTGAGGAGTTCTAAACAGTGTCATGCAAACACTTGTTCATAAGCAGTCATGTATGCCCCTTTCTAGGAGAGAGGTTTCATGTGAGACCAAGAAAGGCATACTTGCAGAGTTCTTATGGACTGTTTAGTTATTTTGAAAGGAAATAGAAACCTGTATCTAGCTTTCTTTTTTTAAAAAATCAGCTTTTTCCTTATCTTCATTGCTGATACCTTGCAAGGTCTGAGACACAGCTTCAACGGCCCTAATTTGTCTTTGTGCCAGAACACTTTGTAAGCAGCCAGTCCCCCTGTCTCTTATCTTTTGTAGGAGAAGGGGGAAAAATGACCTAAGAGAGTTGGCAGGTCATGTCATAGGTCATTTCTTTAATTCTTACCGAAAGCAACTACGCAGCTAGTCAAAAGCAATGGAGCAAATCCCCACTTGCAAGACAGAGCCAACATTTTAGGAAGAAAAAAGTATACTTGCATTAGATCACTTGTATCTAATTGTAAAAGGGCTTGTTATTGTCTAGATGATGAAAGTTACACAATGGGAGGCAGTGAGGCACATACATACAAAGCTGGAGTCTCTACCTGTCTGGGTTATACCCTAAGTATGTGGAAAAAATACATTTTTGTAAAACAACAAAAAGAGAGAAAAACCCTCAAAAACAGTCTGAGGACTCAGCAGGCTCCTGAAGGAATGGCATATTGAGAGCAGCTGAGGGTCAGTTAAAGTGAAACATGGTGGAAGGCAGAAATCAGCTTGTTAAAGCTCCTGAGAGATTAGAAACTCTTAGAAGAGGATCCGTTTTTAAAATCTGTCTAGTATACTTTTAACTCACCCTTTCTCCAAGGAACTTGGCTGCCAGTTACCGTTTCTGTTTTTCTCTCTGAATTCACTGTGTGTTTTCAACCACCCCAGCCCTCTTGGACTCAACAGACACTTCAGGAATCAACTACAATCACCCAGAGATGCTCCTGGATCAGTAGCTCTAGGCCAACTCATACTTCTTCCCTAATACGCTATTGGCCAGTGAGCTTGTGTGAGATAAGGGCAGGATTCCCCATCTCCTCTTCCTCAGGCATGTCTGGTATAATGAGCTTATTTGGGGCAGCTCACAGGGTAAAACTGTTAGCAGTAGGGTTGCCAGTAGGGGTGTACAATTCGTGTTTCCGATTTGGGGGAAATGCCCGAATCGGACCCGATTTGCAAAGATCAGGATTTCTGAATCGGCCCCAGCATGCCAGGTCCGTTTCAGAAACTCCAAATCAAATTTTCCCAAAGCGATTTGTATCATTTCAGGAAGCTTTGAGTCTAGGGGTCAAGGGGACCCCTTGACCCGAAGGGTGAAGGGGAACTTCAGGTCAAGGGGAGTTCCCCACCAAGCAGCCAAGTCAAGCCAGCAGGGTTAAAATGTTCCTTTCCGTGCCACTGTGCAATGGCATGAAAAGGGACATTCTAACCCCCAAATCAGCTGCTTGGTGGGGAGTTCCCTGCCAGGCAGTTGAGTCTAGCTGGAGGGATTAAAATGCCCCTTCCCATGCCACTGTACAGCAGCACAGAATGAGGCATTCTAATCCCTGAATTAGCTGCTTGGTGGTGAGTTCCCCATCAAGCAGCCAAGTCAAACTGGTGGGGTTAAAATGCCCCTTTCCGTGCCGCTGCACAGCAGCATGGAAAGGGGAATTTTAACCCTCTCCTCCCCCTCCCATTGGATGAAATAAGAAGCTTGGCGGGGAAGTTTGTCAGTGTGCTCTGAATCTTTATGGAGCACAGTGAAGTGGGTTAAATAAGCGATTCCTGAAGCAGCTTGCCACTTCGGACATCACTTATTTATGAATTTTTTCCATGCTTCGGGTTTCATGAAGGGGGAAACCCAGGGTTTTTTTGCTGCACACCCCTAGTTGCCAGTCCCTCACTGGGGGCGGTGGATTCCCCACTACCACCCTCCGTTCCCCCACCCCTGCTTACCTGGCTGGTGCAGGAGGCATGGGCTTCCTGGGTGTGCTCCCGGGTGGTGCAGTGTGCTCCCACATTGCACTGCACACTCCTGCAAGCCAAAATTGGCTTGAAATGGCAGGGTCGGGCCACGGCCAGGTGGGGAAGTATTTCCCCGCATAGCAGCGGCATGTTCCAGGCTGGTTCGGACCCATTTGGGCTTTTTTATGCCCGTTTCGGCCAAATTCGAGCTAGAGCTTGTTGCCCCCTGCAGGATCTTTTTCTTTTTCTTTGTGCATAAGACATTGCTACACGTCAACAAAAAGCAACCCAGAAAATCTCTTAGAGCAAAAGAACTAATTTTAAAAATAAAATAAGCTATAATAGGGATATCTTAAAAAGGTGAAACTACAGAATAGAAAAATAAAACAACAACATTTGATTTATACACAGCCTTCAGGACAACTTAACACCCACTCAGAGTGGTTTACAAAGTATGTTATTATTAACAATTATTAACAACAATCACCCAGTGAGGTAGGTGGAGCTGAGAGAACTCCTAGAAGCTATGACTGACCCTAGGTCACTCGCTGGCATCAAGTGATGGAGTGGGGAATCAAACCCGGTTATTCAGATGAGTGTCCTCCTGCTTTTAACCACTACACCAAACTGGCTTTCCAGTAAACTAGAAAATACAGTTTACTTGCTGTGTAATAACTATAAGATTTCAGAAGATTGGTATCCTTCTGCCACAATGGATTCCGCAGAACCTGAGAGTTCCTTTTAGTCAAATCAGAAAAGGGGTGTTCTTTCATCTGTCCAACCAACCAATTTAGATCTGCCTCCCAATTTAGTTCTGCTGTCTGTGCCTTCACCTGCCTCTGTGAGGAAGGTGGTGACTGGAGTCAGGTCTTTTTCAGTGATGGCACCTCACATTTGAAATACCATGTTATCTGTGCCTATCTTACTGTCTTCTAGGCGTTAGGTCGAAACATTTCTTTTTACCAAGGCTTTTAATTGAGAAGTGCTATCTTTTTGAGCTGTTTTATGGTCAGCTGCTAGCCAGAATTTTTTTTTTTAGATTTCTCAGAGGTTGTTTTATGCAATTTTAATAGATTATTAATAATGTATGCTGTTTTATGGCTATGGTTTAATTTTTACTTATGAGCTACCTCAAACAGGCCTCTGAGGAGGTGGGATACAAATACAAAATTACCCCAGTTTCCTAAAATGTTTTTCACACAACTCTTTTTAGTGCAGAGTGCAAAGTAGTGAGTGGGGTGCAAAAGGAAATCAATTGGTGTCAGGCTAGGGTTGACAGTTTGATAAATTTGTGACAGACGCCAGGAGTGACATCTGTTTGCTGACAACCCCCCTCAAATCTGGGATACTTATATATGCTTTGCACCTCTCTATCTAATTTAGTTTATGGCTCAACTGGAAACTCAGGACAGGCTTGTTCCTTTCTAAAACAGGGATCTTTCAATAACACAACAAAACATTTTATCCTCATAACAACCTTGACAGTGCAGTCCTAAGCAGAGTTACTGTAGTCTAAACTCCATTGAAATCAATAGTAGACATGGGCATGAAATGGAAAAAACCCGAAATAAGAGTTTCATGTTTCATCGCAATCTATGAATCGTGATTCATGAAATTCCATGAAATTGACACATTTGCCAAAACAATTTGTAAGTTTCATGATTCATCTCCCCTCACCCTGGGATGTGCATGGGAGGGTGGGATGAATGGATGGATGCCTTCCCCTTGGGGAGAGGAAATACTAAATGCCTGGGGGGGCCGTCTCCCCTCACCCTGCGATGTGCATGAGAGGGTGGGATGGACAGATGGACACCTCACCCTTGGGGGAAGGAAATTCTAAATGCCCCAGGGGGACATATCCTCTGATCTTGGGACATGCATGGGAGGTTGGGATGGATGGATGGATGCCTCCCCCTGGGGGGGAGGAAATTCTAAATACCCGGGGGGCTGTCTCCCCTCACCCCGGGATGTGCATGGGAGGGTGGGATGGACAGACAGATGGATGGACACCTCCTCCTTGGGGAGTGAGGCATCCATTCTCCTCCTCCTCAACCCCCCCCCCTGCTGCACCCTCAACCCTCTGTCCCACTTTCTGTGCCGGATACCTGCGTACTCTGTGCAGGACCTACTTCCAATCCTGCAGCTGGCCGTCCCACATGGCGATGCTGCCCTTTATCTGGGAGTCACATATACAGGCCAGTCTGTATGGCTGCTCTTGGCAGAGAGGATGCAAGTGGGCAGCTATGCCCACCTGCAACCTCCTGACTAAGTCCCTGACAAGATCATCCTCACTCGCCAGCTCGTCATCCAGCTCCCAGCCCATCCCATAGATCAGGGGGATGACCTATCCCAGGCTGGACTGGTATGAGTATAGGAGCTCAGTGGCATTCTTAAAGGGCTTAAGGACATGGACCATCTGGGAGAGGGCCAACCAGTCCACATAGCTGATGCTGACCTCCTCTCCTTCACGCATAATAGCCACGGATGACATGATGTCCTGGACCGGGTTTTTTTGTTCCACCAGACAACTAACCTTGTCATAAGTGGAGTTCCAGCAGGTGAGCATGTCCTGGTAGAGGTAGTGCTCAGGATCACCCCCCTCCTTCTGCCTCTGGAGCATCTCACACGAAGACTTCACACTGCAGGAGAAGAGCGAAGCCAGATGCTGGCAGTTATCCAACAGGTCATGCATGGACAATGTTGCCTGGTCCCAGGTGGCCTTGACCTTGCTTCCTAGCCCAAGAGCATCCACCATGACCAGATGCAGCGTATGCAGCAGGCAGGCAAGGCCATCGAGTGATGCCTCTCTCAGGGCTACCAGCATGTTGCTTCCTGCATCGGTGACCATAATGCCACGGACAAAATCACCTCTGGGCACCCCCTCCCTCAGCCCAGCCTTGTTCGTGGTGGTGATGTTCTTCCCCGTGTGATCATCATCCATCCCCCATGCCAGGAACATGACCACTCTGTACCCTGGCTGCAAGGGCAGCACCTCACCCTGAGGCGCGGGTGTTTTCCTGGGGCAGTGGAGATCTTCTGGTTGCCAACCAAGGGGCAGTGAGGGCAAGGTAGCCATGATGGCAGCCACTTCACATATCTGATGTGAAGTGTACGGTCCAACCTTTGGCACGTGACAGCTCCCAAGCAACCATGTCTTGCATACTGTGGTAGAGGGAATGACTTGCTGGCCAATAGCCCAACATGACGGAATCACAAGCTAGGGGGCAAAGTGATGCAGCAGCCTCCAAAAGCCCACACTGTCCACAATAGACAAAGGGAGTCCTTCTAGGGCAATAATCTCCGCCAGCACACAAGTGCCCACCTCCTGAGCCCTCCCCCTGACTCATTTGATAGGTACCGTCCCCAACCCCAAGGGGGCAACCTCCTGCAAGGTAGCCTGTCTGAATGTTTCACTCCCACCCGCATCACCCTTGGGGCAAGGCATCTTGCTTGGGGTGGACTCCTGTGACTCCTCCCATTCTTTCTGATCAGGAGCCCTCCTCTTCCACCCGCCAGATGACTCGCATTGCTCCAGAGGCAGCAGGCTTTGGTGGTGCCTCTGCAGATGCAAGCGGAGAGTGGTTGATGACAGGTGCTTGGGGTCACAGCCCCTACGCAGCAGGGCATCACAGGAATGGCACCACACTGCACAGGGGTCATTGGGAAGGGGCTGGAAGTGCTGCCACAGTGCCTGACCAAAACGGCGACTGGGAATCAGCGAGTCAGGAGGAGGATGAAGGATTACTGGCCACAGTATGGTGCAGGGCTTGGAAGACGGAGTGAGGGGCACATTGCAGGCAAGGAGAGTCCCAAGAGTTTGAGATTTGGAGGAGTTGGATGTCTCTCTAAAACCCCGCAATTTTTCCTGAGATTTCCCCTCGTCATCTTCCTCAAAAATTTTGAGGAGATCCACTCCTGCCAGAAGTGAGACCTGTTCTGCCTTCTCCACTGCCCCCCACAGGGAGATCTACCACAGTTGGAATATCTGGTGCCTCCGAGACCTCCCCTCCCAGTATTGCTGGGCTCCAATGGGCAACCAAGACAAGCTGTGAACTTCCTCCCCCTACAACCACCCTTGCTCTTCATTCCATGCCTCATAGTGCTAAACACAAAAATAAGTTGGAAGCAAATGAAACAAGATCACTTTGAGGAGTTTCTACCCTCAGGTGATGAACCCACACAAAGCTGTGCCCCAGAGCAAGGCAGTGATTCTGGAACTGGGCTTGGGGGGAGAGCCTCTAAACAACACACACAGAGAGAGACACCTGCCCAGGCAGCAGAGGTGCGCCAAATAAAAATGAGATGCATGCAGTGGGTGCCCAAAAACAAGAGTGAGCTGCAACACAGAGATGTGCTCAGCAAGCAAGAGAGAGAAAGAGAGTTCGGACCTCAGGACGAACCCACACAAAGCTGCACCCCAGAGCAAGGCAGCGGCCCTGGGACTGGGCTTGGGGGGAGAGCCCCTAAACAACACACAGAGAGAGAGACACCTGCCCAGGTGGCAGAGGTGCTCCAAATAAAAATGAGATGCGTGCAGTGGGTACCCAAAAACAAGAGCGAGCTGCAACACAGAGGTGTGCTCAGCAAGCAAGAGAGAGAAAGCAAGAGAGTTGGGACCTCAGGAGGAGCCCACACAAAGCTGGGCCCCAAAGCAAGGCAGTGGCCTTGGGACTGGGCTTGAGGGGAGAGGCCCTAAACCAAAACCAAATGAAACAAGGAAACAGCAAGAGTGAGCCCTCAAAAGAGCAGAGAAAGAATTTAGAAGACACAAAAACAAGCAAATTAAAAAAGAAGGAGGCCTAGGCCCCAGGACCAAGAACCAGGCTTAGGCCTGAAACTAGGGTGGGGTGGGGTGGAGGAAAAAAGGCACCCTCACCCAAAGACCGTCCCACAGCAAGGCCAAGAGCTGCAAATAAGAGGCTTCTTTCAGTCTCTTTTAAAGCAGCTGCAGCCAAAAAGCACAATCCAAAATCCACACACTCTCTCACACTGCTCCAATTCCAGCAACAGGTCCTCCTCCCTCTCCCTCTGTCTTCTGGGACTGAAACACGAGAGAGGTGCCTTTTATAAAAAACAGTGACATAGAGGAGAACAGGTGGTCTGTAGTTGGCTGTCAGACCTGCCTAACAGGGTTTGGAGGGGTTAGATTGGTGTGCTCATGGCTGCAGAAGGCCCACTTCCTTGGTCGCCTAGGGGATTGACCACCAGCTCCTGGCTGTATAGGGCAGAATGGAAGCTCTCCAGATGGCTAGGAGCGCTGCCAATCAAGGGTAAGTGGGCTATGATTGGGGTTTCCAATGGCAAAAAAAGGTCTGGGCTCATTGTTGCCTAGGGAATCAATGGATCAGTGCCAGCCTGTCTGTAATTATGAATTGTTCACGAAGCTAACGAAACAGGCCAAAAGTCGTGAATTTCGTGATAATTTCATGATAACCGCGGCCCACAAAACGTTGTTTCATGATACATGAAATGGCCCATTTCATCATGAAATTTGCTTCATGTTTCGATTCGTGCCCATGTCTAATCAATAGACTTAGACTGGAGTAACTCTGCATAGGATTGTACTACAAGAGAATGTGACTGGTCCAAATTCCATGAGGTTCACAGCAGTGGGGATCTCCCAGGACCTTGTTTGACACCCTAACCATTTTACTACATGAGATATTTTGGGAGGGCAGGGATAAAATTCTTTCCTTCTCCTGTGATTCCTCATGAGGCCCAGCTCCTGCTGCCTGGGGAGGGGGTAGACACTAAAAAGTTATTTCTATTTCTTCTTTAGAAGAACATGATTTGGGGATGCTGAAATCTCCAAACCTGAAAACTGCCTGAAACCTAGGTTTGCCAAGTCCCCCAAGGGGCAAACTGGGGAGGGGGTGGGGGAAGTGGGAACTTACCTCTTGTGCATGCACACATTCCCACACCCACCCATCATGCCAGAAAATAATATTTTCTGGCATGATGTGAAAACTATGGTTTGCACCTGGGATGATTCTCTAAAAAATCACTCCCAAACCATTTTCAGTAAATCACTCTTGATGTGACCCATAGTATGTGTTGCACTGGAAAATGACATTATTTTCTGGCATGATGCAGAATTGTGTTTACCTCTTCCCCAAGTGCCTTCCCCTCCACTGGCCAGGTGAGTGGAGGCTATGGGAGAGGGACTCGGGGCAGGGAATCCTCCCCAGCAGGGGGTTGGCAGCCCTACTGAAACAATTTCTTAAAATAGCCCTCCAATTTTTGCATAACAAAAATCATGCCTTTAAAGAAACTTGACCTGAAATGAAAGCATTTTTGAAGTGCATGCCCCTAGTCCCTAGATCACACATTCTTTTTCCTGCAGGACATTTGGATTCCCGCCCCCCAATGATATTATGGTAGGTCTGACTGCGAGGCGGTAGAGATCAAGTTTGTTTGCTTTCTTTCTTGTAATTTAAGCATTCCATTCTACTAAGGTCATCTTTTTGGTGACCTCTGATTTCAACTAAAATTGCCAAGTGACTAAATTGCTCAAGTGGCTAAAACATAGCAACTCATTTGTTAGTGCTTTCAGAAAAGTTTTAGAGTGAGAATTTCTCAATGGACACAACAAATCTAGCTCACTTGGATGCTGATGGAGATTCTGCCCTTTACATTCAAATATGAAAGACAACTCTGAAAGCTTATTTCTGAAAACAAAAAAGACTTGTGACATCTCAAAGACTATCAGAATTTTAGTCCACTGGGTCCTTAGAGACCAACAAGATTTTCAGAGTATAAGCTTTCAAGAGTCAGAGCTCCCAGTGAAGAAGGGAGCTCTGACTCCCAAAAGATTACACTCTGAAAAACTTGTTGGTCTCTAAAATGCCACTGGACTAAAACCCTGCTGTTCTATTGCAGACCAACATGGCCACCCATCTAACTATCCTCAAAAACTATTATATTAATTTGGCACAAACTTCCCATGATGCAGAGCCCACACCATCAGATGTTTGAGGATCGATCTATGAGATGGCAGGTCACCATAGGTTGGAGGTGACTTGACGGCACATAACACACACACACACACACACATTGATTTTAGTTCCAGAGGAGTTAGCCGTGTTAGTCTGTAGTTGCAAAATAGTAAAGAGTCTAGTAGCACCTTTAAGACTAACCAACTTTATTGTAGTGCTAGCAACAAAGCCCGTTGTGGGAAAAAATACAATGGGCTCTAGAAAGGGGAGGGTGGGAAGGCAGGCATTCCCTTCTCCTCTGTCACTGATCTCAGACGGATGAAGGCAGGAGGGACGGGCATGGTCACCTCCTCTGCATCTTATGCTGGCTGAGTGAATGGGGGGTGGGCATTGCCACCTGCTCTGCACCTGTTCCCAGCCGGGTGAAGGGGTGGGCCCTGCCATTTGCTCTGCTTCTGATCCCAGCTGGGTGAAGTGGGGGTGGGCATTGCTACCTGCTCTGCTCCTGATCCCAGTTGTGTGAAGAAGGGACAGACATTGCCTCCTACTCTGCACCTGATTCCAGCTGGGTGACGTGGGGAGGGGGATTGCTGCCTGCTCTGAGCCTGATTCTGGCAGGTTGAACGGGGCGGTGGGGCGGACATTGCCTCCTGCTCCGTGCCTAATTCAGGCCAGGTTAAGGAGGACATGCATTGCTTCATGCTTCGCTCCTGATACTGTTGAGCACAAACTTGTGCCTTGGGTGTCCCTCTAGCCAATCACAATAAGAGACACCACGGAGTCCTGTAGACTGAAGCAATAAATGATTGTTTATTAAACAATAGATGAACGATTACAGGGAGAGGAAAAGGTCTCCTCGTGCTCAGCGCTCATCAGAGCTACAATAGCAATGCAAAGCAATTAATACCTTTCGGTTAATTATAATATTTGTTATCTTATTGGCTCGCAGAATACAGGGGTCCCACATTGGCACAGAAGGGGGGACCACCTATCATGACACAAATGTCCAAGGGTATTCTGACTGGAAGAAGGTCAGCAGCAGAAATTGCAAAATTGCAATTTCTTATCTGTCCTTGGTGTTATCTCTGGAAGGAACATCTTCTTTCCTCTCTCACACATCTCTTCTTACGGGCTTATTCCTGTCCACTCCTTTTGCCAATATAACTTTTAATGGCGGCGCCCTAAAGTTGCTTCTTGCAACCTTGGGGTCTTTCCAGGAGCTTGGCTCCGTGGGTGGAAAGTTATTGGAATGCACTTGTGATTACAGCCCCTGGCCCCAGTTTTGTAGTTTCTCTCTCTCCCTTGAGAGAGATGTTTCTAATCCTAGCTTGCTTTTATTGTAACATTTTGCATAGACAGTTCTTACAAAGAGCTTTCTGTATTACAATCATACAGCAGGTGCGTGTGACAGGTGCCTCTCTACCATATAGCAAGCATTGTACTGATATTTCTCAGTTCTCACAGTGATTAACATGTTTACCATACGTTCTTCTTTGGTCCTTTTGTTTCAAGTTTCATTTTCTTGCAAGTTGCATTACAAATACTACAACAGCTCCTGAGAACAGTAAGAGTGCATAATACTTAAAGGCATAGAAAAGTATATAAAATCTCTTTCATTAAATCCACATTCTACAATACCAGCTAGGTGAAGGGGGTGGGCACTGTCACCTGTTCCTCATCTGATACCAACCAGATGAAGGGAGGATGGGCATTGCCACCTGCTCCACTCCTAATACCAGCTGGGTGAAGGTGGGAGGCGGGCATTGCCACCTGCTCCATGCCTGATCCCAGCTGGGTGAAAGTGGGGGGGGCATTGCCATCTGCTCCACTCCTGATCGCAGCTGGGTGAAAGCAGAGGGTGGGTATCACCCCCCATTCTACACCTGATTGCAACTGGGTGAGGGTGGCGGGTGGGCATTGCCCCCTGCTTTGCTCCTGATCCCAGCTGGGTGAAGGTGGAGGATGGGCATTGTGCCCTGCTTTGCTCCTGATCCCAGCTGGATGAAGGTGGGGGTCAGGCATTGCCCCCTTCCCTGCTCCTGATCCCAGCTGGGTGAAGGTGGGGAGCAGGCATTGCCACCTGTTCTGGTCCTAATCTGGGCTGGGTGAAGGGGGGAGCTGGCATTGTCACCTGCTTCTCTCCTAATCCCAGCTGGGTGAAGGTCAGGGGCAGGCATTGCCACCTGCTCCGCTCCTGATCCCAGCTGGGTGAAAGTGGTGGGCGGGCATTGCCACCTTGCTCTGCTCCTGATCCCAGGTTGTTATATGTGGGGGGCAGGCACCTTGTTCCACACCCGATCCCGGCCTGGGCTTCCTGCTGTGGTGCACTCTCTGTAGTTCTAGCGGTCTTATCTGGGCACAGCAGTGCCCTCTGGTGGCGCACCAGGGTAGGAAGTGAGTTGTCTTGCTTAGCCTTTTATATAGTAGGATAAGCTTTCGAGAGCCACAGCTCTGACAAAGAGAGCAGTGGCTCTTGAAAGCTTATGCTACAATAAAGTTGGTTAATCTTAAAGGTGCTACTGGACTCTTTACTGATTTTAGTGATAATTTTTTTAAGGTTTTCAACAATTTGCATGCCTGCACAACTCTTCATGATCCATCAAGCTGAATGCAGCTACAATCTATGCCGGGTGTCTCATCAAGTGCTCAGGAAAGCCCTATATGTTTGGATCTAGCAATGTAATCTGACTTTACTACTTGTGCAAGTAAAGTCACAAGCAGTGACTAATGCTACACATGTCTGGTTTTGTCAGCAGATATTCAGTAAGGTTATGGATTAGCAGCCATTTCAATAGTACCAAGTAAGTGTCAGGTTCAAAATATGACACACAAGCATTTTTTTCAGAAAAATAATCAGCAAAAACATAGCAGGAAGTTCTGTGCCCTATATCTTGTGGAAGTGGAAAAGCTTCTTGGTAATTACTTTTTTCATAAGATCAGAATGAACTTTTATCATGCTAGCATTTAACACCAAATACCTAACACAAGCAGAAACCTTTTAGCAGATACAGCCTGTAATTTTTCTTCCTGCCTGGGCTGGCCAACACAAGAGGATAGTTAGGCATCTTGCAGATACATGGGTGGTGAGCTATGAGTTCTGACTCGCGTCTGAAGAAGGGAGCTCTAATTCTCAAAAGCTTACACTCTGAAAATCTTGTTGATCTCTATGGTGGGAGACCTGCTGGCAACTCATGCTGTCTGCTGCTGATTTGTATGCCAGCAGCAGAAAAATGAATTATGGCATTGTGTCACTTCTGGAAAAAACACAGAAGTGAAGTAATGCTGCTCTAGGAATCATCTGAAACTCTACAGTAAAACCATGGAGCTTCTGGAATTCCTAAAATGGTGTGATGTCACTTCTGTTTTCATTGGGAGTGACATAAGACTTTCACACTGAGGGCATCTTCCCATGTCCCCACGCCTCCAGACTTTGACCAGTTGTCAACCACTGGCTGGCAACCTATTTCACATAGACTAAGAAGAGTGTCAAGCACATTGGATGTTTCCACACATCCCCAAAAAACTGAATCAAAACAGCCTGCATCCATTTTGGGAATGGTAACATCAGAAATAGTGGGGTGCTATTTTTAGGATGTTTGGAAATGGCCACTGTCTTCCTCTCTGTCACCATCTCCATTTAGACTGCATGAAGAATGAAAACTGAGAGTAGAATATCTTAGCCATTTCTGTGCTGCCAGAAAATGACCAGTCTGTTTATAAGAAATTTCATTTGCATTAGTTAACCCTTCTGTGGTTAACAAACAGGGCATACTTGATTAATCAACTTTTGGTTAGTTACTTTTGAATTGCACATCCTTAGTGAGAATGTTTCTATAGGACAGGTAGGCCTCAAGTTACAAATTAGCATGCTTGGATGAAGAAGTGATGGTTGTGGGCAACTCATAACTTGCATCCTCCCTTATGAAGGCTGGTTGGGTGGTGATAACATTTTTATTGAATGCCTGAACTTGGTTGTATTTAGTACACCAAGGTCAGTTTTGATCAGAGTATGGATGACAGATACTTTTGACGAAGAATCTTTTGATGAAGAACCAGAAATCCTAGAAAGTGAGGTGAAAGCTGCACTCAAAGCAATCGAGAGAAACAAAGCACCTGGAGTAGATAAAATACCAATAGAGCTATTTCAAGCCACAGAAATGGAGTCCATCAGAATCTTAACAAGAATATGTCAACAAATATGGAAAACAAAACAATGGCCCACCGACTGGAAACCCTCAGTCTACATTCCAATCCCCCAAAAAGGGGATGCCAAGGAGTGCAGTAACTATCGGACAATTACGTTAATTTCCCATGCAAGCAAAGTGATGCTCAAAATTCTACAGCAAAGACTCTTACCATATATGAAACGAGAAATGCCAGATGCTCAAGCTGGATTCAGAAAAGGAAGAGGCACCAGAGATCACATTGCAAATTTACGATGGCTAATGGAACATACCAGAGAATTTCAAAAGAAAATCAGCCTGTGTTTTATAGATTACAGCAAAGCTTTTGACTGTGTAGATCATGAAAAGCTATGGAGAGTCTTAAAAGAAATGGGAGTTCCACAACATCTGATTGTTTTGATGCGCAACCTGTACTTTGGACAAGAGGCTACTGTCAGGACAGAATATGGGGAAACACAATGATTTCCATTTGGCAAGGGTGTCAGACAAGGATGCATATTATCTCCCTACCTGTTCAACCTCTATGCAGAGTATATCATAAAGAAAGTTGGATTAGAGCTAGAAGAAGGTGGAGTGAAAATTGGTGGGAGGAACATTAACAATTTGAAATATGCAGATGACATCACATTACTAGCAGAAAATAGTGAAGACTTGAAACAACTACTGATGAAGGTTAAAGGGGAAAGTGCCAAAGCAGGATTACAACTGAACATCAAGAAGACAAAAGTAATGACTACCGAGGAACTACACAATTTTAAATTTGACAATGAGGAAATTGAAGTTGTTCAAGATTTTCTATTCCTTTGCTCAATCATCAACCAACAGGGAGACTGCACTGAAGAAATCAGAAGAAGATTGAGACTTGGAAGAGCAGCTGTGAGGGAGCTAGATAAGATCCTTAAAGATAAAGATGTCTCTCTGGGAACCAAGATCAAGATAATCCAAACTATGGTATTCCCCATTGCTATGTATGGATGTGAAAGTTGGACGGTAAAGAAAGTTGACAGGAAAAAAATTGATTCATTTGAAATGTGGTACTGGAGGAGAGTTTTGCAGATACCATGGACAGCCAAAAAGACAAATAAGTGGGTACTAGATCAACTCAAGCCGGAATTCTCCTTAGAAGCTAAAATGACAAAACTAAAGCCATCGTACTTTGGTCACATCATGAGAAGACAAGATTCTCTGGAAAAGTCAATAACGCTAGGAAAAGTGGAAGACAGCAGGAAAAGAGGAAGACCTAAAATGAGGTGGCTTGACTCAATAAAAGAAGCCACGTCCTCCAGTTTGCAGGATCTGAGTAGGTCTGGTAGAGAGAGAATGTTTTGGAGGTCTTTCATTCATAGGGGCACCATAGGTCAGAAACGACTTGACGGCACATAACACACACACACATAGTTGATGTATATACAAATGAATATTACATTTCTGAAAAAAAATTGTTGCAGCACAAGGAAAGGGCTTATGTTTGTTGAAAACATAATCCAGTTGCCCATGGCACCTCCCCTTTCTGCTATCACAGATGTTGCTTTGCATATGGGTGTTTTTCCTGTCATGAATGACCTTTTCTCCATGATAGCATTATACATATTGAGAGTTCCACTCACAGGATAGCACTAAATGGAACGCACTAGCATTCATATGGATCAAGCCCATATTGTTTTGTGTGTGTATGTGTGTTATATGCCATCAAGTTGCCTCCAACCTATGATGACCCTATGAATGAAAGACCTCCAAAACATCCCATCATTAACAGACTTGCTCAGATCTTCCAACCAGAGGACATGGCTTCTTTTACTGAGTCACGCCCTCTCATTTTAGGTCTTCCTCTTTTGTGTGTGTACACTTACAAATACTCACATATATGAAAAAGGTCGATATTTTCCTCTTCTTGGAATATTTTCAAATATTTTCTGGCTATAATGTTGAAAAACTTGCTTATCAGTGATCTGCAGATTTTCAGTTCCTGACTGTTAAGTATTAGCCAAGTTCCTGCCCCTAGTTTGCCGTGTTTTACATAGCAGAACTAATACACAAAGACAAAGTATTTCCCACTGACCTTCATTATTCCTTATTAGCAGACTCAGCATCAATTTAGAACATTTGGAGCTATTTAAATATCTTCTAGCTGGCATCCTTAAACCTCCATACACAATGCATTTATTAATGGAAAAAATGGCAGACATAAAATATGTAGTAAATCCTCATATGTTAAACAGCTGCTGTATGAATAGGGTATATATTGCATATAAAATCTTCAAAAAGAACTTATTGGAATGGAGGGGCTTAATGTTTGCCTGAATCACAGTTTGTTTTTGAGAATTGTGCAAACACTGTATAGGGAAATTAGCTAAGCTCTATATTTCAGCAAATTAATTTCAGCAGACAATTTATTTGATTAATCTAGCCTCCCTTTGGCTTTGGAATTAGTCCCTGCCTGCTTTGGATGGAGCAAATGTTTGCTGTTGCGCTTTAATCAACTCTTTCTTGTTGAGGATGTTGCCCTTATTCCAGAACAATTTTATGTGCTAATGGATCCCGTGTGTTTTGCTAATACAAATAGTTGCTAACAAAAAGTTTTCCACTTTCTCCATTCTTGATCATTAGGAGTTTTTAAGAATTCGTATTAAAACACAACAGATGCTACATGAAGACGGGCAGTGCCTCAATTGAGAATGAATCTTCCATGAATGTGCCATACCTCATCATAATATCTCCAACCTGGCATACATTCATTTAATGAGATTTACTGGTGTGGGGTAGGCTGTGCTGAATTTTTGAACTTCAAAAAATAGTCATGGACTTCCTGTTTGGGATCCATGGAGGTCTAACGCAGCTCCACTTGCGGAGCTGACCGGACTGCCGTTTTAACCGGCCGGCGGGGTGAAAATAGCCCGCGGCCGACTGCTCTCAGGCGGGGAGCAGGCAAAGAACGCTCAAGACCCTAGGGTGAGCTAGATCTCGGACGAGGGGGGGCTCTACACAGCGAGTCTCCCCCCGATCCTTGAGGTCCCACCTTGCGACGGGTCGGCTATAATCTCTGCGGCAGTTTTGGGGCCAATTCGGCTGGCATAAGACCTACATACCCAAGCATCGATTGGGGGAAGAAGCTGAGAGGAGAACTTAAAATCGAAACAGCGATTACAACCCGAGAAAAGTGAAGAGAAGGTAAAGATCATTATCTTCTGAGACGGGACAGATTGATAAAAACAGAGAGGAAAAAAAGTAGATTTTTAAACTGCAACAGACTAGTGAAAAGGAGGGGAAGACTCGGCAGGAATCGAATTTAAAAAGAGACTAAGTTTAAAGAAGTTATTAAAGAAATGGGACTATTGTTTTGAATACCTGTGGCTTTGGAGCTGTGAGAAAAAGACACCATCGCGAGATCTGCTGTGGGAAGACGGGAGACAGGAAGTGCGTAATAACAATAGAGTGGCTGGAGAGAAGCGGCCCTTGCTGGAGGGCAGGAAGTAGGGAATCGCCATTTTTGAAAGGGGAAGGGTCGCGGCTTCAGCGGAAGAGGAAGTAGGCCATCTTGGATTACAAAATCATAGAGAAACCATAGAGAAAAGACGCCCGACATTTTGGACTCTTTAAAACTTAATTTCTATAAGAAGACCGGGACATTTAAAATAGAAAAACGTTAAATTTTACGCCACGGAGTTAAGGAAGAGAGCGGATTCGTGGGAGCGAGCTAAAGCAAGCCCCACGATGTCAAAAAAAGAGTGGCAATCGGCAATAGAAAACCTGGATAAAAACCTGGACAAAAAACTTTTAGATATGATTAAAGAACTTAAGGACACGAAATTGGAGCTGATAAAAGAGGTTAAAGAGGTTACACAGACAGTAAAATCGGAGCTGTCAGAAGTGAAAAAAGGTATGGAAACAATACGAAGTGAATTACAAGGAACGCAGCAGAGAGTTAAAACAGTAGAAGACGCGATGGAGAATTTAGCAGACACGCAACAAACAGAGATGAGATTGGTGAAGGGGAGAATGTCAGTTGCAGAAACTAAACATATGGAGAAGCAGCTACGTTTTCGTGGCTTGCCAGAAGTGGAAGGAAAGTCAGCGCAAGAACAGATGACTGAGGTGTTGGCTGAGTACCTGGGGAAGGAGGAGGAGGAAGTTGTGGCTATCCTAGATGTGGCATACCGTGTGAATTCGAGAATAGCAACCCAGAGGAAACTACCAAGAGATGTGATTGTGCAGTTTATAACACGAAATATGAAAGAGAGGATTGTGACAAAACAGTTTCAAGATCCATTGGAGATTGATGGCAAGACGATTATTATAATGAAGGAACTGCCCAGATCAGTGTTACTGGACCGGAAAAAATATAAAGTGCTAATTCAGATTTTGAAGGACATGAAAATCAGGTACAGATGGGAGTTACCGGAAGGAGTGTCCTTTGAGTTTGGAGGGGCCAAAAAACGCATCAGATCTGAGCGAGAGATGGAGCGATTTATTAAGGACAATGAAAAAGACTTACCAACAAGATCATGAGTATGGAGTGTAAAGTATTATCTTGGAATGTAAATGGACTAAACTCACCGAATAAGAGGAAAAATACTTTTCACTGGCTACTAAAACAAAAATGTGACATTGTTTGTTTGCAAGAGACCCATATCAGAAAGCAGGATGTAAAATATTTAAAATCTGGAAAATTGGGCAAAGAATATGTAGCGGCCTCCAACAAGAAAAAAAGAGGAGTGGTGTTGTACATAAAAGAGGAGCTACAGCCAAAATTTGTTATGAGAGATGTGGAAGCTAGATTTGTAGCAGTGGAATGTATTTGGAATTTAAAGAGAGTGTTGGTAGTCGGACTTTATGCACCTAACGGTGCAAAAGAAAGCTTCTTTGAGGATTTAAGGAAGCATTTAGACGATCTTGCATACGACCAGATAATTCTTGCTGGAGACTTCAATGGAGTGACAGACTTGGAACTAGACAAAAAGACTACAACGGCACAAAAGAAAAGAGGACTATTACCAAAGCTTTTTTTTGAGTTGATTCAACAAGAGACTCTTGAAGATGTATGGAGGAGAGAATATCCTAAAAGCAGACAGTTTACTTTTTATTCTGCAAGGCATTCTACATTATCAAGAATTGATATGATCTGGGCCTCAAAAGACTTAGCATTATGGACTAAGGAGGTAGAAATAATGCCTATGGTAGGCTCAGATCACAACCCAATTATGTGGAAATTTGGAAAAAGGAGAAAAAGGAAAGCATGGAGAATAAATGAGGACTTGTTACAGGAAAGAGAGAATATGGAAATACTGAGAAGAGAGACAAAGTTTTTTATACAATACAACGTGAATAAAGAAGTACCAACCAATAAAGTTTGGGATGCTTACAAGGCGGTTGTAAGGGGCATACTAATGGACCTAAATGGTAGAGCAAGAAAGAAGAAAGAGGAGAAAAGACAAGAGATTGAGGAGAAAATAAAAGCCAAAGAAACACAGCTAAAAAAGAGACCAGGGAAAAAGAAGGTATACCAGGAAATTAAAATACTTCAAGAACAGCTAACAGCAATGAGCAATAAAGAATTGGAGTGGAATCTCAAAAGACTGAATCAAAAAGCGTTTGAGGGTGCTAATAAACCTGGGAAGTACCTGGCATGGCAATTGAAGAAGAAAAGGGAAAAGAAGATAATAAATAAAATTTGCGAAGATAACAAAACGTATTTGGAGCAGGCTACCATTAGTAGAGCCTTTTATAAATTTTACGCTAAGCTGTATAATAAAAAAGAAGTAAACAAAGAATCAATAGCGTCATATTTGGAGAAAACCAAACTTCCAGAAATCTCGGAAGCTTGGAGAAATAAGTTGAATAGTGAAGTAACTGACGAGGAAATAAGTAAGGCAATACAATCTGCAAATCTAGGAAAGGCGCCAGGGCCAGATGGGCTTACGGCTAAATTCTATAAGACAATGGCTAATGAACTGGCACCATTCCTAAAAGAGGTGATGAATGGGGTTTTAAGGGATCAAAGGATTCCAGAAACTTGGAGTGAAGCGAATATATCATTGATCCCAAAAGAGGGCCAAGACCTGACTAATGTGAAAAATTATAGACCTATATCGCTACTCAACAATGACTACAAAATTTTTGCGAAGATATTGGCGGAGAGATTGAAGGGGTGGCTCTCGGAAGTCATAGAGGAGGAACAAGCAGGCTTTTTGCCAGACAGACAAATAAGAGACAACTTAAGGACAGTGATCAATGCTATTGAATATTATGACAAGCGTTGTGACAAAGAGGTTGGTTTCTTCTTTGTTGACGCTGAAAAAGCGTTTGACAATTTAAACTGGGACTTTATGTTTGCCACTATGGAAAAGCTACAATTGGGAGAAAGATTCATCAGAGCAATTAAGGAAATTTATAGAGACCAGACTGCAGCAATTGTGGTGAATGATGAATTGACCAAGAAATTGACGATAAGTAAAGGAACAAGACAAGGTTGCCCGTTATCTCCATTGTTGTTCATTTTAGTATTGGAGATTCTGATGATACAAATACGTCAAGATGATGAAATTCGTGGAATAAAAATAAAGGACTATTCATACAAGGTCAGAGCATTTGCGGATGACATAATGTTAATTGTAGAGGACCCATTGGAGAACATGCCAAGAGTGATAGATAAGATCAAGGAGTTTGGAGACTTGGCAGGTTTCTTCATTAACAAAAAGAAGTCAAAGATATTATGCAAAAATATGACTAAGCAGAAACAACAATTGTTAATGGAAACAACGGATTGTGAAGTAACAAGTAAAGTGAAATATTTGGGAGTCGAATTAACTGCAAAGAACATAGATCTATTCAAAAACAATTATGAAAAACTATGGACTCAGATAGAGAGAGACTTAATTAAATGGAATAGATTGAATTTGTCATGGTTGGGTAGGATTGCAGCAGTTAAGATGAATGTGTTACCAAGAGTAATGTTTTTGCTACAGACAATACCAATCATCAGAGACTCCAAACAATTTGAAAAATGGCAGAGGAAAATATCAGATTTTGTTTGGGCAGGCAAGAAGCCTCGAGTGAAAGTGAAAGTTTTACAAGATGCAAAGGAAAGAGGCGGAATGCAACTGCCCAATCTGAGACTTTATCATGATGCAATCTGCCTAGTTTGGTTGAAAGAATGGATGACATTAAAGAACAAGAAACTATTAGCCCTAGAGGGATATAAAAAAATATTTGGATGGCACGCATATTTATGGCATGACAAAGTAAAGGTCAACTCGATGTTCCTGCATCACTTTGTTCGGAGAAGTCTATACATAATCTGGAAGAAGTACAGAATTTATCTACAAGAAGGAACCCCTTTGTGGGTGGTTCCATATGAGGTGATAGACCCGAGAGCTGTTGATAATGAACAACAATGTTTAACGTATAAAGAAATAACTAAAACTGAAGCATCCAAACTTAGAATAAAGACACAAGAGGAACTATCACCTAACTACGATTGGTTCCAGTATAGACAGATCAGAGACTTATATAATTCGGACTCTGTAAAGGGAGGTATACGAATAGAGAATTCGGAACTAGAGCAGACCCTTCTTAAAGAAGATAAGAAAAGAATATCCAAGGTATACCAAGTACTGTTGAAGTGGTATACCGAGGATGAGATAGTTAAAACACAAATGGTGAAATGGGCTATAAACTTTAATAAAGAAATAACAATGGAGGCATGGGAATACTTGTGGAAAACTACAATGAAGACAACGACATGTATTAATATCAAAGAGAACATTCATAAAATGATCTATCGTTGGTACATGACACCAAAGAAGATTGCGCTAGGGAATTTGAATACTTCTAATAAATGCTGGAAATGTAAGAAGCATGAGGGCTCCCTCTATCATATGTGGTGGTCGTGTGAGGTAGCCAGGCAGTACTGGGGGGAAATAATAAGAGAAATGAGTGAAATTTTACAATTTCAAATTAATAAGAACCCAGAACTCCTGCTACTGAACTTGGGAATGGAGGGAATTCCAGCCCAACACAGGACGTTGATATTTTATATGACAGCAGCAGCTAGACTTTTGTATGCGCAAAAATGGAAAGTACAAGAAGTGCCAACTATTGAAGATTGGACTTACAAATTGCTGTATATGGCTGAAATGGACAAGATGACAAGAAAATTGAGAGATCTGGACTCAGGGCAGTTCAACACAGACTGGGAGAAGCTGAAACAATACCTGGAGAAGAAATGGGAGGTGGGAGGAAAACTGTGGCAGTTTGAGAACTACTGAAGTATTGAAGTAGAGGGGGGAGACTTTACCGGGGGGAGAAGAGATAAATGTGAATTAATAAGCAGTCAGATTAATAGATTGACATATATATAGATATATATAGGTTAACAAACAGAACATAGAGAAAATAATTAATTATAAGGACTAAATATAAGGAGCGATTAACTAACAATATTTTCTTTTTTTTCTGACAAGTTTTGTACCAAACTGAATGTCTGAAGATATAGATGGGTCAAATTGATTGACTACGTGAGGAGAGATATATAGAACTATTATAAAAAGATAGAATGAGTAATATATATAGAGAATAAGTCAAATTGTTTGATATAAACGAATGTATGATCTATATGGTTTATGATATATAGAAATACCTGAAATTGAAAAATTGGGATAAATTGTTTATCTAAGATAGAAACAAAGGCTTACAGTTTGGGCATATAATGTTAAAAATAGTTAAGGATGTACTGCTTAGAATAATGGAGAATATATATTTGTTTTAGATAGAGGAAGCTAATAAAAGTAAGGGAAAGGGGACAAAGGGTTGGAAAGCTGTTGGAAGTCAACAAAAAGGGGGGGGAAAGGGAGGGGGTTAGAGATGAAAAAATTGGGGAAAATTGAATGTAAATGTGGAAATAATGGATTCTAACCCAATAAAAATTTTTCAAAAAAAAAAAAATAGTCATGCTATGTTTTATTTTTTTAAACCACTGTTCTGGATCAGTTTTCCAGCCTCGGACATGTAGCCTCCAAATAAACTCTGAAGGGCCACACCCAAGGACGCTTTTTAACAGCTGAGGCTTTTTAGAATTGAGTGAAATGAAAAAGAGGCCTAATTTGAGCCAAAGAGGAGATAGGGAGAGCATTGTTCATGCTGAAAGCCATAGGGTGACCATCTTGGACCAATGCTGTCATCATAGTACACACACACTCATCGTTCCTTTTCTCATAGAGCGACACTATGCAGAGGGCCCTTCTCCTGCCGTGTCTTTGGAGTTCCTTTCTTGAGTCCCTCTGGGAATTTTAACTGGCTTCTGGCAACAGTGTATACCTTTAAAAATTCTGAGTCAGTCTCAGACATAACATGAAACCATGGCTTATTTTAAGTATGGTCTGTTTGAGAAACCAGGATTTGGCTTGTAGACATACTAGATTTCTTCAACCAGTGTTGGTTTCATCACCTTTGCTCTGACCAGGTATCTTCACAGTTGGGATTATGTTGCCTTAACACAAGCTTGTGTTTGTACATCATGCAAAAAACCATGTGTAAGACTAATTATAATTAATACACCAGCTTCAAACCATGGATTCACATTCCAGTTTGAGGCAATCTAACTATATGCCCTTTCTTGTATGCCAGGTTAAACTTTGGGGTAAGGAAGGAATTTCTCTCCAGGCCAGATTGGTCAGGGATCCTGGAGGTTTTTTGCTTTCCTTTGAGCTTAGTGCAGCAGTCAGTGGGAGAGTAGAGGGAGGAGAGAAGGGTTGCCAGGTCCAGGCTGGGAAATTTCTGGAGATTTTGGGGGTGGAGCCTGAAGATGGTGGAGTTTGGGGAGGGGACTCAGAATGGTATAATGCCATAGAGTCCACCCTCCAAAGCAGCCATTTTCTCCGGGTGAACTGATCTCTGTCACCTGGAGATCACTTGTAATTCTGGGAGATCTCCAGCTACCACCTGGACGCTGGCAACCCTAGAGGGGAGGTAGCTGTGAATTTCCTGCATTGTGCAGGGCATTAGACTAGATGACCCTTGGCATTCCTCCAACTCTGTCTTTCTAATCATAGCTACTGGAGTAGACGTTACTGAAGTCCATTTTCAGGCTGTTTGTTAGAGTAACAAACAGAACTGCACACTATTCTCTATGATGGTACTGGACCAACACTGCTACCTACGTGAAACACTGCTCTCTTGTCTGTCTTCTTCCACATTTCCTTCCTTCCTGTGTTCTGTGCCTCAGAAGTGGGGAGAAATGACACAGTCCCTCCCCTGAGCTGAACAGGGAACTCTGGTAACTAACTTAGCAAAGCCTATGATTACCCACTAGGGTTCTGCTCTGGGTTGGAAAATTCCAGGAGATTTGGGGGGTGGAGCCTTGAGAGGAGGGAGGGGAGCTCAGCAGGGTATAGAGCCTTGAGAGGTAGGAGTCTGGGGAGGGAAGGGGGCTTACCTGGGTATATTGCCATAGAATTCACCCTCCAAAACAACCATTTTCTCCAGAGGAAGTGATCTCTGTGGCCTGGAAATAAGGTTGCCAGGTCCCTTTACCCTCCCAGCAGGGGGAGGCAGCACTTACCTTGTCTTCATTCCTCACTTACTGTCACTTCTGGGAAGTGGCATCATCATGCAAGTGTAGGAGCATGCGCGCTTTGCAGTGGGCCAATTGGGGCCCCAAACAGGCCTGATTTGGCCCATTTGAAGACCCAATCGGCCTGCTGTGAACTGCGGGAACACTCTTGGTCAGTGTGATGATGTCACTTCCAGGAAGTGGCATTGTCACGCTGCCGTGGAAGCAGCCTGGGAGGTCCATTCCTGCATCTCCCCCCCCCATCAGCCAGGTGAGTGATGGTGGGGAGTGAAGGATGGGAGTGGGAGTGGGGGATCCCCCACCTCCACCAGGGGACTGGTCACCCTACCTGGAGATCTATTGTAATCCTGGGAGATCTCCAGACACCACTTGGAGACTGGCAAACCTATTACCCAGCCATTACATGTGTTATGTAGCTTTGCATGGGCCCTTGACCCTGCTGTTACAAGTGTGTGTGTGTTTTTTTCCCCATACCTCCTACAAAAAACAAAAAAAACAAAACCCAAACTAGGACAGTCAATGGAGTAGAATGGTTTTAAAGGTGATTAATCTGCCTTTGAACCGATGAAGTAGTGAATTCAATCATTTAAAAGAAGTTGCTTTCTGAGATATGGATCGCAGTAAGATAAATAACTATGAGATACTACTCATCATTAAATGAAAGTTGGTCACATTCTGTGTGGTGGGAAAAGTGTGAAGTGAGAGTGTGCAATTGTGTGAATGGATCTTAATAAGGAGCTAGGTTGTTTCTTTCAAATGAACGGATGAGCAAAAGACATCTAAATATTTGGGTCATGGCCATGGAGTAGAGGATGGGTTTCACGCTCTCCATCCCCTCATGCAGTTTGGCTGACCAAAGCTGACTTGCCCCCATAATAGTCTATTATTAGCCCTCTAATGGAAAAATATGGACTGCTCATATTTTTTCCCTTGAGGATTTACAACAGTGTGTGTGTGAGGGGGAATCAGTTTTGATTGTCACAGTCCTGAATTGGGCCTCACATTTCTTCTATTGATATTTCATGGGTTTCATGTTTTGATCCTAAGGTGTAGGGCTTTTCAAGTAAAACATTTATTTGTATTTAAGCAGTTCTGTTTTTGTAAAAGGGATTTTATATATATTTATCATTATCTTGTTGCTTGCCACTACCTATTAAGAATGGATGGGAAACAAATTGTGTCAAGAATAGGAGGTACCAGCAATAGTCCCCCCCATCCTTTCGCAATGATGTGCCTTTCATTAAAGTACAGTACAAAGCCCCGTTTTGGAATCCACTGTCTTACCTTTCAGCACTAGTGAGAAGTTACTGTTGGGCTCAGGACAGGAGGTATTTATCAAAGAGATGATGTTGATCTACTACCCAGGTCTGTTGAATTCCTTTAGGAACTCCTCTTTGACCCCTCTGACCATAAATTCTCTATTATAAAATTGGCAGACTTTAACAGCCCTTTGTTACTAAGTAACCTAAAAGAAATCGTGACCTGAGAAGACCTGCTCATTTTAAGAGGAAGGGAAATCAGTTGTATATTAAGTGTGAGATAAAATATAGGAAATAAAGTATCAAATCTCTGAGGAATGTGGGTAAGATAAGGGAAGTGCTTTATCTAAAAATAATTTCTTTCAAATTATGTAATGATATTTCTGTCTCCTACTAAGTCCTGTGATTAAAACCATTCCATGTGATTGTCAAATTGTAGAATGTGTGAAATACAATCTATGAATAAAATATAGGCCATTAATATAAACTTTTAAACAATGTATTGTTTTGGGGATAGATTTTATTTTTACTTACAAATAAGAATTAAAGACGGGGCCTGTCAGATTTTGGTTTAGAAGTTTTTCAGAATGTTTGTAACTTTACCTAGGACTCAAATTGGACTGGTTCAGATAATAAAAGGCTATATAAGTAATCTGGATAGGGGCTTATCTGTGACACAATCCTGGAAAACATAATTATTACATGTATTAATTTATTTGATGTTTAAATGTGGGAAGCCAGCGCGGTGCTGTGGTTAGAGAGCTG
Organism: Eublepharis macularius; assembly: GCF_028583425.1. Lineage (NCBI taxonomy): Eukaryota > Metazoa > Chordata > Lepidosauria > Squamata > Eublepharidae > Eublepharis > Eublepharis macularius. Next base: position 195,513,005 of record NC_072790.1, read on the forward strand.
GACAAAGATCTGGGAGACCCAGGTCTGAATCCCCAGTCAGCCACTGAAAGCTAACTGGGTGCGTTGGTCCAGTCACTCTCTCCCAGCCTAACCTATGTCACAGGGTTGTTGTTGCGAGAGTTGATAGCATAGCTGGGTAAATGAATGAGTCTCATACAACAGAATTTACCAAACTGCAATAAAAGGATTGCAAGAAGCATTAACTAATATAATGGTATATATAGTTAATTATATATGTTATATGCCTTAACCTGGATAGCCCATGAGAGCTTGATCTCGTCAGATCTCAGAAGTTAAGCAAGATCGGCTTTGGTTAGTAATTGGATGGGAGATTTCCAACGAAGACCAGGGTTGCAGAGCCAGGCAATGGCAAATCACCTCTGTTAGTCTCTTGCCATGAAAACTCCACTAGGGGTCACCATAAGTCAACAATGACTTGAGGGCAAGATTTCATTCATTCATATACATTATATAGTTAACTAAGACCTTCAGGCTACAAAAATTAACTTACAGACAGGAAAGAAGCATAAGAAGATTCAGACAAAGAAACAGAAGCATTCAATAAACTCTGAAGAGTAGAAAGTGCATTCCAGCTCCCCCTACAGTCAGAGTGGACTAAACACACCCTGAATTAGTATTTATTTTAATAAAGCTGCTCATATGCTGTTGCTTCTTCAACAAGAATATAAAGCGGGGGAGGTAAGTTGAAAGTCACTTTGTGTCTGGTTTGAGAAGAAAATTGGAGTATAAAAATCTAAAATAAATAATAAAAATAATAAAATGAATAGTCTGCTTTTCAACATCCTTTTCTCTCTGTTATGGCTTTGGTACTTGGGGTCACCTTGTGAAGCTGATGGGTTGTAGATTTTGGACAAATAAAAACTAAACTCAACTTCAACCAAAGTATTAATTTAGGTGGGAGAGGCCATGGCTCAGTCACAGAGCATCTGCTAGGCATACAGAAGGTCCAAGTTCAATCCCTGCCATCTCCAGAATAAAAAATCAGGCAGTAGATGATGCAAAAGACCTCTACCTGGGACCCATGGAGAGCTGCTGTTAGTTTGAGTAGATGATACTAACCTTGATGGACTAATGGACTAATACAATATAAGGCAGCTTCGTGTGTCCTTGTGATACTCCACCTTGACAGATTATTAAGGTACAGACACTTTTAAAATGTCTGTTGTAATCAAGCTTTGTGGCTTCTCTTTGGAAGTTGTTGCAAGACTTTTTAAAGAAAACATACATTTCTTTTTAACTGCATATGAGAAAAGTGGAATAAGGATTGCACATTTCAGATTTTATGTGATCTATAGCTATTAAATAAATGTTGCAATATATTGGGAGCTGGGAGAGGGAAAAGAGAACCCACATTGCCTGCTCTGAACTGCTTTCCTGTGTCAGGAAATGTGTCAGACAAGATGTATACTATCTCCCTGTCTGTTCAACCTATATGCAAAAGCTAGATTACATTTAGAAGAAGGTGAAGTGAAAATTGGTTGAAGGAACATTAACAATTTGAGATATGCAGATGACATCACTGGGAGGAAATAGTGAAGACTATGAAGCCGTAATGACTGAGACCAAAATGAGTACTAAGATTTGAAGGAGAAAGGGCCAAAGCAGGACTACAACTAAACTAAAAAAGACAAAAGTAATGACTACACATTTTTATGGTTGACAACAAAGAAATTGTAATTGTTTACAATTTTATATTCCTTGGCTCAATTATCAACCAAAAGGGAGACTGCAATTGAGAAATTAGAAGGAGATTGAGAATTGGAAGAGCAGCCATAAAGGAACGAGAAAATATACTTAAAGACAAGCCATATCTCTGGGGACCAAGATCAAGATAATCCATGCTATGGTATTCCTTGTTTCTATGTATGGATATGAAAGTTGGACAGTGAAGAAAGATGACTGGAAGAAAATTGATTCATTTGAAATGTGGTGCTGGGGGAGAGTTTTATGGATAGCATGGATGGTTAAAAAGAGAAAAAAGAAAAGGGGATTCTATATCAAATCAAGCCTGAATCCTCCCTAGAAGCTAAAATGATTAAACTGAGACTATCATACTTTGGTCACATCATGAGGTGACAAGACTCTCTAGAAAAGACAATAATGCTAGAAAAGGTGGAAGGCAGTAGGAAAAGATGAAGACCCCCAAATGAGATGGCTTGACTCCATAAAGAAAGCCACAACCTCCAGTTTGCAAGATCTGAGTTAGATCGTTAATGATAGGACTTTTGGAGGACATTCATTCATATGGTCACCATAAGTTGAAACACAATTTTTATTTTTATAGTATTTTATTTATTTGATCTGTAGTCTACTCTCCCTGCACATGTACACACATGCGTGCGTGCACACACACAGAGACACTCACACAAGTGGTGGGGGACCAAACCCAAATTACAGATCAGGCAAAACAAAAAGGTTGAAAAGAAACAATAAAAGAGAAAGTGTATATACAAAACGTATAAATATACAATGTTAATTAACACATCTTTAAAACACTTTAATAAAACTCTCACTATGTCAATATATCATAAATGTGCAAGCAAATACCTTGTACAGTAACAATAACTAGGAGCACAACCACAATACTGCTCATCCTTCCATCAAAGGGAAGGATGACACTTTCCAATGGACTGTCATTCTCCTCTTCCAGTGTTTCTTGACAATCAAGTCCTTTCCTCACATACAGTGCCACTCCACCTCCACTACAACACTTCCTGTTCTTCTTGAATAACTCATACCCATCCACTACTGCATTCCAGTCATGGGAATCATCCCAACAAGTCTCTCTAATGCCTACTAAGTCATATATTTCCATCTGCATTAGTAGATCAAGTTCCTCCTTCTGATTGTCCTAGCTTTGGGCATTGGTATGTAGGCACATAAAAGTTTTGATGATCAGAAAAGAAAACTGGGACCTATGGAATTAACTGTGGCTAAGACAAGGCCTTGAGTTATGCATCTGACAAAGAGAACTGTGGTTCTCGAAAGCTTATGCTACAGTAAAGTTGGTTAGTCTTAAAGGTGCTATTGGACTCTACCATCGAGTTATGGAAGGGGACAATCAATAAGACTGTAAAATTTCCTAAGGAAATGTCTCCATTTTTTCAGTCAGACAATCCACCTTTTCAGAAATGTTGCCATTCTGAAGCTATCTTTTGGATAGCATCTTATAAATAGGGAGGGAGATGTCCTGGTTGGTCTATGAGGGCATTCAGTGTTCTCAGGCAGCATCTGATCACCTTTACTTGGAACATCAAATCTTCCCACTTTATCTCTGCTACAGCCAGTATTTATAACAACCAGAGAAACCAATGTCTTTCTTTGGTATTGCTCCCTATTGCCATTGCTTTTTCACCTGTCTTCCATTCCTGTCTGAACCAACAATTGTGAGGAACTCTGCTGCTTTCTCTTTTTCTATCAAGGCATTGCCAGAGTTCTCTGAAGCCTTTCAAAACATAACTAAATAAAGCTGCTATTTGTTATAATGATTTGCCCCATGTAATTTCAGACTCCATGCACTACTGACTATTAGCTTTGCATGAGAATGAATAGGTTTATTCATTGTGTATGCCTTGCTGGTGGATGCATGGAGCTATGTGAAAGAAGTACAGAAAGTCTATTGCCCAGCATCTTTAAAATACCCATTTAGAGAAAGCTAAGGGGTTGAGATCTAGTGGCTAGTGTGGGAGAGAGGAGATATAGGTTCAGATACCTATTTGGCCATGAAATGCAGTTGAGGACTTTGGGCCGTTTGCTCTTCTCACTGCAACCTATCTCACAGGATTGTTATGAAGGAAAAAAAATGAGACAACTGCATGTTTCAGCTTCTTCAAGGAGTGAGATACAAATGTAATAAATGCTAAAGACTTATGCAATGCCATGTCATGCTGAGTTTCATCAAAACCTAGGAGGCAAAATGAATCTACTCAGTTCAAAGATCAACATGGATATCCCCCATGCGGCATAGTCCTTGTGAATCACTGATTATTTCTAGCAAAACTCAGAAAAGAAGAAAAAAAGTTCAATCAGCTTCTACAGTATTTATTTTCTGAAAGTCCCATCACATTGTTGAGCATCATTGAGGTCTCCAAGACCATTACATATATATGTAAAGTTTATTTGTTCTTCTGCAGAACAGGAATAGCTTTTCCTACCCTTCTACAGAAAGTTATGGACCATGGGTGCTGTAGGATAATTGAACATCTCTTTTATTTGTATTATTAACATATGAAGCTGCCCTGACCTCAGTAGTCCAGGTAAGCTGGATCTTGTCAGATCTTGGAAGCTAAGCAGGGCCAGCCTTGGTTAGTAATTGGATGGGAAACCTCTTAAGAAGATGAGGGTTGCAAAGCCAGGCAATGGCAAACCACCTCTTGCATTTAGTCTCTTGCCTTAAAAATACCAGCAGGGGTTGCCATATGTAAACAATGACTTGATGGCACTTTCCACCATCAACATATGAAGCTGCCTTATACTGAATCAGGCCATTGGTTCATCTAGCTTAATATTGTCTACTCTGACTGGTAATACTTCCCAAAGGTCTCAAGCCCAGATGGTTTTTCCTTACTTTTCTTGGGATTCCTATCAAGTAATGAACTGCAAGTTTCTGCTCACAAATCATATTCTGTGCCACTGAGCTAAGCAGTACCTAGTGACTCATGTAGTATAACCACTATATGTTATAGGGTATCAGACAAACTCTATGAAATCCTTTCACTGAAAATGTTAAGGAATGAATGTGGAATCTTCTGCATATAAAATATGTGGGGTGTGCAACCCCCAAAGATTCGGGTTTCCTGCTTCTGATTTACCCAGAGCAGGAAAAAAAATTGGGTATTTAAGCCGATTCGGGATTATTAGGGAAGATTTGGCCATTGTTTCCAATGGGAAATGCTACTTCCGGCTATCCAGGGGCCTGGGAAGTCATTTTCTTCCCTAATAATACCAAATTTGCAAGGGACCCTCTCCCAACCCTCCTCTCATGGACACCCAAGTTTCAGGGAGATTAGACTTCAGGGGACCATGTTATGCCCCCCCAAAGAAGGTCCCCCCAGCCACCACCTATCTCCATTGTTTCCTATGGGAAAAATCGGGGGGAAAGTTCCCAGGAGGCTGGGGGTGGCATTTTGCAAGCAAAATGCACCAAACCTGCAGGAGACCCTCTTCCAACTCTCCTCCCATGGCCATCCAAGTTTCAGGGAGATTGGACTTCAGGGGCCATGTTAATGCGGAAGGCCCCCCATCCGCATTATTCCTGATTCTGCACACGTTGGATAATGCACTTCCAATCCTCTTTAGAGACCATTTGGAACTGAATTTTTCATGTGCGAAACAAAAAATCCACTTCTAAATGATTGCTAAAGTGCATTGAAAGTTCATTATCCAACGTGTGCGGAATCAGCCCCTATGAGGACTAACTTCACACCAGAGAATCACAATAAGAAAAATTGGATTAAAAATACACAACAAAACCATATGAAGCAAGTGAGTGAGCAACTAGAAGTGAACTAATGAACAACCTGGTACCTATGAAGGGTGAGAACACAAGGGATGTGGGCTCATGGCTGTGGCTCATGGAAGGATGTTGGATGAATGTGCTATTTCTGTGGACATGGGAGAGATGGGGGTGAGATTTTTCAAAGATGCCCAGTATCTGGCAAGAATTCCCTCTGCCTATCTAATTTCTGTAGCATCTGGAGAGGTGACAATGCAAGGCTCCTCTTTCCCTCACCTTTTTTCTATACCAGATCAGTGAGGCACAAAACTGCATGACTCTCCAGGATGTTATAGAAAGAGGAAATCGATATGGCTTGCATAACAGAGACATAGTTAGAAGAAAATGATGTAGTATGTCTGTCCCAACTAACTCTGCCTGGTTATGCAGTCCTCCACCAACTCCACACAGGTGTCTGGGCAGGAAGGTCTGTCATTATCCTCCTTGAATCCTTCAACTTCTGCAGACTCCTGGTACAAACTGTAGGTGGCATTGACTGTATGCTTATTTTGTTGGGGGCTGATAGATTATGCTTCTGATTGTTTATTGGCCATCTAGTTCCTCATTGGGCACCCTCTTGTGACAGAGGGTGCTCTCGGATCCAGTGCTGTGGAGACACGTAGACTGAGATTCTACAGGGACAACATTTATGCCCAGGATTTTATAGTCTCTGGGCCTCTCGCAAATAATGATGAGCAAGGGTGAATTTGGCACTGACACCCCACAAAGGGGTGGGGCAGTTAAAATGATCTGCCCACTGAAAAGCATAGATTTTTGTGGATTCTGACACCAAAGAATCACAATAAGAAAAAATTGATTAAAAATACACAACAAAACCATATGAAGCAAGTGAGTGAGTAACTAGAAGTGTACTAATGAACAACCTCCCTCAGTGCCGCCAAACTGATGAAAGGGGATCAACTTCATTCCAGAGAATCATCCATTGAATTCAACCCAAACCAAACTGAACCATGTGTTGAAAACTAGTGGGCTGTTTTAGGAGGCTGGGGGTGGCATTTTGCAAGCAAAATGCACCAGACTTGCAGGGGACCTACTCCTACCTGCCCTCTGGAGATCACCCAAGCATCAGGGAGATTGGACTTCGAGGGGCAATATAATGGTTCCCCAAAGAAGGTTGACCACCACCCCAGCCACCCCACTTTCTATTGTGGGAAAATCCAGACTCCCACAATAGAAACACATGGAATATGGCATCCATGGCCACAGCCAGAAACCCCTCAATAAACCCCCCAACAGCCCAACAAAACCAAAGACAAACTCCTCAAAAATCTGCAGCACCCCCAGAGCAGGCTGGCCAGCCACTTTCCATGCTTCCCTATGGGGCCAATCATCACAACAGAGATTCACACACACACACAAAATTAATTGAAAAAAATTATTTCTTGGTAACAGCAATAAATTAAAAACATCACATCACTGTTAAATCACAATGTACAGTCCTAGATTAAATCAACCCTCACCATCACACCAGAGAATCAAAAACACGCCAAAATCAGAACCAAAAACACACCAAATTTTTTTAAAAATTTCATTTCTTGGCTTTCTGGGAACAGCATTAATAGCACATTCAAATCACAGTCCCACCTTGAAACATTTTTTTTTCAAAATACTGTCCTCCCAGAGAATCCCCCAATTGGGAAGGGAAGAGCTGCTTGCTGCTGCAGCGACTGGCTCTTTCTCTCAGTCAATCTCCCTTCTCTGATCACTCCCTCTCCCCCTCCCTCTCCTGCCTCTCTCACTCCCCTCTTCCCCCTCCCATCAATCGAAAGCTGTGGGTAGAGAGCTCTTTGAAGCTTTTTTTCCTCTTGCTGCGGCAAGGAAAAAAGACTTCACAGAGCTTCCCAAAGCAACCCGAATCGCTTCGTGTTGCCATGCTTTGGGGTTCCCGAATCGGGCCAGCTCTGCTGGGGCCAATTCAGGAATCACAGATCAACCCGAATTGGGGTTGATTCAGGTTTGCTTTGGGTTTCTGAAACCCGAAGTGCACAGCTCTGAGCCTAGTGACTCATGTAGTATAACTAAACTTTTCATGGCATGAAGTTAAATAACATCACCTGATAATTGCTTGCAGATCTAAGTGATATTGAAGGGACAGAGTGACCAGTTTAGAAGTCAGCATCCTTAAGCATAACCATTATATAATATAGGGTATTAGTCAAAGGGGATGGAACCTACCAGATATTTCTATGAGAAAACTATCATCTTCAACAACAGACAACACAATGAACACAGAGATATATAGACATGTGTACGTAAAATCTCATGAAAATGCATTGAATTTGAGCCAGTAGTTCCACTAATCTCTTTCTTTAACTTTTCCTTTGTTTAAGATGGAAAATGAGGAAGGCAGCTACTTCCTCAAATTCATTCTATTTGTTAAAATGAAGCATTGTATAATATTAATGGAACCCATTAAATTTCTAACAACATTTTAAGATTAAACTAGGCCCACACACACTATCCCACACTTTGCAAATTTCCATTGGATCACTGAGAATTTGGCTGTGTCTGTACAGTAGGTTTGGAAGTCTGTTCTTTGCACAATGGAAATAATAATATTAAGTGTAATTATCCTGAACTAATAGCGCATGTTAAATAATAGACTTTTCATGTATTGTTACCTTCATTTTTATCAATTAGCATGCTGACTTTTCCTGTTGAAACCAATGTTTTGATTGGCTAAAAATGTTGGCAGAGTCTGAAGAGGCATTTCAGTAAATTGAGCATTAACAAAGTTGGGAATGATTAGATCAGAAATAGATTGGTGTGTTGCTAAATACAATTCTGTGATTCAGTTTTACAGACCTATTAACTTGCTGATTTGGCATTAAGCCTTTTTTTAATTAAAATAGGTATTTTTAAGCTTTCTAAATTCATAAATGTTTAAAAGGAGAATAAAGAGGGAATTCATATTTTATTTTATTTTAAAAAGTCCGTTGAACATAGCCAGGATACCACAACGGCCTCTTGTCCAGGGGAAAAGCTCTTTACAACATTCACACAAATCAATACTTTGTATAAATCCCTGGTTTTGTAGAAATCTCCCTAAAGAGCAAAATCCCACTGAAGAGCTTTCCAAAGTACTTTCTGCAATGCCATTTTTAAGTTCTAAAAAAAAAAGCTTATCTAAATGACAATAAATTGCTGAAACAGTCTTGATTGATTGATACTCAAGAAGTCAGGCAAATTATTTTTTTTCAGAGGAAAAAGAATGGATTGTCATGAAGTTTTTAAAAAAGAGAGGACAAATATGAACAAAGTGAAATCCTCACCAAGAACTCACACCATAAATTGTATTAAGTATTTCCCACAGCATTGAATTATGGGATGGCAGGAGAAGGTAAAGACAACTTATTAATAAGTTCTATTATTATTATAGAACTTATAGAATTAAGTTCTATAATGGTTGGATCTTTTTTATATGCTGCACTGTATGATAGATGACCAATATTAGTATTTCAAGTGTAGCTCAGGTCTCAAGTTATATTTCAATTGGCTTTGTGGGCAACTTTAGTTGAAAGTGCAAGTACAGTTCTCCACAGTTCTGCTTGGCCAGCAATCTCTTCCATTGAGTATGTCTACCTGAGGTTGGTTTGATTGCCTTCCATTTTTGATTGCCTTCCATTTTTGAATCCCTGAAAGGGACTTACGCAGCGCTTGCGTCTCTGGCCAGTTTGTTGCTTCTGCACTGTGTTATACTCTAACTCTTTTCAGTAACAGGTTTGCCAGGCATCACCACAGATCAGTCTCTGAATGATATTACCCGAGTAATAAAAGCCGACCTCTACCCTGGTTTGTTTACAGACTAAGTTTTGTCAGAGACAACATAAGAAAAGGAGTGGCAAGGTTACAAGGGTTTTTTTTTACTTCACAAAAGCATTTACTTAGTGCATTTAGTATTCAGTAAGTGACAATTAAGGCTGCAGTGGTGCACATTTAATTGGAAGAGAGTTCCATTAAATTATTATTTCTGAGGAAACATGCAAGCGTGAACATCACTCACATCCTGCAGACACTCCATTGGCTACCTATCATTTACGTGCTCAGTTCAAGGTATTAGCTATCACATACAAGGCTCTTCATGTCCTTGGTCTGGTGTCTATTATCCATTGGTATCTGGTCTGGTATCTTGGTCTGGTATCTATTATTGTTGTTGTTGTTGTTGTTTGTTTGTTTGTTTGTTTGTTTGTTTGTTTGTTTGTTTGTTTGTTTGTTTGTTTGATTGATTGATTGATTGATTGATTGATTTCTAGAACTGCTCTCCCTGTGATTAATACAAACAGTAAAACAGTAAAACAGTGAAATACACTAAAATCAAAATTTCAGTGCATCTACGTTCCAGATCCAAGATGGAGCCCCCTCCATTTTTCTGACCATACACATACAGGGGGGAGAGGGGATGCAAGTTGAACTCGACAAACTATGGCTTGACATATGGGGGGGGGGGCAGATGGCTAACAGGACCGCCTCTCTCCCTATGTCCCTTCACAGCAGCTTCATTCATCTGTACAAGGTCTCCTGCAGGTGCCACCCTGCGCATGGGTGAAATCAACAGCTGCCTGTACATGTGCATTCTCTGTAGTGACCCTGTCTTATGGAGCGGCCTGCCTGAGATGGTCGGGAGAGCCCCTACTCTCCTGGGCTTCTGTAAACGATGGAAAACTGAATTATTCAAAAGGGTATTTTTACGCAGATATGAAGGCTGTATTGTAGGGAGATGATCTCAAAGAGATGCTTCACTAATGAGTTAGGGACCACAGACTTCACCATTATGTTGCCTTAAATACTATTTATTGCTTTAAGTACGTGCTCCTATGTACTACCTGTTGCTTTAAGTATAACCCTACTAAGTAGTTCTATGTTGTCTAATGTCAGTCCTAGAAATGCTTATGCTCTGTTTCAGCATTTCTTCAACTTTGCATTGGATTTTGCTAATGCTATATCTTTTTAAACTTGCATTTATTTATCCTATGGCATTGTTTATTGAAATGTCCTGATATTGTCTGTGCTAATCTCACTCTATGTAATCTGCCTTGAGTCTCAGTGAGAAAGGCAGACTATAAATGACATAAATAAATAAATAAATAAAAAGTATTAAAAAAAATAGAACTACTGTGAATCCCTCAGTAATTAATTGACTCCCTGTGCTTCAAAGATGAGTTTGTATGACTCTGGAAAGAAACTGACTCAGATCTCTCAACAATCTAGTGTCCATCTTGTGAGAAAATTGATCCTGTTTTAGCTTTCTAGCACTGTGCTCAAGCTGGCTTGGTCAAAATTGCAAAGGACTGTTAACTTGGGAATCCTTATTTTGGAAATAACAGTCATGCTGAAAAGAGGCAGTGACAGGGAGGCATCAGAGAGATTGGATGCAAAAGAGGAAGGCTGGTAAGTAAGCGGCAAAGCCTTGTAATTACCAAAGGCCCTTCTGCCTTGGCACTAACAGCCTTGAATTGTTAATCAGAGTAATTAGGATTTAGTTGAGGCATGACAAAAGTCCTGCACCTCATAAAGACCCCAAAGCCATTCATTTTCTTCCCAGCAGCCTAGCAGTTTTCTATTGTGATTCATTCATTGCACAGTGGGAGAACAAGCATGAAGTCCCAAGTGAATCAGTGTCTCTAAATCATTAGGTCTGACAAGCTAAAGTCTGATGAACTATTTTTTTTTATTAAACAACAGCCAAAGCTACAGATCATTAGGCAGCCTGAAATAGTCTGGGCCTGTTTCTTTATACAGAGAATGACACTGTTGGAAAGGAAACTTCAACTACTCAGGAGGCTGCAGCTGACTCAGAGTGTATGGTTAGCTAATAAAGCATGGCTGGACTGATGGCTAAACACGCCAAGAATTCTTGACACTATGTGATCAACTTGGACTTCAGAAGTCCCCTTCCCCCCAAAAACTGGTTTCATTCACTTTGGACGTCTGACAGGGTACAGATCTGCAACACCAAATGATCTAACCCTGTCAGTGCATCTGAAGCTGGAGACATAGTTTTTAGGAAAGCTGAAAGCAGCAAGACAGGGCTAACTGTGGTAAGTACACCCTCCTCCCCTATTACTTCTGACCAAATAGTGTTGGCAGGCTTTTGAAGCGCCACAAACAACTGTGAAACCTGTCTACCAAAGAGGACTCATTGGCATGTACTCTTTTATACCACCATTAAAACTCTGAAAGAGATGCCATCTATCTAGAACCAAGCCAAACATGTCTGGCATCAGGTGTGGTTACTCTTGGCCAACCACTGGGGCTTCATGACTACTGATGCCGGCTGCCATTGCTGTTTCATTACTTCTTGCCCAGGTGAACAGGTGAGCAGCAAATTACACGGGCCATGGCTCACTGGATTGTAATCTTCTTACTATATAATTGTGTAAGTGTGTTTCAGAGTCAGACAACTCACTTTATACCCTGGTGCACCACCAGAGGGCATTGCCGCAGATGAAAGCCCAGGTAACTCAACATATATCACTCCAGAAAACATGCCATGGCGGGAAGCCCAGGCACGGAACAGGAGTGGAGAAGGTAGCAATGCCCTCCCCACCCCCTTCAGTCAGCTGGTATTAGGAATGGAACAGGTGGTAACGTCCACCACCACCACTTTAACCCAGCTGGTATTAGTACTGGAGCAGGTAGCAATGCCTGCCCCCTGCATTAACCCAGCTGATATTAGGAGCAGAGCAGGTGGCAATACCCACTCAACTTCAGCCAGCTGGGATCAGGAGTGGAGCATGTGGCAGTGCTGGCCCTCCACCTTAACCCAGCTGATATTAAGAGTGGAGCAGGTGGGAATGCACCCCCTTCACACAGCTGGGATCAGTTGCAGAGCAGGTAAATATGCCCACTCTCTGCCTTAAGCCAGCTGGTATTAGGAGCAGAGCACATGGCAATGCCAGCCCCCTTCAGCCAGCTGGGATCAGGAGTGGAGAAGGTGGCAATGCCCACTCTCTGCCTTAACCAGCTGTTATTAGGAGCGGATCAGATGGCAGTGCTGGCCCCCACCTTAACCCAGCTGATATTAGGAGCAGAGGGGGTGTCAATGCCCCCTTTCATGCATCTGGGATCAGGAGCAGAGCAGGTAGATATGCCAATTCTCTGCCTTAACCCAGCCGGTATTAGGAGTGGAGCTGGTGCCAATGCCCACCTCCTGCCTTAACCCAGCCGGTAATAGGAGCAGAGCAGGTGGCAATCTCCACCCCCACCTTAACCCAGCTGGTATTAGGAGCAGAGCAGGTGGCAATGCCCACCTCCTGCCTTAACACAGCCGGTAATAGGAGCGGAGCAGGTGGCAATGCCTACCCCCACCTTAACCCAGCTGGTATTAGGAGCGGAGCAGGTGGCAATGCCCACCCCCACCTTAACCCAGCTGGTATTAGGAGCGGAGCAGGTGGCAATGCCTACCCCCACCCCTTCAGCCAGGTGGTATTAGGAGAGGAACAGGTGGCAATTCCCGCTCCCTGCCTTAACCCAGCTGGTATTAGGAGCGGAGCAGGTGGTAATGCCTACCCCTGCCTTAATCCACCTGATATTAGGAGAGAAGCAGGTGGCAACGCCCATCCCTCACCTTAACACAGCAGATATTAGCAGCGTAACAGGTAGCAAAGCCCACCACCCCTTCCTGTTGCTGAGATCAGGTGTGGAGCAGATGGCAATGCCCACCGCACTCCTTCACCATCCAGGATCAGTGACAGAGGAGGAAGGAATGCCTGCCTGCCCCTTCTCCCCTTTCTAGAGCCTGTTGTATTTTTTCCCACAATGGGCTTTGTTTCCAGTCTGTATATAATTTTATAGGCACCTTATTATGTCATCTTTATAATTAAACATAAGAAAATAAGATCACACATGGGATAGTATATCAAGAGAGAACATATCAATAACTCAATCAAAGGGGTCAAATAATGATCTGTCCAGTAGCTTTTTGTACAGGTATCCAGGAGTGTTGAAGATGTTTCAGTGACATCTGAATCTCTTTTCCCCTCTCTTTTTCATGTACAGCTTTTGCCAACTACAAAATATGTTTCCCCCCACTGAAATAAAATAATACAGTACAATGTAACATAATTCCCCTCTTGACATGTAGTTTGGCTCTTAGTTATATAGAACCGAGTTTTACAGATACAACAGTAGGTTCCAATGTTTGGCAAGTGGTCCAAAATTTATCTTGTTCTGCTATTCATCAGTAATAGCTTCCTATGATCAAAAATGTCCTTTCAGACTCTAGTCCATATGTTTAGGATTTGAATGTAGCCCTAAGTACACTTGAAAACATTTCTTACTGAAATCCGTATTATTTAACCTCCAAGTAAGAAACATTTGGGTTTTTCTAGTAAAGAATTTTATTTAAAAGAAAAGAAAGTATAGTAAAGTAAGTGCATAGCAAAAAGAGTATACAAATTCTAGATTAGACATTAAAATTGAACCTTATACAATCTTATACAAACAATATGTAAGCAATACATCTATAATAGTTTTGGGAGTCAAACAGACAATACACTCTAATAAAGAAGAACATTGCATATTTGACTTCCCTTAGCCAGAATATATAACATTTCTCCTTCCCTCTCCTTCCCTCTCTCCCTCTGAACTTCTATACCAATTAAATATTCAAAAAGATCTTTCCATTTTTTCTAAAACTCATTTAACCCTCTATTATGTAAATAGGTAGTCAATTTAGCCATTGAAGCGTATTCATGAATCTTATCTCACCACTGTGGAAGTCCTGGACAGGCATCAGTTTTCCATTTTGCTGTATTCTTGCTGCCATCACCATAAAACGGAAGAGATCTCCTTATTCTTTTCTCACATTAATTGGTAAAATATTTAAGAGCATACTTTTTGGATTTAGTTCAAATCTGAGTTTGAGAATCTTTTGCATCTCTTCGTGTATCTTTATCCAAAATTTTCGTGATTCCTTCAAGTAAGAAACATTTGGAATTAAAATCAAAATATAACTGGTTCCAGTGATGTGCTGAAAAGCCAGTACTCACTATTTACTTTGGGGAAGAAATAAAGTTGCCAGCCTTAGCAAGCACCCTTAGCAGCAGGACAAATGTGTGATGGGGTAGGACAAGAGATTTGGTTAAACCATAGAGTGACTCCTGGAGCATCTCACCAGCAGGATGACATCACTTCTTGTTTTGTGCCAGAAGTAACACTGCATATTAGTACAACTCTGAACCCCCACCACAGCCCATGTTTTGAATGGCAGCAAGGAATGGGGGACCAGGGAAGTCTCCCGCTATAGCAGGAAATCTGGCCTCCCTAGGAAGAGATGCTTTGGGAAAGAAGGAAGTGGGCACCAGGAACCACATTGGTGGGCACATGGCACCATGTTTGGGACCACTAGTATAGGGTCAAACCAGATGTGACAGAAGGATCTGAGCATAGTCAAATAGGTACCTCTGCTATCTGATACTAGATGGGTGGCAATCTGAGAAAGGGCTTTCTTGATTGTGGAAATAAAACTTTGGAACTCTGTCCCCAGGGAGAATAATTTGTCCTCCTCTATTGTTGTCTTCTTCCAGTGAGTGAAGACTTTTTCGTTTTGTTTGGCATACCCCCCACCCAAGAATTGTTATTGACCCTCATCCCTGTTATTTGTGTGCATGTGTTCCTTAAGAATCCTTAAGGAATTGGTAATGACAGGAGAATATAGTTCAACATGACATTTTTCACTTGAGATTGTTTATTGTTGTTGTTGTTGTTATTACTGTACTGTTGCCCTAGCTGCTGATTCGGAATATAATTAATTCCTTATTTTGAGGAAAAGCAGTATATTAACATCCATGAGGGAATGGTGCTTCTTTATGGTACTTAGTCTTGTGGCTTTTCATAGCTTTTTATTTTTTGTCTTAAAAGGACATGTGTTCTGTTTTATACCAATGTTTACAGCTGTTTGTCAGGAAAAAATAGGATTGCAAAGCAAAACACTGAAAGACCCACACAGGATGTGTTAGTGTTTTACATTCTGCTACCACATCTGTACTTCCTTTGTGCTGAATTTCATAATGTTCCAGACAAATCAAAAGGAAATTAGAACAGCTACGATGTTTTAATCATACTGGTATCCACCAGCCCTGATGATGGCAGAGATGCTCTTAAGAGAACAGTGCACTATTTATTTATTTAAAATATTTATTAGCCACCTTTCTACCAAAAAGGCACTCAAGATGGCTTACAAACAAAACAACAGTTTTTAAATATAAAACAAATAATTAAAATATAAGCAACCAAAATATAAAATACTTCATGAATTTACATGTCAGTAATCATGGGACTATCAGTCATGGGAACATGTGCTTAGGTTCTCTTGCCTTTAATTTATTCAAAGACTATGATCTTGCAGGTATAATCCACACTCGCCTCCAGAACAATCTTTCAATAGTTGAAAAGTAAAAGCTGCAAGAAGAACAAGAAAAAAAAAAGGATAGTTTCAGGCAGGGGTCATTTCGTAGAAAAAGAGCTGGAGGAACTCATTAGCATGACTCATTAGCATATGCCACACCCCTTGACATCACCGGAAGTGTGTCGTTTGTATAACTTATTTGCCTATGACACAACCCCTGACATTGCCTATCCTGGCTGTTTTGGACCCAATCCTGGCCATTAAGGGCCAAAATTGGGCCCAAAATGGCAAAAGGGGGCTGAAAATGGCTGAAAAGGGGCCCAAAATGGTCAGGATCAGGCCGCTGTTGAACAGGAGAGTGATCCACCACCTCAGAGGCCCAATCCGGGCTGTTTTGGCCCCAATCCAGGACAAAATGGGCCCAAAATGGCCAAGAGTCAGGTGGGCAGGGCCACCTAACGTGACCTCTTTGGGGAACTGCCAGAACTGCATTCCTGTGCGTTCCCCCTCGAAATGAGCCCTGGTTTCAGGTGAGTAGCTGTGTTGATCTGTAATAGAAGATCAAGAGAACATCTTAAAGACCAATGAGATTTCCAGGGTATCATTAGACATACAGCTGTTTCCAAACACAGAATCTTGGAGCATCTCCTCTTTTAATCTACCCCTATACCTGAAATGTGAAATGGTTGCAGAATAGCATGAGGAATGAGGCCAGGTGGCATGGCATCCAGCAGAACAGGATACAAATTACTAATTTGGCATGTGTGTGAGAGAGAGGGAGAGTTTTGTTGGGAAGTGCTAGATGCAGTGCCTGTTTTTGTATGAAGAACAAGAAGTCATAGGAGCTGTAAATGAGCCACTCCTGTCTGAAGGCAAACACTAGTGGGGTGGGGCTTTATCTTTTTCTTTCTACAAGTGGTAGTAAGAACTCTGCAAGGCACCACCAGTGGAAGGAGCTGCTCAGTCCATTGGTATTTGGCGCATTGGTATGAACCATTGGTCCATTGGTCCATTGGTAAGAACCTTTTTGTTTAATCTTTTTTTCATTGCTGATGTCCCTGATTCATTTTCACAACTTTTGCATCAATTATTCTCAGTTAATTATAAAAAAATGACAATTGTGTAATGAAACAGGAGCTATTTGACAGGAGGAAACTGAAAATGCACAAATGAAGACACAAGTTCAATACACAAAAAGGAAAAGGGAAATCAAAACAGGGATTTTTGAGTTGACATAATGAAGCTGTGAAACCTGATAGCATCCCTATTTGTAAACATTCCAAAAGAAAACCCTTTTCAGGTATAAAAGTGAGATGCCCTCCCCTTGTTGTTAAAAGCGAATCATTGTTAGAAGAAGTTGGCTGTTTCTTGTTCCACTATATTATAAAAAGTTTAGGAATCACTGAGTAATAGGGTTGCCAACTCTGGCCTGAGAAATTACTGGAGATTTGGGGGTGCAGCTTTGGGCAGATGGCATTAGGGGAAAGGAGAGACCTCAGCAGGTATAATGCCAGAAAGTCCACTCTCCAATGCAGCCATTTTCTCTTTTGTCTGGAGATCACTTGTAATTCTGGGAGATCTCCAGGCCCCACTTGGAGGCTGATAACCCTACTGAGTACGTAGACTGTCAGGAGAAGGGAAGTTCATAAGGGGGAAAGCATGCTCTTAAATGTGCTTGTAAATCTTGTACTACACAGGAATACTATCCTTCCTGACCATCTGGATTGGCCATGGCTCCATGGAAAGCATAGAATCTGTGGCAAATTCCAGTTGGCTGCTGTGAAATATTTGGGCTGGCCAAAGAGGCTGTGCTATTTTAAACAGGCCGTCTGGCAACATTATGCTGCTCTTTAGGAGAACTCTGGCAAAAGAAATGTTCCTCGCCATGAAATTCTCACACAATGGTGCTTGTTTATTCAAACAAATGAGGAAGGAACAAGCCCCTCCCGTCACAGTGCTTCTAAAGTAAATATTTTACTTCTAAAGTTCTGAATTCAGCCTTTCTAAGGACATATGTTGTGTATATTTGAGGCCTTTCTGAATTATTTAAACACAGCAGCCAAGAAATATTTGCTTTGTTAAACTGGAAACACACAACAAGCTCTAATGCGTTTTGCCACTTGAAGCTCTCTCAACAAACACGCCATTAGGAGTGCAATATACATTCGTAACTGCTTTCACTCACTTGGACATTCCACTTCTGACCCACTTTTTGTCATAACATACTCCATCGAAGCCCCTCTTCATTTACCCTGGCTGAAGAAAAAATGGACTCCCCCCCCCATACATCTATGCTGCTAGAATAAACATCTATTAATTCTCCCAGATCACAAAATCTTCAGCTCCTGAACGTTAACTATGTCTGCACAGTGTGTTGTTCTGCCTTGAATCAACTCAACAGAAAATGTCCAAATATTTGGCTGGTAATGGGCAAAATGGATGCAATTGATCCATCGCTCTCGTGTACAACATCAAAGTCTTTAAAGACAGGGAGCCATTGTCAAATCACTGACTAATAACAGTGCATGCAGGTTTTCCATTAAGAGATGCAGAAAGGAGATGATTCTCACTTGGGTGTATCTTGTGGAAAGCTAAAATATAACAAAACATATTATGGGAATTTGCTTTTTGGTGAGGAACATACCAAATATAGCTTTCTATGTTTATAATCTTAGAATACCACCAATTAAAGTCTGTTGGGATCATAAGATCTCAATTTTCAGAGTGTCTGGGAGGAAGAGCAGAATGTAACAATTCATACAGAATATTTTGAGATTTGTTTCATCGACTACATAACAAAATAAACACACAAGTGTTCTCAGACGTACAAGTGTTCTTTAGAAATAGCTGAGTATATTTTAGTCTACCCATTTTAGCATTTTGAAGAAACAAAGCCAGGATGGTGCAGTGGTTAGAGTGTTAGACTAGGAGACCCAGATCTGACTCCCTATTGGGGGGAAAGGTGGGATATAAATGAAGTAAAATAAATAAATAAAAGAAAAACCTAATCAGTTTGCCTGGAGTTTTGCATTTTCATTGATTCTTGACTATATACTGAAAAGTGAATGCTAAGTGAGGCTGTAGTGAACTGGCACCTATAGTGATGTATCATTATAATTATAGAGGGTATTCTACCATCCATGTGGAAAAGGGTTGCAGAATCTCTGCACATTTCTCTTCATTGCTACATAGGCTTGCCAACTTCTAGGTGGGGCCCAGAGATCTCCTGGAACAGTAACTAACCTCCAGGCTACAGAGAGCATTACCCCTCTGGGAAATAACAGCTTCTGAAGATGAACACTATGGCATCATATCCTTGATGAGGCCCCTCCCTAAACTCTGCCTTCTCCAGGCTCTACCCCTAAATCTCCAGGAATTTCTCAAACTGGAGTTGGCAACTGTATTGCTGTAGCTTCTTCTGACTCCAAGAAAGATCTGGGGTCAGAAAGAGCCACTGCAATGGAGAAGAATGCAGAATTACACCTGCATACAGAGTGGTAAGATACTGTCCATTATAATAATAATAATTCTGTAATAATTATTATAGAATGTATAATTATTATAAATAATAATGATTATGATAATATATAAGCACATTTCAGATCCAGCCAGAATCAGCATCTACTTGCACGTTTCAAAGTCCCAGGCATGTGTAGAACTTCTACAAGCCTGCAAAGGTTCCTGTTCATTTCGATGTTGGGGCGGGGGGGGGGGGGCTCGAAACCATAAATTATTTAAATAACTTCCAGTGTTAAAAAAAACACCTGGCACAAAAATACATTTCTGAATGAACACAGCTACCTCCTTTAAAGCATTAGCTCTAATTTCAAGGCACTGGAAAAAGAGTACCTGAGTTGAATCACAATGTACCTGTAAATTATACTTCTTGCATAAAAGACTTTGGTGTACGTGTGATAGGTCCAGGAACTTGCTGGCCATGTGCTTTGGCAGCTGCTTTTTATTGAAGGGCACAATAAACACCACAGTTAAACAAATCCCCTCTATAACTGAGGCACACGTTTGATTTGTAACCCAGTGTGATGTTGACTGATATGTAGACTCGGCATAGTTTGTGCTATGCACGAGTATAATGAGTCTTTCTCCCGTTTAAGTATTTTGAGATAAATTCATGAAGGATCACAGTATTTTAGTGTCAAGTATGAAAGCATTGAAAACTTTACAATCCTTTTTTGGCATTTCCGGTATGGCAGCTGAAAATGTTACAGTAGTCAAACTATTCATATTTCCTTGATTGCTACTGGCAGTGAAAAAGAAGCAGCCAAGGAAAGAAATATTTCTAGCTAGCAAATGCAAAGAAATAGCAAACCAGAAAAGTGAAGAGGAGAGCCTCAATTCTCTTGCAGCAGACAGTTTCATAAAGAACTCCATAATGAATCTGTCTCTGCTTTTAATTAAAAAGCACTTAAGCAGAATTTAAACCAGCACCCCACAGAAAGAGTTTTGCAGACACCCCAGTGGTTAATCAGATGATAACCGTGATGATAAGCATGAATGTCTCAGTGAGTGAACAATCTGGTGGGGAATTTGAAAACTCAGTGTGAACATTTGGCATGCAACTCCTGTTCTGTATTGCTCTTTGGAGACAGAAGCCTTCCGTTTACCACTCTGCTGAAACCCCCAGAGACAGGATAGCATGAATCTCAGGCTCCTGACCTACTGGGAATCTGGAATCACAGCCAGGCTTATTCTCCCTGCTGACTCAATCTTTGTCTTATTTTCTGAAACAATCAAGACGGTAAGGTAGCTAACACAACACACGCATTTCAAATGCTCAACCCAGAGAGCCTTCAGCACTGGACATTTTTGCTGTTGCTGAGTTCACAGTGGCAATCCTGCAAGAGTCCAAGCCAGTTCTCTGGTTATAACAGTGCCCCATCAGCAATAAAAGACACAAGCCAGCAGCTGAATCTGATTGAGAAATGCATCCACTGCAACTTTATGCAGGTTATAGTTTGTTTGATATGTCTGGGCTTGGAGTTTGTGTGTGTGTGTGTTGTCTTTCGTTCTCTCTGTGCTTAGGGTTGTGTTATAATTTCTCCCAGCTGTTCTGAAATTTGCTGCTGGATTTTTTAATCAGGATGAAGTAGGTTCACTCTAAGCTGTTGCTAATACCACTGCTGCTTAAACTGTAGATTGCCTTGAGGACTTTTTAGTTGAGAGTTTGGGTCACAAAAATCTTAAACAAAGACATCTTGTGCAATAATTTTGTGGCGATCCTTGGAAAATTGCTTTGGCTCTTTTGTCCATTGAGGGTGTGTGCCTCATTAACAATTTAGAGTGAGATGTTTTTATCCTGTCCTTCCTTCAAGGCACTCAGGATGATGTGTGTAGTTTGTCTTTCCCAGTTTAATCCCCAGAACAACCTTGTGAGATAGTGATTGGTCTAAGGTCCAGTAAGCTTCATGGCAGAGTGAGGATTTGAACTTGAGTCTCCACGCTAATCAATATACCGTACTGGCTGCTCACTTGCTAGACATGTAACCTTTCAGGATGCACCTCTCTTTCTAAGGCCTCCAGAAGTTAAATATCAGAGTTGGGAGGGGCATGTCACCTTTAGTATCAAGACATGTGCATGAATATTAAGGCACCAGGCATGTGCCATCAAGGAAAAGCAAGGGGCTGTCTTAAATTCATGAATAGGTTATAGATATGTACAGTAATAAAAAATTGTGTGTATAACATTATTATTTCTCCTTGCTAGGGCTTCATATTGACTGGCTAACTCTGGATAAAAGCTGTATGTTTGATTTGGAGAGCAAAGGGTTCTTTTTTGCTACTCTCTTTATTATGTGTATCTACACTATTAAAACTGTAACCCTAGTCTGGGTGGTCCTTAGTTTTAGCTCCTGAATCTTAGTGGTCCCCTAAATGTTAATGTGGGTAAATTGCAGAGCCCAAATGAATGCAGAATTTCTGTGACGTTCTCACATTGCCTAAAATTGTCTTCAGATTATTCATTTATAAAAGAGTGGGAACATTGTTCCATAGCCTCTCAAATGGGACGTTTATCCATGGAAAAAAATGTGGTTTGCTTATTTGTACCAGAAAATGTTCAGCAGAGCAGATGCAAATGATCTTGGAAATCAAATAGAACCATATATAACAGTAGTCGTTTTGTCACCAGGCCCATTTGTTTCCTTCACAGGGTTTGCCAGTACAGCAGCCAGAAGTCTCAAGAGCCATCTCACAAGGGGAAGATTAAATGTGTGTGTTTTCATAAAACAATGACATCTTGTTTTCAAAGCTCTGCATGCTTAAAATGGATATTAGAGCAGTTCCATATAAACTACAGTTCCCAAGGACAATTGTTTAGTTTAAGTGCCATTTAATGTTCTCCTAAATGGTTCTGCTGTTTGGCTTGCAATATATCTTCTAGATTAGACCTTTAATCCTGAAAATTTTTGTGTCAATGAGGGAGTCAAGCCAGCTTCATTCGATGGAGGGTTTCCCTCTCTCTCTCTCTCTCTCTCTTAAATAGGCATATGAAAAACATCAAAGCTTCATGTTTCGCTTCTTTGAATAGAAGCAGAACTCCAACTAACAGCTTCTTTTTACTATGAAAGCCCTTGAAATAGACTTTCCCCCAGTTTATCTTGTTGAATTTTATAAATCTCATAAATGGAACCAGGAAAAGAAGTCAAAGTATACACACACACACACACAGAGAGAGAGAGAGAGAGAGAGAGAGAGAGAGAGAGGATGGCACAGCTAATGACTAGGGTGCCTTTCAGTTTAATGCTTGCTTATGAACATAAAAAGCAAGCTCTGTAGCACCTTCAAGTTTGTCTAATTTATTGTGGCATAAACCACCCAGATGGACTGTAGTCCACACTTACAGTACAATGCCATGCTAAATAAAGTTACCTCCATCTGACTTCAGTGGACTTAGCTTTGCTTAAATTGGCCCTGTTTGCCTAGTCCAGGGGTATCTAATGTAGTGCTTGTAGGCGCCACAGTGTGCACTGACACCTTTCTTGATGCCTACAAAGTATTTTTAGGAAGCGGGTAGGTAGAGGTGGCGCTCTTGCCCAGAAAGGCTTCTGAATGGTTACCGGAGATCTGACTGGCTGAACAGATTAAATAACATTTCAACAGCAGCCTCCAGCACAGTGTCTATTTTATTCTCCCTCATTCTTTTTTTCCAATGTATTTTTAAAATTACCTTTCTTCTCTTCTACATTTGGGCTTCCCCTGTGGGCATGGCTCTCCCCCTGCAAAATAGCCATTTTGTGATAGGCTTCACCCCCTGTGGCAGTCATTTGGTGGTGGCACCAATCATTCTGTGTCAGAATTCCAAAGATGCCCACAGGGTTAAAAAGGTTGGGAACCCCTGGTCTGGTCTTTAAAGTGACAAGGGGCTCTGTTGCTTTTACTACCACAGACTCATACGGAAAAGTAAGTAAGAGCTACAATCCTGAAGCTTCTTTCTGCAGTCATGCCACTAAAATGTCTGCTTCAGAGGATATGGAGAGAAGTGACCATTTTGTCAGTGTGGCAGGTGCTTTGAAAGAGAAATTGCTGTTTGAGGTATGTATACTCACTCCACATTTTGTAGATTGTTGCATTGTTCCAGAAACTTTTTTTTAAAAAGCTTGACTTGATGTCAGGAGCTGTGTGGCACAGGACTCCCATCAGCTTTGCTGCATAGTCAGAAATCAACATGACTGGGCAGGAAGCGACAAAGCACTGCTGTTAAGTAGCACCTAACCAGTGTTAATGGGAAATATAAATACTTGTTGACAAAAAACCCACTGGAGCAGCCACCCATTGGCAGGAGATAGGAGGGAGTAGGCCAAGCCAGGACAGCCGTTTCTGTTACCTGAAGGAACGCCTGTTTCAGCAATCTGGGATGAAACATGACCAGATAAATCATCTGGAGGGAACATCGTGATTGGGGACAACAACAATAACAACAACATTCAATTTATATACCACCCTTTAGGACAACTAACACCCACTCAGAGTGGTTTACAAAGTATGTTATTATTGTCCCCAGAACAATCACCCTGTGAGGTGGGTGGGGCTGAGAAAGCTCTGAGAAGCTGTGACTGACCCAAGGTCACCCAGCTGGCTTCAAGTGGAGGAGGGAGGAATCAAATCTAGCTCTCCAGATCAGAGTCCTGCTGCTCGATATCCGTGATCCTGCTTTCAGGGCACCTTTTTTCAATATGGAGTGAATAATTGTGCTTCCTTGCGCTTCCAGAAGTTCACATTCCAACACTGAGCAGAAAAACAAGAGGGGGCAGTGGAAGTGCTTGTGTCATAGCAGACGACAGCACATTCCCGCCTTGTTCCTTTTTTTTAAGTGGCGCCAAGTTTTGAGCTATATTGCAGTTCCGTAATATGAAAATTGAGCTCCCCCTCCCCTTCCCCAACATTCCCTGTGATAGGCAGATGCATTTGCCCGCCTCTTTACTAGTGAAGAGATTGGTCTAACCATATTTCCACCATATTTGAACCAAATTTGAAAGCCATTAAATAGCGAGCTGCTACCAAAATCGTCTTATCTGATGAGATCCTCCTCTCTGAAGATTCTACCATGGCACCTCAGAGAGCAGTTTGGTTTCTGATTGCACAGTTGGTAGGATTTCTGCTGCAGAGCTCACTGGTTCTGTGTCAGGCACATGTTTGCCACATCGTTTGGTGGAGAAAGGCAGCCTCCATATTCTTCTACACTTCGACGACAGTAGCCACTTCAAAATGCTGCCTGGGGAGGACACACAGGAGGAAGCTTCATGAGAGATGGTATGCCATCAAAAAGGAGCCAAGTAGCACTGTTAACATACCATTCAAGTACCACAGTTCCCAATCAGACAATGAGAACTGTGGTTCTCGAAAGCTTATGCCACCAAAAAGTTGTTAAGCATGAAAGATGCTGCTGGACAATAGGACAAAAGTAAGAGAAAGCCATGGCTTTAACAGTTTGCTGTTGGTTTGCAATTGTGAAATATCGCAATAGTGTAATAGTAATTTTTTTTTTTTTTAGAAAATTTTTATTGGTGAGTATACTTTTCAAATTCAATACATACATTCCCTCAATATCTAATTAACCCTATCCCCCACCCTTTTCCTCCCCCCTCTCTATCGACTTCCAACAGCTTTCCAACCCTTACCCCCTCTTATTACTTGATAATTCCCTTAGTCTAAGCACATTCTAATTTTTTTTCCAGGTATTCTATCATATATATCAAATATCCTATCAATATAGCATGCTTTTATCAATTATACTATCAAATATTCTATCAGTATAATATACATCTATCAATTATACTATCAATATAGTATAAATCTTATACCCCTCAATATAGACCAGTATGATATATAATATAATATAATATAATATAATATAATATAATATAATATAATATAATATAATATAATATAATATAATATAATATAATATAATATAATATAATATAATATAATATAATATAATATAATATAATATATAACAAAAGTCTTAGTTTAAACATATTCTATTTCTTTTAAACATATATTCTATCAAATATACTATTGTCATTATAATATGTATTAACACCCCTACTGTGCACCCTGCCACCAATGTGGCACCGCACACAGCACCATACTGCACATTCATTATATAATATACAATCTAATCTACCAACATAATAGTATATATAGTATGCCCCATCAGTATATTTGTTTAACTATTCCCTTATTCATATACTCTGATAAAGGTATTACTTATCATAACCTCCCTATCTTATTCTTTAAAAAATCAGTTCTAAATTTCATCCCTCTTCTGCTATATTATAATCCAAGCTTAGATTAAAATAGATATAAATTCTTAATGGTAAAGTCACTTCTCTCTTCTGTTTAAAATGTCTTATTTCAAAAGTTCTCAAACTGCCCCAGTTCTCCTTTCACATCCCATTTTTTTTCCAAAAATTGTTTCAGTTTCGCCCAGTCCGCCAAATACTGCCCCGGATCATGGTCTTTAAGTTTTCTTGTCATTTTATCCATCTCTGCCATGTACAGCAATTTGTAAATCCAGTCCTCTACAGTAGGTACTTCTTGCACTTTCCATTTCTGCGCATACAGTAATCTTGCTGCAGCTGTCATATAAAATAACAATGTTCTATTTTGCACTGGAACATTCTCCATTCCCAAATTTAGTAGCAGCAGTTCTGGGTTCTTATTTATTTTATGTAATTTTATTTTAAGTAATTTTTTTTTAAAGGGGCTTGCAATAAGCACATATAGGCTTGTGGGATATCGCAATAGTGCAATAGTAAAGAATTTTTTTAAAAAAAGAGGGAGCTGCAAGAAATGCACAAAGGCTTGTGGGACTCCTGGCATTTGGTGGGAAAATCTTTACCAAAAGTTAGGAAATGGGGGATGGTTGAAGTGGGAAGTCCCAAGCACAGGCATTCCGATTCGCTATAAAGCGTTGCCGATTGTTCTCCACCAGTGAAAATCTTTACCAATGGTTAGGAAACGGGGGATGGTTGAAGTGGGAAGTCCCAAGCACAGGAGTTATGATTTGCTATAAAGTGTTACTGATTGTTCTCCGCCAGTGAAAAAAATGCAAAGGATGAGTCAAAAAGCGGAATAAGGATAACACGACGATTATGGGAGAATAACAGATATTCCCGGGTGGTGGTGAAATTTTAGTGGCAGTATTACGATACAATGCTCTAGTGTTGCACTATTTTAAGGAAGTGTGAAAACGGCCCTCATCTCATTGTCACAGAGAGAAGGAGAGGAAGAAGGGGCTGAGGGCATGTTAGGATTATCCCAGAATGTGGCTTCGCCCTCTGATTCTTGGCATATAGCCTGTATCCAAGTAGATGCTTATAAATGTGACCAAGAAATGTTTACATTTACAGCAGGAGAAGTAGAGAACAGCCATGGAAGGAGGTGGGTGGGAATGGAGGAGATGGCTGTGGGAAAAGGTTCGGTATCCCATCCAACTGAACTTAAAATCTTGCACTTCAAAGTAAAGATAAAAGCTGACAGCTTTAGACACATATATGTGTGTAATGTGAATTTGTCTCTACCTGAAGACTAGAGCTAAAACAATTGAACCTGCATCACAGAGAATGCACATTAGCCTTGAACTGAGCCTCCATTTCCCTATCCTTTTCTAGCCTTTTAACAAGCAATCAGAGGCACTGGTGCGATTATTGCTATATCTCAGCATAATATGATTATGGAAGCAAGTCTGAATTTTTTTTCTGATCTTGGCCCTTCCAGCATTTGATCCAGTTGGGAAAATTAAATTTGACCTGGAAATAAGTGAGGAGAAGCATCTGCTAAAATATAAGCAAATTCAAATCCAGGGAGATGCATACTGACATAACCCTTTCTTACTGTTACATTGTATAAAGAATACCAATGGAAACCGTTATCAGGGATCAAAAAGAAATAGCCCACCACAGTGAACTGGCAAACGTTGTGCTATACTGCATAGCAGAGTCAGGAGTCTAAGGGCATGTAGTATCTTTGCTTTACAAACCAGCAAAATGGATAGGACCACTGGAGGATGGAGGAACTCCCCCCCCCCCCCCCCCGCCGAAAGTCTTTAGCAGTTGACAGCTGGAGGTTATATAATGTAAGGAAAGGAAGGCAAATTGGGTGGTTTGGAAATAAAAATAATGAATAAGCTAGAAACATTGGTTGAAATGTATCCCACAAACTCAGTTGGCTAGACATGGTAACTTGAACATTGGATTGGGTAGCAGGAAGCATTCTTTTGACTACTGCCCTCGATTCGGGTTAGTTGGTTAAATGCCCAGATAAATGAGGTTGAATACTAAAAAAATGAAAAAAAGTTGTTGTTTTTTTGAAGAACATCCCTGTTATGCACAAAGGCAGATTGTTGTGTGCTGTTATTTCATATATGAAACCACAGAGTAAAATTACTGAAAGTTATAATGGGCATGATCCATATTCAGGCACATGCAACTGTAGGTTGTACCTTTCTCTTCCTTCCTCACAGGCCCTTGGCTAGACTCAAGAACACAGTCTGTGTGTGCTTTCCCTTTGTAGATACAGACAGCTTACTCCATTCCAGGGCCACCCACGTTACTTACATTTTAAAAAATCTTTATGGAAAAGCCATTTTTTTCTTTCCAGATTTTAATAGCATCAGCATATGTATCCAAAAACTAGTGTCCAAAATATAATAGGTTTATGACTAGCAGTTGCTGAATGGAACAAAGTTTGGGCCCTCAAGTGTAAAACACATTGGGAAGCATCAGCAATGGGGCAGGTAGGAGCAGTGAGGGACAGAAAGGCCAGGGAGATCAACTCTTTCTTGGATGGCCATTTTTCTATTTCAAACCAGTGGAGGATACAGGGTTTCCCCCCCGCTTTCTATGACCCATTTGATACCACATACACTTATTTAGAGTCGCGATAGCAGCAAAGGAGGGGGAGGAATTTAGAACAGGAAAATGGCTGGCATAGATGAAATACTCACTTCTTCTGACTGCTCCATTGTTCTTGAACAAATCTTTTGGTTTTTCTAAAAAACGCTTGTGGAATAATTTTACCTGCCCCTAGAAATGTGTATGTGCAGACTAGACTTGTGCATTTCTTTCTTTATTAATTACAGTAATTACAAAAATAGGATGTTTCATCATTATAGTAATTAATATGAAAATAAAACAAATTCCCCATCTAAATTGCCTATAATGCAAAAAGCCCCATAGTTTCTTTCATTTTATTTGTCTCTCTGACCTGCCCTGTCTCTTCTTTTTGCTGTGTGAAATTGGGAGGGAGAAAGGGGGGGAGGCCTGGCATTCTGGAGGCATGCTGGCACCGCTTCTGGTATGAACAGGAAATGGTAAGGGACACTCTGGACTTTTCACAGAGACCATAAGATAAAACCATACAGTTTTGTGAATAAACAGAGCGCCTCCAGCGACACATTGATATCACTTCTGAGTGCAAGGAAGTGTGATATAAGTGCGTTGTCAGTGACATGAGCATGTTGCTTGCAATGTGAGTACATTAATGAGGAGGACCTGGCACTTACTTTTGTTGCTGTGTTTGTGCAGCTACAAAGCGTACATGTGCTCCCAGGGCAGCACGATAATGTAACTTCTGGGAAGTGATATTGCACAGGGGCTGGCAGCCTAGGAGTGCTCCACAGCAGACCGATTTGGGCCCCTAACTAGCATAATTCAGCCCATTTGGGGTCCAAATTGGCCCATTACGGAGCACTCCTGTGCTCCCAGCCCTTGCACGATGAGGGAGTGATGTCTGCATACTGTACCAGGAGTGTTCCAGGGAGGCCTGTTGTCCTACCTCTCCCTCCTGCCGGCCAGGTGTGCAGTGGCGGGGGTGGAGAGTGGGAGCGGGGGATCCTTTGCCC
This sequence comes from Eublepharis macularius, assembly GCF_028583425.1. Lineage (NCBI taxonomy): Eukaryota > Metazoa > Chordata > Lepidosauria > Squamata > Eublepharidae > Eublepharis > Eublepharis macularius. Next base: position 195,542,252 of record NC_072790.1, read on the forward strand.
CCACTGAGAGACCTGGGATCCTTAACATCGATGGTGAGCCCTCCCCCAACAGCAGATAAGTTCTGACCAGTTACCAGTGGGGACCTGGCAACCCTATATAATGCTTCAGTTGTGGCAAAATTGCATTTTTCCAGTAGTGAAAATGTAATATGCTTTTTCTTTGAAGAATGCAATTCCTGCCCCTCCTGCCCAGTGTATTTTCTATATCCTAGACTCTTGCAAGTGCTACACCATAAACTAGGTAAGTGCAGAAGGCTACATGCCTTGTACTGAGCCAATCCAAATGCTTCACACTGCCTGCCAATCCTGAGGGCTGGAGCTGCACACCCTTGTACAGAAAATAATTCTGATGCTTGGGTACCTGTAGCCCTGGATGGCTATGGTGAGTCACATTCTCAGTATCAAACTCTTTGATCAAATCATGGAGTCTTTGACACTCTTTACTCATTCACTACTCATTCCCTTCTTCATTCTACAGCATGGCTATATCATTCATTATAGCTGTATTTAATACCTGTAGATTTGCCCCTGCAGAGTCATCTTTATAAAATCCAGGTAGGCCATACTTTGATTGTCTGGGCAAACTGTTTACCTTGGACTTTCTGAGGAAACTGCACAGGATGTTTGCTTTCTCTAAAGCCTGCTTCAGAATAAACAGTTGTTATTAGGTGCCTGGGGTATCCTTTCCTCCTTTAAAAAAGTTGGGCCTATTAAAAGCCAGCTTTAAAAAATGTTTTGGTTATCTGTGTGGGTCCAACACTTTTACAGCATTTCATTGTTATTCTTTTGTGGATTAACTTGGCCATTACTCCACTGCATACTTTGAAGATCCGGACTGCAGAACTCTACAAATTTATAATATGTCAGAGTCCACGGATGGATGAAATATGCCAAGAAGCTGCATTTTGAACTGAAAAGATCACTGAGGGATTGCCAAGAAAAACAAAGAAGTCTTTACCTACTGGCAGCAGATGGCAACAGAAGATGACAGATCAGTCTCCCTGGGGAGAAAATTCCAGAGTTTTGGTGCCACTATTGATAAGATTCTCTCTTGGGTTGCTACTTACCTAATCTCAGAAGGTAGCGGCACATGAAGCAGGGTCAATGAAGATGACCACTGTGCTCAGTTAGGTTCATTAGGCAGTTCTTCAGGTATGTTGGTCCCTAGCCATATACGGCTTTAAATATCAGCATCTTAAATAGTGCTTGGATACAAATTGGAAGCCTATGTAGATGAGCTAAGACTGGAATGATAAATTTCCTACAACCTCCTCCAGTCAATATCCTGGCTGCAGCATTCTGCACCAATTGAAGTTTCTGAACACTTTCCAATGGCACCTCCATGTAGGGCTCATTGCTATAATCTAATCTAGGTGTAACTAGGCATGTACCATAGTGGCCCAAACTTTCCTACCCAGGGTAGACTGCAGCTGGCTGGCTAGTCAATGCTGATAAAGGGCACCCTTGGCCACAGCTGCCATCTGCTTATCTAGCAATAGGCCTGGGTCCAAGAGCACCCCCAAACTATGGGCCTTGTTTCTTCAAGGGGGGTGCAACCCCATCCACAACAGGTCACACCTTAAATCCTGGGTCAAACTTTCTGCTCACCAGTAGCACTTTCAACTTCAGTTTATCTAACCCGATACTTTTTGAGTGGGATCCAATATGCCCCACTCCTTGCATGAGCAGAAGAATCCTTGCATTAGTGCAAGGAGGACAGTATCCACTAATTTTTCCTTTTCTCTACAGTTCCCATTGTAGATCTTAAGGGGAACCGAAAAGTGGGGTGTAAATTTTGTAAAATAAAAATAAATAAATAAATAAATCCCTGATAGCCCCCTGCCTTTCAGTAATGGCTTTTCAGCAGAGCAATAGGCTACAGCAAGAAGGGGGAAGTGACAAAGATCTGATCTGCAAGAAAAGCTGAACTTGGGGACCATTGGACCCAAGGCTATTCCCATACCCCAGTGGCAAGCAAGCTGAGGTAAATCATCAATACATCTTCATAAAAACTGTCATAGTCCAGCAGCATTTGCTGTGTAGCACGTGTTCTATTATAAAAATGGGCTCTGTAAGGAAGAGTTTGTCTTTCTGGAATGAACCACACTTCAAATTGAACAAGTGTTTGTTTTTTCAAAGAATCACAAAAATGCCTGTGAGGCAACAAACTGATGCTGGAAGATTCAGTTCATATTTATAAGTGAAAAATAGCATCCTCTTCTCCAGTGCAGATGTCTGTCTCTATAAACAGAAGCTCTCACTTGTAAAACAGTATGGGAGGTAATTGCGAGGAAATGGCTTATACAGCTGCCATGTTGGTGGAGAATTTTTACTCCTGGCAGTATTGTAGCACTATGGATTTCATTCAAGGTATTGTGAAAAATTCCAGCATTGTGCCATTGCTTACTGACGTTCTGCATAACTTGTATTGTGTTACCTGAACATATCCAAGGCTTTCCGTAGCCTTACTCTCAGGTAAGTGTAAGTTAGACTTAATTAAAATTAATATTATTGTCTTGATTGTTTATACTATGTAGGAAATTTGTCATGCTGAAAAAGGTGCAGAAAGGACAATACATGATAATTGGGTTACCTACCTTTCCTATGAGGACTGCTAAGGAGTTTGGGACTGTTTGGTTTAGATAAACACCTAAGAAGGTAAATAGGGTTTAAATTACAGGAGGGAAGGTACCAGTAGGACATTAGAGAAAACCTCTTCATGTTGATTCGGTTTCGTTTTCTCGGCCATGTCGGACGCTCCTCTCTGCAGGTCCTCTCTGTTGTTCCTCTCTGAGAGGAAGCGTCCGAGCAGCCTGACCGGGCGGCTGATCTGCGAAGATTAGCCCCCAGGACTCCCAGGGAGGGAGTCAGGGTCCGGGACGCGGCGGGAAGAGCCCCCTGAAAATCGATGCAGGGGGTAAATTGCCTGTTTGTCCCTATGGAGGCCGGCAGACGTGCACGGCACCCTGCGTGCTGCCGGGCCATGGAAAACGGCAAAGAACAGGACTAGGCGGAAGCCTGTAAGTAAGCGAATCCCTTCTGTTATTACAAGCGTATGCGAAGGAGTGGTGGGATCTGAAGTTAAGAAGACTTGGATTTCTTTCCCCTCGCTGAGTTTCAGAAGGTCGGCGGTCCCCCCCCCTCCTAAAATGGCAGCGAAAAAGCAGAGTCCTGCTTTGGGCAAGTCAATTTCGGCTGCCCTGCAGGGAAAAGGGGAATCGCTCGAGGAGTTGGTGAAAAGGTTGGTTATCGAAGCCATAAAACCCTTTGTTGACAAGCTGAATGAAACAGATCAAAGGGTGGGCTTAATTGAGAGCGATGTGAAAGCCATCAAGGAAGTAGCAGGGGGGCAGAGAAGTCTGCTCGGGAAAATGCGTCACTCATGAGAGCAACGAACAAGGAGCTAAAGCTGGTGGAAAACCAGCTGATCGGGCTGCAAGTGGAACGAACACAGACTATTTTGTGTCTCCAGAATGTGAAAGAGGAGGAAAACGAGGATTTATGGGATCTTGCCTCGGAATTATTGGCGGCACCCGCGAGGGCAACTAAAGAAGAGGTAAAAAGCGCCATTTTGGAAGTCCGTCGGGCTTCTTCAAAATATGCAACGAAGCGGCAGCTGCCTCGCGAGATTTTTATCGAATTCTCATCTAGGAGGGTCCGGGACACTATCCTATACAACTCATATAATGCAGACTTGGACTTTCTGGGAAATAAGGTTAAGATACTGAAGGACGTTCCATTTCTAGTTCGGAAAAGAAGATTTAAGTATAAAAGGCTTGCTGCTCTCCTGAGGGAACGTGGGATAAAGTATAAATGGTTATTTCCGGAAGGAATTTGGTTCAGTTATAAAGATCAAGCTTACAAGATAAATTCAGAAGATCAGCTAAGGGATTTTGAGGCCAAAAATCAAGAATTTGGGCAAGACACCAAGCAAAAAGAAGAAGATTCGAAGTCTGAAGGGGGGGGGGGAGGCAACGAGCGCTGCGGCTATTGCTGCTCAGAGAGAATTGCGTCCGAGGCCTAGGGGGGGGGGAAGAAGACTTAAGTTGGATTGTGATTTGTATTTTGTAAGGTCAACCACTCCATCAATATTTTATAAAGGTTTAATTTTTAATTATGGCAGTATGGAGGGAAAGCATTGTAGTGTAGTGTTTATTGTCTGTATGTTGCCTTCCCCTTTTTCCCAGCCCTCCTTCCCTTTTTCTTCCCCCCCCTTTTCTATCCCTTGTACTTTTGTAGTTTTTGTAGTTTTCTGTGTTAGATATTAAAAAATAAAAATTTTCAACAAAAAAAAAAGAGAAAACCTCTTCATGTTAAGAGTAATTCAGCAGTTGAATCGACTGCCTAGGGATGTGGTGGGTTCCACCTCATTGGCAATCTTCAAGGAGTGGCTGGACAAATACTTGTTGGGAATGCTTTAGGCTGTTCCTTCATTGTGCAGGGAGTTGGACTAGATGGTTTGTAAGGTCCCAACTCTATGATTCTATGAATTCATAGAGAATCAATCAATTACTGGCTATTATTGCTGATAACTTTGTGGAACATCCATTTTTCTGAGGCAGTAACCCTCTGAATACCTAGTGGAGGGATCCCCAATGTGACGCCCATAGAACAATGGCATCTACTAACATATTTTGTTTTTAGAAAATGGGAGGGGCCAGATGGGGCTTTTGACCAGCAGGGCATCAGGTTGGCAGCTGGAGATTTGATTGGCTAAGCAGATTTTTGAAAAAATGGTAGCAGCTGGTACTACAGCACAAGAATCTTTGCTGTGTGTAGGCAAGAAAATATTTTTAACAGTATGTTCATTTTAATAGGCATCCTTTTAAACAAAGTTTCTGTCTGAAATGTTGAAATATTACTGATAGTCTTATAAATAACCTCACTGCCTGGCATTTTGTGGTTAGCTCCACCTCCTGTAGCAACCATTTTGTGGTTGGCTCCACCTCCTGCACTAGCCATTTTGTGGTTGTGCCCACTACTATGTGTCATAATTTCAAACGTGCCTGCAGGTTCAAAACAGTTGGGGACCCCTGAGCTAGGGGAAATTAGGTTTCCTGCTATAACTATAGCAGGAAACCTGGAAACTATAGCTCAGTGGTGGTGTTGGCTCATGGAGTGAGGCACAGGTAATATCACTGCTTCCACCACAGTGTGCTGCTGAAATATGAGGGAAAGGTGGTGACAGAAATGCATGACAGAGTTTCTGGGGCTGCAGAACGATGCAGACACCGAGCTTCTGAGTGGCTAATGGAACCCCATGCTGGTAAGTGATGTCATCTCTCCACACAATTTCTGCTGGCCGTGCCTGCATGCCTATGTGGTATTACAATTATGGCCTCAGCACTTCTGTCACTGCCTTCCGTCACATGCTGGTGAGGACACAATCCTTATTTCCCCCTTCAGTGGTGCACTGTGATGGAGGCTGGGATATTCCGTACATCCTACCCTGCATAGTGGTAGAGCACATACCTTATATGTTGAAGATCACAGGTTCAGTTTTTCTGCCTGAAAGATCTGCTTCCAGTCAGAGATGGGCCAATGGTCTGACTCAAAGTCAAGTTTATATGTTCAGAGGATTCTCTTCCCAGACCTCAAATTATTTTTCCTCTGGTGCTCTGGCACTCATTGAGGATACGCACTTGTGCTTGTGCAACAAAGTGAAGTCAGTCACCTTCCTCTCTGCCAGTCATGCGGGCAGGTGGATGACTAATATAAATTGGAGGACATCTATACCTGAACTGTGTGTACTAGAATCATTGTGTTAGCCCCCTGAAATCTGAACTATCTGGATATATCTTAAAGGTGAAGAGAGATTTCAGAGTTGAGAAATATGAGTTTAGATCAGCTGTCTGCTGAACTGATTTAAGAGGAGGAGACTAATGGTGCCTTCCTAAGCAGACTTACACCCTTCTAAGTCAGTGGGCATAGAAGGATGTGATTCTGTCTAGGATTGCACTGTGAATTGTAAAGCACTTCAAGGAGGAGCTATAGCTTAAGTTAACTTAATTTTTGTGAAGTCACTTCAACTTGCATTTTGCATCTCATTCTTTAAGATTCCAATCCATTTGTCTATGCCCTGGACCATGCCAATAAAGTCTCTTGAGGTATTCCTTAAAATATTCCTCACAAACTGAAGAGGAGCAGAAAATAACCATTCGCTCCTGCAGAGGCAAGCCCTGCGTACAAAGATACAAATGTCATTCATCATTTTATAAATGGTCTTCACTGAATTGCATACATTGACCAACGGGAAGGTAGTTTAGTAAAACAAGGCACAGTATGCTGAGGATATATTGCATTCTTGCCCTTTATTTTTCTTTACAGGCTAATGAGTTTAACAGAGAAGGAAATCTTTTGATTGCTGTCTTCCTTTCTATGGATGATATGCCATTCAGTAGCTTTTTTTCCACTTACATTTTTTGTAAGAAGAATCCTAAATCCTAATAGTAACACCATATCAAAAAAAAAAAATACAGGATCATGTCACAACCCAGACAAAGGCTGCTACTGTGAAGGAAAGTGCAGCCCTATTGGATTTGAAAAATGAAACTAGTTCCCTGTGGGCTTGTGCATTTCTTTCTTTATTAATTACAGTAATTACGAAAATGAGGTGTTTCATATTTATAGTAAAATCGATATGAAAACTGAAACGAATTCTTTATTTAAATAGCTTATAACAAAACAAGTTGTTTTGTTTGAGCAACTTTTGTTTCTCTCTGACCTGTCCTGTCTCCGCTCTCTGCTTTGTTTTCCTAATAAGGGCATAAAGCGGTGTTCCTTAGTGGGAGGGTGGAGAGCGCCTCTGGGTCTTCCTGATTGCAGGCCGTAGCCACTAAGATAACATGTATGTGCGAGGTAGTCCAATTCTGAAGTGTATGGGGTGGGACTTTGGATCAGATAGCAGTTGGTTTCACATTCTGGAGAGTTCTTGTTTGTAGAGAATCAATTCAGAGTCTCATTTGCTTTATTAGTTCTTTATCAGTGTGTAACTGGCTGTGTTGCCTGAGTGTGTACTGAATGCTTTTGATTTCTAATTGTGACCTCCCTCCGCCATACTGGAGCTGCCCCAGAATCCTCGCTGGGAAGTGCAGTTTAAAAAGATAGAGGTGAAGGCTCTGTCAATTTCTCTCTCTACAGAGCTGGCAAAGATTGCTGCTCAGAGGGTTTGTTAATTTCCTCTTTGCCTCTGGGAAGGCTCTGTCAATTTCACCTTCCCTTTGGGACATATTCTATTAAAACCAATGGGAAATAATAACCAAATGGATCTATGATAATGAAATAATAATAACAAAAGAAACAATAACAAAAAAAAAACCACATGGCAGAACCCAATAATGAAACAAGATAAGTGGTAAATATGGTTTTAAAGGACCACTTTGTTGCTGGATGTTAAAATACAAACAAACAGGCTTTGTAAGTTCACACATTCTTTTTTTTTATATAAAATTTTTTATTGGTGAGTACATAATTAATACACACATTCCCCATCTTACCTAATTTATATCAACCCCCACCCTTTCCCTCCCCCCTCCTTGTAGACTTCCAACAGCTTTCCAACCCTTAACCTATCTTATTACTTAACTTATTTTCAACTATATTCTTCTAAATCATATGCATATTATATCTCTTATTCTAAGCATATTCAAATTCTTTTATATATACTATATCAAATCCGTTAATATATCCATCTCTACGTCGCTATTTAAACTGTATATTTTTAATAAAGTCTCCTTAATAATAATACTAGCTTAGATTAATTAATAGCTAAAATTTTCCCATTAATGGTAAAGTTACTTCTCTCTTCTATTTTTAAAATCACAAATTAATAGTTCTCAAACTGCCACAGTCCTCCCTTCACATCCCATTTTTTTTCTAAATATTGTTTCAATTTCCCCCAATCTGCAATATATTCTCCTGGATCAAGATCTTTCCGTTTTCTTGTCATTTTGTCCATTTCTGCCATGTACAGCAATTTGTAAATCCAATCTTCTATAGTTGGTATTTCTTGCACTTTCCATTTCTGCGCATATAAAAGTATTGCTGCTGTAATCATATAAAATAACAATGTTCTGTACTGCACTGGAACATCTTCCATTCCCAAGTTCAGTAGCAACAATTCTGGGTTCTTAATTATTTGGGTTTGCAAAACCTCATTAATTACTTCAATTATATCTCCCCAGTATTGCTTAGCTACCTCACAAGTCCACCATGTGATATAATGATCCTTCATGTTTTTTACATTTCCAGCATCTGTCTGACATATTAGCATTTCCTAGCGCAATTTTCTTTGGTGTTAAATACCATAAGTTCACACATTCTGAGTTCCCGTCTCTGATCATTTCGTTATACACTGGACAAAAATGGGTGATTAGGATATTTTCTGGTTTAAAAAAAAATCCTTCAAGGAGTTGGTCTATTAAAAGAAGCAGAGCATAGCACAGCAACAGTTAAAAGAGGCACTCGGGGAATTTATTTATTTATTTATTTATTTATTTATTTATTAGTCCTCCTTTTTCACTGAGACCCAAGGTGGATTATACAGTGCCAGTTAATAGAGTTAATATCAATTCAATTAGTAATGTATTGTGGAGTTGGTTAGTATGAACAGAAAGCACATGATAGAAACCATGCCGAAGTGAAGCAGGTAGGATCCCATTGTGGCAACCCTGCAGAGGAAGCACCAAATGACTAGCCATACTTAGAGATGGACATGGCTGAAAGGCAGATAAATCCAGTGGCAGCACAAAGGATGCCGGATGTGGCCCAGGCCAGGGGAGCTGGCTGTGTTTAGGCTGCAGCTTCAGGCCCAGGCCTAGGGTTGCCAGCCTCCAGATGATGCAAAAAAAGAGGAGCTGCCCCCAAAGAAACTAACAGCAAAGAGCCAAAAATGTAAAGGGGAAAACCAACAAGTTAGCAAAAGTGAAAGGATATATTATAACATTGTAAGGTGCAATGTGCTACAGTATCAAACAGGAATTCTTATATAGAACTATATATGAAATCTCATACAACTTATACAAAGTACTTAGTCAGTGGCAACAAAGCAAAACAACTGTAAATATCTATAACAGTTGCTATAAGGGATAGCAATAAACCATCAGACAACAGGTAAGTATAGTAGATTGTTACAGGTAATTTTCTTTCTCTTATGGTAACTTATTGCAGGTGTAACAACAAGGAAGGTGCCAGGACCAGGCGACTTGACAAGAAGCCAGCAAGTGACTTGTTTTGTGGAACCTTCCTCAGGAGTTGCATCAGCACATACACCTGGATTATAAACAAAAATAAAAAGTTGATTGAATTAAACCTGAAGCATTTTTTCTTTCCTAATAAACAAGGAGTAAACACACTCAAACACTTACAGCAAAGATGACCACTGTGTCATTCTCTAGTGGTATATCAGACACCTGAAAATGGTGGCTGCTGGAGAAAGCAGTGTATATAAAGGGCTCTCTTAAAGGTGCACTACCTAGTAAACTGGAAGAAATAAATGCATGGCAACTTCCCAGAGAGAAAGAAGGGGGGGTGAACAATGTACCATCAGAGAACCACAAGAAACAATGTACCATTCAAGAATCAAAAAAGTTGTAATCACAAAAAACAGGCAAGAGGTAGATCTTCATTGAGTCCCTTAGGTTTTAAAGAATTTAAACAATGGATCCAGAAGGACTTCTTATGGGCAAATTCCTTGTGCATCTTGTTGGGATCCTTTTCTTTAGACACATAGAGGACTGAAAAATGAAAGTCAGTTTCCGGACTTCCGGTTTGGGATTAATGGCAATCAGAGGAGCCTAGAGATCTGGGCTATCCGAGGCACTGTTTTTCTGGAAAGCGAAGCACCGAATGCCTGCTACCAACCCAACTTCAGGGAGAAGTTGGGCTTGAATGCTACACATCCCCGAGAGAGTGTGATCTCGGTGAGGGGGGGGGTCTGAATCAAGGATTCTCCCCACCACCTTGAGGTCCCCTCAGAGAAGGGTGAGCTACTATCTCTGCAGTACCTCAGGAGTCATTTAATTGGCTTAAGATCATCAGAAACCAAGCTTCAGTAACAGCTTTAACCAACTATAAGTGAAGGAAACAGCACAGACAACCCACAGAATCGTCGCAAGGTAAAGATCATTATCGAACTTTGTAAATTAAAATGGCAGTGAAAAGACCAAGATAAAAATTTCAAAAGGACAGAATTTAATAGAGTAAATGACAAGGAACAATTGTTGAGTAAAATTTTTGGGCACTGGTGAAGTTTTAAGGACTAAAAAAGTGAAAAGAAATATTGTTTATACATACTTGCAGTTAGAAGAGAGATAGCCAGCGTGAAAGAGGAGGTGTGGACTAGGGGAAACATCATGAGATAGGAAGTAAACAGGCGAGGAGACAACTTGGTGCCTAGAGAGGACAGCAGAGGGCAGGAAGTAAGAAGACCGACTGGAAGAAGGAAGACCCGGAAGCAAAACAAAGGAAACACTGGAGAGGCTACAAGGATTACAGGAACAGGAAGCACGCCATTTTAAGTGAGGTATGAAGCAAAGCCAGTAACCATAGAGAAGTGGCAGAAAAACCATAGAGAAAAAACGCCCGACATGTTGGAATTAAGAGAAACTATTTTTAATTGCCAAATAAGAGACATTTAAATACATTGAAAGAAGAGAAGAATAAAAGAAGTCAAAACGGATTTAAGGAAAAGAGCAGATATGTGGGGAGGCACGAAGCCGAGTCCCAGGATGGCTGGAAAAAAAGCAGATAAAGAATGGCAAGCCTCAGTAGATGCAGCGATTGAAGGATTAGAGAAAAATGTCAAGGAGAATCATAAAGAGCTGCTGCAAAAAATGCAGGAAATGCTTGCAAAAGATTTAAAAGATATGAAAGATACTATTAAGGTGGAAGTAGCGGGACTGGCAAAAAATATTGACGGAAAAAATATGGAATTGCAAGCAACTAACAACAAAGTTGAAGAGGTAGAGCAAAAGACTAAGGATATAGTGGTGAATATGAAGCAGGAAAACCAAGTGATGCAAGACAGAATGGCAATGATGGAATGTAAGGTGACGGAGAGGCAAATTAGATTTCAGGGCGTGCAGGAATTGGATACACAAACTGTACAGGAACAAATGATAGAAATTCTGGCAGAATTCCTAGATAAAGAAACAGAGGAAGTAACAGCAAATATGGATCTGGTATACAGAATTAATTCAGCTTATGCACAACAAAAGAAGATACCAAGAGATATTATTGTGCAATTAGTAACAGAAAGAATGAAAGAGGAAATTATTAAAAGGCATTTTGAAAATCCCTTAACAGTGGAGGGAAACAGAATCAAGATAATGAAAGAGATGCCAAAAAGGATTCTCCAAGAAAGGAAAAAATATAGAGAGTTGACCCAGAAACTAAGAGAAAAGGACATCAGATACAGATGGGAGATACCAGAAGGACTAAGTTTTTACTATAAATCTTTAAGAGTCATCATCAAGACAAGAGAGCAGATGGAAAAGTTTTTTGAGGAAAATGCGGAGGATTTTCCCAGACCATTAAGAATGTAACATAATGGAATACAAACTACTATTGTGGAATGTAAATGGACTAAACTTACCCCAAAAGAGAAAAACAATATTTCATTGGCTAAAAAAACAAAATTGCAATATAATTTGTTTACAAGAGACACATATCAAGGATCAAGACATTAAATATTTAAAAAACAAACAATTAGGAAAAGAATATATAACATCGTCCAAGCAAAAGAAAAAAGGAGTAGTGATCTACATTAAAGAGGCTATAGACTCTAAATTATTTTTTCAAGATCAGAATGGAAGGTATGTGGCTGTGGAAATTAATGTAAATGCTAAAAAAACATTGATAATAGGTCTTTATGCACCCAATGGTGCAAAATAGATCAATATATGCAAAAAACAGATTTACCAAAGATATCAGAAAATATGAAGCAGAGACTAAATGCTCCAATAACAGAGGAAGAAATTATACAAGCAATAGAAGCAACAAAGATTGGAAAAGCACCAGGACCGGATGGGATCACAGCTAAATTGTATAAAGTAATGAAGGAGGACCTTGTATCGATACTAAAAAATATAATGAATCTTCAAGGAAAAGGACTTCCAAACACATGGAATGAAGCGAGGATTGCTCTGATCCCGAAAGAATCATAAGACTTGTCAGATGTGAAAAACTACTGACCAATTTCACTGATAAACAATGACTATAAAATAATGGCAAGAATATTAGCAGTCAGGCTAAAGATATGGCTAATGGATTTTATAGGAGAGGATCAGGCTGGATTCCTACCAAACAGACAATTAAAAGACAACTTGAGAGTGGTTATAAATGCTATTGAATATTTTGATAAACGACCAGACAAAGAAGTTGCCTTTTTCTTTGCAGATGCAGAGAAGGCCTTTGACAATTTGAACTGGGATTTTATGTTTGCATTAATGTAAAAGATGGATTTAGGTAAAGAATTTATAGAAGCAGTGAGAACAATATATAAAGAACAAAGAGCGACAATCTGTGTCAATGACGACCTGACAGAAAAGTTTGAAATAAGGAAAGGTACAAGACAAGGATGTCCACTATCACCTTTGCTCTTCGTTATGGTCTTAGAAATATTACTAAGGCAGATTAGAGAAGATGACAACATAAAAGGTATAAAAATAAAGGGATCTTCTTATAAGTTAAGAGCTTTTGCAGATGATGTGATGTTTATAGTAGAAGACCCAATACAAACCTTGCCAAGATTACTGGATAAAATTAAAGAATTTGGAGACTTAGCAGGATTTTTTATAAATAAAAAGAAATCAAAAATAATAACTAAGAACATGACCAAGAAGAAGCAACAGGAATTGTGTGAACTTACAAACTGTGAAGTGGTACACAAGACTAAATATTTGGGAATAGAGCTGACAGCTAAAAACATTGATTTATTTAAGAATAATTATGAAAAGCTCTGGTCACAAATTGAAAGAGACATGATAAAATGGAATAAATTAAACTTATCGTGGTTTGGTCAGATTGCCACAGTTAAAATGAATGTGCTGCCTAGAATTATGTTCTTAATGCAAACAATACCAATCATTAAAGACAAAAAGCAATTGGAAAAATGGCAGAAGAAAATATTGGAGTTTGTGTGGGCAGGAAAGAAACCCAGAGTAAAGATGAAAGTACTTTGTGATGCAAAGAAAAGAGGTGGAATGCAGTTACCTGATCTTCGACTTTACGATGAAGCGATATGCCTAGTCTGGTTAAAAGAATGGGTGTCTTTAACCAATCATAATTTGTTAACCTTGGAAGGCAATAATAAGCTTTTTGGATGGCATGCATATATGTGGTACAATAAGTATAAAATGGATGCAATGTTCCAGCACCACTATTTGAGAAAGAATCTATTGTTAACTTGGCTAAAGTACAAAAAATATATAGATCAGAAGAAACCACTGTGGATTATACCAGCTGAGGTGATCAACCCAAATCTAGAGTATAAGGGAAAAGAATGGCTTACCCTCAAGGACTTAACAGAAGTAGCAGATAAGGAGCTGAAGCTTAAACCAAATGAGGAGTTGCCTTTTAAGTGTGGTTGGTTACAATACAGACAGATAAAAGATTTATTTGACTCAGACCAAAGGAAAACAGGTTTTAGAATTAAAAACTCAGAATTTGAAGAACTTTTGTTAGGAGATAATACTAAAGCAATTTCAAAAATGTATAAATTGTTATTGAAGTGGTTCACAGAAGATGAGATAGTCAAGATACAGATGGTACAGTGGGCAATAAATTGTAATAATGAAATAATGATGGAAGTGTGGGAACAATTGTGGAAAAACACGTTAAAAATATCAGTATGTACCAGTATAAGAGAGAATGGCTATAAAATGATATATAGATGGTATTTAACACCGAAAAAATTAGCCATAGCCAATAAACAGCTATCCAATAAATGTTGGAAATGTAAGGAGCATGAGGGCTCTCTATTTCATATGTGGTGGACTTGCTGAAAGGCTAGAGACTTTTGGACTAAAATTTGTGTTGAGATGTCTTTGATACTCCAGTATAATGTTGTTAAAAACCCAGAAATGTTGTTATCTTTACATTTAGAAGATGTTAATAGAAATGATAAGACATTGTTATATTATGTGATAACAGCAGCAAGAATGTTATATGCACAATACTGGAAGAAAGAAGAAATACCTGAAATTGAAGAATGGACAAGGAAATTGTTGTACATGGCTGAAATGGACAAGTTAACAAGAAATTTGGAAGATCAAGATCCAAAAAGGTTTTTGGAAGACTGGAAAAAACTAAAAAAATATATGGAAAAGAGATGGGATGTTAAGGGACAATTATGGTCTTTTGAAGGGTTTTAAAGATATTAAGTAAGATAAGATATAGTTAAGATCTTTACCAATAACGAGACAAGAACAACTATAGTATAGAAATAATGTGATAATAATAATTGGGGGTTGGAGTGCTGTTGGAAGTCAACATGGAAAGGGGGGAGGGGAGGGGGTGGGGAAATATAGCTGTGGGAAATTAAATGAATTGTACATGTATTTTAATTTGATTGTATTGACCCATCCAATAAAATTATTAACAAAAAAAAATGAAAGTCAGTTTCCTTAGAGTGATATAACTGGAACTGTTCAGTCAAAGCAGCCTCCTTAATCCAATTACGTACCCTTGATAGATGTTCCAGGATGTGACGACAGGTGTTGCCAATGCTAATTTTCTTACAATCACATATAAAGATATACACAACTCCAGCAGTCTTGCAAGTAGAAAAGGCATGCAAAGAAACAGTCAAACCTCCATCTTCCAAAACAATTTCTGTGTCATTTAGGGACAAAGCATATAGTACAATTCCCACATTTATAATGACCCCTGATGTTACGTATTTTGGGGTGTACCATAAGTTCAGAGTGTACCAGATGGTCCTTGATATTACATGTTCGATGAAAGCTAATAATGTTCTTGATTTTAAAGGCTAAGGCAGTATATTCAATTGCCCAAGAGATCCTGGTTCCAGAAAATTAAGATTAAGCTTTATTTTTGATACATAGATGATTTGTTTGCCATATTAGATCATTCTGAGACTATTAATGCATTTGGTGACTGGCTCAACTCTCTGGATCCTGCCATTAAATTTACCTGGCAAGCTAACAAAAATTGCCTAAGTTTCTTAGATGTAACACTGTACCTGAGTGTAGATAATACCATCCAAGTCCGCCCGTATAAAAAGCCCACCAACCGTTTTTCTTATTTGGAATATTCTTCATATCATCCTCATCATCTCAGAGATAACATTCCTTGAGCTTTTAAGGCTCAAACGCAACTCCACCCTTCCAAATGATGACCAATATGAAAAATGCATTTTGGAGCGTGCTTTTTTAAGTAGAGGTTACCCCAGGGCGGTAGTCGACAGGGCTAGTGCTAGAGCAGATACAGTACTGAGATCAACTTTACTTGCATGTAAACCAAAAAAAACCCTGGAACTGGGATCTCTTGGGCAATAGAATATATCACCTTAGCCTTTAAAATCAAGAACATTGTAGTAGTAATAATACTGAGAGATCTGCAGGCCCCACCTGGAGGTTGGCAACTCTACAGACTAGTGCTACATTTCAACTTGGCTTTCCCCCCATCATAGCACACATAAATAAATAGCATTCTACTGTTGTGCTTTTCCTTAAAAGGAGATTCTCTAGGTAAGGTAAAGACTGAGCTATTGGGGGTCTCTTCTTCCACCTGGAAGGAGCACTTATTTTCAAAGCTCAATTTGTACAGTATCTTAAGACTTTTGCTCAGAAGGACCTTGCTTTGATCTGTGATTAGAAGACAGGCCTTCACAGGTATACTTTGCTACACTTAGTCCCAGCCAGAGAGTCTGTGTTAATTATTTAAAATAGCTCCATATCTTAAAAGCAATTCCGTCCCTATCTCCATGAAGTACCGATAAGGAAAGTACAAGTGGAACTCTTTAATGTTGATAGAAGGGAGACACTATGGAAGGCACTTCAGGGCATTCCTAGATTTTTTTAAAAATTACATCACTAACTACAACAATGTTAGAGTTTGTCAGAGTGTCTATGTATGCAGCAGTGCAAACATCTATGAATTCACACATTTCCACTTTCATTTTTAGGGGATGCAAATCCCATGGCCTTATAACATGTACAAGCCAACTACAATTCATGAAGGTTCCAAAAATTGTGAGAATTGTGGTGATGGTGTATGTAGCTGGTATGCTTTCTAGTTGAACATACAAATGCCTTGCTATGCACACAAATATTTCCTTACCTCATGATTGTGTTGCTAATGTGTAAAACATATACTGTAAACTCTAGTCAGACAATACATGTTTTAGAAGGTGCAGAACTTGCTCGAAAGGCTCCAAGGTTTAAAATCCCAGTATATAGGGAAAAGAAGGTTCGTGAGATGACTCCCACTCCATTCTACTCCATTGGTGAATGAGAAATTTTTGTCTCCTAGAGACACAATTCTTAAAGCCTGATTTGATTTGAACTTTTTCAAATTAGGCCATGGGCAATGTGGGTTTTAGCTCATAGCTGCATTAAGAGAAGCTTTGACAGACTTGAATTCTGAGCTTGGGCTATCTGAGACACCAACTCATCTCTCCCCTACAATTAACCTTCTTTGGGGCTGAACTGTAGACTGTTTAGCTTTACTGAATGTAAAGCTAAAGTAAAGGTAATCCCCTGTGCTCGCACCAAGTCATTACTGACCCATGGGGAGACAGCACATCATGACGTTTTCTTACGGGGTGGTTTGCCATTGCCTTCCCCAGTCATCTACACTTTACCCCCAGAAACTGGGTACTCATTTTACTGACCTCGGAAGGATGGAAGGCTGAGTCTACCTTGAACTGGCTACCTGAACCCAGCTTCCGCCAGGATCGAACTCAGGTCGTGAGCAGAGCTTGGGCTGCAGTACTGCAGCTTACCACTCTGTGCCACGGGGCTCTTCTTTTCTTTATGTATAAAATGGAATTGTTCAGGACAGCAATTTTTGTAAAGGCAATAGGGTTGTAGTTTTAATGTTTGTGAAAAAATTAGGCCATTTAAAAAAAATATTGCCATTTATTACATGTATTACACTATTTTTATTTCATTGGTCTCTACTTTTGTAATGCAGTTTTGTTGCATTGTTTCTTGCCTATATTATATTGGCCTCTTTTGCACTGTTTTCAAATTCTGTAATCTGCCTTGTGTCTCAGTGAGAATGGCAGACTATAAATTCAGCAAGTAAGTAAATAGGTAAGTGAATAAGTGAAGAAAAGGCACAATATTTTGATAGATGCTAAATGAAGAAGAGTGCTTACTCTGACACAGCTCCCATTCATTTCAGTGGGGCTTGTTCAAGAGAACTTACTGGAAGACTGTGCCCTAAAACGTTGTGCTAGTCTGTGAGAGGTAGTCAGCAGCTGCATGTAGAATGAAATTAATGTGCTTGTTGACCAGTGGTGGTGTTGGGACCATGCCATTGGTGCCATCCTGACTGATGTATATTTGCCTTGTTCAAAATTTAGATAAATGTAGAGGCTGGTGGCTGGGCCAGTGGTTATAAGCCTGTCTCCATGTGTTCACTGGATACAAAATGTTTATAGAGCGCTATTCTTCTCCATTAGTGTGAACTTGTTTAGCCTCAGCCCAACACCTGCTCAGATCAGCTGCTGTTGGAGGCCCATTCCTTCATTTGTTGCTAGCCCCCAAAGGATTCAGTCTGATCCCTCTTTATACCCTCTTTATGGCTGGGTTTAACGGTTATTTCTTATTGATCATTCAGTAATTCATTCTCTCTGGAGGCTGTAAAACCCAATTAGGTGTTTTTGGCTTTTAAATCTACACAGCCGTTCAAGGTGTACACTGCCCACCATACAATATTTGCAAATCATAAACTACTGCGTTCTGATCATAAACCTGTCATTATGTGTTCCAGGCTTAATTCCTAACTAGAAACAATTGGGTGACAAATTGCTTCTCAAACACAGGAACTGCCAGAATCCTTCCATTATCAGCAACTAATTTTGCCAGGTACATAAACAGGGTAAGGAGGAAGGGCTGTAAAGTAATTTCATCAGCTGTTTTAGCCATAGACTCCATTGTTGATTTGTGAATCAATGATTATTTTTAATCTAGTACCACAGATAAGTGGCTGGTGTGTAGATATGCCAGGTAATTTGTTTGATTCCTGGTGCCTAAAAGCCTCATACCCAGATATCCAGCAAGTTTGCTTTTGATGTTGGAAACTTAACAACCAAAAGATTCTCTCTTACTTTTATGAGCTGAACCAAATGGCAGCCTTACACGTTTTTGAACAATGGCCCACACCCTTACTTAACAGGTTCACAAGGTTAAATACCCATCACTATGGAGCCATGCTGATGCAAGTAGACAAGACTTTGAGATAGCAGAGCTGGCTGTGTCTCAAGTTCAGTGCTAAGCAAAAAAAAAAAAGTACAAAATTTTTGTTCATTTCTAAATTTCCATTTGTCTTCTTTGTTGTTTTGAAACATCTCTTTTGTTTAATTCACCAGCAAGTTCATGTTCCATAATGTTTACTTGAATTCTCTGTGGTTGTCTAAAGACTGATGGCAGCAAAATGATATGAGAAACTCTTGTGGGACAGTCATGTGTTGCAGTGAATGCCTGAAATTTGGAGACTTTCATCACAGACATATAACTTTTGACATCCACTGGCAACATTTGTGGATATTCAAATACTTAGATATACACTGGCAACTGTTGGTCATTGCCTGTGTATGTCCCATATGCATGGAAATGTAAATCTATTTTGGGGCATGAGCCAAAATAACCTTGGATTGTTGGCATCCAATGTGAATGGTGACATTCATCAAACTTTGACCATTTGCTGAACATATACATGACTTTTCTTGTAGGAAAAAAGAAACTGCCTGCATGCCTTCCTAGAATATGATTTTATTTGGGTTTCCTTGTGATTAGACGTCTCTGGCATATTAACAGTGTCGTGCCAGAAACCCCTGGTGTCTGCATGGTACTTCCTCGATATCTTAAAAAAACAGAGTCCTGTTACTTTAGAAACAGAAGCAACAACAAATACTGAATTGAGGTGGCCTGGGAAAGTGACAGTGTTAAATGGCTTGTGCCACAGATGGCGGTGCACTTGCTGAAATTATCCAGGCCTCTAGTACCTGAGATTGAAAATGTTCTCAATCAAATTGCAAACTAAGAGGAAATTCCAGTAAATCATTGACTTATTGAGATCAACGGGTAACTGATCCCCTAGTCTTGCTCTTGCTTCCGCCATCGTCACACTGAACAAGAACAGAGTCAATATTGGTGATTTGTTATCACCATTTGAAATAGTGTTTTGTGTTTATGCACGGTGCCATTTTGGACCTGGTAGGCTGGGCCTATGGATTTTAGAACTGATTATGTTTTTTATTTCTTCTGGAGGAAATTGTCAAAGTTTTCTTGAGTGCAACATGACTGAGTAGTTCGGAATATTTAGAGGCTGCTATTTTTTCTGGCAACGAGCCTCCACCCCCTCCATTGGGCCGAATAACATTGCTGGACTCCGGAACACTGCTGGTGTAAAATCTCTTCAAAAAACAAGGCCTGTTGAATGCCAACATGTCAGGCTGAAGAAGAACAGACCAGGCCAAGACGGAGGGCTCGAGCACCTCTGGAGAACAAGCTCAATTCACAATTTCACATAGGCTACAGTTTGTTTTTTTCCTCTGACTATTCAGAGCACAAGGAAGTCTACAGCTGAATGTATTCATAGAAGCAATGCTCCCTGCATCAAAACAAAACAAAAAATCCTGAAAGCTTTACTTTTGCTTTGCTCAGCTGAGTATGAACTCCATGGTTGCTACTATTTCTTTCTGGCAGTTTGTGCTTTTTTGCTATGATGCAGGGATGAAGAGGTTCCAGGTTCAGCCCCAGCACCTCCAATTAAAAACTAATCCAACTGCAGGGTTTATAAACCCTGGAAAATTGCTGCCTGTAGTGGTGGCACATGGAGTAGGATGAAGGGATTATGTTAGCCTTGATTGTCATGCACCACTGAATTAGGTACATAAAATAGGAAATGGAGATGGAACTGCCAGGATCATTCAGCCACGCACTCCTGAGTGGCCAGTGGAACTTTGTGCCAGGAAGTGACATCATCACTCCATTCCCACTCTAGATTCTATTGGCCACACAGAAGTGCATGTCTTCATGGTACTTCAGCTGTAGCCCTGGAAGCTCCATTGCTACCTCTTGTCACCTTCCTTGCTTCTTTCTGCTGTGCACAGAAGTGAAGGATGGAATATTCCTCTACCCAACCCCATGAGCTGCCATAGAACTGAACAATGTAGATCAATGGTCTGACACAGTATAAGGGCAGCTTCATCTGTTCAAGTTTAAACTAAGACAAATTATGATGAACTTATGAAGGGAGGAGAGGAGGTTGTTTGTCTGAAATTCTGTTAATGTAAAGCATGGGTTTCCAAACAAGTGTTCCTAGGAACCCTGAAGCATTCTCAGAGATTTTAGCAGTATTAGCAGGCATGTTGTAGTGAAAGACAGCTTTTCTACCACTCTGAATCTTTTCCTGCAATGCACAGATGCAGCAGAGAGCTGAGAACTGTTGGTGCTCTGCTGGATTGGCTCAATAGTTGATAAAAATGCAACCCTCAGACAAATCTCCATTTACCTTGTGTATAAATTATATTCTTTCAGATTCAATTATTATCTCACTCAGTCATTATGAACACAGATTGTACATTTGTATACCTTTGCCTAGCCTTTGTTTCCAAACTATATTTTGCATGCATGGGAAATGATTCTGATGACACCAAAGCTGAAATCCAGACAATGAAGGTAATGGGAATTTATTTTAGCTTATAGTATCGCTTTGTCAATGAGAATAGATATTTTTATTCCTTTTTAGAAGGGATCAGTTGTGTTGTGAACAATTGTTTATAACTTGGCATGGACTTGGTTTTCCCTGGTCAAAGGTGACCTATCTAACAAACCTGGAAACTCGTATGCCAGCAGACCATGAGATGTTATCCTGCTCTCCAAAGTAGCCAACAAAGATGCCCCAGAAGGCTCACAAGAAGGTGTGCAGGTTGAGCCCTTAGGAATGGTAGGTGATGAACATGTCCACACATTGCTGTTTTATCCAAATATCTTATATGTATCAGGACAAAACTAGATGAAACTGGGGGAATCCATGCGTATTTCTGTCTATGCACATTCCTCAGTAAAGGGTAGTTCTATAGTTTTTGCATAGACCGAAGGGTACCGGTGAAGGGAGTTAAACGCTGCTCTCTTCCCTGACTTCTTAAGTTGCTGCACTCAGTTGCTTTCCAGCCAGGCTTGCCTCCAATATTGAAGTCAGCCCAGAATAAAAATCCAGAGTGCAGTCTCTTTGGGTCCTTGATATACAGAGAGAGGTGAGGTAGAAATATCTTCAGGAAATAAATAGCAAGGAGAGGAAGAGAAAAGGATTTTGTTTCTTGACTTAGGTGCACTGTTTTTTGTTAAAACTGATTCCAATCCACTCCCTGCTTTACAGGTGAACAGTAGACTCCTGAATGAATACACACAGATCCTTCTGTCACATCTAGTTAGACTTTTGGGATTATATTTGAAGAATGTGCAGAAATGTGACATTTTACAAGTAACAGGATACTGGATAGCTCTCAAAACACAAGCACATCTTTTTCAATTGTGGGGTGAATGCTGAAATAAATGGCTCAGTGGGTTTGAGGTGGGTTTCAGATCCAGCAGGACAAATGTTGAGCCCCTCTTTGATGAAGACTATGAGTCTAAATAGATGTTACAAATAGAGATGGGCACGAACAGCAATACAAACAAAAAAAAGCCACAAACAGCCTAATTTGCTGTTCACGAACAAGCTGTTCATGAGGCCCCATTCTAAACAAACAGGTGGTCCTTGCAAGCCTTGTTCATTGCTGTTCATTGCTGTTTGTCAAGCCAGACAGTCTGGCACCTGCAATCAATTCCCTTCGCAACTGAGGGACAAGCTACACATGACGAATGACACTTGAACGGCAAGTGTATTTCTCCCTGTTCACTTGCCCTCCACTCAATCCACTTGCCATTCAAGTGTCATTCGTCATGTGTAGCTTGGCCCTTAGGCAGGGATTGTCTGAACTCTGTCTGAACGCCTGCTGTTGCCCTAGAAACCCCAATCTAAGCCCAATTTAGCTTGATAGGCAGGTCTTCCTTTCAAGTGTGGAGCTCCAAATTTGTTACAAGGGAGCAAAGAGCAGGGGGGAGGGGGGCTCCCAGCTCTGGCTTAGTTTGTAGACAGTGGAGAGGGAGAGAGTTGCTCTTGGCATTTTGATAGCGAGAGTGCATTGGAGCTTGAATTTTCTTTGTGTTTGGTGGGATAGGGATCTACCCCTTCAAGTTCCAGGGCTGCTGCCAGGCTCTGGGCCAAGTTATTATTTATTATTGGTACCTTTCCTGGTGCCTGCTCAGGTCAGGTTTCTGGAAGTGGTGCAGTAGGGATCTTGACTTGGGTGATGGGTGGAGGAGAGCTTGCTGGTCCTCATGAACAGCCAACCATGAACATGTTCGTGAACAGGGCCATGTTCATGGTTGTTCGTAAGTTCGTGGATGGCAATGAACAACGAACATCATGTTCGAGTTTTTTTCTGTTCGTGCCTATCTCTAGTTATGAATTGCATGAGTTTGCCAAGGGGACTTGCAGCTATACTGTAACTGCTAGTTCCTAGTAGCAATTTATGAGTATCCCTGCAGCAGGGCCTGATTGAAATTAGGACTGGCGTGTGGGAGAAGGAAGAATTACTGCATTTTCCTCTGTGCTGTTTTTGGTGACCGAAAGAGCCCAGGGGCTGCAAGGGGACCATTATTTGCACCATAGGAGCCAGCACCTGCTTGTATGTGCTGCTAATTCCCCAGAGAGAAAATAATGCTCCCCTCACAACCTCTGGGCTGTTTCCTGAAACAGCCAAAAGCAGCCCAGGAAAATAGGCAGAAATTCCTCCTCCTGTGCAGCAGTCCCTATTCCATTTGGGCCCTGTTGCATGTTTACTCATGAGTTGTTTCCAGCAACTAGCAGCTGCAGAATTGTCCCCTTGGTGAACTCTTGCAGTTTGTAACATCTAGTTAGGTTCTGTGTTACAGCTATGGTGGCGCCTATTGGCTAACACTCATGCCTTTCCTAATATACCTTTCTGCCTTCAATCCCTCAGCCAGTTAAAACAAAAAGTAGGGTGAAAGAAGACTAGCCTTTACATAAATATACACATGCCTGCTGATAATAAAATTTGGACAGCTCTCCTGAGGTATGACAGCAGGAGCAAGACTGGGGTCTGATTTACTTGCCAATCCAACATTGGATATGCAGCTAGATGCATTTGTGCCACCAGTTGCAAAGCCAGGTTTATGCAATGGATAAATACCTTGTTGTGGTAGCGGAAAAACACTGCATATTTCTTCATTCTAAGAGTGCCATCAAAGTTTATATTTTCTCTAAAGAACTGGGCATGCAAGAAAGAAACATGTTGATTTTCACCATTATATTTTGGAACAAAGGTCATTTTCTACTGCAAAGTCAATAGTTTTTTGTCAAAAAGCTCCAGCTTTATGATTTTTCAAGTAACGAAGTCAATGAGCAGGTAGTTATCCAAAACTCAGTCTGCCTGGGTTTCAGAAACACTCCTGTTGAGCCTTAGTAAATTCAAGACATGATGCAGTCATACAGCAAGGTGCTGTGCTAAAATGTGGAAAGATATTGAGGAATTTTTATATACCCCAAATCAGAGGTGTGCGATTGGGTATATACGGTTTAAAAATACACCCCCAAAATACCTTCTCAGTATATTCAGAAATCTCAAATGATATTGGGATTCTGGGATATACTGGTATTACTGGTTCTGATTAATCCTGAAAATATTCAAATTAACTAAGATGATATTTTAAAGATTGCAGCAGTTTTTTTCTTGCTTTTTGTAGCTTTCCTGGGAAAAGAAAGGGGAGAGAGGTGACTCTCAGATGAGAATGGCGCCACACATTAGGGGGAGCTCAACTGTTTGTCCAATCATTATGATTCTTTCATGTGGTCTATGACAGAATCATTGAGATTGGACAGTTTTGCTCCCCCCAACCTGCAATGCCATTTGCCTCGGAGAGCTGCCTTCTCCCTCCTTTTACCCAGGAAGGTAGCAAAATTCAAAAAGCAAAAAACAAAAACAAAACCCCTGCTGCAACCAGCTGCAGCTTCACTGGAAGATTGTTTGGAATGCATGCCTTCTGTTGCCAGATGGTTTCTGCTGAGATTATCTATTTTGGCATTAGTTCTGTTGGGCTTTGTTAGTTCCTTTTGGTCAGTGGTTCTTCTTGTGTGCTTTGGCTAAGGCTTCTTGCCCTGGAGAAAGCATCATTTTTTTTTTACCTCCCATAGGCAACAATGGAGAGTATCTGAGGGCACCTGGGCCAATTCCAGATGGGCACAAACAGAGCGAGTGCTTTCGCTTTTTCAGCAACCTCACTCGTAAAAACCCGCAATTTCCCGTCCTGGCTTACCTGCGGTCCATGGCACTCAGTTGCGCTCTATAAGCGGACGGTGTGAACACGGTATTGCAGGTTTGCACACTTCTGGATGCTTCGTTGCCGCGGTGAGGCCCTCCCCTTTCCCTCCTTCCTTTGCTGGTCGGCCGGCAACAATATTCCTTTAATTTTTTTAAAAAAACCGGGCGCCATTTGCGCAGTTGCACGTTTGCACACATCAAACTGTGCAAATGTGCACAAATGCACAAAACGCACAAAAGTGCACAAAAGTTGATGCTGCATATTTACCTGCGCATTTGCGCATTTGCGCAAAACACGTAAAAAAATTTTTTAAAAAAAAACCCGAAATGCGAACCAATGAAGGCCCCTGACGTCAACTGTGACAGGGAGGAAACAACCAATCCCGGGTACCTCAGTTGGCCGTGTGAACATCCGGAAGCGGGACGGCACGGCACGCTGCGAGACAAAGCGGATGGAGACGAAAGTGAACGCCTGGCCGGTAAGCGATTATTTCTGCAGAAAACCCGCAATTTCTGGCCATCTGGAATCGGCCCTTGTTCAGGGGCCTGCAGAATTGGACCCCTTGACCCAAACTTTTTGAAATAGTGCGTGAGGGGTCTTTAGTAGACAGGAAGTCCTCACTCTGCTGTAATTTTGCTGTCATTAGCTTCAAAAACAGCCATTCCAACCCCCCAGAAAGTTTTTTCCATAGCAAATAATGGCCCCAGTTAATTTCAGAACCCCAGAAAAAAACCCTATTCCGAATACCAAACTAGTATGAGAGGGCCCAAGTATAAGGGATACTGATATTTATGGTCATTTTGATAGCCAGATTAAAAATTAGTATTTTTTCTACTGTACATCCTTGCCTCATTTTGTATTATAGAGCATTTTATGTTAATTCTTTCTGAAGTACTGCAAACACACTGACCAGGAAGAATCAGGATGAAATCGTTGCTTACTTGACCACAATTCAGGGAGGTGCAAAGGGAACGCGGGAATCAAGGTGTTCACTGTCATTTTCAGAATGTCTGACTCCCAGTCTGATTTTACATGAGCCAAGCTACATTTTACACTGACTACATGAAAAACAGGTTGGGCCTAATTGTTGAGAATTCAGAAATCTCTCTATACAGAAAATCTGGAAAGACTTGTGGTCATGGCCAGGCTTTTGACTTCTCTTCCCTTGCTATTAAGAGGAGGGGGGACAGGAAAGATTAGCTGTCAGTGCAAAGATTAACAGCAGAAAGGTTGGGGTTCTCAGTTACCCTTTCAGCAGCATGTGTGTGTGTGTGTGGACTTTAAATATTCCCCATACTTAAAAGGTGACTTGTTGGTTCATCTTTAGCTCATGTTTAGTGGACTGACCATGAAATATATCCAGAGGAGTTTCTTCTGGCAAGTTTCTTCATACCATCCATGAATCTGATGAAGAAAGCTGTGGTTCTCGAAAGCTTATGCTACTATAAAGTTGGTTAGTCTTAAAGGTACTACTGGACTCTTTACTATAGTCCATGAAAGCATCTGCTTGAATTAAACTATCACTCTTTAAAGTACCACAAGAGTGTTTGTTTGTTGCAACACACTAATGCATCTACCCCATCAAGTTTGATCTTAAGAAAAGGGTATCACCAAATTAGCTTTAGTGTGCAACATTTTGCCTTTCATAGAATATTTTCATCATGCTATGTTACATATACTATCTTATTTGAGGCTCACTCCACTTCAGCAGTCAGTAGAAGGAAGGCATGCTCATGTAGGGTAGTATTTGAAGTTTTGGAATATGATGGAGGTGGGTGGGATCCAGGTTCAAATAGCCATGAAGCTCTCCAGCAGTGCAATGCAATCCTCTGTGGTGTTACTGCTGTTGAAGCCCAGTGATTTCAATGGACTTAGACTGGGGTAAGTCTACAGAGGATTGCAGTGTTAATTATCTTAGGCCAGTCTGTCAGCCTAGCTAAACTACTTGAATTGCTGTTTGAGTAAAAGGGGAAGAGAAGAAGAATGTATAACACCCTGATCTCTTTGGAAGAAGAATGGAATAAAGTTATAATATATAGCTTCTATGTTATTTATATATATGGTTGCTTTTATTGTGTCTTTAAACCACTACTGCTTCCCTAGGAAAGGAGGATTTAAAAAAGTCACAAACTCATTAAATACATTCAGTGCTCTTTTCATTTCTAATCTGTTTCATTTCATTTTAATTATTTTAATATTGACTCTCAGCAATAAGCTCTTGAAGCAGCAAAACAGCAATAAATTAAAAAAACACAACCTATTAAATGAGAGTTTAAATATAAAAAAGCAGCCAGTACAATGATTTAAAAACCAATCTGGTTACCAGCAGAGAATTAGAATGAATTAAAATACATAGCAGCATGTTTAAAAGCTGTGAAACAGCAGTGTAATTTCATACAGGATTCCTGTTTAAAACAGGGCTGCAAAAATAGCAAGAGTGAAAGAGGGGGAAAGATTGTAGCATAATTCATAACTACACAAATAGCATATAGAATTATACATTAAAAATAATGTAAAGATTTAAATTTTTTAATTTGGTATTGTCCATGGGGTAATTGTTCAGGTTCAAGCATATTTATATATCATAGCCCCCAAATATAAACCCAGAAAATCTAATCATTTGGAACTGTGCCCTCTAGCAAGCTTGAAAAAAACCCTTAAATATACTGTATTCTATGAGTTTCCAGTGTATGTGGAAGTAGAAAAGTTCCCACAAAAACATGTTTGATGATAGACATCGTGTCTCATAACACCCTTTCTCACATTGAATAATGTGCGCCAGTTCTATTCCTTTATAAAGCTATAATTTTCATTTTCAATTTGAAATAAAAACCCTATATTTAGAACTTAGACTATCAGAAAACTAACACATTTTCCTAAATTTCAAAGAAAAATGCAACAATACTTGCTAATATTTGCCTCTGGGGTATTTTTCTATCCCAAGGATGTCTCTCTTGGGGGAGGGCGAGGGGTTAAATCTTCTACAGATTATTGGGAAAGGTCACCGGTTTATCCTAAGGGCTGTATTTTTTCTGAGCCCTTAAAAATGCTTCCCTTTATTTCTTTTAAAAACAACCCATGGGATACAAAGGTACCTGAATGGCAATATCATGAGCTTTCTGGGTTCGTTTCATACCCCAGGTTCTTTTTGGATTATAGAAAGAAAACTGTAAGCAATAAAAGGCTGTCCTTTTGGGGACACTGGGAGCAATCCTAAGCATATCTATCTGGAAACAAATCCCACTTTATTCAACACGACTTTCTGCCAGAAAGTGTTTTTAGGATTGCAGCCATTGCTTACTAATGTGCAGGTAACAATGTGTTAGGAGGCAGAAGTTTCAGAGTCTCTTTTTATTTTTATGTTTTGTGCCCAAAAGCACAGGCAGTATTCTTTACTTCCCAAAGTTACTTTTGTGTCCATATAAGAACACTTTTACATGTGTGTGCACTGGTGTGTCACTGGCTCTGTTTTACATAGAACATGCACAGAGAGACGTACTGGCTAAATATAAGGAACCAATTCCTTATGGATGGCAAAATAACTTCCTAATTACATTTTATGTTCTTTTCAGGTTCTTGAGTATTTCATTTCCCACAAATTGAACAGATTTATGTGTATTCGCACGACAACTCTGGCACAGGCAGGAGTGGGAAGGCCTGCCAGGAAGTGTGTGCAGCCATTAGATAAGTCCAGCCTACGTCTAAGTACTGCGTGCTTAATAGGCGTAGGTGTAAAGTGATGGTTCTTTTTTCATGGTGTATTGCTAAGCCAACCCACTATAAAACATTGATCTCTCAGATACAGGAGACACATGACTCCCAGGCCATCAGGTCCAGCAGGCTTAACCTGCTGAACTCCACGTGCTAAAAGGACTTAAAATGTAATCATTAGTCAATTTCTGCAAGCAGCTGGTAAAACAAGACTTCTAGGCATCCAGGGCACTTTAATTTATTTCTTAATCCTGCCAAATCAGCAGAAAAGTGTTTTACCTGAGTGCCATTCAGCTGGGGGGGGGGAATTTAAAAATTAAAATTCCAAAAGGGACGCTGGAGGAGAAAATATCAGTGTAACTGGAACAAACACTGACAATCTCAGCACATTTTAAGCAGCGAAGCTATTAAATAGAGCCTTGGACAATCTCTTGACAATCTCTTGCACAATCCCCTAAAAACAGGAGGAGGGGAATGCTGTGTCTCACATTTACTGTGTTCTGCCCACTCTATATTAGTTTCTTTCCAAATGCCAGCAAAATGTTTCTGGAGGTTTCCAGGCTTCATTAAAGCCCACACTTCCCTGAGATATAAAGCAGGCAAAAGGAGATTCCAGGGAACCCCCAACCCTTGACTTATGTGTCAATCAGTAGTTCTTGTCTTGAAGGGCAAATTACAA
Organism: Eublepharis macularius; assembly: GCF_028583425.1. Taxonomy (NCBI): domain Eukaryota; kingdom Metazoa; phylum Chordata; class Lepidosauria; order Squamata; family Eublepharidae; genus Eublepharis; species Eublepharis macularius. The sequence continues at coordinate 195,571,223 of NC_072790.1, forward strand.
GTTGCCCCATTAACAATTGTCTGTGATTCTCATTTAAAAGCAAACATCCTGAAAGCCAGATGTACCATTAGGCAAGCAAAACCCCACCACTGTTTGCAGACAAGTCTTGCCACAAAGGAAAGTAACCTAACTCAGTGCTCTGTAGGGAAACAGAAAGCGGCATAGCCAGAAAAGGGATTTAGTAAATTTTTTATAAAAGCCATTCATGGAACTTTGTTGCAGTTTACAGAATGGAATAACAAAGGAGGGTCAGTAGTAGAAATACTAACATGTACAAAATGTGTGGCTGATATCCCACTTCAGATTTTCCAGCTGCTGTTCTTACACTCCTAGCCTCTCCATACCACTAAATCACCAAAGCTAGGCTACAGTCATCTGTACCAAGCAGCACTGGTCAACACTGTCTTCTCTGTGCCTTTGAGAAGGATGAGGTGATAACAGTGGTATCGGTAGCGATCAGGGCTTTTTTTCTGGGAAAAGAAGTGGTGGAACTCAGTGGTGGAACACAGGACCACACAATGACATCACTTTGGGTCAGCTGGAACAAGGGGGGAGTTTTTTAAAGTTTAAATCGCCCTTGGTGAAATTGGTCACATGGCTGGTGGCCCTGCCCCCTGATCTCCAGACAGAGGGGAGTTTAGATAGCCCTCTGTGCCGCTTCAGCAATCTAAACTCCCCTCTGTCTGGAGATTAGGGGGTGGGGCCATTGGCCATGTGACCATTTTCAAGAGGTGCAGGAACTCCATTCTACCACGTTCCTGCTGAAAAAAAGCCCTGGTAGTGATGACAGTTCACCAGAGGACATCATGCCCCAGATCTTCCAAAACCTGAACCCAGCCTAGCAATCACACCACCACCTCTTCCACCGTTCATACTCAGGATTGTCCCTGACTGGCTACAAAGTAGAATGAGACTCCCAGTTCTACTAATTTTTAGTGGCAGAATGAAGTCATCCATATTCTGCAATTTCTTGGATGCTAACATTTGCTATAAACTGTACAGCATGCACACGTGCTGCACAAGGTCATTTTCACAGCCTGATTGATATGATCTCTTTAATCGACTGCAATCTGCAGACTTGATCTCTTGCCATGTAATCCACTCAGGAAATTCTGGAATGGTAGCCAAAGACATTCACCCTGCCAAATATTTTAAAGAAACAAAAACTCACAGGGAAAGAATAGATAAAATCCCTTAGTGTTACTGAGATCATAATGTTTGGCACAGGCTGGATGGAGATATACTGCCTCTGTCAATATTTGAAAGAATTGTTTTTGAAGTCCAATACTGAAGAGTCTAAAAGGCAGAACAGAATGACTTTTAAAGCCAGCAACTCAACCATGAATAGATTTTCTTGGAAGGATGTCACCTTGATTTCTATAAAATGTATGTGTAAGTTAGATTTTGGACTACAGCGGTATAGTCTGGCCCTAAAACATCCATCCCATTCTAGCAGCATCCTTTTCTAGCACCCACATGTGATGACCAATGCAGATTGAAACTATGCCATCTCCTGTGCCATTTCCCTGACCTGTAACAGTCTCAGGGTATGCTTTTTTGCCCATTCATACAGCTGAAGCCTCTTTTCTATGCAAGCCACAGTACTCATCCAAATTAGGCACTGCCCTTTGGGAACAGAATATTTGAAATTACAGCTCCTACGATTGTTTCACAGGACTCTGTAATGTGTGAATTGGCCTTAATCTGAAATTTTGCATGCATGGGTTACTCTGTTTAGTCTAATAGAGACAGCAAATCTACTCAAAGGAATTTTCATTCCAGTCTACTACTTCCATTGGGATACGCTTAAATATGTGGAAAACATTCACTCAGTGGTGGGTTTAAGTAGCCACATGTATGGGTAGAGGTCCCATTCCCCTGGAGGGGGGGTGAGAGATCCCCCACTCCCAGACTATGCCCCTGCCCCCACTTACTGGGCCAGTAGAATGGAGGAAGGTGTGGGGAATGGGACTGGAAGGTCTGGAAAGTGCTTCTGAGCACTCTGATGAGACAAGGAAGTCCTCTGGAGTGTGTGTGAAGAGTGAGAGGTAAGTTCCCCCTGTGAGCAGCTTGGAAGTGGAGCAGGCAATCTTAATAGTGGATACTACTCACCTGAAGTGGGATTGAGAGGAAACAGCTCTACCCTTTTTGGGACCTGTAAAGTAAATATATAAACTTGGATCCTTGTATATATCCTTAACCCCGTCCCTTCTAATGTCCAACATGTGAAGTGCATGGGGGGGGGGGGTTGGGAGGGGGGAATACCACAACAATGTCATGTGAGAGATGGAAAGCAGAAACTACCTTGGATATGAACTGTAGGCTTGGTTTGAGGACCACCTTGTCTAAATGGAATCTTGTGAAAGCGGGGCTACACCTTAGGGCTTGTAATTTACCCACCTTTTTTGCCAAGAGGATAGCTTGTTTGGGCCAAAAAGAGGCTACTAAGATGCAATTTGTTTGACAATGACTCTGGTCAGAAGAGAGAGAGACAGGAAGGCAGAGAAAAAAAATCCCCATGCCATGTAATTTGAAAAGCATCTCGAATCAAAAGGAGAGTCTGATCCTGCTATAGAACAAAGGTGACATTTTTTGTTGATGCAGGAAGCAAATGAGTCCACTCCTAAGTGCCCTCACCATTTGAAACCTGGCTGGATGTAGTGGTGGTGGAGGGACCACTCATGGTTCATGGAAAGCTGCCTGCTGAGGATATCTGCATCTATGTTGCCTTTGTCTGCAATGCGGGTAGCAACCAGGGACATATTGGGTGCAATGACCCAGTGCCACATGTGGGAAGCCTCTGCACAGAGGCAGAGAAAGCCTTTGCCTTCTTGTTTGTTTACATAGTATTTTGCAGTTGTATTGTCTGAGGCAATCAGTACTCTTTTCTTTTGAAGCAGAGCTACAAAAGAAATGGAAGCATATTTCACAGCTCTCTGTTCCACCTATTTTATGTGTAACCCCTTTTACTGTTGGAGCTAAAAAACACTGGTATGAATACTTTGGCAAGTGGGTCCCCCAACCTGGCAAGGAAGCATCTGATAACACTTGTACATCCTGGGGTGGGGTGCCAAACTCTGTACCTACAGCCATTGTGGGTGCTATGATGCTGGAACCTTTTATTAGAGAATTTAGTAATCATATTTTTAATGCCAGAAACCTCTGGAGGGGGCAAGAACGCCTTTCCCTGAACAGAATTTAAATCTGTCCCTATGAAAAATTGGCTAGACTGGGTGCAGTCTGGATTTCTTCCAGTTGATAACAAAAGCTAATGATAACAACATAGAGATAATTAACTCTATATGGTTATGTAACTCTTCAGCAGACTATGCTATGTGAGAGACCACAATGATGATCCCTTAGTTATTAAAATTTGATGGCCAAGGCTGATTATATGGCACAACTTTTTTCATCCTCATCCCCTACTGAAACTAGGCCTAAGTACACAGAATGGAACTGACCACATATTCTCCCGATGTTTACTCTTGCGTATATCTTTCTTCCCTCCTTCCTTTCAAATTCTTGCATATACTTCCTCAGGACAAGGACCAGTCTTTTTTGTCACACATTGGAAGCTGACTATAAAGCACTGCTCCTAAAGATAGCCCTTCATTTCTTTGTAGAACAGTAAAGACCAATTTTTGGGAGGAGATACCTAAGGGTATCTCCCAAGGCTTCACAGAGGAGTAGATATTAAGGACTGATTTGGACAGTCCATCTATATATTTGATGGACTGTCTGGGTATATGGAAAACATTCTGTTTGTACAAAAGTAAATCCGAGGGACTCCATTGCATACAGGCCTTTTGTATACTTTCAAATGAATCAGTCCAAATAAATAATGGTGCTTGCTACCGCCTTCCTTTCCCCTTCCAAGTGCATTCAGACTATCCTAAACATTGCCTGAAAAGAGCTTTCCTGTAGTCGCAGGCACAGTGAACAATCAGGGCCTCACAGACAAAAAATAACCTTTTTGTTTCATATAGCTGAGGGTATGGAACACAAGACACCACTGGACTTTGAAGCATGACTTTCTAAATAAGGCCTTGGAGCATTCCATACACATTGTCCATAGCCAATCTCTAGCCAAATTAATTCCATTATCTAGAAAAGTGAACTGGCCCCATAACCTTATGCCCTACAATCTGATTGTGGTCTTTGATGGTCAAGCCAATTATGTCCATTGCAAAGATCATCAAATGAAATGAAAAACTAATGAGGCTCTTCAGATGTCATTGTGGCTTAATCCAAAGACAAAGGGGCTTCACCAGGCTAGCCAAAGGCAACATTGGGCATACAAGACCCTTATGACCGCCGATGGCTTTAGGCCCGTCCTAGAAAGGAGAACTTTGGAGCTTGTATTTATGAGGCAAACAACTCTGTTTTCCTGCAAACAGGGCAAATGGAAAATCAGTAAATGAAGTTCTTGTCAATATCTAAACCCAACAGTGTGTCAGAACTACATGCATGTACATTTCTAACAGCTCTGCATTTGTGGCTGATTTAATATATTACCAAAAATTAAAGGTGTCAATCAATAATTCACCATATAAATCTACCAATTAATTTTTAAAAGTTCTAGAATTGTGAGAAAAAACTTTGAAATATTTTATTCTTCTTGATTTTACAATTTTAATAATTTCAAAATTTCATCTGAAACCCTGCATTTAGAAGTATAGAAACATACTTTTGACATCTGGTGTTTTAATCATGTTGTGATATACTATCAGTCCCACATTACCAAAGAAGGAAGGAAGGAAGGAAGGAAGGAAGGAAGGAAGAACGAACGAACAAACGAACGAACGAACGAACGAACGAACTACTCAAGAGGATTAGGATTAAACATTCAGGAAAAGGTTTGGATCCAGTAGAAAAGCTCAAAGAATCCTTTCTCCTTAGTCTATTTTTTGCTCTAAAAATCCCCTCAAGAGATCAGGAAAGCTTCACAAACAAAATGTTTGTTGCTGGAGCATAGCAGCAATGAGGTGGGTAGTCCAGGAATAACTACCTCCTTCTTCTCCCGGAGGCTAGCATCAGTGGAGGAGGAGGAAGGAAGCAATTTTTCATGGTTCCTCCTCATCACTGCAGTGTCCTGTTGTGTGGTACATTTTCTTTATAAAGCTCTCCTAACTCTCACGGCCAGGCTACAAGTGACGAATGACACAGGTTGGACACTTATCAGCTTCCCTCAAGTTTTGATGGGAAATGTAGGCAGCTTGGTGGAATGTTGGACAAGTGACAGTTGAAAAGTCCATTGGACAGCAGTCGGAGAGCCAAGCTGTAAAACCAGGATGCCTACATTTCCCATCAAAACTTGAGGGAAGCTGACAAGTGTCCAACCTGTGTCAGGCGTCACTTGTAGACTGGCCCTCAGAGAGCATTGTTAGACAAAGAGGAGGCTTTGGAAAAGGAGAAGACAGGGAAGGATTACTTCTGCACTGGATCCAACCCAAAATGTAAAGACAAACTTAACCTGAAGCCTGTCTACCTGCAAATATACATAAACCCCAAAGGAAAAAACCAAAGCAGATTCAGCACCTTTTTAAAATTAGAAATTGGAATTCTGAATTGTTAAATTTGAGTCCAGTGGCTGGGTTTTAGAGATACTTATTAAACTCTGAAGCCGTGTGAATTAAAAGTACTTTACAGAAGTAATTGCCTTAGCATGCTTAAACCTAGCATGAAAAGAACAAAGATTCAAAGCTTTGCCTGTCCTTTGAAACCCATGGAGAGAAAGAACCATGCCAACTACTGTCAAGTGGAGGGCAAGCATGCAACCTTGCTTTAAAGCAAAATACATATTTTCTTTTACTTTCCATGTAGCTTAGACCCATACTTACTCACTTACCTTCATAATTACACCCTCTGCATCACTGTCTTCACAAAGTAGCAGATGTGAGCCAATTGTTTGTTTACTTTATTTGTACCCTGTCTTTTCCCCCAGTGGGGATCCAAAACAGTGTCCATAATACCACTGTCCTCAATTTTATCCTCACAACAATCCTGTGAGGTAGCTTTGGCTACCCAGCAAGCTTCCATACCAGGGTGGGAATTCAAACCTGGATCTCCTGGATCCCCATCTGATGCTCTAAACACTTTACCACACTGTCTCTAATTTGGACTGCAGGTGGGGAATTTCATGTTTTAAACCCACCTCCTACCCCCCCCCCCCTAATCTCCTTGCACACCTCTGATATAATGATGCAATTACTGGCATGTTTATTCTGGAGCATGGCTCACTGAATTCAGTAGGACTAATTAGGGCTCTGCTAAATGCGATACTAGGAGTTCCATGAGCAGAGCTCCCAGCATTTTTTTTTAGTCATGTCTGTGGGAGTCTGATTTGGGCTGGGATTGTGGAGGGACAAGGTTCAAGCCTGTCCTCGTGCTATTTCCCCAATTTGTAACAGTCCTGGGAATCCATTCTCTGCCCCACTGGGGTAAAATGCAGATACCTGTATTCTCTGCCTCACTGGGGTAAAATGCAGATACCTGTATCAGTACCTGTACCTATATATCTCTTAACTGGGGCAAAAAGCAATTCCCTGAGGCTGTACCAGGTTGGGAAAATACTCAGGGGGAGGCCTAACTCCTCTTCCCAGTGTTCCATAGCCCCAGCCCAAATTGGGGCCCAACGTGCATGATACTTTTTATAAAATGCTGGGTGCATTGTTCACTGAACTCCTGGCCTCTTTTTTCATTAAACCTGAACTCCCAAGGAGTTGTGTGTAGGACTGAAGTCTTAGGTTTCTTGCTAAGCCTTCTCCTTGGCATGCTAGTTGTCTATGTTCAGGGATGTTTTTCTTTGTGAGGTCCATTCTTTTATCATGTGATTCTGCAGGACGTGGAGATCATTTGTGCCGCTGAGTCATTGTTTTTGCGACTGTGCTGATTTCACTGTGTACCTCCTCCTCCATTTCTGGCTGATAATATAGCTCTAAATCTTCTCCTAAGACCTTTAAACAAAATGGAATGTTTGACGGGATGACTGCCAGCCACACAGCATTACTCACTGTGTTTTTCAGAGGGTGTTTTAGCACCATTTGCTACCATCTCAAACTGGCTGTGCAAACAAGAGATGATAAAATGCATCGGCCATGTCTGGCTTTCTTACAGACAGTGAAATGTCCAAAGGCTAAACCATCCATATGAGATTTTATATATTTTTGAACATTTATCACACAGGCTATTATTGTATCCTTTAATGAACTCTCCATAGCACAGTATAAAATAAAGACCATGAAATTAATTTTTTTAAGGAATCTGGCAAATTTTCCATAAGAAAATTTAACTAGCAGGGAATGTTTTGCTAGGATCTACAGTCTCAGAGACTGAGTAATGAGCAATCCATCTTTATATTTAGTAATTTTTCCATTTAATCTTTTGCCCTTTTTTAGAATATGATTTAATTCACAGCACATAAACATTTATACATGAGCCTCGTAAAAATGAAAATGTACAGCATTATAGTAAGTGTGTTTTCTGACACAACGAAGGGCAGCTGGTAAATTGATGTCCTCTTTCTCACAGTCTGGTTTCTTATGTCTTCTCCCTTGAACACTCTGTCTCAGTTGGATGAAGAATGCCCATAGGCTACATATCTTCTGTGTTATGGCCAACTTTTTAGAAAATATGCCTGAGAAATTTCTGTGGCCCTGGGGTAGGTTGCAACATAAAATTGTGGTGGATTATTATCATCATGATTCCCAGGGAAGCCTCTGGTGTCTTTGTAGTTATGTTAAATTTTGGTAGTTAAGGCTGAAATCCCAAGAGTATTTACTAGGAATGTTCTCAGTGGGACTTTCTTCTGAGTAAACATGCATCCTAAGTCCTGCTTTCTTGTGCAGAGGCCTGCAGAGGTGAGGTAGGTGGCAATCAGAGACACTTTTTTTCAGTGGTGGCACCTCACCTTCAGAATGACCTCCCTTTATGCAAATCGATAAATAACCCCTTTTTAGTGGATATATTGAATACATGGTCTCGATATAAAAACAAGATTCTGCCAAAATTATCCCAGTTTTCATCTTTTTAAGGACAAATATGGCTTCCTCCTGGCCAATCCAATTCTTTTATGTCCTTTTGGCAACAAAAGAATTTGACTCGTTTAATAAATATAACCATAAACACTGATTTTTTTAAGTAAACAGGACTTAGAACAAAAATTACAACAAAAACTACAATGGTTTACTTACCTCCAACTCTCCCACATGATGTATCAAATCAGAATTAAAAAAATTCTTAGTGACCCTATGACAGAATTCGAACAGCTATTAAACCATACTGATCTGGTGCAAAAAGCATTGATATCCACACTTTACAATTTGTTCCTTAATACCTTTGAACTAAAACCTCAGAAATACCAATTAGATTGGCACACTGATTGTGGATCTGAAATCCCTCCAGACTAATGGAGGAAAATTTGATCTTCTAACAAAACAGATTCTCGCATCATAAACAACAAAATCCAAGTGTATAAAATTATCCGCAGATGTTATTTAACACCAAAATGACTTTTATTATTTTTATCAACTCGCTCACCTTATTGCTGGAAAGGATGCAGTTTGATAGGATCTTTCGAACATTGTTGGTGGAATTGTCCCTTTGTAAAAAATTATTGGACAGATATCTTAAGGATTGTAAAACAAATAACAGGCTATGAAATACCCTTTGATATTAAGCTAATTTTTTTAACCAATGGGACAATGTTGATATCCCAAGCATTAGGAAAGATTTATTTACTAACCTTTTAATGGCTGGAAAATGTCTTTTTGCAGCTAATTGGAAGTCCCCAAAAGTCCCATCCACTGATAGTTGTTTTTTTAGAGTTTGGGATTATTTTATCCAGGAGAAGATTTATGATTTAATATATCAATCTCAACATTTTCCGAAAGAAACTGATTTTATGACAAAATGGCTCCCTGTTTTCGATTACTTGTTAACTAATTATATGCACCCTCCAAAACATTTATCATTTATATCATGGTATTTTTGAGCTATATGTTATACTTTACACAAGGTGGAATAAACCTTCTCTTCTGCAAAATAACAATGCTGTTCTTTAATTGTATCTTATTACTATTTTGGTATTATTATTATTGAAAGCTGGTGACATACTATGTTATTTGTTTTTTCTTGTAAAATAGTTGACTTTAAGGTTATGTAATTTGTTTTCTTATTTATGCATTGTATGTTGTTTTTAAAGTTAATAAAACTTTTTTTAAAAAAAGAATGACCTCCCTCTTGAGATTCACCTTTAGAGACCAAGACAAAATATTTCTCTTAACATATTCATCTTAACAGACAAATATATATATGAGTTTTATTGGCCATCAGAAAAAGGCACAGAGTAATCAATAAGGAAAAATAGTTTGCCTGCTCTTCTCATGAGGATGTAGGCACCTCATACGTGCAGAAATGTCTCTTGGATCTGAATATTATGTGGGTCTACAGTATATGCTGGAATTATTCCTCCCTAATGCTGTAGACTGTCTTACACAAAACCTTCATAGTGCACATTTGGTTAATTACAATCATGCCTTTAAAAACCATTTCACTCATTCCAAAATATTCAATAGGTGAGTTTTTTCAATGCTCCCCCAAATTTCCATTTTTCCATGAAAAAAATGAAAATAATCCTAAAGGAAAAATAAGAAAAAAATACCTCCACTCCAATCTTTCTGCGATTTTTTCTTTCCAGGCTATTTCTACTCTTGACTTACATAACCAAGAACTAATAATACTCCAGGAATTCAGTTAAATCCAGAATCAGAAATAAGAAGTTTCAAGTTCTGCTAAGCCATGCTGTTGCGACTTGAGAGTTTCACGTTCTAATTTCCTTTTGAATACTGGCCCCTGCAGCCCTTTGGAGCTTGCCAGGCTGAGAGGCTTTAAGAGGTGCAAGTAGGATTGCCACTTACCAGGTGATGGTGGGCAGGCATTTTCTTACTGCTTTCCTCCAGACAGTGGGAGGAAAATAGGCAGGAGAATCGCACTGTGATGTTACTTCTGGTGAAATCTAGGGAATGACATCACAGCTACTCTTCAGTGATGCTGTAGGAATTCCTCAAATCTCTACAATCTTTATCATAGAGACATGGGAATTTCTAGAGTATTGCAAGGTGACTGTGATGTCACTTTCAGCTTTTTGTGAGGAGTGATGCTGCAATTAGTGTTGCCATGCAGAGTCTGGCAACTGGTAGGAGATGGGGAAGGCAAGGACTTCTGGTTGATAGTGGGGCAACTGGCATCCCTGGTGCAATGACATCACTTCTGATGCAATCTGGAAGTCACATTATCATGCTGGGGATGATGCTGTAGCTTTCACCCCAAACTCTGTGGTTTAATCTTAGAGTTTTGGGCGAATGCTAGAGCATCACCCAGAGTGATGTCATTTCAGGCTAATGGTGGCAGCTATGTAATCACACCGGAGATGAGGACTCCGTCCCTCCCATTTTGCCCAAGCATTTTCTTCTGCTGCCCAGATGAATGATGGCAGGCAACTGGAGCTTGAAGTGGGAGATCTCCCACTCCCAGTGGGAAATTGGCAACCCTAGTTGCAATTCATGCAATACTTTTTTCAAGAATTCTCACCTGCAAAAGCTCCCACCAGCCACTAAAAGTCACTTGTAAATCCTTCCCCAAGAAGAGAGTTGTAAAGTCTGCTCAGAGAGGCAAGGAAGGATTAAGGTTCTAAGCAAGAATTCTGTCTCATGAAGGATTCTTTCAGACCAAAGCAAAGGGTTAAACTGGGCTAATCACTGGTGCTTAAAGTCTCAGTTGCTCTTTGACTCTTTTTGAGCAATACCTTATACTAGTGCTCCTCAATGTGGTGCCCATGATTAGAGATGAGCACGAACAGCAATACAAACTAAAAAAAGCCACGAACAGCCCAATCAGCTGTTCGTGAACAAGCTGTTCGTGAGGCCCCATTCTAAATGAACAGGTGGTCATTGCAAGCCTTCTTCGTTGCTGTTCATTGCTGTTTGTCAAGCCAGACAATCTGGCACCTGCAATCAATTCCCTTGGCAACCGGAGGCAGGGACTGCCTGAACTCTGTCTGAACTCCTGCTGTTGTCCTGGAAACCCCAATCTAAGCCCAATTTAGCTTGATAGATAGGTCTTCCTTTCAAGTGTGGAACTCCAAATTTGTTACAAGGAAGCAAAGAGCAGGGGAGAGGGGGGCTCCCAGCTCTGGTTTTGCAGACAGTGAGGGAGAGACAGTTGCTGTTCACATTTTGAGAGAGAGACAGAGAGAGTGCATTGGAGCTTGAATTTTCTTTGTGTGTGGTGGGATAGGTATCTACTTCTTCAAGTTCCAAGGGCTGCTGTCAGACTCTGGGCCAAGCTATTATTTATTACTGGTCTCTTTCCTGCTTCCTGCTCAGGTAAGGTTTCTGGGAGTGGTGCAGTAGGGATCTACCCCTTCAGGTTCCAGGGCTGCTGCCAGGCTCTGGTGCCAAGCTATTATTTATTATTGGTACATTTCCTGCTGCCTGCTCAGGTAGGGTTTCTGGGATTGGTGCAGTAGGGATCTTGATGGCTGGAGGAGAGCCTGCTGGCCCCCATGAACAACGAACATGTTTATGAACAAGTCATGTTCATCAATGTTCATTGTTCATGGATGGCAATGAACAACGAACACCACGATAATTTTTTTTTCCTGTTCATGCCCATGTCTACCCATGATTCCATGGTACCCAATGATATCCAATTGCTTCCTCCCCGAAGTATTTCTTCCCTAAAGCAAAGAGCCTATCTTGGTTTTCTTGTACCATATTGGAGTATTGTCTATAAGGAGCACTCAAAACTGGGAGCGCTCATTTGGAAACAGCTGCCTTCATCACAGGAGGATGCTTGATTTGGAACCTCTTAACATTTTGTGAAACATTTCAATATGATTGGATCGCATAGTAGCTATTTTGTTATTGTAATGACAGACATTTTGTTGTGATGCCCACTAACCATTACGTGGTGCCATAATTCCAAAAATGGGATCAACCAAGTTGGAGACTCTTGCCTTACATTCTCTTGGAAGTCTAGGTCTTGCAGACTTTGCCTCTGATGCACATCTAGGCTAGGTTACTGTAATGCAAACAATGCAGGTCTGCCTTTGAACACTGTTTGGAAAATGCATTGGCCAGGTAGTTGTCAGAAGGTGGATGTAGGTAACATCTGTACTAGAACATCTACACTGGCAGCCCATTTGTTTATGGACACAGTTTAAAGTGCTGATTCATCTGTAAAGTCCTAACAAAACTGCACAATTTGCCAAGGTATTACAGAAAAAGGAAATTAATCCCGGCTTGCAAAACAGAGTCGTGGTTAGAAGAAAATAATGTCTGCCCTTACACTACCTGGTTATGTGGTCCTCCATCAATCCCATACAGTTGGCTGGGGAGGAGAGGCTGCCGTTATCCTCCATGAGTCCACAAAATCCTGGCACAAACTATAACTGGCATTGACTATATGTTCCTTACATTGTAGACTAAGGATAGATTAAGCATTCTGCTTGTTTACCCACACCTAATTATATTTAGTTGATAGCTTTATGTTGATTAGGAATTGGAAGTCAACAAAATACTTTCATAGTTACTTGGAAACCCCTTATTGACTTTCTGCATGAGATGAGAAAAAATGAATTGATGATTTGTGGATTTGATTTCTAAGAAGATAAAATTGGGAAAAATAAATAGAAGGGGGCAGTAATCAAATGGTAAATTTTAGAGGTACTAAATCTACAAATGTAATGTGTGTAAAGATATAATAGGTGTTGCAGAGGAAAATGGAAAATGAAATATATATTATTTTTCTTTGGTTTTCCTTTCTTTAATTTTCATTTCTTTCTTTTTCTCTTTTCGTATTTCGTAGTATTTTTGAAGTATTCCGTTGACTTTCAAAGTATTTTGCTGACTCTTTTTGAAGTATTTCATTGACTTTCTCTTTTTATTACCTTTTTCTTTAATTTTTCTCTGCCCCTTTATTGGGCTTTTTATCTTATTAATAAAAAAAAAATTAAAGGAAGTCAATGAAATAAATGAATGGGGACTCACTTCTTCTGCCTTCCCCTTGTTTCCAGTTCATCCACTGGGTAGCTTCCCAGGTCTCAGAGATTCTGAAATGGAACAAAATGAGCATGTGGTGAACATGATGGGTAAAGTGAAGAGATATGGGTTACTAGAGGTACAGATTATAATTGTATATCCAGTGCTAAATCTCTTTAAAGAAGGTTTTTAACAGAGTCAAAAGTAAATTGCTGTTTGTGATAAACTGCTTAGATGACCAGGCCAGAGCTCAGCCTGAAAGCAAACTCATCAAGGAAAGGAGACTGAGTTGACTGACAAGTTCTAAAGCAAATGTTGGCCTGATACTATTGACCCAGAACCACTTATCCACAAATTATTATTCTTTGGTTGAAGGTTCTGCACCTTAATTGGTGACAAATCCTGTAGGGCTTTGGTGGCTAAACTACAAGGTAAGATTCCTGCTAATGAGTGATTCAGCCTGGCATGGCATCCCTGCTGTGCCTCATCTGCCTTAAAAGCTTTATTGATCTCCTTTAGCTCAAGGGACCCATTTCATCTGGAGCATGTTGAAATAGCCTTTCAATTATGCCCTCTGTACTCTGTGTCTGAAGTATCACATAATCACTGCTCATCAAGACATGTCAGTGTGGACAGTTTCAAGTACATAGCACATGGAACTATTGTTCTGTCTTGTATCAGAGCCCCTCTTTACTCTGTGTGCACATACATCAAAATCTGTTGATTTTTGCTCAGAAGCTCATAGCCAAAGAGATATTATGCTTTACAAAACAGAAACAGTTTCATTGTTTTCTTCAAATGAAGAGCTTGATGCATTAGAATATTATATTATACTTACACACATACAATCATTTACAATTTTTAAAATCTGTCCTTTTAAAATTTGGTTTTGTTGTTACTGCCCTCCTTATTTTCAAGCTATGTATTTAGGGGACAAAAATATGAGGGAGGGAGAATAATGAGTTTATTTTTTTCAGATTAGACAGATACTAGTTTATCATTAAATCTTGTAAAGAAGGCATGTATGTCCTCAAGGCTATGTCTTGTGCGGTCATAAAACTGCTGTTACATACAGGTTGTCAAGTGTCAGTGTCTGTGATATTCTACATACTTTATTTCTCCAAGAAATAAACTTTGAAAGAGAAATCATCAAGATCTGACCGATCTCAGTTAACTTTGGCTGCTCTCTTTATTAGCATGCAGTCCCTTTAAGCTCCAACAACTCCTGGATATAGAAAGAAGGGTCTATGCATGAAGAAATTGTCCCTAAAAAAATCTAAAAATGATAAAAGCTCATCCAGCAATGCCAGGCTTTCTCAAAGGACAACTAAAGCATCCAGTGAGTCCTTTTCAGATGGCCCTTCACAATGCTGATGAGGAGAAGATAAATGTGTCTTTTACTCTTCTGAAGCAATTGTGTTTGAACATAAAATTGTATGCCTTGTTGTAATAAAAAATTCTTCTTTTGTGGAATTCACTAGCAAAAGGCCTCTTTAATACAGCCAGAAGAACAGGGCCTTGCCTCCATAACAGAAGATCTGCTTTGTGACTATAAAGTTCAAGATTCAGACTTGTTTTCGTATAGTATACCTGGGATGGGAAAGGATTTCTGACTGTAGAGACCCACATCCAGTCAAGATTGACAATCTGGTTTGATGTAAACTGCTGGTGAATAAAGCTGATTTTACTACTTCAAAGCACAAGAAAACATGGCTCCAACAGGTAAAAAAAAGAAAGAACATAAAGCAGGATTGTTTAAATACTGCCACCACCCCGCTAGCCCTTTGCCAACCAATTTCCCTCCATAGTATGCACTCACTGACACTCACTCTTCTTCAGGGCCCGTCATCGTTCTGTGTGTGTATACTGTAACTGAAGATTGGTTTAGAGGGAGGACTGTGTTCTGTGTGATTTTGATTTGGTTAAGTGCCAAAATAGCTGCCCCAAAGAGCCTGGAAGTCCTCATTGCAAAGAATGGGGCTGAAACTCATAACCAAAAAACCCAAGCGGATTAGATCTGAGTCAGCAACATCGCATCTGGAAAAAACAATAACGGTATGTAGTTCCTTCAGAAACCTCAAATCCAAAATTGAAATGGAATTTTTTTTCACTGTATACCTCCAATAAGCATATTGGAAACAAATATTAAACTGTAATTTTTCAGATGTCTAGCTAGTTCATAAAGCCTATCTGCCACAGTTAAACATTTTCCTATATATCCAAATACGCACACATTCAGATAAGTTTAATTATTTATTCTTCAGTTAAGACATGATTTTTAAATCTTATCTATGCCCTCACTTAGAAATTGTAGGGGAAGAAAAAGCCTGCCTTATGGGCCCATCTGCCATTTGCCTTGGGCTCTAACCCCAAACAGCTGTCTGCCTGCTGTTCCTATTGCTGCTGTAATTTTATGCCAGTAAGCAGTTGCCTTCTTTCTTTGTTTTTACCTCACCTTTAATGTCCATCTGTGCTTCTTTCCCTTCTCCCAGTTCAGTTAAATCAAGAGACAGAGAAAGAGGGCAAGACAGCGAGGGGTCAAAGCTCCGCTTTGCTGTGAGCATAAGGTCTCTTGCAGCTGAAAAGATCTCAGGTGTCAGGGCTCTTACTGAGACTAGAGAGTTTGACTGCCACTGAGAGTAAACAGTATTGGTCTGAATGGATCAATGGTCTGGCTCAATATAAATGTTCAGGTATGTTTAAGATCTTTTAGGGGGGGGGGCTGTGTATGAGAGTCTATGTGCATAGAGATGCCAGAAAGGATACAGGGTTATAGTAAGAATGGACAGGCAAGGACAGAATGAGGACCACACCCTATAAGGCGGGATGGCTCTAGAGCCAGATATCATTCTGTCTTTTACATTTAATTTCCACCAGTCCATGCTAAATTTTCAATGTTACCCATGGTGGTTGAGAGTGCCCTCAAGTCATAGCTGAGCTATGGAGACCCCTGGTGGGGTTTTCATGGCAAGAAACTAATAGAGGAGGTTTGTCATTGGCTGCCTCTGCAACCCTGGTCTCTCTTCGAGGTCTCCCATCTAGTTACTAACTAAGGCCAACCCTGCTTAGCTTCTAAGATCTGACAAGATTGGGCTTGCCTGGGCTATCCATGTCAAATGTTACCCATTAGTAGTACAAAATTCTTCTAACCACACTGAGAGTTAAGTTGAAGATCCCCTCATTGGAAATTCTTGGTCTTTAAACTTCTTTAAGTAACAGCCTTGTTAATGAACCTTAATTTCATGATGATGGGGGAAACACCTTTTTAATCTGACATGTGTTGCTTGTACCTGCTGTTAATGTGACAGAGAAAGCAAAGCATGGTCATTTCTAAACCAAGATTACATTCTAGTCAGCATAACAGTTAAAAAAACTGGGAAGTGCAAATAATAAACTGAAGAATGGTTGCGAAAATGGCCAAAACAGCACATGCATCTTGCCTGAAATCAGAACTATGTACTGAAATGACACAGGATCTGACCAAGCATGAAATCTGCAGGTCCTGCTTTCTCAGATTAAATTTCATTTTATCATCTTTGTATCCATCCTATCTTCCACATAGCTCAGGACAGAATATCTGGATCTTTAGTTTCTTAGTGGGTTAACCTGCCCCCACCACTTAGGGGCAGAGTAGGCAGTTGAATCAAGACCAATATCCTAACAACAACAACATGGTGCACATCTCCCCCCGACCCCTGAAACATGGATGCTTGAAGAACTCCTACATGAGCAAAAGTAATGACATATATCCAATGACACACAATTCTTCTGACAGACATACAGAATTATGAACAAAAGTGAACAAAACCCTGGCCGGAATGTTAACTTTCCTCTCTTGCTTTTTAAAAATCTTACGTTGTATTTATGAGTAGCATAATCTAAATTAACAGAATAATCCTAAAATTGGGGAGCAAACTTTATTAGATAGATTTAAGTAGGATTTTGAGCAGACCTGCTTAGGGCAGCTGACCCTACTTAGCTTTCAAGATCTGATGACATTGGGCTTGCTTGGGCTATATCCAGGTCAGGGCACATAGATCATTAAAGGAGCAATTACATGAGTCCAATAAAGTATTTTACACAAAAATAAGCAGGCCACAGGGAAGGACCCCTTTCTAGAAAGAAGTTCTTAATCAGTTCAGTTTCTCATATTAACAGGGTTTCAAAGTAATCTAACAATAACTAACTGTCCTGCTTCAAAGGGTTCACATTCTTAGCTATCTAATTGTCTTATAACTTCAAACACCCATCAAGGTTATCTATATTTGAATCATCTTCTCAAAGTATATAAAAATTGTTAGTTCATTCTTGCTAAAACACCCGCTTGGTTATTTCGAGAGTCCTTTGAGGGAAGGGATCTGGTATACATTGCTGGAGAAAACCCCAGTTATCCCTTCTCTTGCAGCCTCTCCTTGCATGCCAATTCCTCCAACTTGCAAGAAGACCCCTCATTTGGGTAACAATACAACTGTGTTACTCCTCTGTTTCATGTCTCTTTCCAAGGTTGGTTTATTCTAGGCCTCCAGGCTCCCTTTATGGTATGTCTAGATATAGGACTGGGCTAACCCTGTTTCTGCACTCAAGGACATCTATGATTTTCTGGTCAAATCCAGCAACTATAATTCTAGCTATATCCATAACACTATTTTGCTTTCTCACTCTCTCTTTCTCTAGTATTGCCAATTTGCTGCATAGTTTTTATGATTTTATCAATCATCTTGATAAACTCTGTTGACGTGATTTATCTGGATTTCAGTAAAGCTTTTGATAAGGTCCCCCATGACATTCTGATGGGCAAACTGGAAGACTGTGGTCTGGGCTATAGGACAGTTCGGTGGATAGGGAACTGGTTAGAGGACCGCACCCAAAGAGTGGTGGTCAATGGCGTTTCATCAGATTGGAGGGAGGTGTCCAGTGGGGTGCTGCAGGGCTCCGTTTTGGGCCCGGTACTTTTCAATACTTTTATCAATGATCTGGATGAAGGAGTGGAAGGGCTGCTCATTAAATTTGCTGATGATACCAAATTGGGAGGAGTAACAAACACCCAAGAAGAGAGAATTAAAATTCAACAAGACCTGAATACTCTGGAAAAGTGGGCAGCTGTGAATAGGATGCAATTCAACAAAGACAAGTGCACAGTATTACATCTGGGCCACAAAAATGGGAAGCACAAATACTGGATGGGGGATACACTTCTGGGCAGTAGTATATGTGAAAGAGATCTTGGGGTAAGAGTGGACTGTAAACTAAATATGAGCAGTCAGTGAGATGCGGAGGCCAAAACAGCCAATTCAGTCCTGGAGTGTATCAAAGGGGCCATAGCATCAAAATTGCAGGAGGTCATAGCTAGACATGGGCATGATCCCCCCCAAAATACCGATCAAGCTGTTCGTGGATCCATGCTGGTGACGACCCCAGATCTCCGATTCACTCCGATCAAGTCCTGTTTCCGATCTGGGATCTGGGATCTGAGGGGCGCCCCCCCCACACACACACTTAGAGCAGATGGGGGAAAAAGTTTTTAACCCAGCGACGAGCCGCGTCCCCTCAGGGAGGGGATGTTTTCTCACACACACACATGCACGCACTTAGAGCAGAGGTGGGGAAAAGTTTTTAACCCGGAGTTTTCTCTCTCTCTCTCTCTCTCTCTCTCTCTCTCTCTCTCTCTCTCTCTCTCTCACACACACACACACACACACACACACACACACACACACGCACTTAGAGCAGAGGGGGGGAAAGTTTTTAACCCAGAGTTTTCTCACACTCACACACGCACTTAGAGCAGAGGGGGGAAACGTTTTTAACCCATTCCTGCCTCTCCAAATAGAGAGAGAGAGAGACACCCCATCAACAAGTTTCAGCCAGCTTTTTTAAAAAAAGCAGGGATAGAATTCATTCCTCCCCACCTGATTTTAAAAGCAAGCAGCCAGTGTTCCAAAAGCATATTTTAAACAGGAAGAAAGTAAAACCAGGATCCACACAGATCCTCGTGGATCCTATGGTTTTTTAAACAGGAAGAACACAAATGAAACATCAAATCACATACCAACTTCTTGCAAAAAGCAGGCACTGGGCTGAGAAGCCAGGAGGAGGAGAGAGATATCTCTTTTCAGTTAACTCTTTCAGCACTGAACGAACTAGGAGAGGAGCGCAAAACAGCTTGATAGCTGCTCTCAAAGCAAAGGGTTTTTGAAAGAGTTAACACTGAGAAGAGATCTCTTCTTAACTCTTTCAACGGCACTGAATTAACTCAGGAGGAGCGCAAAACAGCTTCTGCTTCTCTCTCTCTTAACCCATTCCTCTCCCAATCACTTTGCTTATATTTTTCTCAGGAAGCCACCTTTTCACTCACAATAAGCCTGGGTCTGCAACGCAGGAGGGCTGTGTTTGGCCATAAGAGCTGCCTCTCAGGCTTTTCAGGGATGAGATTCGAGTGCCCATGGCTACAGAAGAACACCCCTTCCCCCGCCCTCCCCTCTCTTCTCCCAAATGGTGACAAGACAGGCACGTTGCTGGCTGCTCCATGGTTGGAAGAAAGCACTGCTGATCAAGGAAAGCTGGCCTTCCATTCGCGTTTCCAGGGTGACAGAAGGAGGGGAAACAGCTCAGGCATTCCCCTGGCTCCATTTCCCCAGGGCTCCGTTTCCCCAGGAATAGATGGCTGGCGCCAGAGTGTCTGCAATCCCGAACAGAAACTGATCGATCCGATCAAGACCCGAGCAAGCACCCCACCCGACCGCTGGATAGGTTGCCATGGACGGAACCGATCAGCCCGGTCCCGATGGCGCAAACGCCATTATTGGGGTTTTTTTCAAATCGTAATTCAGGTCGTGCCCATCTCTAGTCATAGCCCCTCTCTATACTGCCTTGGTCAGGCCGCACCTGGAGTATTGTGTGCAGTTCTGGAGGCCTCACTTCAAAAAGGATGTGGACAAAATCAAGAGGGTGCAGAGGAGAGCAACGAGGATGATCAGGGGTCTGGAGACTGAGCCCTACGAGGAAAGGCTGAGGGCCTTGGGAATGTTTAGTTTGGAAAAGAGGAGATTGAGGAGGGACATGATTACTCTCTTTAAATATTTGAAAGGCTCTTATTTGGTGGAGGGCAAGGAGCTGTTCCAGTTGGCAGCAGAGGGTAGGACCCGAAGCAATGGGCTTAAATTACATGCACAAAGGTACCGGCTGGATATTAGGAAGAACTTTTTCACGGTCAGAGTAGTTCAAAAGTGGAATCAGCTGCCTAGGGAGGTGGTGAGCTCCCCTTCACTCACAGTTTTCAAGAAGAGGCTGGATGAATATTTGTCAGAGATGCTTTAGGCTGATCCTGCACTGGGCAGGGGGTTGGACTAGATGGTCTGTATGGCCCCTTCCAACTCTATGATTCTATGATTCTATCTTAAATACTATATATAGTGGAAAAGTGGATCAAATATCAATAAATATATAACATGCCAACTGGTTATCAATGTGTTCTTGTCTGGAAATGACACCTTTTTCAGTTCTATGGATTTAGACTGGAATAGTTTGGATTGTTTGGAGGATTTAGAGTGACAGCAAAGTTACAAGCTCTCTTGTTAGAGATTAAAAAGTAAGCAAAATATCTTTGATCATTGGCCTTATAACTGTTGTTTTGGAAGTTAGCAAGCTTTCAAGTTTCATACTTCACTGTGTAGAATAATTTTTCCTTCTCAGTTTAAAGTGTTTTGATAAACCATATCTTTTTTGTGTACTTCGGGATCATCATGATCATCACTGGAATGAAATCTTTCTCCTAAAGAGATAAACATTCTAATAGAGATATCTTTGTGCAACCTGCTATATGTCTTCAAATATTTACCATAACATTATCCCTTAAATGTGCAGTTCCTCTGTAACATATGTAAAGGACACAGTTCCCTAAACAAAAACTTGAACTCACTCTCGACAAAATAGGTCTGACAGCTTAATGTTCTTTGGAAATAGACATCTCTGGAATGTCAACTTAATTTAGCTGGGGGATCAGTTAAGAGTGGCATTCATTTCCCACGTACAGAACAATGTTGGGTTTTTTTCCTCTAGCAACTACCAAGTTACACTTCTTAACTTTTGTGAATAAGCTCACTGACAATTCTTGAGTTTCTTTTTAAAGAACCTTACTGAATACAGTGGCTATCTTTTTAATCCCTTATACAATGATGTATTCTTTTTACAATCTACTTATTCATTTCTTCATTGTGTTTATATCCTGACCTTCTATAGAGGTACCCAGTGAGGTAATTAAGTTTAACAACTACGACAACTATGACGACAACAACGATGATGACAACAATGACAATGATAATGATACTGATAATAATAAGAAAGCAATCTAACAAACCCAGCAGTATAACATGATAAAATTATAAAACCACATAAAAAGTAAAAAATAAAAAGCATCAATAGAAACTAAGCATCCAGATAAGAATTAACACAAAATTAAAAATGTAACATTAAAAAAACTAATTTGGACTAAACAATAAAACTTCCAAATTCTGGATCCAGTCCCCCCTGGAACAAAGCAGCAACAAGGGGGCAGGTTGGCTCTCCTGGCCAGAGAATTCTCAGGTTTGGGGGCGTTTGTACCCACCAGTCTCATATTACTCAAGGCAGGTATGCAGAGGAGAGCAGTAGTAGTCGACCTTTTGACAATTATACTAGTTAAATGTTTTTCTCTTGAGCATGCTGGATGGGTAGATCCTAATATTGCTGTGGAATGATTATTATCTTTAATATTATTAACTATTGTCATCGTTTATACAATGTGCATATTGCTTCAAAGTGTTTTGTAAGTAAAAAAAATAGGCAAGTCTGTGGTCCCCCCAAGGACCTTACAATATGAAATCAACAAAAGGGAAGACAGCAGAGGAAAGACATAAAGGTAGAAGGGGAGGATCATAAACAACAGTAGTTCGTACAATAGTAGTCTGCACAATGCTCTTTTTCATTTCATTTCATTTTGTGTTCCTAAAATAATAACCTACTTAGTAAACCTCTCTGAGTGGGCATTAAATTGTCCTGAAAGGCAGTATATAAATTGAATGTTGTTGTTATTGTTGTTGTTATTTTTTTTATTGAGAGACAGAGACTTCCAGGGATGGCATTAATTGGTAGTCGGAGGTCTGAAGTAGGGAGTGGGAACTGGTGAAAATGATTTAGTGGAAATTTCCTCCTGGATCCAACCCAGGATATGTGTTTGAAAGAACATTTATGTGAAAAAAAAATGAAAATACGTCAAACTATTCTCCAAAACTAGCATTTCTACTGATTAGACTTCCTTTTTTCTATCACTGACATAATAGATGATTCAATAAAACTTCTAATAAGTGAGGGGAGGGGAGGAAAGTCAGGGGAAGATCTAGGCAAAAGGAGCACCAGTTGGGTTGTACATTGTGCACAAATGGTAAGCATAATAAGCGAGCTCAAAGAGCAGACAAGATGATGTGACATGCCTAACCAAAGCTCCATAGTCATAAATCTCTGTTTAGTTTGGCTCCGTTAAGTAATGAAATCACACAGAAGTTCAGTGGAACACCCAAAATGAACAGTAATAAAATCCTTGTTCCACACCATCATATATACAGATTCCACATCTGTTCTAGACAGACTTTTTATAAAATAATATAATTAGTCCTTTCAAATTAACCCTGTTTAATGTGGACTAGTCTGTCCTCAAGACAGGTGCTTTAATTATCCTGGATCCAGATGTTGCGCATAAAGGAGAAGGGAACAGTGAGTCATATAGAAGAGCTTTGGGACTAATTGGTAATTTCTTTGATGAACAGCATGGGCATGTCTGACAATACTCTCAGGATGGCTACTTATTGTATCTGTCTCATAACATTTTACCTAGTCCAAGATTTTTTTAAAAAATGGAAGGTTCTGAGCTTCTTCTTAGGCCCTCCTCTATGACACATCTAAGGTATGGCAGGTGGCCATGAAAGACAGCACTATTTCAGTGGTCCTTCCTCTTTTGGAATGTCTTCTTTCCTTATGCCTGACACCACCTTTGGATTTTTAATTAGTGTCAGGCTAAGACCAACTGGGCAAATTTAAGTGGAGGAACAACCAGAAAGTGTTAACTGGAAGAATGTAGGAAAGCTAAAAATATAAAAATTAAAAGATGATATGCTTATGCAATCTTTCTATAATCTGTCTTCTCTCAACCAGATTCAAGCAGTTGGTCTATACTAGGCTGCTTGGTAAGTCTATCCTGTTTTCTTTGCCTTGAGAAAATAGGACTGCAGCTTTTTTGATTGCAGTTAAACAGTCTGATATGCAACCCATATACGGTGAAGTACTTCAAGGGGAGTTACTGCTGAGATAAATGTAAATAGCCTCAGTCTTGAATTGGCAAGCAGAGAATTTTTTTTCACTGGCCGTTCCCTCTTAATTTAAAAGAAAAACAGAATTAAACTGGCTTGCCTAAGGTAAATGGTTTCTTTGGCCAATACCTGAACAGGTATTGGGATATGCTAGGCCTTATATGGATTATTTAAGATTTTATCACTAATGGAATTATTAGGGAGGTGAGGTAAAATCCTAGACAGAATTATTTTCCCAGCTCACACCAACGTACTTTAACTCAGCTGAGAGTCAGAGACACAAATTGGTTGGACCAAGACCCAACATGTGTTGCCTCATTTTCTTTCATTACTCTTTAGGGCTTTCTTTACAGTATGAGGGGAATTATGAGGGAGGGAGATCTTGACACAGGGCAAGCAAGTTGTCCAGAAGGGCAGTATATAAATAAAATATTATTATTATTATTACTGCCATGAGCTCAGTAGGAGGCCTCGGGTAAGCCACTCCTCTCAGCCCCAGCTCCCCAGTTGTATTGTGGGCATATTGTTCGCTGTTGTTATTTTAAAAATTATGTTTATATCCCACCTTTTCTGATGGCTCAAGGTAACTGAAGAATAGAAGCCTTTTCTGATGAGAACTGAGACTTGTTTTATTTTTTCTTTCATTTTTATTACTAATTGCACTGTTCAGATCATTTAATGCTTCTAAACATCTATTCACATAGTGAGGGCTTATATACTATAGTCCCAACATAACAATCCATTGTTTTACATGTGGTTCTTTTGAGGGTTGGACTCCTCCAACAATGTGTGGATGAAGGGAAGCCAACGAAAGTGAAGCATCCTGTTTAAAAGGTTAATAAAGTCACACAGCTTTCCTCCCCGCCCACACTTTTGATCCAGTAAGTGCATAGATTTCTTTAGCTTTCCAAGACATGTTGTCTTGTTTTGTTCTGTTAACAACAACCCTTTGATTCGCGCTCTCTTCCCGTAGTCTGCATTCACACAAAGGCTGGTGGGGTTAACATCTGTATCACATTCATTCCATTGAGTGACTGACAATCTGAACAATAGAGTACTATACAAGAAAAAGCCACTTGGAAGGCTTTATAACCAAGGCAATGTTGTCGCCCTTTCCCCTACACACCATTATTGCTGATTGCTTTCCCCCCTGAACTGTATTTTGGTGATTGCTTTATGCTGAACACTTTGTGCTATAATGTGGCAATCCTATAAAGGGCCATACAGGCATGGAAATTTGCAGAATAGGGAGCGCTTTCCCATCATGGTCCCCAAAGAATGTTTCATTCCTTCATCCCCTGCTCTTGGGAAAGGCTGCTGACTGAGCCAAAAGGCCATTCAAAACTTCTTTAGGGACAGACAGTGCAGTTCTAGAGCACTGTCCGGTACTTATCATTTCCCTTGCCTCTGTCCAGTCATTAGATGTAAGCCAACAGCAGTCAAAGTATTTTCCCCTCCTCATTCAAAGAAGGACTGCAGGATTCCAGTATGGAAATTACTAAAACCAAGAGTTTCCTATTCCAGTTATCTTATGATAAAATAAAAACAGTTATCAGTCACTAACACAATTATGATAACAAGTAGAAAAACTATAAAGCCATGTGTTATACTAACAGCTTATTCACATTCAAGAGGTTTTTTACTTGCGTATGAACAGTTTGCAAAATGAGGCTTTCAACAGCTAGGAAGGAACCTTCATAGAATCAGGGCCATGATAGGAAGTTGCTTGTTGCAGATTCATATCTAACATTGTTCAGTGCAGACATCTGAAGCAGGCCTTCCTAATAAGCAGGGCCAGTGTGGTTGTGTTGTTGGACAGTTGGATTATGAACAGGAGAACCTAGGTTCAAATATCCTCTGTGCCAAAAAACTTACTGGTAGTGCCATCGTAAGCAGGTTTAGACCTATTGGATGGGCTTAGAAAACTATAACTGTGTTTAGAATAGCATTGTGGGTGATTTGGTCCAGTCACTTTCTCAGAGTAGCTTGAGGGTGCATGCTGTCCTGAGTGACTTGGAATAAAGGTAGGATAAAAATTGAGTAAGACTGGCATTTTGCATGGGGACAGGCACACTCAAGAAATTGCAGCTCCAGACCATTTGTATTATTCACCTCAGTAAAAAAAACATGTATTGATTAGGGCCCCAAAAGGTTACCAAAATAATATGTAAGTTTCAAGGTTGCAAAGTTTTCCTCACACAGTTGAATATGGGGGGATGTTAAAGGAAGGCAGATGAAGATGCTTCAGAATTCCTTCCCTTTTTATTAAAAAAAAATGTAGCCCATAAGAGAATTCTATGAAACTTGAATGCTTCCATACTGTTTTAGGAGCAATAATTGATCCTAACAAAAGTAGAGTATTGCTGATCCTACAGAGGCTGAATAAGGGCAGTCATCAGCCCAGCTCTAACATCATGCCAATTCACTTTTGTTTCTAAAGAGGGATGGTTTGGCTGGCCTCCCTTGCCAAGTGGTCCCTTCATGTTCTATTAGCACCAAGACTCAAGGGAGATAGGCAGGTGTCAGTCCAGCTACTTTGCTGCTCCACTACTCACCTCCCAAGCAAGTGAGTATCAGCAATGCTTAGAGGAGCAGCTGATGCCACCACTCACACACTTATGGCATGCATGAGAGTTGAGGGATGATGGCAGCTAAATCAGTCCACCACCAGCAATCTCCTGCCATTGCCTCCTTCTGCTGTCTGCCAGGGGAGGAATGAACTTGGTTCCTTTTCCTTTTCTTTCTGTGCTGCAGAGTTTTGCACTTTCATACACATTCCTGGAACAGATACATAACAGAAAGCATTGGGGAGGTGCCAGAGCTGACAGTGACTAGAGAAAAGGATAAGCCCTTTTCCTGAGAAAGAAGAATGTTCTACTCAGCAGGTATCAGCAACAGTGAATACCCTGCCAAGGTGATTATGTGACATTCTGGATCTTTTTGAAAGCCCTGCCCCCAATGACTTTATCAAAAAGCTCTTTGGCACCAACTCCACTTACTGGTTGTTTCCTTTCTTCACATCAATGTTGATAGTACAATATCCTCTGCTGAGATGTCAGCCTTCGTTTTCTTTTCATGGTCGAGGATACACATTCTTCCTCGAGTGTATTGTCCCTGGCCCTAGCTAAATCTTTCCTCCTGGGCTGAACAATAGAGTCCACTTCAACTTCCCACCATCATTCTCTTTGAGAAGGGGGAAAGCAGGGGCTAGAAGAACATCTATTGACTGGATAAAGCCTGCAGGCCATATGTTTCCTATCCTTGATTTAAAATAATAAATGACACCAGCTGAAAAACATGTATGTCTGCTTAAAATTCTTTGTGCATCACAAGGCATTTTTACTGGAGTATCATCTTTTTAGAGTCCCTGACTGTAGCATTATGTAAACATCCTGAGATTAATACAGTTTATTATTTCTGATCACTAGAGTGGCTTGGTTGGTGATGCTTTCCCATTTGGCTTCTTCCCACACTTTTCTGGTAACATCTAAAGCCAGAATTCACATAGGATGGGGGGATCTTGGGTCAGATGTAGGGAGGGGGTCTCAGATGCTTTGCTAATAAGTTAGGGACCTTAGATTTCACCATTATGTTGCCTTACGTACTATCTGTTGCTTTAAATATGTGTTCCTATGAGTTACCTGTGCTTCATATTGTCTAATATCAGTCCTAAAATTGCCTAGTTCTGTTTCAGCATTTTTTCAACTCTGTATTGGATTCTTGCTAACGTTATGTCTTTGTAAACTTGTATTTATTTACCCATGGCATTGTTTATGGAAATGTCCTTGATACTGACTGTACTAATCACACACTGTGTAATCTGCCTTGAGTTTCAGTGAGAAAGGCGGACTATAAATGGCATAAATAAAATAAAATAAATAAACATTTCCATAAAAGCATGGATATCTGGCCATGGATCACATCTGCCCTACCTCTCTCCTCCTGCGGCAGCCCAATATGACCCTCTCTCCCAAGAACAGGATTCGAAGGCCATTTCAAACTCTTACAGGAAAGAAAGCAGCTTTCATCTTCTCTGTATCTTGCTGTCTGGATTACAAGTGGTAATTTTCTACCACAAAACTGATGGTCATTCCATAATCTAGGAAGCTCCTGTTCTATTTTTGGTGTCAATATCTATAGAAGTGACTTTCAAGTTCTATTTTCATCCAGATAGCAGTAATGAAGAACTCTTCTAATGGTCAGAACTGTGAAAATGTCTAGGATTATTTTCTGCCTCAGGGATATAGATCATAACATGTGATGAATATCTATTTCAAAAAGTTAATTGAAATCTCACCAGGCAAAATGAGTTTATGCAGCACTTCTTTCTCTCATGCCTCCCTGTGGAAAGTCCCATCCATCATCACATGCCAGGTTCAGATTAGCTCTAGAAGACATTTGCTCCCTCACGTCCTCCTGATATGGTTTTCTATTTACACAGTTGCAAAGGACATTCTCCGTCACCTTTAATCTTACCTGATAAAAAAGGATGAGTATCCCTCTGGCCTTGGATAATCTCACTGCTCAGGCTTACTTGACCTGATCCATATCTTTCCATGGAATCTTGCGGAAACATTGTAAGACATGCAATGTTTCCACAACCGTGAAAAGCCTCCACCAGAAAAAGTCACATCCTATGCCTGTTTTCTTGGTTGTAAATCTCACTGAATTCACTGGGATTTATTACTGAGAAAGCATATAAAGGATGAGACATTGCTGAATTCTTACAGTTTCTCCTCGTGCATAGTGTCTTGTCTAATAAACCAGATTCATGTAACCAGGTTTGTATAATGTCTCTCTCTCTATTAATTGAAGTAAAGAATGATAGCATACAGGAGAAGGAAAATAATAGCTGAACTGGCAAACATTGAGCTTCATCCAGCCACAGTTAAGCACTCTAAACATATGATTCTGGGAATGTAAATGCAGATGTAAGAGATTTATGCACGTGCTCAACTTTTCCATTTAAATTAGTGTGACTCAAAAGTACTGATGTTTGGCTGGATCATGCTAATCAGCAAACAGCCACTGTGGATTATATGTTATAGCATTATCTGAATTCCATCCTGAAGACAGTTTATAATATTTATAAAAGAAATGTTCCCAAATAAACTTTTAAAAAAATCTCAGTAGCCAGTGAAAACATTCTAAGGAAAAATAAAACATGAACATAAAATTCACTCTATATCCAATTATCTCTGCATTTATGCAGATGATAAATTTTACAAACTTGTTGAATTTTAGCCTTTGCAAAATAGTTCTGCAAATGCTGTTTTAAAGGCTCAAACTTTGCAGTCCATATATAATGAAAGGCAGTAGCATAATCTTGCTGCTGTTCTCCTCCCATCTACTCCAGGAAAATACCTGCTCGATTTTGGTCCAATAGCACATTTGAGACCAACTAGATTTCCAGGGTCTGAGCTTTTGGGAGTTAAAGCTCCCTTCATGGATCAACAAGGCTACCACCTGAAGCTGTATGCTGGATTTTGTGCTCCAGTGCAGAATCGTGAAGACTCAGACTGCAAAGTGAGGATTGGTTCAATGCAGAAATTGACTACTTTCAAGGCACATTTTGAAATATTCCATCAAGAAAAGTCTAAGGACCTTTTCAGACCTCCAGATATTTACTAGGCTAACAAGAGTCTTGGTGTGTTGAAAGGACAGGGATGTTTCTCCTACAGCCACGTGGATAAGCATTATGTAAGGGGGGGGCTGCCTCAATTTGCACTGTGCACATGACAGGTGATGAACAGACCAGGGAAGTTAAAAATAATGGGCTGTCCTTTTTCTGACTCTTCTCCCAGGGAAATACTAGTGGCTATGTTGTTGTCCCAATGCATTTTGTGGAAGTGATGCTGACTGTCAGGACAGTCCACGTCAACCACCTGTTTTTATAATGCTCTCTTTTTAACCCTTAGCTGCCTTGCTGGCCCTAATTGGGCAGAGAGGTGGAATATAAATGTTGTAAATAAATGATGTTGATAATAAATGTAAAAACAGCTGATACTCAAAGTTTGATCCTGGCCAAGAAGGCCAAAATGGCTTGTATCACTGATAGATGGTGATGTCATTCACACACATACCACCCAGTTGTTTTCTACCTGATTTTCAGATGGAGGAAGGATTCTTCGACCATGAAAAAGGCTATACCATGTGGGCAAAAGCCACATGGAACGGCAGCTGCAATGAGGAGGGGTATCAGGTGAGATTGGTATCCATACTTGCTTAATCACATTTCAGACACCAGTGAGTCAACAAACGGGATGGAGAAGAACCATATTTTTCTTACAATATATTGGTGTTTGCATGGTAGGGATATATATTAATTTTGGCTGTAAGCTCTACTGGGGGAGGAGGTTCACCCTGTGGCCTGGACAATGAAGAGCAATCAGAGCAGCAGTAGTGGGGAAACCGTGCAGTTTGACAGGAGAACACTGAACGGACTGCTGTTCTGCCCCTCCTAGCAC
Source organism: Eublepharis macularius (assembly GCF_028583425.1). NCBI lineage: Eukaryota > Metazoa > Chordata > Lepidosauria > Squamata > Eublepharidae > Eublepharis > Eublepharis macularius. The sequence goes on from NC_072790.1 coordinate 195,601,070, forward strand.
TTCTTTTACCCGTCAGAAAGGAGCACAGAGGAAAAAAAACTGTGCCTCTGCAAAGACTAGCAATATCATACTATTAATGGTATACAGGGAATTCCCTAATATGAGGAATAATGATGGGGGAGGGGCTTGCTCAGGGACCTGTAGAATTCTAATGCTTCATATAGTTTGTTTCAAAGTTGGGGGTTCTTTGAAGGATAGGCAGAGGACAGGATGGATATTTTCTATCCTTTCTGTCTGAACTGACTGCCCTTGCTGGATTCTTGTGAATAAACTTTGGGCTCCATTCCAAATACCAGAGGTTTGTTTGGGAAACCTGTGCCAGGATGTTCCACTTCCCTTCATTTTTGGCATTGCAAGTCCCACCATCATCCTGAAGCCAGTGGCCAACTTTAAGACTCATAGATTTTTTTCCCCTGATGCCATATGCCTGCCACAAACAGACAGCCTTCGCTTCCATTGCAAACAGCAAGCGTTTGTGGGAGGGGGGATGTCTGCAGGTAACCTGGCCCAGGATGTTCCAATTTCCTTTATTTTTGGCATTGCAGCTCCTATGATCACCCTGAAACTGGTAGCCAATTTAGAAACTTCTAGGTTTGTTTTTTAAGGAGTTATATATACAACAAATGGATGAACGGATGGATCATTTTATTATTATAGATAAATTTGCTTTAAAATAAGCTTTAGATTATAGTGTAATAGGAAGGAGGGAATTTTTATTTTTGTGAGTAGGCACAATAAAGAGCATGAAGCACACTATATCCTGAGGACTTCAGCAACATGTTTGTGCATTCTCGCTTTCTTCAACAAAGGGCTTTCTTTGGGTGAGAGCCACTCTGTATGTTCATGGAAATGGAAAATATTTTGCATGGCAGGTTATAAATTTTGAGGGAGGTAGGATAAGGATTATCCTTTCCCTGTTTATTCAATTTCTTCTATTTTATTCCTCGGATCTGGAATTTCTTTCTGAATGCATGCTTTCCTTCTGGTTTAACTATGATAAAAGGTGCAAGCTCCGAGTCATTACTGACCCATGGGGGGATGTCACATCACTACATTTTCTTGGCAGACTTTTTACGGGGTGGTTTGCCATTGCCTTGGAGGAGATGTATCTACACTTTACCCCCAGGAAACTGGGTACTCATTTTACCGACTCAGAAGGATGGAAGGCTGAGTCAACCTTGAGCCGGCTATCTGAACCCAGCTTACGCCAGGATTGAACTCAGGTTGTGAGCAGAGCTTGGGCTGCAGTACTGCAGCTTACCACTCTGTGTCACGGGGCCCTTAGCATTTTAACTATGAGAAAGTCTCAAATCAATTCCAGAATGCACAGCATGCACAGCATGCACAGATGGCTGCACAGATGGCTGTAGGTTTTAGTTCCTTTTGTTCAAATTCTGCATTGCTGATGTGCATGGTTAGAGAAACAAGACACGCAAGTTCAGCGTGTCTGTGCACTAGTGGCATTGCTGATGTGCACATGTGTATTAGAAAACCTTGCAAAAAGACAACTTAGGTGTGATCACGCATACAATTGTGTCTAGATTCTTTTTTTGTGTGTCTTACTGATATTCATGCATGCTGCTCCACCTTAGCAAAAATCATTCAATCACGTGAAGATTGTCTTTTTGCAGTGTTTATTCATGGACATGTTTGTTTCATTCATATAGTGGAGAACAAACTGGAAGGACTGGAAAGAGGTAGCAAATGCTCTGTTCATAATTCGGTAGAGAATTCCTGGTTCCTTGGTTCCACTCTAGAAACAAGAGCAGGTAACTCAAAACTCCTAGATCCAGGGAGAATTGGGATGAAGAGTATTTCAGAAGCTTCCCTAGTTCTTTTACGAAAATGTAATAGGAGTTTATATTTCAAACACCAGATTTGCTTTACATAGTATGTCAGTTCTAAACTGTCTTTGCCTGTGTTTTCTCCTCTTTTGCAAGAAGTACTTGTGATATGTGGTTCTTCCACATATCCTTTCTTTCTGTTTCTTTTACACCACACACTTTTACTAACACAAAAAAGCTGCAGATCAAAAGCCTGATAGTTGACACTCACTGAAAACGAGACGAGGTTACTGGACTCAGCCCAAGAAAGTGAAGCTGATGAAAAGCCTCCAAGAAGAGGAAAGACTGATGGAAATCAAAGTTGGCTGCAAAATTTGAGTTTAAAAAGGAGAGATGAAAAAAGCATAGAAGCGGAAAAGGGTTGATGAAAACCAAGAGCTTCAGACTCGTGAAGAAGGAGGATCAGAAGCTGACAGCTGCAGGCTTGCGTTTTATGTATCAAAATGCTGTAATGCTTTTAGAACTTAATAGAGGAAACCAGTGGCTGCAGGATCCAGCCCAAGAACAGTATGCAGAGGTGAAAATTCAGCCAAGGGAAACCAGCAGGCATGGCGGGTCGGCCCTATAGCATGGAATCTTTTGTCTCCATTAACCGACTCCCACAATGCTTGTTATAGCTGAGTCTGGTACACAGTGCAAAAAGAAGGGTGAACTTAAGATCATCCCTGCCCAGAGAAGTGCACACCCATAAAGTGTTGCTACAGAAATTATACTTAAAGCAGCATTTGGACCGAAATTTGGGGATTCTTCAAATGTGTCATGTTTCAAGGAGAGCAAAAGAATATTGATTAGGCTAGAATTGTTTTTTCTGGGGAGGTTCTGTACGGCTGTGGGTTGCTACTTTATTGCTTCTCTGTGAACACACTAACACTCCCTCTTTCTCCCCATCTGTGTCTGCTTCATTTGGTGCATGGCTACTTCCAAGGCATGGTTAGAGAAACAAGACGTGCAAGTTCGGTGTGTCTATGCACTAGTGGCAGCATCCACACGGTAGGGCATTGCTGCTGTATGGGGAGCCTATACCTCTCTCCCTCAGCAGAAGCAGTTCTGTTGCCATCTTGTTATATTCCTTTAACTTACATCTTTCCTAACTGAGCTATTAGATAACATGCTGAGGTGCTGAGTCCACCAATAGCTCTGGATGATCATAGTCTTTTGAAACTCAACATGGATGACCCTAGTAAAGTATCCACTGAATTTTGAGGGTAACTAAACTAACTGCAATAAGTCATCCAAAACGTCTTGGAAAAAAAGACTGCAGGGATATGCATCTTTAGCTAGGTGAGCTGATTAAGAGGATCAGATCTTTATGGATGGTGTGTTGGATATTTCAGCTCAATGCTGATCTTTGAAGCCTTCCATAACTGAAAATGCCAGAGAAATACTAGTCTAATTTGTAATGTAGATAAGACATGCCCACAATCCTGTTTGGGCATGGATTTGTGGGCAATCAGTAGCGATGCCATAAATGTTGTGTCAAATGAATATGACAGTTGAATTGACCACATCTGACTGTGATGATCAGATGTGGCCACGTCATTAGCACTTAACAACTTGAATGGGTTTGCACTTTTTTTTCCTTCTCAAAACTACCCATCCATGAAAATGCTGTCTATACTAACAGATTGGAAGCCTTTAACTTAGTATTCCTTAGATGAACACTGAATGATTGGTTCTTGTAAAACTGTATTTATAACGTTTAAACTATTTGTGACTAATTTGTCTATTTGAAAAGCTGACTGCTGAGAGGATGGGGGTTGGAGTGAAACTCTATTGGGCTGTGAGAGGATGTGTGTGTGAAAAGCTCATTATGCCATACTGCATAGTTATGAAGGAAAGTGACGAAGTGACCTGCTAAACAAACAGATGTATGCTCCATTGAAAAAACGGCTCCCTGTTCACAACTGGCAAACAGAACATGAGCTGAACAAGCAGCCATTCAAGTATCCCCCTGAGCACTGGGCACTTTTTGTCCTTCTGGTTATCTTTCCTGAACATATCATATAGGGGATACTTCACTGATCTATTTTTTCAAACCTGCTAAATTTCAGACGGCTTGTGTCATGGAGGCTGAGTGTATCCTAGATTTCATAAACCATGGAAGTAACAACCACAGTATTAAGGTGCCTAGAGCACACAATCCAGCTTGTTGGGTCACTGGTCAGAGCTGAAATGTCTTACAACTATTAATCTGCACACCAAGCTTTTTGGAATAAAATTCTTTTTTAAAAAAATTCAGCAAATGAAAGGTCTTGGTGTTGGTAGGAAATCTCATGTGCCATCTGGACATGACATAATGTTGATTCTCTCTAAAATTAATAATTCTACCTTCTGAAATAAAAAGTCTCATGTGTGCCAAAACATTGCATGATCTCAGGAACTAGCCAACTTTAATGGGGTGTCATTAATCTAAAATGAATGGAAGAATATATGGTCATACTATTGCAGGTCCCCACAGAGTCATATAAAGAAAGACATGTATCTGGGGAAGACAAAGAAATCCCACCCTATATGTCTCCTGGCTCTTGACATTCTGATAACTTTCCAAGTAGTGATTCTATTTGTATTTGCTCATTTTTCCATGTAAAATAATTTCCTTGCTTTGCTGTGCTTCATGTTCTAAGCAATAGCTGCATTATTTTGAATTGGGTTTTTGTTCCTATTCCTTCTCCTGGCTGTGCAGTCCTGGTTCCAGTTCTGCAATTGCTCGGTAATAGGCTTTTCAATCCTCAGACATTATTTCTGTCACCCTGCATCTCATGTAGCTACTGGAATATTTACCAGTGAAGAGTGTTCAGACTATGGACAAAAGTTGACTTTTTTGTTAGCTGAAGTCTTGTTCTTTGTTCCCCCCCCCAAAAAAAACATTTTCCAGTTGAAGAAGAATTGGTTCTCTCTTGAGATGTATTAATGAGTCCCAAAGTTTACATGGTATTGTGGAAAGGCTAGGAGATGTCCCTGAAAGAAGTAGTGTCAGCCCTTGCCTTCAAGAGTGTTAGAAAAAGTATGCTGTTTGGGTTCAAAGTCTTTGGTGGTGAGAGTGATGCTGTGGTCCAACCTCCAAAAGAAGACCTGGAAAGATTCAAGGTGAATGTAGCAGTCCTTGGAATCCTTTTAGATCACAGACAGCAGTGTACCAATTACATTCTCATCCCTAATTATGTAGCTAGAATTAGATACGGGCACAAACCGCATTACGAACATTTTTCCAGTTCCCTTGGAAATGGAGATGGGGGAATGCATGAACTCTGTCTGCACTCCTTCTGTCGCCCTGGAAACCCAAATCGAAGCCCAGCTTACCTTGATCGGCAGGTCTTCCTTCCAACCATGGAGCTGCAAACTGGTTACAATTGGTTACATGGGAGAAGACACCTGGGGGGAAGGAGGGGGAAGGGGGGGGTGTTCTGTAGCCATGGGCTCTCCAATCTCATCCCTGTAAACCCTGATAGGCAGTTCTGACGGCCAACCCCTTGTACACTGGGCCAATGTCAACTAGTGGCTCTAATTGTATCGAATGGGAGTTTCCTGGGGGCCTCAGATTGGAGACGGTATAATACCAAGATCCCTATTACAAACTTGACCAAACTTGGATGCTGGCTGGAGGAGAGCCTACTAAACACTCCCTGGGAATATGGGCTCTCTAAGTCGAACAGGGGCCGTTCTGACGCCCACGAACCATGAACCTCAAACCAGTTCGTCTGCGGGAAATGTTCATTTTGGTTTGTTAGTTCGGGTTCGTTGGTGGCACCGAACCACGAACCGCTGGTTCATTAAATTTTTTTGGTTTGCGCCCATGTCTAGCTAGAATACTTACTCAAGATACCTCCTGATTATATGCCTCACCCTGAAGGTAGGAAAAGACTGAAGGGCCTAGTTACTCAACTTGAATCTCCCCCTGAGCATGACTTATTTATATATTTAGAATCATAGAATCATAGAGTTGGAAGGGGCCATACAGACCATCTAGTCCAACCCCCTGCCCAGTGCAGGATCAGCCTAAAGCATCTCTGACAAGTATTCATCTAGCCTCTTATGGAAAACTGCCAGTGAAGGGGAGCTCACCACCTCCCTAGGCAGCTGATTCCACTTTTGAACTACTCTGACCATGAAAAAGTTTTTCCTAATATCCAGCCGGTACCTTTGTGCATGTAGTTTTAGCCCATTGCTTCGCGTCCTACCCTATTTAAAATATTTGTTTCCCTCCTTTCTGTGAAGGGATCAAAGTGGCTCTCAAAAGAATGTCCAGTGGTAGCCATGACATCACTAAAGAGACAGTATAAGTGTAGTTTAGGGTGTCAGACTAGGATTTGGGAAACCTATCATCGAATACTCTACCTTGCAAACTCACTGAGTGCCTTTGGGCCAGTCATTTTCTCTCAGCCTAGCTTCCCTTACAGGGTTGCTGTTCTGAGGATAAAATGGAGGAGAGGAGAAGAATGTTGTAAGCTGTTTTGGATCTTCTCTGGTGAGAAAAGTGAGGTATAAAAGCTAAATAAATAAATGCCACAATAGCATGCCACCTAGTCCCCCCTATCCCACACTACACACTCAAGCTTTCCTGTCACTCCTGTCATAATAGCATGCCACCTAGTCCCCCCTATCCCACACTACACACTCAAGCTTTCCTGTCACTCCTGTCACTCAAGCTTTCCTGTCACTCACCCAAAACTACATCTGAAAAGTCACACTTAGGGCCAAGCTACACATGATGAATGACACTTGAACGGCAAGTGTATTTCTCCCTGTTCACTTGCCCTCCACTCAATCCACTTGCCGTTCAAGTGTCATTCGTCATGTGTAGCTTGGCCCTGAGTAACACTGCGTTATACCTCTTTTGAAAGATAACAATGAATGACAATAATGAAGGAGAACTGTTTTGCCATTCCAGTCGGAATGAAGAGACAGACACCGAGCTTGAATCTAAGGGCCACTTTATTAATTAACAACAACTGATGACAATCAATAATAACTGCGGCAAGGGCATGCAGTACAGGTCAAGCCTCATGGTCACCCCATGGACCTCTGCCTTGACCTGTCTGGGCAAGCCCTAAAGCTCCAGGTGAGACCCGGCCAGCCAGCAAAATGGATCCCCCCAACTCAAGCTCCTAAGCCTCAGCCGTACAGCAGTGAGGGAAAGACTTGCACATGGGATTCCCCAAGACTGTCTGCCCATGCAGCATGGCAGCCATCACAAGCAGTACCATCTGCTCCTGGCAGACCCCTCTTCCCTATCATTGGAGAAGTGCCTAGGGTGCTCACCAGCCCACTCCCTATTCCCAAACTGTCTTCTGCCATTGCCAGAGCCAAGCCTCTGCTTAGACTCTGGTGCCCCACAGATGGCTTAAGGCCAACCAGAGCTCTTGCTGCAAGTCATCCAAGAAAATTTCATTGCCAGGTGCAGGTATACCCCGTCACCCCTATAGAGGTCGGCAAATTCGGCCCTGATCCTGGGGTGGGGTAAATAAATACCCAACTCCTCCATGAGGGCCTTCTGAATGGCCCTTTCGGCCTTCATTCGGGCCCTCTCAATAGCCTGCTGGTCCTCAGCTTCCCGCCAAACCCTGTGAGGTAACATTGCTGACCACATGATCAGTGCTCCATGCCAGTGGTGCACTATCTCTTGCAGGTCCAGTCTTGCCTGTATAGACCTTGCATAAGCCCCAAGTCATTCCCACCTAGGTGAATGACCAAGATATGGGGCTGGGGACCACACCAGTCCCTGAACAACAGCAGCAATAAGCCTGACCAGCGCAGGCCCTGGGGACCCTGCCACTCAACAGTTGCCCACTCAATCAAACCAAGCTGGGACCCAAACTGTGTCCTCCTCACTTGATGGGCCACCCAAAAGACCATGCTGTGCCTGCAGATCAAAATCCTTTGCTTCTCATGGCAGGACACAGCACCTATGGAAAAAACAATTAATAACAACATCAAAACTGGGAAAAAGGTCTGACATATGATTGATAGGCAGAGGACTTCCATCTGCCCACATGCTGAATATTCTGCTTGGGATACCCCATACCCAATTAAGCACACATACACAACCACCTTGCCACTGCTGCTGCAAAACGCAGTACAGTCAATTGAATTCAAACAGGGAGTATCTCACATAAAGTGCATAGTGCCAATATTACCATTTATACAATCCATCATACTGGTAAAGTGCAAATGCTACAGTATATACAGTTCATAAAGCACAATGTGCCACCCCAAATTACATAAAGGATCTGCAAAGCAGGCAGTTCGTAGATGTCAGCGAGGGGAAAGCGGTCCAATCAAGGACGTGCCATCTGACGGTCTTCTGTCCAGGAACCGGTCCAACCCTCTAACATTTTACGCACTCAAAAATCCCCCATGACCTCAGGGAATCCCCGAGCCTTACTGATAAACACCAGAGTGGCCAACTGCCCCAGTATCGTCTTAACTGGCAAACTGCAACCCTTCCGATGCATGCAAAAGTGCATGATATGCTCCACAGGGATAGGCCACTGCTGTTGCAGGCCGACCTCCTTCCAGAACCCCGAAAATTGTCCTACCACTCTCATATAGGCACGCCACATGCTGGGGGCAACAGCAAGCCAAATGGCCCTCAAATCTTTGGCCTCCCAAGCTGCCATAACTCCAGGGGCATCTGCACAGGTTCCAGGCTGGCTTCCAGGGCAAGCTGCCAAAACCACTCCATCTATTGGTGGGACAAAGCATCCGCCACATCATTATTAATTCCAGGAATGTGTTTGGCCTTAAATAAAATGTTCCACCGGAGGCAAAACAATGTAAAGACTCTGATGAGCCTCATAATCCTAGAGGATTTGGAAGTCAGAGAGTTGACCACATGAACCACTGCCTGATTGTCGCACCAAAAGTGGACAGAGTGGTTGGCCAACTCCTCCCCCCATAAATGCACCGCTACCAAGATGGGGAAAAACTCCAAGAATGTTAAGTCCGTATCCAACCCCAGCACCTGCCAATCCGGTGGCCACTGTTCTGCGCACCAATGCCTCTGGAAATAAACCCCAAATCCAGTGGATCCAGAAGCATCAGACGTGACCTGCAATTCAGCTTCAAGCAGTAGATCCTCACGCCAAAAGTTCACGCCATTATATTGCCCAAGGAAATCTGACCACACCTCCAGGTCCTCCTGCATGTCAAGACTGACCCGGAGGTGATGATGGGGAGCACAAAGTGCTGCCGTGGCATCACAAAGCCGCCTCAAGAAAGGCCTGCCCGGGGCAATTGCCTTGCAAGCGAAATTCAGATGGCCTACCAACTGCTGCAGCTCCAGGAGGGATACCTTACGCTTGGACTGAAACTCCAGGAGCCTGGCCTTGAGATCTTCCACTTTCTCTTGGGGAAGCCTAAAGGAATGTTGAACCGTATCCAGTTCAATACCCAAAAACGTAAGCATAGATAAGGAAATCAGGCAGCCAATTCACCCAAGTGCAGTTGACACGCCTACGCTTCAACTGTTCCTTGTCCCTTTCATCTAGCTCGTCTTTATCCTTCTTCTCCGGCTCATGGAAAAGAAGGGAAAAGACATCGATGTACTCCCGTTTTAATATTTTGTCCCTGGCAGCCTGTGTCAGATGATCCCCAAGGGGGAGGGCTGTGTCCCCAAATGGTAGGGCACTAAATGGCACATTTCCATATACCAAGTAAGGATAAGGATAACCTCCCCAAGGGGCAGGAATACCCCCTGGCCATCCAGCATAGTGGCTGGTCAAGGCTGAGCTCTCAGTCCCTCCCCCCCATACAGGGAAGACGTGCCGCACGGAGAAAGACCTGACTGGTACCATGGAGCTGGAAACTGCTGGCCCATTGCAGTGGGCGCCCCATGCACACCAAGCACAGCCCTTTGACCCAAGTGGCCCCAAGGCCAAGGGAAAGTCATGTGTGGTGTCACTACTGTACCTCCAGATTCTACCGAGTCAACAGCCACAGCCACTGGAGCCACCTCGGTGGACCCTTCTTGCTCCAAATCTACCACCTGCGCCACCACTCCTTGTCCTGAAGGCCGAAGCACACCCCTGCTCTTGCCAGCCGCAGGTCCCGCCATTTCCTCTAGAGCAGAAAGCCTCCCCAATATTTCCTTATTAATAGCATCCCTGGAAGCCTGCCTAATAGCTCTCTTCCTACCAGCACCTGACATAGCAGTTACAGAAGCCCCCGTCGCCTGCTACAAAGCCGCTAGGCATTGCAGAATTCCCTGTTGAATAGTACTTGTGTCCTCATCGTCTGATGAGGACGGAGCAGGAGGGGGCACCTTGGCTTCAGGGCGTTTGCATGGCTGCTTGCCCTTGGAGGGCCCTTCATTTTTTGGGTGGCATGATTACTCTCAATAAGATGGCCCTACACAAAATGGCCACCAGCTAGCAATGGCTGCCTAAAGAAAATGGCCGCCACAGGAATGAATGCTGCCACAAAATGGCTACTGGGCTCAACAAGCCAAAAGCCAAGCCACAGAGCCTTGAAAGCCTAAAATGGGGCTGATTTTACCCGTTCCCTTGGCCAGGGCCTTAAAGGGGGCAGGTACTGGGATCCAACTCAGGTTCCCTGCAGCCACACAGCTGCTGTGAGGAATGACTTTTAAAATTATAAAGGAGAGACTGTCTGAGCTTGGAACATTACTGCAGGGCAAAGAAGAGCTCCCCCCTCCCCCAGCCTTCTTCCCACATTGAAATACATGGAGTATGACTGTATATAGAGCCGCAAAAATGGTGAAATAACACCCCTCCACACACACACTCACTGCTCATTATTAGTGCAGAAAAATGGCTTGAAGGAAAGGCAAGAGCCCTTTAACTCCCAACGCCTGCCATGACAGTATTCAGAGTCCAAACAAGCTCTCCTTTGTTTTTTAAAAGCCATTAATGCCAAGCAACAATCAAGCAGCTGCATTTTGCATAAATTGAAGCTTTTTTAAAAGCCATTCCCTGCAGCTGCTGTGTGGCTGCAGGGAACCTCATTTAGGTCTGGGAACTCAGACCCAACTTTTTAAAAGCCTAAATATTTAGTTTGGCTCTTATACCCAGTAACAACAACTGGAAGCAGGACAGTTTTCAGATAAGAGTTTCCATTTTTACATACTGCAGGTCCACCTTTGACTATGGACTAAACCTCCTCCTCCAATTACATCACACAATTTTCTTGTAGTTCAATGACTTTAATGACCAAGAGTTGGATTCAGACTAAATTTCCTCAAACTTTCCTGTCTTCCCCCTCCCACTGCTGCTCACAGTTGTCCATGAACTGTGCTGGTTTCTGAGGCTAATGAATGACCAATGCACTCACTTCCAGTGAGAGGGACCATCACACTATTATAAGCCTTGTTTCAGAATGTGAAATCAAAATGGCTGTTCCTTCAGCGTGTGAAGGAAAAAGTATGAAATGGAAAAAATGTAACCGAAACAAGCCACAGATGCCAAAACAGAGCTAGGGTATAGAAACAGGGTGAAAATGAGCAACCTCCATTTCTCAGAGAAACATCTGCTTCACTGGGTGTATCATGATATGGATGGTTTTCATGCTTCCTCTGAATGATTCAGGAAATGTGCTTTCTTTTCCTTATTGGGGGAGTTTGGTTTCAAAGACAGACTCTAATAGTCACAGGAAAGAATTTGAAATGTGTGCAGAAAGGGATGCAAACTGTACAGAAAGTTAGCAGGTGGGATTATATACCCATTGATGATCCCCCCCCCAATGTTCATGAATATTGATGACCTGCATCCTGCTTGAATGTGGGCTTATTCCAACCAGGATGTTTGCAGCTGCATATTCACAGCTTGTGACTCTAAGAGGACATTCCTAACCTGGGAACATGCCCTGTACTTTGGTAATGATTTAAAATAACTCTTTCTTCTTTGTCTCTACCCTGCTGGTCCAGGGAATGCTGCCAAGGATTGATCTGGTTTTAGGACTCCCTGCACTGGCCTACAGTTTGGGCTGCAAGAATAATACCTTGCATTCCTAGTATTTCCTTTGATCTCAAGAAAGCAGAACAAGGGTTGTAATGATGAAGGAAGTTATGTTTTTATTGTGAGAATACCTAAGGACCTGGCTGTGCAACCAGTGCAACTTTGAAACTACAACTTTCCTTCTTTCCAGGCCCTCTGGTGTCTCCACACTCTAAACTAGAGATGGGCATGAACAGCAATACGAACAAAAAAAGCCATGAACAGCCCAATCCGCTGTTCACGAGCAAGCTGTTCATGAGGCCCCATTCCCGGTGAACAAGTGTTCCTTCCAAGCCCTCTTCGTGGCGTTCATCAGCCATTCGTAAAGCCAGACAGTCTGGTGCCTTTCAATCAATTCCCCTGGCAACATAGGCATGGACTTTATGAACTCTGTCTGAACTCCTTCTGGCTTTCCTTCTGGCTTGTAACCCTCAAAGTAGCTTCCAGCAGACAGTCCAGTTTATTCCACTGTGAAAATAAAATAAAACGAGCCTGCTTGGAGAATAAATCCACTACTACTAAAATTACTGTATGCCTCTTTGAGGGGGGAAGATCTGTGATAAAATCCATTGAGATCACAGCCTATGGTCTAGGAGGGGTTTCTAAAGGTTGTAACAGTCCAGGGGTTTTTCCTCTCCTAGATTTTCCCATTATGCACACTGGGCATGAACTTACGTATTGAGAAACACCTTTTCTCACAGCTGGCCACCAAAACTGTCTTTGTACTAAGGGTAGGGTTTTGAGATACCCAAAATGTCCAGCAGTTTTGGCATCATGGCACTGTTGTAAAATTTCTTTTCTCAGGTTGGGATGGTTGGGATGTATAATTTGCCCATTCTGTACCAGTGGCCATCTCCCTCCTGTTAGAAATTGGCTTTGGACACATTTTTCCCTTCCTTTTCCGTTTCAGCTGAGGGCTCAGGTTTCGTGCTGCTTTGTGTTTTCACAGCCTGGCTGTGTGTCATCACTGCTCCTCCTAGTTGAGCTGGTGAGAAGACTATATCAATTATTTCCTCCTTCTGGCTGTTGTGTTGGGGTATGCGCAAAAGTGTGTCTGCTAGGAAATTTGATTGGCCAGGGAGGTACTTCAATGTGAAGTTGAACTTTGAAAAGAATTCTGCCCACTTTAACTGCTTGGCATTCAGCTTGCGGGGTGTGCATAATGCTTCTAAGTTTTTATGATGAGTCCATACTTCAAAAGGCAGTTTAGCCCTTCTAACCAGTGCTGCCAGGTGGTAAGTGCAAATTTTACCGCAAAAGCCTCTTTTCCCCATATGCTCCAATTGCGTTCAGATTCAGAGGATTTTTTAGAAATGTATGTGCAGGGATACAGTTTTCCATCTTTATTGAGTTGTAGGAGCACCCCCCTCAACGGTGGTGTCGCTTGCATCAACCTGGACCACAAATTTCCGGTTCTCATCAGGGTGCTGTAGAACCGGTTCAGAAATAAACAGCTTTTTTAGCTTTTCAAAAGCCTCCTGGCATTCTGTAGACCAGTTCAACTTAGTGCTGGTTTTTTCCCTTGCAGTCCCCTCCCCTTTGTTCTTAGTAAGTCTGTTAAGGGGAGAGCAATTTGAGCAAAGTTCTTTATGAAGGGTCGGTAAAAGTTAGCGAACCCTAGGAATGACTGCAGCTGCCTTCTTGTTTTGGGGGGTTCCCACCCCACCACCACTTGGATTTTTGCCAGGTCCATTTTTAGTCCTAGATGAGAGACTCGGTACCCCCAAAAATCCCGTTCTTCTTTATGGAACTCACATTCAGACAATTTTACTGGCAGCTTGTGCTTCTTTAAAGCAGTCAACAACTTTCTGACCAACCCCACATGGGATTATCAGCAGAATAAATCAACACATCATCTAGATAAACAACCACACCTTTGTACAGGTATTCATGTAGGACTTCATTGATCAAATTCATAAACACACCTGGGGCCCCCTTCAGGCCGAAAGGCATTACAAGGTATTCAAACTGCCCCAGGGGGGTATTAAAGGCAGTTTTCCATTCATTAAAGGGAGGGGGTACGCATTCGATATAGACACAACATTTATTCCACGATAATCAGTACAAAGTCTCAGGCCCCCGTCCTTCTTTTTGCAGACTAGTACCGGTGCAGCATGAGGGGAGCTGGCAGGGCAGATGAATCCTCGCGCCAGGTTTTTATCAATGAACTCCCTTAGTGCTTTTCTTTCTGCTGGGCTCATAGAGTACAATTTTCCTTTAGGTAACTTCTCCCTTGAGATTAATTCAATAGCACAGTCTGTGTCTCTATGAGGGGGAAGCTCATCAGCTTCTTTTTCATCAAACACTTGTTTTAAATCCTGGTATTCGAGGGGAATGGATTTTTCTTCCTCAGTGGTTAATAATACAGTTTCTAATGGGGAGGGTGCTTCTCGTCCCCACACTTTAGTCCATACATGCCTTGCACAACTATCTTCTTTGAAAATTACTTCTACAGTGGACCATTTGATGTTTGGGTCATGGTCCCAAAGCCAGTGGCTTCCCACATCACTGACCACATATGTTCTATTCTCCCAGTGATTTCCCATGCCCATCGGGGTGGGTTCAGTTCTGAATGGGTCTGGAGTCATACTGGACCTGGTCATTTGTTCAAATACTATAGGGTCTTTGAGTTCCACCACCTCTAGTCCCAACCCTGTGACCAGGGCTGGTGATATCAAGTTCCGAGTGCATTTTGAATCTATTAATGCTTGCACTCACACATGTGTTCCCTTTTTTGGGTTAAGTAAAGTTACTGGCATAAACAGTAGGGCCCCTTTTTCTCTCACCTCTGGTGGCTTGGACTTTTTTGGGACCTGCCATCAGGATCTTTTCATGGCAGGTCTGTCTCGTTTCCTGATGGTGGTGAGAGGCTCTCCTCCGCCTCATTCAGACATGACACCACAGACATGACACCAGTTTTTGCCACTGTGAAGAGACAATGACATGAAAGGATGAGACCCATGGACTCTCCTTTCCCCGGCTCAAGTTCAGGTAAGTCCTAAGGGGGCCATTCTAGCTCCCACAAACCTCCAACTACGAACATGTTCATGAACATGTCATATCTGTCAATGTTAGTGAATCCCTGTTTGCGAATGGCAACAAACAATGAACATCGTGTTCATTTTTTTCCTGTTCGTGCCCATCTCTACTCTAAACCTTAAGCTCTGTACTTCTTGTAGAAACATTGGCTGATCTACTTGGATGTCCCAGCAAGGACTTTGCCACCTTTCATGACCACTCTGGTTTCATTAGTTTAGTTGCCCTGATGTTATAATGGGACTTGGACACTCATGGCTGTGGAAGCAGTGCTGGAGCTCTGACCTAGAGCAAATGAGTGTGCCTTTCCCTTTGAAGCTAGCCTGGTGCCTACACTAATCTATTTAAGGAACTGGGCCAAAATGTTTCCTTTTATTCAGACTTTTAATTAAGAAGTTGCCTGGAAGATCAAAGGCATAGGGCAGCTTCTTTCTTCTAGCTGATCTTGAGCCTTGAATATTGGACATAGTCGATAGATTCTGAGTAGCTGTCAGTGTCTACCCATGTTCAGTACTGATTCATTGAATTATATTTCTTATTTTTAAAATATTTTATTGTACATGTACTTTTTATATTGCTCTGTTAATGCATGTTTAATATTGCTGGTCTTTGTAATAAATTATTGTAATTGTAATTGTAATTAAGATGTTAATCTTTTATCACTATTTTATGGTCTGCTTTTAGCTTGGAAACTATAAGGCTCATTTTAAGCTGTTCAATGTTTTGCTTTTTGTGCCCTGACTTGGTTTTTAATGCTGGGGTTTAATTAATAACTCTTACAGTGTTTTATTATATTATTAACTACTCTTACAGTGTTATTATGGTTTATTTTGTAACCTGCCTCAAGCACATTTCCTGGAAGGGTGACAAAGACATTTTCTTAATTAATGGGCTATGTCTGAAGGTTTCCATAGTCTTTGGGATTCAGATTTGGCTTCCTTAAAACCTAAACAGTAAAGATGTGTTTGTGGTGGTGCGGTGTGTGTGATATTTCAATTACAGCCCATCAGGATCAGACAAAATCTTTGGTACTGGAGTGAGTTCTCCACTTTCATCTACACTCTTGACTTCCCTGTCCCTTTCCAAGGCAGGGTTGCCAAGATGCCACATTTATCTGGCTAAGACTATGCTTGGTCCAGTAGATCTTGAACATGTGAAGCTACCTTATAGAGTATTAATTTTCCTAATCCTGCATTGCCTGTTTTGTAGTTCCTTTCCAGTGTCTTAGGCAGAGAAAGGTATTCCCAGCACCTGTTACTTAGGAACTTTTAATAGGAGATGATGGGACTTCCTGCGTACAAAGCATGAGCTATCCCACTGAGGGTTTTTCAAAAGGCTTGTCTTCTTCTTCCAGCTCCTCAGAGCTGAAATGTCAACAGAAGGTGATTTCCCCAACATCTCCCTCAAGTCCTGTGCTCTGTGCTAGGGATAATCTAAACCCCTCACACTCAAAGCAATGTGACCCAAGCCTGCTAACAAGTAAGCCTGTCATGTGGCTCTCTCACAATTCAATTTCCTCAGCCCTTTGACATCCTGTTTCTTTGAGGAAAAGAACTGTTTGCTAGAAATGAAGAAAAAGAAACAAAATCAATGATGTGGTAGCATGATAAGTGACAGGAAAAACAGCAGGTTCTTGAGTGCTTTTATGTAGAAAAGCAGGATAGAAATAAACTAAATAAATGAAATAAATAAGAAATTAATTCAGATTTCCAGGTGAAATGTTTTCCTTTCTTCAACCTGAATTATTCTGAACTAGCTTGGAGTTCAAGCAGAATCGCCAGAAGAAATCTAATTCTAACTGAGATCTGTAAATTTAGGCAAGATTCCCCATAAAATAAGCAGCAGAACCTCCTATAACACAGAGTTGAGATTTCTATTCTTTCTTTTTGTTGGCAAGCTAATTTTTAGTGGGAAGAATAGCACAAGTCCATACAGAGCCCCCACCCCCCCCACCTCACCAATTATATTTCCCAATTTTTAAGTGCACTCATATGTTTGAATGTCTCAGGTCTCTAAGGATTTTGAGTATAATGACTATTTTGACTTTTAGTTTAAACTAATAGAGAATTTGATAGTCAGATTTAGACTTTCTATTGGATTGATTGTAAGCAGTTCACAGATATTTTACTTTACTAAAACTTGAAGAGGAACTCTGGCATTTTGATAAAGAAGAATGAAATATCTCTCTGTATATGGTGATTATCAAAATCCACAAACTTCTAAGGTATTTGCAATGTTTTATACTTTCTAATCGTCAGCTCTCCTACACTGAAAATATTGCATTGTGTTTGATTTCAAAGTTGTAATCCACTTTAAACAAGTAATTCATATTACTAGATTATAGAATTAGAAAACAATGTCATGAAACCAAGACATACAGTGCAATGAACTAACAGACCCCTTTATGGAAACAACCCCCTAAACAACTCAATTTTATACATTCTCTTTTGTCGATGATGCAGTTCAGTGTTGGGGTGTTAGTACATTTCAGTTATTCTTAAAGTTCAACGTCATTTATAAAGTTAAAGGAAACTAGGATTGCCAGTCCCCTGGCCAGGGCAGCAGATTTCCTGCCAGCTTCCCTTTCATGCCACTGCTCAGAGTAGCAGTGGGACAAAAATAATATTAAAAGTGGCCACTGGGTTGATGGCATGATGTTACTTCTGGATTTTCGTGGACGTCTTGCCTTGCCTGATGGTTTACGGTCTGTCCTGCTCACTGGCTGTCCTAGGGCAATGAAGACTATAGTTGGCATGCTCCACTTCCTGGCTTTTAGTCTATTCCTTCCCATTATGCTCCACAGCAACAAACACACACACCCTAGCAAGGCAAAATAAGTGGGGTAATGCAATGCTCTTTCTGATCCTAGCAGGCTCCTGACTAGAGATGGGCATGAACCAGAAAAACACCGAACCAAACTTGAACCAGAAAAAAACCGAAAAAAACTTGCACAAACCTGCCTCTGGTTTGCGAACCAGTTCATTTGGTTTGTGAAAACATCACATCCAGGTCAGAGAATCATCACTTCTGGGTCAGCAGAAGGTCACTTCCAGGCCAGCAGAAGGTCTGCAGGAAGTCCATCCCCTGTTGCCAAGGAAACTGATTGATTGGCACCAGGCTGTCTGCAGTGATGAACCAAAAATCAAACCAAACAAACCAGCCTAAAGTTCATGGCGGTTCATCAGAAATGGGATCTGACGAATCGTGGTTCGCGAACCATGAACCAGCCTGGTTCGTGCTTAATTTTGGTTTGTATTTTGGTTTGTGCCCATCTCTACTCCTGACCCAGTGCTTGTAGTTGTTGGGACTCCTTGGCCATGACTGGGCCACAGTTCTTCTTGATGTCTCTTGGAATGTTGGGGATATGTTCTACATATACATACAGTTAGTTGAAGAAAGATGAGGGTAGTAGTGCTCTGGTATCAGTCAGTGAGGATCTGCTCTCTCCGCTTCCCATAAGTAATCATCTACACACAGCTTAAGTCAACACCTGTGGATCACTGCTCATTACTGGGAAAGGAACAAAGCAAAACACAGACTTTGAAAGGGAATGGCACTTGTTTGCAGTGGTTCTGGTAGTCTCCTAAATGGGAGACAGCTTTGGAAAGCTTATCCACATGAAAGAAATAATTAGCATTCCTCCAGTAATAACTGCCCAGCCGCATTTAATACCACTTGCTCAGACGGTTGAGCCCCTCCAATGTGAACATGATAAGCTTCAGCCTTCCAGCTGCCAAAACCCAGCAGGTTACTCAGCAGGCATAAAGAGAGCTGACAATCAAAACTGACTTTGTTTTTTTGAACCATCCTTCAGATAAGATTGTTTCAGCATTCAATGGATTTTATTCCAACTAAAGCAGATTCTGCAAAGTGCCAATAGCCAGCGCCTCCAAATCACCCACCTTTCTACATTGGCCAACATTTTAAATATGTTGTAATGTTGTGGCCTCAAAGTGAAGATATTCCTGTTTCTTCAGTGTTTTTGTCAGCTCACAGCTAAGGATGGACTCCAGTGGCTGGAAAATGCTTGCTTAAATGGATGGCTCAAATGCAGAATGGAAAAAACCATCCGGGATTAAAGAAATATAATCTATTTAAAATGCTAATACTCCCAAAATTGTGTACATTTTCAAAGTGCAATTCATATATCAAATACAATGATCATACAATAAATACAAAATACAAAGTTGTAAGTAATAGGACTACACATTCCCCTTCCGTTCGTTCCAAGGAAGCAGGATGCCAACTTCGTGTCCAATAAGCAGGTAAGTGCTGTGCTTTTTACAAAAGTGTAAGTCTCATTTGGTTCTTTTTTTCTTCCTTAAATGCTTGCTTAAATGGATGAGCATTGATGGCTTTTGATGACTGGTTAATAATTACACTCCAACTAGACTGTAATTTACAGAAAATGATATGGCTGAATTAGTAAAAATTACTGAGATATTTTATTTAAAATGATTTGATTGTTCTAAAAATGTTGCTGTTGCCACTGCTGCTGCTGTTATACAATAGTTGCATCAATTAATTACACTTTGAAATTTGCATTTATAAGAAATTTGAATGTTGGTTTTGATAGGAAAAGTAATCCTTTGAAGTGCTGACCTAACAGGACATAATTTTCTTGGCAGCACTGTAATTAAAGAAATAAGGAATATTTTAAAAAAGCAAGATTTACTGGGCTACTCCAGACCAATATCTGTGTCTCTTGTTTGGACTAATTTCCAATTATTTATCTTCAATAAGTATGGGAAGAGATTCAGAGGGTCAAGCACAAGAACCATCCATTTGTCTCTTGGGGAGGATCACCCACAAGGGCAACAAAAGCAATTTTCATTTGACAGATCCAAAGGGTTCTAGATAATCTACACAATCGAGATCCGCATAGAGCTAAACAGCCATCACTTCCTTGAGTATGTCATAGTCGATAGATTGAGGGAGGAGGTTTTAAGGAGAAGTCTCTTTACTTTCTCTTTCAAAGGGGTGAGCGGTGAAGGCAAGGGGAAGGCATTAATTGTGACTGACATTGTCCAGTTCCTAAAATAGATTCAATTCGGCAGGCTGGGGATGAGTCAAGCAGGCTTATAGCAGGTCAAATGTCTTCAATGTATCCACAACTAGAGATGGGCACAATCAGCATTACAATTTGAAAAAAAAACCGATAATGGCGTTCACGCCATCGGGACTCAGCTAATTGGTGCTGTCCACGCCAACCGATCCAGTGGTCGGAGGTTTGCTTGTTCGGGGCTTGATCGGATCGATCGGTTTCTGTTCGGGATTGCAGACACTCAGGTACCAGTAATCTATTCCCGGGGCAACGGAACCAGGGGAATGCCTGAGCTGTGTTTGCCCTCCTTCTGTCGCCCTGGGAACGCGAATGGAAGCCCAGCCTTCCTTGATCAGCAGGGCTTCCTTCCAACCACGGAGCAGCCAGTAATGCATCACCATTTGGGAGAAGAGAGGGGAGGGAAGGGGAAGGGGGTGTTCTGTAGCCACCACGGGCACTCCAAATGTTTTTTGCTTTTTTAAAAGCTTTGTAGGAGGAATGGCTGTTTTTCTGTCTGTCACTCTCTGTTTTTAACCTGCTTTTAAAACACTGTATTTTGTGGGAAAACCTCATTCATGGCTCTGTGTGTATGTTTAAAATATGCTTTGGAAGACTGGCTGCTTCCTTTTAAAATTGGGTGGGGAGGAATGGAGGATTCTGTCCCTGCTTTTTTTAAAAAGCTGGCTGAAACATGTTGACGGGGTGTGTGTCTCTCTCTATTTGGAGAGGCAGGGACGGGTTAAAAACTCCCCCCCCCCGCTCTAAGTGCGTGTGTGTGTGTGAAAACGTCCCCTCCCTGAGGCGAGGTGGCTCATCACTGGGTTACTTTCCCCCCCCTCTGCTCTAAGTGTGTGTGTGTGTGTGTGTGTGTGTGTGTGTGTGTGTGTGTGTGTGTGTGTGTGTGTGTGTGTGTGAATGTCCCCTCCCTGAGGCGAGGTGGCTCATCACTGGGTTACTTTTCCCCCCCTCTGCTCTAAGTGTGTGTGTGTGTGTGTGTGTGTGTGTGTGTGTGTGTGTGTGTGTGAAAATGTCCCCTCCCTGAGGGGAGGTGGCTCGTTGCCGGGTTAAAAACTCCCCCCCTCTGCTCTAAGTGTGTGTGTGTGGGGGGGTGCCCCTCCGCTTTGGCCTCCCCGATCCCAGATCAGAAACGGGACTTGTTCGGTGTGGATCAGTGATTTGGGGTCATCACCAGCGCGGATCCACGAACAGCTTGATCGGTATTTTTTTTTTGGATCGTGCCCACCTCTATCCACAACCTCAGCCGATTTTTGGACAGGTAATTTTCGCCTTTAAATCTTCCATTTGCCATATATATTATTATATTTCTTAGAAATCAATCCATAAATATTGCTTCTGCTAGGGCATCTGGAAAAAAACTCCAGATTTTTGAAGCTGTTTACGTCAAGTGGCAAGCTGTGAGTTTGGTTAAAGTTTATGCTTCCCATGAAGATGGGGGGAAAGAGGCTTTTGAAAAAAATACAACATTGAAACAATACTCTTTCTGGAATGTTGTGGGTATTTAATGTGTCAATGCTTCTCTAAGGCAAATCCGCAATTGGTAGACAATAATGCACATATTCAAGAGGATTCTCTCCTCTGAAACAAGAAATCATATATTCATCTTATCATTTGAATTATATGCCCACATCTTTAGGGACTACTATTCATACTAAAATAGCCGTTTCCTGTGTGAAAGGCCACATTAACTATGTATTTACAACTGGAACAAGGTAGATACAAAAAAGCATTACAATTATTAAAGATCAAATAAGAGCAATTATTTCCCATTGTGATTTCCAGTAGAACTCTTTACCAGTTACCTCAGCAGACTGGTAGAAATGGATGGAAGGTTGGAACATTCCAGGATGAATGGGTGGTGATGTGAAGCAAGGGACAGTAAGGCCAGGGATAGTTAATATTTAATTGTGACATTTATGTTCCATCTTACTTTCACTGTGGAATCCAAGGTGGTGTATGTAGGAGTCCCAAGAGGTCTCCCAGACAGGGGCTAATCAATCACCCACCTGCTTAGCTTCAGCAAGGGTGCTGCATCTCTTGGTTTTCTGCTATACCCTAGAATGGTGTGTGAATCTGCTGAGCTGATTTCATAGAATAATAGTCTTAGATATGGAAGGGTCTTTACAGATCATTTAGTCCACCCCCTATCCAATATAGGAACAGCCTAAGGCAGCCTCAACAAGTATTCGTCCAGCTGCTTCTTGAAGACTGCCAATGAGGAAGAATCCCCAATAATATGAAGGATAATGATGTTCACTTGCTATAATATAGTGGGTGAGACTCTATTACATTTGCCTGAGTTTGAATTATGAATCATGAAATACCTGGTTCAGATCTCCCCTAGCGGTAAACATGGGTGATAAAAGACTGAACAAAGATCAGATGCATTACTTTTTGGCCAAAGTTGCTAGGTAAGAAGTGATGGAAAACATTTTTTCCTTCAGGCAGGCCCCTCTCAATATTTTTAATTGATATTTAAAATGGCTGATGCATGCATATGTATGGTATTGCTTGTGACTTATATTAAGTCTCAGCATTTCCACCAGCAAATGTACACATGAACTTGCCCTATAACTGGATCAGACTATTGATCCATCATGGTCAGTATTGTCTAATCAAACCAGTAGCAGCTCTCTAGACTTTCAGGGCCAAACTACAGGTGTGGGTCTTTAAGGAGTTCGGTCTGGGTTACCTGACCACAGCTTGGGTTCCCCACAGCCACACAGCTGTGCTACTCCACATGGAGCAGCAAAAGTGGGGAAATAACTCCCCACCAATAACTTTTCAACATGGGAAAATGGCTGGGGAAGGGAGGCAGGAGACCTTCTCCCCCTCGTGCCAGAATTCACAGGTTAAACAGCCATTCCCTAGAACTGGTATGTGATTGTTGGGAACCTGAATTGGAACCCAACTCTTTATAAACCCAAACATGTAATTGGTCCCTCGGACTAAGGTTACTCACATCACCTACTACCTGATCTTTTAAACTGGACATGCCTCTTACAAACTGGAGTTAATAGCTTCCTTTATTGAGTCAATCTATCTCATTTTTGATCTTCCTCTTTTCCTACTGCCTTCCACCTTTCCTAGCATTATTGTCTTTTTCAGTCTTGTCTTCTCATGATGTAAGCAAAGAACTATAGTCTCATTTTCATCATTCATAAAAATATAACTTTACTACAGAATGTGGAGTCTGAGAACAAAAGAGAAAGGAAGTTTCAGAAAGAGGGCTGACCCAAGCATGGAATTAATAAAATATACCGTGTCTTTACACTTTACAACTTATTTCCCAAGCACTTATTATCACCAAGCACTCCCAAGCATAAGGTTTCATAATGCAGGACAAGAATTTTAATGTATTAAGCTTCATTAATTAATAGCCCATTTTCCAAAAATGTCCCAAAGCCAAATCCTTTTGAAACAATTAACATACAAATCCACCAGATCTGTCATTTTAGCACACATTCTGTCCTTTCAAGACTTGGTTTTAACTTTTCACTGTCACAAGTCTGTAGGTCCCCAAGCCAATAAGTAAACTTGAAATTGGGCTTATGGGTGACTCTATTGAGATTCCACCCCCGCTTTAGAAAACCATTTATTGGGCTGCACAAATACTCCACTGAGATACAAACTGCTCTAGTATCAATGGGCTGCTGAATTTCAAGGAAACACACAATTCTTTATTTTAACCATCTTTTCCTGTATGCAAACGTCTGTAAAGTGTATTTGATTTGGAAACACTCTGAGTTTTCAGACCTCCATCAATCATTTGAAGTGAACACTTGAGAGTCTGGGGAAAATATAAGGGGGTGACATCATTAAGAGGACCCTGAAAAAAATAATATAAAATGACAGGTGAGCACTATTGGGAAATAAAGCTAAATTGATAACATATTTTGTCTCAATAATTATAGCATTTAAACCCACAAATCAGGCTGGACCTATTAAAACACAGTTACTTAGTTACTTTTCCAGCTGTTGGACTTATTAGTTGGACATAAATGACTGTATTTGATAGACTAAAATCTTGATTATATATGGTCTAGGGCTGCAGTCTTGAGTAGATGGATCATATTAATCAATTAAAGCCTTCTGATCAACAAAAGGCCACCCCCAATTAATCCAGCAACACATTTTTATAATGTTAATTATTTTGATTTAATTATTTTTATCATTTTATATTTTATTTTGATTTATTATTTTATAATATTTTGTTTATAATATATTTTGTAGTGTAAAATTATTTTTAATAAAAACTGAAGATGGTATGCCCTGTCACTTCCATATAGCAGGGGATGACTCTTCTGAGCCCAAGAGGCTTGAGCCTTGCCGCTCTAAAAATGAGGGCTGAGATTCTTTGAATACCCTTGTGTAAATGAGCTGTACTGAACTACAGGATCTGCAGGCCTTTCCAGTACATGAATTGCTTAACTTTATTCCCAGTCTATTAAAAAAAAAAATCAGTTCCAGAAGGCCTGTAAAGATGGCACCACTTTCACCTCTTTTCTATCCCGTGGGAGCAGCAGCTGAAAAAACGGCCTCACCATGCTCCACCAATCACATCTCAGTCAAGGCAGGTTCCTGCAGGATTCATTGAGCTCGGGGCTTGGGCATGTTGTTGATATGGGACTCACCTCTGGCTGCTGAAAGGACCCAGTGGTAGCAGGGCTTGGCTCACTCACATCCACTGGTGAGCCCTGTTTTCTGCCCTTCCTGCATCTGCTTGGTGCCCATTGCAAATTATTTCTAAACAATTCAAAAGGTGGCGCTGTCACTCCTCACAGGAGTTTACTGCAGGGGTAGTAGAAGGACATGCTGAACTGTCTCTAAGGATAGCTATCTGGACATGCTTACTCATCGGTGGCCTTTTTCATGGATCTTCTCAGCTCCTTTTGTCTCCTCTAAGGGCGAGGAGAGGATTCTTCCTTCTCCTACCCCACCTATACGGCTGCCAGGATTCTTACTATTGGGAGAGACTTCTCACTGGCTCTGAATGGCAGTGGGAGGAAAAAAGGTGCCATCATCTGTGCCACTATGTCACTTCTGGGGAAAACCTGGAATTACCAGAAACTCTATAGTTTCCCTGAAAGTGATGTAGTTGTACAGACAGCATATGCCTGCCCCCAACCCTCCCACTGGTTACCAGGCATGGCATGGCAACCCTACCTAGTTAGGATTTTCCAGGCAAGGGGTAGCTGGAGGCATCCTTCATACCCACGAATTCTGCCCTACATAGAAGCAGGATAAGTGGTGTTAACTGGCCAGTGGCCAGATCTGCTGACAGGTATTCTGGCCTCAGATTCTCCTTGTTTGGGGGATGAGGCTTTTCTTCCATGCCTTCTGGTTCCCTTCTTCTGCAGTTTCAGGGCTTGCTTTGTTTGGCATTAGCACTAGCCTGTCACTTGTGGCACATTTTTGTTTACATTCAGACGTACAGTCAGACTCAAAGATGCACCAGAGGCTGGTTGCAACAGTGAACCGAAAACACACCCATAGATTCCTGAAGAGCCCATAGAAAGAGTGGGAAAAAAGAAAGCCAAGAGAAGGGGGAGGAAGGGTTAATGTGATATAACTATGTACAGACAAAATAGTAAAGAGTCCAGTAGCACCTTTAAGACTAACCAACTTTATTGTAGCATAACCTTTCGAGAGCCACAGCTGTCTTCATCAGATGCAGACAAAGATACATACTTAGGTGTTGTTTTACGGCTTAAGTCAAATGAGGAATGGTTTAAAACTCTTCCAAGAAAAATGGGGCTTTGGGGGAGGGATTCAAAGGAAAAGAGAGTGAAAGGATCATGCATGGGTCTGGGAAGGAGTTCCAGGCATAAAAGGAATTGGGGAGTAATAGATGGAAACAGATAGGAAAGAAGGCTACCTTTTGATGTCAGTACAGGTGGAGAAGTGAAGTTCAGTAGTATGGATAGTGGCCAGTGACATAGGAACGTGCTGATGATTGTCTTTTGGCCAGGCTGGGGCACCATCCAATGACACAATTGGTGACCACAACACTTGGCCTCAGAGCAGCAGGGCCCAGAGCAGGGTTGCCAGCTTCCAGGTCATAACTGGAAATCTCCCGCAATTACAACTGATCTCCAGGACACAGGGATCAGCTCCCCTGGAGAAAATGACTGCTTTGGAGAGTGAAATCTGACATTACAGCCCACTGAGGTCCTTCCCTCCCAAACCTGTCTTCTCCAGGCATCACCTCCCCCCCCCCAAATCTCCAGGAATTTCCCAAACCTGGAGCTGGCAACCCTAGACCAGAGAGGACCAGTAGGGAAGCCTGCTGAGTATCATGGCCCCGGCAGAGCCCACCCCCAAGGTGGAATTACCAACCCTGGGCAAGAAACCTGAGACAAGTCAACTAAACCCCAATTGAAGGCAAGATCTGCCTATCAGTATGGGGAAGGGTTCCTCAAAAGCCGAGATTGTTGCTTCTAAATTCCATTTCCAAGGTTCCCTTTCTCTGATCTGGTCTTATTAGTGGGCTTATTTATTGCACTTGTACTGATTCAATTTTTCCTTGTAGCTCTCTGGATCCCTTCTGCTGATTCTTGGATTTGTTGAACAGCTGGATTGCTTTCTTGAGTTTCCTGGTTGTTTTTTTTAAATCCAGAAGTTAATTCAAATCTTAGCTTCTGGCAGTCTTCTCTTAATCCAATGAAAGATCCTTGCATGATCTGACCAAAAATAAACCTGAGGGATCCCAGAAGAACTAGAGGTGGGTACAAACCAAAATATGAACCTCCCCAACAGGAACCCAAAGCCACTTACAACATTGTTCTTCCTTCCTCAATTTTATATTAACAACCACCCTGTGAGGTAGGTTAGGGGAGAGAGAGAGAGACCCAAGTTCACCCAGCAAGCTTCAATGGCAGAGTAGGGATTTAAACCTGGATCTCCCAGATCCTGGCCTGACACTGTAACCACTATACTTTATGCCTAAATTTGTTTTCAGGAAATCCTCCAACATCTAGAGGCCATACATTTGCTACAAATTTTGTTTCCTGGAACATCAAACCATGTGTTAAGATATGAAGGCAACAGTCATTCGTACAATCCACAATTGGCCATTTTTAAGAGTGAGGTTTGCTCCTTATTCACTCACTGGAATGTGCAACTTCTGGTGTTTGACTCAGCTTTGCTGCTCTGATGACGTTGGCAATGATGAACTTTCAAAGGATGTAATCTTTGTCATGTTTAGTCTTTGGCTTGTAAGCTTGATTACTTAATTCCTTACAGCTGTGCATTTTCCAAATGTTGATTGGCAGAGCACCTCTGAACCAATACTTGTCCTCTGGATGCCATTACAGTGTGTGTGTGTGTGTGTGTGTGTGTGTGTGTGTGTGTGTGTGGTAGATATGAATGTGCAGTGGTGAATTGGGGGGGGGGTTGAGATCACAATTGGTAATAATATTACTTAGCACTTAACAATGTTCAGAACAATTCATATATTATCTTTACAATATTATTGTAGGGTAGGCCAATATTATTATATTACTCTTATTACAGATGCTGAGCTGAGCTTACCTAATGAGTTCATGGCAGAGGTAAGTTTTGAAGCAGAGACCTTCTGCATCACAATGCATTCTCTTTAGGGAACATTAGAGTATTTCAGCAGCATTCTCCTTGCTGTAAGCCTTTGGGGTTTTAGCAAAGCCTCATTTGATTGTCAAGATCAGCATTTTGTTGACAACTTTAAGTAGATATATTCTTTCAAAATCAGTAATCAAAATCTGATCTGATCATGCTAACCTTAGAAGGGTAACTGATCCTAATGAAGTTACTGTTGGCTTTTGGATATTGACTGACTACCGGTGCAGAGTTGCTCCAATCTAAGCCCTTATACTGGAGTAACTCTGTTTAGGATTGCACAGGCTATTTTTTCTAGTGGTGCTGCTGTGATGTGCTTGGCTGTGTTCTGCTTTCAGTTTTCAGTTTTCTGCACTTTTACTCCAGGAACAATGTGATGGAGTGACTCAGCTAATAAATGCGTGACCAGCACACTGTCCAGCCAGAACATTTTGTGCAAGTTCATACAACCCAATATTGACCCTACTAAACCTTCAACTAGAGGAAAAGGTTTTGCTTATATCCTGTTCAAGGTGAAAAGGCAGGCATGCCATTTGACAGAAGAGGCTGGTCTTTCTGCACCCCAGTCTTTTCTCCTTGCAATAGGCAGGTAGCCTGTCTGCTTTGCAGAGTGAAGGTTAAAGCTTCCACCTTCCCCAAAGCCCAAAAATAAACACATGCACACAGGCTCAGGTGAAACATTTATAGCCATATCAGATCTCTTCTTTTCTAAAAGCAGCCTGCAGGGACCTGATTATGCATGAGCACAAAGTGAGAGTCAGAGTGGAACATGAGGGGAAAGGGAGAATGCTCATGCATTCCCATAGCTTTTTTCACTGTCCACCACAATTTGTAGGATTCAGATTTCTCCAGGCAAGCGCACTAGCTCCTAAGTTGACACATGAAAGTATGTTGTCATGGGACTGAGATTAATGGACATGTTACAAGGGTTTGTGTCTGTGTGGAGAGTTTAGCACCCACAGCAGTGGGCAGAAGCAGAAGAACTTATGCCAGTGTGCCTGCTCTGTGTGGTGGGATTTCAACAGTCTGTAAAATAAAGACTCTGTCTCCCTGACAGGGTGGATCTCTTGGTTGTTTCCATATTTGCCTGAAATTTAGGACAGTTTGCTTCTGGTGAGAGATACCATCCCTGGGAAATTCATGCTAATTTGGTGTGAGAAACAAGTTACAAGTAGGAACATGTTCCCCACAAGGCAGGCATTACAGTAATGGCAATAAACATATGACTTCATTTAACAATATGGAAGAAGCCAAACAAAATTTGTAATGCACAAAACAAGCCAGACCTGAGCCCAAATCAAACTGAGGTGCACATGCCTATCCAAAATGGGCCAATGTACAAATCCTGGCCCACCAGATTGCATTTCCTTTGCAGCTCTTCCTCTGGGCCGTGATTACCAGACACATGAGGCTCCCAAGCATAAAGTGTTCACTTTATAAGGCAAATGGTAATATTATGTGGTGTTGCTTGCTAGAGCAGCCTCCTCAAAAGCACGTAAAATCAGAGTTGAGGAAAGAGAGCTTGGTTTCTGGCAGCTGTGAAAACTTTCGCTGCAAGTATAGCCAAAGCAGATGCTTTAGCTTAACTTTACCACCCCCTCAGAGCTGCACGCAGCAGCAGCGCCACCTCTGAATTCTGACTCATTTTAGATGGCAGGACCACTGCTGGCTGCCAGTCAGTGTAAATTGTTGCTTTACAATCTCTTGTCTCTGTAGACATTCAAATACAATTCATCTGGAGTGCTTTCTTTATGAAGCAAACTGTATTGGAGATGTGTGTTCTTCTCTATTGCTCCTTACACTGGCTGCCTTTAGCTTTTCATTTTCATTTCAAACTTCCCCTCTTCACCTCTAAATCTTGACATGCTTTGGCTCCCTCAAATCTTTTTACTTACTTGATCTCAAGCTGCCCTTGTTTCATTCTTTCCAGTCCAAACTACATCTGGCCCTCAGGTGTCTGTTTTTCTCTCATTCCTGAGACCTGTAGTCTTGGGTTGCCATTTTGAGCCAAGGAGCCTCATGGAGAAGATGGGGGAAACATTTGTCTGTTTCTAACTTCACAAAAATTGTGTTTCTACCCACAGGTGAATAGATGCAAATGTCTACATCTTTCCCACAGAAAACCTGCACCTGAATGTGGGAATATAACCGGGAAACATTTAGTGGGTAAAAATGGCGAAAGGTGAAAACATTATATTTGTTAGTTTGTTAAATTTCTATGCTGCTTCTCCAGACAATACTCAAGGTGGCTCATAGGCAAAACAATACAAAAGCAACGTTGAACTTCAGCATAAAAACAACAAAAAATAATGTTCAACAGCATCAAATAATAATCATAAAACAGTCCTTGGGCTAGAAAACAGGACCGAACTGCTCATTTAAAAACCTAGAAAAAAGATACACTTTGACATGGTGCCTCAGCTCTAGTAATGTAAGTCCCAGGCAAACCTCAAAGGGGAGGGCAGTCAAAAGGTAAGGCACCACCACTAAAAAAAAAAACCCTAAAAGACTTAAGGCTGAATCCACATGCCCTCGGAGCGTCCTGGCACTGTTTTAAATGTTCACTAAACAGCTGGAAGTATAGAGTCTTTCTAGCGTGATTTCTGAATTGCGCTAGAAAGACACTACACTTCTTGGTGTTTAGCGAACATTTAGCACAGTGCAGGGACACGCCAAGAGCATGTGGGTTTGCCCTAACACAGCTAACTCCTCTGGACCTAAAAAACCCTTGTTTTTGATTGCTACCTGCTTCACCTCTGCTGGCAGTGGGAGTGGGAGTGAGGCTTGGGAAGAGAATCGTAAACAATCTTTTTTTTTTTGTTCCATCTTCAGTTCAAGCAACCACTTTTTTGTGGTGGGGGGCAGAGATACAACTTGACATAGGCTGAATCCACATTACCTCCGCGCGTTCCGCTGTTGCACTAAATGTCTGCGAAACACCCGGAAGTATAGCGTCTTTCAAGCGCGATTTCTGAATCGCGCTTGAAAGACGCTATACTTCCGGGTGTTTTGCAGACATTTAGTGCAACACCGGAACGCGCGGAGGTAATGTGGATTCGGCCATACATTATATTCTGGAATATATGCATGTAAATGGAAGTCCAACAACAAAAATATCATTGTGTCACTTCCATGCACCCATAACCCCAAATAATTAATGATTGTTGACTTACACCAGGGCCATTTCCACACACGTTGAATAATGCGCTTTCAATGCACTTTCGCAATCCTTTTGAAGTGGATTTTTTGTTCCACACATGGGAAATCAGTTTCAAATGTTCACTAAAGAGTATTGAAAGTGGATTATCCAACGTCTGTGGAAGCAGCCCAGTTCTAGAATAAGTATGACACTAGATCCATTGTATTATCTTATATTTGATGTTTTGGCAGGGAGGGGTAGGACCAGAAAATCAAATCCAAAAACTCCTCTAAAACGTGTGTGTGTGTGTTTTTTTTTCTGGTGGTTTTAATCATGTCTTTCCATCATTCTTGCTGCTGTTTCTACTGGTTTTTAAAAGATCTTCAGGTATTTTTTTAATCTGTTGTTTAAAATCTATTCCAAGAATTTTTGTTGTTCTTTATGCTTTTAGGATTTGGTAGTTTTTATTTATGAGTTTTTTAAAAATTACAATGCATAGTTAAAGACAATATAGTTGGATTAAACTGAAACAAAATGAAAGGGAAAAAAATGAAGCCCATTCCGATGAAAAAGGAAACAAAATGATCTTAATATTACAAAGTCAATGTCCAAACTAGTTGTGAACCAAAATATAAGCCACAAATATTAAAGAATACAGTGCAACAGCACAGTTGGTTACTGAATCAATTATCAGGGAAAGTCAAAGTATTGCTATACCAGATATTAATATACATGCATTGTTTTGTATTTTACAGGCTGTGAAATAGAGTTGTTGAAATCTCTAGTCTAGGAAATGAATGGACTCCAGGTAAATAGAAAGGCATCTGGTTTTGCTTTACCCACATTAACTTGAATTTGATGTGTGATTTTCTCTGTGATAAGAAAATCTTGAACTATGCTGAATGAACCACAAGAGGAAAATATGTTGCCCGCTGAAGCTTCAGTGCCAGCAATAAATAACAGATAAAACCAGACCTAGACTTGAGTACCCATCCTATTAATATGCAACCAAATAGAAGCAGGATCCAACGAGAGCTCAGCACCTTTGATCCAGCTGGAGTCAGACTTTTCAGAGGTATTTGGGCCAAACTTCACATACTGCTGGCTTTCCATAATGAGAAACACAGATTCAGTCGGGTGAACAAATATGGCTCATTACTGTATCGAGGCCAAGCCATCATACCTTTGTATCATTCACTGTTCGAGAATGGGTCCCTCTCCCTTGGGCTAACTTAAGCTCTAATAGGAAAATAAGACTGACACAATCTGGGTGACCGTCCTTTTATTCTGCTAGAGCTAAACACATCATTAGGCTGTGTTTTTTTAAAATCAGGAAAATATATGGGGAAGATTTATCCTCTCCTTCCCAAGATCCATATGGGTACTCCCACAATTGCTTGGTAGAATCAAAAGATACCTCTGGAGTTCCAGTCACAGAACTTCAGTGCCAAGTATAGTTTGGCCCTAAATGCACCAGAATATATTTATTACAAAGCTAAAAATATGGAAAAGGATTCAAGAAACAGACAGGTATCTTATCTTTACACACACACACACACACACACTTGAAAAATAAGGGTACAGAGAATATGCTTGTTAGCAACAGCCGTTTAAACACACATGCTGTGCTTTTTAACAGAGGAATCATGAATGAGTTTTTTTGTCATGGGTTAATTTGGATCATAGTAGCGTTTTTGTCAGTGTGTCCTATTCCTAATAAAATTTGTTTATTAGTTGTTTGATCAATGAGCAATCAAAGACAGAGGGTTCCAAACAATTTCTTAACCTCCCAACCTGTATCACTACCTTAAAACAGTTCTGAAAGTCTTTGTGTACCAATTTCCAGGGAACTTAGGGGAAGTTCAAGCTATAACTGGAATGCTGTTATGATGACCTCCTAATTGCTATATGTTTACTTATCAGTCCATTAATTTTTCAAGTATTGTTTACAGTTCTTGCTCCTTTCTTGATGTTATCTTTGTTGCTTTTATTAAATCGTTAATATATGTTAACAAGCAAGGCACTGTATCATCTTTGTTATTTTAAAAGCTAACCTGTTTGAAGGATAGTTAAAAGGATGCTTTGGGTAGATATCTTATGACTCATGACCAAAATATGTAGCAAAGCATGAACAGAAATTTGTTCATCAAGTTTAGTGTTCGGAGAAAGCGAGACCTTGATTGTGAAGACTTTATCAAATATGTTGGGAGGACTTCCATACCAATGGAAAACAATTTATTTGCCATATATACTTGAGAAGAAGTATTTAGATGTTACATCTAGAAAACACTTGGAGAGGGAGATTTGCTATAGGGCTGTGCACTAGCACCAGAATTCGAATTTGGAATTGAGATTTGTGACATTTCTGCTTCAGAAAGCAGAATTTTTGAATACTTGGAATTCCATTAAAGTACACAGGAAACAATGAATTCTCACTACAAGCAAGGAAAACCACTTTTGAAAAGGTTTCTTTCAGCTCGACCCTCTCTCAGTGCCTGTGCCAACCTCAAAGTGCTGAGCAGATACGACAAGTGCCTATGCCAGCCACAATCACTAGGCAAGAAGTTCCTGGATGTTGGATAATGATGGCAATCTGGGCATGCATAGGACACAACAGGCAACACTGGGCATGGCACAATGGAGCATAAGACAGCTGGTGCTGAGAGGGTGGCAAATACTGTCTAGCAGGCAGACAGGAACAGTGGACAACTGTGTTGGAAGGTGGGTCACTGTTCCCAGTAGCATTTGTCATGGCATGGAGGAGTGAGCAGGGAAAGTCCAGAAGTGGCAGCTGCAAGAAGGGAAGGTTCAGCAGGAAGAGAAAGCCCGCTGAAGAGGGCATGCTCCCTCCTACTCAGAGAGAATCCCTGTAGATAACCAAAAAGTCCTAAATCTTATTCCTCAGGTATTAAGTAAATATATACACTAAAGGGAAGAAGGAGAATCAAAGACAGAATGAGGTGCTTAATCAACTGCAAATGATCAGAGGAGAGCAAGAATATTGTAAAGTGCTGGAAGTGAAGGACAAGACAATGTTCCTTTACCACAAGCATGCTTGTACTTCCTTTATTTTTTACTTCTTTTATTCTCTACCTTTCTCCCTAATGGAATCTCAAAGCGGCTGACATCAATTTCCTCTCCTCCATTTTATCCTCACAATAACTTTGTGAGGTAGGTTAGAGTTATGGCCCAAGGTACTGTAGAATGGATAGTACAACCAGGAAGGTGGACAGGTAGATTCCTCTTCTCCGCTCTCCTCTTGCCCATCTGCTGTTGTCCCTGTATTGTCTTTACTGCTCATCTCAGGAACTCCCTTCTAGCTGCCCCTCCTCCCCCTTTCTGTCCCACCTCCAAGAGGGCTAATGTCATATCAGTATAAGGATTTCTTTAACAATAAAGAATATCCTTTCCTTTCTTAAAGCAACAAGCTTTATCTCAAGGCAGCAACCTTTCCGCTTTTGCACAGCTAGCTATGCCCACCTTTTGGTTGGAAAAAAGCAGGGTTATGGAGTTTCCTGTTCTGTGTGTCTGCTTTGGGATTCCTTAAGGGCAGACTTATATGAATCTCAGGCTTTCCTCTCAACCCAGTGTCTCCCTCCCTTGGCAAAACCATGGCAACACCAATTAGGCGAAACTCAGCTTCCCGCTTCTTCCTCAGCCAGGCTATCTGGGGAACATGTTTTACTTTCATTTCCAAGGAAGTCTGGCCTGCTTTCTCCAGGAGCCAATGAAATTATGAATAGCCAGAATTCTAAAATTCAGATTTGGAATATCTCAACTAGAGCATTATTTGGTGAATTCCCAATATTTCCACATTCAAATGGCACATCCTTTGTATACTGCACTACCCATATAAAAATGGCTGTAGTTTTAGTTACCTGCAGGAAGTAAACACAAAATGTCATGATCTGAATCCAGGAGCACCTTAAAGACCAACAGGATTTTCAGACTACAAGCTTTCAAGAGTCAAAGCTCCCCTTTGTCAGATACAAACAGTGAAATCCTAAGAAGAGTTACTCCAGTCTAAGCCCATTGTTGCAAGGTGGGGAAGGAGAGATGCCCAATAGCGTGGAGCAAGAGTCTCAGAGCCTTGCTACAAGTGACATTTTACACGTGAAGGATAAAGGATCATTTTCACAAGTCTTTCTGGGAACTGAAGTTCCTCTCCCCCACCCCTTTTCCTTCTGTTCCTTCCCCTCGCTGCCTGGAGAGACAGAGAGAGCCTAGGGCAACATCAGCTTTTGCAAATCATCTTGCTGGGGGGTGGGAATGCTCCGGAGAAAGCTGAGAAAGTTGCAGCTGCTGTTGCCAAGTAGGCCCCCTCTCCTGCTTTAAAGCCTGCCATGGACTGTGTTAAAGTTTCCTGCACTGATGTTTTACTGCTACACCAAGATTGCCCTGCACGTGTGTACTCTGATACACGTGTCAGTTTCATGCCTGCTTGCTAACTACCTTGCCGCTGCAATAGACTGTGTCAGTTCCCTGACTCCATGTTTGGATAACTGCACAAAGGACTCTCTTCCTGGGCAGCCCTGCCTAGACCTGTATCTGTACCTCCCAGTGTGTGTTTGGACTTTATTACAAGTGTGCCCCATGCCTGCATTGCCATCTGCCACGGACCGTGCCTGTTCCCTGCTTTGGACTGTGTTTTACGTGCTGTTCCCCCTGCCTCCATGGAAGCCTGCCTCATCTGGGCCCAAGCCACTGCTAGCAGTCGGGCGCCTGCCGAGGAAACCTCCAGCGAGCCTAGCTAGGCGCTCCCTGGTCAGTTCCCGCCTGGAGCCTCCCGCGGGCCTGTCCCCGAGCTTGCCCTTGCTACCGGGCAACCTGCAAACCAGCCTCCACCATGCCCAGCCGGCAACCATGTTCTTAGGCAGCCAGAAGACCCAGGGAAGAAGCCTACTTTGGGAAGCTATTTCGGCGAAGTGGGCACATCACGTCCGCAGTGAGAGTACCTTGCCCCGCTCTGCATATCTTAGGAGCCGCCCCGGAGAAGGAACTAAGTGCCGACCATCCCAAGCACTTAGAGAATGCATCTCAAAGAAACCTCCGCATTCCAGAAGCTGATGACATCAGGACAAGCCCTGTCCGCTGGAACATCCATTCAGCCCACTCGGATTTCCCCCTCCCTCCTTTGTCCCTTCTTCCTGAGGTGTCACTTATCACAATCAGATTACCAAAGTGGCCCATCTAAGCCATTCAGTAACCCATTAGAGTCTTTGTTTTAATCTGTGAGAACCACCAAGTACAGCACCAGCCCCAGGGTACGTTTTGGGGTATTTAAGCTGGTCTCTCAGACCGCATGGTGCTCAGGCCATTCCTATCCAGACCCCCTTGCTGTCTGTCCATGGATCCATTGCTGGCATTGGACCACCTCGCTGTTGTGTCTCTGCTCCGCTTCAGGATTGTGAGTATTTCCCTTATCATCGTTGGGAACCTGCTAATGCGAACGTCTCTATATTTCTTACTCTGTATTTCCTAGTCCTTGTATGCTCTCTTGTGTGTATGTGCAAGTTCAGGCTTACGCCACACTATTAGTAAAGACACGTGTTTATTGAACCTATTTGTAGTCTGCCTCTTTGTCACTAGAGTGTCTGGAATCGGGACCTCCGTAAACATTGGTTAGATCCGCGCTAATTTTAGTTACAGACTGCTAAGCTAATTTCCCCCTTATAAAAAGCAGTTCTGGTAACACTGCCTGCCCCAAAGATCATTGAGAGCAGGCTTGTGACTGGAGGAACGATTTGCAAAAGTTGCTGTTGCCGCAGGCTTTCTCTGTCTCTTCAGGCAGCGAGGGGAAGGAACAAAAGGAAAAGGGGTGGGGGAGAGGAACTTCAGTTCCCAGAAAGACTTGCGAAAATGATCCTTTATCCTTCACGTGTAAAATGTCACTTGTAGCAAGGCTCTCAGCTAGAAGTTGCCAAGTGATCCTGGCCTGTTTCTATGCCTTGAACAGCCACTTAATATACAGAAGTCTGAAGGTTTGTGCAGCATAAGGAGAAAACATCAACACTCCCTATGTGTACAATATTGTGAATCATAGGTGGCCCTAGAACTACCATAGTTCACTAATTGCTGTCATTGTTGTAACCTTCTTCATCCTTGTGGTTTTTAGTCTTTCCTGTTGGTACATAAAATTATACATTATGGTGTACAGACCACTGGTACAGCAAACCATGACACTGAGCTGTCCAGGAATATCACATATGGTCTGAATCATGGAGTGAGGGGTAGCCACCCCCCACAAGGTGTCCCTGAACAATGAAGATGCTCACAAGCAAACACTTAAGCCAAGGGGAAGAAAAAATTTTGCGGCCTTTCTCTGAAGACCCTTGGGGTCCCTTCCAACTCTATGTTTCTATGATTTATTCCACTTAGGAAACAGATATGAATTACTGCCAACACCCTCAATGCAGAAGTTTTTCTGCTGTGTTTTAGGAAAGAATAGGCTCACAGGAACACTGTGGGACTATATCAGTGTAAGTAATAATGCCCCCTGGTATTAAGAGGCAGAGGGAACCTGTCTGTTACTGCGATTTCTACGTTTCTTTTTTGTCCCCTAAATTTTCTAGTCCCCACAGCATATAAAATAAGTGGGGGAAGAGGGAATGGACATTTTGAAAACCTCATGCAGATCTATGTCTTCAAACTCCACTCTTTAATAATATTATTTCAAGACTGACTAAGTTTTATTTTTACTTATCATATAACTCACTTAACAGATTCGGCTCTAGCCACAAAACACTCAATATTTCTTTACAGCTGCTATGTATGGATCTGAGGCTGAACCCGTAAGAAGAGGCTCATAAATAATTTGGAGGCCTCCATTAGAGAAAGGAAGGCTGGACGTGAATGATGCCTTCCTTGATGGTTAGTGAGCTGAAGTCTCACTGATTTGGCCTGGATTCAACATAATACATGCAGTCTGTAAGTGTAACTTAGTGCCATTCTTTTTACGCAAAGTTTATGGTACAAGCAGTAGCATTGCACATGCTGTAGTTTTAGCACAGGTGCTATTGCTAAATATTTGATACTATCAAATTGCATTGTATAAATCCATTTTAAATAATCCATTATATAGATGCATAAATAGTTTGCTGCTTATTTCACGTACAGTGTGTTCTTGTGTCACTGCATATCCCCTTATGTAGGCTTCTCCAGTTGCCTGCTGGTGGTGGGCAATCTGTTGCTCACCAATCACTGGTGACAGATGGAAGGCGGAAAGCCCCTCCCCCCCAGTGATCACCCGAAACTGGCAGGCAACCTGGGATAAGTGCGGACTAGGCATGCTCCCAGTGGGACAGGATGACATTACTTCCTGAAGCGGCATCCTTGCACCAGCTGAGGGAGTGCTCCTGCACTTCACTGGGAGCAATTTTGGCCACATATGGGCTGAACTGGCTCCGTGCTAAGCGCAGGAGCATGCCCATGGCTGATGTGATGATATGACTTCCCAGAAATAACATCATTGCAGCAGCACTGGGAGTGCACACATGCTTTGCATGCACACAAAGAGAACACTTGTGGGAAGTGCCACCCACCCCACCCACCCAAGTGTACAGGGACCTGACAACTCTATCCTTATGTCATTTCTCAGGGTCTCCTATTCACCAGGAACAGCATTTCTTGGAGCTCAGTGGGCTGCAGTGGGAAGGGAGAGGTAGAAAAGTTCCCTTCTGTCACTGGAAAAATGTAGTGTGAGTAGCACTCTTTCCCTGTGATCATGCATGCATAATCATATCTTTCTCTCACTCCATGCAAAGCCTCACTCTTCTGATCATTTTACATAGACTTAGTTATATCTGATACAAGTAAATATCCTACAGTGATGGTTTATCACTTTTTTTAAAAAAAGATTTTGCTAGCATAATGCCAGTCACTCTCATGGAAGCAGACTGCAAGACACTTTTAAACTTTTTTCTAAAATTATAGTAACCTTGCTGAAGCTAAGAAAGTCTCAGTGGGGTCAGTACCTGGATGTGAGAATTCCCAGGAAGCTCAATACACTTTCTTGAGTTCCACGGTGAAAGAAAGGTGTGATAGAAACAAAATAAATACATTAAACATTTTTTTAGTCTTCCTGATTAATAGTTCTGTGCAACTCAGAAGTCTGCAGGGTGCTACAGCCATGGGAGAAACATGACATATGTAAAATTTAGTGAAGATTATTGTTGTCTATTTCTTTTAGGAACTATTAGGGGAACTATTAGTCTGGGAAACACTTGGAGATTTTGGAGATGGAGCCTGGGGAGGATGGGGTTGGGGGAAGGGGGCGGACCTCATTAGGGTATAATGCCATCCAAAAGCAGCATCCAAAGCACCCATTTTCTACAAAAGAGGTCTGTTGTCATTTTGGGAGATCTCTAAGCCCCACCTGGAGGATGGCAATCCTAGGAACAAAGGAAGTGCAGTAAATAAAGGCAAGTTGTTTGTTTGCTATTTAAACCCCACAATGGGAGAAATTTACATATTTCTCCTCTCCATCATTTTATCCTCACTACAACACCATGAGGTTGGTTAGACCGGGACTATGTGACTGACCTAAGATAACCCCAAAAGATTCCATGGCAGAGTGGGGATTTGAACCTGCATTTCCTTGATCCTAGCCCAACACTTAACCACCACAAAACTCATTTTTCAAGTTTTTAGCTATGTCACCCATGATGACTGTCAGCTTCCAGAAACAACAGGTCAATTATTCTCCGTACAGATTTTTTTTTTACTCATGGAAAATTTATATTATAAATCTTTTGCTCTAAATCTTTCATGTTCTCTAACATAAGTTTGTAACAAACTAGTATTCTATGAACTGCAACTGTTTTTGGTATCTTGCCATTCTTAATACTATCTCTGTTTAGCTCACTGATATGGATTTTACATTGAAACATCAGTTTGAATTGTACTGAAAATTCAATTTAAACTTGGCTTTGATTTTTTTGAAGTCAACATCTTGACTTAAATTTTCCAGATGACTTGATCAAATGGTTTTAAGCCAAGTGTAAGATGGAAAAGCATTTTTAAAAGTTGAAACTCCTTGTGGAATAAAAATGTCATATTCCAAAAGGTTCTGCTTCTTACTTTCTAACACTCAACATGTTTCTGTCTTTTAAGTCACATCTACATGAGCAGCAAGAATTCCTGAATAGCCCCTGGGGTAGCAACACTTCCAAGGCCTCAATAGCAACAATAGAAGTATATTTTAAATACGTGTAGCTGACAGTCAGAGACTGCTCTTTTCTGTGTAGCACCAGAGAATTTTAATGTCTATCCTACCTAGAATGATGAAATTAAGAGCTACAGAAAATTAGCATTATAGTTGTAACTCTTTTGTTGCATGAGCAACAACAATGCATAAGCATTTTCTGAATCTTCTGTTGTTTACATATGGACACTAAACAGCTCCAGTGAATATTTAGCTCATCTTCAGTTGGAGTACATTTCTAACCAGATACAAAGCATGTTCACTTGGAAGTAAATCCAGCTGAGTAACAGAGGTTCCAGTTAGGGTTGCCAGCCATTGGATGGGATGGAAAGAATGACATCATGCATCGCTTCCAGCAAATACCCATAACTGATGTCACTGTTGCCAGAATGACACACTGGTACAACTCTCTAGGATTTTGATAAAACTCTATGGCAAAACCCTACTGAATCCTTGAGTGCTGCATCAGTATGATGCTAGCAACATGATGGTACCCTGGGGGCTTGGGAAGCTACCAAGCACATACTCAGGAAAGAGCTGCAGCCAAGTGCATTACCTTGATGAATATGCCTGTATTGGTTTCCAAACATGTCACTGAGGTTTGTCCAATTTGGATGGGAAACTATGAACGTACAGTCCCAAGAAGTAGGGGAGGTCTTCCATTGAAGCTGATGGTAATAACAAAATAGAGTTGTGAAAAGGAAAAGAATAATGAAAGCAAAAAGAATGAAATAAAACCATACAAAATACCCCAATCAGTTCTTTTTGGCATTAATAACAAAAACAAAACAAACAAAACAAACTTCCATGCACAAGTCTAGTGGATCTTAACCCTGGAAAGATTCAAAGTAAATTTTTAGCTTAGTAGGAAGAAGGAGCATGATTTGAATTTTATTCCTTACATAAAAACAACTGTCCTTTTTATTTCATTCCCACATCTAAATGCGTTATTCTTTCACAGAAGGGAGAAAAATACTAATGGAAATTTTGGCTACAGTGAATGAAAGGACCAAAGATAGGATCCTCTGGCCTTCAGCTGAAAGGAACAGCTTTTGTGTGAAGTTAGTCCTATCTAGTAGAGACTAAACATTTCTCAAATACAGGCAAGGATGGAAGTCCAG
Source organism: Eublepharis macularius (assembly GCF_028583425.1). Lineage (NCBI taxonomy): Eukaryota > Metazoa > Chordata > Lepidosauria > Squamata > Eublepharidae > Eublepharis > Eublepharis macularius. Next base: position 195,642,020 of record NC_072790.1, read on the forward strand.
TGTTGTGGTTACAAACATTCTGCAGCAACATTTTGGAGTTTCATGTTTCGGTGGCTGAATAGAGTCTATGTGCTGAGCTATTGTGGTTCGGTAGCTGACAGCAGTCAAATAAGCACTGCTCTCTTCCTGACTTAATCATTTCTATTACTCTCAGTGTCAAAACAATAATGTCAGGGAAACAGCTTTGCTGACACTCTAGATTAGTACTGAGTGATTCAAAACATTTTCTGACTGAAGTTTCCAGAAAATTCCATTTTACAATTGAAAATTAAAGAGCTTCCATCTTTCCAAGCTGTATCAACAGATACAGTGCTGCGTGCAGACTGTGCATTTCCAAAGGGATGAACAGTTGTAAAATTCTTTGTGCATATTGGAACGTTAGCAAATTCCTCAATACTTACTGTGCTGTACTAAGAGATTAGTTTGAAACAGCTTTGCGTTAAAAGGAATCACTCAACTGCATGAGCTTCAGAGAGGCGTTAACGTTTAGAATCTCCATCCAGGCTCAGAAAAGAGGCAAGAGTTTTGTTTAAAACAAATCAATATTTCACGGTTTCCCTTCCCATCATCAACCTCTTTGGCTTAGGAAAAAACATGAAAATAGATTCACTGGCAAATCTCCAGAAAGAGGTGGGGCTCACAGTAGCCATCATTTGCATTCAGGGAAAGACCACATGTTGTGAGAGAAAACCATACACAGGAACAGCCTTGTATAGCTGCTGAATAGTAAGATTCATGTTGATAGTATTCTTGCATGTATTTGTGAATGTACAAGGACAGTGCAATCCTAAGAACAGTTTCCTGGAAGTAAGCTCCATTGAATAAACCTGTGTGGAATTCTGAGGAGATCCACTTAGCAGTGGTCTCTTATGGTAATTTTAGACTGATTTCCTTTTATATTTATTTCATTCAAACATGTTGTGTAGCCTTCCCTTCACTCCAAAAGAGGGCCCCAGGCAGCTCACAAAAGTATCACAAAAATTTCAATAACAAAACAATATACAAAACTTACAAACCACTATATGTAGAAATACTTGTCATAATAAAAAAAAATCCTGGCGATTTTGCAGTGGAGTCAGGGGAGGGTGGAGTCAGACGGATGGGCGGACTGACGGACAGAGATGATAGATAGATAGATAGATAGATAGATAGATAGATAGATAGATAGATAGATAGATAGATAGATAGATAGATAGATAGATAGATAGATAGATAGATAGATAGATAGATAGCAGGGTTGGCCTTGGTTAGTAATTGAATGGGAGACCTCCAACAAAGACCAGAGTTGCAGAGGGAAGCAATGGCAAACCACCTCTATTAGTATCTTGCCGTGAAAACCTTACCAGGGGTCACCATAAGCCAGCTATGACTTGAGGGGACTCTCCACTCCACTCCAGCACACTGTTTATTAAGCTACCTCAGTGCTGTCATCATTTGCATGGTAAGACTGCAGCTGCCTTTCTCCCGTTCTCCAACCGCGTAGGAAGGATAAAGCAATCTTCTGGTCCAAACAAAGGACCTTGAGTTTTGAGACTCCCAGTGGAGGCTCCACCATGACTTATGGCTTGACCTTTCGAAAATCTCGTGAACTCTTTATACTATATTCTGCCTCTGCTGTTGAGTTTGTTAGGAGCACAGAATCCCACTGGGAAACAGATGCTATACTTTCTATGATAAATAAATTACATACAGCAAGATACTATGCAGTACAGTCTAGTGGGAAGAAAGTAAATCAGTTTTCCAACATTCTGCTTCAAAGCCATATTTTATTCAGACATGGTTATTAAAGAAAGAAATTGTCTGTTGTTCTCTAAAACAAGTTCCCAGAGTGGACCATCCAGTGCTTGACAGGGAAGGCAAGCAGCAGAGCACCTGGAGGAACATGTGGGGAGAGACAGACTGTCAGGATCTGTGTCCATTGTGACTCCATGTTGTATTCAGATGCTTTCTCATGCTGTACGTTTCCAGTGCCTTTCTGTCCGCAGGTTGCAGATGACCAGCTGCATTCCCAGGGAAACGGGAAGGCACCTTATATCCTAGTCTAAACAGCGTCCTTGGAGGAAGTTCTCCCTCGCGCTCCCAGGCTTCAACTGTAGCGGGATGATGGAGGGGGGGGGGGGTTCTGAGGGACTGTGTGATATACTGCTTTGGGTATCTATCAAGTCATTCTCAACAAAGCTTCCCTGTCAGCCAGAAGCTTTGATACTTTTGGATTAATTATGGACACTTGTGCTATGAATGTAATCTTTCAATAAAGAACCTTTGATTCAAGACCTTGGATTTCTTTCAGCAAGGGGTTGGGAGATGACTTCAGAGTAACTTGAATTTCATAACCTGACATTTTGTTGAAAAACCAATCGGCTCTCCCTAACCCCCACCTGGGAAGGATGGATCCCGGAGATAATCCGAAAGAACCTCCTGTGCCTGGAACGGAGGGTGGAGGGTCTGTTCCTGGTTCGTTTGGAGAAGCAGTTTCACTTGGAGGAGTTTCTTGGAGCACCCTTGGAGCCCATCCATGAAGCAGTATCGGACGAGGTGTCCAGCTGGTGATCTCACTACCTACTCCTCGGCAGTGGGGACCTCAGCCCAGAGAGAGCCGGGAGAGCCGGTTGGGTGCCATGTTTTCACATCCATCTGGAGTCAGGGGCCAAGAAGCGAGCCAAGGTGGCTCGGGATGGGAGGCAGGGTCTGCCTCTGCGACGACTGCCACACGGGTCAGCGCGGCGCCCCAGTACTGGTGGGATGAAGAGGTCGGTTGCCTCATGAAGTATCAGGGGCCAGCAGAGGAATCGCCTTTTTGGCCTACTCCCCAGGAAGAGCAGCTGAGCTGGGACAATGCTGATATGGGGACCTGGGGAGGTGACGCTGGCCAACCTGCCGGGGACCAGTGGAGTATGTTATCAGAGCAAGTTCATGTAATGCAGTATGAGTTGTTGGCGGTGACGGGGTTCACCAAGGGCTGGACCGTGAGTGCCTCGAGACAGTACTCAATCAATCAATCTTTATTACGGTCATAGACCACACATTAATAGCATACAACCTACAGTCAGGGTAAGTCATATTATTTACAAATATATTCACTAAAATTTCAGGGTACAGATTCTTAAATATTTAAAACCTTAAAGCCTGAGTGCCTAAGACCAAATTATTAAATATTTAAATCCTTAACATTATAAAATATTTAAATATTTCCCCCTGTAAAATACTTCCTAATCCGTATGGCTTGCACAGCAAAATTTGCCACCTTTAATGTAATTTCATGGTCCTTATCGGCTAAAAGCTTATCTAGATAGAATCTATCATTTCTACCTGGGAACTGATTACAAATTGGAGTTATGAAGGTTGCCCTAATATTTGCTCACACTCGAAAAGTACGTGTCCCCTAGTTTCTATCTTTCCAGCCCCGCATATACATACTCTTTTCTCGAGTGGTTGTTTTGCATATCTGCCCTCCATGACCGCTGATGGTAACATGTCCATTCTAAGGAGGGTAACTGCTCTTTTATAATCTGCTTTATCCAAGTTTTGTAAGAATCCAGACAGAGATTCCAGATCACGATTCCACCTCATTGACATCCAGCTATCATGAGGTCGGAGAGCAGCCACCTCTGGATACACTCCCGGCATCGACCCCGGATACTGAAGGTGTCGGATTTGAAGAAGGAGGGTTGGAAAAGGCCGTGAGGAGGCAACAAGCATGGGAAGAGGGTCTACGCCGTGAGGCAGAGAGGCAAGCAGCAGAGGCGGCCAGGAGAGAAGACACAGCACGCTATGCAGACTTGGAGGCACGTGTGGAGACCATGAGGGGAAACTTGGAGCAGGTGGCCTATCTAATGAGACTGATGGTACAAGGAGCAGTAGGGTCTCCGGCACAACCCGAACAAGTGCCTCAAGGTCTACTCACTATGGCTCAGCCAGTGTTGGCAACCCCGGTGGTCGCCGCAACTGTAGCACCAGCAGTGCCCCTGCCCGTCACCGCTCCAGCACTGATTGTGCCACCTCCAATCCCTCATCCTGTGGCCGTCCCAGCCCCCCCTCCAGCCCATCTCCCTGTGCCTACTCCGATGCAAGTCCCTGCGGCCCCAGCTCCAACAGCTCTGGCTGCGCCAGCGCCCCCAGCAGCGGCCATTCACCCACCCCAGCACAGCCGGGGGGAGTGGGCCCGCTAGTCCCGGTGATGCAGGGGCCCCAAGGACCACCATCCAGGCAGGCGCCACCAGCTCAACCTCCAAGAGGCCATCCAGCCCCCCAGCTGGTGGGAGCTGTGCCCCAGCCATGGGGCAGAGGACTTCCAGTCCCGCAGAGGCAGCAGAGAGCCGTGCCTCAGATGTTCAGGCAACAACTCTTGCCGCGCCAAGTGCCAGCCCCGGTGGGAGTTTGGGGGGCAGAAATGCCAATGGGCTGGATTAAACTGGAAGCTACCTTCAACAGAGAACCCAGGAAACTCGGATTCTTCATTGTCCAAGCCCTGCAATTTTTCAATGAATGGGGACACCTGTTCCAATCAGAACAGTATAAAGTGGCCCACCTCGCGTCCCATTTGGAGGGGATCAAGGCAGAATGGTATGTAACGCTTTACAATATGGGGGCCCCGGAACTGTGGGACTTACAGGCATTTATAGGGGCCCTGAGGGCACAGTATGAGGACCCCCTGGAACGCGAGCATGCTCGTACTGAACTAAGAGCCATTAGACAGGGTATGAGCAGTCAGCCCGGCCTCCGCCATTTTAATAGCAGTTTTCATATGACTGCTCATGATATTAAAAGTATACAAGCCTCTGGGGTTTAAAATGTCTGCAGCACTGCCAACCAGAGAGCCCCTGTCGTTGCCAGATCCTGCCCTGGAGAACCAGGTGTGTACGGAATGCCGCATTGGAATGCAGAGGCATTGTGATGCAACTGGTCTCGCTGTCCACCCATGTTCTGGAAGGTCCAGAGCAATAAAGGTCTCGCTGAGTCACCCCCACTTAACACATTCCTGTCCCTTCTCCCGTGATGAGATTTCCTATCTGTGATCGAGGAATTAATCAATTGGCATTCATAAGCATGTACAGTCATTCCTGGCACATTGTACCCCCTCCCCAAAAACACTTAACCTGGCTCCGGTACTTCATCAGGAAAACTGTCCCTTTTGTGCAGTGCTGGAACTAGTTTTGCATCTGCTTGCACGCACCCTGACAGCCATCAACCAAAGTACTTGAATCTTTGTTACACCCAGGAACCAACCATTAGACTCTTTGTCCTAACTGCCAGGAGAACTCTCCTCTGCCTTAGGGCACATTTTACCTATAAAGGTAGGGTCCTGCCCCCATTCAAATCGTGCAAGCTTCCTGGCTTCTCCCTTAGGGTCACCTCCCTAAGCCTCTCTTCATTCATGCTTGCTTGCTTTCCTGGATCCACAAGCGCTGTTCCACACCTCTCTGGGCTGACAACGCAGGACGTTTGAAGCTTCTCTCCTACGGACTGGACCCCTTCCCAGGATAGGTAGATATGATTACTCCCTCTTGCTCTATTCCCATGCTTCTCGCTATTATTTCCTAGGACTCTCTCTGTGTGTGCATGGTTTTTTCCCCCAGTAATTGGTGTGTATGTGCATGAAGTTCTGTACCTTAAAATAAAAGTTATTGATTGATTTGAAGCACCAGACTCGCTTGGCTTATTGGGATTGGGACCCCGCAGACACAGGTGATTCGATTCCAGTTACCGCCTCTCGTATAGCCGTCTTCCCTGCCAGCTAATTCCCCTCTGTAAATCATATTTATGCAAGGAGACCACTTCAGGTAATAAGGGGTCCCAGCCGGTACGGGAGTATGCTGCCAAGTTTCAACAGCTTGTGGCCAAATGCCCGGACTATCATGAAAGCACAAAGACTGAGTTGTTTAGGAACGGGATGAACCCCGAGTTATTGGATAGAGCTTTAACGCAAGATGACCCCCCTACCCTCCTGGGTTGGGTCCAACTGGCCTGTGAGGTGAAGAACCAAACCCAGATGGTCAGACTAGTTAAACTACATCAGTCCTCCAGGATCAGATGCACTATCCCGACGCCGGCTAGAGGAAGAGGATTCGGAGGCCCCGGAGCTGCCCAGGGAATGAGGGACACCCGCTGCAGGCAGGGATTGTGTCTCCAGTGTGGAAGTAGTAGACATTTTGCAGCTCAGTGCCCACTACACGCCCCTGCTCCTGCCTTAACCACCTGACCGATTCCTGCTCCTCGCACAGGCCGCCTGGAGAAGAAAGCCCCAGTGAGGAAGGGTCGCCCTGACCCTGGATTAGAAGTGGAAGAGTTAACTGAGAACACAGGCTACCCCACACAGGAGCCTGAAGTGGCGTACATGCAGTCGGGAAATGAGGAGGATCTGCCGTAAGTAGGCCCCCGTGGAAGATCAAGGTGTCGACCCCCAAAGAAGTGAGGGAAAGGGGGGCCATACTATTCATGCCAGTAATCCTTGTGAATCCTAAACGAGGAATGCATGTCAGAGTTCAAGCCTTAATAGACTCTGGTTGCTCGCGTGATATTATAGCCCCTGCATTGGTGAATGGGCTAGGGTTGGAAACCCATGAACTAGAAAACCCTATCATCTTTGAACAAATGGATGGCTCGAACATGAACTCTGCCTCGTGGGAAACTGAACCGATACTCACAGGGATGGGAAAGCATTGGGAAGCACGACCTTATATTGTGAGCCAAGTTGCCAAATACCCATTAATACAAGGGAGCCGCTGGCTGTGGGATCACAATCCCTATATAAACTGGCCGGAGGGGATGGTAGCATTCAGCCAGGAGCACTGCCAGCATCATGGCTGGCAAGCAAATTGGGGTAAAGAACTCCATCCCCCTTAGAAGTTGCACTCCTGACCGAGGAGGAGTTAACTGCACTCTCCGCGGAGTACCAAGACTTGGCCCAAGCCTTTAGTGAGGAGGAGGCGGACAGACTGCCCCCCCCCACCGTACCACAGACTGTGCCATAGAATTGGTGCCAGGGGAGAAACTACCAAAGGGAAAACTATACTCCATGAGTCCAGCTGAACGGCAAGAGTTAAGAAAGTTCATTGACAAAAACCTAGAAAGAGGATTCATTCGCCCCGCCAGTTCCCCCCATGCTGCACCTGTGTTGTTCGTTAAGAAAAAGGATGGGGGCTTAAGACTGTGCACTGACTTTCGAGGCATCAATGCAGTCTCCATGTCCATCCCATTGATCCGGGACCTCCTGAGCGTGGTGGCACAGGGTAAGGTATTTTCAAAACTGGATCTCAAAGATGCCTATTTCCATGTGAGAATAAGGGAGGTGGATGAATGGAAAACAGCATTCAATACACCTCTGGGACAATATGAATATCTTGTAATGTCATTTGGGCTTAAAGGCGCACCATCGGTTTACATGACGCTCATAAATGAAGTGCTGCATGAATATTTATACAAGGGGGTTGTTGTTTACCTAGATGACGTGTTAATTTATACAGAAGATAAAAAAACTCATGTGGAGCTGGTCCGAAAAGTGCTAAAAGCTCTCATGGGGCATAAATTACCAGTCAAACTGTCTAAATGCAAGTTTCATATACAAGAGTTGGACTATCTGGGATATTGCATATCCAGCCAGGGGCTAAAAATGGACCCAGCCAAAGTTCAGTCTGTTAATGATTGGGGGGTACCCCTTACCCGAAAACAGCTGCAATCCTTCCTGGGATTTGCCAATTTCTATCGCCTCTTCATTGAAAACTTTGCCCAAATAACCCTACCCCTAACGGACTTGTTAAAAACCAAGGGGAAGGGAGATCAAGCTCTAAAACCGCAAGCAAATTTGAGTTGGACCCTTGAATGCCAGCAGGCTTTTGACGCCTTAAAAGCTAAATTTGTCTCAGAGCCTGTGCTACAGCATCCGGATGAAAATAAGCATTTTTCATGCAGGTAGATGCCAGTGACATGGCCATTGGGGGGGTGCTTATGCAGCGGACCGAGAATAAACAATTACGTCCGTGTGCCTATCTCTCTCGCAAATTTACTGATGCAGAAAGAAATTGGAGTGTGTGGGAAAAGGAAGATTTCGCCGTTAAAGTAGCACTCTCCTCTTGGAGACAATGGCTTGAAGGAGCCCATGTCCCTTTCGAAGTATGGACAGATCATAAAAACCTAGAGGCGCTCCGCACCCCCCGCCGACTCAATGCTAAGCAACTTCGGTGGGCCGAATTTTTCTCAAAGTTTAACTTCACTCTAAACTACTTGCCGGGCAAATCAAACTTTCTAGCTGATGCACTTTTGTGCATGCCCCAACACGAGAGCCAGAGGGAGGAGATAATAGACACTGTCTTTTCCCCCACCCAACTGGGAGGAGCTGTAACAACGCGTAGCCAAACAGCCAGGATGAAGTCAGAGCAGTCACTTGATCCCAGTGGGTGGAGAGCAAAATTGAAAAGCGAGGTGGAAAAAGAAGGGGGGAAGCGCCCAAAGCGGAGCTCACAAAAACCGCGGCTGGAGAATGGTGCAAAGGCACCAAACTTTACATTCCCTTAAGCCTCAGGAAGGAAATCCTCCAGCAGTGCCACAACGCCAAGCTCGCCGGCCACTTCGGCTATCTAAAAACTCTTCATTTAGTGCAGAGACAATTCTGGTGGCCACATATGAGACAGGATGATTCCCAATATGTCACATCTTGTCCCACCTGCATAATGGCTAAAACCAGGCGGGGAACCCCCCCCCCCCGGCCTCCTACAACCCTTGGAAATTCCATCCAGGCCCTGGGAGGTGATTTCTATGGACTTTATTAAAGATCTACCCCCCTCCAAAGGGTGTACACATATCCTAGTGGTGGTGGACCTCTTTTCTAAGCAAGCTCACTTCATTCCCTGCACCACCGTTCCTACAGCAAAGAAGTTAGCCACTTTATTTCTGAAACACATTGTAAGATTTCATTCTTTTCCCACCAAGGTGATATCTGACAGGGGGGTACAATTCATTGCCAACTTCTGGCGGGAGCTTCTACAAGTAGCCGGCATTGAATCGGGAATAGGCTCCGCCCATCATTCCGAGACCGAGGGACAAACTGAACCTGTAAATCAAACCTTAGAACAGTTCCTTAGATGCTATATCAACTATCAACAAGATAACTGGATCAGTTATCTTCCTTTCGCCGAATATGCATATAACAACGCAATCCACAGCTCAACGGGGGAGACTCCCTTCAAAATAGTGCATGGCTACGAAGGGCAAGCCATTCCTTTTGAAACAGACTTACAATCCAAAAAACCTGGAGATCTAGGAGAATGGTGGATGTCTTTAGCTAAACAATGGACTGTCATCCAGCAAAGTCTAAACAAAGCCAAAGAAGACTACAAAAAGTATGCTGATCGCCACCGTGTGGAGCAATGGAAATTGCAACCTGGAGATAAAGTGTATGTTTCCACCAAACATTTCAGAAGTGAGCAACCCAGCAAGAAATTGGGATTAAAATACATGGGACCTTTCCCAGTAAAACGAGTTTTTAATGAAGTCACAGTGGAACTTGAATTACCAAAGAACCTACGCCAAATGCACCCCACATTCCACTTCAGCCTTTTAAAAAAAGCCCCAACATCTGATGACTGGCATCCTGTCAAACCCATCCCATATCCAACCCTCATAGATAGGCAGATACACTATGAAGTAAAGGAGATATTGGACTCCAAAATAAGACATAATAAGCTGTTTTATCTTATTAAGTGGAAGGATTTTGAGGATAGCTTTAGAGAGTGGGTAGAAGCCCCCCAAGTCAATGCTCCCAAACTAGTAGCTAAGTTCCACCGCAAATATCCAGAGAAGGCAGGACCTGGAGGGGGGGGAGGGCCTTAAGGGGGGGCAGAATGTCAGGATCTGTGTTCATTGTGACTCCATGTTGTATTCAGATGCTTTCTCATGCTGTACGTTTCCAGTGCCTTTCTGTCCGCAGGTTGCAGACGACCAGCTGCATTCCCAGGGAAACGGGAAGGCACCTTATATCCTAGTCTAAACAGCGTCCTTGGAGGAAGTTCTCCCTCGCGCTCCCAGGCTTCAACTGTAGCGGGATGATGGAGGGGGGGGGGGGTTCTGAGGGACTGTGATATACTGCTTTGGGTATCTATCAAGTCATTCTCAACAAAGCTTCCCTGTCAGCCAGAAGCTTTGATACTTTTGGATTAATTATGGACACTTGTGCTATGAATGTAATCTTTCAATAAAGAACCTTTGATTCAAGACTTTGGATTTCTTGCAGCAAGGGGTTGGGAGATGACTTCAGAGTAACTTGAATTCCATAACCTGACAGACAGGGGAAACTGCAGCTCATTTGCCTTCTGCCCAAAGCCTATATCTGAATGTGAGAAAACAAGCAGTCATATAATAAAGAGAGACAGAAAGAAGAGAATCCAAGTAGATCCTGGGTTGAATGATCAGGATAGAGTCGGACAAGAGGCTTCATCTCCAAAATTAGAAAATAGAGTTGAAAATTAATCCAGTAAACTTTCCAGTATGTGCAGGCACCCCATAAACAAATATTGCTCATGTGAATCTGTGTAATAATTGTATGCACCAGAAAATTTAAATAACATGTGTACAATTGGAGAACCCAACAATTAATGGATAGCTTCACTGCTAACGGAACAGGCCCTAGTTTAGATGACTTTCAAAACCAGATGAGACAAATTCAAGGAAAATAGGTCTCTGTGCCCATTATCAGTGCAACTCTAAACAGAGTTACACACTTCTGAATCCTTTGAAATCAGTTGGATTAGAAGGGTTTAACTCTGTAAGAATGAATAATGGCTTAGTATATTCTTCATTACTGTATTCCTAACTTTTCTCACTTACATGTGAGAGTTCATGGTAGTTATATTAGAGCTGGTTTTAAGGATTACCAGTGATGCTAGCCCATCCCCGCAGTGGTTTCAGACCACCAGTCTCTTCAGAGCTAGAGCAACCCTGTGCACAGTCAATCCAGTCTAAACACATTGATGCCAGTGGGTTTAGACTGGAGTCACTCTACATAGAATTGCACGATAATTTTTCTTTCATGCTTTAAGGGAGTCTGGGACTCTATTTTTATTTGTTTTTGGTTAAGAATGAATTTTCATGCATAAAGAAGCATCTTTGTACCTCTGAAATTTAAAAACAAATTGTGCAAGGCTGCCTTCCCTACATTGCAGTACATTCCTTTCTTAGTCACTAAATGTAAAATCTCCTACTATCTAAAATATTTTTGATACTAGAAGACAGCTCATTTCCCAGTCTAATTCCCAAGCAATATTCCCGCCAGCCCTCGTTATGTTCATGAGGTCACCCAGCTTTTGAAGCTGGCCTGGAACTACAGCAACCAAGGCAGTTAGGGCAAAAAGCACTCAAACTCCTTTCAGTAGTCATGTTTCCAGCACTCTTACTGCACACACTGGGATGGCAAGTTATACACTATCATTTTCATACGGATATGATCACATTGATACATCTTAATACAAATGATCGTCAAATTGTCCACATCAGGCAGTGCTCACATATTCTGGCTTCAATATGCTTGATCGATATGCAGATTTTCAGGGACACGTTCATATATACCAGCTGGAATATATCCACATTTCCTGATTCAGAGAAAAAAATTCATACTAGTCCTCCCCAGTACATGTGGGCTGTTTTCATACATCTTTAACATCGTGCAAAACTCATGGAATTGTGGCACGATTTCTGATGTCACCCCATCAGAAATCGCGCCATGAAGCTGCCCTCATTCCATGAGTTTTGTGCGATGTTAAATACGTGTGAAAATGGCTCTAGTAAAAGCACTGGAAACATAGCATATGAACAGGCATCTGAAAGGGTTGCACCCACATTTAGACTGAGTAATTCTCAGTTCTTTTGGATGACTTACTGTCCATTCAGATAAATGTGGCTGGATGTTATTACTAAACGATGGCATAGCCAATAAACTCTCCCAACAGATACCTGTAAAGAGGTTGCAGTGATTTTTCAGAAAACAGTGCATTTTTGTTTTGTTTTTTTTTCAGCTGAAGGGAAAGCAATGCAGGTGAATATTTTCTGACCAACAAGCATTCTTGCATGGACAGTTGAGAGGAAAGCCATTCTTCTAGTTCAAAGTGATGTATGGATGTTTGCTAATTCTTAGGAAATCTCCTTTTGTACAAAGAGGCATCTATTCTCACACACTGAGATGAGTACTGCCATTCCAGCCAGGGGCTTAAGCCCCTTTAGGCTGGTGGCAGCCATTTGCCTCCCTGGCAGGATGGAGGCAGAGAAGACCAGCCCTGCTTTGGGCTTAGCTTAAGGGGGGCGGAGCTACGAGGCTGTATGCTGCTGCTCCGCCCTCCAAGCTCAGTCTCGCCTTGTGCTCGGCCCACCCTCCTCACCCTACTTCAGTGCGGGACTAGCCGGTCGCCTTTGGTGGGGCCAGGTAGGAATTTTTGATGTCTCCCTGCCCCGATTGGCCTGGGGTTGTGAGTTTTTTCGCCTACCTCGCACTGGGCAAGGGTGTTGGTTGGGGTGAACCTTATTTTCTGCCATGGGTGCAGGATTTAGCTAGCGATATATCTGTGGTGGGCCAGTGAGCACCCTTGGCACCTCCCCATTGGTGGGGAACTGGAGTCTTTCAGGAGCAGCAGGCTGCCGCACGGCCCAGCTGCGAGGTCAGACGCCCTGGGTGGGGAACCCCTGGACAAACTGGTCTCCCCCCGCTGCTGTTCGGCCGGGTGGGGGAGCTTTTCAGGGGTGAACCACTCCGCCTGGCCAGGGTCCCCAGCCATTTGAGAGACGGCTCGCACCTGGGGCAGTGGGTGCTCGCCCAGACAGGTCAGGGCGGGGTCCAAGGTATGACCCCAGGGCCTGACCTGTACCGCTAGTTAGGCCCCTTGCCGTAATCATTGTTTTGCTGTTCCATTTAATAAAGAGGCCCATTTTACCCAAGCCTTTGTGTCTGACTCTCATTCCAACTAGGGGGGCAAATGTTGGGCCATGGTTCATTATGAGGAACTGGCAGTCATTTTTCTTTTCTGCCAATAGACTAACAGAGGGAAGGAAAGGAAATCTGAGGAAAAACAGCAACACCTCTGATTAAATTGGTACTTTGGCTTTCCATTCCTTACATATGATATAAGGCTGGTGTAGGTCTCAATCTCCAAGAGCGAATGGCAAGATTGCCCCTCCCTACCCCCACTGAGAGGATTCCTCGAGGCCTCCTCAGTAGTTTATATAGTCCATAGTACCAGATGGTGTTATGCAAGATTTTCCTAGGAGAGAAATCTAACTTTTTAAACACTCAAGACTCCCATTCTAACTTCTGTCTATCTTCTCCTGATTTCTACTCCCCTCCAACCCTAAATCTCTCAGTGTGATGCATAAGTATGAGAAGTTTTTTTTTAAATGTACAGTGATGTACAATACATGTCAAAATCTATGGTAAGTGTTAAGGATTAATTTTCACTTCCTTACCTAACAAAAGACCCTCTTGGCTGTTCTAGGATAACGAAGTAGCTCCTGCCTACAGAGGCTTGTGAAACTGTCGCCCAGGGTCTCAAAGAGAGAGAGAGGAAGGACACCTCCAGCTGCTGTGGGTCTCCCAGAAGCAGTAAATCATGCCAGGAAGCAGCAAATCACTTCCAGAATCCCAGAACTCCCATTGCAGGTGTCTTGAGACCCTCAGGGGTATACCAACTAAAGCATTTCTTAAATATGTGAAACTGGGGGTCTCCTTCTAAACAAACTTGACGTTGTGCCTCTTCCCAACCCAAAATTGGGTTCCACAGCTAAAAGTGCTGAGATTCTCCTCTGCAGTTCATGTGACTACAATATCTGTGAGGGTGGGGGTGCTGAGCGCTGCTGTCTTGCTTCTCCCTCCTTATTGTGTTTCTTGGTTTTTTAAGTCATCTGCTTTGATTTTATTGTGTTATCATTTAGTTTATGATATTACCAGCCTTGAATTGCACTTTGATGTGGCAAGGAAGGCATTACACACATTAGAACAAAGCAGCAGCTCTTCCTTGGTTCTCCTCTTCCTACATCAAGTTAGGGTGATGAGACAGTCACACCCACAAAACAAAATCAGTGATGGTCTCCTGCCAGGAACATTCAACTCAGTTCCAAGTCTTGGCTGGTGTAGGGAGGAAAGCACCACTTGCTTCAGGATCCTATCCTGCCTTGAACATCACAGCCCTTTCATCGTGTGTAGTTTGCGTTGCCCACCAAGGGAAGCCACCCTTACAGTCTAGCACCTGCTGCTTTAAGCTGAAAACCAAAGTAATAGAATTCTAGATCCCAAGAGCCTATTTGCTACATTTTCCCCAGGGATGTTCTAGGTCAGATGGAGAGGCATGTTCTGAAGTTCTGTGCTTCCCAAGTGTGTTTGAGTCCAATTTAGATCACACCCACAGCATGTAAAGAAAAGGACTTTGCTCTTTCCCTGTACTGTTCTCCTGCCCCAAAACAGCTCCAGAAGGGTGCTATTTGCACCAGGGTGTGTGTGTGTGTGTGTGTGTGTGCGCGCGCGTGCGCACACGCATGCGCGCACTTAGCTACTTGACCACAGCAGGACAAATAGCTGTTTCAGGTTTGTAAAGTTACATATGATGGGAGGGAGCCCTGCCTCTGTGTGTGCCATGGACCCAATCCAGTATGGGCCTGGAAAGTGCAGAACTTAAGAACACATCTCTCACTGATCCAGAGAGGTTCCTGTGGAAAACATAACGTGGGGCGTTTCCACACTACTCATCTTCATCCAGAACGGGGTGCAACATCGTGAAAAAAACGTGGAAGATAGCATCTTCTCACGCGAGTTTTGTGTGATGTCTCGCAAAACTCGCACGAGAAGCCGCTATCTTCCGTGTTTTTTTCGCGACGTTGCACCCTGTTCTGGATGAAGGTGAGTAGTGTGGAAACGGCCATGTAGTTAGACCCTAAGAGCAAATCTTCTTGTACACAAAGTATTTTCTTCTAGTCAGAAGCAGATAAAAGTATACTTGTGGCAAAGAGATGCCTGTGGGCACGTATTTTGCATTAAACAGACAGAACACACAGGCTGCCTGTTGAGTGTGAAGGTTGCAGGACTGTATCATGAGGAGTATGGTTCTTTTAAAAACAAAATTCAGAAATGGTGACCTTGTCTTTTCCTTGGTGAAGATGGATTCACTTCAACCATTTCCAGAGCCACCAGACAGAGCATCCATGTTACCCACAGGGTAACAAGAAGGCTTCTACAATGAACCAAAATACCCACTGCAGGGAAAGAAAATGCCCAGGTTATTATCATTCAGATAGAAAATTCTTTCGGACCTCAAAATATAGTGCTCTGTGATACTTTGAGCAGGAAAAAACAGAACTACATCCAACATTACATTTCCAATTTTTTGAAAGCAGACAGAAAGTGGCCACAGATGCCTCATCATAACGTCAAAAGGAAGTCGGATTCAAATATGAGCATCATCAAGGTCCCTGGAGAAGAGCCAAAAATCAATTTTGACCCCTCCAGTGTTATGAAGATGTGGTTCTGTGGATATTTTTTCACTGTGCCTCTGTATGTGTTAGCCAAAAGT
Organism: Eublepharis macularius; assembly: GCF_028583425.1. Classification (NCBI taxonomy): domain Eukaryota; kingdom Metazoa; phylum Chordata; class Lepidosauria; order Squamata; family Eublepharidae; genus Eublepharis; species Eublepharis macularius. Next base: position 195,657,556 of record NC_072790.1, read on the forward strand.
GAGTAGAAGGGGATTTTTTAACAGCATAAGAGTCCTTTGGCAGATTCAGCGCTCTGGATACATGATTGTTTGTTTGGCTGGACTTATGACCCACACCCCAGCCCTACAGCAGAGTCCCCAAAATGATGGATGAGTCACACATTAAGTAGGAGACACACTTCATACTTAGCACCCAAAGAGAAGTTTCCGTTTTAGAGTGTGAAAAAGTAAGGACTGCATCTCCTCCCACCCTGGTCTGTTTTTTTGCATGAGTCACTGTTCTGAGCACATCGCCTAAATGAAGAAGCAGTGGTTCTTGAAGTCACAATAGGAAGAGGCACAACCTGAAGGCAGATTGACTGATCTTCTCACTTTTGATGCAGTGATAGAAGCAGATGGCTCCCTTTCCCTCAAAAGAGGCTGACTGGAAAGAAGCAAGGCCGGAGCAGTGAATGATGGCTGAAATGCAGTATGTGCTCCTCTGTGGCAGGGGTCATGCTTCAGGCTCATCTAAGCCTTTGAGCAAGCTGGCGTAGTACCAGGGTTGAAGTCTGGGTTGAAGTGCTGGACTTGTAACAAGGAGACTCCATTCAAATCCCTTGTCGGTCATGATGCTTACTGGGTGACCTTAGGCCAGTCACTGTCTTTCAGCTTTTTGTGAGGATGAGGGACTCTCACAATAAAAGGAACTAGCGGCAAGACAAACAGTTCTCACACACACACACTGGCCCTTCACTGCCTGCTAAAGCATGCTGGGTAGAAGAGAGGGATGATGAAACCCTTCCTGCCTTTGTGTGCATACTCGGAGCCCATTTCCCCACACAGCACTATTTTGAAGATGAGTGCCTGTTACACGTTAAATGTGAGTTTTCCCCAACATAACTCACATTTGACATCTCATGTAATCAGACCCTTGGTCTGCTGCAGCAAAAATGAGAGAAGTCTAGTGGCACCTTAAAGACTAATCAAATTTATTCCGGCATAAGGTTTCATGGGCTACAGTCCACTTCTTCAGATGTAATGTAATGGCTGCTCATAGGCAGACCTGTATATGTAGGAAGTATGTCTCAACCCCAACCCCATAAGTATCAAGGGGCTATCAAAGTTTGAGTTTTACCAAGCTAATTAACACCTGCATTGTGTGGGGTGTCCCAGGGTTAACCAAGATGCCTAGTTAGTAAGAAATCCTACGTCTTTGTTCAGGCCTGGCAAAGAGAAAATGCTGAATTTCTTCATCAATTCAATTCAGTGCTTTCATGCTGGATTCTTTTGCTGGAGGATAGTGATCAGTTATAGAATATCCTGAAAGATTAAAAAAAAGGTTCCCCACAAGTGTGTGGGGTACAAGCTCCTTACAGCTTCAGAATAGGGATGCTACTTAATTTTGCAAACCAAAGATGCAACTCAAAAATTTGGTTCCAGTTTTCCTTTATGTGCCTCAAATCCGCAGGTTTTTATTTTCACACTATTTTCAGTTTCTTTGTACCAGTCCGCCCCCTTCCCTCTCCACAATTTGTAACATCATTTCTTCATCAGTTGCATACCAATGGCACATGACATAAAAACAGCATTAATGTGGCTTCAAAGGGGCATCAAAGAGACAAATTAATTGGAGATACCAACAATGAAGTTAGGCAACATGGAATGTCTCACACTGACATGATACAAAAAATAAAAAAAGATATGAAGGGTTGTTATTCCTATGTCCCTGCTTTGGAAACATTTGTCTTTTACATTTCCTTGCAAACTGCTGAAGCCAGTGACGTGATGCAGAACAGCTGTGAAAAAGTGTGCTTTTACCCACACTGAGGAATAACTTTGTAGGCAGTATTTAGCCAGTGCGTTTATTGCGCTAATGAAACATTTATAGATTGCACCACAAGGTTGCTGCATTTGGACTTCCCTCTGCTGAAACGCCTGCTTCGAAACTGCTGTCAACCCCATAAATTACAGTTGCAGAAATCAAACTAAAGCCATTAATTTTTTTGCACTCAGATGACAGCAGATTGCCTTCTTTCTCCCTTTATTGCCATCTGAGATCTTTTTTCAAAGTAGCAGGGCAGATAATACATCTCTCACTTAATTCATGCTGAAGGATCCGGACAGAGGAATTCTTCTGTTTTTTTGTAGTGCATTGTAACTTTGTCTGCCTCTTCCCCAACTGAAAGAGACCAGGAAATGGGAAATGGTGCCAAAGATACAGTGCTGAGAATTGGCAAAGGCTTGCCAGTTCCCTATTCACAAATTAGAAACAGTATCTAGGCCTGGGGTTTGGAAGGTGTTTAAGAACAGGAAAGAAAATTCACCATTTCATAAGTCTTTTTCAGCTGTCCTGGCATGGCTCACATTTTCAGTGGTAAATTACTGCCATCTAGTGTTCAAGGCTGAAAGGCACACAAAAGCTGCAGGCCTAAATATAAAAAATGGGAGTCCAGTGGCACTTTAAACATCAATAAAATTTATTCCAGTATAAGTTTTTTTCACCAGAGTAAACTTTGTTAGTATTTAAGATGCCACTGGACTCCTGTTTACTCTGCTGTAGATTAGCATAGCAACCCCTCAGGAATTATCAGTCCTAAATAGAGAGATAGAAAGGTGTGATGAAGTGATTGGGGGGTAAGGCTAGGGTTCTGGAGATCCAGGCTGAAATCTCCAGCCTGCCAGCTTGGTGATTTGGGGTCTGTCACCTCAGCCTAACTTACACTGCATGGTTTGGGTGAGAATAAAATGGAGGAGAAAGATGGTGTATGCTCCTCTGAGTTTCTTGGGGGAAGAGTGAGATAAAAATGCAGCAAATAAGGAAATAAATCTTGGGGTGTATCTCCCATTGAACTCATTAAATTTTAGGCTGATCTAATTTCATTTTGCTTGGTGGCAACATTTTTCAGAAAATAACACCGGGTTCCTCGTTTTGACATTTACAAATACTCCAACTTCCTTTGCTTACCAGGGATGGTCCTTGTATGCTGGTACCTGGCCTGGGAAAATGACAAACCCTTTGTGGTCCCTATTTTTACCTTTGAGGCATGCCTTAATACGATTTTGTTCCCTAGATTTCATTCTCTCCAGGGTCTCTAGAAGTGTCTGAGTGGGTAATGAATTCATTTTGTTTTGGAATCCGTGCAAGAATCTAGAGGGGGGCTTTTTCTCACACTACACCCATCTTGTGGGACGTTTTGAAAGCATCTCTTTAACCAAAAGAACCATGCACACTTTGCTTCTAAATTATGGGAGGATAGGCTATTCCAGAGAAGAGATCACATTGGGTTAAATTCTGACTAAGTTTTCTAATGGCTTTTCCCTTGCCATTGCAGTCCACTTATCTATAAGAAATGCTGCTTTGGGAGATAACAATTCTCCCATTTTCTTGACTGCCTCCCATTCTCCAGTATTCTTCGTGCACAAAGCGTCAGGTAGGGGAATGATATGTTTCTCCTGCCAGTATAAATAGCTCTGTCTCCATTTATCTCAGATTAGAGACTCTGGGTGGAAAGAAATAACTGCCGGGAAAAGTGACTGTCCTTTCCTAGCCCGCCTGCCAGCTCTCTCTCCTTGAGGTCTGGCTGCCCTTATTCACCCATGGCACGGCTGAGCATCAGAAACCAGCCATCTATACTGTTGCTGCCAGTTTTTGACCTTTTTGCCGTGACTGGAGCACATTGTCCAGTTATTTTTTATTCCCAATATGAGATTTATTCCCAGGGTGATAGTCACTGTGTCAGCAAAAAGTGATGCTTATGTTTAAGCCTTGGTCATTTTAACTTTCATAAGACACGTTATATTATCAAAAGTGAAACACTGGTTCTTGTACGTCCATTTATCAAGCAATGTCAAATATGAATGCTACCAGTAATTCCACTTCCAAATATAATCAAATACTGAAGTCAAGTATCAAATATTTCCATATATCAAAAACACTGTGACAAATACGGTGTGAATAATCGAAGAATATCGGTTAAATATTCAGTATCAGGAGTTAGATCCAGTGGTGGATTTCCACTAATATATTCTTACAGACTACCTCATTCCATGGCAGATTCCCCCTTCATACTGTTCCTTGGGGTCCGCTTTATCCCAGCAGCAGATTTATGGTGTGTGTGTGTGTGTGTGTGTGTGTGTGTGCTTGCGTGCGCATGCACACAAGAAAGTCCCTTTCTGCAGACTGAAATCTCTTCCACTAGATCCATCTCCCCAAACTTATGGAGGTTAATTTTGAGGAACAACTTCATTGCAGCCCTGTTCTCCACTATATAAAATAAAGCCATTGATTTTCTCTCAGTCTCTCTGCTGTGAGATCTCCTATGCCTCCTGTAAATAAATACATATCTATGCATAAAGAGCGAATTCATGTTTGAAAGAAGGGATACTGTATCTGGATTTTTTTTAACACATTCTTATTAGAAGTGGACAAGAATCTAATTCATGATCTTGGCTTTGAAGATGTTAATCTGTGGCGCTGCTTCCCAGCTGCAAAGAGTCCTTGTCTAAATAGCAGCCTCTGCTCCTGGGCAGCCCATAATATTTTAGATACTTCTTTAAGCTCATTTACAAAGATTTATTTCTGGATACAATCATTTGAGCACAAAATTACCTAAAGAAAAGTAAGAGGAAGCGGGGAGAAGGTGATCACAGGCTTGAGTCTCGATCCCATTTTCCTAACCATAACTAGCTGTGAAATTGCAAATGTAGAAGCTGCCATTCGTCATCTACCTGAAGAGGAAGCTGAGGAAATAAGAGGAGAGACAGCCAGGATTCTATGAAAGGCAAAGCTTCCCACCAGCAATATAACACGCAAGGAGACAAATGCCATCAAGACCCTCAATGCAGATCCAGACATCATCATTCTACCAGCTGATAAAGGCAATGCTACAGTGATCATGAAAACAGAGGAATACAAAAAGAAGATTAAGGAACTCCTGGACCCCTCCACCTACAAAAAACTAAAACGAGATCCCACTTGCAAAATCACCAGGCTAACAAATGCGCTGATCAAGAATTCCTCACTACATCCCGACACGCACAGAAAACTATGCAAGACTGAAGCACAGCCACCTAGACTATATGGAATCCCCAAAATACATAAGGATTCAGTCCCACTCCGACCCATTGTGAGTGCCATTGGTTCACCGACATATGAATTAGCTAGACATCTGGCAGATCTCCTGCAGGACCACATCGGGAAAACCTCGTCTTACATCAAAGATTCAGCAGATTTCATCAACAAAATCAGTTCTCTGAAACTCAATCCACAAGACATACTTGTCAGTTTTGATGTTGTATCCCTGTTTACCAAGGTTCCAGTAAAAGACACTATTGCACTTATTAATCAGATTTTCCCAGAGGATGTAACAGCCTTATTCCACCATTGTCTGACAACCAGTTACTTCCAATGGGACAACGAATTCTATGAACAGATGGATGGGGTGGCCATGGGGAGCCCACTCAGCCCAGTTATAGCAAACTTCTACATGGAACATTTTGAAAAAACAGCTCTAGAATCAGCACCCCACAAACCTAGTGTATGGTTCCAGTTTGTGGATGATACATTTATCATTTGGAGCCATGGGGAGGAAGAATTGATGGGGTTTTTGAATCATCTCAACAACACCCACCTGAACATACAATTCACAATGGAGAAAGAAATCGAGGGAAAACTCCCATTCCTGGATACCTTGGTCATCCGCAAAGCAAACTTTCAGTTAGGTCACAAGGTCTACAGGAAACCAACTCACACTGATCGGTACTTACACAAAAACTCCAATCACCACCCCCGACAGAAAAGAGGCATAATGAAAACATTAGTGGATCGTGCAAGACGGATATGTGAGCCGCACTTTCTCAATGAGGAAATTAATCATCTAAACCACGCACTTCAGGCAAATGGCTACTCCAGAAATGAAATCCGAAGAGCAATCAAACCCAGGATGAATCAAACAACCAAGGAAAAACAGTCTCCTACAGGAAAAGTGTTTTTGCCATATATCAAAGGAATTACTGATCAGATGGGAAAGCTTATGAAAAAGCATAACCTTCAAGCAGTATTCAGACCCACCCGAAAAATACAACAGATGCTACGATCAGCAAAAGACAGTAGAGACCCCCTCACCTCTGCAGGAGTATACCGTATACCCTGCAGCTGTGGACAAGTTTACATCGGGACCACAAAGCGTAGCATCCAGACAAGAATAAAAGAACATGAAAGACACTGCAGACTTGGACAACCTGAAAAATCAGCAGTGGCTGAACATAGCCTAACTCAAACAGGGCACAGTATCTTATTCCAGGACACCAAAATACTGGACAACACTTCCAACTACTTTGTCAGACTGCACAGGGAAGCCATTGAAATTCACAAGCATAAGCAAAACTTCAACAGGAAAGAAGAAACCTTAAGAATGAACAGAGCATGGTTTCCAGTTCTGAAAAACACCAGGCTAACAAAACATTCTATCCCCGACAATAGCCCTGCAGAGAAGATTAGCACATCAAGTACCAATCCATATGCAAAAGAACCTCCTCAGGATACAGTGAAGCCTCCCGCCATTAGCATTCCACACCCTGGGAAACTCTTACAGGATGACTCAGCTCAACCCCACCCCTCCTGAGTAGATACAAATGACCTACATCTTTTCCACACTGTGACACTGAGAGATCTCTGTCTTTGGTGCTACACCTCTGAAGATGCCAGCCACAGCTGCTGGCGAAACGTCAGGAACTACAATGCCAAGACCACGGCAATACAGCCCGGAAAACCCACAACAACCATAGCTGTGAAACTTCTTCATATGCTGATGAAACTGAAGCAAGGCTGGTGAGTGAGAGTAAACTAGATGTTAGGGTTTTGTGGCGAATTGGGTCTGGGCTCCACAAACCCAACTTGCTTTCCCTGTAGTAACATAACAGCTGCAAGGATTGTCATTTTAAAGAGCCCTTTTCAGCTTAGAACTGTTCCCTTATGCCATTTCAGGAAGCGGAGTCATCTCGGGAAGGAAGTAACTTGCATAACTTTGGAGTGGCACATGCTCAGAATCTGCCACAGTATCCCATGTGTTGCTCCAGTTACATAAATAGATCCCTACTGGAGCCATTTCAGCTTCTGAAAATGGTATTAGGGGGAGGCAGGAGCTCCTCATTACCCTTAGGAGAAGTTCTAAGCTGGAAACATGTCCTTCTGCTCTTTGAAATGACATTTCCTGTAGCTGCTGGGGGACTGGGGGAACCTAGACCCAACTTGTCAAAAACCCTAATGTCTGCTTTGGCCCTTGACCCTGCTCTTGGACTGCCAGAGCGTTTCTGCAGAAAGAAGGATTTCTGTTCACAGAGTGCAACTTTCTTGCCTCCTGCCTCCCACTGCAGTCCCATGAAATGCTGTTCCTAGAAGATAGGGAGAGTTATAAATGATGCCCACAGTCTAACACACATGGAAAAGAAAATGGGTTTCAAACGATAAATATATACCATACTTTAATGCTCTGTCTCTCACTGGGTTTTGCATGCAATGACCCAACGTAAAGATGATGCTGAATTTACTGTGGATTCTGGCCAGTTTTAAGAGGGCTGAGTTGCACAGTACAAAACACTTCCAAACTTTGGATTACTTCAGGAAAATGGAATGACTTCTGAGAATAAGGATAGCCATCTATGAACTAATGTGCCTGTCATCTTTTGACAGCTGCACTCAAAGCAATTGGGAGAAACAAAGCACCTAGAGTAGATGGAATACCAACAGAGCTACTTCAAGCTATAGAAATGGAATCCATCAGAATCTTAGCAAGAATCTGTCAACAAATATGGAAAACAAAACGATGGCCCACAGACTGGAAACGCTCAGTCTACATTCCAATTCAACAAAAGAGGATGCCAAAGAGTGCAGCAACTATCGGACTATTGCGCTAATTTTCCATGCAAGCAAAGTGATGCTTAAAATTCTATAAGATTATTATCATAAATGGAACAAGAAAGGCCAGATGTTCAAGCTGGATTCAGAAAAAGAAAAGGCACTGGAGATCACATTGCAAATTTACAATGGCTAATGGAACATACTAGGGAATTTCAGAAGAAAATCAGCCTGTGTTTTATAGATTACAGCAAAGCTTTTGACTGTGTGGATCATGAAAAGCTATGGAGAGTCTTAAAAGAAATGGGGGTGCCACAACACCTGATGGTTTTGATGCGCAACCTGTACTCTGGACAAGAGGCTACTATCAGGACAGAATATGGGGAAACATAACGGTTTCCAATTGTCAAGGTTGTCAGACAAGGATGTATTTTATCATCCTACCTGTTCAACCTCTATGCAGAGTACATCATAAGGAAAGCTGGATTAGAGCTAGAAGAAGGTGGAGTGAAAAGTGATGGAAGGAACATTAATAATTTGAGATATGCAGATGACACCATGTTACTGGCAGAAAATAGTGAAGACTTGAAATGACTACTGATGAAGGTTATAGGAGAAACTGCCAAAGCAGGATTACAGCTGAACATCAAGAAGACAAAAGTAATGACTACTGAGGAATTACACGATTTTAAATCTGACAATGAGGAAATTGAAATTGTTCACGATTTTCTATTCCTTCACTCAATCATCAACCAAAAGGGAGACTGCAATGAAGAAATCAGAATAAGATTGAGACTCGGAAGAACAGCTGTGAGGGAACTAGAGAAGGTCCTTAAAGATAAAGATGTCTTTCTGGGAACCAAGATGAAGATAATCCAAACTATGGAATTCCTCATTACTATGTATGGATGTGAAAGCTGGACAGCGAAAAAAGCTGACAGGAAGAAAATTGACTCATTTGAAATGTGGTGCTGGAGGAGAGTTTTGCGGATACCACGGGCAGCCAAAAAGACAAATAAGTGTATACTAGATCAAATCAAGTCTGCATTCTCCCTGGAAGATAAAATGACAAAACGGAGGCTATCATACTTTGGTCACATCATAAGACAAGTTTCTCTGGAAAAGTCAGTAATACTAGGAAAAGTAGAAGGCAGTAGGAAAAGAGGAAGACCTAAAATGAGATGGCCTGACTCAATATTTCCAGCATGCTTGCTTCTACAGTGCAAACATTTGATTATGCGAATTTTAAGAGGAATGAGGATAATTGTACTTAGACTCAGTTTACGCATTCAGAAGAATGAAGTGGCAGAGACTTGGGGTGGTAGAATGGACTGTACCACTATAGACTGCCAGTGAAGATCAAGGAGGATCATATCTGAAACTCTCCCCTATATTAAAAACTCCCTGTAAAAGAAGAAACAACAGAACAAGCAAAGAGATGAGATCATTTCTCCTTGCTGAGATGATACTCTATTTGCACGGAATTTTTAAATGAAGTAGCATTCAAAGATGGAATCCACCCCATGCAGTCCAGTCTGCACACTCAGAACTTTGCTGCCTCATCACCTGTATGTGTGAACCAGACCCTGTGGTGCAATCCTGAATAGAATTACACTCATCTAATTCCATTGAAATCAAAGGACTCAGAAGGTTGTAACTCTGCTTAAGATAGTGAAGTTGGTCGCAGGAAGCAAGGGAATTTATCTGCTAAAAATGGCATGACAAAATGTGTAATATTGCCCCAATGCAGAAACCGAGCCATCAAGTCATGATTGCTAGTCTAGTACATGGGCCCTCTCCTGTCTAAAGCATAACATTCTTGAATCATAGTTCACCTAATTATATGTTACACAGAAAACTTACCAGAAAGTCTAGACCTCAGCAATGTAGAACTTTATTTTCATATTATCTGGTACTTAGGTTTGTGGTATAACTGGTCAAAAACTAAAACAAAAACAGGAAAGAACACATATCCCTTTTTTGTCTGAATATGGCTGAGTATGTTTCTTGTTGTTAGGTTTCTGTGCTGGATATGTGTTTTTACAGCAACACATTTTCACAGATGTCAGCAGTTGCCATGGTGGGGAAGGGCTATGGCTCAGCGGAAGAGCATCTGCTTGGCGTACAGAAGGACCCAGGTTCAATTCCTGGCATCTCCAGCTAAAAGGAGAAGACAACAGGAGATATGAAGGACCTGTGACTGATACCCTCCACCCCCAGGTTCTTCTCACCCCTTTTGGACACTGAATGAGTGGCAGTGGCAGAGGGTTTGCCCTCACCCCTCTCCATTACCTGCTATCATTATTACTGTCACGACTTGGCTGTGGGGTTTTTTTTTGGAGGGAGGGCATTCAAGCAGATCCATTTGGGGAGAGGCTGTGCTGGCTGGTCCATTTTAGGGATCCCTTTAAGGGCTCAGGGACAAGCTATGTAGGGACATGCCCAGCTCAGGAACCATAATCTAGCTTCAGTCCTGGGTGGCAAGGAACTACTGGGGCCAGGCCCAGGTGGGAATCACATCACCTGCCATCCCGTGGTTGATTCCTAGCAGATGGGCTGAGATGAATGGTACCATCAGATGGCACAGGTCATATGATACATCGATCCATGCCCTAGGTTGCACCAATGCTCCAATGGGTGTAATTAATAAAGCTGTGGATAATGAACCATCATCCTGTTTATTGCATTGATTTACATTGTGTCTCAGTGAGAAAGGCAGACTATAAATAATGTAAATAAATAAAAAATAACATTTCTATTGGTTTCCAATCCCTAATAATTTGCTGTAGCTATTCAAAAGGTGCGTGTACACAGAGGGATTTTGCAAGTGCTACTGAGAAAGAGTTCACTCAGTCAGTGTGTTTTCCCCCTTGCCTTGGCAGCTGTCCTTTTTCTGAATTTACATGCTGCTGCTGAACTACATCCAAACAAAGCTTTATGCAAGATGTTACAAAGACACCCTGGAAGCCAAAATAATTGTTTCATGTAATAAGAATCAGATTGAAGAAGAGACAAATATCCCTGAGTTCTAAAAATATACTATGTCTTATTATGTTCCTTAGATTACAAAAAGAGATTAGTCTGTGCCAATTTTTGCTGGGGTCTCAATCCCCACCCCAGGTCAGGATGTGCAAATGTCTCAAAGGCAGAATTCGGCCTGCTGTCATTAAATCAAAGCACAATTTCACAGCAAGCATCCACAAATATTGTTGGATGAAAATAGAAAATATTGTTTCCAAGTAGGCCTACACTGAATTTTCAGGCGGTTGGATTTTCATGGAGAAACTGCCATTGGCATGTATGAGTAAAAGGGCTTACAATGACCTCTTTCATGTATTTTAGGCCTATTTATTTATTGCCTTTTTGCCCACTCAGAGCAACTAAGGTGACTAACAATTAAAACTGAGAATTATAAAAGCACTTCATAAAACTAGTTAAACCTCAAAATAAAATACAGGAGGAAACAAAAGGTCGCTCTACACGTTATGTCTTTTACGAGTTCTCCATGGAGCCAACCCACACTACGCACAGAAACACATCAGCTTCAGGGATTGGCTTCTATTTAAAAGGGAGAGTGCAGATGGGATTGGAAAGCAGCTGCCGAGGGAGGGAGAACTGTTGCCTTTCTCCCAAGCTCCCCTCCCCCCGGGCCAAACAGTGTGGAGGGGAGACATTTCCTCATTTTTGCTGCTCTGTGTGAAGGTATTGTGTGCATGTGCAGCAGCAAAAAGAGGAAAACTCTTCCGCTCAGCACTGTTTTTGCATGGGGGAAAAAGCTTGGGAGAAAAGCAGGGGTTCTCTTTCCCTGACACCAGCCCATTTGCACTCTCGTTTTTTAAAAGAAGCCTATCCCCAAAGATGATGTGTGTCTGCTCAGAGTACGGGTTGGCTCCAGGGAGTACTTGTAAAAGAAGTAACATGTAGAGTGACCCTAAGTCTTCACCCACTGGTGGAAAACAGTGATTGAAGGGTTCCATCCTTTTGGTGCCATGACCGAGGAGGCCTTCTCTCAGCCTGTCACCCTTCTAACCTCAGAGGCTGAGGGAATCAGAAGACTTTACTTTTACTTTATTTGGTATTTAGCCCTCCCTCCCCGCAAGTGGGCTCAGGACGGGGTACAACATTTATAAAATACATAATTATATAAATACAATTAAAATCATATCATAAAATCATAACTCAGATGGCCTATTGCACATTTCTGCCCTCAAATACAAAGAGGGAGACACCCAGATGGACAGGATGTCATTGGATAGGAGAAGGCGATGGGAGGCTCAATGATGGTCCTAATACTGGCCTCAACCATATGCCCGGCGGAACATCTCCGTCTTGCAGGCTCGCCAAAATGATACCAGATCTTGGTGAGCCCGAGTGTCTTCAGACAGAGAGTTCCACCAGGTTGTGGTGAGTACAAGCAGGAAACAGACACAAACCTAACTAGAGTCTGAAGTATGCCAAGCCATCCAGGGAACCAGGAAGAAAATGTAGTCTAGAACACTGAGTCTAAGGGTCAGAGCCGGGAGAACATGTAGAGCAGAGAGCTGGGTTGTAGTAGAGCCAGGCAGGTCTTTGCACAGGTGTTTCTGCAACGAGGGAAAGGGTGTCTTGGCTTAAAAGCAATCACCTCCAAGGCAGTGCTGCATCCTGCTAGGACTCAAGGTCACTACGCCGCTGTTTCAGTGCCTGAAGCCTCGCACTTCGTCTCCTTTCCTGTACGAGACGCTGTCGCACCCTACGCTGCTTATCAGGTTCAGGGGAGCTGAGTGGGGATGTTGCCCTGGCCTCAACTGCTGGCGCAGGTAAGGGAACAGCTTCTGACTCTGATTCTGCCAAGGATTCCTCAGCCCGCTCTGGCAAGGGTTCCTGCTGTTCCACTCCCTGCTGGTCCTCCACGTGCCTGACTCCTAACGAGCTTGGAATACTCTGTCCCCTGTCGTCCTCCATGAAGTCTTCATCCTCAGAGGAATCAGAGCCCATGACACAGGTTGGGGCCAGGACTGAAAAAGCTCTGGCCCTGGTTGAGGCCAAACAAGCCTCTCTGGGGCCAGGGATCACCAGCAAGTTCTCATCTTCTGAATGAAGCAGGTACATACGGGGAGAGACTGGTCCCAGTTTGTTTAGGGTTTTAAAGGTCAACATCAACACCTTAAAATGGACCCGGAACTCCACGGGAAGCCAGTGAAGCTGCTGCAAAACTGGTGTAATATGTAACCTGAATGGAACATCCATCAGGACCTGAGCAGCAGCATTCTGGACCCGCTATAGTTTCTGGGTCAGACCCAATGGTAGCCCTGCATAGAGAGAGTTACAGTAATCTAGCCTAGACTGTTGCATGGATCACTGTGGTTAGGTCCTGGACTGAAAGATAGGGGGCAAATTGCCTAGCCTGCTGTAGTTGGAAAAAAAGCAGTCCGGGCCGCAGATGTGACCTGAGCCTCCATAGATAAGGAGGAATCCAGGATCATGCCAAGACTCCTGACTGACCAGACAGGCACCAACAGGGCCCCCTCAAAGGCCAGAAGACAAATCTCCATATCCTGCAGCCTACGGCCCAAATACAGGACCTCTGTCTTTGCAGGGTTCAGCTTCAGTCTGCTCTGCTTCACCCAACTAGATACTGCCTCCAAGGCTCTCAACAGGACATCTGGGGCCGATTCAGGTTGGCCGCCCATCAACAGATATAACTGGGTGTCACCCGCATACTGGTGACAACCCAGTCTGAAACTCCGCACCAACTGGGCGACGGGGCGCATATAAAGGTTGAACAACAGGAGAGAGAGTATTGCCCCCTGTGGGATGCCGCTCAGCAATGGCTGGCACATGGACACTCTCTCCCCCTCCTCTGTCCCCGACCATGGAGAAAGGAGACAAGCCACTGCAAGGCTGTCCTTCAAATCCCCACATCGGTGAGGCAGTGGGCCAACAACTCATGGTTGACCATGTCGAACACCGCTGAGAGATCTAGCAATATCAGCAGCACCAACCCGCCTCGATCCAGGCATCTGCGGAGATCATCCATGAGGGCGACCAACACTGTCTCCATCCCGTGGCCTGGATGGATGCTGGACTGGTATGGGTCCAGGACAGAAGTCTCTTCCAGGAAAATCTGCAGCTGCTCAGCCACCACCTGCTCAATCACCTTTCCCAGGAATGGGAGGTTCGATACTGGGCGGCAATTGGATGGGTCAGCGTGGTCCAAAGATGGCTTTTTAAAAAGAGTCCTCACCATGGCTTCCTTCAAAGCCCTGGGAAAAAAACCCAGAGCTTAATGATATATTAATAATATCCTCCAGTTGGGCCCCCAACCTATCGATGCTGGCTTTCACCAGCCCCGAGGAGCAGGGGCCCAGGGAGTACGTGGTGGGCCTAACCAGCCACAGGATCCTGTCCACCTCATCCCGGGAGACCAGACTGAAGTGATTTAAGGTTGAACCAAAAGACGGCCAAGGGGCCTCCAGTTCCCTTACTGTATCAACCGTGGTTGGCAGATTGTGGCAGAGAGACAAGATTTTATTTGCAAAAAAGCTTCCCAAAGCCTCACAGCTAATAGCCGAATTTCTATTTTGGCAGTCTCCCTGAGAGAGGGAGACCAAGGATCAAACAACCTGAAACAATTTTGCTGGGCCGGAGCTTGCAGATGCTATGGAGGGGGCGAAGTATTCCCTCTTTGTCGCCTTCACAACCACCTCATAGGCCTTCATAAATGCTCTATAAGATGATCTTGCCTCTTCCCCATGGGTCAGTTGCCACACTTGCTCTAGCGGTCTCAGTTCCCGCTTCATCAGACAAAGCTCCTCCATATACCAGGGGGCCCATCCGACTCAGGGATGGAGAGGGTGACGGGGAGCGATCCCATCAATGACTTTTGAGAGACGATCCTGCCAGTCTCCCACCAAGTCACTCAACAAGCCACCAGGGGGCATTGGATCCCGCAGAGCTTTCTGGAAACCAATTGGATCCATGAGTCTCCACGGGCGAACATAAATCAGCTCGTCGCCTATGCAGGAGGGGGCTGGCACTCCAAGATGAGCCTTCAGGACATGGTGGTCCGACCATGGCACCACTGTAGTGGCGTCTATGTTCACCTGAACCTCCACCCCAAAGATCAAATCAAGTGTGTGGCCCACTTGATGTGTAGGAGCAGAAACAAATTGGGAGAGTCCCAGTGCTGCCATGGACAACACCAAGTCCATAGCCTGAGAAGAGGTGGGATCGTCAACATGAACATTGAAATCACCCAAGACTAACAGTATAGGATGTTCCAAGGCCCACCCTGATACCGCCTCTAACAAGCTCGACAGGGTAGCTACTGGTGCGCTAGGTGGTTGGTACACCAAGTAGATAGCCAAACTCTCCTCTGCATCCCACACCAGGCCAACACAATCAATGCCAGCGATCTTTGGTGCAGGGAGTGTCCTGAAAGAGAAATACTCTCAAATGAGTATTGCGACCCCTCCCCCCACAGCCATCCGTCCAGGACTGGTGAAGGACCAAGAAACCTGGTGAGGCCAGTTTTCCCAAGGTGATGGTCTCGCCCTCCCTCACCCAGGTCTCGGTCACGCACTCCAGGTCCATATCTTCTGCCACAAAAAAGTCTTGCAGTGTTCTGGTCTTATTATTAATGGACCTGGCATTGCACAACACCAGTGTGAAATCCCAGTGGCAAGCGGCCCTTGGAAAATGACTGCCTGATGGTTGTTGTGGGTTTTCCGGGCTGTATTGCTGTGGTCTTGGCATTGTAGTTCCTGACGTTTCGCCAGCAGCTGTGGCTGGCATCTTCAGAGGTGTAGCACCAAAAGACAGAGATCTCTCAGTGTCACAGTGTGGAAAAGATGTTGGCAGGTCATTTATATCTACTCAGGAGGGGTGGGGTTGAGCTGAGTCATCCTGTAAGAGTTTCCCAGGGTGTGGAATGCTAATGGCGGGAGGCTTCACTGTATCCTGAGGAGGTTCTTTTGCATATGGATTGGTGCTTGATGTGCTAATCTTCTCTGCAGGGCTATTGTCGAGTATAGAGTGTTTTGTTAGCCTGGTGTTTTTCAGAACTGGAAACCATGCTCTGTTCATTCTTTTTTTTTTTATAATATTTTTATTTTTTATTAACTACATTAACTAACAATACAAAGGGAAGAAAGGGAACAAGGGGAGGAAGGAAAAAAAAACACAACAACTACAACATGTAACCACTATGCTACACAAAATGTTTTCCCTTCATACTGCCATTATTCAAAAGTTAAAGCTTTATGTTATATTGATGGAGTGGTTGACCTTACTAAATGCAAATTACAATTTAAATTCAAATTAAATTTTCCTTCCCCTCCTGGGTCCCGGACGCAATTCTCTCTGAGCAACTGCAGCCGCAGTGCTCGTTTCCTCCCCCCCCCCCTCAGACTTCTCCTTTTCGTCTTGCTTGGTGCACTGAAATTCCGGATTTTTATCCTCAAAATCCCTTAGTTGATCTTCTGATAATATCTTGAAAGCTTGATCTTCGTGACTGAACCAGATTCCTTCCGGAAATAACCATTTGTACTTTATTCCACGTTCTCTCAGAAGAGCTGCGAACTTTTTATACTTAAAACGTCTTTTCCGAACTAGAAATGGGACGTCTTTCAATATCTTAACTTTATTACCCAGAAAGTCCAAATCTGCATTGTATGAATTATATAGGATAGTGTCCCGGATCCTCTTAGATGAAAAATCAATGATGATCTCGCGAGGCAGCTGACGCTTCTTTGCATATTTTGAAGTAGCCCGACGGACTTCCAAAATGGCGCTTTTTACTTCTTCTTTAGTTGCCCTCGCGGGTGTCGCCAGTAGTTCCGAGACCAGACCCCGTAAATCCTCATTTTCCTCCTCTTTCACATTCTGGAGGCGCAAAATTGTCTGTGTTCGTTCCACTTGTAGCCCGATCAGCTGGTTCTCCACCAGCTTAAGCTCTTTATTCGTAGCCTTCATGAGTGACGCACTTTCCCGAGCAGACTTCTCTGCCCCCCCCCCGCTGCTTCCTTAATGGTTTTCACTTCGCTCTCAATTAAGCCCACCCTTTGATCTGTTTCGTTCAGCTTGTCAACAAAGGGTTTTATGGCTTCACCAACCACCCTCCGCACTACTTCCTCCAACGACTCTCCCTTCAGGGCAGCCGAAACTGACTTGCCCAAAGCGGGACTTTGTTTTTTTGTTGCCATTTGGGGGGGGGGGGGGAACCGCCAACCAGATTCTGAAACTCAGCAAAGGGGAAGAACGAGCCTTCTTACATGCTCTGTTCATTCTTAAGGTTTCTTCTTTCCTGTTGAAGTTTTGCTTATGCTTGTGAATTTCAATGGCTTCCCTGTGCAGTCTGACAAAGTAGTTGGAAGTGTTGTCCAGTATTTTGGTGTCCTGGAATAAGATACTGTGCCCTGTTTGAGTGAGGCTATGTTCAGCCACTGCTGATTTTTCAGGTTGTCCAAGTCTGCAGTGTCTTTCGTGTTCTTTTATTCTTGTCTGGATGCTACGCTTTGTGGTCCCGATGTAAACTTGTCCACAGCTGCAGGGTATACGGTATACTCCTGCAGAGGTGAGGGGGTCTCTACTGTCTTTTGCTGATCGTAGCATCTGTTGTATTTTTCGGGTGGGTCTGAATACTGCTTGAAGGAGTAGCCATTTGCCTGAAGTGCATGGTTTAGATGATTAATTTCCTCATTGAGATTCGTCTTACATCAAAGATTCAGCAGATTTCATCAACAAAATCAGTTCTCTGAAACTCAATCCACAAGACATACTTGTCAGTTTTGATGTTGTATCCCTGTTTACCAAAGTTCCAGTAAAAGACACTATTGCACTTATTAATCAGATTTTCCCAGAGGATGTAACAGCCTTATTCCATCATTGTCTGACAACCAGTTACTTCCAATGGGATAACGAATTTTATGAACAGATGGATGGGGTGGCCATGGGGAGCCCTCTCAGCCCAGTTATAGCAAACTTCTACATGGAACATTTTGAAAAAACAGCTCTAGAATCAGCACCCCACAAACCTAGTGTATGGTTCTGGTTTGTGGATGATACATTTATCATTTGGAGCCATGGGGAGGAAGAATTGATGGGGTTTTTGAATCATCTCAACAACATCCACCTGAACATACAATTCACAATGGAGAAAGAAATCAAGGGGAAACTCCCATTTCTGGATACCTGATTTCTGAAAAACACCAGGCTAACAAAACACTCTATACCCGACAATAGCCCTGCAGAGAAGATTAGCACATCAAGCACCAATCCATATGCAAAAGAACCTCCTCAGGATACAGTGAAGCCTCCCGCCATTAGCATTCCACACCCTGGGAAACTCTTACAGGATGACTCAGCTCAACCCCACCCCTCCTGAGTAGATATAAATGACCTGCCAACATCTTTTCCACACTGTGACACTGAGAGATCTCTGTCTTTTGGTGCTACACCTCTGAAGATGCCAGCCACAGCTGCTGGCGAAATGTCAGGAACTACAATGCCAAGACCATGGCAATACAGCCCGGAAAATCCACAACAACCAAAGAAACAGATTGTTGGATTTCACAGAGAAATTAGGTAAAAAGGAACTAAAAGAATTTCTCTGAAAAACACAAGCAAGAGCCACCAAAGCCTCTTGGATGACATCACAAAAGGCCCCTTATTGTTGGTCTGTAGAATGAGGTTATAGACTTATTAAATACGGAGCTTGGCGCTCAGAATGATTTCAGCCCAGAGTGATTTCAGCTCAACACAACATGCTTTATTGCAAGCCAGAACAGACAGACTCACACAGCAGACAGACTTAGACTCAGGCTGAGCAGAACTGAATGTAAGCCCAAATATATACACACAAACCCCGCCCTGAAAATAACCAATAACCAATGGTGACACACACCCTAGAATACCTTCATTTGCATAACTATATACAATGTAACGTATTTACCGAACTGTGATTGGTCTTTATGATACACGTTTGATTGGATGCAACCAGCAGTAAAACAACCAATAGGAGTCAGAGCTTGTGGAGCCTAGACTCTGACTGAAGCACAGTACATAACACTTAGTGAACCCAAAAGACAATAGAGGCCTTGCCAGCCCTAACTCAACCCAATACATAACAAGACTGAGGAGGAAAAATTCTGAGGCTCTGCAAACTTCACACACACACACACACACACAAAACACAATAATCATTCAAACTTATTATGATTGACTTTACTATTTCCACATGAGCCAAGCCAAGCCCCTCACTAATATTTTGCGTGGTTCAAATCAGAGGCCATTATGAGAAACTCAGTGCCTGCATAGTAGTGGTTTTTCCATAAATGGTTTCATATGCTACAGGGACATGGACAAGTCATGCTTTGATAAATAAGCTACATTTGTAACATGTGTTGCAGACAGTGGTAGATTTTACACTGCACAGACAGGTCCTTCTTGATCCTCTGTGGTTGCATGCATCCCTCAGGATCATGGATGGGTCTAACATGAACTACTTTTCAAGTACATTACACTCACACTTTACCCATCCTTTGTACTTGCAAAGATAGGATGCAATATGCTATAGGGCTACCAGGCCAAGCCTGGCAACTGGTGGGAGGGTTGGAGGCAGGGACTTGGTTACCATAGAGTGTCTGGTGATTCCTAGAGCTACCCTACGTCACTTCTGGATTTCCACACAGAAAGCATAGCTGATGTCACCAGGTTTAAACGTTTTTTCTCCCACCACTGCTCAGAGCAATGCCAGGCAACTAGGATTGCTCGCCAGAGGCCTCCCACGGTAACAGAAGGCCTAGCAGTGCTAAATATGGAAGTGGTCTTTTTTTAAAAAAAATCCTGTGCTGCACCACTTCAGACCAGAAAGTGCAAGAATACTCTGGGGCAGATTGTCCTAAATCTGGGCATTTGACACCAACTTTTGCCATTAATAAAAACCGAGCTAGGCAGCCTTAAGAAAGAAACTTCACATCTGTAAATTATTAACTGTAAAATATTAGTGCTTAGGGAACGTAAAGGATGTGTTGAACAGAAGATAAAGAGGTGGCAGCAGACAGAATGGATAGCCACAGGAAACAGTATAAGAATACACAACTGAAGGTTTTTTTAAAAAAAAAATCCAGGTAAACTGTTGATAAAGCTAGCAGCCAAATAGATCTGCCAGCCGCAGATCTATTGATTCTCCAGTCACTTGTGAGCCAGATTATAATCTTCTGGCAAAAGAATCAATTTGAGTAAAGGAATCTTACCTGGTTTCCAGGGACCTTCAAAGCCTATACTTTTCAAGACAATTAGTGATAAGCTTCATGTGTTGCTGTTTAATTCCCTCATCAGCAAAGTTCATTTTCTCATCAGGAAAGTTCATCAGTGAAGTTCATTCTCAGCAAGGCAGCGCAGTGCAGCAGTCAGATTGCTGGTCCAGGATCTGGGAGACCCAAGTTCAGATCTCCACTCTGCCATGACGCTTGCTGGGTCACTTTAGCCTACCTTCAGGATTGTTGTGATGATAAAATGGAGGAGGGGGAAAACTATGCATGCTGCCTTGAATTCATTGGAGAAAGAGCTGGATAAAAATGTCATAGATACATACATGTTTCATCTACTCTTTTATATGCAAGATACATTAGACCCCTAAAATAAAGCTGAAAAGGGGGGAGGATTAAAATTCCTTCCCCCAGGCTGTTTAAGCCCCTGTTGAGGGGAAAAGACAGATACTTGTAATGTACATGTCCTTTTTTCCCTTAAAGGGGCTGAAGATGGTCATTTCTGACTGGGGAAACAGTGCAAGAAGAAGAGTTAACCCTCACCCCACTGCCGCTAGGATCTCATCTGAGCCCTCCGTGGCTGCTTTGGCTCTCTTTGCCCTAATTGTCTTATCTACCCTGCTCTTTTTTATATAGATTAATATTTTCAAAATAAAGAATAAGGAATATTTATAGGAATGTGTATTGCCCGCTATGGAGGCATGATGTCCACAGTTCACATGGCTGGGAACTCTTAGAACAGGAAGTATCTCTTTAATGAGACCTTTTCTGTTTTGTGGGGGTCTGCCTTCCAGCTACTGTTGCACCTGCCAGTGATTATTGGGGTAATTTGTTGCCCCTGTTACCTATCTGTATATTTATTTGGCCCTAGAATGCTTCCCAAGAGGTCTTTTCTATCAGTGACAGAATATATTCATGATGCTTCAGTTCACACAACACAAAAATTAAAGATGATCTAAAGAGTGGGTACATAATAACATGCATACTTGATTGGTTTAGAAGTTGTGTGAAACCATGGTTTAATTAATTAAATAAACTGTAGTTAATGTCATCATCTGAACGTGCAATCCTCCACTACTGATGTTTAGTTAAAGCCCATCAAACTAGGAGATTCTTGAGTTGTTTTATTAGTCATAATTAGTTTTTTATTATATATAAACACAGACAGCCTATTTTAATCTGAGTTAAATGCTGGCTTAATTTTGAGCAATACCATTACAGGTTACAGACAGGGAGTAAAGAACCAAGTAGCATACAAGGCATACCAGGAACCTCCATTTAAAGCCGGCAGGGAAAGGTTTCCACAGGTTAAAAAACACTAGCAAGGTATGTGCACACTCCTTGAAAGGAGCAAGACAGTTAGGTCTTCATTGGAAAGGCCTCCAGTGAAAATAATGGTCAGATATGTTTCCATGTGCCTGGCACTGCACGCTCCCAGCTTGGGATACGCTTCATAAGCCCTTTTTGTGGTCCTTTTGCCCATTTTCACTGCTGGTATTCTCAATTCATTTTGTTGATGCTATTTGCATGGCATTTATACATTTTTAAATAATAGTAATATTAACATTTTTTTTTAATGGTAACATTAACCAAATAAGAGCAACACCTGTATTCCTCCAACTGAACTGCTATGCACAACGCACAAGTCTTCTATGCACAGTGGTAACCACAAGGGGGCAGCATTGCAATTGCAATGGCTTACAAAGTATCCATTAGAGACCCTTAGGCTTGTCCTGTTCACCTTCAAGCATTTTGTTATGCAAGACCTCCTGATGACAAGTATGGAAAAGGAATTTTTTATGTTACAGGAAAACAAATCCAGTTAAATAACTGAAAGGAGTCGAGGGATTCAGTTAGATTGCACTAGATGTCAATTAGTAGGCCTTAAAATTAGGGATACTTGGAATTTTTGTTTTTCAAGTGTCACATATTCATTTTCTTCAGATCATTCAATAATGTTAAACCTACACCATTACCTGTGTTTAGATTTTTAATACCTTCTCCCTCTGTTCTGTATTGACTGACTATATCTCCCCTTGTACATTCATACGTCCCACAGCAGAACCTTTCTGGCTAAGGGCTTCCCCTCTCTCATCTCTCTCAGTCCCTTTTGGGCAGACTGAAATGCATAATACCGTCACCCTGTGCACAGTCACTTTAACCCTCACTATCCTGGCAAGTTTTGTATCCCCACAGTTGACAGGGGATGAGGCTTCATGCCATTGCAGAGTTCTGACATCCCTGTATCTTACTTGGCAGTAGCAAAAACTAGAGTACATGAGGTTTGTCCTAGAATAATGTGCTCTGGGTCATGTTCCTAAAAAGCCCCATGGAAGCTACAACCCATGGTGCCGATGATGGGATCTGTAATTCAAAATACTTTCTTACACGTCTCACACATGTCAGTTGTCACTATTGACTGTCCTTGATTGCCTGTCCTTGGCATATCCCTGCGCTGCAGTGGTTTGTGTGGTGAGGTGCTGGAAGGATTGGAGCTCCTGCCAATGAGTGCTGCTGGAGGGAGAGGGATGCCATGTCCTTACTGGAAGGTGTCAGGAGATGACAGCCGAGATCCCAGGTCCATGGCTGCAGTACCATGCAAGTGCCCTCCTACTGAATGTCTAGGAGAACCGGACTCCAGAAAGTGATATCATCACCTGTGGCCACACTAGTAGCTGTACTCTTGTGCACTGCTACAGCCCGTGGCATCAACCTTATAAGGTTGTTCCCTCCTGCATCAATTACACTCAGTAACAAGGGCTCAAATTCTTCCAGCACTCCACTACATGGTCTTCTGGTGTCACTGTCCCTGTTGTGTCCCTTTTTATGCCTTTGGGGCATTTGCCTTGTTAAAACTCTGTGTATGTGAGTTTCTAGAGTTGTTGCCCTTTTAGGGTTCAGTGCCATCCCTGGGTCTTCCAGAAGTTATATTTCTGAATGAGATGGGGGAGGGAGGCACATTTGGCCTCTAATGCCTAAAAATGTATATGCATGCACACAAAGACTGAGGCACCGTGAAGTGTGTCACTACACACATGCCACAATAGCTGAAGTATAGCTTGTACTGTGATGGCATATTGAAAAACAATTGTGTTTTCCTTGGATGGGAAACCACCAAGGAAGACTGGGATTGCTATGCAGAGGAAGGCAATGGCAAACCATCTCTGCTCATCTCTCACCTTGAAAATCCCATCATCCTGGGGTCACCGTGAGATGGTTGCAACTTGATGGCTCACTATTGTTGTAGTTAGCCTTAAACAACAATACAAACTCCAGTGTGGCTTGTAAATCAATGAAGGAGAGGCTACTACCAAGGAAATGGATGCAGCATGGCTTGGGTCTAGGGGTGCCAGGCAGTGCCTGGCAACTGGCAGGAGGCTCATGGAAGGGGACATAGGGGGTACAGCATCCTGTGTGGCACTACGTCACTTCCAGGTTCTCCCAGGAAGCAATGTAGTGATATCCACATGTTAGTGATTATCCTGATAAGCTTGAAGTAACTTTCAGAATACTCCCATACAGTTCAGTTCTGTAGCACACGGGTGAGGCTGGATGCAGAGGGTAGTTTTTCTGAGACTTACATTCTGAGACTGAATGTAAAGCACTCTGTGATCCCCTTACACACTACCACCCACCATAAACCTCCCTGCACAGGTTTGAAGCTTCACAGGCAGTTCAAGGCAGTTACCACTCATCACCCATCTAGTTCCCAACTATCAGGCAGATAGCCCTGACCCATATCCACACAGGGTCCCCTCTCTCCTCTTCCCAAGAACTTCACCAATTCTCCAGTTCCCTATATTAACTACACAGGACTAGTGAGGAAGGGGAACTCAGTGCTTATTTCCTCTATATGCTGCCCCCAATTGGTTAATTAGGCCCATTGGTCATGACCAGAATGTTTGATGTTTGTGTATGTGTTATTTCCCCTCAGCCGACGATGTCTAGTTAGCCAGGGTTAAACAGAAAAAAGAATAACTTTTTATTTACAAGATGTAAACACAGCAATACATTGTTGTTTAGAGTTGAACTTAAAACTCTCACACTCCTATAAAAGTGGATGGTTCCAAAATAATACAACATGTGTCAGCAGCCAGCTATTTCAGCAGCTACCCTTTAGCAGGCTAAAATCTTTCTCACCATTCCTCCTAACAGATTTCCAACAATCACTAGCCCCAGCATTCTGTTAGTTCTTATCAGCTGTTCCTTGGGAGAGGTGGAGCAGGAACTGGTCTTATCCTTCAGACATTCTCTTTTCCCTTGAAGTTAGCTTGGGAACTCCAGTTGGTACAGAATGCAGCAGCTTAATTACTAGTGGGTGCTGTGCAGAACATGCATGTCCAACCCATCCTGCAGTCCCTCCATCAACTCCTGATTAGAGATGGGCATGAACAGCAATACGAACAAAAAAAAAAGCCACAAATAGCCCAATCTGCTTTTAACGAACAAGCTGTTCATGAGGCCACATTTTAAACGAACAGGTGGTCATTGCAAGCTGTCAGATTATGGATGATGAGATATGGCAGATAGATCCCTTGATCATTTCAGCAAGACACAGGTCCTTGGTTAAATGACTTTTATTCAGAAATCAGATCTTTCCATATGCACAGGTCCATAAATTTACTTAGAGCCAAAGAAGCATCCAAGCAGTACAGCTTCTTTGAAAGGAATAACGGCTTGACGAAATTACAGGTCTAAATACTCAAA
The DNA here is from genome assembly GCF_028583425.1 of Eublepharis macularius. Taxonomy (NCBI): domain Eukaryota; kingdom Metazoa; phylum Chordata; class Lepidosauria; order Squamata; family Eublepharidae; genus Eublepharis; species Eublepharis macularius. The sequence goes on from NC_072790.1 coordinate 195,682,330, forward strand.
CATTCCCCTCCCTTCTAAACCACAAGTTTGGGCAGGAAGAAGTCTGAGAAACTTTTCTGGAGTTTATACATTAGTTAGACAAGATATAGAGAACTGTAACATTTCAGACATTACAGACACTGCAAGGTCATTCTACTGAGCTTCAAAGAGATAGATTAGCCACAGCTCCCCCAGCTGTGTTCTCAGGCCGTGAGATGGAGAAAACAAAAGTGATGCATACAGTTTATGAAATCAAACAATGATGTACATAGCAGTTGCAATATGAATCAGACAGTAACACAGTATTAGCATTTAGTACCACTGGGACTTATGGCATGGGTGCAGGGGCTACAGAACTATGACATGGGTGTAGGGGCTACAGACATGACACAAGCCTCGTTCTTTGCTATTCGTTGCTGTTCATCAAGCCACACAGTCTGGCACTTGCAATCAATTCCCTTGGCAACTTAGGCAGGGATTGTCTGAACTCTGTCTGAACTCCTGCTGTCGCCCTGGAAACCCCAATCTAAGCCCAATTTAGCTTGATAGGCAGGTCTTCCTTTCAAGTGTGGAGCTCCAAATTTGTTACAACAAGGGAGCAAATACCAGTGGGGAGGGGGGCTCCCAGCTCTGGCTTTGCAGACAGTGGAGAGACAGTTGCTGTTGGCATTTTGATAGAGAGAGTGCATTGGAGCTTGAATTTTCTTTGTGTGTGGTGGGATAGGGATCTACCCCTTCAAGTTCCAGAGCTGCTGCCAGGCTCTGGGCCAAGCTATTATTTATTATTGGTACCTTTCCTGGTGCCTGCTCAGGACAGGTTTCTAGGAGTGGTGCAGTAGGGATCTTGACTTGGATGATGGCTGGAGGAGAGCCTGCTAGCCCCCATGAACAGCCAACCACAAACATGTTTGTGAACAGGGCCATGTTCGTGGTTGTTCCCAAGTCCCTTTTCGTGGATGGCAATGAACAACGAACATCATGTTCGGGGGTGGGGGGGTTCTGTTCATGCCCATCTCTACTCCTGATCAGCTACCAGGATCAGTTTAAGGTACTGGTTATCAACCACATAATTACAGGACTGCGTCTCCCACTATGGTCTGCCAAGGCAGCTTCAGGTGTCTGAGCAAAATCTTCTGAAGGTTCCTCTTTGAAAACAGGTAAGATCAGTAGTTTTCCTCTCATGTGCATTCCTTGTGGTGGCTCCCACCATGTGGAACAGCCTGCTGATGGAGGTTAGGGAGGCTCCCATAGTACTATCAGTCTGTAGAAATATGCAAAACCAAATTGTTCAGGAGGGCATTCCTGACAGAGTGGTCCAGAACTGTGCCTTTATATTGGAGCAGGGGGTGGGTACTGTACTGTCTCACATCTTTTTAATGCCACATTCTGCATAGTTCACACTTGGGCAATGTGCTGTTCTCATTAACAACAACAACAACAACAACAACAACATTTGATTTATATACCACCCTTCAAGAAAACTTAATGCCCACTCAGAGCGGTTTACAAAGTATGTTGTTTAATTTTGCATTTCTAGCCCTATTGTGCTGTTCATTGGATGTCCTAAACTACATGATTACATTTTTCCTCTTTCTGTAATCTGTGTTGAGTCTTAGTGAGAAAGGCAGCCTAAAAACAAGATAAATGAATAAATAAAACCACTGTAGCCCATGCATATCCTTTTCACACATTCAATTTTCTATCTTGGTATTTCTCTTGTTCAACAGGTATTATAAATTTTGGAAACAGTAGAAAAACCTACAAATCTGTTTGTATGTTCAAAGTATATGAACAAAGGTTGTTGTGGGTTTTCCGGGCTGTATTGCCGTGGTCTTGGCATTGTAGTTCCTGACGTTTCGCCAGCAGCTGTGGCTGGCATCTTCAGAGGTATAGCACCAAAAGACAGAGATCTCTCAGTGTCAGTGTCATAGTGACACTGAGAGATCTCTGTCTTTTGGTGCTACACCTCTGAAGATGCCAGCCACAGCTGCTGGCGAAACGTCAGGAACTACAATGCCAAGACCACGGCAATACAGCCCAGAAAACCCACAACAACCATCGTTCTCTGGCCGTGAAAGCCTTCGACAATATATGAACAAAATCTGGTGAAATTTTAGAAGTCAAATATCTGGTGGACAAGAGTAGATTAGCAAAATTTGAGATCAGTAGCACCTTAAAGACCAACAAGCTTTCAAGAGTCAAAGCTCCCTTAGTCAGATACAAGTAGAAAGAGTAAGAGTAGGTTTGTGACCCAAAAATGTTTCAGAATAAGGAACACATTGTGAGACCATAAGGAAATGATGTATTTCACATGCCAGTACACTAACAGAGCTTTATTAGAATATAGTGTCCTTGTAATGTACTAAATTAATGTTGCCATTTCCAGTGATGGTGCATCTCTTCTGAACAAGAAACACTACAGTTTAATACTAAATAAGGAAGCATTCCTTAAAACCAGAAGTAGGTGGCAAGTCTACTCAGGGGGAAGGATTAAGATGCCCTGAATAGCTGCTTGCTACTCCCATGATTGGCAGGTGCAAAAGACATTAATCCAAGAAAGGAACTATGAGCAGATTCTCCCCAATTTCAACCATCTTTATAGGTTTGCAGGATCCAACCTGACACAGAATTTGGGATTGTCTTGCAGCCAAGTTTTTGTTTTATTTTAGCAACAAGTCAACTCAGCCCTGGACATATGGCACATCTATTCATGCCTCTCTGCTTCTGAATGCATTAGTGGAGAGATCTTTGCTAACGATGTGAAGCACAAACTCTGGGCTGCAGCATCCATTACTGTCGTCCAAGGAAGTGTAACAATATCTTGTTGTATAGAGAAGCACAATCCCTTCAGTCTTCTATCTGATTATCCTAAAAAATAAAGGACAAACTGTGCAGATCTCCTTAGTTAGCACCTGTCTGGTTTTGCTCTAGTCAAGCTTTCAAAAACCTATAAAAATGTAACGGGATTAATTTTTCTGTTCCTCCACATGGAACCTCAGGTCTGAGAAAGTTCGGCAACATTTTTGGAAGAATGAAGAAAAAAACCCAATCCCAGTTCACTTTCTTTTAAAATATATATCAGACAAAACTTCAGTGCTTCTGGCTAGAATTTGGTTTATGGGAACTCTGTGAGTTACATGCTTGTTGTTCCAGTTTATGTCTGGTCATAAATTTTCAAGCTTGGCTGTATCAAATGCAACCTTCAAATTAACAAGATCCTTCCTTGTGGAGTTCTTGTGTTATGGGGAAAAAAGCAATTACTATACTTGGTTACCCACCAAAGCTCAGCAGATACAGCAAAATCACTTCTCACATTGACTTTTACAGTTACTGGTAATCTGCTTGTGGTTAAATCTTCTGTTCTCACAAAGGGAGTTTCAGCTGTGTGAGAGCCTCTTTTACTTAAATTCACCCATACAAACCTCTCCATCATATGAGGTCATCTTTGGAGAACTCAGTCAAGGTACCGCCATCTTCTGAATTATGATTTCAACAAGGTATGGAAACTCTTCTAAGAAATGCCTTGTCTTTGGCATGCCTTCCGCACAGCAATCCACCCAGCACTGACCTGGCCAAGTTTTTAATGCCAGGCAAAGGCATATCCTGGCATGTTCTTAAGTGTGTTTCTCTTTCTATGCCTGATCTTTGTTCTTGCGATGAGTGTGTGTATGTTTGGTACATCAGTCTTATTAGGGAGTTGATTTCCTTCCTTCCTTCCTTCCTTCCTTCCTTCCTTCCTTCCTTCCTTCCTTCCTTCCTTCCTTCCTTTATTTTTGGTACATCAGTCTTGTTGATGGGAGTTGAGAGCCAGCTTTGTGTAGTGGTTAGAGTGTCAAGCTAGCCTTGAGAATCAGGTTGGGAGAACCAGGTTTGAATCCCCACTGTGCTGTGGAAACTTGCTGGGTGACCTTGGTCAGGTCACACACTCTTAGCCTAATCTACCTCATAGGGTGGTTGTGAGGATAAAATGTAGGAGAGAAGTACGTAAACAACCTTGGGTCCTCATTAGGGAGAAAAGTGGGGCATAAATAAAGAAATAGATTTTATGCTGACTTTGTACTTTGTTCTGGTTTTACATTGGCTGCTGACATTTTTAAAAAGGTGACCTGATTATTAGGGTTTTTTTTAAAAAAAATCTCTAGCTGACCTGAATTACATGGTTCAAAACTATTAGACTAAGCAACAAATAATATTTTCCATTCATTCTTTTATGTTTTTTTTTTTTAATATGACCAGCGAGGCTTAGGAAAGGCCTATTCAAATGAATGCAGGTGACTCATAAAAAGTCCCTGGGTTGGATGACTCCAAACATCTCCTTCCACATACAGCATTGTCTGCTTCAGGAAAACTGTTTTACACCTTATAGTAGAATGTTGCATGAAAAAAGTGAACCTTAACCCAGAGATGAGGAGGGTGTGTGTGTTGGTTTCACAAGAAGCTGCACGAAGTTTCACAGAAGCCCTTGCATAAGCAGAAACATAACGTCTGTTAGCACCCAGTAATAGCCAAGTTTGGGATAAGTAGAACAGTGTTAGCAGCAATTTCTCTTCAGGTTGCAGTCCATTGGACCTGATTCTTTCTGTGGTCCAATATAGGTGAAATCATATGGCAAAAGCAAATTTTCAGGTGCTTATATGTGGTTCTAAATTTGGCTTTTCAAAAGATGTCCCCTCAACGGTTCCTGGATTGATTTAAATCATGAATTGCCTTACAAGGCAGATAATTCTTAAACATAACTGGACTGGAAAATAGTCACTACTCAGTGAGTCAACTAACAAAGAGGAAGAGTGAAATACAGCCTGTTTCCTTAAGAGTTCCGAGGGATGTAGGTGGGCTACAGTTTGGTTTAACTGAAGGATACGGTGCTTCTGGGAAGCCTCGTAAATGCTAGCATAATCAAGTATTGGTTTTAATACAACTTCATAAATTTTTATAGGTGCTGAGCTGTCAAGAGATAATATATAGCCAAACTCTGGATAGAGAGTACGGGGAAAATGTCATTACAAAAGGCTACAAATAAAACCTGATACTATGCAATACAGTGTGGAATCAAGTGATTTGGGGAGTTATCCTCTAAATCAAAGTATGTGGAAGTAGGATTTTGATGCCGTACATCCTCCTCTTTATTAATCAGTCAGTGCTAAAGATAGAGGACTGAATTTCAAAGCCACCACGTTTCCCAGATATGTGTACCCAGGTATTTAATGACTCATATTGGACATATGTGTTTTGCTTTGGAAGGTTGCAGTGGATACAACAAAGAAGAGAAGAAGTGGAAGAAGCACAATCGTAATCACAATTTACAAGTATATTCCACAATATTACAATTGCAAGCTCCACAATCCTAATACCATAAACGTCCAGAATCACAATCAGAGTAAATCTTTCACTACAGTAGGTGAATATAATGCAAAAGGTTCAAGCCGTAATACATATAGGGCACTTCAAAGCAGTTGGCTGTGTGGAGGTACCAGCCAAGAGTCCAATTACAGACCGATCATGGTCGTATCAAGTAACAGTGTGAATGCGTATACAAAGGGCAGTGCTGCAAGCAGATAATTGGTGAAGTAAGTAGATGGCAATGAGTATGAGCCGGCAGTCTTTCTTCGCTCGTTTCAGACTACAATGTCTTTCTTCAGGCCACCATATCTGGAAATAACAATGCACAATAATAATCAAGGAAAAAATTCCAATCAATTCAATTCCACCAAGGTACCGCATCCATAATTCCATAAGTTTTCTAGTGTGGAATTATGGATGCGGTACCTTGGTGGAATTGAATTGATTGGAATTTTTTCCTTGATTATTATTGTGCATTGTTATTTCCAGATATGGTGGCCTGAAGAAAGACATTGTAGTCTGAAACGAGCGAAGAAAGACTGCCGGCTCATACTCGTTGCCATCTACTTACTTCACCAATTATCTGCTTGCAGCACTGCCCTTTGTATACGCATTCACACTGTTACTTGATACGACCATGATCGGTCTTTAATTGGACTCTTGGCTGGTACCTCCACACAGCCAACTGCTTTGAAGTGCCCTATATGTATTACGGCTTGAACCTTTTGCATTATATTCACCTACTGTAGTGAAAGATTTACTCTGATTGTGATTCTGGACGTTTATGGTATTAGGATTGTGGAGCTTGCAATTGTAATATTGTGGAATATACTTGTAAATTGTGATTACGATTGTGCTTCTTCCACTTCTTCTCTTCTTTGTTGTATCCTTGAATTGGAAGTGGAAACTCCCCCTCCCGTTTTGCCTTTGGAAGGTTGCAGTGACAATTATAAAATGTAGTTCTGTCCTAAGAAAGGGGACTAATTCTTGTTGCGTTTTCTGGGTTGGATCCAGACAACATTTTCTACTAATGGAAGGGCAGTCCCCCTCTTCCCATGCCAGGCCTTGATTGGTCATTCATGCTGTTGTTGAGGGCCCCCTGTTCCCCAGGAGCAGTGTTCGGGGGAGATCAGTGGACTGCAATGGGAGGGGGAGGCAAGAAAGTTCAATTCTGCTGCTACCAGTGCCTTCCCATCTTGAAAAATTTGGTCTGGATCCAACCCACTATGTTGCTTGTGTTTTCATATGTGCATACAATCATCTGTGGAAATGCACATACAAATTATGGTTTGGATCCAGCAATGTAGATACATGATCTTCTGCTGTACCCTGTGCTTCCCTTCCTATATATTATAGAACATGCCTATAAAATAGGTGCACAAGATCTTTCACAAGCAGAAACACAAGTGGAGATATAATGTTTAAATTGTCACAAGCAGCGACCAGAGTCTTTCTTGTATTACTGCTTGTGCAAGAGCTCCAGCACAAGGAGAAATTTTGTGCTGAATCCAGCCCATAGTTGGAGTTGTGTGCCCCATAGTGCAGTGGTCTTCAATACATGGGTCAACCTCAGGTATGATGCAGAATCCCATATGCTGTGTTGCAAGCTCCTATAAGGATGCATTTTAATGCTTTTTTGGAAGGTCCAGCTGGGGCACATGAGGAAGTAGCAAGAGTACCATGCTTCCTGCCTCTTTCCACACATGCTGACCGAGGTGAAACTGGATGGTGAAGCAAAGCCACTTAATGACAGAGAGGATTCCCCATTAGAAGAAGCGGGTTCAGACATTCACACAGAGATACAAAAGCTCTCCTTTGCCTCATTTTGTTCGCCTGGCCACCATCCCCCCCCCCACACACACAATTGGTCCTCCAATGCTCCACATACACTTGCTGTGCAGAATGCCCCCTCCTCACTGGCAAGGTTACAAATAAATAAGGCCATAGCTCTGGTTTCTTCTCTTCCAGACCAATGATTATGATGTTATGTAACTCCCTATCACATTGTTGCAGCTTTCTGGGTCCTACCTGCCTCCTAGAAGTTAAATGCAGTTCCCAGGTCTGGAAAGGCTGAAGACTACTGAATTAGAGAACCTTCAGTCTGTTGATGGTTAGACAAGACCAGTATATAATGAAAGAGGTAATAGAAGGAAGGAGGGACAAAGCTAAAGGAGAAAGAAAAGTTGAGACTGTAAAAATGACAGAAGCATAAACTGAGTTTTGTGTTTAGAATTGGCCTGCATGCATCAAAATACCAAACAGAGCTGTCTGTGGAAGCCCATGCCTTCTAGAGCCACCTCCCTTCCTAGGTACAATTTTTATTTTCCTTAAGACAAATTGCAAATATGCCCAATACTTCAGAGGAAATTGCTTCACCCTGTGCAACCTTAGCACATTCATCTTAATTTTTACCATGAGATGTAGCTGGGGTGGGGGGGAGTTGAAATTAGAAAACAAATTTTGCATTACACCAAAGAAAAAGTATTATTTTCACAGAAATAGTTTCATTCTGTCATAAGTCTAGCAGCATGTTTAGATACTGAGTTAAATTTTTAAGAATCCTGGACAAGTTAGTCACATTTAAATGTTGAATAGATGCTTGGAAATAAGTTGACTATATCTCCAGTTATTATTTAATGATACATAAATATTGTGTATTCACCATAAAATTGGGAATATTTGTACAATCTCCTCATTTCTGCACTGCAGTAAAAGTGCACAACCCCCAAACTGCTTTTGAAACAAATTTTCCAAAAATGACTCTTAAGTTACATGACTCATGCTACAATCCATCTCCTGCCATTTCTGCTGTCTTCAGTATAAAACCATATTTCATCTACATCTGAGGAACAGTTCAAGAGCCTATGGTAAAGTTGAATGAGAAAAAAATATTCATTCTAATTTATGCATGCTTTTATAAACTTGTTCAAGAGATGCATTTGTCTACTTGCAAAATGCTTCCATCTTGTGGAGAAAAAACACTTTCTTGTGTAGCTTTCCATTTTAAGTTTTAATGATTGCTAGTTTTATACTATGTGGCAGTTCTGCAAAATAGTCTTTCGTTGCCTTCCTCACAGTACTTCAATTCCTGTCTTCTTTTGCTCTCTTATGGAAGGGTCAGGGCCCTTGCAAAAATATCAGTGCAGCAGAGGTCATAAAAGAAAACCACACCCTTGCATCTCTGCCTGTCATTCATAATGAAAGGATAACGTGGTGCTTTATTTGCATTGCACAATTCTTAGGGGACGTGTGGGCAAATTTTTCTCCCTCAGACTTTTAGCAAACTCTGGCATTGTATAAACACCTGTTTTTTGCTATAAATGGTGAAAGCGCTGTTTCTTACTCTGCAAAAATAGAAAATGGTACAAGGCCGTCCCCCTACTTGAGGCATAAGATTTGCCAAACTCCAAGTGGGGCCTGGGTTTTTCCCAGAATCACAACCAATCTCCAGACTACAGAGATCAGGTCTGCTGGAAGAAACGGCAGCTTCAGATGGTGGACTCTGTGGCATCACAATCCTTCAGCACTCCCTCCCCTCCCCAAATGGCATCGTCCCCAGGCTCCTCACCAAATGTGCAGAATTTCCCATCTTGGAGTTCGCATCCCTATGCAGCAGGCCACCTCAGTTGACAGAGGTACTAACAAAGGCCAACAAATTGTCAGTTATTCAGTTTATTATTAGATTTTGTACTGCAATAGGTGTGGGCGGGGGGCAGACAGATAATTTGCATTTTCTGCCTCAGGCTCTAAAATGTCTCATGCTGCTCCTGAATTGATGCATTCTAAAGTTCATTCATTTCCCTGAATGGAACACCAGGGCCGTCGTCACACGGGCTTTTATTTAGCGCTAAAATGGCGCTCTTTCCCTTCAAAAACCCACCTTATTCCGTCACTGTTGCGAGTGTCTGATTTCTATTTCTCACTCATTTTTCGCGCTGTAATCAGTATCCGTGCGATCACCCAGCAGCGATTCATACCGCCTCATAACGGGTTATCTCGCCACGCACGGCATTTTGCCCCTCCCATACAGCGGTGTAATTTTTTTTTTAAATGCGACGTGGTAAAATACAGATTCATTGGGGGATCACGTCAGACAGGGATTTTTCTCTGGACGATGGGATCTTTATGGAAGTCAAAATTCGCCAGATAAACATTTTCATCCAATGATGTGGCTGGTCAATGAGCGGGAAAACTTGGCCCGCCTATCAAGCTCGTTAGAGGTTGGGCTATCATCAAGGTTTTTCATTGTTATTTCGCTATAACGCTATAACGCAATTAAATGGAAAAAATTTTTTTTAAAAAAGGAGGAGTTTTATCTGTGCCTGCTCGATATGCCGGCACAGAGCGCCACGGTGTGAACAGCTGGAAGCGCAAGGAGGACGAAATCTGACAGAAAAATGCGTCATGTAACGACAGCGATTGTAACGCTACATGCTGCATATTTAACGGAATAAAAGCCCGTGTGACGACGGCCTAGATATGAGTGACCAAACAATCATGAATTTTTCAGCGGTTTCCTAGAGCAAGGCTGTAACCTTAATAACCTCATTTCCTCTGGCAGCTGAGGGCGCAAGACCACTCACAAAGGCCATATCTAAGCACAACAGCAATTATTAAACCTTTTACACAAATGGTCTGTAAATTCAGTACGAGCCCTTCTCCAGGGAATCCTTTTGTACCTTGTGGCTACAAATACTTTTGGGACAAGATAGAGAATATTTTAGCTGTAGCTTAGCAACTGCCATGATACCTTTTTTAGTTTCAACAAGGTGTTGAAAGACCCTTGTTGGAGTAATCATAAGTCGGTTGTGTGACATGACAGTGCACATGCATATAGAACATTTTTCACTACATTTTTCACTTCTTGCATTCAATCAACTTCTGGACTTATGGCAAGACCAGAGCAATCCTCTAATGAGTAGCATTCATAGCCCCATCTGTTTGGAGGGCCCTGCTTCAAAAGTAGTTGTCAATGTTCTTATAAAGATATTTCAAAGTTGAAGTTGCAAATGCAGACAAATTAACTGAGAAGAGAAACATTTTATTTGGAATCTCTAGCTATTCTTGTTATGTTTGTACCCATCTTGATTTATGATGCTTTTTGAAAGATAGATCACTAATCGTTTTAGCAAAACATTTCTTGATTTGATAACAGACATCTCTGGAGATTAGCAATGGCAGAGCCTGATTATCTTGGAACTAGTACAGGGCTGTTCATTTCACACAGAGGTTTGCCTCCCTGTCCTTCTTTGATTAGTAGTTAAATGTTCAATTCTCTGGAGGATCCTGCTCAGGTGCTGAAAGGCGCAGGGTTATAGAACTCATTATGGGAGGCAATCATTGCATAGAGTGTGTCAAACAAGGGCACCTGTGGGTTTCCAGTAACGTCTTGTATCTTTCAAGAAATAAACTGCTCCTAAAACCCATGGAAAATGCTTAATTAAAAGGAGGAAAATGCCATGAAACTAAACAGTAGATGCTTAGAGAAATAGATTTGTTTCTTTGATAAATTCTTTACATACCAATAACCCCAATTTCCTTCCAAGTTCTTAAACATTGTTTTAAAGTTATTTTTCTTGTATCATTTGTTCTCCACGACCCACAGTATTTATATCCCAAAAAACTCAATATGTTTAAAGTTGCAGGCTGTCCAAGTTCTGTACTGTGACATTTCCTGGTCCCTACTAATGTTGTTACATACTTTCCACTGAACATTATTTATATAAAAAATATAACACACACCCCTCTCAAAAAATCCAAATTTTGTAGGGCACCAATATGACATTGGGCTCCATGTGGCTCACAGTTTTCCTGTTCACATTAATGAGCTACTTTTCATGCAACTTCCTGGGTGACCTGGGCCATTCATTCTCTCTCATCCTTATCTATCCCCACAGGATTGTTGGGAGGAAGTCAGGGTGGGAGAAAAATCTTTATTAATAAAAAGAGAATCCGTATGTCCAAGAATGTGTTTAAGGCTATTTTTAGCCCAACTTGTCATTTTGTCCATTTCTGCCATGTACAACAATTTGTAAATCCAATCTTCTATAGTTGGTATTTCTTGCACTTTCCATTTCTGCGCATACAGAAGTCTTGCTGCTGTAGTCATATAAAATAGCAATGTTCTATACTGCATTGGAACATCTTCCATTCCCAAGTTCAGTAGCAGCAATTCTGGGTTCTTATTTATTTGGGTTTGCAAAACCTCATTAATTATTTCTATTATATCCCCCCAGTATTGCTTAGCTACCTCACAAGTCCACCACATATGATACAATGATCCTTCATGCTTTTTACATTTCCAGCATTTGTCTGACATATTTGTATTTCCAAGCGCAATCTTCTTAGGCGTTAAATACCACCTATACATCATTTTGTATACATTCTCTTTAATATTGGTACAAGTTGAAATCTTCAAAGTATTTTTCCACAAGTGTTCCCATGATTCCATTGTTATTTCTTTATGAAAGTTTATTGCCCATTTCACCATCTGGACTTTGACTGTCTCGTCTTCCGTATACCATTTTAAAAGTATTTTGTATATTTTCGAAATGTCTTTTTTACCTTCTTGTAAAATCACTTCTTCTAACTCCAAGTTTTTAGTCTTATTCCTCCCTTTAAACAGTCCGAGTTGTAAAGATCCCTGATTTGCCTATATTGAAACCACCCATAGCGAGGAGAACTATTCTTGTGTCTTTATTTTTAGTATTCTATGTTCCATCGACATTATCTCTTTATAAGTTAAACGTTGTTCATTATAGACAGCTCTCAGATCTATTACTTCATATGGTACCACCCATGAGGGGATGCCACTTTCCATATAATTCTTATATTTCTTCCAGATTGTGAAAAGGCTTCTTCTAATACAGTGATGCAAAAACATAGAGTCCACTTTAACTTTATCATACCACAAGTAGGCATGCCATCCAAACAATTTTTTGTGTCCCTCCAAGGCCAGCAGTTTATGGTCTTTTAGCGTTATCCAGTCTTTTAACCAAGTAAGACAAATTGCTTCATAATATAATCTTATGTTTGGCAGTTGCAGCCCCCCTCTCTCTTTCGAATCTTGTAATACTTTCATTTTCACCCGGGGTTTCCTGCCTGCCCACACGAAGTCTGAAATTTTTCTTTGCCATTTGTCAAATTGTTTGAAGTCTCGGATAATTGGAATAGTTTGCAGCAAAAAATCACACGTGGTAACACATTCATCTTCACTGCTGCTATTCTTCCCAACCATGACAAATTTAATTTATTCCATTTTATCAAATCTCTTTCTATTTGTTGCCACAGTTTCTCGTAATTATTTTTGAATAAATCTATGTTTTTCGCAGTCAGCTCAATTCCTAAATATTTCACTTTGTTAGTTACCTCGCAGTCTGTTATCTCCATTAATTCTTGCTGTTTTTGCTTCGTCATATTCTTACATAATATCTTCGACTTCTTTTTGTTCACATAGAATCCAGCCAAGTCTCCAAATTCCTTTATTTTATCTATTATTTTTGGCATGTTATATATTGGATCTTCCACTATCAACATTACATCATCCGCAAATGCTCTGACTTTGTAGGAAAATTCCTTTATTTTTATGCCACGAATTGTATCGTCCTCTCATATTTGGGTCAACAAAATTTCCAAGATCAAAATAAACAACAATGGAGACAATGGGCAACCTTGTCTTGTACCTTTGCTTATTTTCAATTTTTTGGTCAAATCATCATTAACTACAATCGCTGCACACTGGTCTTTATAAATTCCTTTAACTGCTTGTATGAATTTTTCTCCCATTTGCAGCTTTTCCACAGTGGCAAACATAAAGTCCCAGTTCAAATTGTCAAATGCTTTTTCCGCGTCCACAAAAAAGAAACCAACTTCCCTATCACAGTGCTTGCCGTAGTATTCAATAGCGTTTATTACTGTCCTTAAATTGTCCTTAATTTATCTATTAGGTAGGAATCCAGCCTGTTCTTCTGCAATAAATTCCGACATCCATCCCTTTAACCTTTCCACCATAATTTTCGCAAATATTTTATAATCATTATTCAGCAGCGAGATTGGCCGATAATTCTTAACGTTAGTCAAATCTTGTCCATCTTTCGGAATCAGTGATATATTAGCTTCATTCCATGAGTCAGGAATCTTTTGGCCTTGCAAAATTCCATTCATTACCTCTCTTAGAAATGGTGTCAGGTCATTGGCCATCATTCTATAAAACTTTGCTGTTATTCCATCCGGTCCAGGCGCTTTCCCTAATTTTGTTAATTGTATGGTTTCTTTTATTTCTTCCTCTGTCACTTCCCTATTTAATTTCTCTTTCCATTTCTCTGAAATTGTTGGAAGCTTCATTTTCTCCAAATATTCTGCTATTGAATCTCTATTCACCTCCTTTTTTGGTACAGTTTTGCATAAAATTTGAAAAAGGCTCTACTAATGGCAGATTGATCCATCAATATATTATCCTCTTCTCTAATCTTAGTTATGGTCAAATAATTCTGGCAGGTGACTTCAATGGAGTTACAAACTTGGAAGAAAACAAGAAATCTAAAAGTGCACAGAAAAAAAGAGGACTTTTGCCAAAATCGTTTTTTGCAATCAAGGAACAAGAAAGTCTGGAAGATGTATGGAGGAGACAAAATCCTAAAAATAGACAATATACATTTTACTCTGCAAGACATTTCGCACTATCAAGAATTGACATGATCTGGGCCTCCAAAGAACTGGTGGTATGTGTCAGGGCTTGCCACCGCTGCCACTGGGCGTGGCACTGGGCGGTCTGCTCCTGACGTCATAGGGGGGCCAGGGATTCTGCAGGACCCTGCTCTGTGGAAGGAGGGGCGGTATACCTCACCCAGACTCCCTCTCAGTCCACTCGCTGGCCTGCTCAACCTGGCCTGCTTACCCTCTGCGTCCTCTTTCACTTCTTCCTCCCAGAGCTCTCCTCCAAACCTCCACGCTTGCATCGCACCGCTCTCACTCCACATCATCACCCTCTACTCACACCCACCACCACAGGGCTCTTCCCAGCCAGCTTTTATAGGGCTTCCTTCTACTGTCCCACCCCTCTTCCAGCCTGGTCTTGGGCTGCACCAAGCAGTCGCAGCTGGGGTAGCTGATCTGGCCCCACTGACCAGCACCAGCTGTGCCTTGTTCCCTGGCTGCCCAGCCTCCCTGCCTTGGCTGATTGCAGCAGGCCTGTCCAGCTGCAGTCCCCTGGCTAGCAGCCCGGCCTGCCTGGCTGAGCTGATGGCTGAAGGTGGGTCCAGCTGCGGCTCCTTGGCTGGTTGCCCAGGGCTTCCTGCAGAGTGCCTCCAATAGCCCCACCTGGAGTGGCTTGGCTTTTGGCAACTCCTGGGCCAGGCTACTATTTTCTAGCTGGGGCGTGGCTTTGGGTTGTTGGGGCTGCTGCTGCTTCTCCTCCTCAGGTAAGGTTTTTGGGTGGGTGACTGCTGGGCCCCCAATCCCTCTGCCCTTGCCCCCTTCTGCCTTGCTTAGTCCCCTTTCCTTCCCCAGGGGAGTGGGATTCACTGGCCTCCTTCTGTCTCCCCCTGCCTCCTGAGGCTCTGGGCCTTTGCCCCTTGCCCCTGGCACAGGCAGGTTCTGGCTCCATTTGCCCATGGGAGGGGTTGACCTGCTGTCCCCCGGCTGCCCCCTCTGCTTGCCAGTCAGACCGGTTGACCTATTGTCTGCTGGCTGACCAGTTGACCTGCTGTTCCCTCTTGTCAAGTCTGGGGGCTGGGGCTCAGACCCCGGACACACCCCCCCACTTGGCTTTGAGTTGTGGGGGTCCGCTTCAGCCTCGAACATGCGGGACATGAAGTCCGCGTCCACATGCCGTGCCCCCTGGCGGTATTTGATGGTGAATTGGAAGGGTAGGAGGGAGAGGTACCACCGCAGCACCCTGGGGTTGTGCGCCTTCATGCGATGGAGCCACTGCAGGGGTGCATTGTCTGTCAGCAGTACAAAGGGGTTGTTGGCCAGGTAGTACTGCAGGGCCCCCACCGCCCACTTGACCGCTAGGGCCTCCCGCTCCACTGTGGCATAGCGCTTCTCGGCGGGCTGGAGCTTCCGGCTTAGGAACAGAATTGGGACATCCACGCCATCCCACTCCTGGGTCAGCACAGCCCCGAGGCCGGTGTCCGAGGCGTCTGTGGCCAGTGTGAAGGGCTGGTCAAAGTCCGGGTTCCATAGGGCCGTGGCGTTGGAGAGGGCTAACCGCAGGTCCTTAAAAGCTGCCTCTAGTTCTGGGGTCCACCGGACTTGGTTGGGAAGCCCCTTCCTTAAGCTGTCCGTCAGGGGCGCCGCTCGGGAGGCAAAGTGGGGGATGAACCGCCCGTAATACCCCAGCAGTCCTAGGAATCGCCGAACCTGCTTCTTGGTCTTGGGCTGTGGGGCGTCGGCTATTGAGGCCACCTTGTCCGGTGGTGGCCTGACTCGTCCTCCCCCGACCACAAAGCCCAGGTATTGGAGTTCCTGGAACCCCAGGTGGCTCTTTTTTGGGTTCGCCCTTAGTCCAGCTCGTTGGAGGGCCCTTAAGACGGCTTCCAGGTGTTGGAGGTGGGTGGGCCAGTCGGGGCTGAAGATAATAATATCATCA
The DNA here is from genome assembly GCF_028583425.1 of Eublepharis macularius. Taxonomy (NCBI): domain Eukaryota; kingdom Metazoa; phylum Chordata; class Lepidosauria; order Squamata; family Eublepharidae; genus Eublepharis; species Eublepharis macularius. The sequence goes on from NC_072790.1 coordinate 195,698,240, forward strand.
ATGTACGCCATGGCATACGCCCGGCACTCTCCCAGCACCTGGTCCACCAGCCGCTGAAAGGTGGCTGCTGCCCCATGCAGGCCAAACGGCATCTTCTTGAATTGGAAGAGGCCTTGGGGGGTGGCAAAGGCCGTCTTCTCCCGGTCCTCCGGCCGTACGGGCACCTGCCAGTAGCCCTTTGTTAAGTCCAGGGCCGACAGGTAGCGGGCGGACCCCAGGTGGTCCACCAGCACGTCTGCTCGGGGCATGGGGTAGGTGTCGAACTGGGCCACCTTATTCAGTTCACGATAGTCAATGCAAAACCGGGTGGTCCCATCTGGCTTGGGCACCAGGACTATCGGGCTCCTCCAGGCACTTCGTGAGGGTTCGATTACACCCAGCCGGAGCATCTCGTTTGTCTCCTTCTCCACTGCCTCCCACCGCTTCCTGGGGATGGGGCGCCAGGTAGCCCGGGCTGTCTGCCCCGGGCTGGTCGGGATGGCATGTTGAATAAGGCTGGTGCTGCCCGGCCTGCGGGAGAAGACCCCAGTAACCCGTGCACAGAGGTCTCGTAGCTGGGCCCGTTGAGCTGGATCGAGCTGGGGGTCTACCTTGGGCTCCTCGAACTCCGGGGCTTCGGAGGTCCATGGCAGCTCACTGTCAGGAAGCTCCAACGGGTCCTCAGCCACACCACACTCCTCTTCTGGACGCTCATGCCACCGCTTCAGGAGATTCACATGCAGGGTCCTCCGCCGACGCCGGCCAACCCCGCACTGGACTTCGTAAGTAGTGGGGCCCAGCACCCTCCGAATTGGGTAGGGGCTCCTCCATGGGTCCCCTTCCTCTCTGGGGAATACCGAGTGGTGCACCAGGACCTTCTCTCCCACCTGGAAGGCCCTCATCCGTGCACCCCGGTTGTAGGTGGCTTTCTGCTTCGCCTGGGTGCGAGTCAGTCTGCGGTTCACCTCGGCTTGGGACTGTTGCACCCGGTTACGGAGTTGGCTTATGTACTCCCGTGTGGTGGGCACAGGGCTGCTGGCCTGGGGCGCCCAGCGTTCTGTCAGCCGGGAGAGCATCCCTCTTGGCTTGCGCCCATACAGCAGCTCGAACGGGCTGAAGCCAGTGGAGGCCTGCGGGGTCTCCCTGAGGGCAAACATGAGTGGGTCGATGTACAGGTCCCACTGATGAGGCTTCTCCCGTGTCATCTTCTTCAGGGCCTCTTTGATGGTCTGGTTCAGCCGCTCTGCCAAACCGTCTGTCTGAGGGTGGTAAGCCGAGGTGAACACCTGCCGAATCCCCAAACTCTGGCAGAGTTGGCGTATGGCGGTGGCATGGAACGGGCCTCCTCGATCTGTCAAGATTTCATCCGGCAGCCCCACCATCGCGAAGAACTTGGACAGTGCCCGGACCACCCCCGGGGTCTGCATGGTCCTCAGCGGGATGACCTCAGGGAACCGTGTGGCGTAGTCCACAATCACCAGGGCAAAGCGGTGGCCCCGGGGTGTGCGTGGCAGCGGTCTGATGAAGTCCATCGCGATGCGTTGGAAGGGCGTCCCCATGACGGGTAGTGGGGAGAGGGGGGCCTTCGGTGGGCGGCGGGCTGCCACCCGCTGGCAGGTGGGACACGAGCGGCAGTGGGCCTTCACGTCGGCATTCACGGAGGGCCAGTAGAACTGCTCAAGGATCTTCTTCAGGGTCTTGTGGTGCCCCAGATGCCCGGCCCACGCATGCTCATGGGCCGTGCGGAGGACTTCGGCCCGGTAGGCAGTCGGCACCAATAGCTGGCGGACCTCCCCCTGGCCACTTGGGGCGCGAGCTATGCGAACCCAAACCCCTCCTTGCTTCTCGATGCGCGGGAGCCGTTGGGACCTCCGCTCATCCCGCACTAGCTCCTCCTCACGAGCTGCCGTCTCTCGTAAGCGCTGCAAGGACTCATCTGCCCCTTGGGCGTCACAGAATGGGCGATCGGCCGGGGGCCCAGCTGGGTCTCCAGTCCGTGGTTTTGCTCCTGGTCTGGTGGAGGGACCCTCTCCCGGGTCGTCGGCCTCCTCCACTTGCAGAGCGGTGGCAACTTGGGGGTCTGTCAATTCCCCTGCCGCCTTCAGCCGAGACTCGGCGATCCCTGGGGTGTCTCCTCCCAATTTCTTCGCTGCCTGCTGGAGGAGCCTGAAGAACCCCGGGGCATCTCTTCCCAGCAGCATTGGCACGGGTAGGTGAGCTAACTGGGCAACTTCCATTTGGTGGCAGACCCCTAGGTACTCTATCGTGATTAGGGCCGTAGGGTACGGCTGGGTGCGGCCCATCACATCCGTCACTGGTATCCAGCGGTGCACTGGGGTAGCAGCTGGGAGGAGCTGGGGCCGAATTGCTGAGACTGCACTCCCAGAGTCTAACAGGGCTTGTAGGATCAGCCGGCCTATCTTCACGGTGGTGCATAGACTCTGCCCCTGCTTGCCAGGCGGTGGGTTATTTTCCCAAACGAGGGCACAAACCCTTGGCAAGGCCTCTTGAGCGCGCCGGCTTGCAACCGCAGCTCCGCTGTCTGTGCTAGTTCCACTGGAGCGGCTGGGTAGGCTGCCTCCAGCTTTCCCCACATCCTATCCTGGCGTTCCTCCAGCCACAGTCCAAGCTCCGCTGGGGCGGCGGCCTTGGGAGGCCGCCCCTTGACTGGCGCCTGCGTCGGAACGTCTCTCCCCGTACGGGCCACCAACTTGTCAGGGCTTGCCACCGCTGCCACTGGGCGTGGCACTGGGCGGTCTGCTCCTGACGTCATAGGGGGGCCAGGGATTCTGCAGGACCCTGCTCTGTGGAAGGAGGGGCGGTATACCTCACCCAGACTCCCTCTCAGTCCACTCGCTGGCCTGCTCAACCTGGCCTGCTTACCCTCTGCGTCCTCTTTCACTTCTTCCTCCCAGAGCTCTCCTCCAAACCTCCACGCTTGCATCACACCACTCTCACTCCACATCATCACCCTCTACTCACACCCACCACCACAGGGCTCTTCCCAGCCAGCTTTTATAGGGCTTCCTTCTACTGTCCCACCCCTCTTCCAGCCTGGTCTTGGGCTGCACCAAGCAGTCGCAGCTGGGGTAGCTGATCTGGCCCCACTGACCAGCACCAGCTGTGCCTTGTTCCCTGGCTGCCCAGCCTCCCTGCCTTGGCTGATTGCTGCAGGCCTGTCCAGCTGCAGTCCCCTGGCTAGCAGCCCGGCCTGCCTGGCTGAGCTGATGGCTGAAGGTGGGTCCAGCTGCGGCTCCTTGGCTGGTTGCCCAGGGCTTCCTGCAGAGTGCCTCCAATAGCCCCACCTGGAGTGGCTTGGCTTTTGGCAACTCCTGGGCCAGGCTACTATTTTCTAGCTGGGGCGTGGCTTTGGGTTGTTGGGGCTGCTGCTGCTTCTCCTCCTCAGGTAAGGTTTTTGGGTGGGTGACTGCTGGGCCCCCAATTCCTCTGCCCTTGCCCCCTTCTGCCTTGCTTAGTCCCCTTTCTTTCCCCAGGGGAGTGGGACTCACTGGCCTCCTTCTGTCTCCCCCTGCCTCCTGAGGCTCTGGGCCTTTGCCCCTTGCCCCTGGCACAGGCAGGTTCTGGCTCCATTTGCCCATGGGAGGGGTTGACCTGCTGTCCCCCGGCTGCCCCCTCTGCTTGCCAGTCAGACCGGTTGACCTATTGTCTGCTGGCTGACCAGTTGACCTGCTGTTCCCTCTTGTCAAGTCTGGGGGCTGGGGCTCAGACCCCGGACAGTATGGACTAGAGATGTGGAGATAATGCCCAAGGTAGGCTCAGATCATAATCCAATTATGTGGAGATTCGGGAAAAATACTAAAAGAAGAGGATGGAGGATAAATGAAGACTTGCTGCAGACGGAAGAAAACATTGCGTTGTTACGAAGAGAAACCAAATTCTTTATACAGTACAATTTGAATAAGGATGTATCAACTTATAAGGTATGGGACACATATAAAGCTGTGATTAGAGGAATACTAATGGATCTGAATGCAAGAGATAGGAAGAGAAAGGAAGAAAAGAGACTTGAAATTATGGAAAAAATTAAAGCCAAAAAGATACAGCTTAAGAAAAGACCAGGGAAAAAGAAAATATATCAGGATATGAAAATCCTGCAGGAACAATTGACGGCAATGAATAACAAAGAATTGGAGTGGAATTTTAAAAAAATGAAGCAGAAGTTGTTTGAGAGTGCAAATAAGCCTGGGAAATACTTAGTGTGGCAGCTAAAGTACACACTAGGCATATGAGGGCACTAACCCAAGAAGCACTTAAAGGATAATTCGTTGTTAAGACCTCTTGGTGTCATAGTATCTAGTGTATGTATCCACATAGCTTCTTTTCATAGGAGATCCTGTTGGTATCCGGACTCCCTGGAAGCAGCGTAGAGCCCAACGACCCTCATATCCATTGAGTCATGTTTCCTATCTAGAAAGTGCTGTGTCAGGGGTGCTTCAAACACTTTGTGCCTAATTCTAGAAACGTGCTCCAGAATCCTCACACATAGGGGGCGGATTGTGTTACCCACGTATAACTTGGGACAATGCCTGATGTCTGGTAGGTAATGAATTGTTTAAGCTGCAGCTTTCTTTTAAGGAAAACCAATTCTACTGAATCACCTGTTAGAATAAACCGGCATGCTGCACAATGTGTGCATTTATGTGTGCCACGAGGAAGGGGAAGGAGATCTACTAGGTCATTCTGTGGGTTTACAGGATGTAAAACAGAATGTACCAACATATCCTTGATATTACAGGTTTTCTATAGCCAATGGTGGGGACGAGTTCACAACCAGTAATCTCTGACAGTAAGGACCAATGTTTATACACTATTCCACTAAGTTGTTTAGATAAGGGCGTATAATCAATTGCCCATCTGATCCTATTCTCACAGGAGCGATTCCTGGAGCTCAGAAAGATGTCTCTAGGGACTCCCGATGCCCTTTTCTTAGCTGTTTTGATTACTTCATAAGGATACTCTGGCCGTTTTCACACTACTCACCTGCTTCCGTAACGTTGCGAAACGTTGCACAAAAAACATGGAAGATAGCGTCTTCTTGTGAGAGTTTTGTGCAATATCATGCAAAACTCTTGCGAGAAGATGCTATCTTCTGCATTTTTTGCACAACGTTTCGCAACATTACAGAAGCAGGTTAGTAGTGTGAAAATGGCCCCTCTATTGTAAAATGCCCTTGTCATATTTTCACACCCTTTCTGATAGTCTTCCGTGGTTGAGGAGTTCCTTTTCAATCGTAACATCTGGCCATATGGCCAAAAGATTGCCTTGTTTGGCAATACTTAAGTCTGTTGTATGTATATTTTATATATTTTACATAGAGAGAGAGATTGAGTGGAACTACAAGTGACAAAAGGCACAGGTTGGACACTTGTCAGCTTCCCTCAAGTTTTGATGGGAAGTGTAGGCATCCTAGTCTTGCAGCTTGGCTCTCTGACTGTCACTTGTCCAACATTCCACCAAGCTGCCTACATTTCCCATCAAAACTTGAGGGAAGCTGACAAGTGTCCAACCTGTGCCTTTTGTCACTTGTAGTTCCGCTCTAAGCTCAATTTACCTTGATAGGCAGGTCTTCCTTCCAAGTGTGGACTGGAGCTCCAAATTTGTTACAAGAGGAAAAGACCAGGGGGAGGAGGGCTCCCAGCCCTGGCTTTCAGGGAGAGACAGCTGCTGTTAGAGAGACAGGGTGAGTGCATTGGAGCTTGAATTTTCTTTGTGTGTGGTGGGATAGGGATCTACCCCTTCAGGTTCCAGGGCTGCTGCCAGGCTCTGGGGCCAAGCTGTTATTTATTACTGGTACCTTTCCTGCTGCCTGCTCAGGTAGGGTTTCTGAGAGGGGTGCGGTAGGGATCTTGATGGCTGGAGGAGAGCCTGCTGCCCATGAACAATGAACAACTAACATGTTCGTGACAGGATCATGTTCGTCAGTGTTCATTGTTCATTGTTCGTGGATGGCAATGAACAACGAACACCATGTTCAGGTTTTTTTTCTGTTTGTGCCCATGTCTACCCATAACCAGACTGGAAAATGTCTAAACAGTCATTCATCCAGGAAAACCTGGAGTTGTCCAGGCACCACCTATTCAATCACCTTGCTCATGAAGGGAACACTTAACACTGTTCAATAGTTCAACACTTAACACTGTTCAATAACACTGTTAACACTGTTCAATAGTTATTGATATTTCCTAGATCCAAGACAGGCTTCTTTAGAAATTCCAAGGCTGGGTGACTACCCAAGGCTGGGTGACTACCCTTTCTCTCAAGGAAGCATTAACTACCTCTTGGATCTAGTCAGGAACTGCCCCTCCCCCCAGCAGATTTAAATAGCTAGGAAGTGCAAGGGTCATACAAGAAGGTGGTAGGCCTCAATTTTCCATGGATCCTGTCCGCATCCTCAAACTGAATAAACTGAATAGTATCCTGAAGTAAAATATCCTAGAGAATAATGTCCTATCCATTTAAGTGAGGAAATGGACATTTGAAGTTTTTCATTGCATAGAGGTATACAACAGCAGTCTGTGGGATCTTAGGTCCCATTGCAGGCTGTGAACCATGTGAATTTAATTTGGATCTATGATTCTGTGCAAAAAGGCTTGGTGTCCCATGTGGCCCAAATGTTTGACATGCTTAGAGGACATGATGCAGGAGAACTGCTTTTGTGACAGCTGATGATAGCGGTTTCACACATCCAGAATATTAATATGACCAATGCACTATCTGAATTCCCCCTTAAGCAGAGTAGGTTTGGGTGGAATCTGTATTTATCTCTAAAACATTTTCTCACAGTTTTTCAATCATGGCTTTCAGTCATTAAACCTGACAAAGAACAGCTGGTTCTTATTTGTCTAGTTCTGTAGGTATTTCCTTGATGCATTGTCATACTTTCTGGAAGACAGGAAACAATTTCAGAGGAAATGAATACAGGTTTAATAAAAAACTGAGAGTTTGAGAACCTTTCCTTAGTTTAGCTTTCCCAGATGTTAACCATGTGTCATTGACCAGCCCATAACTAAGGCTACAATTCTAGGCACACTTACCATTGGATTCAGTGGGACTACTTCTGAGCAAGCTCCTGCATATGATTATGGTGCTTGTTAAAATTGGATACTGATTCCTGTCTACTGTGCATACTGATAACTTATTAATATTCCAAATGAGACCATAATGTGGATAAATTGGTCAGCAAAATGGAGCTAGGTTGGGTTTCTCTATAAACCAGAAGGAAGTCTTAAGTTTGCAGAAAAATCTGAAACCTTTTTTAAAAAAATGCTTTGGGGGATTAAAACTCCCACAAATAATTGAAATAATTGAAACAAAACCTGTAGCTTTAAGAAAATAGTGCTCACTAAACCCTCAGGAGCCATTCTGAAGGTTTTTCTGAAGCCCACCAAGTCAGCCAGTTAGAGAGATGCCCCCCCCCTCCTGAACACAGGCTAATTACCTGTTTCCTGACATTGGGCTCTCCTGAGGCTGAGAATACATGTGAAATAAAGAACAAGCATGTATGCTGACTGGTCCCTGGGAAATTCCAGTAACTGCTGAGCACTCCTGCATGTGAATAGGGAAGCAGCCCCTCCTGTGGAAAAGGTGCACTCAGAGACAATCTAATACTCTATTGTCTAATACTCTAACCACTATAGCACAAACTGCACGTCCTACATCCATTTCCACTGAAGGACAATTGGCCGTTTCATATACACCAACTTGGTTTTTCTACAAGCGAATTGAAGCTGAGTGTATGAACTAACCACACTGAACTTCAATGATAGATTTGTGATAACCTATTCATACATTCAAGTCATCAGACAGATATGCCAGCTAACCCAGTGTCTTGCCCTAGAGCACACAGCATGATCTCTGTCTAGTGAATCACTCTAGGTCTCCCACAAAACATCCCCCATGATTCTAGTATCAAATAGTGAAATACATGGACACAAACACACACCCACACACACACAAATGCACAAACCTCAACAGCTTTTTTAAAAATTAAAAACATGCTGGTGCATGTCATGCTGAAGAAGTTGCAACCCACAGCTGATCCACCCACATCAATGCAAAGGTAGGTGAAAGAATAGAAGCACCCTCGGACAGGCTGTTCTTTATTTGCCTTTATTGCTCTCAAGGCTGATTTAAATGTTACAGCCACCACAATCGCTCTCCCAAATAACCACTTCAGCATCATAATGTTTCATATGGTGACAGAAATACTGTAACGGAACTTACTGCCAGTATTGTGTTGATGGCCGCAAGCTCAAACAGCTTTAAAAGGGGGGAAAGACAAATCCATGGTTGAATGGTAGCTAAATGAAACCTCCATGTTAGAGGCAATCTGCTTCTGAATACTACTGGAGACAAACATCAGGAGTGTTGCCTTCATGCCCTGCCTGAGAGCAGCCCAAAGGCATCTGCTGGATGGCTTTTGGAAGTAGAATGCTGGGCTAGATGTGCCTTTGGTTAGATGTAGTAGGGTTCTTCTTTGGAATGATTCTTTCCATGTGGTTTGGCCTGTTAACTATGTTGGCTTTCAGTCTCTGCTCATGATTAGTCTGAATTACTCGGAAAGAGTCCTGGAAATGCCACAGGTCTTTTGTGGCACACCACCATGCGGAGGCAATGTTTGGCAACCTCCACTTGGGGCCCACAGTGTATGTAAAACTGTCCTGCTGATCTTTTTTGCCTGTGTATATAATGATATACCATGTGTGTGTGCATGTGTGTGTGCGCGCACGCGCTCAATCCAATGTAGTCTTTCTAGCTACAATAAAGATGTCTAAGTGAGCTCAGATCTTGAATCAGCAGTTCTTTTTTATTTATTTTCGTCATACAAAATGAAGATCACAGTTATCCAAGTGCCTTTTAAAGCAAGATTGGGGCCATATGGGGATGAACACATGAAGCTGCCTTCCTCTGAGTTACACTGTAGGTTTTTCAAGGTAAGTATTGCCTGCTCTGACTGGTAGCAGCTCTCCAAGGTCTCAAGTAGAGAGATCTTTGCTGTCACCTACTACCTGTTCTTGGGAACTTCTGCACATGAAGCAGATTCTCTACCACTAGCTACTTCCACCCATTTGTGGTTTTAATTCATGACACCTCCCCCCAATGCTGTTATTAGTCCTCTAAATGAAAACAATGGACGAAAAATAAATAAATGTCCATCTTTTCTCTTTAAAAGGCTAATAGCATTACTGGGTGGTGGTGGTTTTAATTAGGAAATGGAAAGATTAATTTCATTCTCCCCTCCTTACATGATTGTAAGTTTGCATTCAAAGATGCTGGGAAGATCAGCTGATGACAACTTGTCAGTTGGATCGACGTGTCTTCAAACTAAATGCTCTGGCTTAACAGCTCTGAAGACTGGCTTGTAAATCAACCAAGAAGCTCCTCACCCCACAAGACAGGAAGAAGCTGAAAGCAGCAAGAGGAATCCAAAGATATCTACACACAAGGAAACTCCACACCCTTTTGACAGCAAGTGGGTCTGGAAAGCTTCAGGACTATGGAGAGAATGTTTCAGGGTGACAAAGTCTTGGTAACAGTTGCTATGCAAATTTGTGGCCTGACACAAAGCTTTTCATCATGAAGGATACCAGAACACTGCATAAACTGAGGACCTAGCCCATGTTCTGTAGAAGTGTAACCCACCAGTGAACCAAGCCATAGAAAGTATTAAAAGCAAGACAAAACCATGTCAAATTAGTGAAAGACACCAATGAAAGCTGTCCATGAGAAGACCATGCAGTGACTCAGAGGCAGAGACAGGTTACATACAGACAGTCCTATATTCAATCCCTCACCAAGATCTCCTCTGAAGAATTGTGGGAATTTAGCCTGATGATGAGGTGCAACATATTTTATATTTGAGATTCCCATCCCGCCCTCTTACAGAACTGTTATTCAATCAGTGTAATTAAATCCCATCTCTTCTGTGCCTCACACACTCAATCATTGGTTCTTCCCATTCCTTTCCTTACAGCAAGTGGTAGAAGACAATATAGGTTTGTAATACAATGCAATACAGTGCTCTTCAAGACCACTCAGAAACATAATTTGGCTCAGAAGGTGGCTGGTCACCTTCTCTACTGGAGCAAGTCTATTTTAGTATGTCATGCCGGTCTTTAAGAATGTTTACAACCTTGGACTCACATATCATAGAAATCATAGAATCATAGAATCATAGAGTTGGAAGGGGCCATACAGACCATCTAGTCCAACCCACTGCCCAGTGCAGGATCAGCCTAAAGCATCTCTGACAAGTATTCATCCAGCCTCTTCTTGAAAACTGCCAGTGAAGGGGAGTTCACCACCTCCCTAGGCAGCTGATTCCACTTTTGAACTACTCTGACCGTGAAAAAGTTTTTCCTAATATCCAGCCGGTACCTTTGTGCATGTAGTTTTAGCCCATTGCTTCACGTCCTACCCTCTGCTGCCAACTGGAACAGCTCTTTGCCCTCCTCCAAATGACAGCCTTTCAGATATTTAAAGAGAGCAATCATGTCCCCCCTCAACCTCCTCTTCTCCAAACTAAACGTTCCCAAGGCCCTCAGCCTTTCCTCGTAGGGCTCAGTCTCCAGACCCCTGATCATTCTTGTCGCTCTCCTCTGCACCCTCTCGATTTTGTCCACATCCTTTTTGAAGTTAGACCTCCAGAACTGCACACAATACTCCAGGTGTGGTCTGACCAAGGCAGTATAGAGAGGGGCTATGACCTCCTGCGATTTCGACGCTATGGCCCCTTTGATACAACCCAGGATTGAATTAGCCTTTTTTGCCACCACATCACACTGACTGCTTATATTCAGTTTACAGTCCACTCTTACCCCAAGATCCCGTTCACATATACTACTGCCCAGAAGTGTATCCCCCATCCAGTATTTGTGCTTCTCATTTTTGTGGCCCAGATGTAATACTGTGCACTTGTCTTTGTTGAATTGCATCCTATTCACAGCTGCCCACTTCTCCAGTGTATTCAGGTCTTGGTGAATTTTAATTCTTTCTTCTTGGGTGTTTGCTACCTCTCTCAATTTGGTATCATCAGCAAATTTAATGAGCAGCCCTTCCACTCCTTCATCCAGATCATTGATAAAAATATTGAAAAGCACCGGGCCCAAAACCAAGCCCTGCAGCACCTCCCTCCAATCTGCTGAAACGCCGTTGACCACCACTCTTTGAGTGCGGTCCTCCAACCAGTTCCCTATCCACCGAACTGTCCTATAGTCTACTTCACAGTCTTCCAGCTTGCCCATCAGAATGTCATGGGGAACCTTATCAAAAGCTTTACTGAAATCCAGATAAATCACGTCAACAGAGTTCCCCCGATCCAGTAAGCTGGTCACTCGATCAAAGAAGGAAACCAGGTTGGTCTGGCAAGATCTGTTAGGAACAAAACCATGCTGACTTCCCCGGATCACTGAGTGGTCCTTCAGATGCTTACAGATTGATCCCTTTAAAATCTGCTCTAAAATCTTCCCAGCAACAGAAGTCAGACTGACTGGCCTGTAGTTTCCCGGGACATCGTTCCTCCCTTTCTTAAAGATTGGGATAACATTCGCTCTTCTCCAATCTTGTGGCACATCCCCAGTCCTCCAGGAGGCCTTGAAGATGATGGACAGGGGTTCTGCAAGTTCTCTGGAAAGTTCTTCCAGCACTCTTGGGTGCACCCCATCTGGCCCAGGAGATTTGTATTCATCCAGTGCAGCCAGATGCCTCTCCACTACCTCTCTGTCAATGTCAATTAGCCACTCAGGTGTCCTGCCACATTTTCTACTATCTCTAGATGTGCCTGAGTTCTTCAGGGAGAAAACAGAGGCAAAAAAGTCATTAAACCTGTCTGCTTTTTCTCTGTCCTGCATCAGAGTGTCTCCATCTACTCCCAACAGCGGTCCAATTGCCTCTTTTACCTTGTGTTTGCTTCTCACATATCTGTAGAAGTTTTTCTTATTGTAGCGAGCCCTCCTGGCCAGACCCAGCTCGTACTGAGCTTTGGCCTCTCTGATGGCTGATCTGCAGTACCTAGTAACCCTCATATACTCCTCTTTAGAGGTCCGTCCTCCTCTCCATTTCCTGAACATTTCCTTTTTCTCCCTTAGCTTATTCTGGAGCTCTCTGTGCATCCACATCAGTTTCTTGGAGCCCTTACCATGTTTCCGTCTTGCTGGGATAGTGAGGGCCTGAGCTTGCAAAAGCTCGTGTTTGAGAATGGCCCACCCTTCACTCGCTCCTTTCCCTTCCAGCACACTCCCCCACGGAATGACTCTCATCAAGCCTCTGAGTTCATCGAAGTTGGCCCTACGAAAATCTAACCTACGAGTCTGGCTACGAACTTCCTTGGCTCCCCACAGCAACTGGAATTCAAGAAGGACATGGTCACTTCCCCCTAAGGTCCCCACCACCTTCATCTCATCTACCAATTCTTCCCTGTTGGTTAATATCAAGTCTAGTATGGCCGAACCCCTTGTAGCTTCCTCCACCTTTTGAAAAAGGAAGTTATCGGCCAGGCAGGTCAGGAAATTGCGTGATTCATGACACTTTGCTGAGCCTGTCTCCCAGCACACATCGGGGAAGTTGAAGTCACCCATAATTACAAGGTTCTGATGTCTGGATACTCCGCCAATCTGTTCAAAGAGGGCAGCATCCATTTTTTCTCGCTGGTCAGGCAGTCTGTAGCAGACTCCAACAATAGTACCCTTTGTCCTTCCTCCCCTTATTTCTACCCATATACTTTCCACCGGGCTGTCCACCCCATTCTCCATAACTTCTTGACAATCAAGCCCTTTCCTCACATACAACGCCACTCCACCTCCTCTTCTACACTTCTGGTTTTTCTTGAACAACTCATACCCATCCACTAGCACATTCCAGTCATGGGAATCATCCCACCAAGTCTCAGTAATTCCTACTATGTCATAGCCCTCTGTTTGCAATAGAAGCTCAAGCTCTTCTTTCTTATTGCCCATACTTTGGGCATTGGTATATAGACACTTGTAGCCTTGTACCTTTGTTTGACCTTTCCTACCCAGGTGGGTCCCCGCTGTGTTCACTTCATCATTGAAGTCACCATGTCGATCGTCCCCTGCCCCTTGCGGCATCAGTTTAAAGCTCTCCTGATGAAGTTCTCCAGGTTCGTTCCAAACGTTTTCTTCCCTGCCCTTGAGAGGTGAAGCCCATCATATGCTAGAAAGCCTTCTCTAAGAAAACCTATCCCATGGTCCCAGAACCCAAAGCGCTACTGCCGGCACCACCATCTCAGCCAGCGATTCACCTCAAGTATGGTCCGCTCCCTGTGTGCTCCTCTTCCTGTGACTGGAAGGATAGAAGAGAATACCACCTGAGCCCCCAATGTCTTCAACTGCCTTCCAAGGGCTTCATAATCCTCTTTAATTCTTGCAACGGTATTCAAAGCTGTGTCGTTCGTTCCCACATGAATCAGCACAAACGGGTACTTATCAGCAGGCTTGATGAGTTTTGGCTGCTGGCAGCCACTCGGAACCAGCACTCCCTCTAAGAAATAATGCTTGGTCAACATATTCCATCTTCCAGAGTGGCCACAGATGTTTATGACAATAGCCTCAGTACTAAAGAACTGTCTCATCCTGAAGCATGGTTATTGTCAGGCTCTGCCAATTAGATCCTCAGTTACTTCACTGTAGACACTCCAAGAGACCAGTTAAAGTTTCTTTATTAGAGATTCATCAGTATCCGTGCACTCAGACAACAGCATTGGCAGAAGTGACATAAAGGGGGAAAGCAATGTTAGTTATCGGGCAAAGTTCCCGTCCTGGGATAAGGACTGTTAGAATTTAGGTGTGCAAGGCCTAGAAGGATGGATGGGGTAGGGGAGGGGAAGACAAGGATGAGCTCATTTCATGTCTCAGGGAGATACGGCTTCGACCAGTACTTCAAGGACACTTTCCCATGCCAGTTGAGAAAATGAAAGTAGTCACCTGCAAGATAAGCAATTCACAGCTACACAGATTTCTTTACACATTCTCAGAGGCCCAGAATACAATACAGAGTATAATAGGCACACATAGCAGATAAGCAGGGCACATCTGACAGTTACTATTTCTGTCTTTAGGAAGGTCTATGAGGCAGGGCTTTTTCAGAGACCTTTTGAATTATGGTAAATGTGTTTATGAAAATATGAAAAAGTCTCTTAGGGCTTTATTTAGAATCTATAAACAGGATAACAGTACTTATAATTTAAAATCCTATTGTGCATACAGAGAAGTTTATTACACACTTGTCTCTATAAAAAAAAAGCAGTTCTACAAACATAAATGGGACCGTTTGCTAAGTTTAGTTAAAACCAAAGACTGTAAGCTCTTCTGGCAAACGGTTTCCAGCTATATGAAGAATAATTCAGCTCCTGCCATAACCACACCTACCCCTCAAAAATGGGTCGACTACTATTTCAGAACATTTAATGACCCAGGTAGCCCACTAGAGGAAGAAGAAGAACTCACCCTCTTAACCATTCCTGACTGGACTCCTGTAAGCCCTGATGAGATAACTGATTTAATCTCTGAACTGAAGTCTGGTAAGGCACCCGGCTTAGATGGGATTCCAGCTGAACTTTTAAAAAAGCATAAGGACTGGTGGGCTGTTCCATTGGCCAATTTGTTTACCTTAATTGACCATAAGGGCGTTATCCCCGAGTCATGGTTAAGATCATTGATATGTCCAATATATAAAAAAGGTAACCCAATTCTTCCAGAGAACTACCGTCCTATCAGCTTGTTCTCTATTATATGTAAGCTGTACTCTAAACACCTGGAGCGTTCCCTTCTAAATTGGATAGCCAAAGGGAAAATAATTGGAACAGAACAAATTGGCTTCCTTAAAGGGAGATCCACAATCGATCATTGCACCACCCTTGCCTTTTTGGCAGATAAGCATTTGAAGCCTAAAGGAGGGAAACTGTATGCAGCTTTTATTGATTTAAAGGGTGCATTTGATTCAATCCCTAGGGATCTGCTGTGGAAGAAACTCAGAACACTGGGGATGGAACCCCGCTTACTTTATTTAATTAAGGAATTACATGAAGCTACTTTGGGTGTCATTAAGATATCCCCCGATGGCCAACTCTCATCTAACTTCCCAATTACAAAGGGAATTAAACAAGGCTGTGTCCTTGCCCCACACCTTTTAAATTTAATTTTGAACGATCTGAAGCAACATATGTCTGTTGTAAATAGCCATCCCCCCTTTCTGGAGCAATTAGCAATACCTATATTACTGTATGCTGATGACACAGTTATTACGTCCCGCACTAGAATTGGCCTTATAAGATATCTGGAAGCCTTGTATCAATATTGTAAATTGAATCGGCTGATAATCAACTATGAAAAATCCAAAATTCTAATTTTTTCTAAGAGCTGGCACCTATTCAGGTGGCACATCGGCGCTAAGGAAATTGAACAAGTGAAGGCCTTTAAATATCTTGGAATTACTTTCAACTACAACCTTAGTTGGCCAACGCATTGGAACAGAACTATAAACTTACTGCGATGCTCACTGGCGCAAATCAAAAAGTTCTTCTTTTTAGGAGGCAACCACTTTGTCCCAGCAGTTCTGAAAATTTATAATGCAAAAATCCTTCCCCAGCTGCTATATGGAATCCCACTGTGGATCAAAGCCTCTAAGCCCTGTGTAGAGGGTGTACAATCAACTTTCTTCCGACAGATTTTGGGTGTCCCTAATTGTGCCCCTTATATATCTATATGTGCAGAGTTGGGTCTTCACCTCTTGGAAACTAAGGCCTGGATCATGGCTTTCAAGTACTGGATAAAAATTCACTTTAGATCTGAACATGATAGCTTGCTATCTCATTTGATGAGAGATAGGCATAGTACCATATGGTTTTCTATGTTTACTCTCAAACTGCAAAAGCTTGGCATTGCATTGGACTCCCTACTCCTATGTGATGAATTACATATCTTAAGAACAATTAAACTAAGACTTATGGAACATGAACTCCAAGAGATGTTCCCCCTGCATCCCCCTGTCTGTTCTGCAGCCAACTTAGGCATATACCAAAGGCAAGGAATGATGCCACACTCTCTCCCAGCTCTGGACATCCCATCTCAGCGCCGAATATTTACCTGAGCACGTTTCAACACCTTTCCATCAATGGTGCTCTCTGGCAGGTTCAGACAAGTACCCCTTCAAAACATGATATGTCCTTGCGAATTAGGAGTCCTCGACTCATTGTCCCACATTATTCTAGAATGCCCTCTTTTTGGTCTGTTATGCAAACAATTTTTAACTGAACACCTTCAGTATAATAATTTTATTAAAGGAGGGATTTTAGTTTACCTTTTAGAAGATCGTAACTCTTGTGTTACTTTAAGTGCTGCAAAATTTCTAGCAGAAGCTTATAAAGTTAAATCCAAGCATATAGCTGCTCCTGATTGCTGAATGTTTATTAATTTTATTATTAACAGCTACTAATTGCTTGTTTATGCTTATGCTTCTGCCTATCCCTGTCTCTGATTGTAGACTATTATTATTTCTAATGTCAATAAAGGTGATTGATTGATTGATTGATTGATTGATTGATTGATTGATCGATCGATCGATCGATCGATTGATTGATTGATTGATTGAAATGTGTTTATTTAGAGGTTTATACCTCCCTTTTCTCCAGTGGGGCTCTAAAGTGACTTGCGACATCATTCTCCCTTCCATTTTATCCTCTCAATACCCCTGAGTGGTAGGTTAGGCTTAGAGATAGTAAATGGCCCAAGGTCACCAAGAGAGCTTCAAAGGCAGAGTGAGGACTGAAACATGGGTCTCTTAGGGTTACCCTAAATGGGGGGGTCTCCTTGTGAGCTGGAGGAATCAGTGTACAAGAAGAAGCAGTGAGAGGGGTAACTTAGCAGGATCTCCTCCTATGTATACTAGGATCGTTCCCTTAGAGGACTCGCTGAGTGAACCAGGCAGGAATTCAACAGGAATGGTTTTTATTAAAGGAGCAGCAAAAGCAAACACACGAGAAACCACATACAACATACACACAGAGCTTACTAGAAAACAGGGAGGAAAAGGGAGACGAGTATAGGATCAGGTGATATTTACCTGACTAGAAGATAGAGGACGTTTGTAGAGAGTAGCAGCTGAGTGACCAGCGCTTTGCGGCAAGAAGAAGGAGGCTCAGACATGTATCTGAGGGTGTGCATGTGGATCCAAGGACACACACACTGCTATGGTGGAGGGCAGCTCAATTATACTGTGAAACATACCTTGGTGCAGGATTACATCTTCTGCCCAAAACCAATAGCTTAATGACTGTCTTTGGAGGCGAGACAATAAAATGGGGAAAGTTTGATTATACCTTCCTGGGTGTAAATAAAGGTAAGAAAAAGTCATTGATGACCCATGATTAGTGAAAGAGAAGAGTTTATCAGATCTCTGAGTAGCCTTGATTAGGAAGCTGGTTGAAAGAAGATCTGCAGGGTGTGGGTGATTAATTCAGGAACTTCTGGAAGACCTCTTTTGTCTTTACATCTATGCACATCTCTGGGGTATGGGGTTGATAGCCAGGCCTGCCTCATCATGACTCATGTTTCAGTAATTTTCCATCTCCAGCTGGAGTTGGGAACTACTTTTGCCTAGCCAGACAATAAGCCATGTGCTTGAAGCATATGGGGAAAAGATAGAAAAGAGCAAGAGTCCAGTAGCACCTATAAGTCTAACAAAATTTGTGGTAGGGTATGAGCTTTCATGAGTCAAAGCTCACTTCTTTAGATCTCCATGGGGATGAGGCTTATGATATATGTCCATATCCATAAGCTTTTTTAATAACATGAGGGCAGGACTTGACCGCTAACACTAGATCCTAGCATGCCATCTTAACAGCCACACCATGCTCATATAATGGGATTATAGTTTTATTACGATGCATAGCTGTTTGGGTTATTTTAATATATTGTATTATTTTAGTGAATGCTGATGAAATCTGCCTTGGGTCCTATTTGTACGAGAGCAGAAGTAATGTACCTGGGGATTCATGTGGTGGGAACAATGTGTGAAACGTTTATAGAATGATCATTTGCTTACCAAGGAGAATACTGTCTCACTATTCACCTTTGGAAAATGACAGTGTGTTCTATAGCTTTTTGGCTTAAACCTCTTTCTGGCTAGGCCTTTTGAATGTGGCTGCCAGCTTCTGCCAGCTTGTCTACTGTTCTTGTTGCCCATAGTCCCTCCCCCCACATCATTACAGTCTTCTCTGTTACCTTCTTGACAAGCATTTGATTGAAAAAAGCAAAACCCCAAGTTTGGCAAGCCACTTTGCTTCTAAATGCTCTCATACCCCTTGATGCCGTAATGCTGTGTTATTATTACTCCATGAATAGCTAAGTGTGTTTAAAACACAGCTGCCATGCCAAAATACACTCATGTCATTCAAGAATTGCCCATATAATTTAAATTGATTACATATTTATTGTTAAATGTTCCCAAACTGTGTTCCCTTGGAAAGTACTTATCCCTCGATTACTTTCCTAGCTGCTCTATACATTAACATCTCTATGATTCACAGCAAATGGTGGGGTTAGTTCTTTACACAAAGACACACACCAGCAAAATGTTATACATGTTGTATTTCTTCAACTATCCTTCAAGCTGTAAGTTTTTCAGAGACTGAAGTAACAACCAGGCAATTCTTGATTTGTAGGCAATTCAACATTTTCTTCCTGTTTTTCCAGCTTAGGCATTTTATATATTTCCTAGAGGCACAGAAGCATTCCAAGCTCTATTCTAGTCCCCCAAACAGCCGCAACTGGAGTGGGTCTGTGGCTTAGCTGCAAAGCATGCCTTGCATCCTGAATGTCCCAGAGCCAGTTCCCAAGTCTACCAGTCTAAACGGTTCTCTGGGAGCAGGCTGGGAAAACCCCTTGCCAGAAAAAAAGGAGGATAAGCTGCTGCCAGTCAAATTAGACAGTATGGCCAGGAGCAGATTCAGTATAAAGCACCTTCATTGTCCCAAATCATTGTTATTCAGACATATATACTTTGCTTTCCCAAGAGGGTCCCAAGTTCAATGAGATAATCTCTGATAACAGTTGTTGGAGAAGCTCTTTCTCTACCTGAGACCCTGGACAGCTTCTGTTAGTTAGAATAGATAATACTGAGCTAGACAGACCATAGACAAGGCAGGGGAAGGAATGTGGCTCAGGCGTCTGTACTTCTGAAATCTTGGAAAGATACCACAGACGTCCATATCAAACTAATTCCCATGGCAGAGCCTCCAGGCTTTAGTTATCATTGGATACAAGAGCATTGGCGTCCTGTGGCGTCTTTGTAATATTTATTTTCTTTATGAATATATAAATTGAACACAAGTTCAATTGAACGCAAAGAGGGATTGGCCCTAGTTAGTCTTTTCCAAACTGCAGTTTCTTCAGATGGGTCAGCCCCCCTTCTCTCAGCTGCTAATGGGATGCCTCCTTCATCAGAATCTGATGAGTAAATCTGGTTGTCTGCTTAACCAATAGTTGATACTGTCAACTTGACAGCACTGATCTTCTATTGGATGGCGGAGAAAATGGATGCTGAAGTCAGCATCTTACTCCTTTGCAAGCAAGTTATTTCTCTGCCAAAACTGACACCATCAATTGTCAGTTCAGCAAAAATTGCAAGTAGCTTTATGGACTGGTAGGAAAAAAATCCCGGAGTGCTGATGTGACAGAATCATTGGCAGATGTACAACAACAAGGACCAGATAGAATAAGCAGGGGCACCATGGAGCTACAAACAAATAATATTAGAGGGAAATGGAAAGTTTTGGTGATTGGTGACTAGACATGGGCACAATCTGAATTACGATTTAAAAAAAACCCCAATTTTGGCGTTTGCGCCATCATGACTCAGCTAATCGGTTCCGTCCACGGCAACCGATTCAGCAGTCGGGGGTTTGCTTGTTCGGGACTTGATCGGATGTATCAGTTTCTGTTTGGAATTGCAGACACTCTTGCGCCAGTAATTTATTCCCGGGACAACGGAGCCAGGGGAATGAGCTGTGTTTGCCCTCCTTCTGTCGCCCTCGAAACACGAATGGAAGCCCAGCTTTCCTTGATTAGCAGGCTTCCTTCCAACCACGGAGCAGCAACCCAGGGGAGGGAGGGGGAAGGGGGTGTTCTGAAGTCATGGGCACAAAGGAAAGGCAAAAGGCAGTGCGGGAGGGTGGGAGGCCGCCCGTGCCATTCGTCTTTCCCAGGACAAGGGGCGTGTGGGCAAGCCAGCTGCCCCTTGTCCTGGGGAAAGGCAAAAGGCAGTGCGGGTGGCTGGGAGGCCACCCGCGCCGTTCGTCTTTCCCCAGGACAAGGGGTGCGTGGGCAAGCCGGCTGCCCTTGTCCTGGGGAAAGGCAAAAGGCAGCGCAGGAGGCTGGGAGGCCACCTGCACCATTCGCCTTTCCCCAGGACAAGGGGTGCGCGGGCAAGCCGGCCGCCCCTTGTCTTGTGGGGCAGGTGAATGGCGCGGGCAGCCACCAAGCCACTCGCACTGCCGCCAGCTCTGCAGCGCACCAGGAAAGCTGGCTTGCTGCGTGGGCGGGGGGGGGGGGGGGCAGAAGCGCGCTCGCACACGCGCGCGTGCAAGAGCCTGACTACAGTTGCCCTGGGCGCTGGCAACTGTAGATCCGGCCCTGGGAATGTCCCCTCCCTGAGGGAAGGCGGCTCATTGCCAGGTTAAAAACTCCCCCCCTCTACTCTAAGTGTGTGTGTGTGTGTGTGTGTGTGTGTGTGTGTGTGTGTGTGTGTGTGTGTGTGTGTGTGTGTGTGTGTGTGAATGTCCCCTCGCCGCCTCCCCCTGCCCGCCGGGCCTGGCGGCTGCTGCCACCAACCACCATTCCTATATCGCTGGAAACAGCGGGGCGCCCTCCCGCTTTGGCCTTTCCGATTCCGGATCGGAAATGGGACTTGATCGGTTAGAATCAGTGGCCTGGGTTCGGCAGCGGCCCGGATCCAGGAACGGCTTAATCAGATTTTTTTTTGGATCGTGCCCATCTCTATTGGTGACTCTCCAATGAGGGGTATGGAACATCACGTGTCCTTGCCAGGAGCAAAGATCAAAGATATTACAGACCAGATGGCCAAGCTAGTCAACCAACAGACCATTGCCCATTTGTGATGGTCCACATAGGAACAAATGACACATCCATGAACACCATTGAACACATTAGGGCAGACTATGAAGTCCTCAGGAGGCAACTGAAAGGAAAAAGAGCACCAATGGTCTTCTGCTGGTCAGAGGAAGAGGAATGCAATGGAAACAGAAGATTATGGAGGTGAACCACTGGCTGAGTTCATGGTGCTGGCAGGAGTGATTTGGATTTTGAGGGCATGGATTATGTTTTCTTGAAGATGGCCTGCTTGCATGCAACAGACCACCTGTCAAGAACAGGGAAGAATGCGTTTAGAAGGAACCTGGGGAGATTCTTTGGGAGGGCTTTAAAGTGATATTGCAGGGGAATGGAGATAGCTGGCATAAGAATTTCAGGGAAGAAGGATTGCAAATAGCAGAAGCCTACCTAGGAAGGCCAAGTCAAGGAGCAGGAATGTTGCAGGGCTTCCAGTATCTATATACCAGTGCCCAAAGCTTGGGCAATAAGAAGGAGGAACTTGAGCTACTAATACTACAGATGGAAATATATGACTTAGTAGGCATTAAGAGACTTGGTGGGATGATTTCCATGACCGGAATACAGTAGTAAATGGTACGAGTTATTCAAGAAGAACAGGAAGTGTTACAGAGGAGATGGAGTAGTACTGAGGAAAGGGCTTGATTGTCAGGAAATACTTGAAGAGGAGAGTGACAGCCCATTGGAAAGTGTCTAGGTGAAGATAAGGGAGGGAAGGATGAGCAGGATTGTGGCTGAGGTCTGTTACAGACCTCCTGACAAAGGAAATGAGGTGGATTCTGCCTTCTGTGAGCAGCTTAATAGGGTATCCGAGAAACATGACCTTGTAGTTATGGAAGACTTCAATTTCCTTCATACGTGCTGGGAGACCAATTCTGCTTTATGTCCAGGGTCATGCAACTTCCTGACTTGTCTGGCTGACAATTTCCTTTCTCAAATGGTAGAGGAAGCAACGAGGGGCTCAGTCCTACTGGACTAGGTATTAACCTAGTCCAGTATGGATGCCATGGCAGAATGGTTGCCATGGTGGAATGGTTGTGTCAGAGATGCCTGAAGTTGAATACCCAGAAGACGGAGGTTCTATATCTTGGTCATTGGGCGAGGGAATTGGAAATCCGGCTCCCAGCCCTCAACGGAGTGCAGTTACAGCCTTCATTGACAGTGAGGAGCCTGGGTGTGCTCCTGGATGCCACACTTTCTACAGAGGCCCAAGTTGCAGCCATTCCCAGATCTGCATTTTTTCATCTTCGGCAGGCCAGGCAATTGGCACCCTATCTCTTGCCCCAAGACCTAGCTTCGGTAATCTATGCAATGGTCACCTCTAGACTAGACTACTGCAACTTGCTCTACACTGGGCTGCCGGTGAGCTTGACCCAGAAGTTACAGCTAGTCCAGAATGAAGCGGTACATGTCCTTATGGGGACGCCATTTAGGGCACATATCTACCCTGTGTTGTGCCGGCTGCACTGGCTCCCGGTTGAGTTCCGGATCCAGTTCAAGGTACTGGATCTTAGTCTTAGTCTACTGGTCTTAGTCTTTAAAGCCCTCCACACACTGGGACCTGCATACCTACAGGACTGCCTCTCCCATTATGTCCCCCACAGGGCCTTGTGCTCTGCAGATAAACAGCTTCTGGTGGTCCCCGGCCCAAAAGACATTTGGCTGGCTTCAGCTAGGGCCAGGGCTGTTTTTGCCCTGGCCCCGGCCTAGTGGAACACTCTCCCAATGGAGATCCAGGTCCTGCAGGACCTTTTACAGTTCCGCAGGGCCTGCAAGATGGAGATGTTCCACTGGGCCTTTGACAAGGGGCCAGCTTTTTTGTCCCCCTCCTGACTGCCACACCCTCCTTTTGCCCTTGAGTTACATCATGGTGGTGCCGGGGCTTATGATGATTTTGCAGTAGCTGAGCTGTCTGATGGCACTTGAATTTTAACGTGTTAATGCGTTAATAAGGTTTTTATTGTATTTTAACAATATATTTGTTGGAAGCCACCCTGAGCCTGCTTGTGGGAAGGGTGGGGTATGTTGAATAAAATAAATAAATAAATAAATTACTAACAAGGTGATGGGAACCTTAGGAAGAAGTGACCATGTCCTCCGAGAATTCCTTTTGCTGTGGGGTACCAAGGGAGTTAGTAGCCAAATGAGCAGGTTAGATTTTAGTAGTGCAAACTTTAATAAACGTAGAGATATGATGAGTATTATTCCATGGACAAGAATACTGGAAGGGAAAGGAGCGAGTGAAGAGTGGGCCCTCCTAAAAGAAGAGTTTTTGCAGGCTCAAGCTATCACCATTCCAACAAAATGGAAATGTAGCAGAGGATCTAAGAAGCCAACATGGATGAACAGAGAGCTCTGTGATGAGCTAAGGAGAAAAAGGAGATGTACAAGAAATGGAGGGAAGGAAATGCTAGGCACTGTAGCACAGCCATCAGAGAGGCCAAACTCAGAATGAGCTGAGACTGGCCAGGGGAGCTTGCCACAACAAAAAGCATTTTTCAGGTATGCGAGGCGCAACCATAAGGTAAAGGGAGCAGTATCCCCATAGCTGGGTGAAGATGGAGAAACTCTGACAGAGGGCAGAATGAAGTCAGAAAGGTTCAATGCCTACTTTTCCTCAGTTTTCTTCCTGAAGGAGAGAACAGGTCCATCCAGGTCCACCTAGAGATGGTGGTAGGCAAGGCATGGCATCAGGGCTGCTGGTTGATATGGGCAGAGAAATTGTACAGAAGCATTTTGCTGCCGTGGATGTATATTGCTGCACTGGATGTGTATTGCAGCTTGTGGACCCTTTGTTGATCATCTTTCAGGCCTCTTGGAGGACAGGTGATGTGCCAGAAAACTGGAGGAGGGCAAAAGGATGATCCAGGGAACTACAGGCCTGTCAGTCTAATGTCTGTCCCAGGGAAGATACTGGAGCAGATATTAAAGGCATCAATGTGAAAATATCTGATGGTGATATGGAGAAGTCAGCACAGATTTATCCCCAATAGATCCTGCCAGACCAACCTCTTCTCTTTCTATGATCGAGTGACTGGCTTACTGGATCACAGGAATGCTGTTGAAGTCGTTTATTTGGATTTCACTAAAGCTTTTGACAAGGTTCCTCATGATGTTCTGATGGATAAACTGGAGGACTGTGCACTGGACTCTAGGATGGATGCATGCATAAGGAACTGGCTGCATAACCACACTCAAAGTAGTTGTCAATGGCATCACATCTGATTGGAGGGAGTAGTCCAGTGGAGTGCCACAGGACTTGGTTCTGAGCCCAGTGCTTTTCAATATTTTTATGAATGATTTGGATGAGGGTGTGAAGGGATTCCTCATTAAATTTGCAGATGACACTAAACTGGGAGGAGAAGCAAAGCGAAGGAGATGATAGAGATAGAATTCAGTGAGATCTGGATATGATTTGAATAAAATGTGATTTAACATGGATAAATGCCAGGTTCTCCACCTGGGTAACATAAATGCAAAGTATGCATACTAGATAAGGGATACACTTCTGGGCTGCAGTGTGTGTAAACAGGATCTTGGGATATGGGTAGATGGGAAGCTAAATATGAGCAATCAGTGTGATACAGCAGCAAAAAAGGCAAATGCAATCTTGGGGTGTATCAACAAAGGCATAACATCCAAATCACAGGATGTTGTAGTCCCTCTCTATACTGCCTTGGTCAGGCCCCACCTGGAGTATTGTGTGCAGTTCTGAAGGCCTCACTTCAAAAAGGATGTGGACAAATTGGAATGGGTGCAGAGGAGAACAACCAAGATGATCAGGGGCATGGAGACCAAGCCCTACAAGGAAAGACTGAGGGACTTGGAAATGTTCTGTTTGGAGAAGAGGAGGTTGAGGGGAGACATGATTGCCCTCTTTAAGTGTTTGTTAGGCTGTCATTTAAAGGAGGGAAGGGAGCTTTTCTCTTGGCAACAGAGGATAGGATTCATAACAATGGGTTGAAACTACAGGAGAGAAGATACCAGCTGGACATTAGGAAAAACTTTTTCACCTTAAGAATAATACAGCAGAGCAATCAGTTCCCTAGGAATGTGGTGGTTCCCCCTCATCAGCAGTCTTCAAGGAGTGGCTGGATGAATACTTGGAGTTTCTTTAGGCTGTTCCTGCAATGTGCAGGGGGTTGAACTAGGATGTAAGGTCCGTTCCAACTCTATGATTCTATGAAATATCTTTAAGTAACTTAATACTTTTGAATTGCCCAGAGATCTTCTTCAGGTTCGAAAGGAAAAACAGACATTTGGGGAAAACATAGATGTTCTAAGGCATAATGGAAAAACGCCACTCCCTTAAGAAGTACAAGAGGTCTTAGGCAGCCGTAATCAGCTATGTGCTTGCAAGATACAAAACAGAGTTTAGGCTCCTTTAAGGAAGTACTACTGGTGTGAGGAAGTAATAAGGGGCAGTTCTCCTTTTGAAAATATTAAAAATGATTCAGATTTGCCCCTAGCATTCAGCAGAACCAGGGCTCATTTCGAGAGGGAAAGCACAGGAACGCAGTTCCAGCACTTCCCCAAAGAGGTCACGTCAGGTGGCCCCACCCACCTGACACTCGGCCATTTTGGGCCTGTTTCGGCCTAGATTGGGGCTGAAATGGCCTGGATCAGGCCTCTGACGGGTGGTGGATCACTCTCCCGCTCATCAGTGGCCCAGTCCTGGCCATTTTGGGCCCCTTTTCAGCCATTTTCAACCCCTTTTTGCCATTTTGGGCCCAATTTCGGCCCTGAATGGCCAAGATTGGGTCCAAAACAGCCAGGACAGGTGATGTCAGGGTGTGTGTCATAGGCAAATAAGTTATACTAACGACACACTTCTGGTGATGGCAAGAGGCGTGGCATATGCTAATGAGTTGTGCTAATGAGTTCCTCCAGCTCTTTTTCTACGAAATGGCCCCTGAGCAGAACACACCAATCCCTTGTAAGACAGTGACCAGAAGTAAAGACAAATCTATCCAGCAGGCATACCAAAGGATCTGGGACTATTAAATAAGGAGCCTATTAAGTCAAGTTAACCAGTTTCTGACATTTTAATTGCAAAGACTGTGAAGCAGTTTATACATATTTTGGGATTTTAGCACAGGATTTCAGACTTCTGACTTAAGTTACATTACACTGGCATGGATTTGCATGGGGCTGCACATGCAAGGGCAATATAGACCATTTAACTGTTTATAACAATAGTCAGTGGCTCAGTGAGATGGCCAGATGCTCTTGAGGAACAACGGTAAGTAGTAGTCTGAATTATGGGATGCAGAGCACGGCAATTTCCTCTACCCTCCCTTAGCTGTAATTGTGTTGCTCTATATGTGCTCCATAGATTTGCTGGCCCTCCAAATAAAGATTTACAAACTCCATGCAAGGCTGTCATTCTGCCCAATCCTATGCATGCAAAAGGAAATATCTGCATTCAATATTGCTTTCTCTGAAGAATGTATGCAGAGGATCTCTGCCTTCCTCTAGCAAACCAATTTAAAATTTTACACAAGTGCTTCTTTGGCTTATTAAATATCTGCCCTATGAATAAGTTGCAATGTGCTGACTTTTTAACCCCTTTGAATGAATTAGAATTTGGAATGTAAGGGAAGAAAGGCATCTCTCATGTAGAGAAAAGCATCTGTTCAACAATACTTTCTGATGCTGTAGATTTCCCTTGGGTTTGCCGCATCCTCTTATTTATGTGTTCCAAACTCCAAGACCAGCATGCCAGTTATCAGCAGCTCAGTTTATGCAGTCAACACACAATGCTGACTGCTTGCCAATTTATCAGCTCAGAATACTAAGCAGGTTGACCTGAGCCAAGAAGAAAATTAACCTTGTCATGAAGCATCTTCCAGCATCATTCCCCCCCCACCTCCGCTAAGCTAGAATGGTTAAATGTGATCCCATGCTACAAAAGGTTAAATGGCAACAAGCCTAAGGCTACAGCAGAGAAAGCCTCCATGGGTTATTAAAGGTGCTGGAACAGGAACAACACATGTGAACACCAAGTGTTATTCTCTTGAATGGTCTCCATTCTGCAGCCTTTGCTTATAACTGCTTTCTTTCTTCCAACAAGCACAGAAGCCTGAGTTATTCAACCTGAGCAGGCAGACTGGGACTCTCTATATGGTGCTGGGGCTTCTGCCAGCTGCAGGGCATCATTCTTACTTGCCTTGTTGTTGCTGTACCAATGCTTCACTCCCAAACAGACCACTTTGGAGGCATGGCTTCATGGCACAGCATCTGGTTTGCATGTGGAAGGTCCCAGGTTCATTCCCCAGCACCTCCAGTTAAAGGGATCATGCAGTAGGTAATGTGAAAGACCTCAGCTTGAGATCCTAGAGAGCTGCTCTTAGTCAGAGTAGACAATATTGATCTGGTTAGCTCAATGGTCTGACTCTTTGTAAGGCTGCTTCATATGTTCAGCTCACCATGGTGACTCTCACATCATCTCTGAATTGCAATCTCTGGATTGTAATGTCTGGATTATTAATAATCACGTAATACCGTGTATGGTTCCTTGGAAGTCAGTTCCATTGAAATGCAATCTGATCTGAGCAGAGTGGCGTACCTATGCCCACTGATTCCAAAGAGCTTAGGCACAACTAAATCGGCTTCTGGTCAGGCTGTTAGTAAGACATATTTGCAGATAATTATACACTGGAGAGACCTGTGGGGTCTGCAAGGCTGTGCACAAAACCGTTGGCATAAAGCACATTGGAATCAGTTGGGTTTACATTAGATGGCTGTACACATGAAGCTGCCTTTTGCTGAATCAAACCATTGCTCCATAGAGGTCAGCATTGTCTACTCAGACTGGCAGCGACTCTCCATTGTCTCAGGCACAGGTCTTTCGCACCATCTACTGCCTGATCTTTTTCACTGGAGGTGTCAGGGGTTGAATCTGACGGAGGTCCTGCATGTGGGTCTAGGGTCCATGGGTGCAGGACTCCGGCTCCCTGCTCTCGACGGAGCGCCACTTATGCCGGTGTCGAGAGTGAGGAGCCTGGGTGTGATCCTGGATGCTTCCTTGTCTATGGAGGCACAGGTCGCAGCGGTTGTTAGATCCTCTTTCTTCTATCTAAGACAGGCTCGACAACTTGTCCCCTACCTATCGACCCATGACCTTACAACAGTGATCCAGGCAACGGTCACCTCCAGATTAGACTACTGCAACTCACTCTACGCAGGGCTTCCCTTGGGCTTGATCCGGAAACTGCAGCTGGTTCAGAATGCAGCTGCACGGGTGGTTGCCAGAGCACCAGTCATGGCTCATATAACACCTATCCTCCGTCAGCTGTACTGGTTACCGGTTGAGTACCGGGTCCAGTTCAAGGTTTTGGTGTTGACCTATAAAGCCCTATGCAGACTGGGCCCAACATACCTTCGGGACCGCCTCTCCCCATATGTTCCCCAGAGGTCACTTCGATCAGCCACTAAGCACTTGCAGATGGTCCCTGGCCCCAGGAAGGTCTGGCTGGCCTCTACCAGAGCCAGGGCCTTCTCAGTTCTGGCTCCAACCTGGTGGAACTCTCTGTCTGAGGAAACTAGGGCCCGGCAGGATTTGTTATCTTTCTGCTGGGCCAGCAAGACGGAGATGTTCCACCAGGCATTTGGTGGGGGCTAGGCTGTCCTCTCGCCAGCCATACCACTGAAGACCTTCCACCACCCATGCAGGACAATGCTGTATTTTAATATTTTATACCCACCAATTTTAATTGTTTTGATATGATGTTTTAATGTTTTTATAATGTTTTTATTGTTTTAAGCTGTTGTTAAACCGCCCTGAGCCCATCTGACGGGGAGGGCGGTCTAGAAATGCGATTAAATAAAAAATAAAAATAAAAATCTGGGACCTTTTGCATGCCAAGCAGATGCTCTAACATCTGGCCACAGGATAGGGATGGGGATGTTCTTCCAAGAGTGCATTTCTGCCATGATTTTGAAACAGCAGGTGCTTACGCCAGCAGTCACTTTAGCAGTAAAGCAGTTCACGACTTCAGAGTTCACACTGCTCTTCAAGCGAAGATTTTCCTTTTTCTGCGAAGCTGCCAGGAGCTACCTCTTTTCCTTTCTGCTGGGTAAATAAAAATGCTGCCTTTCTTACTACCCACCATAATAATTACAGTCTGCTTCAAGCCATCAGTTTTGCCTCTTTCAAACATCCCAGGGGAAAGTTTCTTTTGGAAACAGCCATAAATTACTGCTGGATCTCCAGCAGCAACTTGACACCAAACTGCTGCTGGTCACTTGTAAAACTTCCATCTGGAGGAGCACATGTGACGGTAGCCCCAGTCGGAAAGCAGTTGTAGGGCGGGCTTGCTTTTTCTCTACCGCCTGATCCTGTGTTTTGAACAGCACCTTGATCAGCAGCCTTTCACTGGTGATGATCCTTTTTTTCTTAATTAATAACTTTATTTTATACACACAATACTACTATTTTATACACACATTCTACTACAGTTTTACATATCATAGTGAGTTGAGCAGACCATAAACAATTGTCTGTCATAATGTTACATTTCTCAGTGAGTCAGATGGATTGTAAATAACTATCCATAAATGGAGTAATTCAACATTAGATGACTCAGTGAGACAAGCTAACAATACATAATGTTAAGATGCAATAATATGCATAAAATGATCCTTTCTCACCCATCATTATCTGTAATAACACCTGTATAACCTACCTCAGCACCTACCTTTACCTCTACCCGTAGTCACCTGCAAATGGAGTTTTCCATTTTTCAATTTCCTATTTTATTTAGCTACCTTCATCCAGACCTAAAGACTGAGGAGTACTTTTGTACCAATACTTTTAAAGTATGTTTCAGAAAAAGAATAGTTCAGTTATACAAATCTGTATCAAGGTGCAATTCTCACTCAAGAAGCTTTAAGAGGATTGCCACTCATTTGAAAAATAGTGTTTCTTTAACCTTCCATCTCTTAAACATCCTAATGCTGTTAATTTAAGTAATTTTCATTTTTTTGTGATCCAAACTTCAATGATTAATCCATTATAAGATTTCTAGCTGCTTGCAATCATTATCTTAGTGAGCACCAGAGAGCATACTCCATATCACATAACTGGGTTTAATGGGAATGCTATTGCTTAACAGTCTAAGTAAACAGACGTAAGGATCCTCAGATAAATAGAAAGCAACCATTCTATGTATTTCGCACCAGGGCGGGGTCTGTGAAATGACAGCTTCTTTCTCCTGTTGCAAAAGCAGCAGGAAAAGAGGCTGTCATTTCACAGACCCCGCGCTGGAACCGGTGTGGGGGCTGTGGAATAACAGCTTCTTTCTCCCGCTGCCCAGGCTGTCAGTTTTACAGGTCCCACACTGTTCCAATGTGGGGTCTGTGAAACTGACAAACTGACAGCCCGAGCAGCAGGAGAAAGAGGCTGTCAGTTTCACAGACCCTACGCCGGTTTCAGCCCATTGGCTGAATTCAGCACAGGGTCTGTGAAACTGACAGCACCTTTCTCCTGCACAGTTTCAGCCAATGGGCTGAAAATAAATAAACAAAACAAGCCTGATACCTGTTTACAGACAATAGCAACAATGTGTTAACACACACGGATATCCCACGTTATGATTAACAAACTTTATCAATGTGAAAAAGAATATGATGTGCAAACAATACAGTCACATCACAATGCAACATTCATTGTACTACTGTACTAATACATATCATGTTACAACACAGTTCCTTCAAATGTCTCTTATTAAAGTGTCTCCAGTGTCTCCAAAGCACATTCTTAACTGCAGGGGACCACCAACCCTATTCCTGTTTCTTCTTAGAACAAGGTAAGAACTCCTTGGGTGAAGAATGAAAATTCCTGTGCTGGTCTTTGTAATGTAGTTTCTTTTTACAGGTGTCTCACATGATCTTAACAAGGCTGAAAATGGCAAGGGGTCTGTGAAAGTCCGAACCCGGCCATGGAACGGCTGGAAAAATTCATTTATTTCATAATCACATCATTCTATATGGAATTTGGTTTCGTGGTTCATTTCATGCCCATCTCTAATACCCACCTAAATTAGTCTTGGTGGCTGAGATGACACTTCCAGGCCATGGAATTATTACTCCCATCCTCGAAATTATTTTGGCTCAGTTTGCATAACATGTATAACTTCCCCTCTCACTTTTGCTCCTCCTGTATTGCATGGTTTCCCTCTGTTTCCCTTTTCTATCTCTATACAACACACTAATGCAAAATAGGCGGACACCCCATAATGCTTCATCTTGTGTGGCAGTCAGGAAATTGCACAAGGGCCCTGCCTCAAAACTTTTACTAATGGCAAAGTTTGCACACTTTTGCCAAGAGGGAGAGTGAGAGGCTGGTGCTTGGTTCTTCATCGCTGTTTTGTGATTGCTTAGTACCTTTTTTAAAAAAGAGAGAAAGAGCTTTGCCACTCAGAACAATAAGTGCTTCTAATGGTTTCCAGATGGCAGATTCCTTTCACGCTGCCTTCCCCTTATGATCCCATGAAATTCAAAACTCCATATAAAGCCTTCGGGTAATAGAGAAATGCATGTGAATTTCAGCACAAGGTAATTGGTATACTAGATGCTTCTGAGTGAAAATTTTAAAACTGGCACAAAATAAATGCAAGAGAAGCAGAGGCTTTGCAAATAAACACACCAAACTGTTTATTGCCCTCCTCTACCGCACTTTCCGCAGTGGTTGCTGTGGTTACAATGGTAAGCTTATGGTGGCTCACCCAATGACTATGCAGGCAATGTACCTCTCTCTTCTCCGCCTCTGGACACCTTGGTTCATGCTGGGAAATGCAGTCCTCAGCCTATCACATAATGTCTGAAGAGTCAGCTGAAGTTATCCCCCAGGGCTTGCGACATAGTTACATCTAGGGTTGCTAGATCCCTTCACTCTCCCAGTGGGAGACTGGGAGACTGGCTCTTACCTCCCCTCCTCCCCCTTGTCTTCATCTTGTGTGCACACATAGTGTGCGTGTGCACTCCTGGCTAGCATGATGATGTCACTTCCTGGACATCATCATGAGGGTCAAAGGGTGGCCCAGGAGTGCTCCTGCGCTCACCAAAGGGCTGAATCGCCCTCGCCCTGTGGGGCTCAATTTCGCCTGATACAGGCCTGCTGCGGGGTGCAGGAGTGCACCGCTGTGGACTGTGGGAGCATGCCGCACCACCTGGGGGTGCACCATGCCACTGGGGTGGTGCCCTGGGGGCACGCCCCCTCTCTGGCCCAGTAAGTGGGGGTGAAGGGTGGGAGGTGGGAACAGGAGATTCCCTTGCCCCGGGCTTGGGAATGGCAAGCCTAGTTACATCTTTGCACAATTGTCAACAGTAAGAAAGGAAACATTGGGAATTGGCCTGATTTTGCACACAGCTGTTGAAACAGAGTTCTTGGTGAACACAGAAAGCACATACAAAACCTGCTGGTATGATTCCATCTCCAGTTCCATTTTCCTAGGTCCTGGCTGTGGGTTTCCAAGAAAATTCATCTGTCCATTTGAATTTCAGCCAAGGAGCAAAAATCTGTCTGTTCTTCCTCACAATGTTTAATTGGTGATTAAAAGGCAGTTTGGGGCAAAACTGCTGAAAAGATATATGAACATACAAAGCTTGGTGCACAAATGTTATAGAAGACCAAAGGAAGGTATGTTGGTTTAAGGTGATAAAATATTCCTAGTTCACAGTTTGTAAAAAGACTGCTGAATTACATGGCAGATTGCAGAATCCCCATTCAAGTATCATCATTGTCTATATCATTTTATATTGTCTATATAAAAGGTTAACTTAACTCATTTGCAGAAACAATCAGTTTGCTACACAGAGGCCATTTCCCCATGTCTTAAAAATATTGCTCCACTCACAGAACACTGGCAGCTCTTTTGTGTGATTTCTGAAATAGGGGCAAAATAGTTTCCAAAATAGAGGCAGGCAGTTATGGTTCCATTTTCATGGTGCCACACATCCTGTTTAACTAAGTTCTTTTTGGATGCTACAGTCACATGTAGTGGGACTGTGTGCAATGGGAGCAAGAAATGCTCAAACATTTGCCTCTTTTTATTCACCAGTAGTGATCAGGACTCCAAGTAATCAGCTGGCTAGTCGGCTGTTTACAACCTGTTCACGTGTATTCACTAGGGTTGCCAGGTTCTCTTAGTCTCCTGCAGGTGGGGGAGTGGGGGACTTGGCACTTACCTGTATCTTCTTCTCACACACACGCAAAGTGTGCAAGTATTCCCAGCAGAGCGCAATGACATCAATTCCAGGAGTCACATCATCACGCCGGTCCCAGAAGTGCTCCTGGGCTTCACTCTGGGCTGATTTGGATCTCCCAAATTGGCTGAATAAGCACGGCGTGAAGCCCAGGAGCACTCCCAGAGCCTGAGCAATGATGTCAGTCCTGGGAGTGATGTCATCACACCACACTGGGAGTGCACCCCAGGTGGTCTATTCCCGTGGCTTTTCCCATGCTGGCCAGGTGAGTGGTGGCAGAGGGAGGAGGCTGGGAGCAGGGGACCCCCCTGCTCCCAGGGGAAAAATTTGTTTGGGGGAGGATCAGACACTGACTCCCAGACACTGATCAGGAGCTGATGCCCCACTGGTGATCAGCTGGAAGATTCTTCGGATTTTTCTTTCTGGAAACTTTGCTGCTTCTGAAACATGCTGAGTTGTGGAAAATTGGGAGGGAAAGAGTATGATCAGAAGTTCAGCTGATTCCTCTTCTTCCCACCCCAAGCTTGGGCTGCAGAGGAACCAGCTCTTTCACTCCTTCCCTTTGTAATGCAGTGGTTAAACACCCTGCTTCTGTACCTGCCCAGTGCTGGAGACCAAAATGAGCACTTTGATGGGTGGTATTGATGGATCAGAACATCTGTGAATTGGTTCCTGATCAACAGGCAGCTGCAAATATTTTTGGCAACTTTTCAAGTTGATCTACGTAATCCAAACATATTCCCAATTGGCTCACAATGTGATTGGGAGGGCTGAACAGGTTCTCTGAGAACTCTGTGACATCCCTAATGGGACTTTGTGCTACCTGCTGTCCTTGTGATACATGCAGTCACCATGTTGTATAGACAGGCAATGAATTCAGCCTCTGTGCATTCTGCCTTTGGCCAGTATGTTTGTTTGTTTGTGAGTAGAGATGGGTATGAACAGCAATACCAACTAAAAAAAGCCATGAACAGCCCAATCAGCTGTTCGCAAACAAACTATTTGTGAGGCCCCATTCTAAACAAACAAGTGGTAGTTGTGAGCCTCATTCGTTGCTGTTCATCAAGCCACGCAATCTGGCACCTGCAATCAATTCCCTTGGCAACCAGAGGCAGGGAATGCCTGAACTCTGTCTGAACTCCTGCTGTTGCCCTGGAAACAATCTAAGCCCAATTTAGCTTGATAGGCAGGTCTTCCTTTCAAGTGTGGAGCTCCAAATTTGTTACAAGGAAGCAAAGAGCAGGGGGGAGGGGGGCTCCCAGCTCTGGTTTTGCAGACAGTGAGGGAGAGACAGTTGCTGTTGGCATTTTGAGAGAGAGAGTGGATTGGAGCTTGAATTTTCTTTGTGTGTGGTAGCATAGGGATCTACCTCTTCAAGTTCAAGGGCTGCTGCCAGGCTCTGGGCCAAGCTATTATTTATTACTAGTACCTTTCCTG
Source organism: Eublepharis macularius (assembly GCF_028583425.1). Lineage (NCBI taxonomy): Eukaryota > Metazoa > Chordata > Lepidosauria > Squamata > Eublepharidae > Eublepharis > Eublepharis macularius. The sequence goes on from NC_072790.1 coordinate 195,733,024, forward strand.
CTGCCTTCTCAGGTAAGGTTTCTGGGAGTGGTGCAGTAGGGATCTACCCCTTCAGGTTCCAGGGCTGCTGCCAGGCTCTGGGGCCAAGCTATTATTTATTATTGGTACATTTCCTGCTGCCTGCTCAGATAGGGTTTCTGGGAGTGGTGTGGTAGGGATCTTGATGGCTGGAGGAGAGCCTGCTGGCCCCCACGAACAACAAACAACGAACATCTTCATGATGTTCATTAATGTTTGTTGTTCGTGGATGGCAATGAACAACGAACACCATGTTCATTTTTTTCCGGTTCGTGCCCATGTCTATTTGTGAGAGTTCATATATACTTAAGCTATACATGCATAGTAAAATGTGTTTCCCTATTCAGACAACACAATGAGTTTGCATATAAGATCACAGGTAGCACATGCTCATGTTATGTTTGGTTGATAGGCTTCTATATGGAAAAGTCCATGGTGCTTTTACCAACAACTCAGCATATATGATTGACTGTTTAAAGTGAATTAGTTGATTCTGTGCATTTGATTCCTCGTTATTCTACTTGTTATTGCTTCTCCAATTGGCTGATATTCTAATATTGTGTTTACAACTAATACCAAAGCTAAATGTCATTTTTTGAAATCATGGCAGATTTCTGAATGGCCATTCAGAATTTACAGGATCATAACATTGAATCTAAATTTCATTTTTCCTGATTTTTTTCCCTTGGCTAGTCAGCAACGTAATGCGCATTTTCAAACTGCTAACAGCAGATGGCACTATGTCATTGTAGCAATTCAGTCTCTAGCCTGTCTCCAGATATTTGGCCTAAACTGGTATACAATGACAGATAATTGAAAACTGCTAGAATTGTTAGTGCGGTGCTTTTTTGAGAAAAACGCCTTTCAGAATCTGTATTTTGGGGGATGGAAAACTGTAGTGAGGTTTGAGGGGAAAACATAATTTTGTATGAAATCATATACATTTTGATAGCAATCTTACAATAAATTGAGTTATTTTTAATTTTGCTGTAAGATTTTTGTGAGAATTCTTCTCTGATATATAAAAATGCTCAATGCTGTGGTAAAACACTTTCCTTAGTTTAGTTTCTTCCATTCCTTCTCCAACCCTAATTCATAGCACGTTGGAATAGGCTTGCCAGTCTCCCATTGGGTATAAAAAGAGAGAAAAGACTCACAGGAGCCACTATTCAAAACCCATTTGAATACATAATCACAATCAAATATATTAATGCATTTACTATTCAATGTTATTGATCACAGTCAAAAATATTAATGCATTTACTACTCAATATTATAAAGCATATATGAGCTATTCAATAAAGTTAGTCCAGGGTTTCCATCGTGTATATATGTGTGTTCTTTGGCCACGAGGAACAGCAGAATCTTCACAAAGTCTTCTTAAACGAAAAATTACCAGGTGGAACAGGTTCCAAAGCAAATTAGAAATTAGCCACGCCCAATCTGGGGCCGGCTAAACTCAGATTTCGTCCCCTTCTTCAGGGGCGTGGTTCATAACTGTAATGAAAAATTAATTTTGTGTTACATTCAATGGTATCCCCACTTCAGTGATTTATACAGTATCCATAAGAAAATGTATTACAAAACAGCAATGTAAGTCTTTTATACAGTGTTACAGAATTCCAAAAGTCCTTTTTTTAAATCCATAAACCCATTGCAAGGCATCACAACCAAATAAATTTACACTACATTGTAAAAGACAGACCTGTTCCATTCACTATTATTCAATTTCAATTGGCAAAGACGCTTGTTTTTCCCACAGCACCTGGACGGCAGCAGTTGTATCTTCTCCTGCGCGTCATCTAATTGGCCATACTGAGTTTAAATAACATTCCCTGTGTGTTTAACTTACTTTAAAGTAGAGTATCTCATTAGAGAAAACAGTTTAACAATAACTCAGTGTTAAGGCCATAAGGTCTAATTGACTGTAGAGTCACAATCCAATATGCCTCCCTTTTTAATAAGTTGTTTTGATTTAGCTGACCCTTCATTAAAACTTCCAGTACCGAAACTTTAAAGGAGGTTTCCTCATGATGATATTCAAGAAAATGGGAAACTATTGGTGCCTCCAGCACTTTATGTCTAATCCTGGAGATGTGTTCTAATATCCTTGTTTTTAATGGTCTTACTGTACAACCAACATAAACCAGACTGCAAGGGCATTCTATCAGGTATATCACCCATGATGTATAACATGATGCAAAATGTTTGATTGGTATCCTCCGATCCTTGACTGAAATTTCCCTTCCCTCCTGCATTAGCTTACATATGCTACAACGTCCACAGTTATAATTACCAACAGGTAATGATGATTGCTGTGGGGCAGATCGCATTTTAGCATGTATCAGGACATCCCTTAGGCTTTTTGATCTGTGGAGTCCGCAGAGTGGTCTTTTTTCACAGCCTTCAATATCTTGGATCAAGTGCCAGTGTCGGTTAACGATTCTCTTAATTTGGTTCGTTAAAGGTGTATAGTCCAAAGCCCATCGGATGCCTGAATCCAACTGTCCTGAACAGGTTTGAAAAAGTTCAGCTCGGTCTTTAGTTTTAGCTCGAATTAATGCATTAGAAATAATTTGAGGTGGATAATTCCTGTTCAGGAAGGCTTGTCCCAATTGTTTGCTGTCCCTATCAAAATCCGTGGTTGTGGTGGAATTCCGTTTAATACGTAAAAATTGACCGTAGGGGATGTTTTCTCTCAAATGTCGAGGATGGAATGAGCTAAATTCCAGATAAGAATTCCGGTCCGTTTCCTTCATGTATGTTCTAACTTTTATCTTATTACTGGAGTCTCTAAACGTAACAACATCAAGAAAATTAATTCCAAAGTAGTCAGAACGCCAGGTGAACTTAACATTTGGATCCTGATTATTGAGCCAATCACAAAAATCCTGTATTTGGGCTTCACCCTTAAATAAAAAGTATAAATCGTCAAGGTATCTACAAAAGAAGCAAATGTTGTTCCTAAAGGGATTAGTGTCATTTAAAATGAATGTTCTCTCCCAACGGGCCATAAACAGGTTTGCAATACATGGTGCCACAGAAGATCCCATGGCTACACCTTTCTTCTGGAAAAAATTTTTTTCTTCAAAGCAAAAATAATTTTTCTCCAATACCAAGTCAAGTAGTTGTAATAGAAACGGTGATGGAAAGTAGTGTTCTGTTAGGTTTCCAAGGGTTTCCTCTACCACCTCACGTGCTTCTTGATGTGGAATGATGGTATAAAGGGAATTAACATCCATTGTTAGGAATATAGTATCTTCTTCCAACTGAATATTCTCAATCTTTTTAATAAAGTCCCGTGTGTCATGCAATAGACCATCAATTTCTGTGACTGCTGGTTGTAGTATTGAGTCTAACAAAATCGCTAAAGGTTCCAAAATGGAGCCACACCCCGAAATAATTGGTCTGCCGGGTGGGGGAAAACTTTTTTAATGAATTTTAGGCAGTATATAAAATACTGGAACCCTAGGAGAGGCAACCTGTAAAGATTTATATATTGCATCATTAATTTCTCCCATCTCCCTTGCTTCATCTAAAACAATTTTGATCAATTCCTTAATTTGGTTAGTTGGATCAGATGAAAGCGGTGTATAAAAAGAGGTATCCTGGAGTTGTTTATATACTTCCGTTACATACATTTCCCTATCCATAAGAACAATACCCCCACCCTTATCGGCAGATTTAATTATTATGTTGGAGTCCATTTGCAGATTCTTAAGAGCCTGTCTCTCCAGGCGTGATAAGTTTTGCCAAGTCCTGCGTGGTTTGCTCTCTAGTTGAAGAAGTTCCTTAAGAATCATGTGTTCAAACGTTTCTACACGATGGTCAGTTACAGGTGGTAGAAATGATGATGGACCCTTTAATTTCTTTGGCAATTCAAATCCCACACTAGGTGTAGGCTACGTTTATACTTGATTCCGTAGCCTCCACTCCCCTTCCAACCACCTTATCTGCAATTAAGTTTCTTTCCAGAGGAAGAGAAAAGACCTAGGGATAGACTAGCACCATGAACAAATGTCTAGATCACACACACTCCACCCTTCCCATCAGGGCTGGTGCCAGAGTTTCTGGTGCCTGGGACCGGGGGCAGCCTCAGGGCTGTTGCTGCCCCCATGCATGCGCACACTCAGACTGCCTTATGATGTCACTGCTTGTGATATCATCACACAGCACGCCACTGCAAGCTGGCCCCATTGGTGCAGCAGGCAGCTGGAATGGCACACAGGTGGCCTCCTCGTGCCGCCCCAGCCGCCTACCATACCTGCCCCACAGCTGTGTGCAGGCAGCAGCAGCGTCAGCACAGGGCAACTGAGCAGATGGGCTGGGAGGCTGTCTGCTCAGACTGCCCTGCGCTGCCACCGCCAGCACACATTCCCGGCTGGACGCAGCAGCTGCGGGTCAGGTGCAGCAGGCAGGTGGGGCAGTGCGCAGGTGGCTTCCCAGCCCTCCCGCTCAGCCGCCAGCACTGCTGCCACCAGCTCCGTGGCGCGTGCCTCTGCCCCGGCGCCCCCTTCAGCACCTCAGCACTCAAGGCGGCTGCTGGACCCGCCTCCATGGATGCGCCGGCCTTGCTTCCTATATATGACCACAGAAAGGTAGACCTCCAAATATTCTTCTATATTATGCTATTTGTTTTAATTTAATGAAATATTTTACATTAAAATTAGATCACTTAGATGGGTTACAAACAAGTATACAAACATTAAAACATCAGTATTAGAAACATTACTATCTTACAAAAGAACCAAGCAGGTGAAGAATGTTGATGAACAGTGTTTGGGGATATGAACTGATGTCTTCTTTACTTCTTTCTTACCTACCTCATCTAGGTGAAGTTAGCCCAGTATTTCTTTCTTGCAAGCAGTTCGATGATTAAAATTTAGAATTTCTTCAGTCAGTTGATGTTCTATGGACAGCATTGTTAATGCATTGAGCATGTCTCCAGACATGGCATTTCTTAGGAAAACATTTTTTTCCCCAGAAGAGAATGCTCATTCTGCTTCTGTAGTAGTCGTTGGAGTAGTCACTGTGATTCTCAATAACTTCACTGTTTTTTTCAAAATATGTCTCCAGGTTCTAGTCCAGAAGTATGTTCAGTAGTTTTGAAGTATCCTTGATGGGGGGAAGCTTTTGTCTCTTGTACAACATGGAAAGCCATGTCTTCAACTTGTCTTTTTGTAGCACTAGGTTGGCCTCTAGTACTTCCTGCAGAGCTTATACTGGGAATTTCAAATGTGCTTTGAACAAACTACTCTGTACCAGTGTTGCACGTAATAGATTTTTAATGAATTCAAGTTGCTCTGTAACATGTGAAATTATGATGCTACAAACTTCTGCTTCAAGTGAATCTAGGTTTTCCTTCCATTTGCCTCTAGACTTAGCAGGTTCAGAGAACAAGCCTTGAATAGAATCTCTAACTGCACTGATACTTCTAACAAAATCAGAGAGAGCTTCCACAATTACTACAAAATCAGTGGCTCTTCTCTGGAGCTCACTGTAGAGACTATCCACGCAGGCATTCTTCTGTGGAGCAAGAACAAAAAGTAAAGGAATTTGCCATCTTCCTCCAGAAGTCAAATGAATTCCCCTGGCCTCACAGAGAACAAAATTCCAGGCTCTTATTTCCTTAAAGCATTCTATGAGTTCCTGTCTCCTCTCAAATACTACATTCACTGTTTGGATATTTAAAGTTCCAGTGTGTCTGAGATGACCTTGGGAGTTTTTTTCTCACAACTGTTCCCAGAATTTCAGTTCTTTTTGCTGAACATGCAAAGAATGCTGAAAACCCAGAAATGTCTCCAAAGAATATCCTCTCATCCTTGATTTGGGATGCTGCATGTTGCATTATTAAATTCATCTGACTGGTATACTAATTAACATAGTGGGCATTTGGGTATATATCTTGGACTCCTTCAAGCTGTCTACACATCACACATGCTTCATCATATCTCTGAGCAATAGGTTCCTGCTTGTAAATCTTGGAGGAGAATATGTCTTCCAGATGTTTACATAAAACTGTGGCAATTGTCGCAGCTCAAGAATCCATCAACATTGTGAATGCATAGAAGAGTTCCATTACTGAGCCTTCACCACTGAAGTAGCAGAAAATCAGTACAGAATGACAGTGCTTTAACACATGGTTGGTACTATCAGCCTCAAAGGCCACAAATTGAGTACTTTTCAACTCTTGCCTAATAGATTCTCTGAAAAAAGAAAAAAAAGTAGCCCTTCTAATATGCCCCCCAAAAGTACCCATACAAAGGGAAATGTAATAAAAGTGGGAAAATATATAATAAACCCACTATCTCCCACACAATATAAAATATGAAAATGTAATCAGAATGAAAATAAGAAAATATCAGTCAGGAATCAGGATATTTAGAAAAGATGGCTATGATTACTAACAACCAGCATGGGTTTCTCAAGAACAAGTTATGTCAGACTAACATCTCTTTTTTTGAGAAAATTACTTCCTTGCTGGATCAGGGGAATGCTGTAGACATAGTTTATCTTGATTTCTGTAAGGGTTTTGATAAGGTTCCACATAATATCCTTGTTGACAAGTTGGTAAAATGTGGTTTGAATCCTATTACTGTTAGGTGGATCCCTAACTGGTTGACAGACGGCACCCAAAGAGTGCTTGTTAATGGTTCCTCATTCTCTTGGAGAAGAGTGACAAGTGGAATGTCTCAGGAATCAGTTCTGGGGCCTGTTCTGTTCAACATTTTTATAAATGATTTGTATGAAGAAATAGAGGGAATGCTTATTAAATTTGCAGATGATACTAAATTGCGAGGGGTAGAAAATACGGTAGAACATAGAGTCAGGATACAGGATGATCTTGACAGGCTGGAAAGCTGGGCTAAATCAAATAAAATAAATTTCAACAGAGATTAATATAAAGTCGTGCATTTAGATAGGAAAAATCAAATGCTTAATTATAGGATGGGTGAGACTTGTCTTGGCAGTAGAATGTGTGAAAAGGATCTAGGGGTCTTAGTAGACCATACACTGAATGTGAGTCAGCAGTGTGATGTGGTAGCTAAAAATGCAAATTCGATTTTGGTCTTTATCAAGAGAAGTATAGTTTCCAGATCACGAGAAGTGATGGTATTGCTCTACTCTGCTCTGGTTAGACTACACCTAGAGTATTGAGTTCAGTTTTGGGGACCATAATTTAAGAAGGATATAGACAAGCGGAAACATGTCCAGAGGAGGGCAACAAAGATGGTGAGAGGTCTGGAGACCAAGTCCTCTGAGGAAAGGTTGAAGGAGCTCAGTATGTTTAGCCTGGAGAGGAGACAACTGAGAGGTGATATGATAACCATCTTCAAGTACTTGAAGGACTGTAATATAGAGGATGGTGCAGAGTTGTTTTCCACTGCCTCAGAAGGATGAGTCAGGGAACGTTAGGACTTTAAGAAACAGAACAATTTCTTATCAGGATAGAGGGCATTTTTTAGGGAGATTTCAGTCACGTCCTCCATCGAAGGGAAAGCTGAGGATTTAGTTTTCAATCTCTCCAGTCGAAGCATTAGTCCAGTGGAAAGATCTGTCCTCAATAGAGGTTTGGGCTTTGTACACACTCCGCAATATAATGTTTTTAGTATGTGAGTGGATGTTTTTAAATTGATCAGACAAGTTAAATTAAGGAAACATTTTGGTGCTCAGACTATTATACAAGAATCAACTCCCCTACATGTTAAATCCACTTTTGTACCAACTCTCTCAGATTCTTCAGTTGAGACGTTTGTTGAACATTTGATTTTGTGACTTAGACATAATTGGCATAATCTCACTAAAGAGGAATTTAAAGCAATAGAACAATTAAATAATGACAGTAATATTATCATAAAACCTGTGGATAAGGGTGGTGGGATCATGATAATGAACATGAATGATTATTTAGAAGAGGTTAATCGCCAGTTGGGGAATATTGCAAGACTTATGATTTTCCCAGTGTTTTGTTTTTGTATGGCTTCTGTTATTTCCATCACTGTAATAGGATCATTAAGACATCTCTTTCTTTCCTGGGATAGCTTGGGAAGACCTTGCTTTTGTAAATACTGTTTTTGATCTTCTCTTGATATTTCCATTTCCCCATAAAATTGTTTGTAGAAAGATTCCACAATTTTCTTTAGTTCTTCCTTTTGAGTCCTCTCTCTCTTTGTATCATCATACAAGGCATGAATCAGTCTCTTTTCTCTTTCCTTGCTAAGTTTATAGGCTAGCCACTGCCCTGGTTTATTTGCATGTTCAAAATAATGTTGTTTAGCAAATTTAACATTTTTAGCAATTTCTTCAGATAATAATTAATTAATTTGGTTTTGAATAATCTTAATGTTACATTTTAAACTAGCATTTGAGGCGTCCGTTTTCAAGCCTTTCTCATTTTTCTCAAAAGCATCCATTATCTCTTGATAGCATTGCCTGTTCTCTCGTCTCCATTTAGCTGCAAATCTTATTGCCAATCCTTTAAAATAAGCCTTACTTGCATCCCAGACAATTCTCATATGTTTCAGAGTTTATATTTTATCAAAAATAATGTTTCATTTCTTCCTTTACATCTTTCAGAAATTGTCTATTATTCAACAATTGCACATTCAATCTCCATCTAAATTTCTTTGTAGTATCAGTTATTTTCAACAGCAAAGGGTTATGATCTGCATATGTCCTAGGAAGGATATCGACAGCTTTAATTTCCTGTAGAAAGCTTGCTGAAGTCCAACACATGTCAATTCTAGACCAAGACTTATGACTGTCTGAATAAAATGTATAATCTCTTCCCGTAGGGTTCCTCAGTCTCCAAGCAACAACCAGTTTATATTCTTCAGCCAATTTAAGAAAAGATCCTGGGAGGAGGCCTTTGGTATTTTTACAGTGCAGTCCTAATGGGGGGCAGGGAAAGTGAATAGGAACCGAACTAAGGCTTGCAACGACGCAACTGGCTCTTACGTGCGCATAAATAGCCTTCCGTTGGCAGTGGCACGAGGTGCTGCACCGCTGGTGGGCTGGCACCGGCGCAAGCAAGAGGCAGCCAGGTGGAGGCGGAGAAGCGGCGTAGAGCCCTGCATCAGCACAGGAGGGGGCGGGGAGGAGGGCGGGGCTGGAGTTTGTTTGCTCCCTAAGCCCTTCCAGAAGCAGGAACGCCCACAGCGCCACGAAAGAAGAAGGCATAGCCCATAGGCGCCCATTGAATGGCGAAAACTCAGCCCCCTCTCCGAGCGCCCCACCCTGCTCCCATGGCCTGAAGGAGCATAGGATGGGAACTATCCTGGGGACCAATCAGCATGAGCCCCCGGCATGGACAAGCCCTCCTCCCTGCACCCAATCACCCGCAAAAGCACCCTATAAAACGTAACCAATCGATCCGATCGAGACCCGATAGAGTGCCCCACCCAAGTGCTGAACTGGGAGCCGTGGACGGAACCGATCAGCCCGGTCCCGATGACACAAATGCCAAAATCGGGGCAATTTTCAGTCCGTAATTCCGATCGTGCCCTTGTCTAATTGCCACACCAATCATTTCCTTTCACTTGCACATTGTTTGCACTTTATATAAATCTGGAGCATTGGGCCCAAGTTCTTTAATATGGCACTTTTCAGCCAAACTCAGCCTTGAAGAAGGAATTTGCAGCAATGCATCCTCACAAATAACTCTGAATAAGCATCAGAAAACAAGACAGAAGAGAAGTGAGAAAAAAAGTTCCAAACAACAAGCTCTGACATGTTCAACAGGACTTAATAATAGGAAGAAAGTACTAATCACAGTGAGACTTCTACAGAAACATACAGTAATGTGTTATAAGGGCCTTTCTAGCTGTGACTTTAATTCTGTGGATTTTAATTTTTTTTTAAATGCCATTTGAATACCCACATTTGGTCAATTTACAAAGGAACCTAACTCTTAATCTGATGCTTGATTTTGCTAATTATACCAGAATACTGAGTGAGAAAACTTCACTCTTGCTGAAAAGAAGCATTTTTTAAATGAACGCATGAGTTTTCAACAAAAAGACAAAAAAGGGGAAGATTAGAATTAGATTCCTTTGTAATCCCTGTATTGGTCTGAGGCAAATTGACCAAGTGTGGCTATGCAACTTACTGCTATTAAGATACTTAGACTTAAAGTCTCAGCTAGAAAGGCTCTCAGAAAACATATATGTATAGGATTTTTTTTAACATCCTCTGACATTTATTTGGGTTTTTTTTCAACCTCAAGCTTTAATTTTTACATATTTCTTTCCTCTAAACTATGATTACCCATTCCAAGAGTATGAGATGAAATGATGTTCAAAAGATATACAAAAAGTTTCAGAACAGAAGTCTTCAATAATACAAAAATGGGAACAAAGAATCTGCATAGAAATTAGGGTTGTCAGCTAGTGGTTGCCAACAGGCAAGAGCCTAGGAGGCGGGGACATGAGGGAGCTTCATGTGGTGACAGTGTTATGTCACTTGGAGGAAAAACCTTGAAGTGATGTCATGCCTCTAGGAATTGCTGGAACCTCAATGGTAAAACCAATATAATGTGTATATATAATGGTGGCAATTTCCCCCCATCTTGCCAGCTACTGGAGTCAAATCACTAACAACCAAGGGGCAACCCTGAGTATACAGAACCAGTGAACTATACACAACACTACTCAGGGGCAACTGTGACACTCCAAACTATTAATTTATCAAAAATATTTGAATATTTCAATATTTCAATACATCAATATACAGAAATGTATGAAGATTTAAATGTCCATCATATGAAAATAATTACAGCAAACAGTCTTTGTCAATTACATATGACTGGACCTACGAAGAAGTAGACGGTGCTGGAGAAGAGTTCTTAAATAAATATCTGTTTGTTCTCTGATCTTCATATAATCCAGGCATCCACAATATCCACAAAGCCATCAGTTTATTCAAAGAGGCAGATGAAAAGGCAAATTAGTACAAATGCAGAAAATGTGATGTCTTCTGTTTGTTCTTTGTTCTTTTTCAGGTGGATAAGGGCAGATGGAGCCGGGGACCACCCACAATCCTGGGTTGGCCCAACAAGCGGCCGGCAATATTAAGTTAAATAGCTTGTTTCATCCCACCAAGATTTCCTCAGGGGCCACAAAAGATTCCACCACAATTTTTCTAGAAATAAAGAATATATCAAAGAAAATATTCTCACTCCTTACTTCAACCCTGATAAGTCATACACCAAGAATCAATAATATGCACTCACCAACTTGTGACGGCACAAAAACTCTTATGTGCAGTTCATTCACAGCACTACCAGGTCAGTCAAGACGGCTGTTCCCACCCCTATCAAAGTGTTTATATAACAGACGCGCTGCTAACCATGAACATTTTTAAAGAGATAGTATTCTCAGGAACAAACCTACAGACCTTTATAACAAGCATGGCAAATTACATTCCGAATTAAGACTCCAAGGTTGTAGGCTTCCCAAGGCATGAATCCATTGAGCCTCTCTCCTCAATAAATCCCTATGGACGTTACCAGTTAATCCCCTAGGAGAGACATACAGAACAGAGTGTTTCAACTCCATTTCATTCTTATGATGTACAGCAAAATGCTTGACCAAAGATGCCTCCATCACATGATTTTTATTTCATGATAGATGTCCCATAATATGAACACTGACTGGGCATATAGTACATCCTACATATAAACAGGGTTGATGAGACCTCCAGAGAATCCCTGTTCAAACAGAAGGTCCCTAAAGGGAACGAATCGATCAGGTGTGCGATAGAGTTTACACCATTAGCGGCCAATATTAAGCATATAATTTTGTGCCATTAGTATTTGGTCTCAGAGATCAGAGGCTGTGAAAGACCCCTGAGGGTAGGCTTTAAACGCACCAGGAACATTCGTGATATTGTGGTTCACTCTGATTGTAGGGAACAGGAAGGAGACACTTGCCTACCAGTGGGTCACTTTGTGTACAGCCGCTGTCATGTTTGCCCTCTTGTTTTATCTGGACAAACAATTAAGATTGAGGGGAGGAACTCAGATATTTCACTTAGACGCTTTTCCACTTGTCAGACAGAGGGAGTGGTATACCAGATTATCTGTAGTTGTAATAGATTACATGTAGGAAGTACTATATGCCCATCATGGAACATCTTATTTGTATTATGGAACATTTATCACAAATGAAAAATCACATGATGGAGGCATCTTTGGTCAAGCAAAACACCTCCCTTCATCATATTTCTAGATAGACTTCCTGCTTCAAAAAGTAAAAGTCAGATCTACATGGATTGTCACGGCCAATGATCCAGCGATCAGGAGGGGGCTGGATCGGGGCTGGATCATGCTCGGATCGGGAAGCCAGACACTCAGGCGCCAGTAATCTATTCCTGGGGCAACAGAGCCAGGGGAATGCCTGAGCTGTGTTTCCCCTCCTTCTGTCGCCCTGGAAACCCGAATGGAAGCCCAGCTTTCCTTGATCAGCAGGGCTTCCTTCCAACCACAGAGCAGCAAAGCAGTCACCAGCTGGGAGAAGACACCCAGGGGAGGGAGGGGGAAGAGGGTGTTCTGTAGCCATGGGCACTCCAGTCTCATCCCTGCAAACCCTGATAGGCAGCTCTGACGGCCAAACTCAGACGGCCAAACACAAACACAGATGCCGCCAGCATCACCCACGGTTCTTTTCTCACCAGTGCGCTCCTTTTTGGCCTGGCGGGTGGGCACATGGGGGGTGCCGCCGGTGAGCGGCTAGACCCCCTGCCACCTGAGGGGAGGCGGCTCCTCACCATCTCCCCAGGCCCACTGGGCCCAGTGGCCGCCACCAACACCCACCTTCCCACATAGCTGGGAATAGCAGCATGCCCCACTTTGGCCTCCACGATCCACGATCCACAGATCGGGAACGGGAGATGATCGGTGTGGATCGTTTAGTTGGGATCGTCACTGGCGCCAATCCACGATCAGCTGGATCGGCAATTTTCTTTGGATCGTGCCCATCTCTAGTTACAGACAGTCCCAGATGTATACCTGATGCCAAGGGTGGATGAACTGGAGGAAACCATTGGGGCTGCACATTTCATTTCCTCCATTGTTTTAACAAAAGGATATTGGCAGGTGGCAATGGGTCCTAAGGACCAACCCAAAACAGCTTTTGTTGCCGGAAAATGACTCTTTGAGTTCATGGTTTTAGCGTTTGGGCTCAGGAACACCCCAGCCACATTTTAGAGGCTGAGGGCTAAAAGACTTTGCTCTTGCCTATAAAGATGACATAACCACTTTTAGCCAAACCTGGAATGAACACCTCCAACATCTGGCAATAGTGTTTCAGAGAATGAAGGAAGCTAGTTTGACTGTTAAAGCCTTGAAGTGTCAAATAGCAAAGAGCCACTTGAAATACCCAGGGCACATGCTTGGAGGAGGAATGACAAAACCTGACTAAAGCAAGGTGAACATGATACTGGAGTGGCCTAGACTTAAAACTAAAAGTCAGATCGGAGCATTTATAGGGGTTGTGGGTTATTATAGGAGGTCCATTCCTGAATTTAGTTCCATTGCTGCTTCTTTGTATGAACACACAAAGAAATCCTTTCCAAATAAGGTGACTTGGACACAAGAATGCCAAACTGCATTTGATCACCTAAAAAGGGTACTAACCACAGAGCTAGTGTTAAGGGCTCCTAACTTCATGAAACCCTTTACCCTCTACACCAATGCATCTAATATTTGGATGGGGGCCATGTTAAGTCAGATTGGGAAGGATGGAAATCACCATCCCATCCTTTACACTAGTAGAAATTTGGTGGATAGAGAGAGCAACACCGCTCTATGATTTAGAGGGAATGTTTGGCAATAGTGTGGGCCATAAGTAAGTTAAATCCATACCTATGGGGAAGGAAATTCACTTTGTGCACTGACCATTCACCGTTGCACTGGTTAAACCAGGTGATGAATACAAACAGTAAACTGAAAAGATGGTGTCTTCAGTTACAGGATTACAGTTTTGACATTGTGCACATAAAAGGGAAGGAGAATGTCATTGCAGATGCACTCTCCAGAACCATCTAAGGGTGGAGATTATAGAAGCAGAATGGTATTGAATGTTGTATATATGTTTCTGGAGATTCCTAGGGAGGCATGACATCACTTCCTGGTTTTCCCCAGGAGTAATGTACTACAATCCACAGAGTTTCCAACAATTCCTAAAGAGTTGTGATGATGTCACTTGCAGGTTTTCCTTGGACTAGAAGCAAGGAGCTTGGTGGGAGCACTGTCTCTTTTGCCTGAATAGCCAGCTGCCCCATATTAATCCTTGAACAAATACATTTGAAAATAAGTACACTTTCTTGAGACTATTTATTTATTTAGTAAATATATATGGTGGCCTTTCCAGACACCTGGCATAAAATAATCTCAAATGTAAATTGAGATTAAGGTTAATTGAGATTAAGGTTAAAGGCAGAACCATTCTACAGAAATTCTTTCACTATTTTTTTTTTTAAGAGAAGGTAACAATGGAACTGTTTCTAAAGTTCATTTTGGTATAATTTTCGTTCTTTATTGCTCAAGAGCTATCACTCTTAAGATTCACTGTATCTAGGTTATGGATCCAGAGGAGTTAGCCGTGTTAGTGTGTAGTCACACTACACTTGATCTTAGCCAAAAGGCTACAGAAGTCTGTAGTCACAAAATAGTAAATAATCCAGTAGCACCTTTAAGACTAACCTACTTTATTGTAGCATAAGCTTTCAAGAACCACAGTTCTCTTCTGCATCTGACGAAGAGAGGTTTATTCATATGACAACAGATCACATTCTGGCATTACATCTAAAGCATGCTTTTGACTTCCCAACTTTTATCATTTTCCAGAGAACTCCTTTTGAATATTATTACCCAAATGTTTGCATTGTTTATTAAAACCATGAAGCATTTTTTCTTCTCCTTAACCAATAGCTGTGTACATTTTCCATCTGAAATAAGGCAACAGTATGTGCATCTCAAAATTAATCTTTATACAGATGTTCAATTAAAATCCACTCATTTCCCATATTTAATTTTGGGAAGCAAAATAAGATGAGGTCAAAGGTAGCTGCTTGAATTGAAAAATAGTATTTCCACTTGATCTTGTGTATAATGGGAAGGACTAGAGGTGTAAGTCTGAATGCAGATGCTTCAATAGTGCAACAACTAGGTGTCTCATGAATTATTCCATCTATTCATCTGTAAATCAGTTTAAAATGTAGCCTGAAAACAAGTTTTCAAAAGTGTCAAGATGCCAAACAAACATATGCAAACATCATTCCTCAGGAAATATATTCTCAACTGGGAACCAATGTATTTGTCTTACCACAAGCAAGCAAAGGAAGAAAAATGATCTTTCCCTTAAATTCTCTTGGGGCAAATTCTGACAATTAACAGTAATGCTATGAAAAAATTAAATTTATGATTCTCTGGGTGGTTGAAAAGACAAACCAGGTGAAAATTGCTTTGAAGAATCAGAATGGAATAAAACAGTTTAATTTCTAAAGCTTTACTGTTTGTGTTTAGAGCTGTTGAGGTTGGGGTGTGTGATCACACTACCTAATAGGTGCTGCTGAAAGAAGGAGGAGGGTGCCCTGCAGTCCTTGGATGGCAGAGCCAGTGTGCACTGCAGTCTGTGTGCCCAATGAGTGACTAACAGTGCCCTGCATGGGTCAATGACTTCATTGATCTATATCCTGAGCATATGTGAAGATCTCTGATGTAGCCAATTGCTGTATCCAATTATCTGTGGATCATTATTGGGGCTGCTCTAGCACGTCCTGATTTGGTTCACATTCTCCTCGCTGGTTGTGGGCAGGGAGTCATTTTTTCTATCAAGCAGTTTGGTTGTTCATGAGCAGCTGAAGCCTGCCTGGCAGGTTCATTTCTCTATTTTCCAAAAGCAATCAGACATATTTCATTCATGTGCCTTCTCCGGCAGCCCAATGAGAGTCCCAGTTGCCTCCCACCCAACATGTTGCTGCATGTCAATTTGTAGTTGTTTAAAGAGTGAGCAAAAATCTGTGTTCAAATAAGTCTGGGTAATTGAAATTCTTTTGTGCACAAGTGTTTTCACCCAGCCTGATGGGAGTCACAGTACGTATGCCAGACCTCATTATAGTGCACATCTAAACCCAGTTTCACTCTTTTAAGTCCATTGATTGATTAGGATGATACTGTTAATTAATTAACCCAACCATCCATGACTTACTACACAAATGTAAAAGAAACAACAAAGTGGAATTATGTATAGGGAGGGATAAATTGTTTGTCCCATATTGATGACATTAGAATGAAAGAGTACAGGATATTGAGAATATTACCAGTATTATTACTATTGAATAACATGCCAGGAATGTATTAGTTAGTTGATAAGTGAAGGGAAATTGACTTAGTACTGTGTTATAATAGACTAGCTTAGAAGAGTGTGAAAGTATATGTTTAATTGACAAAATAAGTTGAAATGAGTAGGGGAAGAATAGACAAAGGGTTGGAAAACTGTTGGAAGTCAACAAACGGGGGGGGGAGGGAGGGGGTTAGAACTGGAATATTAAAGTAATTTGATTGTTATAAATGACAAAATATTTCTAATTCCAATAAAAATTTAATTAAAAAAAAAAAGAACAAAGTGGAAAAAAATCAAATGCTATCATGTCTACCATCTATCTGTAAAATAAAGATGTGCAGCAAAGTGCTTTCATTTGATGGCAGCGAGGTGAGGCTCAGCTTGCTAGTGATTGTGGCAGTGGGAAATGGTCCATTTGCCTGCTTGATGAGTTTATTGCATTGGTCTCAACATCCCTAGTCATGATCCATACACATCTTCCACAAAAATGTGACGGATGATGTCCTTGGCCTAAGAAACACACCATAGTCCCCAGAAAGGATCTAACATGAAATGTGACTGCAACTCACAAGAAGATTTACATTCACAGGGAAAGTATCCAGTAGTGTAAAAGCAGTACATGTATAATACTTTGGATTAGCTATTAGTACCTTGGGGAAATGAAGTGTCCTTGTAAACTCAGCAGATTCATAAAACAAATGGTTTGGTGAATCAAGCCCAGTGTCTCTTCCTTGGCAAATGTACATACTGCATGTCATTTTCTAAGCAATAAATGCCACTTCCAAAGCACTTACACTAGTTAGTAGCTTTCAATATTACTTTTCACTGTGACTTCTCAGTACTCATTAAAAAAGGATTGTTTCAGCATTAGAAACAATTTAATGCAATTTAACATGCCACTTTTTTTTTAGTCCCTTGTAATGAATTAAGACCAAATTGTAGTGATGGATATTTATAAACAAAGTATCATCATATTCCTAAAGAAAATGTCCTGGCTTTATGATTCAAAGATGCAATACCAATTAACCAAAAGGATCAGAAGCAGACCATAAGCAGCTAATGACATAGAATTGTTTGGTGGAAGAAGGAACAGAAATAACTGAAAGGGAGTCAAAGAGTCAGTTATGTTCCAAGTCCAAGTGATGAGTTTATTACTTTATTGTAGGCCTTTCAAATTTAATACGAGGGAGAGGCTAAAGGGAGGAAGGAGATGGTGGTGGTATTTATGTGTTCATTCCAGATAGCATTGCTGTGAGGCGGGGAATTTCTTTTTTCAAAATTCACTTTTTTAAGATATAGCCATTGATGCATCATATTATATATATTTTTTCTGTTGAAAGAAGATTTTCTCTTTCATTCTTTTTCTGGAGAAATATACTATTTTTAAACTTCAGCCCTTACTGTTATTCTGTTACACACACCCCAAGATGGCCTAGCTGGAGGAAAAAAATGTTTTTTGGGGGGGGGGGGAGAGACATTGCCTGCCTCTGAGCATCTCTACTGTAAAATTCTGAAATTTTATAGAACCTCTCTTCCTGCCCCTACTTTCTTCAAATTTCTCTTTGATCAAAAAGGAATTGATTAGAAAGAGACTCCAAATTCCCAAAAGGAAGGAAAGAAATGGATTGTTGGATTTCACAGATGAACTGGGTCAGAGGAAGAAAGAGAACTAAGAATTCTCCCAAAAATGTTCATGTGTGATTACACTTAGTTTCAGTAGGAAAGGGGGATACAAAGATTAGTAATGGGCAGTCACACTGCTACTTGAATCACAGTTTTGACTGCAAAAATAGAAAAGAGTCCAGTAGCACCTTTAAGACTGACCAACTTTACTGTAGCATGTAGTAGCAAACTACTGTAGTAGTTTGACTGCAGATTGCATGCATTGCCCTAAACAATTTTAAGAAAGCCAGTTTGGTGTAGTGGTTAAGAGCAGTAGGACTCTAATCTGGAGAACTGGGTTTGATTCCTCACTCCTCCACTTGAAGCCAGCTGAGTGACCTTAGGTCAGTCACAGCTTCTCAGAGCTTTCTCAGCTCCACCCACCTCACAGGATGATTGTCATAAGGATAATAATAACACACTTTGTAAACTGCTCTGTGTGGCCATTGTTCTGAAGGGCGGTATATAAATCGAATGTTATTATTATCATCATTTTTACTGAACACTTAAAATGCCGTAAATCACGTTATGTTTTCAATATGCATATGCTCACAGACTGTTTCTCATAGCCATTCCTGACACCTATCTCCCATCTGCTCAACCGACTCAGAGCCAAGCTACAAGTGACGAATTACACTTGCCTGGCAAGTGAGCAGACTCACGTGTATTCCTCTCTGTTCACTTGCCATTCACTTGCTCAAGTGGAGTGCAAGTGAAGAAGGAAACAGAAAAAGGGGAAAGGCTATGAGGGCTTTCAGGGAAGGGAGGGAAGAAATAGTGGGGAAGGGGAAATGAGTGCCCCCTGCAAGTCTTTGTGGGGCCCCCTTTTTTCTGCATTTTTCTGTTCTCTTCATAAACTATTTAAATTAATGTCCAGTGAACAATACTGGCCCTATGATTAAGTTCTAAAATATGGAGGTGCCGGGGGTTCACATCTGTCTGGAAATCTCACAAGCTGATCTGGAGCCCTGTTTGAAATTCCAGACATGTGGGGAGCAGGCTGTGAAATTCTTTCATGATCTCCTTAATCCATCCCAAAATATCTCTGTTGGACACAGTTTTGTACAAACACATTGTAAAATTTATTGCAGCTGCTGGTGCCACCTGGCTCCCAGCCTCTTAGCTTTTCTCTTTGCACTTTCTAGGCATTTGACATTGCATAGGAATCCCCCCTTCCCAACAGTATACTGGTAGAAATTTTCTGCTAGCACTTTCCCGTGGAAGGAATGCCTGGTCCTGTATGAACCTGCCCATGCAAGCCTGTTTCAAGGGCCTTTACTTTTGGAGGCAAGGTGGGTGACTTCTAGGGAGAGGGCATAATCCGTGGTGGCTCTCAGGCACCAGGATATTTTTCTCAATACTATTTTATAGCTGCCTACATTGTTATCTTTTAGGCACCAATTTAAAAACATTGCCCAGGTCTTTGGCAGTATTTCTTTGGATTTAATTTCTGAATTTTATTTATTTGATGTTTATTGGCTACTGGTTCTGTTTTTGTTATTTCATTTTAGCTCTGTAATGGGTCATTCTTAACTGTTCATGGATTGCCATGGTCAAGGTTTATATCTGGCTAAAAGGTAGGATACAAATCTATTATGCTTCGGTGATGACAGTGAGGCAACCTCAGTATGATCAGAGGAACCTTCGTGTATTACCATTTCTGGTAACCAAGTTCCAGAACATCTTCTCTTTACTAAAACCAAAGCAACTTGTTGGCGAAGCTAACTTTGAAAGAGGGAATAATTATTGTACACTCCTAGCCCTCTAAAAAAGATGCAAGGTTAACATAGTATATAATAACTTGTCAACATTTCCCCCATTTTTTCCTCAGGTTTCACCTGTTTTTGGTTATTTTATATTCAACCCAGCATGAATAGTTCATAAATAAAAGAGGAAACTACAGGGATCCCCACCTACCTCAAAAATAGTAAATCATTAAATCTGCCTTATGTGTTTGCTTATTTAAAGTGTTGTGACTGCAGAGGATGTGCTGACTCCACCCTGATAGCGTGATAAGTGTCAACTAAACAATCTGTTAGGAAGATGGATTGATGTTGCTGACAAGTTTCAGACAGTTAGACGAGCTCTAACAAGGCAGTTGGATGAGCCCTCAGCACATCTGGGCACGTAATTATCCACAGAGATACAAGTCCCAGTGCATTTGCAGGACTGCTGTACTTGCTGCCTCAGCTGATTTGGTTACAGCACCATCCTAAGCAGAGAGACATCTTTTGAAGCCCATTGACTTCCATGGATTAAGTAGGGTACAGTTTAGGATCATGTAGTTATTCGCCAACATTTTGAAATTCCCATAAATCATCCATCCTCTTTCTAATTGGTTGCTTGTTTGACTTGTTAACCTTGGACTCCTATCTAGGGTCTAAGGTCTGAGATGTCACCCTCAATCATCCAATGGGTTCAAAAGTCAGCAATCCCCCATTTGCCTGCTTAAAGCAGAAGGTCTGCCATTTCTTATGTGAGCCCTCAGGTATGGAGTCAGGTTCTAATACAAAGTTGTTGAATAATTACTCTTAGCCAAAAAAAACCAATTCTTCTTGGCATCCTGGGTAGTCAGCGATGTTTTATTCTGATAGTGTCATGTAAAAATGTAAAGAACTGTGGTAGGCAAGGATGCTGTTGAGAAGTGGGAGCTATTCCCCTTCTGCTGTGTTTCAGATTATCTTCACCTAAAGCTCTGGCTGTCATGAGCTAAAAGTAACAACAAATGTTCTTAAAAGACCTTGCAGTAAATATCTCCCCCTAAATCCTCCTCTCAGTCCTTCCTCCCCAATGATGAGTGGTTTATTTCTGTTACAGAACTTCAGGAGTAGTGGTTTTGAACTCCGTGGAGAGCCCTCTTACACTTTCTGTTGACTTTTGATCCCATGGTCCCATAGTAACATCACCAGCAACACCACTAAATGTGTTTCTATTTCCTTCCACCTAGCCTGTACTTTTGATTCAGGACCAGCTCTTACACCAGCAACCTCCCATCGGCAACCTTGTTTAGGCAGGCAGCAAGAGAAAAAAATTGCTATTGGGCTGATGGCATGACATCACTTCAAGGGAAAATCGAAAAGTTATGTTGCTCCTCTCTAGGAATCACCACAAACTCTCGTTTTACCATCCAGTTCCAGTGATTCTTAGAGTGCAGCAAGCCAAACTCATGTGTTTAAAGATGCCTAGGGAATGAGGAGGGAAAGGAACATTGTCTGCTCTGCCTACTGCTTCATGTAGTGCAGTAGGAGGGAGGACGCAGGTGGTGGCAGCAAGGAGGAGTAGACAGGCCGGAGTAGTACTTTTGCTGAGCTGCTACTATTCTGATTGCTGTCCTGTACTGGTGCCATATGTAAAAATGGCATAAAATTAAAATTATAGTAGCAACCATCAATGCTAGCAACAGGAAACAACAATGGGATGCAGACTCAAGGGCAGTTGAGGGGGGCAATAAAAGGCTGTACCAGCACCAGGAGACTATGAAAGTAGCCCTTTCAGATGTTATGTCCACACATACTGGGATGCTAGCAACCACATGTATTGGGTGTACGTTGCTCCGGATATACGTCGTCATCATGTTGTCTGAACAGGAGTTTTGTGCATTTTTTCCATGCGCATACAGCTTCAGTAGGTGTGAACCAGAACTCTGGGAAATTCAGTGGTTGGTTCACATGTATCCAACCTGTATGCACATGCAAAAATACATGCAATGCTCCTGTTCAGACAAAAAAAGAGATATAGCAACATAAAGTTTCAAACTCCAAGCCTGGGCTATATCTATGACAATTCAGATCTTACCCCAAGCCATGTACTAAAATCCTATTTATTTATTCTTTTAAATCTCCCTGATTATTTTGTATATTTCTGTCTTGATGTCAGTTGTATATATGATTTAAAAACAACTCTGAGAAGCCTCAGAAAGAGAAAGTATGAACTGTTTTATTTGTGATCTTAAAGCTATAATGGCCTCCTTTAATGTTCTTCTGAAGACTAAACTTTTGGCTTATTAATGCAGCAGGAAATGCTCGATGCCTTCAGATTTCCAGAAATGCCTTCTACACACATTTAGTGTCACAGATCGTTATACAGGAACTATAAGATATATACAAAGAGGAAAACTGGCAAGAAGAGACTGAATTCTGGTGGAATGTTTCAGAAAGGAAATGACCTTGTCTGTCCCTGGAGGAAGTCAAAGGCAAATCTGTGCCTGTGAGTTTAGAAAGGAAGTGCTTCATACTCCACTGAGATTTCCGCTACTGGGTTTTAAAAAATATATTCATGGAATTTCCTCCAGTTATTTGTGCATTTAAACAACACATTCTCAAATGTATTACATTCTGTACTGATGCAAGGTTACAGTAGTGAAAACTTATAGGGCAGATCTAAGCAAAATTACATCTTTCTAAATTCACTGAAGTCAATGGGCTTAGAAAGGCATAAATCTGTTTAAGATTGCATTGTTAGATGGGATAATTGCATCAACCTATATAAAGACAAGTTGTCATTGACTTTCGGTTTGAGCATTATGCACCATTATGAATTTTTTGGGTTGTCAAGAGAAATTCGCTTAATTCTTCCAATTTCTCCCTAAAATTCGACAAGACTCCTTCTGCCTTTCTAGGAATTTGAAGTCAGTTTCTAATCAATTCCTTGTCGATCAAAGAAAAATCTGAAGAGAGGAGAGGCAGGAAGTGAGGTTCTGCAAAATTTCAGAATTTCATTCTGTAGATACTCAGAGGCAGGCACTGTCTTCCCAAGCCTTCCTATCTTCCTGCTGGAGCACCACCCTGGGGTGTATAACATAAAGCAACTGCAAGGGCTGCTTGATTTCATTTTAAAGAGAAATGAAAGAGAAATCCTACTCTTAAAAGAGAATAAGAGGAATCAATGGCTATATCTAAAAAAGCGGACTTCACAAAAAAAAATGTCATCCCATAACATTTTAAAGAAAATTTACTTGGCTTTTTTGTCTTCCTAAAATGGTACAGAATTGCAAAGTTTTGAAGCAGAGCTGCATTTCTCTGCTGTAAAAAGAGCCAGTTTGGTGCAGTGGTTAAGAACACGGGACTCTAATCTGGAGAGCCGGGTTTGATTCCCCACTTCTCCATTTGAAGCCAGCTGGGTGACCTTGGGCCAGTCACAGTTCTCTGGAGCTCTCTCAGCTCCACCCACCTCACAGGGTGTTTGTTGTGGGGAGCTTCTGGTTTGGATTAATGGAGATCTGACACAGCCTGCTATCAGGGCTGTCCGAGCCACTGTTTTTACTGGAAAGCGGGGTGTTCCAACGCCCGTTTCCACCCCCAACTTCAGGGAGAAGTGGGGCTTGAATGCTACTTATCCCCGAGAGAGCATGATCTTGGTGATAGAGGGGGTTCTGAATCAAAAACTCCCACTATTACCTTGAGGTCCCCTCGAAGAAGGGTGAGCTACTATCTCTGCAGCGCCTCAGGAGTCATTAAATTGGCATAAGATCCTCATAACCAAGCTTCAACAACAGCTTTTAACAATGAATTGGCAAAGGAAACAACACAGACAGCCCGCAGAATCAGCAAAGGTAAAGATCGTTATCGTACTTTTCAATAACAAAACGGCAGCAAAAGACCAAAGGAAAATTAATTAATGGACAGAATATAAGACAAGAAGTGCTAAACAATAGAATTGAGACAAATGTGGAGAAGCAGGAGAAGAAAAAAAGGACTAAAAATATAAAAGGGAAATTTGTTTATACTTACTGCAGTCAGAATTGAGATAACCAGCATGAGAAAGTGGAGGGGGACTGGAGAAACATCGCAAGATGGGAAGTTGTCTGCCCCGCAGTTAACTTGTCTGCCCCGCAGTTAAGTGAATGCCTAGCAAGGACAGAAAATTGAAAGGGAAAAGGAGAGACGCGAAAGGTTTGCACTTGGAAGCAAAACAAGAATATTATTGGAGGAGCAACAAGACCAGCAGGAACAGGAAGTGCGCCATCTTAAGTAAGGCACGAAGCTAAGCCAGAAACCATAGAGACGCTGTAAAACTACCATAGAGAAAAAACGCCCGACATTTTGGAATCAATTATTTTTTTTTACATTTATCAACACTTTTCTATTTTAGAAAGATTACCAAGAGGAGGTAAGCTTTAACATTTCAACACGGAATTAAGGAAAAGGGCAGACACGTGGGGGGGGGGCTCCAAACCGAGTCCCATGATGGCAGGAAAAAAAGGAGTAGACAAGGAATGGCAAATGTCAATAGAGGCTGCAATTGAAGGATTGGAGAAAAAAGCGGTGGAGAATCATAAAGAACTGCTACAGAAGATGCAAGAATTGCTGGCAAAGGACTTCAAAGAGATGAGAGATGCTATTCAAGCTGATGTAGCCGCTTTGACAAAGACTGTAGAAGGAGTAAAGGAGGAGTTGCAAGTAACAACAAAAAAAGTGGAACAGGTTGAGCAAAAGGCAAATGATATAAAAGTAGAAATGAAACAAGAAAATCAAGCAATTCAGACAAGAGTGGTAATGATGGAGTGCAAGGCGATGGAGAGACAGCTAAGATTTCATGGCATTCAAGAATCTGAGACACAACCCACACCAGAACAGATGACAGAGATATTGGCAGAATTTTTGGGGAAAGAGAAGGATGAAATAACAGCAAATATGGACCTTGCATATAGAATTAATTCGGCTTTTGCAAAACAAAGGAAGATACCAAGAGATATTATTGTGCAACTAGTGACAAAAAGAATGAAGGAAGAGATTCTCAAGAGGCATTTTGAAAAACCCTTAATAAAAGAAGGGAGTAGAATCAAAATTATGAAAGAAGTACCAAAACGGATTCTCCAAGAGAGGAAGAAATACAGGAAGCTGACCCAGAAGTTAAGAGACCAGGATATTAGATACAGATGGGAAATTCCAGAAGGACTAAGCTTTTATTATAAAGCGTTGAGAATAGTTATCCAAACTAAGGAGCAGATGGAAAGATTTTTACAGGAACATGTAGAGGACTTTCCTGGCATATTAAAAATGTAACAATACGGAGTACAAGTTAATATCTTGGAATGTGAATGGACTAAACTCACCCCAAAAAAGAAAAACAATTTTTCATTGGCTAAAGAAGCAAAATTCTAATATAATATGCCTACAAGAGACACATATTAAAGATAAAGATGCAAAATATTTAAAAAACAAGCAATTGGGAAAGGAATATATATCATCGTCCAAGCAAAAGAAAAAAGGAGTAGTGATTTATATAAATGAAACTCTAGAATCAAAGTTAATCTTCCAAGATAGTGATGGAAGATATATAGCTGTGGAAATAAATATAAATGCAAAGAAAACTCTGGTAATAGCCCTTTCAGATTTCTTTATTACAACACTTAGCCAATACAAGTAATAGCCCTTTATGCCCCAAATGGAGCCAAAGACCAATTTTTTAAAGATATATTGAGTAAATTGTATCAGGACGTATTTGATCAGATGATTTTGGTTGGAGACTTTAATGGCGTGGTGGATTTACAACTAGATAAAAAATCGAAAGCAAATGTTAAAAAATCAGGAAAATTGCCCAAAAATTTTTTTTGAATTAGTCCAGCAGGGAAACCTGGAAGATGTATGGAGAAAGGAAAATCCAAAAAGTGCAGAATTTACTTACTACTCTGCAAGGCATTTATCTTTTTCACATATTGACATGATTTGGGCGACAAAGGATTTGACTTTAATGACTAAAAAAGTGGAAATATTACCAAGGGTGAGTGCAGACCATAATCCAACATTATGGAAATGGACAATGGGCCGAAAAAAATTTAGATGGAGAATAAATGAAGATTTATTACAAAATCAGGAGAACCTGAATTATTTGAAAGAAAAAACTAAACAATTTTTTTTAACAAATAATAATAATGGAGTTTCAACACAGATGGTATGGGACACTTATAAGGCTGTAATAAGAGGAAATTTAATTTTATTAAATAGTAAGGACAAGAAGAGAAGACAGGAGAAATGGCAAGAAATACAACAAAAAAATTATAAAAAAGAACAACTGTTAAAGAAAAAACCTGGGAAAAAGTCAATTATACAGGAAATTAAAATATTACAAGACCAAATAACAGCCATTAGTAATAAAGAGCTAGAATGGAAATTAAAGACATTAAAGCAGAAATCATTTGAAGGAGCAAATAAACCAGGAAACTATCTAGCCTGGCAATTGAAAAAAAGGAAGGAAAGGAAAATCATTAATAGAATAATAGAAGATGACAAGGAGTTGAGAGAGCATCATTCAATTAAACGCGCATTTAATAAATATTACGCTAAGTTATTTCAGAAGAAATTAGTAAACTTACAAGAAATAGAGGGGTATCTAAAGAATACTCATTTACCAAAGATACCAGAAAAGATGAAGCAGAGGCTGAATGCTCCAATTACAGAAGAGGAAATCATAGAAGCAATTGATGTGGCTAAGATTGGGAAAGCACCAGGACCTGATGGGATCACAGCTAAATTTTATAAAGTAATGAAGGAGGACCTAGTACCGATTTTAAAAAATATAATGAATGAAGCAACTATTGCTCTGATCCTGAAAGAAAATCAAGATTTGACAGATGTTAAAAATTACAGACCCATATCGCTTATAAACAACGATTACAAAATAATGGCAAGAATATTAGTAGAAAGACTTAAAATATGGTTAATGGATTTTATAGAAGATGATCAGGCTGGATTCTTACCAAATAGACAATTAAAAGACAACTTGAGAGTGGTGATAAATGCCATTGAATATTATGATCTGCGACCTGATAAAGAAGTTGGCCTATTCTTTGCGGATGCAGAGAAGGCCTTTGACAATTTGAACTGGGACTTTATGTTTGCGACTATGGAGAAGATGGACTTAGGCAATGAATTTATAGAAGCAGTCAAAACAATTTACAAATTACAAAGAGCAACAATTTGTGTCAATGACGACCTAACAGAGAAATTTGAAATAAGGAAAGGAACTAGACAAGGATGTCCACTATCGCCGCTTTTGTTTGTGATGGTCTTGGAAGTATTATTGAGGAAGATCAGGGAGGATGATATTATAAAAGGGATAAAAATAAAGGGGTCTTCCTTTAAACTGAGAGCATTTGCAGACGATGTGATATTTATAGTGGAAGACCCTCTACAAATCCTGCCAAGATTGTTAGATAAAATAAAAGAGTTTGGAGATTTGGCTGGCTTCTACATTAACAAAAAGAAATCAAAAATAATAACAAAAAATATGACAAAGAAGAAGCAGCAGGAACTGAATGGTTTAACAAATTGCGAAGTGGTACATAGAAACAAGTATTTGGGGATAGAGCTGACAGCTAAGAATATAGACTTATTCAAGAATGAAAAGCTCTGGACTCAAATTGAAAGAGACATGATAAAAAGGAATAAATTAAATTTGTCGTGGTTAGGTCGAATTGCCACAATCAAAATGAATATGCTGACCAGAATAATGTTTTTAATGCAAACAATACCAATAGTGAAAGATAAAAAGCAATTTGAAAAATGGCAGAGAAAAATTTCGGAATTTGTCTGGGCAGGAAAGAAGCCAAGAGTGAAAATGAAAGTTCTTTGTGATGCGAAGGAAAGAGGAGGTATGCAACTACCTGATCTAAGACTTTATCATGAAGTGATATGTTTGGTGTGGATTAGAGAATGGGTAACCTTGACCAATCATAAGTTACTAATATTGGAAGGACATAATAAAATATTTGGATGGCATGCATATATGTGGTATGAAAAATATAAAATGGATGCAATGTTTCAGCACCACTACTTAAGAAGAAATTTATTGTTAACCTGGCTCAAATATAAGAAATATAGAGAAGAAAAGAAACCACTTTGGATTGTGCCAGCTGAAGTAGTTAATCCAAATTTGGAATATCAGGGGAAAGAATGGCTTACCCTCATAGAACTGACAGTACTAGAAGATGATCAATTGAAGCTTAAAAGAAATGAGGATTTGCTATTTAGATATGGTTGGCTACAATACAGACAAATCAAAGACTTATTTGATTCAGAGCAAAGAAAAGTAGGTTTTAGAACTAAAAACTCAGACTTGGAAGAGATACTATTGGGAGATAATATTAAAGTAATATCTAAAATGTACAAGTTGTTATTGAAGTGGTTCACAGAAGATGAGACAGTAAAAGTTCAAATGGTAAAGTGGGCTATAAACTGTAATAAAGAAATAACTATGGAAGCATGGGAACAGTTATGGAAACATACCTTTAAAATATCAACTTGCACCAGTATTAAAGAGAATGGGTATAAAATGTTGTATAGGTGGTACTTAACACCGAAAAAGCTAGCCATTGCTAACAAACAGTTGTCAAACAAATGTTGGAAGTGTAAAGAGCATGAAGGTTCTTTGTTTCATATGTGGTGGACTTGTCAAAAGGCTAGGGACTTCTGGTCTAAAATATGTGCTGAAATGTCTTTGATATTACAATATAATGTTGCAAAAAATCCAGAAATGTTGTTATTATCTTTACATTTAGAAGAGGTTAATAGAAATGATAAGATAGTGCTATATTATATGATAGTAGCAGCAAGAACTCTATATGCTCAGTATTGGGGAAAAAGAAGAAATACCAAATATTGAAGAATGGACAAGGAAGCTGTTGTACATGGCCGAAATGGACAAACTAACTAGAAATCGAAAGAGCAAGATCCAGAAATTTTCTTGGAAGATTGGAAGAAGTTCAAGAAATATTTGGAAAAGAAATGCAATGTTAAAGGGCAATTGTGGTCTTTTGAGAGATTTTAAATTTTATACAAAGGACAGATCTATACCATGGTATAAATATTAGCAATATAGTGTAACAATAATAATATCTATGAATAAAGGGGGGGCTCGAGTGTTGTTGGAAGTCAACAAAGAAAGGGGGAGGGTAGGGTGGGGTATATAGACATGTAGAAGAGTTAAATTGGATAAATATATTGTATTAAGTAATGATTGTATATTACCTCATCCAATAAAAATGTTATTTAAAAAAAAAGGTGTTTGGTGTGGGGATAATAATAACATACCTTGTAAATTGCTCTGAGTCGGCATAAAGTTGTCCTGAAGGGTGGTATATAAATCAAATATTATTATTATATTATTATTCAAAGAGAAATTTGAAGAGATGCTCAGAGGCGGGCAATATCATATATGACATTGTGTGCATACCATACAATTATGGAGGTATATCCAACCATGCATGGACTTTGCAAATTATGTCTTTCCCACTGCCCATGTCACCCAAATGGCTCCTTTTGTTTATCTCTAGTCATGTCCAGAGAGCAAACCAGCACCAAAAGGGTTAACATATAAACTGGGTTCTATAACTGTATACACCAGGGTCTCGTGTGTAATGGTGCCAGGCAATTCTCATGAGACTTCCCTTCATGAGTAAAAGTTCTTTTATTGATAAGATGCCAGTATCATACGCCATCTTTGCTAGGACTGGTGACAAGTATCATGCAGATATAGGTCCCACAAGGCTACTCCTAATTCCCCCCTTTCTCCTAACAGTTTAACTCTTCATTCAGGAAAACAGGCTGTGTGATTCTTGGATTGGTCAAGGTCAAGCAGGGCCATTTTCACACATCTTACCTGCTGCCGGAACATTTTGCAAAACACCCAGAAGATGGGTTCTTCTTGCACCAGGAAGACGCGATTTCGTGCAAAACTCCCAGATGACAGTGTCTTCCTGGCACAATTTCGAGAAAGAAGTCGCTGTCTTCTGGGTGTTTTGCCCAAAACGGCCCAGGCTCCCAGGCTTGGGAGACATTACAGGCTCAAGAGAGATTACAACAGAAACAAACACCTTCTGTTCCCAGTTTCCCACTCCAGGTTCAAATAACAGAAACACCCCAGAAACACCTCAACAGCATCAGCTTCAGCTGCAAGGGGGTATTGAATGTGACAGGTGATCCTGAGCACCTGACTCCATGGATGGCACTAACCCTCACCGCAACTCATTGACAAGGAAAGCTGAATGAGAGAGGGGAGGGGAAAATCAGAAATAGGCTGTCTCCCTGTACTCTAACACAGTTGTGGGGAATTAAAAACTCAACATACATACTCAGTGATGAGGTTTTTCTACTACTAAATAAATGAACAATGGAATAGCTATGAAGGCACAAACCTGGAAGAATACAACAAAAACACACACAAAAAATATTCACTTGTATGCACATCATATCATATACAGTTACAAATAATACATAGCCATAACCCACAAGATGCTATGTATGTCCTAGCTGATATAATGTTTTAGATGTTCCTAAATATGGTTGTGTATGTGTAGACATAGCTGCAATAATAAAACATACAACCTGTCCTGGAGAGTGATGGGCCCAAGGTGGAAGATTACCCCCCAAAAACTCCAAAACAAATTAGTTGTAGTCATAAGCCAAAAAGGTACCAGGTGAGTCGGCATGAAGGGAGCATAGGGCACCATAGGAGCATATTAAAGGTACATGAAAAACAGTAGTAGTACAAGGTTTGAAAAACAAATGACGGAAACCAAAAACAAACCAATAGAAGGAGTCCCCCCCCAACGCTTGTGAACCCCCAAAAGGTATGAACGAACCAACCAACACCTGTTAGAATGCTATCTTTATACCAGAGGTTTCCTATATGAAATGTAAATTAAACTAATAAATATGGACACTTGATATGTATCTACATGCAGATTGGGGAATATAGATTGATTTGAGCTAAGATTGGAACTTGTGGAAGTTGGAATATGAGGCAAAAAAACAAGGGATGGGTATTTGATTGAATACTGGAGTTGGACAGCCCAAAAGACAAATAAGTGGGTACTAGATCAAATTAAGCCTGAATTTTCCCTAGAAGCTAAAATGACAAAACTGAGGCTATCGTACTTTGGTCACATCATGAGAAGACAAGATTCTCTGGAAAAGTCAATAATGGTAGGAAAAGTGGAAGGCAGTAGGAAAAGAGGAAGACCTAAAACAAGATGGCTTGACTCAAGTCTGTTAATGTTAAGATGTTCCGGAGGTCTTTCATTCATAGGGTCGCCATAGGTTGGAGGCAACCTGACAGCTCATAACACACACGCACACACACACACAGAGGGATTGAAAGGAGACAAGAGTTTGGATATCTGTGGGTTAGGGTCAGCAGATTCCTTTAATATAAATTTTATGTAATATAAAAGCTAAAGTGACTTTGGCTGCAATCATAAAAACACTCCCTTGGATTAAGTACTACTGAACAAAACTAGACTTTCTTAGAACTTCTCTGTTTGGGAACAATCTTATACGCAGGTCTATTCAGTGGGGCATAGTGTTCTTAGGACTGCAGCGCTTGTCTTCAGAACAGCATGGATGTCTTTACGGGTCCTTTTTTTGGGGATGCAAGTGTAAGATGTAAATGTGGTTTAAAATAAATAAAAATCATAGGTATTCAGGAGTAGAGATGGGCATGAACCGCATTACGAACTTCAAAAACCCATGAAATTGGTGATCGCGTGATCACGATCCTGTGGTTCATGATTGTCCTTGTCCAACGGACCTGTATTGGGAAGAAGCCTGGTTCGGTGCGTTCGGCCACGGTTCGGGAAGCCAGACAGTCAGGCGCCATCAATCAATTCCCCTGGAAATGGAGCCGGGGAAATGCCTGAACTCTGTCTGCTCTCCTTCTGTTGCCCTGGAAACCTGAATGGAAGCCCAGCTTACCTTGATCAGCAGGTCTTCCTTCCAACCATGGAGCTGCAAAGCGGTTACAAGTTGGGAGAAGACACCCAGGGGAGGGAGGGGGAGGGGGGTGTTCTGTAGCCATGGGCACTCCAATCTCATCCCTGATAGGCAGCTCTGACAACCAAACACAGACCTCCTGCGTTGCTCAATGGGACCTGTGCTTATAAATAGCCATGGGCTCCCAGGCTGGGTTTCACTTTCAGCTAGCAGGGGAGTGTGACAGAGCTGTTGCTTGCTACTTGCTAGCCTTTGGGGAGAGAGACAGAGAGTTTAATTGGAGCTTGGATCCCTATTGCAATCTTGACCAAACTTGGGTGATGGCTGGAGGAGAGCTTGTTAAACACTCCCTGGGAATATGGGCTCTCTAATTCCAACAGGGGCTGTTCTGACGCCCGCGAACCATGAACCTCGAACCGGTTCGGCAATGGGAAATGTTAGTTGCGGTTCACGACCTCGGGATCGTCATCAGCACCTCAGAGTCGTTAAATTTTTTTGGTTCGCACCCATGTCTATTCAGGAGACCTGTGTTTACACATGTCTTCTACACATATTAGCCCTGTTCAGATGTTCAAAACTATGCAAACTATAAGCATATATAGAGTATAGGCATGTAGCTTCTTTCTGTGCAAGCAGGAAAGCAGCAAAAAGCTCAATTCCTAATAATGAGTACAAACCTACTTCCATTTGACATCCAACATGCATTTGGCTTGCTGAAGTATTTCTGCAAATGATAAATGAAGCAAAAGATAAAGGAAGTATTTTTTTAAATGCTGTGGTCTTGCTAGCCTCCAAGATTTCTTTTTGCCTAGGGCCACAAACAGGAGTTACACATGTATTTAGACTTACTTGGGTCTTACCTGAGATGGCAAGAAATAATATCCAGCAGGAACAGCCAGGGACAGATGAATAATTTAAAAAGAAATCCTTGCAGGCATCTTGTCAATTAGAAAACACAACATTTCCCTGTCTTTCTCTCATTATTCCTCCCTCTTTATTACTGTCTTTGTGCAATATATTCTGAGAAGTCTATAAAAGTGGCATGCAGAGGCGTAGACCTGGTGCTTTAAACTCAGCGGATTCATAATTACCCTGAAGCAAAGGAATTGTTTCCGTCTCTTACACCAAGCAAGGACTTGCAAGATAAAACCTATAATGAAAAAATCTCCCTGAAAGGTTTGTTTAACATAACTCCTCTCAGTTCTTCAAGTGCATCCATTTCTTAATGACATCGTGAATATAATATTTCTCCTGATGGAAAGGAGGTTGTTTATTCTGGTGGA
Organism: Eublepharis macularius; assembly: GCF_028583425.1. Classification (NCBI taxonomy): domain Eukaryota; kingdom Metazoa; phylum Chordata; class Lepidosauria; order Squamata; family Eublepharidae; genus Eublepharis; species Eublepharis macularius. The sequence goes on from NC_072790.1 coordinate 195,766,039, forward strand.
CGTCTTGATTTATCATTCATTTTAATGGGATTGCAGCAAGCTATGCTACTCTGCAACTTGAGGGAAAGAAGTCCATAATTAAAGAAGATTCAGCGTGGGATTTTCAAAAATGCCACTGGTTAAAAATCCCATGCTCCCGGTGTAGTGCAATGACATCACTTCCAAATCAGGGCCCAGATTGGCCTGGTGCAAAATGCAGGAGTGCTTCCAGCCCCTGCACAATGATGTCACTTCTGGAAGTGACATCACTGCATTGCACTTTACACACACGCAGCAAGACAGGAAAGATGTACCCACCAACTAAGCTTCTTTGGTTGATGGGACAGTCATGAGGCCATCTTTCTGTGATCTTAAATCCCAGGCAGGAGCGTATAGTAGACAGTCCTTCAGATACCTAGTCCCAAGCCATGCAGGGCTTTAAAGGATAGAACCAGCACCTTGATTTGGGCTTCAGAGCAAATTGGTAGCCAGTATAGTTGCTGTAATATCGAGGTCACATGTTCCTGATAGCTTGCTTTGATCAGCAATGTACCACAGCATTCTTCACTAGCTGCAGCTTCTGAACTGTCTTTAAGGGTAGCCCCACGTAGAGTTCATTGCAGTAGTCCAATTGAGATGTAATTATGGCATGGGTCACTCAGGCTAGATCTGATTGAGCCAGGAATGGACACAGCTGACACACCAACTGAAGCTGGGAAAATACACCGCAGCATCCTGGCTTTCTAAGGAGGCTGCTATGTCAAGCATACTGCAAACCTGACTTATCAGGCAGAGTGTAACCCCATCTAAGACTGGGGAGATCTCACATCACTGGTCAGTCTTTCTACTAACCCAGAGAACCTCTGTCTTCTCAGAATTCAGTTTTAGCTTGTTCACCCCCATCCAGCCCACTTTAAGCACTAGTTCAGAACTTCAGCAACATCCTTGGAATTGGATGGAAAAGAAAGGTAGAGCTGGATATCTTCCACATATTGGTGATACCACAGCCCAAACCTCCTGATGACCTCTACCAATGGCTTCATGTAAATATTAAATAAGACGGAGGATAAAATTGAGACCTATTGGAGTCCATAGGTCAATAGCCACAGGGTAGAGCAGGAGTCCCCCAGTACCACCTTCTGAGAGCAGAACTACAAGTGACAAAAGGCACAGGTTGGACACTTGTCAGCTTCCCTCAAGTTTTGATGGGAAATGTAGGCATCCTAGTCTTGCAGCTTGGCTCTCTGACTGCTGTCCAATGGACTTTTCAACTGTCACTTGTCCAACATTCCGCCAAGCTGCCTACCAATCACTCATATAGGACTTGAACTACCATAATATGGTGCCTTTTAGTTTCAAGGTTGAGAGATGACTCAAGGATACCATGGTTGATGGTATCAAAGGCTATTGAGAGATCCAGCAGGACTAGCATGGTCACACTTCCACTTTCTAGTTTTTGGTAGAAGTAATCAACCAAGGCAATTCTGTTCCAAATCCGAGCCTAAAGGCAGATTGAAATGGATCCAGAAAACCAGTCCCTTCCCAGAACCACTCTCTATAAAAACCTTGCTTAAAAATAGGAGATTGAAGACTAATCAGAAGGGAGGGTCCCCCCCCCACCAATACAGGTGGAATTACTGCCTCCATGAACATGGGTAGTACAATTCCCATTCTCAAAGAAGCATTTATCACACCCAGTGTGAGTTTATGTTTGTTTGCATCCTATTTATTTTAATTGATTGACTCGTTTTAACGTTACTACTTTAGAAAAGTATTTAAAATGTGTCATTTTTAATGAATCTTTGTAGCATAGAAAGCATACCATGTTTATATGTCCAATGCAAAAACTAGAGGAAAAATTCCTCCATAGTCAGCTGTCCACTGAGGAACTCACACCAGTAGGTTTCTTCTTCTTTGAGCATGTGAAATTTTTAGAGTCTCACTATATAGCACTTGTAAAGGAAAACATGCCTCACCATTGTTATCTCATTCATCCACGTAAGGTAAGAAATGGCAGCTGATATGCAATCTATAATTGTCAAAAGTGTTCTAAAACACAGTGGGATGGATATTTTGGTACACAGACTTTCTAGTACATTGAAAAAGTGATCCAGATATGTAAATGCTCAGAGTTCCATAGTATTGATGGGTTTTGGCCTTGGCAGAAACATCCAGAGTTACGCAAAAATATGCTGTGGTATGTTTTACAACTCCCTTCATGAATTAAGATATGGAAAATATGTTTCATGCTGACAGCTTAAGTTAAGGCAGAGTCCTGTGACCAGGAGCATATGACAGGTTTTGTATAAGTTTTTATAACTCATGGGAGAAAGGGCATTCAAAGTCAACATTGTGTCTCCACAGTCGCTTTTCAGAGATCTTTCAACATAGTTTACCATTTGCCAGGTTAAAATACCAAATACTAGATCTTGCAGTTCAATGTCAAACTGTAGGGTTTCCTCCATGCTATCATGCTGGTTCCACTGGAGCATTTTTTTTTCTTGGAAGAACATGTGGTTCCAACAATATAATTTCTTTGATGACTAAACTAGATGGGGCAGTAGCTTTGTGGCTCCTATGAAAAGTCATTGCCATTTTAAAGTCACTCTGAGGGCCCAACTGGGCATGCAGTGGGGCGCTCTATTCCCCCCACATGTTTTTTCTAGGTGTTGGTGTTGGTTGCAGCCATTTTGGCACTTGTTAAAGCATGGGGGGAACATCAGCCCACTGCTCTGCATGCAGCATTTTAAAATGACTTTAAAATGGCAGAGGGATCACATCTAGTTTTCCTTTTACAAAAGAGACCAGGAATAAAAATGAGAAAACTCCTAGTGGAACTAACCAAAGGCCTGTCTATCTAGTCCAGCGTTCTGTTTCTAGAGGCAACAACAAGCCTCTAGAAACTAACTAGCAACTAACAGTTCCATCCTAACTAGCAACTAACAATTCCATCCTAAGCAAAGTTACTTCGATGGGTTTAGAATTGTACTGTGTGCTGTAAAAGGCCTACTGTCTTGATTTTTTACTTTAGTTACAAAAAGCCTGTACAATTTTTTTCTAAAATCAATAGGATTAAATGAAATCATTATTGTAGCATTTTCTGTTCTAGAACACTATGAACATCCCTTTTTAGTTTTGGCTGTTCCGGTTCTGTCATTCCTTCCTGTACTCACACTGTACTTTCGTTTGTTTGTTTTTTGCTTCACCTGTGAATAAACTTACCACAAGAATAAAACACATCAAAAACAATATTTCCATAAAATCATCAATAAACAAGCTAGAAGAACTAAAAGCCAGAAAGAACATCTGTTTTTCAGTGACATCAGAAGGCCTATACTGGAGCTCCTAGGGAAGCAAGGTCCATAATTCTTCATACATCCTTCTGATATGTTAATTTGTCCAACAACCTCTCTAGTGTTAGAAATAGTTATATTTCATTTGCCACCTCAGTTGGAAGAATGAGACAGACACAGGTTATTGGTATAAATAGCCGCTTTATTAAACATAACATCAACACTAAACTGCGGCAAGGGCAAACTATGCGGTACAGGACAAGCCACGGGGTCACCTCTGACCACCGCCTTGCCTGCATGGGCGAGCCCCCATTGCCCCGGGCGTAATCCATTCATGGAATGGCCTCGGCCCGGCCAGCCAGGCAAAGGGTTCCCCCCTCAAGTTCCTAAAGCCTCAGCCGTACAGCATGAGGGAAGGACTTGCACCTGGGGTTCCCTGGAGGCAGTCTGCACAGGTGGTGGTAGCCATGAAGCATACCATCCCTCCTGAGAGACCCCTTTCCCCACCGATGGGGAATTGCCAAAGGGGTGCTCACCGGCCCGCTCCCTATTTCCCAAGTTCTCCTGCCAACGCGAAAGGCCAAGCCTCAGCTTAGGCCCTCGCGCCCCACAGGTGGCCTAGTGCCAACCTGAGCCCAAGCCGCAGGTCGTCCAAGAAGATGTCATTACCAGACGGTGACAAATGAACCCCGTCAGCCCTATAAAGGGCGGCATTAGCGGCCTTAATGCGAGGGTGAGGAAGATAAATGCCTAGTCCCATAGCTAAAGCCTTATGAATGGCCCTATTTGCCCGGCGCCTAGCCCGAGCCATCCCCCTAGGGTCAAGAGACTCCCTCCATTTACGACGGGGGAGCATCTCAGACCAAAAAATGTAAACACTAGGCCAACGGCTCTTGATCACGCGCAGATCAGCAATCACTTGTAGGGACAGGGCCCTGCCTTTCAATAATCCCAGGTCATTACCACCCACGTGTAAGACCAAGATGTGGGGAGGAGGACCCGTCCTTCCTCCAAACAAAAGAGGCAGCAACCCCGACCACCGAAGGCCACGCCGACCCAGCCATTCAATAGAGGCATCTTCGCTCAACCCGAGCTGAGCTCCAATCGGCGTCCGTCTGGCTTGCACTGCAGCCCAGAACACCATACTGTGGCCAGCTATAAGAATCCGCTTCCTTTCAAGGTTGCTCACTGCACCTGGAAAAAATCAAACTAGATGAGACTATAATACTGGTAAAGGACGAATATAAGACCGATAAGCAGATGACTTCCATCTGCCCACCTTCTGAATGGTCCTGTCGGCATAGCCCATGGCCGCCGCAGTAGATGCAGCCCCAATTCGAAATGAATGAGTGCCGAATTTGACACCCACCAATCCCAGCTGGCGCAATGCTCTATCAGTAACCGCCCAGAATTGGTAGCGAGTTAATGGAGAGCGATCATCGTGCCGAAACAACACTCCTTCATCCTGGCCTCTAACCTTCACATAAGAGCGAAGTGCCCGGACAGGGCATAACGCCTTGTCCTCACAAGGACCCAAAGTCAGCACGGAACCAGCTTGCTTCTGATCCGTCTTAGATTTCCTAATCCTAATCAGGACCTTACCGCCCACGAACTGAATATCACAAGCCGATAAAGCCCGTCCGGAAGCATCCCGCTGTGACTGAACCACCAGTTCACTCACCCTCAGGGCACCGAAGAATGCCGTAAGGGAAGCGGCATGGAACAGCCGGCACTCATAACCAGAACTACATATCTCCCCCCACCGAGACCAAAGGCCTCTCAGAATAGCTGGGGAAATAGGCTGCCTTAAATCCTTCACAACCCCCGACTCCCTGGACCAGCCCTCGAGTACCTTCCGGATTCGAAAATCACCCGTGGAATCTGACAAGCCACGCGCCTTGCAGGCAAACGCCAGCACAGCTAACTGGCCCCTAATAGTCTTCACAGCCAAGCCACGAGCCCTCTGTGCTACACAAAACTGCAGGAGGTGCACAGCGGGGATGGGCCACAACTGCTTCAGCCCAACCCCCTCCCTAAATTCCTGGAACGTTCCTACCGCTCGTTCATAGGCTCGACGGGTGCTGGGAGCAATAGCCATCTGAATAGCTCTGTTCACTTCCATTTGCCAAGGCGCCACAGGTCCAGTGGCATTCTGAAGGGAAAGCTGTCGGCCCCGGGAGCAAGATGCCTGAAGCGATCCATCTGTTGGCGAGACAAAGCGTCCGCCACCCCATTGTCGATACCCGGCACGTGTCTGGCCCTAAACAATATATTAAGCTGCAGGCACTTCAACGTGAACGCCCGAACCAACGACATAACCCTGACTGACTTAGATGTGAGAGAATTAACTACCTGCACCACGGCCATGTTGTCGCACCAAAAGTGCACAACGTGGTTGGCAAGCTCGTGCCCCCAAAGAAAAACCGCCACCAGAATGGGAAAAAACTCCAAGAAGGTTAAATCCCGAACCATCTCACTCTCAGCCCATTCCCTGGGCCACTGTTCCGCACACCAGTGCCCACGGAAAAACACCCCAAAGCCCGTGGACCCTGAAGCGTCGGAGGCTACTTGCAACTGGGCACCCACTAATAATTCCTCACGCCAAAAAGTAATCCCATTAAAGGATCCCAAAAACTCTTCCCACACCTCAATGTCTGCACGCATACCCCTATTGATGCGAATTTTGTGGTGAGGGGCCCGAAGAGCTGCCATGGCATCACACAACCGGCGTAAGAACGGCCTACCCGGTGCGACTGCCCTGCATGCAAAATTTAGAGAGCCCACCAGCTGCTGTAGGTCAAGGAGAGATGCCTTCCGCTTACCCTTGAATGCAGACAATATCTCCCTGAGCTTGCACACCTTATCTGCCGGGAGACGCAGAGACTGGTTAACTGTATCAAGCTCAATGCCCAAAAACGTCATAACCTGTGATGGACCCTCCGTCTTCTCACGTGCCAGAGGAACCCCCAGCTCTCCAGCCAGGGATACAAAGCCCGCAAGCAGGCTGGCACATTGTGCCGTGCCAGCAGGCCCAACGAACATAAAATCATCGAGGTAATGACAGGTATCCCGGCATTTAGACCTTCTCCGCAGCTCCCACTCTAAAAAGGAGCTAAAGCGCTCGAAGGCAGCACATGAGATTGAACACCCCATGGGAAGGGCCCTGTCTACATAATACTGACCCTCAAAAAAGAAGCCCAGTAGATCGACATCATCAGGGTGAACCGGGAGCAGGCGAAAGGCGGACTTAATGTCGCACTTAGCCATAAAAGCTCCCACCCCGCACCTGCGCACCACCTTGACCGCCTGGTCAAAGGAAGTATAACGCACAGAACAAAGCTCCGCCGGGATGGCATCGTTGACCGAAGCCCCCTTTGGAAAAGAAAGATGGTGAATCAAGCGAAATTCACCAGGGGCCTTCTTAGGGACCACCCCCAACGGAGAAACACGTAGGCACGGGACAGGAGGCGAAAGAAACGGCCCCAACACCCTGCCTTCTGAACACTCCTTCAATATTTTTTCCCGCACAACAGCTTCCATGCCCAAAACCGAACGTAAATTGTTTGACATGAAAGGAACCCGCGGGCCTTGAAATGGTATCCTAAAACCATACTTAAAACCATTCAACAGGAACAACGCATCATCACGCTTGGGATAATAAGGCAGTAATCGCTCAAGCGCTCTCAGATTTACTGGGCTGGGGCCCTTTTCCAGCGGACTGCTGACCCCCGCCCCCACCAGAGCGCCTGCCACCCCCGCCAGGTTTGGCCCTGGGGCAGGAGGAATAAGCATGCTGCCCGGAACAAGCCGGACATTCGTGTTTATATTTGCAGGCCCTCCTGTTGCAGAAACCCTTTGAGGTAAAGTCCCAACAGAGCAGCCGGGGTTGAACCTGCTGTCCCGCCTGGGAGCGGGTGGAGCCAGCTGCCTGCGGGCGGTGAATCAAATGTCCACTATCCGCCCTGTCACCAGAATTGGGTTTCGAAGGGGACATGACATGCAGCCACAGCTGTAGGTAAATCTGATCCCAGGGGATCTGAGGGTTCAAAGCTGCTCTCATCCTAAACTCTTCGTCGTACTGCAACCATGCAGCACCAACGAAGTCAGTATACCCCCTATAAATTATGTTGAGATACTGAAACAGAGAAACAGCACGAAAAGGCTGCGCCCTCGCCAGCACCCCTGCATATATCAAAAACCCCGGGAGCCAATTATGCCACGTGCGGTCAACCTTGCGACGCTTGATCTTTTCCTTGTCGCGGTCGTCCAAGTCCTCCTTGTCCTTCTTTTCCAATTCACGGAAAAGAAGGGTGAACACGTCCACGTACTCCCCCCTCACAATCTTATCCCTCGTGGCCTGAGTAAGGTGATCGCCAAGGGGGAGAGCTGTATCCCCAAATGGCAGCGCCCTATAGGGGACCTGACCATACACACCGTAAGGGGTAAATCCCCAGGGCGGGCAACCGCTGTACTGCCAACCTAAGTGAGAAACACCTTGAGCCATGCTATCAGAACCTGGCACCGGACCTGTAGCAGGCCCTGCAGCCGATGGAGCGCTAGGTGCTCCTGGGGGCATATTAGCCGTACCCACGAGCCCCGGAAACTGCCAAGCTGTGTTCAGTGTGGTGGATGGAATGGTGGGGCCAGAGGACCCGGAGGCAGCGGCCTGACCCCAGGGTCCCCATGGCCAAGTGCATGCCTGTGACGGCAAGGTAGACTTACCATCAGGACCACTAGGCTCCACCGCCACTGCCACTTGACCGCCTTCGGCCTGTCCAGGTTCAGGATCACCAGCTACGACATCCTCCTCTGCAGGGAGCTCCCTTGCAGATGATGGCCCAGCCTCCGCCGAACCTGCAGTGGACTCAAGAGCAGACAAACGAGTCAAAATCTCCCTCCTGAAGGCGGCTTTAGAAGCAGCCCTAACTGGTCTACTGCGTTCAGCAGATGAACCAGCCGTGGCAGGCGCCCCCTTGCCCCTTTCAAGAGCCTCCAAGCGCCTCAAGATTGCAGCATGAAAACTAACATCGTCCTCATCGTCTGAGGACGACACTGCAGGGGGAGGCCGTTTGGAAAGCTGTTTCTTAGCAGGCTGCTTGCCCTTGGCCGGCCCCTTCCCTTTTCTGGAAGCCATCCTGCAAGCACACCCAAGTTGATTAAGACTGAAAAGCTAAGCACAATAGCTGCTTGCAGAACAACAGGCAGGCCCTGAGTGGAGATAAAGCTCCCACCCCACAACTGCAGAAATAGATGCGGATTTGCAAGCTGAGAAAAAAGGGGGGGGGTAGAGGGAGACAAGACCCAAACAGCGTTTGGAGCAGCCACAAACTCCAGCAGCCCCAACAACACACAATATAAAAATAAAATGGCGGCCACTAAGCCCAAAATGGCGGCCGAATTGCAGCGCAAAGGGGATCGGTATAAGGCCAGGCAAGCCGGACACCCCCCACCCCCAGTCACGGGCCTTTAAAGGCGGCCGAAGCAGGGTAGGCCGAGATAAAGGGGGCAAGCACGCCTCCCCTCTAGCCCCCCCGCACAACCCCCCCAAAAGGATCGGCGCGAAGCGCCCAAACCGTTCCGCGGCCGCCGAACCGGTGCGAGGCCGCCGGGAAGACGCGCTCCGCCGCGCTGCCCAAGAAGGGCCCTAAGCGCCCGAAAAACGGAGCAAGCAGCCTGGACTGCAGAGCCACGCAGTCCCAGGAGCCGGCACACCAGTGGAGCAAGCTGCCGCTCCAAGCTGCTCCGTCTGCAGGCGCGTCCCCCGAGCGACGGCAGAGCAGGCTCCGAAAGGTCCTGCTCCAACCGATCGCTCGGAGCAACTGCGTGGAGGTGGGCGGAGATGCCGAACGGCTCTATCTCCGCCCCGCCCCCTGGAGAGACCCGGATGGCCGGGAAAAGCTGGCTCCTCCTCCCGCCGAGGAGGCAAAGTACGGCCCCACGGCCAAAGCCACACGTGGCTGCCGTGTATGGCCGCATTCTTAGCAGAGTAGGGTTGCCATGTCCCCTTATCCTCCCAGTGGGAGGGGGAAACCCAGCACTTACCTTGGCATAACCTCCTCATGAGCACATTTTGTTTGTGCGTGCTCCCAGCAGGCATGATGACATCACTTCTGGAAGTGATATCATCACATTCAGCAGTTGGCATGCTCCTGCCCTTCACAGGAGCCAATCTAAGCCCCTGTGAAGTACGGGAGCATGCCTGCCACTGGGCGCAATGATGTCACTTAAGGAAGTGATGTCATTGTGGCTGGCAGGAGCATACCCGCTGCACACTAACTTTTTGCCTCCCAGGCCTGTTTCCTGGGCTTTCCCCCCCCCCCATCAGTCAGGTGAGTGGCAGCAGGGGGCAGAGGCTGTAAGTGCGGGATCCCCTGCCCCAATTGGGGGACCTGGCAGCCCTATAGCAGAGTTACCCAGTCAGAACTATTTTCCCCAATGTGCAGTAATTAATCCAGGCAATTAGATTGTAGGAAAAGATATAATTTTCATTTATTGATGTAATTCCATTCACAGCAATTTTTCTTGTAAAAAAAATTAACAGTCCTAGTCTAAATTATTACTTTCCTTATATCACAGCTGTCTAGTTCAATATCAAGGCTGTAGGCTGATATGCGGATGAGGCCTCAATGGTAGGAGCTCTGAAAAGGTACATCCTTCCTCTTGGAAGGCCATGAGGCAAGATAAAAGAATCTCTTAATGGAGACAGAGAGAGGGGAAGAGTCAGGAAGTGTTACATCTTAGACAAAGAGAAGGAGCTTACTTATCAAGAGACACACAAAGAAACATGCAGCACTCCCCAGTGTCTGAGGCATGCTGAGTAGCCTATCACAACACTGAGTGAAAACAGATGAAAATAATTCATTCAGTTTATCAGCAGTCTTGCTATTCTCCTTTAGCAATCCTCTCATACCTTTGTCCTTTAATGGCCCAACAGTTTCCCTTGCAGGTTTCTGGTATATATCAAGTTCTTGTTCTTTGCTCTAATACTTCTAGCAATATGCTTCTCAAAATCCTTCATGCCTGCCTTACCTATCTTGCATTTCTTTTGCCAGATTTTTTATTTACATAATTTATTAAGAAAATTTGTATGCTGCCTTTCTGCCCAATCATGGCCACAAAAGCCATTTTGTCTTATGGATTGTTTTTTAATGACATGGCTTGAGTAAGCTTCTGAAGAGGTAGCATAGAAATAGTCTAAATTATAAAAATACATCATAAAAACAATCCATAAAAACAATTAAAATCAAACTAAAATGCATAGACATGGGCACGAACAGAAAAAAATGAACATGATGTTCATTGTTCGTTGCCATCCATAAAACAACAAACAATGAACATTGACGAACATGACCTGTTCACGAACATATTCATTGTTTGTGGAGGCCAACAGGCCCTCCTCCAGCCATCAAGATCGCTACCACACCACTCCCAGAAACTACCTGAGCAGGCGGCAGGAAACGTACCAATAATAAATAATGGCTTGGCCCCAGAGCCTGGCAGCAGCTCTGGAACCTGAAGGGATAGATCCCTATTCCAATACACACAAAGAAAATTCAAGTTCCAATGCGCTCTCCCTGTCTCTCTCTCAAAATGCCAACAACTGTCTCTCCCTCACTGTCTGCAAAACCAGAGCTGGGAGCCCCCCTCCCCCCTGCTTTTTGCTTCCTTGTAACAAATTTGGAGCTCCACACTTGAAAGGAAGACCTGCCTATTAAGCTAAATTGGGCTTAGATTGGGGTTTCCAGGGAAACAGCAGGAGTTCAGACAGAGTTCAGGCAGCCCCTGCCTCCGGTTGCCAAGGGAATTGATTGCAGGTGCCAGATTGTCTGGCTTGATGAACAGCAACAAACAGCAATGAACAAGTCTTGCAACGACCACCTGTTCATTTAGAATGGGGCCTCATGAACAGCTTCTTCGTGAACAGCTGATTGGGCTGTTCATGGCTTTTTTTTAGTTTATATTGCTGTTCGTCCCCATCTCTATATTAAACACACATAAAACAGTAATGAAAATATAGAGCAGGAAGATCATTGAGGAAACACCAGACAAAACAAACTCTTCACCTCCAAACAGAAGACAGTGGCAGAAGGGGACAGATAAATATCCCAAGTGTCAGGATGTTCCCTGTCATACGTAGCAAGGCCCTGATAGTCTGACAGAGCTTCAGTCTGATAGAGACTGAAGCTGTTCTCTGACTATTCTCTGACTGGAATGTGAGAGCCTGCATAGGAGGGGGTTATTCTGTGGCTATCTGCGCGTTTTCTCTTTAGGCTGGGAAGCAATGCCTCACGGCCTTGAAGTTTCCAACACATCATCTCTGCTTTGTCCTGCTGCTCATCTCTTGAACTTAAGTTAGGCCAAGGATCAGTCTGCTCTGTGTTTCACTGGACTCTGTGAAATGAAACTGATTTCCTGACAAATATATCGTGACTAATTTCTACAGTATTAACTAATTAATATCATTTATTGTGCAAACACTGTTTGGAGTGTTACATATTGCTGCAACATGTTTACAGCTGAGCTTGGGCTGCTTCCATTCTATGAGTTAACTTAATTTAGCTTTTATTAAAAAAAAAAAAAAGGAATCAGCCCTAGACATAACATGACATGAATGGTGACTGTCAACATCTCGTAGGGAGCAATTCTAAACAGGTATACTCAAAAGTAAGTCTCATGTTATTCAATGGGGCTTACTTCCAACAAACTGCCTTTAGGATTGCAGTCTAAATCTACTGTCTTATTAACAGTTGATCCCTTATGCAGAGGCATCATTATTGTCTCTTTGAATGCCTGGTAAGGCATTCCAATTATGAAGACACTATGTGCAAAATCCAGGTAGGGCTTTATATACCATTGCACAGCACATCCACAGATGGTGTAATTTTATTATGTATGTTTTAATTTGTTAGCTGCCTTAGTGGCCTTTATGAGGGCAGAAAGGTGAGGTATAAATTTTGTTAAATAAAATAAATCCAACTTTATATCCACTGCAAGTGGGCATCTCTGGGCAACCGCTTGCCCTCTGCTGCAAGCAGGATATGTTGAGTTATATCCAGTGATCCATCAGTAGAAGCTGCTGGGAGTTGCAGTATTCTCCTTCCCCCATTGGTCCTTTCCAACCTAGGGAAAGTTTATTCCTGGGTTCATGGGACCTACATAGACTAACACCTATTTGGGTCAGGAAGCTCCAGTGCAGAGGGGATGAAATTGCACTTTCTGCCTCTTTTATCAGTGGGGCTCCTGATGCACATAGCTATGACTTCATATCGGTCCTGCAAACTCAGAGATAACCTTTCCCAGAATAGGAAAGAAAGAAGGAGCACAGATAGCTGGATCCAACCTGAAAACCTGATCACATGAATCAGCTGTTTCTATCGGTTTCAAATCAATACAGAAGTTCTTCTAGTCCAGGCCTACCCCTCCCACAAAGAAATCACCAATGTGTATCTGAAGACAGTTTGTTTTTGTTTAGACCAGTTAATGAATGGAGAGCTTTTAACCAAACTTTGTTTCTATATTCCTCTCAAGCCAGAGAAAGTTGGGAAGAGTAAAGTAAAGAGCATACAGCTTGCTGAACATTAATCGTTACCACTTTGGCAGGCTAGATGAATTGGGGTATTGTGCCACTATGAAAGCCTGGTCAGATACCACCCAATTGCAAACACTTTGAATTTCTCAGCAATCTGTAAAAAGGTTCATTTCTTTAGTTATTTATTTTCATGATGATGATATGTATGGGGGAATAAAGCTCTCACAGCTGTACTATACAGCACAACTAGCAGCTCTGTTAAATTTTTTACAGAGTGTGCATTTCACAAAGCTGCTGGGAGAAATTAACTTGACAACAGTTAGCTCTCTCATTCCATTCTATGAAATCTTACTGCTATTGAGATATGTCACATTGTCAAAATATTACAGCATAGCAGTTATCCTAACATTACAAAGAACCATTTGGGAGGAGGAAAAAAAACAAAGCTTATGATTAAACCTCATCATGACAACTGATGCATTTTACTTTGTCCCCACCAGTTATAAACCACTGCTTCCATCACAAAAGAATGTAAAGGAGCATTAATCATTTTTTTGGCTGTCTGACTGATTCAAGCTTGTGGGTAGTGGCCAAAGGGTGATGCCTAAAGATTCCATCCTTTGGGGGATGGACAACAATGTCTGTCATTAAAGCATTGGAACGGAAAGAAAAAGGTGTGTAAGCTGTCTTTAATCAGTTATGAAACAGTAGGGTGGGATTTGGGATATTATGTGACGTAGAGTTGCTGTGAGGTTTAGCAGAACCATATCCTATAGGAAGGGTCAAATTATTGGAATTACTTCTGTTGTTACTTCTTGTACTAATTCTCCAGGGAGCCAACCCATTCTCTGCACAGACTCACATCAGCTCAGAGGATTGGCTTCTATTTAAAAAAAGAGAGTGCAAATGGGCTCGGAAAGCTGCCGCTGGGGAAGAGAGAGCTCTTGCCTTTCTCCTAAGCTGTTTTCCCTCTGCAAAAATAGTGTGGGATAGGAGAGTTTCCCCCTTTCTGATGCTATATGTGCACACTATACCTCCATGTGGAGCAGCAAAAATAGGTTGGCTCCCTGGAGAACTCATAAAAGAAGTAACATGTAGAGTGACTCTAAGATTGGGAAGATCTCAGATAAGAGCTCCGTTGTGGCATGAAGCTCACAGGAGGACCTTGAACCAGTTACTATTTCTCAACCCAGCCTGCCTTATGGGACTCAAAGAGAGGGAATATTGTATATGCTGTCCTGAGCTCCTTGGCAGAAAGGTGGATTAAGCATGCCACAGATGGTAAGGGATTGAGTCGCTTGGACCTTAGTGTATCATCATGAGCCAAATGGGACTCTCACATGCAAGTGGAGTATGGCTTGATGAGGAACTGCGCTGTTCTATCCAGTGTGAGAGAATACCCTGAGCTCACATCTCCATCACATGTACCCCATAACGTTCTTCAAAGTATGGAATGTTTACATACCATTAAGCTTCTGTGGTATTTCACTTTGGCTTGTTCGAGATAGCAAACTACATACACAGCTACAGGAATTCCAGAGTTTTTCAGTCACACTCCCTTGATGTCTATTTTGGGTCACTTGGAGGTCACTGTGTTTCTTTAGGATCTAGCCACTAGAGACAAGAGAGGAAAGCTGATTTTGCCCCCTTTCTCGTGAAGCAAAAAGTCCTTTCTCCCCATTCCTAGAAAGCTGAGAGGACTAAATGGGCCTGAAGTGAGCCTGCCATCTGCTCTTATAAAGGACTTGTATACCCCCATATGCCTTTCACAGACCCTTGTGGGTCTCCTTACCCTAATTTGAGAAACGCTAGTTTTAAAAAAGTCGCTGAACATGTCTGATTATGGTCCTCGTTTGTTTGTTTTTTGCTAAAAGTCAAACATTTAAAGTTGTTTTAGCTCATTCTTACATATTGTCATCTTTGGGGAGGGGATTTTTGGGGATTTTTCCAATGAACTGTGATCATTTCACATTCTTTGCTGATTTAGTGGAAAGACAAACATGGCATGGCTTTCCTGCAAAGGTTTCTTTGACAGAAGAAAAAAAGGTGATATTCAAGTATTAACAGTTTGCGCAGATGAATCTGAGTGGTAAATTTTTGCCAGAAACAAACACATATCTGTCTCCCCTAATTTCCCTGCCTCCTTCACTCCTAACATTAATTTATTATTCTATTTTGAACCAGACTGCAAAATTATTGTTCCAATGTTTGCGTTCTAATTTCAGGATTCTCTGGGGAAAGATTAGGAAAGCCATAATAGTCTTCATTTTCTTTCTTTCTTTCTTTCTTTCTTTCTTTCTTTCTTTCTTTCTTTCTTTCTTTCTTTCTTTCTTTCTTTCTTTCTTTCTTACTCTATTCAACTTTGGCTACTTCCCTCTTGCTCAAGCAAAACCTCTCTGTCTGTCTCAGTGAGATGCCAGAGGGAATCCAGACTCACACATACACACACACCCTCCAACCCATTAGAATCACACTTCAGAGTCCATTAGCTCTACCACCTCTAAATGGTAGGCTTACAACTACTCAAATATAAATACAGTTATTATCTCTTGGTGTAGCAACTAACAAGTAAAACACCACCCCTCAATTAAACAATTCCATGTAGATGCAAGAGACCACATTTTGTACAAGATGCTCATCAGTCATCACCACCTCATGAGCAGGACTCATTCATTTCAATGCAGGATCCAACCAGATCTCTTTATTCCCTTGGAATAAATAAGACAGCCGCCCATATGGGCAGCCATGTGTGCACATAGCTCTGGGCTGAGGCTGCCATATGCTGGACCTGTAAAAAGTAAAGGCTCTGGATTCCATTTGCTGCGCCTTTCTCTTTTATATTTCTTCAAGCCGCATGGCAACTGACTCGTTAGGTCACAGGTCTGCATCATGCCAGCCAGACTAAAAACTCTCTCAGTAAAAAAAGTGAACAGGAAAGGAGACTTATGTGGTAATCACAGAAGTCAAGTTCAGCTAAGAGTGAAAGAGAACTAAAGATGTTAAGGAAAACAACAGTCACCATTCTTCTAGTCAGTGTAACCCAGACAGGTTCATTGCTTTGATAACAGTGACCTGAATTTTGTTGAAGCTGGAATTTTTAAGAAAGTTGATTTTTTTCACACTAGCACATGCACAATAGACGCTGGTTCACACATGCATGCTTAGATGACTGCCACATGAAGTGAGTTCTTGCATGTTTGATTAAGCCATCATAACAGCACAGTCACAAAATATTTATACGCTTTTCTGCCAACAGGACCCAGAGCAGTTTACAACCAGCTAAAATCTCGATCTATAGAAATACAGTACAAATAAAAAGAAAAGAGCAAGCTATTACCTGGTGGTGGCAAGTGCCCTCAAGTCAAAGTTGACTTATGGCGACCCCTGGTGGGGTTTTCATGGCAAGAGACTAACAGAGGTGGTTTGCCATTGCTTGCCTCTGCAACCCTGGTCTTTGTTGGAGGTCTCCCATTCAATTACTAACCAAGGCTGACCTTGCTTAGCTTCTGAGATCTAACGAGATCAGGCTATTACCTACTACCCACCATATTGACCTCCTCTCCTGGAGTGACATCCACTCGGTACTGCTGCATAACAATTTCTGCTCCTGTCAGTGCTCTGGTTGACCTCTGGAATGAGGAAATGACCCAGGCAATTGACACAATCACTCCTAGGCACTGTCTCTCGAGTCTAAGAGCTTGGGCAGCCGCTTGGTTTACTGAGGGGCAGCAGATGATAAAAAGACAAGGGAGATGGCTAAAGCAACAGTTGAGAAAGATTCAGGTCAAATCTGGTAAGGCACAGGCTAGAGCTCCTTTTAAATCCTACTCCATGTCAGTGATGGCAGTGAAGAAACAATATTTCTCTACTACTGTTGCATCCACACACTATAGACCTGTGGAACTCTTCTTGGTGGTCAGGAGCCTATTGAGTTCCATCCTCCAGGAGGAGGTAGACTGTAATCTTTTTGTCCAGCACTTTGCAGATAAAATATCTCTCATCTGTTTCAATTTGGTCTGTGACAGGATTGGATGAGTCCAGGGTGCTGATTTGTTCAGTTATGTGATATACCTTTCATCCTACCCAGTCTGAAAATGTATACAAGAGTTTTGGAAGTTTGAGAACTACCACCTGACTTTACAACTCCCTCTTTGCTGCTTACATATGCCGGAAGACTGGAGGCTTGTGTCTGGGAGACATTAAATACCTCCCTGAGAGAGGGGTTGGTCATCCCTACCTTAAAGTGAGCAGTGGTGTATCCACTCCTACTCTGGACCCAAGAAAGTTGAATGACTACTGTCCAGTCCAGTCTCAAATGTAGCATTCTCAAGTAAGGCAATCAAACAAGTTATGGCTGGACAATTTCAGGGATTCCTGAATGAAGCAGATTGTTTGGATCCATTCCAGTCTGGTTTCAGGCCTGGTCATGGGACTGAAATGGCCTTGGGTCATCCTGGTGAATGACATGCAGTGGGAGATGGACAGGGAGAAGGTGACCTTGTTAATTCTCCTGGACCTTTCAGTGGCTTTTGATACCATGGATCAGGGTATCCTTCTGGTCCACTTTCAAAGTTGGGACAGGGAGGCATAGTTCTGCAGTGGTTTTGGTCCTACTTCGTAGGTAGGTTTCAGAGTGTAGTGCTGGGAGACTGCTGCTCTGCTCCTTGGCCTCTGCCCTACAGGATTCCACAAGGATCCATCTTGTCCCCCATGCTTTTCAACATCTATGTAAAGCTGCTGGGAGAAGGCATGCAGAAATCTGGCCTGAGTTGCCACCAATATGTGGATGACATCCAGCTCTTTCTTATGCTTTCAACAGATCCCAGGGATCTGAGGAAACAATAAACAGGTTCTTGGAGGCTAACAAACTGAAACTTAATCCTGAAAAAATGGAGGTGCTACTAGTGGGTGAAAATTCTGACCTCGAAAATGGAATGTCTCCTGTTCTCAAGGGGGTTGTACTTCCCCAAAAAAGCAGCTTTGTAGCTTCTGGACCTGGACATCTTGTTGGATAAATAGGTGGAAGCAGTGGCCAGGGTGCCTTTCACCAGCTTTGGCTGGTGAGCAATCTGCAACGTTTCTTGGGCAGGAAAGATCTTGCCCCTGCGGTGCATGTCCAAGTAACATCTAAATTAGATTACTGCAATGAACTCAACTTCAATCTGCTCTTGAAGACTGTCTGGAAGTTACAGTTGTGGCCAGAATGTTGCCTGGAGTAGGTTGTAGGTACCATATCCCTCCTCTTATTCCATCTACACTGGCTCTCAGTTTGCTTCTGGGTCCCAATCAAGGTGCTGGTATTGACCACTAAAGCTCTATACAGCTTGGGGCCAGCATGGGATGAACCTACCCTCCTACTCTGATCATATTTAAAGACTGCGCTTTGGGTGCTCCTGCCATCTGAGGTTAGACTGGTGACAATCCGAGATAAAGCCTTCTCAGTTGTAGGACTAAAACTTTGGAACTTCCTCCCCAGAGAGATTAATCTGTTTCCCTCTATTGTTGTCTTCTGCCAGTGGAGGAAGGCTTTTTTAGGGGTTCCAGCCTGGGTGGAAAGGTGGCATAGATATGTTTTAAATAAATTTTTAAAATAAAGGAAATGCTAAGGAGCTGCCAATTTGGGTTTTTTATGGCCACTTGCCAATTCTCTACAAATCATACCTCGTATGTATGAATATGTATATGCATGTATGCATGTATTTATCTGTCCAAAAGAGGTAAGAATGGGTGTGGTTGATGGTCAGGCAATATTTATCTGCAAGAATTTTGAGCCACAAGTTGTTGATGGTTTTGTTAGATGCATGCATGAGAGTTAAAAATGCCCTCTGAAATTATATGGATTTATTACTGTTCAGTTCTCAGAACAAAGTAGCAACCTGTGAAGGCTCTTTGCTTTTAGCTGGTCTCTGGGAGACTGCCAAATAGCTCAGAACCTCATTTGAAAGATTGTTTTTAAACTGATTGGGGTCAGATTAATACTATAATCACTGAAGTACTCTGATCCCATGTCCTTTGCACAACATTGCTTTCTCATTTTTCCTGATTAATTTTTTGAATACATTAGCTAATGGGCTGCTCTATTAGCTTGGCATCTTTCAGTTCAATCCACTTATTCAAAGGCCTAGCTTATAAATCAGATTGGTTCCATTGAGGTCAGTGAGACTTAACTGGTATCAAAGCTTGCACTTCAACTGAACTAGGGATGCCACAAATTTCATGGTGAACATGTTTGATAGCTAAACATACTGCAATTGGCTGTTCTGAACATAAGAGAAATGATCACCCAATCTATTCGGCTCCACACAAACAATTCCAATGGATGGCAACCAGAAACAGCATAACAGCTTCTTGTTAGGACCTTGCATTGAAGTAAGCTAGCAAGTTGCTTTGAGGTGGAGATCAGAAGCTGACTCTCCACTGACATCAACTGGGCATCTCCATCTGTTCTCCATCTCACCACCCGAACTTCTCTTCTCCCCAACTTTCATCTTGAGATGCAGAGATAAGGAGTAGATCACTGTTCTGTGCAGATCAAGCAGTTTCAAGTAGAGAGGGAGAAGCAGATTGCCCCCCCCCCATCTGTTAGCTTGGGCTGCAAAGAACAGGAGCATACGATTAGTCCTATTCTTTGTAGCTCAAGCTAGCAGCTTGGGTGTGGGTAAGTGGCAGGGAATTGATCTACTTCTGTCCCCCAAAACCAATAATTTGGACTGTAGAGAATAGGAGTGATTGGCTTCTATTTTTTGCAGCTCAAAATGACAGCTTGGGGGGGAGGGGAAGAAGTGGCTTCTTTCCACAGCCCTAAACTGAGAACTTAGGAGGAAGCAGTAATCAGCTTTTCCCACCACAACTCCAACCCATGAGTTGGGGCTGCAGAGAATGCAAGCAGAGCATTCCTGTTTTCCTGCAGTCTATGCGGTCAGTTTGGGGGAGGGGGGTCTGGTGTTGGTCTCAATCCAAACTCAGCTGGGGGGTAAAAGTGGATGGCTTCTCTCCTCCTCTCCCTAAGCTGTGAGTTGGGCTGCAGAGGACAAGACTATGTCTTTCTCAGTCCAAACTGTCAGTTTCATGTGGAGTCACCCCGACGCAACTGACATTGTTCCTCTACAGATTATACAAGTGTATTGAATATTATGGGCGGTATTTGAAAGAACCAGTCTGAAACGAGTGCAATAAAAGAAGCCGGCAAGGCTCGTCGCCTTCTTCTTGCAGGGTTGCAGCTTTCCATCCGGAGTTTTGGAACCGTTACTACTCGCAGACGCCAGCCTGAATGTAGGGCGGCTTTCCGTCTACACCAAACTGCTTCTGAACTGTTCTAAAATCTTTGAAATTATAATTTGCTGGGACTATACAAGTCCATGAATTGTTATTGTTACTACAATTGTGGTTTGAATGGAAATATACCTTTTGCTGATATAATACGCCCAGTAGCGTTTTCTGGTGTGCTTCCTTGAGCCCTGGGCTCTCTGATGATCTAAAATCATGTGGAGTGAAAACAAAATCATTTATCTCCCCCCCTAAATCTTGCAGCCCAAGCTAACAATTTAGGGTGGGGTGAAGAGAAGGGAATCAACTGGGTTTCCAATCAGCCTCCTCCCTCCATTTGCTGCATTTAAGAAAGTCTGGGATGTGGCAACCTTTCTGGGCTGGAGGAGCAGAATAACCTGATTTAGAGCTGATCCCTGCAATTGGCTGAAATCTAGCTCTTGACTTGCCCCCCTCCCCCAAGTACTTTGCTGAGTACCCAACAACATTTCACCAGAAGCTGACTCCCAGCTGATCCCTCATTCTGGCAGTCAGTTTCTGATGGCTGCAAGCAGCTTGTTCCATCAGACAAAAACAGAATGCAAAATAGCCAAACAACCCACCCATTAATCTGCCACCTGATTTCCAGTGGCAAACAGGATGTGATCCAAATTAGCAGGCATTTGAGCATTTCTAGCTTCAACGGTGCCAGTCTGGCTCATTCCTCTCTTGCCTCTTGTGAAATGGTAGCTGATTTTTTTGACATACTGTTCATTGACTTGTTTATTCATGGCTGTTCAGCAGGTTGCTTCACTGCATTCTTTTCTAACAGTGCAGTATAGAGCCATAGGCTTTTTATTCATGCACATTCTTACACAGCCCGGTTGATTTCTGCCCCAATTTGACAGACAACTGTTTAAACAGACAGTTAAATCAATCATAAATTATATAAATCCTATTTTTTAAAAAGAAACCTTCCTTCAATGTTCATCTATGTAGTTTTTAGCAATATAAATGGCTGCCAACCTGTTTGGATAAGCAGTATTTTTGCACATGCAGCTTTGAAAAAGCATGATGCAAATAAGTTTGGCAGGTGCTCAACACATTTTATGCAAAATACAATTATCTCATGCCTAGTTGTTGCCCCTGAACACTATAAGTTTGACTGCCACACACATTAATTGAGAAATTACGCTGAACTGGATTGGAAGGATGATACTGTTATGATAAAGAGATTCCAGATATATTGATTAACACTCAGGGAGGCCCGGATCTCAAAGAAAACATTCTTTCCTGAGAAATGAAGCAATAAACTCCTGAGACTGGAGGTTGAGAAGAGTTTGAATTTCTTTTAGGGAGATAATATGGAGATGACCCCTCCTGCTAAAGAAGACCCAAGACTGATAGCCAACCTCTGAGTTTGGCCATAAAGGTTTTGGGTCATGCACCTGGATTTGGAGAAAAGGTGGAACCCGCTCCCAGTTTTATAATAAAGTCAAATCACCACAGCTGGGACAGGAAGGGTTAAAAGGTCTCAACACCCTGTCAGAAGTTTGCAAGCCAAGAACCCGTGAGCAAGGGGGGAAATTAAGTAACCAGCCTCGATTTTCAAAGTTCCTGACAGCTTGCAGGAACTCTATGGAAAGGAATGCTAAAGTAATACCAATTACTGTACAACGGAGCTAATCTCATTTTTTAAAAAGAAATCTTTTCTTCGCTCTGAATTCTGTAGCGTTTGGATATAGTTTCCTGGTTCCCTTGTGCTCTAGTGAATTGAGATTGTATTTTATTAAATACAGATATTTTCCTTTTAAAAATCTCACACTGGTCAAAAACCTCATCCAGGAGACCTGACTGCTCATCCACACAATAGACCAGATACTCCTGACTGGGCTACAGACAGCTGACCATGGAGGAGTTGTGTGTGAAGCAGACAGTGCATGTGCACATACAAGTGCACACAAATGCAGAGCCCCTATCCTGCCTCAAGCTCCAGGTAAAGAAATAAAGGGCAGAGCTTGAATAGTGGTGTGGTATCAAAGTAAGGATTGTGTGAGAAGGACAGGCTGGAGGAAACCAGAGCCTTATCTCACATATGCAGATTCCCTCACCGTCTTGGACAAGAGCGGTTTGGTCACTTCGTTTGTGGATCATATAAATACCTACCTCTTTTCCTGCATGGGGTATAAGCAATAGAGGATGGCTACTTTGGTGAAAAAAACAAAGCATGAGAAAACTGCCCACTCCCCAAGGCAAGCTTCCTGTCCAGATTACAGATTCCTGTGGCTGTTTAATGTAACAGGAAAAAAGAGAGAAAACATGGGGAACACATTTGCACCACGGAATAGCATGTCTGGTTTAACCCTAATATCTCTTTTGCAAGGGAATATATGACTTACCAGAAGTTATGAAGTTGCCTGCTATTTTTTTTAATCATATGCCGCCAGTCTAGTAGCCAGTGGTCTACTGTTGTATTTTATTTTGTCTGGTCACTGGAATGGCCTCTTCCCTTCCTCTTCCCCTTAGTCCTTAGAACCATACAGCATGAGCCTGGGAACAGAGAATAGCTGTTTTATGCATATTCTGCCTAATCTGGAACCTGGTCTCTGGATTGAGTATGGAAGAGTTTCCCAGCTCATCAAAGAGGACTGGCCGGCCCCTGGCTGGCTCGTGCATAGCAGTCCAAAAGCACAACAGAGCTTCCAAATCCCTAGTTACCCGTACCCACTGTGCATCCTATAAAAAGACATATGGCAACACAGCATATTCTTTAGCACTGCCTTTCTTCACACGAAGGATTTGTCCAAGTGTTTTGGATAGGCAGGCAAATGAAGGTTCAGCTCGTACTTTGAACACTGCAGTCCTAAGCAAAGTCAAATCCTTAAGCCTATTGACTCCAATGGACTTCAAAGGGTGTAATTCTATTTAGAATTTCATCATAAATAATATTGTGGGCAATCCATTTGCTTTTAACTTCACCCCTCCAAAAAAAGTGATAAACCCTACCATTTTATAAGTAAGCACATACACATTTTACGAAACAACTGACAATAGAAGCTTAAAGAATGCAGGGGGGTGGAATTCTTAAGAGCAGCGCATGAATTTTGCAACCCAAACAAACCTAAAGTATATACTCTCTGAAATGCACAGGTTTCTAAAGAATAGCTTTGTGTCAGAAGAGAAAGGTTTGGTAGCATTTTCAAGATCAGGAAATCCTTTTTTTACAATGGCAACTTTGTAATGGCCATAGACAGAACCAAAATTACATTATGACTCACTTGTGAGGCATTTCAACATTTTTTTTTATTTTCTTAAATGTCTGGAGTTTGAGTCATCCAGAGCTCAGTCAACATTCCTTTAAGGCAAAAATCTTTAATTTTTTTAAATAAAGAAGGCTGATTTTAGTCAGTGAAAATGGAGAAGAACAGCAGCCAAAGGTCAGTGTTAGCAAACATTTTTTTAAATTCCACTGTTAAACTTGTGTGGTAATCATTTAATTAACTCAGCTTGTCTCTACACATTTTATGCTGCCAATATGAAGCCTTTGAAGAATAAAAAGAATTCTGTTGTGAGGTATGCATAAATCATAGCCTTTGGATACAAAATATGCAGGATTCAAACAAATAGCAGTAAACTCATGACTTTGATTATCAGCACAGTCAAGGAACGCACAAGATGCCTTATATAGAGTTACGCCATTGGTCTGTCAAGGGCAGTATTGTCTGCTGTTACTAGCAGTGGTTCTCCAGGGTTTTGGGTAAAGGTTTAACCTACTACTTGATTATTCTAACTAAAAATGCTAGGAAATGAACCTGAGACTTTCTGCAAGTGAAACAGATGCTCTACCACTGAGCCATGGCCCTGCCACCAAGTCAATGACTATATAAATGGGCTGTGAATGTGTGACTATTGCTGGTCCATGTATAGTTGGGGCAGATGTATGGGGCAGATGTATACTCTGGGAAGCTATGGCCAATTGCACTTTCCAGAAATTTACATACTACATAATGCACTTCTGTGTACAATCATTATATATAAAAATTTCCTCATAGGATACATCCTTATTTCCAGATGAAAACACTTTCCACACAGAAATTGTCAGTGCTATCCTAAGCATTGTTATAGTGACTGAACTATTCAAAAAGGCTTTTTACTCAAATGGGAGAGCTGCATTGTAGGGATGGGGTCTCAGATGCTTCACTAACGAGTTAGGGATCGTAGACTTCATCACCATTTTTGCCTTATATATTATCTGCTGCTTTAAATATGTACTCCTATGTACAACCAGCACTCCATGTTGTCTAATGTTTGTCCTAGAATTGATTATGTTTTGCTTCAGTATTTTCTACTTTGTCTTGGATCCTTGCTAATGCTAAGTCTTTAAACTTGTATATGTTTACCTTATGGTATTATATTGAAATGTACTTACTTGATACTGATTGTATTAACCTCATACTGTATAATCCGCCTTGAGTCTCAGTGATAAAGGTGGGCTATAAATGACGTAAATAAATAAAATAAATAAATAAAAGTGGGACTCCGTTTAGGGTTGCATTGCTTTGTACAATTCTTTGATGTCAAATTATCAAATGAATAAAAAGCTAGTGTACTCTGTACCAGCATCAACAAACTGCCCTAAATACATTGAGAGAAATTACTGCATTAATGATGAATTAAATTTATCTATGAAGTAGGACTTGGGAGTTCAAAATAGCATGCCTTGTTTTTATCTTTGAAGTGCCAATGGGTACTTGAAATGGAAGATAGGACTTCTCAGTGAGAAAAGCAGACTATAAATAAACTAAATTAATAAATGAATTAAAAACATTTTAAAACTAGTAGGTCTAGTGCTGAAGATGGAGAAATCACACTCTGTCAGTGAAGCCTAGCATTTAAGTAATTAGAAAATCATTTTAAAACGGCAAAGTACCATGAACAGAAAATAAGTTGACTTGTATTATCTTCTCTCTTTTTTATAGTGCTGCACATTCCTGTGGATTCATCTTTCAAATTACAAAAAAATAGGGTTTTTTTCTTTAAAGTTACAATTTCAAAGTAAATCTGGGATGGTTGGGGAAAATGTGTTAATGGGGTCCAGTGATTTCACTGGTTCTAGTCAGTTATGCACACATGTTCCTGCAAAAGCAATACATAATAACTCCTTGCCTTTCTTCTGGGAAGAGGAATCAGGTATTCCAGATACAGCTTCAAGTGCTTTAAAAATCTGCAATAGTTGTGCTGTTATATATTCTGAATATATCTTTCTATTTCCTTAATCTACATTCAAATGTAGTGCTTGTATAAGTTTCTATGAACTTTCTATTGTTATCTTTCCTTTTTAAATAAAATCTTTTTTTAAATCTACAATATAGGGATCACAGCATAATAGAGAAAAGCAATGTGTGTATACTGTACATACTATCATGTCACATCATCTCTTTGAAAATAAATGCTATTTAATCACCCTTTCTTGGTCTTTGCACATGACTGAGGAGGGGTCCAAATCCTGTCACTTGAGGTTAATCCATAATGGGTTAAAATGCTTTAAAATAAATAGTGCATAAGAGCACACTAGCTCCATAGGTATTCAACAGAATTCTAACCTCTTTGATCAACTCTGTTCAAAGTTGGAATTAAGCCACTAAAAAACCACTAGTAGGGTAACAGATTTGCCAAAAGTTGAGTCACTCCATCTCACCATGAAACTAGAGAGGATGTTTTTACCAGTCTTTCCTGAAGTGGTTTGTTCTGATTCATATTGGCTATTTAGCCTTGCATGACAGCTTCAGTGGAACCCACTGAAGATCTCAGTTACAAATAATAAGCACATCTCTCAAAGAACAGAGGCAAATCTATCCTTCAATATATGCTTTGTGTCTTTAGCATTCCCAGATCAGGACCTACCCCACATGGGGCCCACTGAACCTTCAAGTAGGTGGTAGAAACATAAGAAGAGTCCTGGTGAATTAGACCAGTGGTCTATCTATTCCAGCATCCTGTCTCACACAGTGCCAACCAGTTACATTCCCCTGAAGTTGCCTCCTGGCATTGCTATTCAGAGATTTACTGGTTCTGAATATGGAGGTTCCCCTTTATCACCATGGCTAATAACCACTGATAGTCCTATAATCCACAAAACTGTCCTTTAAAGATGTCTATGCCTGTGGTAATCACTGCATCCTCTGGCGGTGAAGTCCATATTTTAATCATTCATGTAAAGAAAGACTTCCTTTTGTTCATTGTAAATCTAGTGCCCATCAGTTTCATTGGATATTCTTGTGTTCTAAAATTTTGGAAGAGGGAGAAAAATTCTGTTGAGTTAATTCCCCTAATGTTTTCAAACTTATTTGATTTTATGCCTTCTTTGATATATAATGCAACATCTTTCCCAGTATGTCCCTCCAGGTCCTGCTTATAGAGCTTATATTCAGGGATGACTGTAGCCCATTGATTCTCCCCATTCCACCATTTTTCTGAGACATCCACTATGACGTATGGCATTCAGAGCCATGTGACAAGAAGATTAGGATCCAGATTTATTATCTCCCGGCTGTCAAGTCCAGGACCCTGTGTAGCAGACCAAGAAGAGCTAGGAACAGGAAACACTAGCTCTGGTTCTGCTTCAGTAGGACTCTAACATGAATTATAGTGTTCAGAATAGGTTCTGCAGTCCACTCTGCTTATACACAAGGAAGCCTGGTATGACTAGAACTCTCGGCTCCAATTTTGAAACATTCCAAACAATTTTGTGAAATAAAGTTGCTGTCAGTGTGTACTATTCAACCAGTCCAGGGATCTGGGAGGTGGCAGGCTCTTATGTGTGAGATGTAGCAGATGAACACCGATTCCTTGGCAGCTGTGTCTTTTGGGAACCTGATTCCTATTCATGTCATGGGTATTTCCAAGAAGTAGAGGAGTCTCATCAGACACATCCTCTAGCCTTCCTTGTTCACCTAACATTTTTGCCTTACCAAACTTTTCAAATCTGTCTATGTTTGTTTTATTACTGTGTGGGCAAAGATTATTTGCCCATCTCTAGTTGTAAACATGAGAATCATGCGTAAGCATGACTTTCCTAGGTCATCAACATTTCTAGCTTGTGCTAGGTTGGCATTGTTGTGTGCTGCAACAGCCAGCTTCTACAAAATGCTTCCAAAGCTGTAGGAAACACTCCTGAGCAAAATCATTCAGTGTTTCTGCCTCCTAATTAATCAGTATAAGTGTTTTACCCCAACTCTGCTAAATACTACTAAATACTACTACTGTTTAATTTAACTCCATACGCTGTTCATTTTTAAGATTAACTTTTCTTTATTAAAGGACCGAGTTACTATTTTGTGCCCTTTTCAGTATTGTCTGTAGTTGCTTTTAAGAACTGTTTTTGTACATAGCAGACTTTTGCCCTACTGAACGATCACAATTTTAATGATAGAATGAGAAGCTGGTGATAGAGACGGAGCCTCAGTGACTGTGGGCTTGGAGGAGGCATGAAGATGAAGTGAGTTGGGGATGTCCAGAAAATTGTCTAAGCATGAAACTGTTTGGCCACATCTGCTGCTTAGTTGGTGAAGTTATCTGGGGCTATATGTGAATTATTCCTTTGAATACTCTTCTTTCCCCCTCTGAAGTGCTAACAGCAGCAGCAGGGGGAAGCAAAACTGTCTAGGGCTGAAGTAGGGTGGCCAGCTATAGGTTGGGAGATACCTGGAGATTTCAGGGTGGTACTTGGGGAGGCCAGGGTTTGGGGAAAGACCTCTGCAGGGAATAATGTCATAGAGTTCACCTTCCAAAACAGCCATTTTCACCAGAGGAACTAATCTCTATCATCTGAATATCAGCTATAATTCCAGATCTAGAGGAGGTTGACAACCCTAGAAAAGTTAAACTCCCTCTCCATTTTCTGCATGGTCTGGATCCAAATAAGGACCATGTGTGTCTGCTAGTTACTTTTTAAAGAATAGTGAAGACCTGTGGGTTATCACATCTTCTCTAGCCCTTAGGAGAAAGCCTCTGGTTTAAGACTAATGAATTGTCCCCTATTTGGTTTTTAAAATGTTATTGTTCAAGCTGTTTCTTCCCTTCTCCTCATATCCATCTGCCCTCCCATCTCTTCTCAAGCGTTTACTTCTTTATTGGTTTCAAAAGGCTTTTATGGGATTTTATTTTGTGAGCTGTGTTGGAGATTGAGATTAAAAAGCAGGGCATAGATCAAAGGAAAGTCAATGTTGCATAATGGCAGAAAAGCAGAACTGCAAATCAGGAAGCCCTGGAACAAGACTGGTCTCAAGAACTCATCAGGTGCCCTTAGGCAAGCTACTCTCTCGGAACCTCCACTCCCCCATCTACTACACGGAGATAATCATTGTGATGTACCTTGTGGTAAATATTACAATAGAATAATATGTATGAATCACTTTGAACACATTAAATTGTTCCCCACTGCTTATTGACTAGTCAGGAGAAATATCATGCAGGCCAACTACTTCAGCAGAAAGCTCCCACGGCTAAGAGACTCCAGAAACGGCAGCAGCTGGAATAACAGGGAGACACTGTGGTCTCTAGAAGCCAATCCCATCTCAGAATTTTATTATTTGCAAATCTCAAAAATTCTGTAAAACTTTTGTGCATTGGGGGGTTTGCTCTTAATTTAATTATTATTGTTGTTTGGTGCTTCCTCTTGGGTTTTGTGATGGAATTTTAATTAACATTAGCTGCAAGTCTGGCTAAAAATAAAAGCAGGATGTAAGTGACAAATACAAGACTAGCAGTACAATCCTGCCCCTGATTTTCACTGGCTCCAGGTAATGGGAGAATGGGTGGAATTGGAGGCAAGGTGGGGGTCAGGTGAGTGGCCAGTGTAGTTGCAGTCCAAACCTCTGTCAGAGATTGATCCTGCCTGCTCTGCATACAAAATAGGAGTCTGAACTATTACTCACACACACACCCACACACACGCACAGAAATCTGATGAAGAATATAACTCCAGTGCACAAAGTTCAGCCCAGCAGTAGAAGTGTATAAGCCCCAGCAAGAGCATGCTCTTCAAATCTGGAGAAGTCAAATAGTCCAAATGTGAATATAGAAGTGTTTGGTGATAGGGAGTTTAGTGAAAGGACCTCTTGTGCAAAGGAAGCATTTCTTGCTCACAGAATGCATAGACAAGGTTAAAAAGGAAGGAGGACAAGCCAGGGTTGCCAGGTTCCCCTAACTAGAAACCAGGGGTGGGGAGATCTTGGGGGGGGGCACCACTTCTTTCATATGTGTTTTCACTATGTTTGTGGCAGATTTCTAAACAGTGGCCCCACTGCAACCCTGTTGCTTCTGGTTTAAACCAGAAGTGACATCATCTGGAGCCCACAGAGCACATATGCACCATGTCACCATGTGCTCCAGGCAGCCTCTCCACACACACACCCAGCTAGGTGAATGGCAGCCAGTGGGGCAGTTGAGGGGCATCCCCCACCCACAGCAGGGGGCGGGCATTCCTAGGATAGGTGGATGGATATTGCTTGTCCTTGTAAACTCTAAGAGATGCTCTACCTCAGAATTCCATACAGAAGCAGCTAACAGGAACTACTGGTGTTATGGAGGCTAGAAAAACCAATTTGGTGTAGTGGTTAAGAGCGCAGGACTCTAATCTGGAGAACCGGGTTTGATTCCCCACTCCTCCACTTGAAGCCAGCTAGGTACCTTGGGTCAGTCACAGCTTCTAGGAGCTCTCTCAGCCTCACCCACTTCACAGGGTGTTTTGTTGTGTGGATGATAATAACATACTTAGTAAAATGCTCTGAGTGGACGTAAAGTTCTCCTGGAGGGCGGTATATAAATAGAAATGTTATTATTATTGTTTTTATTATTTTCTCTCCCCCCCCCTCTGAGTAAGCAAAAACAAAGGGAGAACTTCTGTCAAATGAAGGGTTCTGTGCTCCTCCATATGACTTCCAATAATATGGAGATAATATGGACCAACCTTACAGGATTGTTGTGATTATGCATTAGAAGAAAACCCCTTTGAAAATTCTAGAGGACAACATCAGTGCTCTCTATTGTTGTAAGATGCACAAAGGAGATGCACATGGCTAAAGGGAGGGATAATGGTGAGAAGTGAAGTGGGCTGAATTTCAAACATTGATTCAAAATAATGAGACAAATTTTTGGCATCAGATCTCTCATCATCACTATATTTGTCCTGTAAACTTAAGCAACCTTTATATATAGATGGAACAGCATTTCCCTAAGGGCAGGAAAACAGCAGCCTTGCTGTCTCTTTGTAGAGGGCAGCGTGACTAGCACACATGGTAAGCTATAATGGCACATTCCTTCTACAGCATCATCCTCTCCATAAATAGAATATGTAACAAAGAGAAGCACTGGAGACTCTGATTTGGTTGCACACCAAGATTAGCTTTACAATGATATTACAAGAATCTTTAACATTCTCTTTCCTGTAGCAGGGTCCAATGCCCTTAGGAGGGCTCTAAAGAATAAATCATGTTATGGAATTTGGACAAGCATATGAGTTATAAAAATAATGCGTTAGATCCAACAGTAATTGTCCCTCAGTGGAAGGGGAGTGTGATTTTCTCCAGTTCCCCCTTCTACTGCAGTCCCCCACTTCAGTCCAACCACCGTACATGTACTTTATTCTTGATGGCCGCCAGGACTAAGAGAAGTAATTCAAGGAGCTCACTGGGCTGCAGTGGGGGGGGGGGAATCAATGGAAGTAATATACACTCCTCCACTAGTCAACGTGGCTTGCATCTGTGAAAAATGCCCGTATAATAAATCCTCTGTGTGTGTGTGTGTGTGTGTGTGTGTGTGAGAGAGAGAGAGAGAGAGAGAGAGAGAGAGAGAGAGAATGATCCCATATTTTCAGGACCTGAAAACTGGTAATAACACTTCAGAAAAATCAGGATAACAAAAACAGTGCGCTTCCCCAAATCTGGATCCAAAATTATTATCTTTTTGACATGCACAACCCTAACACCCCCCCCCCAATCAATTCACTAAAAGGAATGCTGCAGTTATCCCATGCCACTTTTGCATGCAAGCAAGATAGTTATGCTAATATTTAGCATTTTGTTGTGCTTTCAAGGGCACTGTTTCCCTGGGCTCCTCTGGTAGATCTAGCCTAGCCACCAGTGGCCCTCTGAGACAGCAGCCCAACCAGGTGTCCCTACACCTGTTGTCATCATTATCACAGCCCAGATATCCTTGGCTAAACTTGCTCTGGGTCTGTTTTAATGTCCCTGTCTGCTCCTAGTTTCATAGGAAAGGGAGGTATCAACAGGGGCAACCTTTTTTTTGCCTCTTTTTGACAAGCTACCTTCTTAAAATTCCCTCTGCTGCACATCTCTTTAGGTACAAGAGCCCCATTTCCCTTTGTATCTGGTCATGCTGTTAACAGCTTTGAAATACAAGAACAACTTCAAAAATTGTTAATGGTTTTAGCTGAAAAGTTTGTATTCAAGAAAATGTTTTTTCTCTCCTTATCATTAATTTAAATTTGCACAAAAAGGGTTTAAGCAAATAAAGGAAGCATTTGTGTTTGCATCCGGCATAAAGTCCTTTCTTTTCGAAACAAGACACTTTCTTTGACCTTTTTTCTGCTTAAAATTACAAGGGATTCTTGTCCTTCCCCCTAAAATGTTTCTCTGCATCCTGTAGTTTCCTTCGGATGTTTGGCATGTAATTCACAAATGTGCCTAGGAGCTTTGATTTTAAACCAGTTTAGTCCCATTGAAGACAGTTAGATGAACTTGAGCCAAGTAATCTAAGTCACGCACTCATAAATAACTCAACGCTCTAAACAGCATGTACAATTGTTTGCTAATATTTAAAATATTTTCTGCTTACATGAACTAAATTTGCAATGAAAAATAGTCAGCAAACAGTCCTTTGACTCTTACTTTTTTATTGGCACAGACCATAAAGAAATGTAAGATCTGTGTCAAATGTCTCTTTTGAAATAGCCAAGCAAGCAGTTTTCAATTTTTTTGCATTCAGGGCAGTTTTTCCACATCAGTTTGTTAGCTGAAGGACCCCTACACATCGGTCAGAGAAACTGTGTGTGTGTGTGCGCGCGCACACACATGCGTGCATGTGCCACATTTCCCCATTGCAAAAAAATGTTTTAAAAGAGTGGTCTTCCAACTGAGTGCAGACCCCACTGAGCTAGAAGCAAGCTTGTGATAAGAAGTCATGTGACGTGTATGTGATTGCCAGGCCCCCCTACGCTCCCAGCAGGAGGGGGGACCCAGCACTCAACACTCCTTCTGTGCACGCAAACTGAGGGCATGCTCCCAGAATGGCTCAATGACCACATTTTCAAGAATGACATCATCACTCAGGCCCCAAGAGCTCTCCCATGCTTTGTACCAAGCCAATTTCGGTCCCAAATGGGCCCAGTACCAGTATCAGAGTGCTTTTTGGGCCTGCACGATGACATCGTTCCTGGAAGTGAGGTCATTGCACTGCATCAGGAGGCCTGTTCCCCCACCATTTCCCCCCACCAGACAGGTGAGTGGTGACAGGGGTGGAGGATGGAAGCAGGGAATCCATATATAAGAATCATGTGCTAGGAAAAGGGAGGACCAAAGTTGCATCTCACCAGAATCAAGGCAAGGTCAGTGATCAATAGGCCAAGAAAACTGGGAATAGGAAACGCAAGACAAGGACACAGACCTGTGTCATAGTACAGAAAAAGGTAAGGGTCAGATTCATGATGGAATCCTTTCCAAATCACTGGGCCTGGCTTTGTCTCTATGCAAGTCCTTTCAAAATGCAGCAAAAAGAGAGAGAGAGGAGGGTGGCTAGACAGATCAGGAATCTACAAAGCAGTCCAAGGCAGATGCAAGGCATAAGGTCAAATTAGGCAATAGTCCTGCAGTAGGCTGAGTCTTCAGTGCTGCCAGAGGCAGGGGTTCTTCTGAGGATTTGGAAGGTCAAGAAAAAACTCACTTGAGACAAGATACTTCTGCTAGATAAAGGCTTTAATTTAACCAGGCATACAGTACTCCCTTGCCACATGTGAAACAAAACAGAAATCCCTTATTTTAGGGGGGGGGGGACTTTTAATCACAACACCCAGCACATCCCTGAGTAGCTCTAGTGCAGACAGACAGGTTCCATTGTGGGCTCCAGTTAGGGTTCCCCGGTACCCAGTGATGGTGGGCAAACCCCCTGAAGGTTGCCTCCTTGTTCCTTGATCCCCCAATGACAAATGGGAGGTGACAAGCCCTCTGGAGGTTGCCCAGCACCAGCAGGCACGCTGGGAACATGCATAGTGCACACAATCCCATGGGGCATGACAGTGTCACTTCCAAAAGTGACATCATCACACCAGCCATAGGAGTACTCCCACATTTCATTTGGGGCCAGTATTGGCCCTAAATGAGCAGTATCAGCCCCACACATCCAGTGTGTGCTTTTTCCGGATTGCCTGCTGGTGGCAGGTGATTGCCAAGGGGTTTGCTGAGAGGTTTGACAGCAATTGACAGGCAACTGGGCAAACCCCCGGGAGATTGCCCACCGCCAGCAGCCAACTGGTAAGCCTAGCTCCAATGCAGACCACCTTGCTGGAGCTCTTACTCCTGGTGTTATATACTGGGCCTCTGCTTACCAGGTGCAGCTTCCAAGACCAGCAACACCTGTCAATCTGGTAGGCCAAGCTGGTCTGGGACTACTATTTGCACCTGGCAATATGGTGGGTCTTTTAACCCTTCATTAGAAGGTTACAAGGAAGAGGTGATCCTGCACCTACTTAGAGCTATTTAGTGCTAATATCCTTGATGCCAGAATCAGACTTCTTGGTAACACCATATCCCTAATCCTCCTCAGGGGTTCTTCCACTACTCCGTTACATTTTCACAGTATGGATAAGTTGCTCAGGTACTAACTACCCCATACGTTTGTGGGGGAAATTCTTTTTATGTATAGGTTTGAACTGTATCAAAGTCCCTCCCACCTTAGTTTAAAAAGAGTCTCTTAGCTGCAAACTGTTAGAAAAATAGACTGGTGATGTCTCTTGCTCATGACTTTAGTTCTGCCAGCAGAAAAGAAGGAAGGCAACAACCATAGAGTCAGTTACATAGATAGACTGCTATCAGTCTCAGTTACTAGTTCTTTCTTTCCACTAAACTTATGTAAGTATATTTCTTTAGCTAAATAAACAGTTATTGGTTCAACTTGGATGAGAGCTTTCTGCATGCAGTTTGTTTAGTTAACGTGTTTTAACTAAAACCCAATGTCCGAGGCCGGGCAGGGCGCCCTCGGACTGCGGCCACCCCCACCCCCTCCCCGACGGGGACCCCGGCCCTGCTCACCTGGGCGCAGGGGCCGCGGGGAGCCTGGAGGCCGCAGCAGCGGTGGAGAGTCGCGGCGCCTCGAAGGCCGTGGCGGCAGCGAAGAGCCCTGGCGCCCCGAAGGCCACAGTGGCGGCGAAGAGCCCTGGCACCCCGAAGGCAGCGGCAGTGGCGAAGAGCCCTGGTGCCCCGAAGGCCGCGGCGGTGGCGAGGAGCCCTGGCTCCCCAAAGGCCGCGGTGGCGGCAGAGAGCCGCGGCACTCCCGCGGGCCTGCCAGCCGCCGCGCCGCCGCCAGGAGCACCGGGGAACAGGATGGCCGGCGGCCGGGGAGGAGGCCCGGGAGAGCAGCCAGCTGCGCAGCGATGGCGAGGAGGCCCTGGTGCGAGGGGAGGCCGCGTCAGGCCGAGCAAGGCCGCACCGGGCCACCAGACGCCAGCGCAAGTGCACAGAGCTGGCCCAGGCGACGGCCAGAGGCTGCAGGGTGGGGGAAGGGGCTGGCTCGCCCGAGATGGGAGGGCCAACCAGGAGGCAGCCGGGCCTCCCAAGCAGTGCCGGCAGTGGCGGGGGTGGCTGTCCACGGCGGGGGAGGAAGGCAATAGGCCAGGGAGGCAGGAGGGGGACAAGACAACCCTACAGGCTACCCACCAATGGGATAAGGGGAGGTGAGTACACTGGGCGTGGCCACAGGTGGCCCAGGTGGTGGGCATGACGCTGGGTGGAGGCACCTGGGAGGGTGGGTGGAGCTGAGGGTGGAGAGGGATTTAAGGAGGCTCTGGAGGCAGGCCGAGGAGGAAGGTTGTGGTTTGCCAGTGAGAAGCGTGGCTGACGTTGGTGAAGGAAGTCAGGCTGCCCTGAGCAGAAAAGGCGCAGCTGGCCTGGGTGGAGCCAAGTGCTGACCGGTCCCACCGATTCAGATAAGGGCCGCCCGTGTGTCTGAGGCTGCCTGGGAAGGAGCCTCCGTCGACCAGGGTACCCCCCGGCCCCACCGAGGCACCCAGAACGGACCCGTCGGGGCAGCCCCCCCCGGACCCGTCGCTGCTACCGCCAGGGGGCGCCCTGCGGCGCGACACCCAATAATGGTTATGGACCCAGCCTCACCAAGTTAATTATCAGAACATACTATATGAGGTCTGATTAACCAAGTAGAACATCAAAACTGTGGAGAGAGAGAAAGAAAGTATAAAGTATAATGGCTGCTACTATAAAGGATCAAGGCACACATGTCTTTGTTCTTGAGCATGATAACTTTGCTGAATGGAAAATAAGGCTGAAGTTTAATCTCAAGAGAAAGCACCTGGAGAAACACCTCACAGAAGGCCCACCAGCTGAGGGCAACAAGAGAGTGAAGTGGAACCAGGAAGATGATGTAGCACAAGCAGACATTGTAAGTTCTGTCTCTACCAATTATCTAGAATTGATTCAGGACTGTGAAACAGCTAAGCAGATGTATGACCTTATACTTAAAGAGCATGTGACATGATTGGGCAACCACGTCACTTTTACAAGATCAATTGAAAGCATTAAGATATTGACAGACGATGCTTTAAAGGTCACATAAGAAAACTACAGGACCTGTTCTTTCAGTATGCCCAAGCAGGGAAAGAAAAAGATGATTCTGCCAAGGTTGTAGCTTTGTTTAAATCTCTAGACCACATGTTTCTGCCAGTAATCTCCCAACTTGAAATAAAGGGAAAATTAAATTTTTGAGGAGCAGTCATACAAACTGAAAAAGAAGTTGCAAGACATAAAGCTTTAAACTCAAATTTACGAGAATTGCTTAACCAGTTTGTTCATAAAGTCTCCCTAAGAGCAAAAATACAAGTTGTCACCTCCAGCCCTGGTGAAAGACATTCCTCAAGTTATCAAATTGAAAAGCATCCTAAGGGGACTATGTTGGCCCAGAAAGAGAGAATCCTTAAGCAAACAAAGGTTCACTACAGCAACCCAGTATGAGACAGGGCAAAACTCATTTGCAACCACTCCAAAGGCAAAACAATTAACATGTTACAATTGTGGGGTTATAGGCCATAAGCAAATTGACTGCTCTTCCCCCAGAGAAATGAGAGTTCCTCCTCCCTCTTCTAACATGAAAGCAAGTAATTTTAAAGAAAAGACAGATCAGCAAAAGAAGTTTAGTCTGAATTCAGTCAGCACCAGCCTTACAAATACAAATACCATTGTATTAGACAGTGGTGCATCTGTGTCAGTTTTTCACTCTAAAGAGTTCTTCAAAGAATTAAAGGACTTAGAACAGCCCATCAAGTTAAAACTGGCTGACTCACATGAAATCCTTGCCATCAGATGTGGAACTACCAGCATTCCTCTTCCACAAGACACTTCCAAAGAACAGCTAGAAATACAACATGTTTTTTATGCTGCTGAATTCCAAAGCAATGTGCTTTCTATAAAGCAAATCCATGAACAACATAACCTGGAGGGACACTTTGATAAAGAGAACATTGTACTTGCAAAGAATGGAAAGGTGTATCTCTCAGGCAGTACCCAAAGTGGACTTTATATACTGGACAAAATATCAGAGATTGTCCAAAATAATTTTTACATGGACAAATATCAAGAAGAATCAGACACAGAAGATGATGATGAAGAGAAAAACTTTACTGATACATTGCAGCAAGAGTCCTCTGATCGTAAAAATAAAGAGCAAGTAAATTTCACTACAACCTGTGACCATAAAAAATGCACCACCCTGTGGCACCTAAGATTTTGTCACAGAAACTTAGAAACTATAAAGGAAATGCATACAAAAGGGCTTGTCAGAAATACGTGTATTAATGATTGCAAAATTAACCAAAGCTGTGTTTCTTGTTTAGAATGCAAGGCAGTGTGGCAGCCTTTCCCAAAGGGAAGCCGGGAGAAGACAAATGCCCCAATCCAGCTGGTTCACACAGACTTATGTGGACCACTCCCATCCACAGTGGGAGGAAACAGATACATTTTGAATTTTATAGATGATTTTAGCAGGTATAATGTTTGCTATCCCTTAAAAAAAAGTCTCAAGTGTTTTGCAGGCTCAAAGAATACATAACGAACGTGTCCAACAGATTTGGAAGAAAACCAGAGGTCCTACGCTCAGACAACGGAGGTGAATACATGTCCAAAGAGCCCCAACAGTTCCTGAGAGACCAAGGCATCGTTCACCAAAGGACTCTCCCCAGATGTCCAGAACAAAATGGCGTAGTTGAAAGGAAGAATCGCTATCTATTGGATGCAGTGAGATGCATGAGTAAAAGTTCACACTACCACACACCTTTTGGGGCAAGGCCATCGTTACAGATAATTAAACACAAAATAAGCTACCTACTAAGGTCACAGGTGTTACACGACACCAACTTTGGTTTGGCTACAAGCCATCAGTTGAGCACTTAAGAGTCTTTGGATGCAGAGCTTATGTACATGTTCCAAAAGAAAATAGGTATAAGCTTGATGATAGAGCAGTGGCTGGCATATTCATAGGTTATGCTGCCAGCTGCAAGGGTTACATAATCCTGAATCTTCAGACCAAGGAAGTGATAGTAAGCAGATCACTTTATTTCAAAGAGAACGCAGAACCTCCCAGTTCAGAAGGGGTAACTCCAGATGAAGCCAAGACACAGTTCCGATATCCTGCCATTCCCAATGTCCAAGACACAAAAGAAGAAGGGAATCAGGTAATCCAGATGTAATCCTGACAGATGAAGCTGCCTAACAAGCAGTGTCTGAACCAGAGGGGGAAAGTGAAGATGTTCTACCAAATGTACAAACAGTAACTGAAGAGCAGAGAGAACCTGAAAAAGCCACACAGCAGATGCTGAAACGGTCAGAACACTCCAACAAAGCTATCCCAGCCCCAAAGTTAAACCTGATGATTAGGGCTGAGGGAGAACTGGAGTCCAGATCCTGGACAAACATCTCAAGCTTGCCATCTGCTCAAGCACAGGAATGGAAGCAAGCTGCAAGAACAGAGTTAAAAGCCATGTACAAGAACAACACATGGATGCTCACTGAACTCCCTAGAAATAAGAAAGCTGTGGGGAGCAAGTGAATTTTTAAACTGAAACGAGACAATGAAGGTAAAATCCAACGTTACTAAGCCAGACTTGTTGCCCAAGGCTACACACAAAGGTTTGGTGAGGATTACGATGAGACATTTGCACCTGTTGTGAAATTCACTACGATAAAAACACTCAGTGTTGCAGCATGCAAGAGGATACTAGTAGAGCACCTAGATGTCGAGACTGCTTTCTTACACGGTGACCTAACATAAGAAGAGTACATGAAGCAACCACCAGGTTTCATAGAAAAAGGCAAGGAAGACCTCGTATGCAAGCTTCAGAAACCAATCTACAGCCTAAACCAAAGAGCAAAATGCTGGAACAACAAACTGAATGACATCCTTCTAAAGGCAGGCTTCCAAAGAAGTGAGTCTGACCCATGCCTATACACACGATGTAAAAATGAACAATGGACTTACATGCTAGTTTATGTTGATGATCTAATTTTGGCCTATGAGAACTCAAATGACAGCAAAGAAGTTGTAGATCATCTGAGTAAGGAAGTCACAAAGCTTGGGAATGTGACTAACTATTTAGGCATTCAAATACAGAGAGAAGCTAATGGAAGCTTCCTTCTCAGCCAAGAACAAAAGATCAGAGATTTATTGAAAGACCTGAAATTGGAAGACAAGACAGTGCTCCCAAATACATTCCAATGGAGCGTAACTATAACAAACAAAATGAAGCATCTGAAGAGCTACCCAAAGAGAACAGATATCATGAAATCTTGGGTAAGGTCTTAGAAATTTCAACCCTGACACGACCAGACATTAGTTCAGCAGTAGGACTATTGTGCAGAAAGTTTACCAAACCCACAAAGAAAGACTAGAAAGCCCTAATGACTTTAGTAAGATATTTAAAGCAAACTGCAAGCCTTAAACTCAGGCTATCAGCAGACAACATGCCTAAATTGACACTTGACATGGATGCAGATCACGCCAGGGACAAATCTGATAGGAAGTCCACAAGCCACAACATAATCTTCTATGGTGGTGGAGCCATAAGCTGGGCAAGTAAGAAACAGACCATCACTGCTGGATCTACTGTTCCAGCAGTAGATCTACTGGATCTACTGCTGGATCTACTGTTTCAGCAGCATTAAGATGCAGAGAAATTCAGTGGCTACTCAAAATAACTGAAGATATAGGTTGCCAGCTCCAAGTTAGGAAATTCCTGGAGAACTCAGGGTTGAAACCTGGAGAAAGTGGGGTTTCGGAAGGGAAAGGGCCTTGGCATGGCATAATTCCATAGAGTCCACCCCCCAAATAGCCATTTTCTCCAGGTGAACTGATCTCTGTGATCTGAAGACCAGTTGTAGTTCCGGGAGATCTCCAGCCACTACCTGGAGGCTGGCAACCCTAATACCTATATGTCATCATATATGAGGATAATGAAACATGCATTCGTATGTCACAAACCAAAGACGTCAGTACATCTTCGAAGCACATTGACCTGAAGTACCACATAGTTAAGCATCTCTATAAAGATGTCCTAGCAACGAAATGATTGCTGATATTTTAACTAAACTTCTCCAGGGAGAACATTTTGAAGCTCTCCAAATGAAGATGCACCTGGTACACTGAGCCAAGATCCATCAAGAGAGGGTGTTAGAAGAAGAGACGGGTGATGTCTCTTGCTCAGGCGTTTAGGACTGCCAGCAGAGAAGAAAGAAGGCAATAACCATAGAGTCAGTTAGATAGATAGGCTGCTATCAGTCTCCTTCCTGCCAGGGGAACTTCCTTCCTTTCCTTCTCTCCCCCTCCTTTCTCTCTTCTTCCCTGCATGCACCAGGAGAAGCAGCATGGTGTCTCCTCCTGAGAGAGATGGCCTACTTTCAATCTAAAGCCATCCTAGCTAGTTAGATCAGTTACTAGTTCTTTCTCTCCACTAAACTTATGTAAATATATTTCTTTAGATAAATAAAATCAAAATGAGTCCAGTAGCACCTTTAAGACTAACCAATTTTATTGTAGCATAAGCTTTCGAGAATCACAGTTCTCTTCGTCAGATGCATGGTGGGCAAAAAGAAACTGAAACTGGTCAGATATAGAGGAGGAGAGGGGAGGGCGGAGTAGATGCAAACAGCATATGATTCTCGAAAGCTTATTCTACAATAAAATTGGTTAGTCTTAAAGGTGCTACTGGACTCTTTTTGATTTTGCTACTACAGACTATCACGGCTAACTCCTCTGGATCTATGACCATGGAAAGCACCGCATTCAGCCGAATGGAGAGGCCTCTATATCTGACCAGTTTCTTTTTGCCCTCCATGCATCTGACGAAGAGAACTGTGATTCTCGAAAGCTTATGCTACAATAAAATTGGTTAGTCTTAAAGGTGCTACTGGACTCTTTTTGATTTTGCTACTACAGACTAACACGGCTAACTCCTCTGCTCCTGTAGATAAATAAACAGTTATTAGTTCTCTAACTTGGATGAGAGCTTTCTGCATGCAGTTTGTTAATGTGCTTTAACTAAAACCCAATACAAACAGGTGGGAGAGGCAAGGGAAAGCCAAATGTTTGCCAAGCCACTTCCAGCCTGAGGCTTTGTCAGGCAGATTGAGCTTGGCTTGCTGAAGAGAAAGGCTTGGCCAGTTAAGGCTCTCTTCTAAAAGCTGACCTTTCCAGACATGTCAGAGGAGAACAGGGATCTGGAGGACTTAAACACCAGATAGGATTCTTCCTGGTGCCTTCAGGAAAAGCCTCTCTGTTCTGCCCCTTTGACCTGCCCAGGGGATGGGCAAAGTGAGAATAAAATCTCCTGACACACTGGGGAGGTTTATGGATCCACCTCCTGACTGTCCTCATCTGTTGACCAAACATACACTGGGAGGCCAAGGCTCAAATGCCAGGTGAAGTTGTGGAAGATATGGCATCACTACTAGGAGCTGATCTAGCAATTTCCCCTAATATCTATGGCAAAGATCATAGAGACAATTCCTAGAGAGTCACCATGGAGGCCATTTTCCTGCCTTTTTCTTCCCCTTCCTCAATTGCATAAGGGTGGGGGATTGTGGCCAAGAGCAGGAGTTATGCAAATGGCATATCCGAACTCTATATTTTTCTATCCAGGTCCCCATAGGACACTGAATTATTCAAAAAGGCTTTTTATTCAAATGGGAGGGCAGTATTGTAGGGATGGGGTCTCAGATGCTTTGCTAATGAGTTAGGGACCATAGACTTCATCATTATGTTGCCTTACATATTATCTGTTGCTTTAAATATGTACTCCTACGTACTACCTGTTTCTAATGTCAATCCTAGAAGTGATTATGTTCTGTTTCAATTTTTTCTTCTACTTTGTATTGGATTCCTGCGAACGCTATGTCTTTTTAAACTTGTATCTATTTACCCTATGGCATTGTTTATGGAAATGTCCTTGATACTGTATGGAAATGTCCTTGATATGGATTGTACTAATCTCATACTGTGTAATCCACCTTGAGTCTCAGTGAGAAAGGCGGACTATAAATGACATAAATAAATAAATCTGGCATAGGGTCTTAATTTGGATCAGGATCAAAGTCTACTGGGGAGGGGGGCTTCAACCTTTTCCCAACTTGAACTGGGGAGCTTCTTTTTGCCCTGTGTGATAAAATTATGTGTAGTCCATCAGTACATATGTAGCCCATTAGTAAATGGAAGTTTCTCCATGGCCTCTGACAGTTTGGTTGGCATTAATGAAGCCAACCAAAATCAAAGGAGAGTAAAGGCAATTTTCCAAG
Source organism: Eublepharis macularius (assembly GCF_028583425.1). Classification (NCBI taxonomy): domain Eukaryota; kingdom Metazoa; phylum Chordata; class Lepidosauria; order Squamata; family Eublepharidae; genus Eublepharis; species Eublepharis macularius. Next base: position 195,808,167 of record NC_072790.1, read on the forward strand.
GAGAACACAGGTTTTGTCCAACCTAGCTGAAGGCTGCATAATAAATGGATCAACAACAGAAAGATAGAGAAATAATTTACTTGGGACAATTCCATTCAATTGTTCAGCTTTTCCCCTCCCTCCCTCCCTCCCTCCCTCCGATCTCTTCTTTCATCAGTCCACACACACTTTCCCCTTTCTTCCTATCTTTCCATTCGCTTGCAAGTGAGCCAATTCAGTGATGGCTGTCAGAGACTTTGGACTGAGCTGACCAACAAAATTAAAATGGCTCGAATGGCATTTATTTTTATAAACCTCAGCAAGAAGAAACATAATGAACTAATTCTGGCTTATTAAAACTCTCACAAAAGACACACACTCTCAAATCTCTAGAGATGGCAAAAATCTAGTGAGCTGCCTATTTAGCACTGGAAGAATGCCAAATCAATAACAGGGGATTAAATTAGGATTTACCTCTTTAAAGGTTTAGAAGAAGAAGATGAGGCAGATCATCTTTATGCGTGTCCAAAATGCAAGTCGAATAATGCATCACACACAATATCTATATCCCTACAGAATTTAATGAAAAAAATGATGTAAGATTACTACAGCTTATTTTGAAATAATTTTGTGGTATTTTAGCAGAAAATTGTATACCTCCTGAAGAACTCCAATAAGAGTTTTTTAAAAGGATATAATTCTCTAGCAAAATCTCTAGGTAATAGCAAAAACTCCAGGACAATTGTATTCATTTTCAATAGCCGTATTGGTTTCAACCTTTTAAATTCCATTTCTGCACAGTATTTTGAGGGAATTGTTCACAAACCACTCTTGCTATCTGAGAACATGTTTCATATTCTTTAAATAAAACACAACTGCAGTTGAAATTAATATGGTCTCTTGGGTTTTTCTTGGTATGTATATTCATCTTTCAAATGGGATATGTATTGAATCATCAGGTTTATAGTGAGAATAGCAAGGAATGGTCTTTCTTTATTTTTTTCCCATTTACATTAATTTGTTTGTGTAACCCTATGGGTTGCGGGGGAGGGTTGAGGGTTTTTTTTAATTTTATTCCTGAGAGGGAACCATAGGATGAGCCTGAGAGAAATGGAAATTTTTGAGGAGAAAGCCATATGGGTCTTGTGAGGAGAAGAGCATAGCCTGGGAAGGAGACTCAGGACAAACTGCAACCTCTACAGATCTGCAGCAACACCAAGAGCCCTCCAGAGCAGCAGCTTCACAACAGAGAACCAACCAAGCTGCAGCAAAGATGGCATGTGAGAGTTCTGTGAGAGACCTGGAGTTTTCCCGGAATTAATCTCCAGACTTCAGAGATCAGTTCTCCTGGAGGAAATGGCAGCTTTGAAGGGCAGACTCTACGACATCACATCCTTGCTGAGCTCCCACCCCTCCCCAAACTCTGCCCTCTCCAGGCACTGCTCACAAATCTCCAGATATTTCCCAAGATGGAGTCAGCAGCCCTACTACCACCCCTTCCATTAACCAACCCAGGTCCCATAATTTCTTCCCTTAACTAAGATTGATGGGATAAACGGGGGTATATTTACAAATAAATGTCCTACCATCTTACTTGACCTTCATGTGGAAAGCTTTTAAGCCACTTTGTTGGGGAGATTCCAATGAAAATGTCTCTTGCAGACTAACCAATGCCATGTTGTACTGACCAATCATGTGGTAGATTAAATCCCCAACATTTTCTCTAATGCCCAAAGTCTTGTTTCTTTTTAATGAAAAAGAAGATGTTTCAGGAAAAGGGAGACTGGCTGGATTTGCAGCAACCACAGCAAAACGTAGACTGGAATTCATTGGCAACTAGAGTAATTAGAAAAATTATGACATGACAACTATACCTTAAATAGTTACATAGAAAGACTTTTTGAAGATACAGCTTGAAATATGAAAAGCTGCTCTTGCTGAAAATCCTTTTCTTATGTACATTATTTACAGGCACATAGGGTTCATACTGTTTTTGTATCACATTGCAAAAAACATAAGACTGCCACGTTTTAACAAATTATAAACTACTCATTCATTCATCTCATCGGTGGAGCAAAAAAAGGCAGAGGACCTACTGCAACTAAAGGCCAGGCCTGGGTTTCTAGCTACATAATTTTAATACTTTCAATTATTAAATAGAAAAGGAAGTGTTAATTCCTAATGGTTAAAAAAACCCAACCTTGCATTATCTTGTACATCGGATACAGCATGGGTATGTCAAGTAAAACAACCATAACATGATTAGGAAAATTTGCCAAATCTGCATTTTTTCATCTTCATCAGATCAGACAACTTGTTCCCTACCTCTCAACCCATGACCTAGCTATGGCGATCCATGCAATGGTCACTTCCAGGCAGGGCCGGCGCACCCATTGAGGCCAGGTAGGCAGTGGCCTCAGGGGCAGGGTGCCAGAGGGAGCGCCAGAGGAGGCGCAGGGGGCAGGAGCGCGTGCCACAGAGCTGCAGCCTCCTATCCCTCCCGCCCCGCCGACGCCGCCAGCACATGCCCCTGGCCGGGCACAGCAGCCGCAGGCAGGCATCTGCGATGGCGCAGGCAACTGAGCGGGAGAGCTCGGAGGCCACCCACGCACCGTCACAGCCGGCTGCCGCAGCGATCAGACCGGCAGCAGCACGCGCGCTCCTGTGATGATGTCACACATGATGTCATCATGCAGGCCAGTGCGCACGCACTTCCACACGTGCAGGGTGGCGCCTGGCCAGCCGTGAGCACCAAAACCCCTTGCGCCACCCCTGCTTCCAGGTTGGACTGCTGCAACTTGCTTTACGCTGGTCTGCCCTTGGGTTCTGCTCCAGAAACTACAACTGGTCCAGAACGCAGCGGCGTGTATCTTGACTGGGACTCCATCCCAGTCACATATAACAGTAGTCTTGCACCAGCTGTACTGGCTCCCAGTGGAATTCCAGATCAAGTTCAAGGTTCTGGTCTTAACCTTCAAAGCCCTTAGCGGACTGGGACCAGCATACCTGCAGGACTGCATCTCACCATATGTTCTCTGGAGGCTGCTCCATTTGGCAGACAAACATCTACTGGCAGTCCCTGGCCCTAGGGAGGTTTGCCTTGCCTCAACCAGGGCGAAGACTTTTTCGGCCCTGGCACCAACCTGGTGGAACTCTCTGCGGAAACCCAGGCCCAGTTGGATTTATTATCTTTCCACTGGGTCTGCAAGATAGAGATGTTCTGCCAAGCATATGGGAGTTGAGGTGGGTGGGCTACCAAAACTGGCCTCCTGCCAAAGGGGGAAATGTTGCCCCACCAGCCTATTTTCATCTGGTAGCCGGCCACTCTGCCCCACAGATTTGTTCTACATCTGGTGGATGTGCAATATGGTTGCAACTATTTTATATAGGTTTTACTGAGTGATTAATTTATGCTACCATGTTTTTACTGTATTTATTACTTTGTGTAATCCACTCTGAGCCCACTTGTGGGGAGAGCGGTAAACAAACAAACAAACAAACAAATAAATAAAGCTTTAGGAATATTGTACTTGGCCACTTCAGGGTCCACCATATGCCATTTCCAGCATGGGTTTAGGACAAAGCCAGTGAGCTTTGTCCTCTTCCTCTTCAGTCCGACTGCCGTTGCAGGTGCTGGGCTCCATCCCGGGATAAATACGAGAAGGTCTGTCTAGATGCTTTAACAACCTCCCTGCCTTCAGCCTCACTCATTAGAAGAGTGTTTGCTGAGCTGAAAGACATAAGTATTAGTTCACTACTCCCTTCAGCCACCTGGACATGGATCTCGAGAGGCAAGGATTGTGCCTGCTACTTCCAAAGGGTTTCCCAAGCAACAAGTGAATGGTATGAGTGTGCAACTCTTGCCCTGCAGCAGTTTGGAGAAGGGCGTTATTGGGCAGCTGAGGCTGTCCTAGCACCTACTATCATTTGCTAGGATAGAGAATGTCTTGAATTTGGTGGGGATTCTTACCAGCCTTGGCTGAACACCATATCTGTACACTCACACTGGAGGTTCTATATACATATTAGTTATTGTTATGACTTGCCACCCCAGTTTCAGAAAGGGACATATTCTAGCAGAAGGTTGCTTCCTTGTGTGTATCTCAGATTCAAATGTGAGTTAAAATCCATCTGCCAATCTATTTGCTTGTGCAGCACACAGATAGCCCTGTCAGATAACCAGCAATAGCAGCAACCATTTATTGCAGCAGTGTTATAGCAGGCTGGATTTAGTTGCCTTTCTCCACCAAAGAATTGATTGATGTGGCTGCACTGCATGTGTGCAATTGGATTGAATCCTATGAGTTAACAAGGACCTGACTTCTCCTCTTAAATTCATATTTTTAAAAATTCCAAAAAATCCCCCCCCCGCAAAGTACCAGATGTGCTGTGGAGTAAACAAGCAGTTAGCCAAGACCTTGGAGGCCCAAGGCCCAAGTGATACTATCAATAAAAAAATGGGGAAATCCAGTGTCACTGCAGTATTCCAGGAACAGCATCCTTGAACTATAAATGCTTCTACCACTAGTCTGACCACAAATATCTCAGGCTTAAACATTCAGAGAAATGGATTACAACGTCCATCTCGGAAATGTTTGTTGAGTAGTGGCAGATTTGCAGTAGCAGGGATGACTCAACTGCAATTAGACATTTACACACGGCAAAGAGAAAATGATTTCACCCCTTTCTGTCTATTGGAAGTGCTTATGAAAAAAAAACTTTTTTGGCAGTGTTCTCTCTCTGTGCTCACTCTCCCTTTTCCTTATCTTTTCCCATCTGTGGAGATGACAGTAATCTTAACTGAGAAAAGGTACACTTATTGGCACTACAAGCACAATGATTTTAATGTGACTTGGTTCCATGTATATTCCTAAGGACATCAGCCTAAATCTTCACTTTATAAGTTACAGTCATTATGTATAACAAGATTAACATTATATACAGTTCCACAACTTCTCACCGCTGATGTATACAACCAACAATAGAACTAACTGCCCTGCTCCGAAGAGTTAAGTTCATTCACTGAAGGCTGACAGCTGATGTATGAGGAGTCATACATGTATAGCATTAGAGAGGGGCTGTGGTTCAGTGCAAGAGCTTCTGCTTGGCATGCAGGAGGTCCAAGGTTCAACCTCTGGTATCTCCAGCTAAAAATGACCAGGCAATAGGTGATGTGAAAGACCTCTGCCTGAAACCCTGGAGAGAGCTGCTGCCAGTCAGAGCAGACAATACTGACCTTGATGGACCAATGGTTTGATTCAGTATAAGGCAGCTTTATGTGTGTTCAAGAGGTTAAGAACATTTATTTCAGTTATATTCATTTTATTTACACTATTTATGGTCTGCCTTTCTCACTGAGACTCAAGGCAGATTACATAGTGTGAGTCAGTACAGTCAATTTCAAACAAAGTGAACAAATAATACAATAAATACTGTAATAAAAGAACAACTAAAACAATTTTAATGAAATAGAAAATAATGAGATTAAAGAATTAAAATATAGCTATATATACAAGACACTTTAATATAATAGGATAATGGCAAACATTAAGATATCTTTCCTTTCATCTGATAAAAGCTCTATGATACAAATATCTTGAATATTATATACTTATTATCATTTATTACCCAATAGAGTAAACAAATTTTGCAACTGCTAGGGTCTTTTCTGGATCTTTATCAGTTAGTAAAGATGTAATTATTTCTTAAGGATATGGCAAGCTGTGACAGAATGCTCTTTAAAAGGTTTCCCAAGTGCAGCAATCAGACAGCTGGAAGGAAAAGAGTTAAAAATTGCCTGGAATGAAAACTTGATTGACAAGCTGCCCCCTACTATTTCTGTCATGATTATTTAGAAAGAATTTGTGAGTGTGTCAGACAGGTTCCCCTCAGGAGTGAGGGAAGAGAAACCTTTTGTCTTAACTGTAACATCACTTTTCTGAAGAAGAACTCTAGTTAAGAATTCCAAGTATAAGAGTATGTTAGTAAGAGTGATTGGTTAGAGGATTGAGACTTCCTGTCAAGCTAAAAAAAGAAGGGTTATATCTTCTTAAGGGAAGAAGATTAATTTCTGCCCAGATTCGAAAGGGGGGTTGGCTCTGAGGAAGACCCCAGGTCAGTTAGTTTAAAACTGAAGGGAAAACAGTTTTAAACTAACTCCAGGAAACCTTAGTCAAAGAAACATTGTAACTAAAGAATTAAGTAAAACACCTCTCACTGTTAAGAACCAGAAACATAAGAAACTGGCTTCAAGGAAAATATTTTGCCTATTATGCATAGTGTAATCTGTATTATCAAACACATTCTACCTTTGCAGTTTCATTCCCTTATTCCATCCCTGCTTATTCAATAAAGTTGTTGTTTCTTTTTGAACATTATACAGTCTCCAGTGCCATTTCCAACACAAAGGAAGAGGGCTCCTGCTTCCCCCTCCCCCCCATAAAGTTTCTGGGCTGGGCTAAAAAACCCCAAATTATAACTACTTATCAAGATGGGACAAACAGACTTTCATAACACAAATAGAGACATGCTGCTTGGGGCTGCTCAGTCAAAGCAGGCAAACTTGCATTTTGGTGGGAAAATCTGACTCATAGTGGGGGAATTGAAGGGGGGGTCAGTCATACAAGCAATGCTGAAATACAACATCTCTTGAGATTAATGTGCAAAGGAAAGAATCATCAGGATATCGAATAAGACACATCAGGAATCATCAGGATATCTAATAAGACACATGCAATTAACAAACTCTGTAATCAACCAACCAACCAAACACATTTCGACCTATACAGCTTTTTTCAGTGGTCATTGATAAATTGCTACACACGTTAAAGGATACTTATTATGTAGGATGGAATAGACCTGTCCAGGAGAAAAATAAATTTAAAAATTATTATAAGCAGTAATGGAATGGGTAAATAATACAACCAAATCTTCCATATATAATGAATCTCCATTCCAGCAGGTATACTTAGGTTGCGCAAAATAGTATGTTATATATACTATTCAATGTATCTTCCAGGCTCAATCAGGACAAACATTTCATCCAGTAGGTCTAGCATCAGTTATATGTATTAGACAAACCTCCAGGTGGGACCAGTTGAATTACAGCTAATCTCGAGACAACAGAGATCAGTTCTCCTGGAGAAAAGGGCTGATTTGGAGGATGGACTTATGGCACTATATCCTGCTAATGTCCTTTCCCTCCCTAAACCCCACCCTTCCCAGGCACTACCCCAAATCTCTAGGAATTTCCTAAGTTACAGTTGGCAACCCTATATATTACACTTCATCTCATGGGTACTTTAACACTATCTCAAGGGTACTTTAACCCATGGTAACACTAAGGTTGTACAAATGAGCCAGAAATATACCTGGAAATCGCAGTTTCATTTTGTTATAGTGAATCAAATCTGGGAAACCAAATTATAATGACACTCTCCCTTCAAAAACCTTTTGCGTTTTGTTTCTGTCATGGCCCAGTCTGAGAGTGAGGTCTCCTCTGGAGGAGAGGAGCCTTGTGTAGCCAGCCAGGACTCCTCAGGAGAAGAGGAGCCCTGTGTAGCCAGCCCTAGCCCTGATTCAGCAGAAGCCAGCAATCAGGAGCAACAGCTGCTGGCTGATCAGAGCTTGCAGCCAGCAGCTGAGACACCAGCACCCTCTAGCTCCAACACCACAGGGGAAGCTTAGCCAGGGACTTCTACAGGTGCAGCGCAGCCAACAGCCTCCACCCCCCAGGTTCACCCACGCCCAAGGAATGCTGCAGGCAGCGCCAGAGACTGGAATGCAGGAGAGACGGCGCAGTGCTCACCTCTTGAGCCAACGCCAGCTGCTGGAGAGTGACGATGAGTAGTGTCAGGATGGAGCCCCGCTGGCTGAAAACCACGCCTGGCTATAAGAGCCAGTCTGGAGGAACTGCCAGGTGTGGAAGCAATGTGTCTATTGCTTGCAACCACGCTGTGTTCTGTGAACCTTGGCTGTGCCTGCTTTTGGACCTGACAGTACTGGTAAATGACCTTGGATTGTACCTGACCTTGCTCTTGGACTCTGGACTCACTCCTGGTGTTATCTTGTGCTCTGACCACTGGTTTGACCTGGCTTTTGCTCTTGGAACTCCCCTCAGACTCTGGCATTAAGGTTTGGACTTGAACTGCCCTGCTTGGGCTGGCCCAGCCCGTGACAGTTTCACCTCAAATTTTCCAGCAACAGTAGGTGAGCACTGGGCTTGCTCAACGGCATCTTGTTTTCCTTAACAGCATTCATGGATTGGATCCCTAGGGGAGATAGCCTTTGTGTTATTAATTCATTAGGTTGGCTGGATGGGGGAATGAGTGCACTGCACATGAGTGCATCTTTTACCACCACCCCTATCACTCCCTGGGCAATGACATTGTCTCTCTGCCTATTGGGTCCTTGCAAGGGAGATCTCTCCTCACCTACAGACTTTGGAAAGGGGAATGTACAGCCTTCAATCACAGGCTGCAATTCTAAAGACACCTCATTAGGAGTAAGTATTATTGAATAACATGGAATTTACATTTGAATAGACCTGTTGGGCTGCATCTTGGCTTGTTTTGCAGCAATATGAAGGCAGTGGTCTGTCTTCTCCTCCCTCCCACATCAAGACACTTGGGCGGTTGCTGTGAGGAAAAGTGCCACTGGGGTGGGTGTAAATGGTCTGTTCAACCAATCAATCTTGATAAAATCCATAGAAGACTTCAATCAGAGGCTGCAGTTCTAAAGACACTTCCCTGGGAGTAAGCACAAGGAAACATTACACCAAAGGTAATAATTTATTGGCACTATAAAAAAAGAAAAAAGTGAGTTTTTAATGTCACCACCTCTACCCCACTATTCCTTTGCTAGCCAGTTTCTCACCATAGTGTGCACCTCCCCGTATCACCTCTTTCAGGGTCTGTTGTTGTTGTATAACTGAGGAAAACCTGAGTGGATCAATGGTGTAAGAGGAGGACTGTGTGGCCATTAAGTGCAAAAATAGCTGCCTCTAAGAGCTTGGAAGCCTTCATTCCAAAGAATGGGGCTGAAATTCATGATAATGAAAGAAGCCAAACCAATGAGGTCCAAGCCGCCAGCGTCCCAGCCAGAAAAAAACAGTAACGGTACATAGTTGGTTCAGAACCCCAAGATCTGGAACTGAAATGAAAGTTTTTTCAGCACATGCCTGTAGATAGCACCATTATTCCATGGATATTTTAACACCAACACACGTTGGTGCAAATGTTTACAAAGTAATCTCATTCACCCATGAACCTCAGTTCATAAATGTTTGAAATTTCTGTAAAGGCATTCACTAGACAGATTAAAACCTTGTGGTTGTTCTTGCACAAGCTCCTTGACTGGGGAGGGCTGTGGCTCAAGAGTAGAACACATGGATGTGAAAGATCACAAGTTCAATCTCTAGCATTTCTAGCTGAAAGGTCTAAAGTATCCAATACCACAAAAGACCAATGGCCTGTTCAGCACCTAAGCAACCCAAATGCTAAACCAGTAGGAGGAGATGAGGTAGGAGGACCTCATAGTTGTGGCACCATGCCTCTAATCAACTATATCAGTATCACTGTGATCCAGAGTCTAAGGCAGGCTGCAGAACACTTTGGACTCTGATGGGGCAAAAGGTGGACCTTCTCCAATGCCACTGCTGCTAGGATCCCAAAGTCTTCTTCTGAAGTCCATTTCAGGCCTTGCTGACATGACTTGGGAGGAATGGCATTCCTTCTCCCATATGGTTGCCACCAAAGAGTATAAAGCCAGCTGCAGAGGAAGGACCTTGGATTCTCCCGGACAGCCAAAGTTGCTACTGTCTGGAGTCCAAAGGTAGTTCCCCTACACCACACACTAGACTCTTCCGAGGCAGAATGCAGGGGGGAGCTTGAGACAACTCAATACTAGCATCATTGCCTATTGCAGTTTATGGGTACACGTTATATTAAACTTCAGCAGCAGATGGAATTTTTGCTCTACTGCCGTGATTCAACAGTAAGCATTCCTAGTGAGCAACTCAGAGCACTTCTTGTGCCAGAGAGCCAAAAGCCACATGTCTGAGTCACTAAAGAAGAGAATAAAGTAACAGATTCAACAGGTCACCCACTGTGGTTTTGAAAGTAGTAAAACCTGCACATCAGCACATGATTTCAGTGGTAGCCAACACAGAGATGTGTGGATAGGAATGACATGTCAAGCCTGGCTGAATCCAGTGTAAGCTTGCTTCAGCATAGCTCTGTTTCAGGAATACAAACATTCTGGCTTTCTTTCTCACCAATCACACCTTGCTTGTTATAATCATTGTGGTTTTTTCATTTGTATTTGAGAGCCAGGCAAAACAAAGAGGCTCAGTTAGGTGCCTGGTTAGAAAACAGGGGAAAGTATCTCAGGCCCTAACTATCTATACATTGGGGTGTGGAATGCATGTCTACTGCAAGCTGGCATCCATCGCCCATCCCATATATATCCCTGCTAATTTTTAGGAAGAAAAATATGTGATTTTATGTCAGTCTTTGCCTACCTCCTACATGGTGGGGGGCGGGGAGAAGAGAAACACTTAAATACAATGACAGTTTGTTATACATTGTAAAACATGTTACTGAGGAATACACAGCAAGCAGGGGCGGCACAGGGGTTTTCGGCACTCATGGCCGGCCGGCTGGGTCCCCCCCCCACGCGCATGGAAGCGCGTGCGCGCCAGCCTGCGTGATGATGTCACATGTGACATCATCACGGGAGCGCACATGCCGCCACCGGCCCGATCGCTGCGGCGGGCAGCTCTGATGGTGTGTGGGTGGCCTCCGAGTTCTCCCTCTTGGTTGCCTGTAATGCCGCAGATGCCTGCCCAAGGCAGCTGTGCCCGGCCGGGGGCATGTGCTGGCGGCGGCATGGGGCAGGAGCGATAGGAGGCTGCAGCTCTGTGGTGCGTGCTCCTGCCCCCTGCGCCTCCTCCGGCTCTCCCTCCGGCACCCCGCACCTGAGGCCAACGCCTACCTGGCCTCAATGGGCACGCTGGCCCTAACAGCAAGGACAGGGACTGGAGTCTCCATAATATTTAGTTAAGACTACAGGATTTGGGGCAAATGAGGCACATTCAGACCGTTGAATTCTATCATGCATGATCCTAGAACTTGTCACTTCAGTAAGCAGATATCAGGAAAGAGAAAATAAATTATTTATAGGGTTGCTGTGAATTTTGCCATGAACATATTCAACAGTTGAACTTAGCATTATCAAACTTGTTGATCAGATGTGAGCCAATCACCAAGCCTGTTTGGTTCCTAACAAAGAGCTGCAAACATGGGCCAAGCAAGTTTGCATTAGATTTTTGCTAAATTGTGCATATCCAGAGACACTGCCAATTCAAACTGAGCAGCAGCCATTGATGTCTCTAGGAGCTACTTCAAACCCTGAAGGGTAGGATTTAAAAACAAAACAAAACAGCATTTGTTTATGGTTGATTTATATGATTTGTGGCTGATTTAATACTCTTTCTAAATAACTGCTGTGGAACGGTTATGCAGCAAAGATGGGGGACTGTGTAAGAACACACAACCACAACAAGCCATTTGTTCTGTATTGCATAGCTAGGAGGGAATACAGGGAAGAAACCTGTCCCAAAGCCACAAACAGCCAAAAATAGGTTGATGAACAGTTGAACTGATTGTTAAAAAATCAACTACCTGTTTGCAAGAGGCAAACAGGATGTAAGCAAACTGGCTCACTGGTATTCAAGCATAACTGCTTTATGCTATACATTAGTAGCACAGAACTTAATCCCACAAAATCTACCAGTTTAGATGGTTTAAAGAACAGTTAGACCAATTCAAATCCTAAATGGGCCATAACAATAAAAGGGAGGGGGCATGGCTTAGTGCTAGAACATCTCTAGTTTAAAGGATTAGGCAGTAAATGTTGTGAAAGCCCTCTATCAGGCACTCTGCAGACATACTGCAGTGCCAGTCAAAGTAGACAATAGTGACCTAGAGTGAACAATGGTCTGGCTTTATACAAGGCAGTTTCATGTGATCATGTAGGCAACCTGGGGTCAGCCCCTATTTCTTGTTCTAACCTTCTATGTATGTATGTATGTATGTATGTATGTATGTATGTATGTATGTACGTGCATATATGTGTGTGTGTATTCAAGAGAATGTTGTGCGGATAAAGGGTGGGGAAAGAGACCACGTATGCTCCTTAGAGGAAGGACTGTATAAAAATGGTAAGACATGATTATTGTTTGTATTTTAACAACCCACTTGTTTTAATATAACTGAAGCCAATTAAAGCTGGGTATTACATATCACTAAATGTGAACTGAAAATTATTACTATCTTTCCTTCAGGTCTATAGTAAAACAGAGGACAACAAACTGACGGGAGATTTGGACCACAAGTTGCTGTCACTGTAATATTACTGTGGAAGAGTCTGATCCCTAGTGGGTTTTTTCCCTACAGAATCAATGTTTCTTCATTCGGAGAGCATCCCTTAAGTGCTTGGTTTCGTAAGCATAAACATTAATGGACTATTTTGTTGATGATTTATACTGAGCCATTCCACTGCAGTGCTGCTGATCAAAACATCAGTCACAGTTTTTGTCCTTCTCTGCTAGCTAAGATAAAAGCATCATTGACAATTGGTGGTTAGTTTGGCTAAGTGAAACAGGTCTAGGACTGAATGCATTGCAGTTATTGTTTTCCAGAACTAATTTTAACTCACAACATTTTTTTAAAAAAAATCTTCAGCAAGGAAAGAAGGGAAGTATGAAAGGTGTTTCCTTTCTATTGTAGAAAAATAAAATAGGAGTCCAGTGGCACCTTAAAGACTGACAACATTTATTCTAGCATTTATTCCTTTAAGCCAGTTACTCAGTGAGTTAGCTGGATTTTGTTGAGTCTCAAAATGAAGTCTGAACAACTAGCTGTTTCGTTTTCTATTTCACACAATGTTAACACTTAGCCGTGCTAGTCCATAGTCGCAAAATAGATGCATGTGACGAAGAGAACTGTGGTTGTATTGTCGGAGGCTTTCACGGCCGGAGAACGATGGCTGTTGTGGGTTTTCCGGGCTGTATTGCCGTGGTCTTGGCATTGTAGTTCCTGACGTTTCGCCAGCAGCTGTGGCTGGCATCTTCAGAGGTGTAGCACCAAAAGACAGAGATCTCTCAGTGTCACAGTGTGGAAAAGATGTAGGTCATTTGTATCTACTCAGGAGGGGTGGGGTTGAGCTGAGTCATCCTGTAAGAGTTTCCCAGGGTGTGGAATGTTAATGGCGGGAGGCTTCACTGTATCCTGAGGAGGTTCTTTTGCATATGGATTGGTACTTGATGTGCTAATCTTCTCTGCAGGGCTATTGTCGGGGATAGAATGTTTTGTTAGCCTGGTGTTTTTCAGAACTGGAAACCATGCTCTGTTCATTCTTAAGGTTTCTTCTTTCCTGTTGAAGTTTTGCTTATGCTTGTGAATTTCAATGGCTTCCCTGTGCAGTCTGACAAAGTAGTTGGAAGTGTTGTCCAGTATTTTGGTGTCCTGGAATAAGATACTGTGCCCTGTTTGAGTTAGGCTATGTTCAGCCACTGCTGATTTTTCAGGTTGTCCTAGTCTGCAGTGTCTTTCATGTTCTTTTATTCTTGTCTGGATGCTACGCTTTGTGGTCCTGATGTAAACTTGTCCACAGCTGCAGGGTATATGGTATACTCCTGCAGAGGTGAGGGGGTCTCTACTGTCTTTTGCTGATCGTAGCATCTGTTGTATTTTTCGGGTGGGTCTGAATACTGCTTGAAGGTTATGCTTTTTCATAAGCTTTCCCATCTGATCAGTAATTCCTTTGATATATGGCAAAAACACTTTTCCTGTAGGAGACTGTTTTTCCTTGGTTGTTTGATTCATCCTGGGTTTGATTGCTCTTCGGATTTCATTTCTGGAGTAGCCATTTGCCTGAAGTGCATGGTTTAGATGATTAATTTCCTCATTGAGAAAGTGCGGCTCACATATCCGTCTTGCACGATCCACTAATGTTTTCATTATGCCTCTTTTCTTTCGGGGGTGGTGATTGGAGTTTTTGTGTAAGTACCGATCAGTGTGAGTTGGTTTCCTGTAGACCCTGTGACCTAACTGAAAGTTTGCTTTGCGGATGACCAAGGTATCCAGGAATGGGAGTTTTCCCTCGATTTCTTTCTCCATTGTGAATTGTATGTTCAGGTGGATGTTGTTGAGATGATTCAAAAACCCCTTCAATTCTTCCTCCCCATGGCTCCAAATGATAAATGTATCATCCACAAACCGGAACCATACACTAGGTTTGTGAGGTGCTGGACAACACTTCCAACTACTTTGTCAGACTGCACAGGGAAGCCATTGAAATTCACAAGCATAAGCAAAACTTCAACAGGAAAGAAGAAACCTTAAGAATGAACATGGTTTCCAGTTCTGAAAAACACCAGGCTAACAAAACATTCTATCCCCGACAATAGCCCTGCAGAGAAGATTAGCACATCAAGTACCAATCCATATGCAAAAGAACCTCCTCAGGATACAGTGAAGCCTCCCGCCATTAACATTCCACACCCTGGGAAACTCTTACAGGATGACTCAGCTCAACCCCACCCCTCCTGAGTAGATACAAATGACCTACATCTTTTCCACACTGTGACACTGAGAGATCTCTGTCTTTTGGTGCTACACCTCTGAAGATGCCAGCCACAGCTGCTGGCGAAACGTCAGGAACTACAATGCCAAGACCACGGCAATACAGCCCAGAAAACCCACAACAGCCATAGAACTGTGGTTCTCAAAAGCTTATGCTACAATAAAGTTGGTGAGTCTTAAAGGTGCTATTGGACTCTTTATTATACTATGGTTCTTGCCTTCCTTTTGTTTTGCTTGTAGTCTTTAAGGTCTAAGCCAGAGACATCGCCAGTTCCTTTTTCTAACACAATGCACAGTAGCATTCAAATGCAGCTTGCACAGTGCTGACTTGAACAATATCCTCCATCATTATTCTCTGGTGGATGACTCGATGCTGCATTGGACAGAAGTACAATTCTCTGTTCCAAATTTTCTCCCTGGTTCAAGTTCTTCAAAAAGGACTATGGCAAAGCTTCTTATTTGAACAATATCACCTTTCATAATTTAAGACTGGCTTTAACCTCTCTGCAGTTTCAAACCATGCCCTCAACCATTCTAGACGGTCATTATACACAAATACCAATTGCTGCCCATTTATGTATTTGTGAAGGTTCAGTCCCAGAAGATCTTCCACAGTATACTTTCTTCTGTCATTTGTATATACAGCACATCTTAAAAGGCATTGATTCTTCTCCTGGGGTGGAGAAATTAACTTTCCTTTCTGATTGGGATCCATACATTTCTCATAAAGTAGCACAGTTTGCCCCGGCATCTAAGAAAATTCAGGTTTGAGACTCCACTAAAAGTATCACTATTTATTTATTTTTCTTCTTCCTCATTTTTTTTCAGATGAGATGAACAAGAGTGAGAAGAAGCAGGAGACAGAAAGACACAAGGTGAAAAAAGAAAAGAAAAGAAAGTTTGGGGTTCCAAGAGTGGCACGGTTGAAAAGGTTGAAGACCACTGATATAAACAAAAAGGCTAACAACAGACATATTTACACATACAAATTTCATTCAATAGAATGTCCAGTTTTCAATAGAAACACTAATGTTGTTGCTACATTAGTGGAGCTACTCCTGAGTAAATAGTTTCAAACGGGCAAGTTACTTTTACAGGAGTTAAAAAGGAGCAGGGTGAGGGCTACTTAGTAATGCAGAGGGAGTGAATATAGGCTTTTTTCTTTCTGATTATCCTGGCTATGGGTCAAAATTGATGCCTATAAACATGGCAGGATACCACCCTTTCCCCTTTGGTCTCACATAAAACACACACACACACATAAAATAGCTCCACACAGGCCCTTTATTGTACAAGAGGAATGTATACTGGCTTTAGAAATAATCATTTTCCACTCCCATGCATCAGTTACAGAGTGTGATGTCTCTAAACCAGGAACAAAATATACAAGCTGTCGGCCACATATTTAAAACATGCTATTTTCACTTCTGTTTCTGTTACTATTTCATGAGTGTGCCCTTCTGTCTGACTTCTGAAATGAATTCAATGAATGTTGTCTTATTTTAACATATCAGATTTCAAGGTTTGTTTCTTATATACAGTATGTGGCAGTTTGGGTTAGTAGATGCTGGATAAATTAAACACAGACAGATACTGGCTGCAAAGGCAATCTCCATGTCCATTGTAGATAACTCTGGAAAGAAACACGACATCCAAATAGCCTCTACTTGTTTTAAAAAGTGGTTTCTGTCTCTCTCCATGTAAATGTTAGAACAGATTTTGAGACAGTTACATTAATTCTCTGTTGCAAAATGTTCCAAGTCCATCTTTACAAAACAATTATCTGAATGATGCTACACTTTGTCTTCATAATGTAGGTGTAATCCCAGGGATGCTGGGTTTGAAACCAGCCAGGGAGGTATTTATTCATGGAACTGTTCAATACCTATTGCATTTTTATCCTACCCTTCTTCCAAGGAGCTTACAGGACAATCCAGTGAAGATATCACTGGTCTTGGATTAAATAATTCTATGTAGGACCGCAGTGTTAGAGTGGCAGACGTGGTTCTCCTTCCTCTACATTATTCTCACAACAACTCTGTGAAGTAGTGGAAAGTGAATTGTCCCTTTGGGTGCAACCATCAAGGTTGGTGCTCCTTGCTGAGCCCTCGGGTTTTGTAGCAGTGGATGCCCCTTCATGCTGGTGTTCCCCTCAAAGGACAGGCAGGAGATAATACTTTCCACCAACACAGAACTTTATTACAAGTAGTAGGAGGGCAAGTCACCATCCTGCCACTCAGAAACTTAGTACTTATCCTCCTCAGATCCTGGCCACCCTCAACTGCATCAAAACATGGCCTTTAAGGACCACCTCTACCATGAGCCCTGCCCACAGGCATTGCCTTTACTCTGACCCCTCCAACCCAAGGGCACTCCTTCCCTCATTAGCTCAGCCCCTGATAGCATGGGCCAACCCCAGTGAGACATCAGGATTCCTGGGAAGACTCACCCACAGGATGCTCCTGGCTGGTTCCTAATTCCTACCAGCCCATGAAGATTGCAACAACATTCTTTTCACATGATAGCCTAGGGCTGCCTTCAGATGTCACACTTAACCACAGTTGCCATGTTCACATATGCATCTCACTCTCCCCACCCCATCTCTTACTTCTCAATTGAAGAATCACAGAAACTAACTCCAGTTACCAGTGCACAAGTTACCAGGAGATAGATCAAGATGGGTAGCCATGTTAGTCTGTCTGTAGCAGTAGAAAAGGGCAAGAATCCAGTAGCACCTATAAGACTTCTTCAGAAGTGAGCTGTGACTTATGAAAGCTCATACCCTACCACAAATTTTGTTAGTCGTATAGGTTATCAGGAGTTAGTTTCCACTCCTAAATTCTGGTTAAGAATGCTGACTAGTGAATGTGGGGATTTTTTTTCCTGGTTATTCTGCAAAGTTGTATTCATACACCATAGATAATTGGAGTTCGAATTGCAGTTTTCAAGCAAGAAAGGGAGGAAGTAAAGATGCACACATGAGTGCAGCTGAGTTCATGCAAATTTTTCTTAACCATTCTTAAGTGCAGGGTCTGAGTGCTGCCCAAGTGCTCATCAGTAAAACATCCCACCAAAAAAGCAAGATTTGAGTCCAGTAGCACCTTAAAGGTCAACAAGATTTCCAGAATATTTGCTTTTTGTGAGCCAAGCTCCATTCGTCAGGGAAGCTATCAGACCAAAAGAATCTTAATTCAGTCATCACATCAATATTGCTTTTTTGCAGTGTTTTATCAGGGGGCACATGCACATCAAAAGGTTGAGGGAGGAGATGAACTGGAAAAGAAATGACAGGAAGACTTTTAATAAAATAGAAGTGATGTGTACATTAAGACAGCAAAGAGAGGAGAAAGAACTTTTGTTAGCAAAAATGTTTATTTAGGAAAGACAGTGTCTTAACATTTGCAAATAGTGTATTTTTATAGACTAAAACAAAAATGCGTTCAGTATGTGAAAAATAAACATGTTCTTGGATGCTGAGGCACCTTTTCCAAAAAAAATTAAAGGTAGCTCTCACTGTCAGATTCTGGTTCTTTGGCTGTGTGCTTGTTACAGAAGCATGCATTCGTGCTGATTTATGGACTCAGGAAATGGCAGGATTTTTGTCATATTCTAGCAACAGGGGATTGCATTGTCCAAAGACAGCGTTTTTCAAACTTCTTTCCTAAGAATGCCAAGGTTCTTCTGAAGCTATGAAGGGATAAGAGGTGATAGTAAACCAAGTTTCCCAAAAGACAATGGATTCATCAGAATGTCTTCAGATACCCACCTTCCCTCACTGAGACCTCGAGAGGCTTTTATTAAGATTGCTTAATACAATTTAAATAAATATTTTCTGTAAGTAATATTTAACTAAATATTTTCTGTAAGGCTGCCTCTTATTTAAAACAGCTTTTCACCAGCAATGGTGGGTCACCTAACAAAGATACAGGGACTAGACCCTGAGCAACTCAGATGCTAACTCTGTTCCCATGCCTACTGTGGAAATTTCATCACAAGACATAGTCACATCAGTTGTACCATCTTGGGCTCATCCTTCAATGTATGCCATCATGTCCTTCTGCTCTCATCATAGGATGAAATGGCCAGACCTTACATAACAGAATAAATGGACATAAACCTGACATTAGGCAATATTAATAATAATAACATTCGATTTATATACCGCCCTTCAGGACAACTTAATGCCCACTCAGAGCAGTTTACAAAGTGTTATTATTACTCCACAACAATCACCCTGTGAGGTGGGTGGGGCTGAGAGAGCTCCAGAGAACTGTGACTCGCCCAAGGTCACCCAGCTGGCTTCGTGGAGGAGTGGGGAATCAAACCCGGCTTTCCAGATTAGAGTCCCGTGCTCTTAACCACTACACCAAACTGGCTCATTCAGTAACCAGTGGATAAATATTTCAGCCCCACAAGATGCATTATTGCTGATTTAAAATCAAAACAATCTAAAAACATAATTCTCTATAAGAAATTTATAGATAGACTGCAATGTGAAACCAATAAATCAGAATTTGTCAAGAAATCTGACTGCATTTACTGAGGCTTTAACAAGGACTGCAGATTTCTTAGCTCTTACAAGTGTTAATCAGCTTAGCAAAACTAGGGAGATTACATTATCACTTACTACTGCATTACTGTGACTCATCTTTGCACTTTTTCAGATTATATTTGAATTTTATCCAATTATGATATACCATGTAATTCCTGCATTTCAGAACCCTTTGAACCTGCTTTTGATTTTTATTTTCTTCACTGCCTCATTTATATGTCTGCCAAGTCAGGATGCACCTCATGTATCGGACAAAATTGGCTCTAGTTACCAAAAACATGCTAAAATTGAAATGTGTCCATCTTTAAGGTGCCTGTTTAATCATCAGTTAAGTGAAGCCAGTCTGTTATCTGACAGACAGCATCTCTTTATTTCAGGCAATTAGTTGCAACACTGAAGTTGTCATATTTTTGTGAAAAGGGTACTTCTTTCATGAGCTAGTTCCTTTTGCCTTAATGTGATGGAAGTCAGAGTTCAGTGGTAGAGTATAGGGTTGTTAAGTGGAATTCTCTTAATTCCTCTTTGCTGAATTTCTCCCAGAAATCAAGAAATCAATTTCTATCTTTCTTTTTAGGAATTTGAGTCAGTTTCAAATCAATTTCTCTTTCATGAAGAGGAAGATTCAGTTTAGATCTCAAGTAATGATTTTATTTATTATATACTACATGCATCAATTAAAATTTAAGAACAAGGTGAACCATTAAAGAAACAATTACACACAAGCCAGGCCCAGGATTTGATTGAACAGATCCTTACTGGTCCGAATGCTTTTAACCCTTTGCATCATACTACAGTGACACAACAGGCAGAAATCCACGGGTGAGAAAATCTACTCTACTACATGGCTAAAAAGCTAAAAGTTAAATCAATGAGAAATCAAAGAAAATTCCTCTTTTGAAACAGGAAAAGACAGAAAGGGAAACCAATTACTATATCTTAAGAAGACAATTCCAGTAAAAGAAATTCCACTCCCTGTAAAAACCCAAGTAGAGTACATGCACTGCATGCAGAAATTCCCAGATGCATTCCATGGTAGCCCTAGTTGAAGTAGCTTGACTAGAAAAGAAAAAGATGTGCTGAGCACATCTGCTGTTTTGTACCCTGTCCATTCAGAGACTGCAGGTGTAGCAATTGAAACAGCTGTGCTGGGGGTCTGGTCATGTGTTGTAGGCGTGGAAACCGTGAAACTGATATTGCTGTTGTAGTAGTAGAAGTTGTTGCAGACTGACTACTTGATGGACATTGCCAGAATCCTTGGAGAGCTACTATTAGCCAGAACACACAGTTCTGGGCTAGACAGACCAATGATCAAAGACAGCTTCATATATATATATATATATATATATATATATATATATATATATATATATATATATATATATATATATATATATATCTTTAATTCTACAAGGAAATAAGTCCAAGCTTGGAATTTTAGTGAAAGTGTTAGAGCCAAGAGAAAACAATTCACTATTGTTGTTTTGTTTTAAAAAGGATATATGAGTCTATTGTATTCCTGTACATTGATCTCTTCAGCATAACACTCCTTCCCCTCCATCCCTTGTCTCAGGAAACCTGCAGCATATCTCCAGCACTATTGCCCAGTCAAGGAGCCATGAAGAATTCTGTTAATCAATCAGTATGAGTAATAATAACATAATAATAATATTCAATTTATATACTGCCCTTCAGGGCAACTTAACACCTACTCAGAGCAGTTTACAAAGTATGTCATTATTATCCCCACAACAATCACCCTGTGAGGTGGGTGGGGCTGAGAGAGCTCTGAGAGAGCTGTGACTGACCCAACGTCACCCAGCTGTCTTCAAGAGGAGGAGTGGGGAATCAAACCCAGTTCTCCAGATAAGAGTCCCGCTGCTCTTAACCACTACACCAAACTGACTCTCACCAGTATATCAACTCAATGTGGAACTTGCATTCTTTTAAAGGTTCACCTAACAATACAATGTTTTTCTTAAGCAATGGTATCCTCACTGTATGACTAGAGAACCACACCGTGGAACACTGTAGTGATGTGTCAGAAAGATCAAAGTGAAACTGAAAAGAAACACCTGTGTCTGCCATCACAAATGCAGATAAGGTTGACATATCCATTCCAGCTCCATCGTTTGTATAGGTGGGGAACTTTTTCTGGCCTGCCATTCTCATTGCCAGTTCAAAAATGAGCTGGTGGAGACAGCAGAGCAGAGGACAGCGGCTCATGCTGAGGACATGATCCATGGCTTGCTAGGTTTCAGCTTTGTACCCTCTGCTTCACAACTGTGAGACTGCCACCTGCAATACTAGAAGAGTGTGGACTTTTTCAGTGTCTGGATTTAGTGGTCAGGAGAAAGGGAAAGAGAACTGATTGAAGTAGATGTAAGACAAGGCTGAAATCATGATGATTAACGCACACTATAATCAGGAAAGGTGAAGAGAGCCATCATCTTGGGGCTGTGAGCTGGTTTGCCAAATAGTTTATGATTTCTTTAGCATCTAATAACAACAACAACATTTGATTTATATATCACCCTTCAGGACAACTTAATGCCCACTCAGAGCAGTTTACAGAGTATGTTATTATTATCCCCACAACAAACACCCTGTGAGGTGGGTGGGGCTAAAAGAGCTCCAGAGAGCTGTGACTAGCCCAAGGTCACCCAGCTGGCTTCAAGTGGAGGAGTGGGGAATCAAACCCGGCTCTCCAGATTAGAGTCTTGTGCTCTTAACCACTACACCAAACTGTATTAACTGAGCACAGCCCATAAATCCAAATTAAAGTCATGGACCCTGCCATGTGGTTGGAAAAACTAACTGGTTTAAAATTAGGCATTGTGTTAACATGAGTCAAGAAGAAATAAAAAAGAAAACTGAACCTGTACAGATTTTTGGATGATTAAGCTCACGGAATTCAATGGATGTGTTCTCTTCTTATCTTTGTGTGGGATCAAGTTTTCAGCTGCTTTGTAGTTAAGATGGCTAAAATATCCAGGATATGCAAATCTTGTGAGATATTGAATAACGAAGCATCACAGACATCTTGGCAATGTCTGTAATGCAAAGAACTCTGACTACAGCACTCATGCTACTCAGAATACTTCCATTCACTTCTATGGATCTAGTCTCCCATAATGAGTCTGTGATACATAAAAACATTGTGCATAGGGAATAAGTTCAAGCATAGGGAATAAGTGCCTGCTTTTCCAGTGCTTCTCCCCACATACCATTTTAGAGCTTGTTTACTTATTTTATTCATTTGACAAATCATCATTGTTTCCAAAGAGGTCTCATACCATCCAAACATTACCTT
Organism: Eublepharis macularius; assembly: GCF_028583425.1. Lineage (NCBI taxonomy): Eukaryota > Metazoa > Chordata > Lepidosauria > Squamata > Eublepharidae > Eublepharis > Eublepharis macularius. Next base: position 195,830,653 of record NC_072790.1, read on the forward strand.
TGTGCTGGTGTGTGGGGAAATGTAATATTTGAATCCCTTGTAGGCCTGGGGGACTATGAAGAATTATATAGCCAGTCAATGCAAAGAAGCCATTGCTTGTGGTGTGTAGGGCAGATCCAGCTTCTGAAATGTTTTCAGAGCTCACAGCAGCTCACTTGAAACTGAAGAGTAAGTTGTGGGGAAGTTTATAGGCAAAAGATACCACCAGGTATTTTGAACCTTGGCACTGCCCATCTTCCAGGCATAATCTAGGGCAGAGATGAATGGCCAATTATATTCTTAAATGCAACTATATCCTCCCAATATTAGCCCAGGAACCAGATCTGTCAGACCTCTTTACGGAAGGTCAGCAATTCTATATACAGTATTTCTATTAGTGGTATAGAGTGCAATATAGAGCACATATGCTTAGGAGGTCTACTGCCCATTCCAGCCCTTTTCTGGTTGGGGCACAAATACAGCCATCCAAAGACACTCTTTGTCCCATTTCAACATGGGATGCCAGGGACTGAACTTGGACCTTCTGCATGCAAAACAGATGCCCTGCTATTGAAGCACAACAGCAAGAATTCTTACCTTTGCCTTACCCACCACTTCTGAGATGTTCCTTGTAAAATTTATGGGTCTCTAGATTGAGAATGAGGAATTGCTTTAAAAAAACTTTATTATCAACAGCAACTAAAACGTATTGTACAACAGCCTCTAAACCTTGCTCTAGAACAATTTACAGTTATGTGATCTTAGGGCAGATCTGCAAAATCGACAATTCCTTAGAATAAGGGAATGCCTGCAAATAGTAAATTCTATCACTACATATCTGTCCCAGTCATTCCCTTGCAAAATAAAGTGTCTTTTCATTTAAAAACTGTTAGGGGCAGTTAGTAGTAGATGAAATAAGTTAGTTAAGGGCAGCAGTAGTAGATGAAATAAACCACATGTTACATATGCACATAATATGTAGTTTGACCCTTGTTTTATAGGGAGCAGTGCAGTAATATAAGGAGCTCACTTTAATTCCTTTAGGCCTAATATCCTTTTTGTAAAGCCAAATATTTTCCTAGTAGATTGTGTATCATTTTACAAACTTAGCAAAAAAAAGGTTGCTTGATTAACCTCTTAAATTTTGCACTGCAGTGAAAGAGTGGAGATGACATTCTTTTTCAAGCAAAGACTTGCCCTTCCAGATGAAAAGTCTAGACAGATGCTACAGCATTCTCTTTTGAACAGAATGGCTAATAAGACTATAGGAACACAAAGAAGACTTAAAACATATATTAAAAGATTAGAGTAACCTCAAGTGATATAAAATTCTCAGAATTGTTTGTGTTCCACACCCAAAGACATTCAAGAAGGGTCTCCAGTGACTCATTTCAGTAAAATTATATTGTCACCATAATTGCTAATTGGTTGATTGTAGCCTAAGGACACAGCATTTTAATCTAAGCAGTTCTTGAAAAGTTGCCTTTCCAAAAATCCCCTTTGATGAGTTTGAAAGGCATTCTGAGTATTATTGAAGTCAGTAGGGCTCAGAAAATATTCCATTATTACTGTTTTTCATTCAGTGTGCTGTGTTTTTCTTCCATAGATAGCAGGGTGAAATTTTCTGTGAGGCTGTGCTAATAAAGGTCTTTCAGGGAGGGGCTGTGGCTCCATGGTAGAGCATTTGCTTGGCATGCAGAATGTCCCACGTTCAATCTCTGACATCACCAGTATGACATGAAGGACCTCTGCCTGAAAACCTAGAGAGCCACTGAGACAATACTGACCTTGATGGAATGATGATTTTATTCAGTATAAGGCAGCTTCATATGGTCTTTAATGAAAGTCTACTATATTTTTGGTTCACTCAACATGGGTCTACTCAAGGCCTTTGTGTCCAGGACTAATGATGCTCAAACACCCAATAGTTTGCTCTGTTCTAGTCAATGGTCCAAAGAGGAAGCTGATGTTTCAATGGACTGTTCATCTGTTCATCACCCTGTTCATGGTTGTTTGGGAGGTTGTTTCCATGATGCCTTCCTAACTGTAGAGTACAGTGCAATTGGCTTTTGGTGCATATGAGTTCTCTCCCAGCCCAATGGAATTCTGCTTCTCCCCATCCTTGCTGCACCTCTTGGAGGGCAATTGTTTGAATAGGCAGCTAAATCTGTCACAAATCATATAAACCAGTCATAAATAAATGCTGCATTTAAAACAACCCATTCTTTTTGCTGTTTCAGTAGTCTTTAGTGATACAAATGGATGCTGATATGTTTGAATCAGCAGCATTTTGGGGCATATGCAGTTTTGTAAAGACCCAATGCAAACTTGTTCAGCAAGCATTCGAGCCATATGGTGCCAAATCAATGTGATCAAATACATTTGCCACAAAATTCACAGCATCCCAGTCCTGAACCTGAGTATTCAAGCAGCATAGAGGTCTATGCAAATATTTAGTCTTGCAAATTGTTTCTAGTTACAGAATATCTCTGGTTGCCTGACTGCAAAGGGTCTCTACTGGTTACCTTCAGATAACTTCTAGAGTTTTGTTGTAGGAAGATGCAGTGCCAGAAGCAGCTTCTAGATTCAACTACACATGGCGCCAAAAATACTTATTTTATTTATATTTTATTTCTTTATGTTCTTTATATTCCGCCTTTCTCACTGAGACTCAAGGCAGATTACATAGTGTGAGATTAGTACAATTAGTGGCAAGGACAAGGGCAGGCATCTCCATACAGTGTCAAGAGCATTTCCATAAACAATGTCATAGGGTAAATGAATACAGTTTCAAGAACATTTCCATAAGCAATGCCATGGGGTAAAAGAATATAAGTTTACAAAGATATAGTATTAGCAAGGATCCAGTATGGGGTTGAGGAATTGTTGAAACAGAACATAATCAATTCTAGGATTTACATTGAACAACATAAAGCACAGGTAGGATATAGGAGTACATATTTAAAGCAACAGATAATATGTAAGGCAACATAATGGTGAAATCTATGGTTTCCGCGAAACATCTGGGATCCCTTTCCTACAATACCACCCTCTTAGCTGAGAAAAAATTATTTTTGAATAATTCAGTTTTGCATTGTTTGTGGAAAGCCAGGAGGGTGGGGGCTCTCCTGACCTCCTCTGGCAGGCCATTCTATAGGGTAGGGGCCACCACAGAGAAAGCCCGTGAACGGGCTGCTGTTGGTTTCACCCATGTATAGGCTGGCACCTGCAAGAGACCCTGTTCAGATGAGCGAAGCTGCTGTGGAGGGACATAGGGAGAGAGGCGGTCCCATAGGTATGGTGGACCAAGGTCGTGAAGGGCTTTGCATGTAATAACTATTACCGCTTCCTTGTTCTCCCACTCTCCACTGGACTCACTTTCTTGCGTGAGGATATCCCATAGTTGTGCATTTTCCTACCCCTTCTCCACATCATTTGCTACTGCCAATAGAGGTGGAGAAGTATACAATGTGATGATCTCATTAGTAGAATAAATAATCCTATACGTTATAAAAGAGACATAGAAACCCACATGTGGATATTGTTAGCAGCAGCATCTCAGTCTCAATGTATATTGTTGCCCCTAGAGTATACACTAAGCATATTTATCATAGAAATCTCTTACAATAGCCTGGTAAGGTGTGGACTGAAATGGAGAGAGTGGCTTGCCTCACATCACCTGAATTTTTTTGTGGCTGAGATTTGATTCCACAACTGCCTAGATAACCACAGTTCAGGTTTTTTTATCTATTGCTGATTTAAGGATCAAAATGTCACTTCTCTAACACTAGATGTCGTTAACTGAGCAATGAGGCAGTTGGTATAGCATCACTATACAATGCAAATTTTTAAATAGTTGAGAATAGGGTTTTTTTAATCAATTATTGCTTTCCCAAAGAATTCTGTTCTAAAAGGGTGTTTTCACCCTTTTAGGCAGGAGAGTTTGAGACAATGTAAATATTCCTTTAGACTATGCAAGTATTCGTACTCTATTAAGTTCTGCACATAATACAATGAGAAGAAATATCACTTGATTTCTAGGAAGAAAGCTACTGGCTTCTGAGCACTGGGATCATCATCATCTCCAAAACAGGGGTGATAACATCAGGTTATATTGAATTCTACCTTGTATGGTATGATGACTGTGAGCACAAATGATGAACAACAGCTGTTATTGGACAGGAATGGAATCACATAACAAAAGCTGTATGGCACTGGAACACTTGAATTCTTCCTGCAGCTGTCCACAATAACTATGTATAAGTTAATTTCCCCCATAGTTATGGATTCAGCCACCTGTTTTTTGTGCGTTCTAGATATTTTGTTATCTAAGTATTACCAATTCAAACAGAACAAAACAGAACAAAACTTCTCAAAACTATAACAGCTTGAACAGGTGCTGGCATTTTATTTATGTTTTAATTAGTTGATTTAATGTATGTTTTTAATTATTTTAATGAAGAGTATCTTTGTATTGTATTTATTATTATTAATAACCTTGGGTCCTGTGTTGGGAGAAAGATGAGGTATATAAATGCTCTAAATAGATAAATTCATTTGACCATACTGTACAGCTATAAGGTTTCATGAATTTTGTATCATTGCAACGGCTGCCATACCTCCCTTTATGTCAAAGAGTTTATGCTTTTGAATATTGTTACACTCAGGGGCCAGCATTACATTACCTTCTTTAACTAAAAAGACAACATAACTTTGGCCTGAAACTTGGGATTTAAATTCTTGAACTGCTTCCTCTGTTTGTTTGTTTGTTTGTTTGTTTGTTTGTTTGTTTGTTTGTTTGTTTGTTTGTTTGTTTGTTTGTTTGTTTGTGTAATATGCAAGGCAATCCTAAACAGAATCACACCCTTTTAAGCCAATTGAAATTAATGGGCTTGGAAGGGTATAACTGTGCTTAGGACTGCACTGTTACTGTCACTTTTCTCCCTGGAAGGGGGCCCAAGGCAGTTTAAAAAGAATATAATATGAAAAGCAAGATGTAATTCATAAGAAAAACATAACATCCTCACAAAGCCACATCCTGGTCTTCTTAGTATCACTTTTAATAGGGATGCAAATTCATTTTTTTTATTGGTAGGGTGATGGGGCCCAGTTTTAATCAGATGGGTTGAGAGTTAAGAGGCCTTTTATTCTGAGTCCATTTAGGTCTTTTACAAAAGGTTAAAAAAATGAGAAAATAATAGTTATCCTTTCAGTCAGAGCAGAAGGCACTTTTCGACGCCATCTCAGCAAGTCTTTCAAATGAGAAGGGGGTAATCATGAATCCCATCAAAGGAACAGTGCTGAGCCCTTCCTTCATCTTTGCTAGCTTTTGTGAAAATATCCTGGAACAGTCTTGGTGTTCAGATGGCAGATGTGAAAATTACATTTCAACTGCACTTAAAAAAAAAACCCCTTCAATGCAACACCCTGTGCCAAGAAAACTTGGTAATCTATACAATTATGTAAATTACTCTATATAAATACTCTATAGAATTACTCTGTATAATCTATATAATTATGAAAAATACACATTTTGTGTATTTTGCCTTTTTACTTTTCACATTTTAATGCTAACATTTTACCTTACCTACAAAGTAAGATGCAGAATGGTTTATGAACTAAACACTCTTCTGGCTATTCCTCAAGTCCTTTGGGCATTCCCCCCTCACTCCAGTTCCATACTTTTTCATATAGAGCAGAACCACAAGTGACAAAAGGCACAGATTGGACACTTGTCAGCTTCCCTCAAGTTTTGATGGGAAATGTAGGCATCTTGGTCTTGCAGCTTGGCTCTCTGACTGCTGTCCAATGGACTTTTCAACTGTCACTTGTCCAACATTCCGCCAAGCTGCCTACATTTCCCATCAAAACTTGAGGGAAGCTGACAAGTGTCCAATCTGTGCCTTTTGTCACTTGTGGTTCTGCGGAAGTGGGTACATGCTGGGGCTGTTGCATCCCCATCGGCATTCTCCTTTCACCTGTGGCTTGGCTGCATCCAGAAGAGCAGTCCATATAAATCCATGCAGGCATGAGAACACTCACTCAATGTTGGTGAGTGCTCCCCTCTCCAACCCCTTTTAAGTATCCGATTCCTTATTTAGGAAAATAAATCCAGGCATGTCTCAGTAATCTACACAAGGTGTAGACTGCACTGTTTTTATCTGTTTATTTATTTTGGGAGTTCCAAAATATTGCAGACTAATGAAAGTTATAAAAAAAATCTATGGGTGGAAGATGGAATTTTCTCCCACTCCAATTATTATCTCAAGAGTGAACAAACGAGATAACTTACACTGAATCAGGTCAATATTGTGTACTCTTGCTTGCAATTGTTCTCCAGATTTTCAGATAGGGGTCTTCCACATTAGGGGCATGCACTACAAAACTTTCAGGTTTTCTACAGGGCATGCTGTTCATTTTAACAAATATTTTCAAGCTCTGTTTTTGGTTTCAGGAATTATAACATCTACAAACCATGCCTATAGAATAAAAAAAGTAATCTGAAATTATGTTTCAGTTGGCATTGGCCCATTGGTTACATTACAGTCTCTGTAGGCAGTAGAGCCCTCCTGGGCCACGATGGCAAGAGAATAGCTGCCAGGCCACATGGCCAGTGTGCAGGCTACTGGCTGTGTTCACAACTGATCTGGATTCAGCCAGGAGCACACTTACCAGTCCCTGACAGCCATTCTTCAGATGGCAGGGCTTGGGCAGCTCTACCACCCACAGAAGAAAGGGCCAGTGGCTATGAGGCAACCACAGAGAGCTGCCAGTGAGAAATGGTTATATTAGTATTTCTAGAGTCTGTACAAAAATAAGTAGAAAATATGTTATGGACAACATATTCATATTTTATATAAAATGAAATCCCATAAAAATGGTCAATTTCATATCTATCAATCTATTTTCATCCCGCACTTCCTCCGAAGAACTCAGGAAGCATCCTCCCTTCCTCACTGTATCCACACAATAATGTGGCAAGATGAGCAAGTCATGACTGGTCCAAAATCACCCAGAAAATGTAACTGTAGAATTGAGATTTGAATCCAGGTGTCCCAAATCTTAATCAAACACTCTAAACACCACTCTACACTGTCTCTCATCATTCGGTGAATGATGGTGATTACTTTGATTACCTGTATTAATTTGTGATGTGCTTGCGGCCTGTTTTCCAATTCTTTGTTTTAAAAGAACTAAAGTGATGTAGCTGGATACCAATAACTGTGACAATAACCGTAACTCCTCCATTTGACCCAGTGATGGTGCTTGGCTAGACTGCCCATACTATGCTCTGATAAAATGTAATAACCTTTACAAGGCTGTCAGTTTGATCTGATCCCTGATATAAACTCATGAATTTATATCACTTTTCTACTGGTCCGTAAAATGCTGGGTACGATTTGTTGGTAAGTCAAAAGGCTCAAGATTCTCACATGAACTTTTAACAGGAGAGGGGATCAAAGGTTCCAATAAAACAAAAGAAACCCAAGCAAAAACCATGACAACAGAAGAGGCAACCAAAAGATAAACAGCAGACAAGAAGATGTACATGCCACAAGAAACTGAAGGCATCCTTTTGTAATGTGAAAGGCTATCCAAATGAAGGAGGGGAATGATGGGGATGTATGGTCTGGCACATTAAAGGAGTAAGCAGGCCAAGAAAGAATCAGAGGAATGAGCAGCTAAAGAATTTTTAAAACATACATTTGAAGCAGGAAGGCTGCCAGAGAATTGGTAGGGCCACGAGACCACCAAGGTACGAGAGGAGAGTTGTTAAAGGAGGATTGGCCAGATCAGAGAATTTGTTACAGCTGTTTTCAAACTATATATTTATATGCATTGTTGCCTGTGGACAGAAAATGTCTGCATTTAGATTCAGAGTAGATTTGTTTTGAATATCTGTGGTGACATAATTTAATTACAATCTTCATTGCCTTTGCTTTTTGCAGGACAGCATTTATATGTAACAACACTTTCTTTAGTTCTGCTTGTTTACTGGGTGAATGGTTGTTTTCTGCCTTGACTTCACTTTTCTCTCTTATAGTCACTTGATAGAGACCACCCAGTTGTGAATAGAGCAGGACAGGAACTCAAATGTAGGGGGAAAATATTTGCTGTTATCTACGTAGAACAAGCTGCTGGAAAGTATGACTTACTTTTATTGATTTACTCTATTTATAGTCCAGCTTTCTCACTGAGAGTTAAAGTGGATTACACCATGTAAACTGATAACAATCTACACAAAGAGACATTTAAATAAGCATGGTGTAGGTTGATGCAATCAATATGAACGGACATCAAATGAGCAATGTACTAGGCCTAGGATTACTGAAATCTGAATGAGCATAGCATATCAGGCATGATATAGAATGTGGATATAATGAAGAAAAATTGTACTATATCAGTAGAAAACAATGAAACAACAGCAGGGTAATACATGCAGCAAACTGATAACGATCAAATACAATACATAAACATCACCAACAGGGCTTTTTTTATTGGCTATTGAATACTGCTATAGCCATATACCAATCTATGTATCAGGCTCTCTGAATTCCCAGATCTCACCTTCCAAAAAGTAAGTCTTTAGCCTCCCTTGATGAGGAGACATGGTTTCCCCCTTTTAACTCCACAACAAAAGGGGCTATAGACTCATCCCTTTCTTTAAAAAATGAAAGCTGGGAACTTAGAGACTCCAACAGACTGCCATATCATTATAACAACATTAAATTTCCAGATGATTTTTTTTTAAAATAGTGGCAAGAGAGGAAATGGCTGCTGCATGTACAGAGGAAATCCAACATTCTCACCCACATACTAGTCAGCCAGGCTTTCCTGTGATCATTCCCGAAACTTTTCAGCAAAGCAAGTTTGGGAAAGATTGATGGACTGGGAGGTACACAAATGTACCACAATGCTCTGAAGAAGCAGGGACTTCCCAAGTGCATCAAACCCAGGTCAAATAATTCACATGGAAACAGTCATAAAGACGGGAGATTATGTCTTACAGGAACAGTTTAAAAACCGTTCTAAATAACCAAGAATTCAAAAGCTAAACTTCATTTTCTCTCGATGAAAACTGGGAATGATCACGAAGAGAAGCTATTACATGTGCTGCGCAATGAGGGAGTAATAGGGTGGCAGAGTGCCAAGTTGGTGCAGGGATGGACTGAACCTCTTCCGAGTACTAGTGAAGGGTTACATTTTTCAAAGCTTCCTTATGTTAATAATTCCCTTTACAGTGGAAAACTAGCATAGCATGGCATAGCATACAAAATTCTAGGGTACGTTCATCCTCATATACTTTCTTCACGAAATTTTTACTTGGGAAAGCCTTTAGTATCAAAGGCTTAGAAAAACATGGAATATAGTGGAAAGAAAAACCAATCTGGGTCTTAATTCTCATGTGTTCATATACATATGAACATATTCTTATACCCTGTCCACCCATGCACACATGAATTCTAGTGCCCCACAGCAAGGCTGATCTTGTGAGGGTACAGACATCTGTATGCAGAGATCACTTTTCTTGCTAAGAGCGAGAGAGTGAGCACATTATGCTGGCAGAAGTATATGCATGTGACTGTATGTCTGTATTATATTGCACGTGTACTACAAAATATACGGGGCAAAGGATAGATTCCAGGCCCCAAGATAGCCCAATCTGATTGTCAGCACTGTCACATCAGATAGTGCTGGTCATCTTTTGGAACTATGAAACCCTTACAGAAATGGACTAGGGACCTAGGAGTTCATACACTCATGCACAATGCCTTTTCTCTGCAAACTTCTATGCACATCTGAATAAAGACATACTAACATGCTATACATTGAAATCATCCACAAGATGAAGCAAGCAATTTTCCACTGGCATTTTATGCAGTTACTGTAAAGCTTGGAGTCTGTTTCTAGAATTATTGTACAAATATTTTCTATACTCTCCCACTGCATGTGCACACAGCAACATTGCCCACATGTTGTAACAGCATACATATCTATCATACACAACAACTGAGCAGCCAAATCTTCATGGAGCAACCTTGAAATAATTTTTAAACTTTTTGCAGCTGCTTCTAATCCTTGAACAGATCCATCTACGTACATCTCTAATTTTAACACAAAGCAAGGCATCTGCAAAACATTAGTTGTATTGGAGAAACAAATCTCATTTATGATCAGAGCTAAGCCAGTCAGTGTGACTCCCTCCCGCCTTGGATCTCTTTATGATTTGGAAGCAATGTAAAGAAACAAACAGGAATCACCACAAAAGCTAAGCCCAGCCAGCCACTAGTCTTGAAATTCTTTATTCTTCTTTTTGATTAGGCAGTTGAATGCTGATAGAATTTCCCATCTTACCACAAGCATTCCGGCGGCAATGCACACTCTCCAGCAGAAGTGAAGGCAAAAAATGATGAATTGTACCAATAATCACTTAATGAACTGTAAGGATGACAAATAAAGAAATGTGATTTTCTCCCTCCCACTTATACAGATATGTATTCTCTCCCATTTATTTCAGCTCCCCAAAACAGGCTGAATTCATTCAAATAACTAAGTAAATTGATATGGAAAATTGCGGGCAATATGATTTGTATTTTAAAACTGTATAATGTAGCCAGTTTGAAAGTACACCAAAGACATGTAATTCACATGGCCTGTTCCCATTACTCACAAAATGCACTTTTTTTTGTCTCAGGGCAGTTTCATATGATCAGTCATTCTTTGTATATTCAGAATTGAGATTTTGCATGCAGAAAGGAAAGCATGACATTTAGACTGAAAAGAAAAAAGAGAAGCATTCCAAAGACATATTTTACAAAGACCTTGTTGCGGTCCTTGGGATATGAATCACTGCCCTTTTGTTTAGGCCTGCCTAGACAATATGTGACTAGAGATGGGCATGAACCACAAAAAAACCGAACCATAAGATTCGTGGTACGTGAGTTTTCACGAACCAGGAACCAGGAACTGGCATGAACTGGGGCAAGTTTACGAACCAGTTCATGGTTCGTGGGGTTTAAATGCCCCTTTCCAGCTGCTTAGCAGCGGCAGAGAAAGGGGCATTTGACAGTTTAAAGGGCCCTTTCCTACCTTGCAAGTGGCAAGGTAGGAAAGGGATCCCCTCTTGCCACCTGCCAGCTGATAGTTTAAAGGGACCTGCTGCTTGCAAGCAGCAGGACCCTTTAAACAGCCCCAACCCCAGCCCCCAGCCCCAACCCCAGCCCCACACTTACCTTGCCCTGTGGGCCTGCGGTGTCCTCCCCCTCCTCCCGCAAGGGGCAAGAAGGCTGTTTTTGGCCTCTTCTGCTGCTGTGTGGGCCCACAGGGCAGCAGAGGAAGCTCAAAATGGCCTTCCCCCCTCAAATGGCCATTGCTGTGGCCATTTGAGGGTCAGGGAGGCCATTTTCGGCCTCCTCCACCGCCGCATGGGCCCACACAGCGGCAGAAGAGGCCAAAAATGGCCTTCCCACCCCTCACAGGAGGAGGGGGAGGAGGGGGGATCCCCCCTGCTGCCTGCCAGCTGATAGTTTAAATGGCCCTGCCGCTTGCAAGTGGCAGGAAAAGTTTATATAGCCATTTCCCTGGGGAAATGGCCATTTAAGCTGCCCCTTTAATACGACCCAAATGAACCAGTAGACCAGTTCTTGGAAGTTCGTGGAAACGAGCTTCCACGAACCACTGGTTCATGAACCACGAACTGGCCTGGTTCATGTGTTCTTTTGGGTCATAATTCGATTCATGCCCATCTCTATATGTGACCCACCAAGCCTGATACAACCAAGTATCCCAGGTGTTTCCTACTCCCCCTCCTTTAGTAGTTCAAGATAATCTATTCAAGCAGCAGATTTACTAGGTGCCTAGTGGGCCATCATGGAAAGGGGCTAGTTTACTGCCCTCAAAAATCCAGGGCTTGGGGCATCAGAACAATAGAAGGCAGCACATGAGATGAGGCAATGGTTTTGCTTGCTCCTGTCATCTCCTTTCAAATTTATGCAGCTGCTTGCAAGTCCTAGATATACTGTAGAGTACCTCTGCAGGTGCATTAGTGTGTGGGGGTGGCACAGGAGGTGTGTGGGTGGGGGAGATCAAAATGTATTGAGCCATAAACATTTGTTCCAGTTGTCCCTATTTACCAGGGAAAATGCTACAGCATCACCTGACTCATTGATGCCACTTCCAGATCATGCTGGAAGAGATAGCATGGTATCAGTACAATGCCAAAACCCCGCCCTCCACATTTCTCCCACATTTTTCTCCTGAAGCCCATCTGAATGGCAGTGAACAGAGCCAGTGGGGGTCTGGAGGGCTACCTCCCTACTAGTGGGCTATGTTTGACTGGAGGATCACAAAGTGTACAGGCCTGCTCAAAGGTGGATTCAGACTGACAAAATGGGTGGAAAACCACTTGTGGAGAAAATCAAGGGTAGAGAAAATAGTCAAAATACAATTTATTCTCGGGGAATTTAAAGTGACAAAATCAGTAAACAAGCATAAATGTAGCAGACATATAGACTCCCTTAACGAAAGGTCCAAGGGAAAATACATATGCCCCAGTAATGCAGTATAAACTGCGGATATTCTTTACAACATCAATTATGGATTCATGCATAAGCTATGTAAGATATAATTAGAGCCTCAGATTATGAGCAGTTTTCAAATGTTCTACCTTCTGATCCACATCACTTAGATGTAGCTCCCATTTTAGTCAATGAGACTTACTCCCAAACGTTTCTAGAATTGACACCTTGGGGAGCTATACTGAGCATAGGGATCCCATTCTCCAGTGGGGGCGGGAGATCTCCTGCTTCCAGCCTCACAATGCCAGGAGCCAATTGAGTAAAAATTGGCCCTGAATGCTAGATTTGGGGGCCAGTTTTTACCCAATTGGCTCCTGGCACGACCTGTCGCTTCTGTGTCACGCCAGAAATGATGTCATTCCTGGTATGATGCAGAAGTGCTCCAGAGCATGCAAGCACAAGGTAAATTTCCAAATCAGTTCCTGACCCATCCACCCATCCCCCGCTTTAATGCCCAGGGGTCCCAGCTACCCTAACTGTACATTGTTCAAAAGGAAGTTCTAGTTTATTCAATGGGTCAGAAAGTGTTCTTAGAATAGTAGCCAGAAGCTTGATTTATTTAAAATAAACTGCACACACTCAAATATGTGTTAGAATATGCTCCCTTTAAAGGATAAAACGAAAAGTCATTTGCTGGGGTCTTGGGGTGGCAAGCACCAAACTGGATTGATTTATAGAAGGAAATGATGTATTCCTTCTGTGAAAAAAATTAATGAGTAGCCATGAATAACAGAAATGTAATTGCGTCTGGTCCGAGCACAGGCCTAGTACTTTAAGAGCCATGGCTCAATTGTTGATGTCATTAATCAGGAACTATAATTTGTGCATATGTAATGGAAATGATAGCACACATTCTGCAAGAACTACTTCTTCATTCACAGTTTAGTCTGTATCAGGAGATAGTTGAACTCTTAAAGCAACATGCCCTTAATAATATGACCTATATTTCTATTGGATTCATGGGTGATTGTTCTAGCTAACTTGAGAAGTGGAAGTGGGCTTGACACATCCAAAAATAATATTATATTCTGGATGGGAAGTTTCTATGAAAACACAGGTGATTTTTTCCTTTGGAGTTCTCCATTAATCTGTGAAGTTGGGTGTACACAGACTGCCTTAGTCCCTAAGAGCTGTATTGGATGGTTGGGAACAGGTGTGGACTGAAGCCATGATAGAGATTATATAGCACATCAAAATAAAACACCAATATACATGGGATACTGATATTAGATTAAGCATGCACACCATTTAGAAGATATTTTGGAGCATATTTGCCCCATTTTAGAAATGGGAAACACTGAAGATGGGAAAGTTGTCTTGCTAAACATATAATTAGAAATCAACAGCAACCACATTTTTAAACATTTACCTTTGCTTCATGTTACAGATGGAAAATACTGAGAGAGCTCTAAATGCCAAAATGACAGAGTAAGTCTTTTGTGCAAAATCAGTAATCGCCAAAATCTGGAACTGGTACTGTTTTCACAAGAATACCCTGTCTGGCCATCTAAAGTGGATGGATCAACTTCTACTTTCACACCACCACATTGTATTAGACTGTGGGGACACCTTTTTGCTTAATAAGGAACCATCTACATACATACAGTGTAAAGGCAAATTTTAGTCTAGTACAAACAGCAAAAATTACCATACTTTTGTTTGGTTTGGAGGATCATATTTCTCCTGTATACTTTAAATGAAGAGTAGTCATTGATTATTCCTGAAGCAACATTAAATCCTGTGGCATTTACAAGACTAATACGTATTCCCACACAAGCTTTTGTGAGTCAGAGTTCACTTCATCAGATGCCTCCCCTCTCTTTGTAACATCTCCCTTTCAGTTACTTATAATTTTTTGTCTAAAGATGTATCACCTGTCTCCCAGAGGAGGCAATGGCTTCCTGAAGCTTCCGTTTCTCGGGGACAGAGAACGCAGTCTGCAAGGGTCCTCTGAATCCCATTTAAAGTGGGGAGCAAAATGTTTTTCAGTATCTCTGCTTTCCCAACCAGCACCACTTCTAACTTGTCTGGATTCAGTTTCAATTTGTTGGCTTTCAGCCAATTGACCAAAGCTGTCAGGCAGCTATTGAAGACCTTTATTACATCACCAGAGGATTTGGATACTGAAATACAGAGCTTTGTGTCAACACATATTGATGATATCGAATTCCTAAGCTATAAATGCTTTTTCTAAAGGCTTTACATAGAGATTGAAATGGAATAAAATGGGGAATAATATTGTGCCCTGTGGAATCCTGCAAAATAATTCCCACCCTGAAGATCACTGGTTGCCAATAGCAACACTTTGAGTCCATTCCATGAACAATGTTTTAAACCAGTCTAAGGCATGACTCCAAGTCCTGATACCCACTTCTGCCTCCAAACACTTCAGCAGAATGGCATGGTCTAATGTGTCAAAGGCTGCAGATATATTCAGGAGGAGCAACAAAGAAGCATGTCTACATTCAGACAGAAGTCATCCACTAAAACTACCACAGCCATCTCCATCCCATAGCCTGGCATGAAAACAGACTGAAAAGTGCCTAGAGCACAAAATTTATCCAAGAAGGCCTAGAGTTTGTCTACTACTGTTCTCTCACTCACTTTGCCTAGAAAGGGCGGGTGGATCTTCTTTCATTTTGGATTATCTCATCATGGGATTTCAAGGTAAGCGATTAGCTGAAGTGGTTTACCATTGCCACCTCCTGCACAGAACTAACCAGGGTTAGCTGAAGTGATACTACCATTGTCTGTGAAAGATCTTCTGCCAGTTTCACCCTTCGCTACTGCTACAGCCCAGTAGCTAACCTTCAAGAATTCCTCCACTTCCATCACCATTGGAAGATTCAGTTCTCTTCTGCTGATGTGACTGTTGATTCCTGAAGGGGGTAGATGGATCTTAGTCTGGTATTTAAACAAAAGGTGACAGAAATAGAGTCAGAATTCTAAATGCAGCTTTTCAGCGACTTGCACACAGAGACAAAGAAATCTATTATAATAACCACTACAAAGAAATAGAAGACAACAGCAAAAAAGGAAGAACAAGAGATCTGTTCCACAGGATCTGAGAAATCAAAGGGAAATTCAAGCCACGGCTCAGGATGCTGAAAGATCAACATGGAGATATAGTATCTGATTAGGACAAAATAAAGGAAAGATGGAAACAATACACTGAAGAACTATACAGAAGAGATGGAAGGATGAGAAATACCTTTGAACAAGAATCTTTTGACAAAGAACCAAAAATCTTAGAAAGTGAAATAAAAGCTGCACTCAAAGCAATTGGGAGAAACAAAGCACCTGGAGTAGATGGAATACCAATAGAGCTATTTCAAGCTACAGAAACTGAGTTTATCAAAATCTTAACAAGAGTCTGTCAAAAAAATATGGAAAACAAAACAATGGTCCACATACTGGAAATGCTCAGTCGACATTCCAGTTTCAAAAAAGGGGAAGCCAAAGAATGCAATTATAGGACTATCACGTTAATTTCCCATGCAAGCAAAGTGATGCTCACAAATTCTACAGCAAAGACTCTTACCATATATGGAATCAGAAATGCCAGATGTTCAAGCTGGATTCAGAAAAGGAAGAGGAACTAGAGATCATGTTGCAAATTTATGATGGCTAATGGAACATACCAGGGAGCTTGAGAAGAAAATCAGTTTATGTTTTATAGCATAAACTGCTATATGTTTTACAGCAAAGCTTTTTACTGTGTAGATCATGAAAAGCTGTGGAGAGTGTTAAAAGAAATAGAGGGGCCACAACATCTGATTGTTTTGATGCACAACCTGTTCTCTGGACAAGAGGGTACTGTATGGACAGATATGGGGAAACAGAATGGTTTCCAATTGGCAAAGGTGTCAGACAAGGATGCATATTATCTATCTGTTCAACCTCTATGCAGAGCATATCATAAAGCTGGTTTAGATCTAGAAGAAGGTGGAGTGAACATACATACATACATACATACATACATACATACATACATACATACATACATACATACATACATACATACATACATACATACATACATACATACATACAGAAAGAAAGAAAGAAAGAAAGAAAGAAAGAAAGAAAGAAAGAAAGAAAGAAAGAAAGAAAGAAAGAAAGAAAGAAAGAACAGCTAATTAAGACAGTAAAGTTTTAGATTTAGGAATCAGAAGGTGCTGAGACCTTTAACAGTTGGGATGGTTGTGAACTAGCAGATGCAAAGATTGCAGAGAATTAACTTTTCTTTGCTGCTATCACCACTGCTTTATAGCTGTCCAGTAGGCTCTATAGCATGGTGTGACAGACTGCACTTAACAACAGGTTTCCAAAGTGCAGCAGAATCAGAGAGCTGGAAACAGGTTAACTAGTCCCTAGATCTTCAGTGACAGGCTTCTCCCTCTTCTTTGATTGGTCAGTTAGAGTCAGTCTGAAGGCAGTCAGTTGGTTTTCTGACAGAATTTGGAGTTGGGGAGTCTGACAAGAAAAGTCAAACAGGTTAACCTTTAGAGTGAAGAGAGAAAAAGTGTAGTATTACTGTCCTGTGGAAGAATTTCTGTCTAAGAATTCGAAGTCTAAGTGTCAGCATAAGCTGAAGTATGCTTTACACAGAGACCAGAGAACAGGGAGTGTGTTTTGGTGAGAGTGATTGGGTAGTGGGTTGAGACTCCCTTTCAAGTAAAACAGAAGAGGGGTTATATCTTCTGAAGAGAAGATGAATTCTGGCCCAGTTTTGAAGGGAGTTTGGCTCTGAGGAGGACCCCAAGTGAAGGGAAAACAGTTTTAGTCTACTCAGGAGATAGAAATGCCCTCTAGTTTCAAGAAAGGAGTAAGTTAGGTGCACAAAGAAATAACTAACTCCAAAAAACCTGAACTGTTTCCTGAAGAAACAGTTTTTCCTGAAGAAAAATGGTTGCTGTACCTAAATTACTAAATAAAACACCTCTCACTGTTAAGAAGCAAGAATATATGAAAATATGGTTCAAGGATACTATTTTGCCTGTTACACAAAGTGTATTCTGTAATATCAACAAAATTTTACCTCCACATTTCCATTCCCTGACTACGCTTACTCAATCCCTACCTCCATCCCCTGACTACACTTACTCAATCCCTGCCTGTTAAATAAAACTGTTATTCCTTTTTGAATGTTATACAGTTTCTAGTGCCATTTCCAACAAAAAGGAAGAGGGCTCCTGCTTTTCTCCATGAAGTTCCTGGGCTGGGCTAAAAAGTCAAAATTATATCTGTGTGTCAGAGTGGGACAAACAAACTTTCAAAACCACAAATATTAGCACGCTTCTCAGAGCTGCTCAGTCAAAGCAGGGAAACAGAATTTTGGCAGGAAAATCTGCCTCACAGTGGGGAGAGTGTATGATGGGGTTCCATCATACATGGTCTATCTGATTCACTGCAAGTTTTTGCCAATGTCTTTCTTGACATCTTCCAGCCCTCTTTAGGTCACTCCACATTCGTAAACCATGTGACTGGATTCCACACCATGGGCAGAGGAGATTAACAAGCAGCAATCTTGTGAATAGCTCCGAGGAGCTTCATGTTCCAAGCTCCCACCACAGCTTCAACAGAGAATGTATTAGGAATTCTAAAAAACCAGAGCATTTTGGTATCCAGAAGGATCCGTGAGCAGACCATTTTAACGAGTCCTCCCTTTTTGCAGGGTCTTGGGGCCATATTCACCTTTGCTTTAAGTAGATAATGGTCAGACTGTGGTTCAGGCTGAACCTCCAGTCCCAAAAGAAAACCTCAATTCAAAGATTCAGTGCAAAAGTTTAAGTCCAAGGTGTGCCCTCTTTGACATATTGGCCGTGTTATGATTTGAGAGAAGCCCAGGGCAGCCAGAGAAGCTATGAAATCCTGGGCTGACTCTGACAAGGAGCGCTTGGCATGAATGCTGAAGTCACTCAGAACACCCTGCTGAACTGTAGCAGGTTTTTCTCCAAATTTCCTCACAACTTTGTGTCCCTTTTGCAGTTTTTTCATGGTTTCCTCAAGTTTCTCCCTGCTTCTCATATCACCTTTGATCTGATCTGAGAAAGCACAGAAGAACAATGAAGAAAACATGGAAAGACAACAAATGAAGAATGACATCACACGGAGTGCAGAGGGGGAAAAGTGCTTGACATGAAAACCACAGGAAAACCTCTGAGTGAAAAGAACCATAGTGAAACATATTAAGAACATAAGAACATAAGCAAAGCCATGTTGGATCAGGCCAGTGGCCCATCCAGTCCAACATTCTGTCACACACAGTGGCTAGAAATCCAGTGCCATCTAAAGGACTGTCAGTGAGGCCAGGACACCAGAAGCCCTCCCACTGCCTTCCTTCCAGCACCAAGACAACAGAGCACCACCTCCCCACAAAGAGAATACCATCTATCTCCTGTGGCTAATAGCCACTGATGGACCTCTGCTCCATATATTTGTCCAGTCCCCTCTTGAAGCTGGCAATGCTTGTAGCTGCCACCACCTCCTGTGGCAACGAATTCCATGTGTTTATCACCCTTTGTGTAAAGTAGTATTTTCTTCTATCTGTTCTAACCCGACTGCTCAATAATTTCATAGAGTGCCCACGAGTTCTTGTATTGTGAGAAAGGGAGAAAAACACATCTTTCTCTACCTTCTCTAACCCGTGCATTATCTTGTAAACCTCTATCATGTCTCCCCTCAGTCGTCTTTTCTCTAGGCTAAAGAGCCCCAAGCGCCTCAATCTTTCCTCATAGGGAAAGTATTCCAACCCTTTAATCATTTTAGTTGCCCTTCTCTGTACTTTTTCCAGTGCTATGATATCTTTTTTAAGGTGTGGCGACCAGAACTGTACACAGTACTCCAAATGAGGCCTCACCATCGATTTATACAGAGGCATTATGATACCGGCTGATTTGTTTTCAATCCCTTTCCTAATAACCCCTAGCATAGCATTAGCTTTTTTTATGGCAGTCGCACACTGTGCTGACGTTTTTAGTGAGTTATCTATCATGACTCCAAGATCTCTCTCTTGGTCAGTCTCCGCCAGTTCAGACCCCATCAACTTGTATTTATATTTTGGATTTTTGGTTCCAATGTGCATTACTTTGCACTTGGCTACATTGAACCTCATTTGCCACATGGATGCCCACTCTTCTAGCCTCGACAGATCCCTTTGGAGTGCCTCACAATCCTCTCTGGCTTTCACCACCCTGAACAATTTCGTGTCATCTGCAAATTTAGCCACTTCACTGCTTAATCCCAATTCCAAATCATTAATAAACAAGTTAAAAAGCATTGGACCCAATACCGACCCCTGTGGCACCCCACTGCTCACCACCCTCCACTGTGAGAAGTGCCCGTTTATACTCACTCTCTGTTTCCTATTAATTAGCCAGTTTTCGATCCACAAGAGGACTTGGCCCTTTATCCCATAGCTACTGAGCTTACTTAGGAGCCTTTGATGAGGAACTTTGTCAAAAGCTTTCTGGAAGTCAAGATAAACAATATCTATCGGGTCTCCCTTGTCCACTTGTTTGTTCACTCCCTCAAAGAACTCTAACAGATTGGTGAGACAAGATCTTCCCTTACAGAACCCATGCTGAGTTTTCCTCATCAGCTTTTGGTCATCAATGTGCCCACTAATTTTATTTTTGATAATAGTTTCCACCAACTTACCCGGTATTGACGTCAGGCTGACTGGCCTGTAATTTCCCGGATCTCCCCTGGAACCTTTTTTAAAGATGGGGACAACATTAGCTACCTTCCAGTCCTCAGGAACAGATGCAGAGTTTAATGACAGATTACATATTTTTGTGAGGAGATCTACAAGTTCACACTTGAGTTCTTTCAGAACTCTTGGATGTATGCCATCTGGGCCCGGTGATTTATCAGTTTTTAAATTATCTAGCGGTCGCATAACCTCCTCTCTCGTCACCTCAATGTGACTCAGGTCTTTCAAAACCCCTCCCAAAGTCAGTGCTTCCGGAGTGGGCATGCACTTCTTATCTTCCACAGTGAAGACAGAAGCAAAGAACGCATTCAGCTTCTCGGCCATTTCCCTATCACCCTTTAGTAATCCTTTTACGCCTTGGTCATCCAAGGGCCCCACTGCCTCCCTAGCTGGTTTCCTACTTCTAATATATTTAAAGAATTGTTTATTGTTTTTCTTTATGTTCTTTGCAATATGCTCCTCATATTCCCTTTTTGCCTGTCTGATCACAGACTTGCACTTTTTTTGCCACAGCTTATGCTCCTTTTTATCAACCTCACTCCGACTAGTTTTCCACTGCCTAAAAGAATCCTTTTTACCTTTTACAGCTTCTATTACATTGCTTGTTAACCATGCTGGCCTTTTCCTAAACCTATTTGTGCCTTTCCTAACCAGCGGTATATATTTAATTTGAGCTTCCAGGATTGTAGTTTTAAATAGTCTCCAAGATTCCCCAAGTGTTTTGACCTTTTTTACTTTCCCTTTCAGTTTCTTCTTCACGTACCCCCTCATCTCAGAAAAGTTACCCCTTTTGAAGTTAAACATGGCTGTGTTGGTCTTATTAGGCAATTTCCTATTTATACATAGGAAATTTCCCATTCAGAATATTACTTGTGTCAAACTATTAATAGTACATTGTTATAATATGCAGTCAATGTAATGTATTCAAGACATGTTTTACAGTCTGGGTATATCTCTTCTTTTTCATGAATATTTCCATTACCATTTGTATCCTGCCTTTTCACCAAGGAGTTCAGAGCAGCACACAACAAAACTCTGAGATAAGGCTCAGAGTGATGCGTTACTCTAAGTCTCCATTAACATATTTAAAAAGTTTCACATTTATTGGGGATCTGCACAAGGACTTTGTATCATGCATGTGATGAGAGATTTGTGCCTCCCAAATGTGCACTAGCTCTTTTTTTTGTTTGTGACTGCAGCATACAGAGAGAAGTAGCTGTACCACCAAGCCCCCCACAATTACTGTTTTTGCATCTTTAAACCACCCCATGGAACCCCTATTGGCTCCATTGTGGAAATCATGTTATTTATAAACATATATTTCACAATGGAGTCAAAAGCAGTTTGACAATATAGAAACCGGTGCGGGGTGGGGTGGGGGACTTCTCCCTTAGCGCTGTGGTTGCAAACAGAAAAGACTCAGCATGCATTTCAGAGGCACAAAACTCTCATTGTATTTGTGACTCCAACTCCTTGTTCTGTTCCCCAACAAACACAAAGATTTTGTAACAGGGAGATGCAGTCTAACACTGTACCACAGTGGCTATTAATCCTAAATGAGGTGCCAATGGCAAGGCTGTAACTGTACCCGAAATACTCAGAATTGAGTGACAAATTAGACATGATGCTGGGTGATATTGCGATCAGTCTCCTGACAGATTTTTTTCTATTGAAATGCAGCTGTGGAGATCCACGAATCTGACTGAAACAGAGGGGGTTGGGAAAGGAGTGCTTAACTTTTATTTCTCTTTGGACCATTTTCCCATTCAGAATTGGCCAGTTGCATTCCAAATCAAGGTTAGGGGAACATATATCTCTTCTTCTTTGGGTGGAAAACCATTGCACTGGGTCTGAATTGGATATACAGAAAGAGCTAAGCCACTTTGCTCACAGTTCCAGTCATATTTGCAGCCCCCTCTCTCCCCGAAGCTGCATTTTAGAGGTGGAGAGGAGGTGAGCTCTTAGCTCACTCATCACCTGGCATTAGCTTGGCCTTTATTTTCTGTGCTGGTTATCATTGCACAGACAACTGCCTGAGATGAAAAATATATGTCCTTGTTTGGCAGCTAGTAATTGGAAAGCTGAGCAGAATAGCTGCGGAACCCCAGGTGATTAGAGAACATAAGACAGAAGTCTGAGATCACAAACTCCAGTGGCCTGCCCACAGGAGGTAGAGAAATTGAATTTTTTGGTGGTGGGGAGGGAGAGAAAATGGAATTATTAAGTCATAACATTTACCAGAGCATTAAGCATGAAGAAAACACAGTGTGGGGGAAAGAATTTTCCACTAGCAATGAGGCAGGGTGGTACCTTGAGCCTTTCTTTTAAAGGGTGATTCTAACATGATTTTTCAGTGAAAGTATATGGCGAAATGAATTTTTTAAAAAGACCTTGGTAAGGAGAGATGGTAGGACAGTTCAACTTCTTCCTGGTCTGGAATCTACTAGAGGATATATTTCTATTCCTCACCAGGTCTTAGAAATAGAATCAATATTCCCATACTCCCTTACTGTACAGACATGAATTGATAGGAAGGCAAAAAATGTTCTTTAGTAGGGACAGAGAGATATCTGGCAGTGTCAGCCAGTACTTAAGATTGTCTGGGATAAATCAAAACAGTTGGATTACTGGGGTGCAAGGATCGGATCGGATCAGAGAAGGGTGGTTAGAGGAACAACAACTGCTGCAGGGATGGCTCTAACAATTGCCTAAGGGACTCCCACATCCTTGCTTCTCTCCTGGGAAATCTCAGATTGTTAGGCCTTGCCTATGTCCTTTACAAATTCCATCCCTGATGCAGTAAAGCCAGATATATTACAAAAATGAGATGGTGGTGCTGGATAAATTGGGGAATTGCAAAGGTCCAAACAGGGAGATTAACGAGCCCTGCATACCTGAGTTCTTCAGCCCTGCTTTAGATAACTGGAGTTCTGCATCACACACATCAAAAGCAGGAATGCAAGCAGAAAAATGACACTAAACTTGCCATAAATGGCAATAAATGGCTGCTCGGGCAATATTAGGAATAGTAGTTCTGGTGTGTGCTTGTGTCTGTATGTGTGTGTGCATGCATGCACACATGTGTGTGCACAGATAAGAATCACAGAGTCCACAGCAGCTCAACACGATAAAAATTCCAGGGTAACCTAGGGCAACTGAAGTGATATAAAACCAATCTGTAGTGTATATACATCCATAGAACAACCCCCACCCCCAGCTTTCCTGTTCCTATATTGTTTCTACTTTAGCCATGTTTTACATTCACCAAAGCCCTCAAACTAAACCTACCAGACTGCCCTATACTGGATCAATTTATTTGTCCATCAGCTCAGTATGGCTGCATCACATGGGCGTGCAAAAATGAGTCCTCACCATGGCAGCAGCTGCAATAAGTAAAAAGGGCATATGTGCAAACGACATACACACACACACTTATTCCCATACCGTTGACTGCTGGTGCCATCTCACCAATGCCGGATCCTTTTCTCAATCACACCTGCACAAAAATCTTACTAGTCTGCCAGTCTGCTGCACATGTCTTTGTTTACCATATGTAACAAGGGAAAGAATCAGTCCTTAAAGATTTCCAAATAAGGAACCCACAGTCACTTGGATTCATTATAAATCTCCACTGATAGGAGGCATTTCTGTCAGTTGGCTGGGACTCCCTCACTTCCCCCCACCTCCAGGTGCAGAATGCAATCCTGTGAGACTGTAAGAAAAAGATGCACGTGTGAAGGACCGCAGTGTTTTAATACTAAGGAAGGAACAATGCTTTGAAATAGGGAACAGAGAGCAAGTCCATCTTTTCTGCTTAACTTTTTTCTTAGCTACTCTCCTGTAGGCCATTATTATTCACCAAAGGTAACCAGGCAACAACCCATTTACATGGTTGATCCACACACAGTAATTGAGACATATTTCAAGCCTTTTAATGTATTACTAAACAAAAAACCAGCTTGTAAGAACTGTCCTTGCACAACTTCAGTCCTTTGCTACTGGAAATGTCCCAAAGCTGTCAAATGAATGACTTCTGTACAAGAAGTTAATTAGGAGCAATTCAAACTCAGTACGGTACAGCTTGGAAACAAGGACTGATTTCTGAAATCTGGCATCCATAACGTGACTTAAGGAAAAACGCATTTTTATTCCAGAAACACATATTATAGCCAAGCTCAGTTAAGATCCAAACTAGAAGCCTACAGCCAAGGAATTAGCTGGTTGGTTCCAATCAATTTTTGAAATAAAGCCCCAATCCCATCTACCCTCCACTGCTTTTTCTCATAGTCCCTTTATGACTGACAGGCCTCCATGCTTCAGTGGAAGGGGAAAAAAACCTGTTGAAAGAATTTCCTTGCTCAACAACTTTTAAGGGCACAGCATCCCTATATGAACAACCTAGCACTCTGTACTCCCTCCTGCCCAATCCTTGGGCCTCTCCCACTACACGTCCATTTCTTTCCATGTTCATTAGCCTCTTCTTGGTGCAGAATCCTCTAGGCAAATAGCAGCTCTGTAGCTAGGATTGCAAACTTTTAAACTGGTCCCTCTAGCTGTTCCCTCAACATCAGTTTGCTCTGTAAGCAATTATCATATATTTATGTTATTTAACTGCATGCCATGAAACACTTCTATTGCTTATTTCCACATATGAAACCTCTGTAGAAGGGGCAGGATATTTCTGTCCTGGCCAACTGGCAATCTTATCTCTAGGGTTAAAAGAGACAGTGAAAAAAAAGGGGGGGGGCTCACCAAGGCAAAACAAAGATGAAGAGATAATTACTGCAGAAGAATCTTTAATAATTGTACAACCCCAATGTGTTTCACAAGCAGGCTTCTTCCAGACTCAGCTCTCTGAGCTGAGTTTGAGGGGGGACGATGCTATGTCAGGTGTGCTCCTCTGATAGGGCTAAATCACATATTAAATAGCCTATGTAGCAGGCAAGTAGTCCCTACAAGGATTTTGGATCAGATGGGCACCTGGAGTTCTAAGATGGGGACTCAATGTCTACATGTGCAGGAGTCCAATTCAGATTGGGACCATGGTGCATTGGGAAAAACCTACTGCTCCACCCTAACCCCATTGACTTGCAAAGCACCCAGGGAAATGCTATAGACCCTGATGGGGAAATCTGTATGTACTGAGGGCTCCATATGAGTTTACTCATGCTGCAATTTCAGGCTAGGAAGATGGCTTGAGGCGAGCTTCCCCCATCTGTCTAGAAACTGTTTCCAGCACAGAATGATAGACACACATTTGTTGACAGTGTATATATTTGCACCATAAACTTTGCAACGTGTGAATTCACCTTGTCAGATACTGAGATTAGCATTCTGAATGTTGGCCACCAGATTATGAAATTCATTCTTGACAGAAGTTCATCTGTGGCCAAACCTTCAAGCTCTTTGGAAACACAGTAATTTCCTATTCAGACATCCAGGTACATGGGTCAATTGTGTGGTATTGTTTCTAAATTAATTGTAGATTTTTCTTTTTTTATTATTGATATTTTAAATTCTGAATACATCAAGATAGTATGAAGTTGCTCCAAACCTCTTGGGGATGACTGTTTCAAGAATTCAAATAAATTATACATGATCTTTTATTATGTCTTCCTAGTCACTGAGGAATTTTTCATCATTCAAATTTCATTACGCACGCTTTTCTGCCCTTGCATCAGATGGAAATTTTGCTACTGAATTTAGTGGAACCATAAATCTACTACATTCTTTGTAGTCACATTGCACAATATTTTCATGATTTTACACAATGAGTGCTTAAAATGTGGGATTTGCTGCCAGAGGATGTAATGATGGTCTCAAGCATAGATGGTTTTAAAAGGGGATTAGACAGATTCATCGAGGACTAGCCTATTAGTGGGTAGTAGCCATGGTGAATTAAGAGAATCTCCACATTCAGAGGCAATGAATCTCTGAATATCAACACCAGGAGGCAATATGAGGGGAAGGTGGCCATCCAGAATCACTTGTTGGCCACTGCCTGAAAAAGACACTGCACTAGATTAACCACAGGCCTGATCAAGATGGGCTCTTCTTATGTTCGTGTGATGACGAGGAGACTCCTTTTTCATTCCAGAAGTTATGGACGTCACGCTTTATTTTGTTTTAATACTGTAAAACAACTCTGGAATTTGTTCCAAATATAGACATTTAGAGTGAATTACAATGGTTTGGATTTTTTTTTAAACGTCATGAGGTTCAGGAAGAACAATCACTGGCTTTGGAAATCACAGGTTTTCCAACCCATAAACTGAAATTTGCTAATTAACGAAAGTTCTACTGTATTCTGACAAGAAAGTTACAATAATTTGATTTTGTGAGAAGAAAGTTAAGAATAAGCAACAAATCTGGAGAAGCTCAAAAAGAAGTACCGACTACAATGGGCAAGCATGGCTTGCGCGGAAGTGTGGAGTACAATGCCGAAGTCACTAAGTGGTAACCAAGATAGGAGGGGGGGAGGGGAGATGAAATCAGTTGTAAGAACTGATGAGATGGATTATGGCTTTACCATGAAAATGGTTCTAAGTAAATACTAGCAAAAAGTAAAAAGCTATTTTATGAAAACTAGTATAATTTTTAAAAATTATGCTGTAAAAGAAGGCATTTCTCTCTCTGAATTTATCCTAATTGCTTGACAAAATATTTGCAGCGCTCAAATGTGTAATTTGGAAACCTTTAGCTTGGGAACCATAAATGAACTCCTTTAGGGATTATTATCATAAATTATCTTGAAATACATCTTCACTCCTGAGAAAGCATGGAAGTAGTTTACACTGAGTTGCTGCAGAATTCACATGTGATGTTGAAGTTATGAAAAACTGGGAATGAGAAAGTTCCCCAAGGACTCTGACCACATCTAAAGTCATTCGTAAAGCCTGGGAGGGTAGCATAGGACTATGCTGTAAAGACAACCTCTCCTCCCCTTCCCCTGCCCTTTCCAATGGCATTTTGGTTCTCCCGCAGAGAAACTGTCTGTTGGAAGAGACCTAAGTTAACTCTTTGCATTGGCAAGATTCTGGAATTATAAAATGTCATATATTTTCAATTTGCCTCTGATTATCATAGTCAGTTGGATAATTTCGAGTAAATGAAATTAATTCATGAACTGATAAAGAGCTCTAGCCCCAGGTTACCAAAAAAGTTTGGTGGCAAAATAAAAGTTAAACTTGTCAGCACTATGACCTTGGCGTTCTACTTCAGAAGGAATGGGTTGTCAGTATGGCTTCAGGAAACCACTGACAAAGCAGCTGGACTTTCTTGAGACTGTGACACAGGCAGAAAGGAAGTTACTAGAGGCAAGATCCACAGATCCACAGGAAGCATGAGCAGGGGGTTTCATGTAATAAAAACTCCAGGGTTCTGGGTAAGTAAGGACAAAGTTCCCTTGTCCCTCTTAGTGGTGTTTCCCAATGACTGTTGCTAGTGACAAGAGTTTTTTTTAAACTGAAGAAATATCATGGAAATTGATCTGAGCCAATACCTATTCTTTCCAGTCATCTTTTGGTCTTGACAGGAGATGAGTTAATTATCCTCAAAGCAGTTCCATCATCATTCTGTTTAATGGCAAACTGTCATATGTTTGACTTCAGTTCCATTTAATGTAATCTTCTTGCATATATGTTCACACTCTGCAGGCTATGCACACCCTCACAGTATATAACTCATAAATAAGGCCTTTGGGTTTGCAAACAAAATGCCTCTGATTGACACAGCGGTTGAGGGCTGTTGTTTGTGAGCTCTGCTTTAAGGCTTCGGCTTGTGGAACCACGATGCTGGACTAGCCGTTGTAATGTAATGGTTAGAGCGTCAGACTAGGATCTTGGAGAACCAGGTGCGAACCCCCACTCTGCCAAGGAAACTTGCTGGGTTACCTTTAGTCAGTCACACCCTCTCAGCCTAAACTACCTCACACGATCGTTGTGAGGATAAAATGGAGGAGAGAATTATGTAAGCTATCTTGGGTCTCCACCCCACTCATTCAACCTTGTGCTAAGGAAGGGTGCGATCCCATGGGCTCCTACAGCCGGTTCCTTGGCACTCGCTCTCACTTCAGCGACGCCTATCCCCAAATTTCCGTCTAGCTCTCTTGGAAGCAAGTCTTCCCGCGCGTCGCCACAAAAGCCGTCCACACCGCGCCCCACCTCCGGTCTGGCTGCGCCGCGGGGCGCGCTGTGACTGCTGGAGGGGAAGCCCCGGCTGCCAAGTGGGGCGGAGTCGGAAGCGCGAAAGCGAGAGGGTGCTGCGGGGCGGGCCTGAGAGCGGCCGCAGGAGGAGTGGGAAGCTTGGCGGCTGCGGCTGGTGCTGCGGGAGGCGGAGGACCGAGCAGGCAGGCGGGTCCCGGCCGCGCGTCGGTTGCTGAGTCGCGCCTGGCGTTGCATCTCCGGCGAGGGCTGACGGCAACCGCAGACCCTTGGTGGCGCGGGGAAGAGCCCAGCAGACAGGCGCCCATGCCCCGCGTGCCGAGGGAGCAGCTGCCGCTCCGCGGGTGAATGAGCCTCCCTCGGACCGCTGCCTCTTTTCTCCAGCGGCGCCCCTTCGGGCTCGGGCGGCAGCTCCTCTGTTCCCAAAATGGACGGTTTCGCCGGCAGTTTGGGTAAGTTGCGATGTCTGGGGCGGCCGAGCCTGTGAAGGGCAACGTTTCCTGCAACAAGCATGTGCGCCTGGGGCAAAGGAGGTAGGATTGTCGGCACTGGGTGCATCCCCCAATCGCAAGCGGGTGTGGGCTGGTGAAAAATGCACCAGACTGACTAGATTTTGGGGGTGGGGGGGGTGGGTGCAGCTTCGAATCCTCTTCCACTCGCCGTCCCTAAAGCTGTCAAGCAGCCCTCTCCCCCGCAACTGGGAAGTGCTTCTCTGTCTATCCGCAATCAGCCAGGCGACCCACCTGAGTGAGAGGCATATCAAATGCCTTTGACTGCTGTGGGAAGGAAGGGATTGACTTCGTGCCATTATCGATCCTTCCTCCCATCCGAACGTATAGATGCATCTTGGGCGAGCCATGCACCAGTTTTGTGTGCCGGAGCCTTCCTCCCCCCTCCGGATTCCTCTTCGATGAAAGCGATGGGAGACCTGCATAAATGTCATTGTTTGCTTACAGGCGGGTGTGTTAAGTTGTTAACGTCATGCTGCCCGACTTTTCCTAATAGAGTTTATCTAGCCGCCAGAATCGCAATTTGGATTCAGTTTGGGATGGCAGGAGGGCGAGGGAGGGCTTTTGGTCAAGAGGAATATTCTTTTGTTGGTTTGGGTTGAATATGCTGCTGCTTCTTTTAGTGGCTTAGCTGATCATAGTAGCACCTGTTCTCCTGCACAGCCTCTGTGAATAGGGTGTGTGTGTACGCATGGGTGTGTATGCGCTGGTGTAGAACTAGAGAGATTATTGCATGAGAGGGGTGAGGTTATTTTTCCTTAGGCAATGTTATCTAAAACAGCATTTCCACTGGGTTAGGTGGACGCAACTCTCTCTGGTGGCAATATTCCTGATACTGCCCCTTAATTATATAGTGGCATTGTGCAGTCCTACATTACAAGAAGATTATGTTGGTGACATGACTCAGTCTGTGTTATGTTGGTTCCCTGTAAAGTGGGAAAGTGTGTGTGTTTGTATGTGTTGGATTTTAAACACAGCGTGAGCAGGTAGGATACCAACCACAATACTGGAGAGACCTGAGGCCTAATGGAAATGCTGCTTTAGCTAATGTTGCCTAAGGATAAGTAGCAAATTCTACTTTCCTGCTTACCCTGGCTGTGTTTTAAATCTTCCCCCACCTGCCTGCTTCATAGAGGAACCTGCAGCAGCCCCGTTGTGACACATATCTACTGCTGCCAAGTTTGGTTTAGCCTTCTGAAATACTTGTTCTGGGAAGCAAGATTAAGCTTCCCTGTTTAATAGCTTCCCAGAGAACTGAAGGCAGTATTGTACAGATGCCATTACCTGTGATGCCATTTTTCTGTTCTGCTGTTGTGTAGGGACCGAACTGTCTTCCAGGTGTTTGCAGCACGTGAGGTTTGCTTCCAGAAGCAGAATTGACATCATTGCAACACGTTTGTGTATTGATAGCGCTGTGAGCTGGCGGAAGGTTCCAGGTTTGATCCCTGGCCTCTCCAGTTAAAATGACAAGTAGGAGGTGATATGAAAGACCTCAGATGTTGGAGGGATGCTACCAGATGGAGTAGATGATACTGACATTGGACCACTGGTCTGATTCAGTATAAGGCACCTTCATGTGTAAATGTGACAGTATACGATTACTGCTGTATCACACACATGATGAGTAATTTGCCCTCATCCCGCAGTTCTAAAACTTCATGTTTAAGTATCTGGAAAAGATGAATGCGTAACCCAATATTTATTTATTTAGCTTATTTATAGCTTGTCTTTCTCACTGAGATTTAAAGATTACAGGGTACAGAAAGAGGGGGGGGAAGTAATCATACAGCGCAGGACATATATTTGATCTATAGCCATTTAAAACCAAACAGGAAGTGAAGGCCTAGGTTTGCTTCTACGTGGAGGTTTTGCTTTTTATCTCTCCCCCCCACCGCAAGTGGTTTTTTTGAGGCCTCTGCATGACATCATCATGCAGCCATCTATGGTCCAGCATTTCTGCACCTCCTTGTCAATGCTGGCATTATTTCCCCTTGTGCCTGCCATTCCTCCCCCCGCCCCCCCCCCCCCGGCCATGTTACCAGTGAACTTTTCCCAGCAATTTTAAAAATTGGCAGTAATATTGGTGTAGTATTGTTTTGCTGTTGTGATATAGCTACTCCCTTTTAAAAAAATATTTATTTACTTCATTTAAAGCCTGCCTTTCTCCCCAGAGCAAGCAACAAGCAGGAGTAATGGGGGGCCTTAGGGGATACTGCAGGGAATACTTGATGGGGGAGCTCTGTTGCCACTGCAGATGCTTCTCCATTTACCGCAGCAGTGAGAACAGAATGGGGAATTGTCCCTGTGTGGAAGCAGCTCTAAGGCATCAGAGAATCCTGCCCTTTCCTCAGGGGTGAAATTGATCTTGACTTGAAGTTGCATGCAATGCAATCTGATGGTGTAGACAATATTACCATTCCTTTGACTTATTGTGGCTAGGGATGGTGGTCATAATTAAGAATTAGGATAAGAATTAGAACAAGAGCAGATTTTCTTGTAAATGGGTATTTCTGGGTTTTACATGGTTTCAAAACCTGCTTGACATTGGGACAAAATAAAGATGTGTGCTATGAGATATGAAACCTTGCTCAAATGCTTTTAACTCTCTTAAGATATTCTCTCCATGCAGGCTTAACATACTTTTCAGAGCTTCTATTCCCCAATGGGTAATAAAGCTTCTAATCCTTGATTGGGGTAATGCCACCATTGTGTTTAGTGTTAAAGGGGAGTTGTTCCCGTTGCTCTTGAGAAATTGTCTGTATATAACCTCAGAATGCTCTGGCAGAGCCTCTTTCATTCTTTTCTCCCCCTCCCCACCCTTTGAGCCCATGCAATCAGTTTTAATCTTCATGGAGCTGTATTGCATAAATCATCTTATCTCTTTATGTAAGGATGGGTCATAAGTGAAGCTGTTCTATTTCACTGGACAAAGATCCAAGGAACAGAAATGCAGATGTTGACGCTGGGAATACAAAGGCAGCACTGTTGACCTTTGTGACTTGGGCTTCAGGTTGTGCATCCTTCATCCCTTTTGAATTTTTTGAGACTTGAATAAATAAATCTGGAATTACTTAGCTGCATAGATTCAGTATTTGAACAGGCACTAATCATACATACAGAACTAGGGTGGATTTTCTGAAAATTGCAGGTGGGGATTTGCAAGATGTAGTGTTCGTCCTACTGTGCTCAAAGTTGAGAGGGAAAATACCAGACTCTAACCCTTTCCCTTAGCACACCAGTCTTCTTTGTGCAAGGATTTTTTAAAAATAAGGAGTTGCATTTAATAATGTGACCTCCCATTCAGCTCAATCCAGTACAGAGACAACTTGGCCTCTGGCTGATGTCAGGATGCGACACAATTCTATACTTATTTAAAAGCGAGTGCCATAGAGTTCAACTCCCAAATTAGGACATTTTACAACTGCAACATTAATGTGAGAGTAGGCATCATAGCACAATTACGAATTTTAATTTTACTTGGAGGGTGGGTGTAGAGGCTCAGTAGGGCGTAGCTTTTTGACAAGGTAGACAATATAGCTTTTAGATCTGTCCCCCGAGTCTTTTCCTTCAGCTAAATTGCTAAATTATTTTTGGATGGGCAGCCTTGTTGGTCTGAAGTAGAAGAGCAGAGTTTGAGTCCAGTGGTGCTTTAGAGACCAACAAAGGTATCTTTACTTCCTGATGCCCTCCTTTGTTACGTCCCACTCACCTTTGGCTGGGGTATATAGGCACAGGGATCACCATTCCACTCATATCTGAGGAAGGGAGCTTTAACTCTCAAAAGCTTATACTCTGAAAAAACTTGTTGGTCTCTGAGGTACCACTGGACCCAAATCCTGCTAGATTACTGCGGCATTTTTTTAAAGTGCTGGTTCCATGGTTGCGTTTCTCTACCCTTCTCCAATGTTGTTGCAATAGTTGATAAAACGTGGAAATGAATCCAAGGTATGATGTTTTTGTTGAATAGTGTAGAAAAAATGTATATTGTTCCAATTCAGGAAGAAAAACCCTTTATGAACAATACATAAAGAATTGTCAGATTGAACTTCTGCTTTATATGTCATATATATTTAAATAGTGGCAAAGTGTGTAAGGGGAGATCCAGAAAATTCCCTCTTCACATTTCTCTTCAGCCAGGAACTCACTGAATACTGGTACTGGCATGTCTCTCAGTATCTCTCTGATGACTTCCACATGGGTAATCTGCCCTTGGGGTATGTTTTTTTCCTTGCTTCCTTGCAGCATTGTGGTGCATTCATACACCTCTGGGGGTCTCCACGGCTTTTCTCTGATCTTTCTCAAAACTGTTCTGCTCCAAAGCTTTGGGAAAGATCATAGTAAAGCCTGGATGGCTGCTTTATGGGTGGGCAAATTAGGATTTTCTGGCCCACATGGCAGCCATTTTCCCAGTTCGTGTGACATCTGTTTCTTTCCCTGCCACCAGTATTTTTAAAAAATTAGCACAAAAATATAGTTATATATCAGTATATAATTGTAACGGTAGGTGTAGCAGATTCTGTGCATTCTCAGCTTTTATTAAAAAGTAGCCCCTTCTCTTGCAGATATATAAGAAAAAAGGCTTATTTTTGCAATTTATTATTTATTTATTTGTTCATTAAACTTCTATTCCACCCTCCCTGCAAGCGGGCTCAGGGTGGGTTATAACAGTAAAACATAATTTATATTAAAAACTTCAGTAAAACCACAGAATTAACACCACCCCCAGACAGCAACCTTACACCCCACCCCTGCCAATAATATACAAATGGGTGGGCAAAGGGGGGGGATAGGCCTTTCAGTCAGCTGTAACTCATATGGGGGGCCAGATGATCACAAGGCCCCCTCATAAGAGGCTGGTTGGGAGGCTTTCCAATGACTGTTGGACTGGCCTCAACCATATGCCTGGCTGAACATCGCAACTGAAAGAGCTAGAGGCTTTCTTTTAAAATAATGAAAACTGGGAATTCAGAGAACCCGCTATATCTATAGTTACAACCATGTATCCATATAACAATATACTAATGTTGATTTTAAAATAATATTGCAAAAGTCCTGCTGGCACTGAGGCGGCGTGGTTAATGGGCGGGATTGGAACAAGGAAACGGAGGGAAACCTGCTGTGTGGAAGTCCCATTGCTGCTGAACTTTATCTGCAGCCCTGCCAGAAGCAACAGGGAAACCACAAAATCCAATCCCCTTTCTCTCTCTGTCTCCCCCCACCCCCACCTAGGCAATTGCAATTTAAGAATAATGTATTAGTTCAATGACTATTTTATTTATTACCTGTCTCTTATAAAACATTGTAATAACACTGTTAAAAAGTGTGTATGGGGGAGGGGGGGCAAATGTTTGGCCCAAATGAGCCACTTTGGAAAAGGAGTTACACAAGTGTGAAGCTTCAGCAGAATCAGTTCTGCTTCTTGTAGCCACAGCTAAACCTCCACTGATGGTGGCAGAAGAAGAGGATATCTCCATGAGAATTAAATACGCATGTAGTAGAAACTTCCATACGGTGCATAAGCTTTGAACACTCTACAGTGCTGTGTAAATGCTAAATGAAGATAAGGTTTAAGCAAAATAAATGCCACTTTTAATATGCAGCTAAACTTAAAGCACAGTTGCATGAAAGTTAATTCCATTGAATTCAGCTCATTCTCCATTTAGGGTTGGGGCCTGTAAGCCTGTGTGCAGATTAAAACTTAAGCTTTATCTGTTTATATCTCTGCTGAAATGTTGGCTGACACCATGAGCTGAGTGTAGTGATAGCCCAGTGTGTTGGTTGCACACCCATTGCTGCCAGTGTGCATGTTCCTATGGTATATCTATAGCAGGAACAGAAACAACTGTACTGTACTCTCTTGCTTAGATGAGGATCTCATATGGCAAAAGATGTCTAATTCAGTTTTACAGCCCTACTCTAAAACCCATAATAATAGTTTCATCTTGGTTTTTCTGGAAAAAGTTACTTATTCCAGTCATCTTGAGTGTGAGCCGTACTGTCTTCATTTTTAAAATGTTGATCCTGGCAGTTGGGGCATCTGGCTGAACCAAATTGGTGGACTGTAATTGACAGTTTGCTATTTAAATTTGGCTTTCTGCCTGTTATTTCATCCCCTCTTGAATAATTTTCATGGTCATTTTGAGCCTTACGATCAAAAAGGCACGCACAAGGAAATTATGGCTGTATTCCTTTTTTCTTAACAAGATACTGTGCCTATGGGTAACTCATGCAAAGATAGTGGTTAATATTTATAAGCATCTTTATTCCAGTGTTGGGTTGATCAGCATATCAAAGACCACGAATTCACTTAACCCCTTAAATATCTGCCTTCCAATTATGGCTAAAGGTAATATAGTAGATTATTTTTTTTAAAGAATACAGATGGTGTATGAAATATGGGTTAGAAATTAAACCTTGCTATTGGTAAGGGGTTATTTTCTTGGTTTATTTTCAGTGTAATCCATAAAGTAGAATAGCTTTATAGACTTCTAGTTGTTCATGATGGCAACTACCACTGCTGCTCAGTGCCTGTTCTTCCTCCGCCAAATTTGGCAGCCTCATACTGTCAGATTTATTTGGAACTGTCAGGGCATAAAGGAAGAATGCTCTTCGCAGCCTGTTGACAGGATGGTGCAGTTCATTGGTTGTTGTGATTTAGCTCTTAACTGTCCCCCCTCCCCCCCGCAAAGGGTATATTCCAGGTTGAGATTAGAGAACAAAACATTTTTACAGATGTTTGTGTTTCTGCTCCTGCTCTATTTCCTGAGGGTAATGCTCTTCTGACTCAAATACTGGTTGGACTTGGTGATAGTATTTTGGTATCTTCGTTACTTGTGACATTTTTTAACAGTAATCATGTTTGGGATCTTGAGATCCATTTCTACCTGTGAAGCTGATGCTGAATTGAGACACACCTTGGGAATCCAAGTCATGTACATTTTAAGTACATTTGTCTAGCATCTTTTCAGGAAAGCTGTGAGTATTGCAGACTAATTAACTGTCTGAGAATAAGGCAATTGACATAGATACTGTGAGCATGTGTTCTCCTAGTGAGGCAAGCTTTTTTCAGAGCCAGTTGCCTCATTAATAATTCCTCCTGTCATTGTTATCTAAATGTCAAAAACGTTACTGCAGATGGTACCCCTGCAGCGCAGGCAGAAATACCTTCTGAGCATGTCTCCTGCCATTTGAAATATATGACACAGCTGTCCTCTGAATTTGGACTTTCTTGTGGAAACTTGTGAGATCAAACAAATACATTTCTACACATAATTGCTGAAAAATTATGGTTAATATTAGAATAAGTACAACTGTCAGTTGCTTGTGGGAAAGTGCCGAAGTATGGAGAATGAAAGGGAAATGTGTATGTTGTGAATTCTGACTTTCACAGCTGAAGCGATTACTAACTTTCTCTCTACTGGAATCCCTGGAGGGGTTCCCATCTCCCATCTCTATGTTTCTAGTGGTCTTTCCAAAATTCAGTGGAAGTTCCACTAAAAATGGGCTCCTGATCTGCTTGCTCTGGGATTTTGTGCTTGCCTCTTCCTTTCTTGGGATGCTTTCTTCATCCTTTAAGAGAAGAATTTTGACATAAATGTGGTAACAGCCATGCCTCCTGGAAGAAAAAAAAGGATGGTTTTGCATAATTGCACAGTGCCTTTTTAGTCATCAGCAATTTGTGATGGAAAACAATTTTCTTAGTTTATTTGCCAAAAAGCCCAGTTGAAGTTTGAACTTTAAAAAAATCTTACTAACAAGGAAAACCGTGATTTGAAGTGCTACAGTTAGAATGCAGTGAATTAATAGTAAGCATGCAGGATAAAATAAATGTGTTGATGCAGGTAGATATTTGAGGTTCACAAAAAAATCCAGAAACAAAAGCCATGTAATAAAAGGTGTAACATGGCCTTTGGTTTTGGATTTATGTCATCAGTTTAAGTTTATGCAATTTATTTTTCATGTGTTACCTTGTTCCTCTCTCTGCTTATATATTGGGAAGACATATCAACTATCAATTGACTATTTGCTTGTTATTGCATTGCCCAGTTGCAACCCCACTCCACCTGCCTTAAGTTCAGTGTTTTAACTGCTGATCAAAAAAGTATGCTGGATCAGGCTAGGGAGATCTGTTTGTAGAATGGAGAGGGGGATGTGCATGCATGCTAAATGAAAGACATTTAAAAATTATTTATGCAGATATTAACATTAGGTAACCTGTAGGAAATTATGTGAATTCTAGTGGTAAGTTGCTGTGACCAAACCTGTGCCTAATAGAAAGCTGTAAAATAATAGCTGTAGTTTAACTCACATTTTTATTTTAAAAAATACAGCTAAATTATGGTATGTCTGCTTAAATGTCCCTAAGCTGCTTTGCAGCCATTTTTGCGTATGAAGGTTTGTGTGTGTAAAAATGGCCCTCTTACTGGAGGGAAAATGTTTCAAAATGTTTGGTTGAGGAAGTGTTGTAAGTAGAGATGGGCACAAACTGAAATATGAACCAAAGTTTATTTAATTACATTTTAATTACATTTATTTAATTACATTACAGTTCCTGATGAACTGTGCCGATTTGTGGTTCGCGAGCTGGCGGTTCATCAGAGCCTATTTCTGACGAACCACCATGAACTTTAGGCTGGTTCATTTGGTTCATTTTTTGGTTCGTCACTGCAGACAGCCTGGCACCGATTAATCAGTTTCCTAGGCAACAGGGGATGGACTTCCTGCAGATCTTCTGCTGACCTGGAAGTGGCCTTCTGCTGGCCCAGAAGTGACCTTCTGCTGACCCGGAAGTGACAATTTGCTGACCTGGATGTGACGCTTTCACAAACCAAAGGAACTGGTTCGCGAACCAGGGCAGGTTTGTGAAAGTTCATGGTTCGTGAAATGCGACAAACCACAAACCACACGGTTCATTTTTTTCCCGTTTCGTGCTCATCTCTAGTTGTAAACCCTGAACTGAAATAGTAAGAGTACTATTTACTCTCCCCCCAACTGACCCTGAAGATGAATGGTTTCGTTTTTGATCTTTTAACAATGATTTAACTCTTATATTTGTATAAGCATGCACAATAAAGGTTTTTCAGTGCTAGAATATTATTATAGTAATATATCATTGTAACAATAGGTATATTGAATCCCCAGCTTTCATTTTTTTTTTAAAAAAAGGTCTCTTTCCCTTGTGGAGATATGCCTTTTTAAAAAAGTATATCTGTGAGATAAAATGAGAGCTGAGAGTTTCTTTTAACATGAAAGCAGGGACTTCAGAGAATCTGCTAAACCTATAATTATAATGGTATATCAATATAACAATATTCTAGTGCTGATTTAAAAAGAAAAACATTGCAAAAGCCATGGTGGCGGACAGAAAAATGGTGTGGTTTGAAAGGGACGTAGCATTTCACATATGGTAAGTGAATGCTGTCTGAAACTGCCATCCCCACACTGTATGAAGAGGGGCTCGAGGGGCCCCATACTCAGCTGCAGCCATCCCTGTCTGAGAATGCTGTCGTCCCTCCTGCAGTCTTGAGTATGTCAATGAAGCCCCCCACTCTTTCTCTTCTTCCCTAAATGTGTGTTGTATTCATTTTCAATTTTTTTAAATATCAGCCATTATATTGATATAATATCAATATTATATCAATATCATGACCTGAGTTCGATCCTGGCAGAAGCTGGGGTCAGGTAGCTGGCTCAGGGTTGACTCAGCCTTCCATCTTTCCGAGGTTGGTAAAATGAGTACCCAGTTTCCTGGGGGTAAAGTGTAGATGACTGGGGAAGGCAATAGCAAACCACCCCATAAAAAGTCTGGCAAGAAAATGTCATGATGCGACATCCCCCCATGGGTCAGTAATGACTCAGTGCTTGTACAGGGGACCTTTACCTATATTGATATATCAATGTAAGCATGCACAAAAATTTAAAAAGAGAGATGCTGTAATGTTGTGATGACAGCAAATAATCAGGATTTTTAAGGGAGGTTGAAGTATGTGAGGAAGAAAATAAACCAACTCCACAACTGTAAAAATGCAGAGGGAAGGCAGATGTGCGGAACAGTGCCCAGCCAATTCCAGTGTTTGTAGATAGACTGCGAAGAAAATCAGGAGTAAGTCAAGCATGTGGAAAAGCTCCAAATCTAGTATCCCATTTCTAACAATCATCAGTCCGCTGCCAAAGGAAACCCATATGCTGAAACTCATTTGGTGTTGAGGTCTACTGATTCTTCCCCTGTGTTTGACTGTAACCAGAACATGTATTTCTTTCTTTCTATTTGGGAAGCATTTGCTACTTTAATGAATAGTTTTGTTCTCTATACCCTAATAGCTTAAATGCCAGTGCAAGAACATACCTGGCATTTTCCAGTTTTTTTCTTTAGAAACCTAGTCATCTTTCAAAGGTTAAAGGTGGTAAGAGAATCTTATCCATTGTGAGGATATGAGTGCATGCTCTTTTTTTCTCCTGTAGGCTAACTGGTAGAGTTCCTTAACTATTTTATGGAAATTCAGTGTTTCCTTAGGAACTTCTGCTTAGTCCTGGATTCGTGATCTCCATACTTTCTACTCCTCTTTGAAATACTACTTAAAGTAATGTGCCTTGTATTTTTTTGTTTCGGAATTATATGAGCATTTCTAGTGCATCCAGCTAAATTGGCAGGCTTTCAGCTATGTCCTGGGAAAATG
Source organism: Eublepharis macularius (assembly GCF_028583425.1). Lineage (NCBI taxonomy): Eukaryota > Metazoa > Chordata > Lepidosauria > Squamata > Eublepharidae > Eublepharis > Eublepharis macularius. The sequence goes on from NC_072790.1 coordinate 195,870,274, forward strand.
GGGACTTGAAAGCCCAATTGATTGAACAAATGCTGTCTAGTACATTAAGCTAAAAAATCTGGCTTACCTTGAAGGGATAACTTCGGACAGATTTATCTATCCTCAAGTGTGAGGGTGGGTTTTTAGAACAAATTAAATATTGTTGTGACTAACAACATGTTAGGGTAGGGTATGGGTTTTGGCATTCCTCTGTTTTATTAGAGAATATGAAAATATGATGGGCTTGCCATCTATCAGTAAAATTAAACAAGAGCTTTGGGCTGGGAAATGATCTGAAGAACATCTAGAGTCCCTATAGCTCCCCCTCCTCCATTGGAGTAAGAAGTTGGGCTTGGGTATGAAAGTTCTAATCTGGACAAGTACTGTAACTGTGTCACAAGGGGGTGTAAAGGATGAAACAAGATTGTGCAATGTCTTTCTGACGCCTCTGGCAAATTTATAATACACAATACACCTAGTTTTAAAACCAAACATTTCTCAAATATGAACAAGTTAATTAGCCTTCTTCCCTTTTATTTCTGTTAGTAGAGATAAGGTAATGTATGTAATATAAGATATGTAAGTTTGCCAGTTTGTTATAATATATATCTTTCAGTGCCAAAATTCCAAACAAAAATAGGAGTGCCAAGTAAAATTGTAGGAGTCTGACTTCTTCCAGTCCCCTCTCATTTCATTGCAGCTAAGTGCAATTTTATTGGTCCATAAGAGTTCTGAATCCAGATCTTGAAAATGAGTCTACTTTAAAAATCTTCTGGTTTTATGGCAGAACACAAATTATGGGTTCATGTTTGCTCTCAGACACCGTGAGCTAATTGGTTACTTCCCAGTTTATGTTTTTTTTCTGGTTTACAAGGCAAGCACAAGCCAGGGTTGTGTAGAGGCTAGAGCCAGACTAAGATCTGAATGACCCAGGTTTGAATCCCTGCTCTGCCGTGGAAGCTTGCTGGGTGACCTTAGGCCAGTCACAAGCCCTTAGCCTAGCTACCTCATAGAATAGTTGTGAAGTTAAAATGGAGGAAAAAAGAAATATGTAAGCTATGTTGGGTCCCCATTGGGAAGAAGGTGGGGTATAAAAGGAGTCAGTTAATAAGTTTGCCAGTTGGAACTAACAGCTACAATCAAGGAAGCAGCTAGTTAACTTGCTATGCAGGATGAGCAGGGTATATGCATATTTTAGCCCAAGATTACCTTAGGGTTATTGATGTTATCTCAAACCATGGTTAGCTGTTACATCTGAACCAAGGCATTTTAGAACCCGAAAGCATGGCCTGGTATTTCAGGCATAGGACAGCTAAATCAAGGTTTAGGGGTATTTTCCTACTTTTGTTTTGTTTCTCTGATATTCACTTTATAAATTCATTCATTGCCCTGTGTAATCCACCTTGAATCTCAGTGAAAAAGGTAGACAATAAATAACAAATATAGAAATAAATTTTCATGTTCATAGTACAGCAGCTTATGGTAGTGGAACAGACATTGCAATATAGCTGTCAATTCAGACTATGATTGCCAGCTCCAACTTCGAAAATTCTTGGAGATCTGGGGGGTGAAACCTGGAGAAAGTGGGGTTTGGGGAGCGAAAGGACCTTGGCATGGCATAATTCCATAGAGTCCACCCCCCAAAATAGCCATTTTCTCAAGGTGAACTGAGCTCTGTGTCCTGGAGACCAGTTGTAATTCCGGGAGATCTCCAGCCACAACCTGGAGGCCGGCAACCCTAATTCAGACATAGGCCAAAGAAGCTTCCTAGAAAGTGGCATGACACAATGTCTGACCTGACATCCAGAATAGTCTTCTATTCTAGTCTGGTTCCAGAGTTCTGTTGGTCATCTCTTCTTAGTCTTAAATAAGTTTTATTCTGATCTATATAAATACATATATTGGGCATGTGTTAATTGTAATGTGATTAATAGGCCTGCTTTTGGGAAAATATAGACAAGTAAGAGCTGGGATGGATTTTTTTTTCCTTTAGTGGAAGGGAAGTAAGTTAGTTGTTGGCTATATGACTGGGCAATTTAATACAGGTGTGAGTGTACTAAATAAAACCTGATAGAAACATGGCAGTGGTGAAGCAAAAGAACATACCTGTGCTACTTTTGGTGCACCAGGTGGCTCATTTATACTGAGCAGCTTAGGTAGGACACTATCAATTTTTGTGTTGGGGACCTTTTCTGAACCTTTACTACTCTTTTTACAAAGAACATTTCTTTGATATATTTCTTCTTTAAAAAAAATAACCTTTTAAAGAAATAATAATTAACTTAGTGAGTGCTACCTTGTGGAGAGTCTGGCTCCATGAAGGTAAGCACTGTTACTACCTGCTCTTACCCCTCTCTGCTGTGTTGATGCCTAGTATTTTTAAAATTTTTAAATTTTACTTCATTTCTAAATGCCTTTCTTCTCAATGGGGACTTGGCGAGGCTTACACCATTCTACACTTTTCTAGTTTGTCTGCACAACATCCTTGTGAGTTAGATTGTGACTGGCCCAAGGTGAAGCCTCTGTGGAAGAGTTGTGATTTGAACTTGGGTCTCCCAGATCCTAGTCTGATGCTAACCAGTACATAACACTGTTAGTAGTTAAATTGCTTTTTTTTCCAAATTTTTTTTGGGGGGGGGATTGTTGTTGTTGTATGATCCCAAAAATGTGCAGCATTTTAACATTTCATAGGAATTACTTTCTTTTAAAGCAAGACAAATTTTTACTTTCTAAAAGGAGCATGTATTATGTTAGAAGTTCTCAAAACTTTTTGGAGTCAGACTGACGTCTGAATTTTGGGATCTTCAACTCCAGCACCTTAGGCCTGGGTTACAAGGCAATGAATGTAGATTATACCTGTACTTCCCTTGTCACTGCTAGCTGTGAGTAAATTGAGTCCCTGCGAATGCGATCTGTCAGCACTGCATACTGTGGCTTGGCTTGGATGTAGACACCCTCTGTGCAGTCATGAAGGAATGGAAATAAGCTGTATCCATCAGCTCCACCCTCTCTTCTCCTTTTCTCGCTGTTGGAGATGGGTGCTGGAACCTCCTCCCCAACTCAGGGTTTTGAGCCTTGTGACTTGCCTCTCAGAGACACATGGACTGCTTTGGGGTGACACCCCACAGTATGAGAACCATCAATCTATTCAAAAGATTGGGGTCGTTTTCACACTGCTTACCAGCCACGGAACATCACGCCAAGCTCCCGGAATGACAGCGTCTTCCTGGCATGATTTCATGCGAGAACAGAAGTTCTTGTGCGAAATTGCGGCAGGAAGACACTGACATTCTGGGAGCTTGGTACGATGTTCCATGGCTGGTAAACAGTGTGAAAACAGCCTAGAAGTATACTTTTGAAGCGTTTGAGCTTGTTGCTCTTGTTAAACTACCATTTATAACTAGCAAGCTTCCTCTGTCCTTCTTAAAATTTAAACTTTAAAACTGAATATCCATTCTAGTGACTGTTATGACATATTTTAGTGAGTATGGAATTGAACTGCTATCGCTTAATGAGGCGTAACTGGATGATAACATCGCAGCTCATCCTCACCTGGCAATACCTTCAGCTGGTACTTCCTGTGAGATTTGCCTTATCTTTAGCTAGTGACCTCACATATGTATAAGAATGGTGGTGACCATATGTTGATGTTTTCATGTGATGTACAAAGCTGATCATTCAGGCATAAACTCTGTAAGTTCAAGGCAGTTTTTTAAAAAAAATTAATAGGGGCTTAGAGAAGAATAAGCTGTTGGTTTTATTTAGTTAAATGTACCTATAGATATGAGTTAAAAAGGTAACATTCTCCCAGGTTCTGGCAGTTATAAACATCTTCAGTGCATGATATCTTCTTTAAAGCTTTTACTCTCCCCCCCCCCCCATTAAATAACAAGTGTAATAAAACCATTTGTCTATCTTGTTTAGGCTTGATTATGTGTCTTGCATAACTAGAATCATTGTAATTTTCTCCTTACATTATTGCATTAGAATACCTCCTTTAGGCTAATTAGACACACCTTTTATCTAGTAAGATTTTTTCCCTCTTGCTTTCAGTGACAATTTAAGCATGTTTATGAAGGTAGATTTTAAAGATGATTTTAAGTATAGGGCAGTTTTTAAGATTGAATCTACAGGAACTTGCTTGAGGAAAAATATTTCACTTGGTTGCAAGCGCAATGCTTAGAGTGATTTCAGGCAGTCTCTAGTGAGCCAGCAGTAAGATGGGTAAAGAATATGAGCTTAATCTTGTCAGAGCCCTACTGTGGGAACGTACTACATTTCTGGTTTTATAATTTAAAAAAGGGAAAGGTACTCTATCAGGTAAGCTGTAAATATATATAGCTAGTGACACAAAGAGCTCGTTTTTGGGGAAGCCACTTTTAAGTTTTATATTTAAAATGTTTTACACTGATTTTCTTTGGTATGGTCAGCTGAATTTAATAATCAAATTACAAAAATATATTAAAAACTTCTCAAGCATAGGTCCTAAAACAGTCTTTTAAAAGAGAAAACCATGCTTAGAAAAAGAATCTTTTGTGTTTATTTCTAGAAACTAAGTAGAGATTGCCAAATAGTTTGTGAAAGAAGATTCCACAATTTTGGGTGTCATTACCGTAAATGACCTGTCTCTGGCTGCTCTGTAACATATCCACTCAGCAAACAGGCTCTGCAATATTGATCTGAATTGGCACATGAGCTTATACAGAGGGAAGCAGTCCTTTCTGGTATTCTCTGCATCCAGATCACACGCTGTTCAACTTTGCAGATGGTGTCTTAAGATTTCCAAGATGAAGCAGATGGTTTAAAGAAGAAATTTGCAGCCAAAACAATAAACATTTTTCAACTCCAGTTAAATCTTGAGATATATAATTTTGTTGTATATAATTGTTTCTCAGCAGTGTTTTGTAAAAAATGCATCAAATATTCTCCTGTCCTGCCAGTTGGACTGCGTGTTATTAATATGGATAATATCGTGACTCTCTTAACGTAGATCTTCAGATAGCGTGTTCAGTACAAGAGTGCTGACAGTAGTTAGTAATTTTTTAATGAAGTGATTTTTCAGCAATAAAATGTCTTTGGCATATGGTTGTGCCAAAGTGTTGCTGAATTGGGTACTTGCTGACGATGAAAACGAGACTGAACTTGCTTTCTTGTTGTCCTTTTTCAAAATGCTTATCAGTTTGTTCGGAAACTTTTAATATTAATTTTCATTTGGCAGACATTGAACCATTCTGCTTGGTGTAAAAAGAGTCATGTATTAGCTATTTAAATCCATTCAAAGCATCCTTTATGTTCCACAGCTTAAATTTTAAGATTTAACTATTAAACCATCAACACCTATTAAAAGGCAGATAACTATTTAAGACCAGTCTGGCCCTAGTCATTGGCCAGAGAACAAACAGTTTGAGAGCTTGCTTCCCCTCCTGTCTGCCAAGTAGAATTCTGTTTTAACTCCCAGTATAGAGACAAGAGATATGAGGACACTCAGGCCTCTATCACTGGCCACACAACTAAGGGCCACTAGGAGGCATCCCCTTCTCTATCTCAAGAAGAGTACATCTTCAATGGGAAGATCACCTAGGCCCCTACTGAATGTAATTGCTGCCACTACCCAACGAGCCTCCCTTCTAGAGATGTGAGGTGGGAAATTTCTGTGGAAATGTTTCCATTTCTAAAGATTCATAGAACAATGAATAGATGCTATTGTCAATACAATATTAGACTTGGATGGCAGTTTCAAAGTTGTATTGTTTGAGCCCTTTGGTAAGATTGCCAGATCGTTTTTTTTTTAAAATACTGGACACAGAGGCCCCCAGAACTCACCATAATAGTTCTTCAAGTGTGTTCATTCCTAGGCCCAGTAAGATAAAGTCATATCTGGAAGTGACAGCATCACACCAGGCCACACAGGCCCAGGAGTCTCTCAGCTGGGCCACATAGCTGGAGGCCAGCAGTGAGGAACCAACCTGGCCAGCCCAGCTGTTTCAGGGGTGTGCCCATTGATAGGGAGTGGAGAGGCAGAGGAGCTGTGGGTAGGGTTCCTAGGGGCCTACTGATGGCAGGTAAACTCCCAGGAATTTGCCCCTTCATCTGCCAATCACCCAGGGATAGGTGGGAGGTGGCAAACTCCTGGAGGTTGCCCACCACTGGCCAAGTTCCACCTGCTCTGTGGGATGCAGTGAGCGGGCTGGTGTTCTGCGCACCATGCCACTCCCTCTCCTTCCTGGCCAGCCCAGCTCTCCTGGGGGTGCCCCTTGATGGGGAGTGGAGAGTTGGGGCACTGTGGGCCAAGTCCTGCTTCTTCCATGGCTGGCTTTTTGTGTGCCGCGCTACTCCCTCCCCGGACTGCCCAGTTGAAAATAGGGCATTAGGCAACCCTACCCTTTGGGTGTATTAAAATTAGTAGGGTATCAGCAGTTTTCAGTGACTTTATTCTCTTCTTTCATTTTATTTTTTAATTATAATCGGCCTTTCTCACTGAGACTGGACTGAGACAATGTTAGGAAAGTTCCTGCTATATTATCTTTAAATTTTTACAGCTGCTATTTCAATAAAAATAATTTCCACATAAATCTGTGAATTTGCTTGAATGTGACAGTTAAAACATCCCTCCCCCTAATATTTCAGTTCATGCATTTGTTGGTATTGGGACATAAAATTAACGTGGGGTGGCACTAAAATTTGTTTATGAAATAGAAGTTTGAATGAGCACATTCTTGTATTTAAGGCGTGAAACAACTTGTTGGAAAAAGTTCTAATTCCAATTTTTCTGGAAAACCCACATCGCTGCTCTCTTGTCTGCCTTTTCCATTCACCTTCTTTCGTATCTCTTATTCTTCTCTTTTTAGATAGACTGGAGACAAGACTTGATACGAACTATTTTGTGATAGAATAATTAGCTGAAACTCAAGGCTATAAATACAGTAGTTTAATAAACACAAAACATGAATAATAAATTACCAATAGCAAAGGTAAAATGGGTTGAAATGATCTACATTAAAATCCAGTTACTTGCTCAGTGAGGAGCCCCGAGGCACAGAGTGGTAAGCTGCAGTACTGTAGCCCAAGCTCTGCTTACGACCTGAGTTCGATCCTGGTAGAAGCCGGGTTCAAGTAGCCAGTTCAAGGTTGACTCAGCCTTCCATCCTTTGAGGTTGGTAAAATGAGTACCCTGTTTCCTGGGAGTAAAGTGTAGATGACTGGGGAAGGCAATGGCAAACCACTCCATAATAAAAGTCTGCCAAGAAAACGTGATGCAATATCCCCCCATGGGTCAGTAATGACTTTGTGCTTGCACAGGGGACTACCTTTACCTTTACTTTACTTGCTCAGTGTCTGTCTGTTTCTTGAAAAATGAAATTACTAAATTTCTTCAGTCTCTTTATGTCAAACACATTTATTTCAACTATAGTAGTTTGCTTCTTGTGTTTCTCCATTTCCAGCATATGCACAGTCTATTTTCCTTCTCTTCAAGAAAATTGTATATCAGCTCCACTAAATTCCTGTGAAGGTAGCATAAAGACTGGGGTATATCAGTGAGACTCAGAGAAAAGGCTGGGTTCATAAAGTACAGTGCTTCTTTGTTTTAAAAAAGAGAGGGGTTTGTGTGCTGGTACTCAAAAGGTTGCACTGATTTCCACCCTCAGGACTTGGGAGAGCCCCCCCCCCGCCCAAAAGGTGTCCTGACTAATCATATTTTATTGGGGAGAAAGCAGAGTTTGTAAAACTAATATATACAACAGAAAAAACAGACCGAACAGATTCGACATAACCGGCAACTAAGTAAAACATAATTGAGGATTGACTGACTGATTTAAATGGGCTGAGAACGGTGTAACTCCACTTAAGATTGCACTGTTAGATACATGCAGATATATAGGAGCAAAACGGCCAGCTCTCCCGGATATCTCCACAATTCCCAGTATTATACCAATACTGTAATGTCAGGAATGTGGCTCATACCAGTGATTAAGCCATTCTCTCTATCTGTTCTTTGGAAAGTGGCATTCTGTTGCTGAAAACATAGCTCCTGTCTACAGTGTGCATGTCTCTAGAAATAATAGGGTTTTGTTGGAAAGGGCCGTACTTTACTTTTTATTATATTTCAGACTATGAAATACATAGTACTTCCTATAACAGTTACTCTCTAGAATCAAAATAGCTTCAGAAATAAAGGAGTTGAGGGATCTTAAGATCCCTCCCTGAGCCTGCTCGCAGGGACGGCGGAATACAAATACGATAAAATAAATAAAAAAATAAATTAGGTTAAGAGTTGCAATTAATGGCAACAGAGCTGTGCAAAAATATGTGCTAAATGCTTACATCAGACATAAAATATTTGTTACCTTTGTATACCAATTGGATTTTTAAAAGCCTTCTTAAGTTTGGCTTTTTAATACAGTTTGGTGCAGAAACGAAATAATTAAGGCTTTGTTTACTCATAACATTTTAAAAAGCTTCTTAAGTGTGTATCTGTCTAGCATTCAGAGATCTCCCACTTGTAAACTCAAGTGGCATTTTGTTTCTCTGACCACATAAATCCACGTTATTCTGATGTAAGTGTAGACCAGGGCTACTTTCATACATGCTGGATAATGCACTGTCGTACTTTAGCAATCGTTTAAAACTGGATTTTCCTGCGTGAAAAAGACTGACTTCCTCCTCCACAGCTTTTAAAAGCTCTGGGGAGATCAGTCACTAATCTGCTAATATTTCATCTAGTTTCAGTGTCAATTCAGTTCTCTGGGAAGATGGGGAAATATTGCAAGGATACGGATGGCAGCAGCTTTCTTTTTGATCACAGCGAAAAAGAATGAGAACTATGAGGACTATCTGCATTGTATTCTGAGAATGGTCCTGGTGCCTGTGTTACAAACTGCTGAATCAGCTCTTGTTTGTGATTTGGAATTTTCCTTCCCAGACAGCTAGACCCAAAGCCTTGTGGAACTGCAGTCTTTGACACACCAACTGGTTGTTATTATATTGTATGCAGTATGATTCTTCCTTGAAAACATTTTTACTTTTTAATTCTGGCTGTGCCAAACATGCTTACCATAGTCTGCTTGCATGGTTAAAGGCAATCACAAGCTATTTTGTTTCAAGTTGGATAACTTTTGTAGTGGTTTTATATTAGCATTTCCAAAACTTGTTGTGATACAACACACACACATTCACATACATTTTCTGAACTAAAACTGGAGACACGCTTTATACCAAAAAATTTAAAACAACAGCAACAAAAAAGGATTAGTATGTGTAAGAGCAAAAGTTTGTTTCCTCAAAAAAAGGTTTGTGTGAGTCTCCGAACATGCCACCTTGAAGGCAGGTAACTGTAATGTACTTCTGCATTGGTTGGAAGAGCTACTCTGATGCAAGGTGCAGAGAGAGATTTTCTAGTAAGAAGGAGACAAAACTGTAACACTGAAGCATACAAAGATAACAGAGCAGCTACTTCTAGCTGTGTGTTTTGGACTGAAAATCATGTGATGTGGTCACAGTTAGGGGTATGGGCTTCGGGTATGTGATTCAGGTAAAATTCCCGAATTGGGCCCGAATCGGAAATCCCGAAGCAAAGCTTTCCGAAGCATTCGTAATGCTTCGGGAAGCTTTGGGGTCTCTGGGGATTAAGTTTAAAGGGCCTTTTTGCAAGCAGCAGGGTCCTTTAAACTTACCCATTTCCCACCCTTACCCCACCACCCCACCCTCACTTCTCCCCACCCCCACTTACCGCTGGCACCGTGCTGGAGGAGGTAGCCTCCCTCCTGCCCGCTGGCCTCTGGCAGTGGCAGCAGCAGCCTTCTCTGCTAACAAGCTGTGTTGGCTGCGGCTGCACAGCGAAGATGGCAGGGAAGGCCTTCCCCACTGGCCAGTTGGCCAGCACGGTGTTGGGCTGCTCCAGCATGACCAGGTAAGTGGGGTGGAGGGTGGGGGATGGGGTTTAAAGGTGGGAGTGGGCCTCCCCCCTCCCCCTCCCCCATCACTTCAGTGTGCTCTGAATCTTTCCGGAAGCATACCAAAGCGACTTAGAAACCCGAATCTGAAGAGGCATGCTGCTTTGGATTTCTTGGCTTTTTCCGAAGCTTTTTTCGGGTGCACACCCCAGAATATTTTTTGGGTGCACAACTCTAGTCACAGTTCTCTTGAGTATTCTAGAACACAGTCAGGGAGTTTCTGCCTTTATACTGACACAGAGTGAAGTAGGCAAAATGGTGGAGAAGATCTATGACTGGGTCTCCCATTTCTGTAAGCAGCTGTGAGCTAGGGCCATGACACCAGAGGAGGGAGGATTTAAACACTTTTTTGATGTGTAGTAATGACAGTCTTTACTCCATCACTTCCTCTTCCTCCATAGAGGAAACATCCCAAAAATAGCACATTGGGGAGAAGGGTTAATCCCCCTCCCAGTCCTGTTGGCAGTGCCCCCTTTCCATGGTTGCTATTCATTGAAAAACAGACAGGAGGTCCTGTTTTGGATCTTCCACAATTATTCAAATTTGCCATGGCATGTTGGTGTTTCCCAGCATTTTCAGAGTCAAGTTTCTCTCTCTTCTTGGGACTTGTTATTTAGATCACCATTTTGTAATGGGTTGGTGCTTTTAAGGTTTTTTTTTTTTTGTGAGCCATCTTTTTCTAAAATCAAAGGTATGGCTTTTTTTTCTGTAGTAAGATGTCTCTCTGAGCTCTTGCCATTGAGTGATGCAGCCTTTGTAACCTATGTCAGCAGCTGGTAGAGGTCACCTGCTTTCTTTGCTAAGCAAAGATCACTTTGAACGTCAAGTACTATTCTAAAATAAGGCAATAATTGTGAGGGTTCCAGATAATCATTATTATCATTATGCTTAATGAAAGGATGGATGTCAGCTTGTTGGCTGTTCTCTTTTTCTCCATCCATGTGTTAATAATGTTGGGAGTAATTTCCAGATTATTTTTAATTAGGTTTAACAAATACACTCATTTTCACAGATGAGATGAGAAGGAAATTATGCTATAGTTGGCTAATGTTGCATGGCTGTTTGTTTTTATCTAGCAGGGAGACTTTATGGCTGAACAAATGAGACTAGAGATATGGTAGCTAAGCCATAACAATTACTGGCCAAGGCAAAGCGTAAGTGCTAGTTATAAAGACAAAAAGTAGTATTACTGATGTGCTATTCCAAGTGATTTATGTATTTAAATATTTTTACCCCATTTCTGTTCTGACTAAAACAGAACCTGCATGAAAAGAAGAGTAGGATTTTTCTACATGTGCCATAGAGAAAAAGAGAAAGCTGTTACATACAAAGTACATGTAAAGTTATGCACAGCAATACATTTATTTATTTATTTATTTATTTATTTATTTATTAGACTTATAGTCTGCTCTCCCTGCAGTTCAGGCTCAGAGCGGATTGCAGCCCGATTAAAACACAATACAATATACAATAAATAACGTATACCTAAAAGCAATTTAAAACTGGCAGCAAAATTTAAACAGACAGTGGATTTCACTGTCCTGCAAGATCACTGGGTCTACGGAGGTTAATACATAGCAATGAGCTAAAAACCAGGAGGCCGAGAGGAGGCCCGCCCGCCTCAACCACCAAAAGCCTGGCGGAACATCTCTTGTCCTTTTTTTGTTTGGGGGGGTGGGATTTCTTTTGTTCATTCAGGGATTTCTTTTGTTCAAATAAATATGGTATTTGATGTGTTAGATCGTCAGGGTGCCCAATGAAGTTGATGGGTAGAACAGGTAGGAGACCAAGGGAAAAAACATTGCATATACTGTATAATTAAACTGGGGCCATGGCACTAGAGGGGTGTACTATATGGCCCTGAGCTCCTTAATAGGATAAACATTTTCAACAGTAATACATAGAAATTTCTCCTACAGATGGAATATAAGCATTTCAAATTTAGAAACATTTATTTCTTTCCTGGGACAAATTTAACTGTATATGAAAACAAAGCTATTAAAAGTTAAATAGAATTCAGTATCATGGAACATATTTCAATTAATAATAAATTCTGGAGTGAGGCTTTGTCCTGCTTGTGGACCTTCTGGGATATTTGCCTGGACATGAGAAAGAGATGGCTGGATTACATGATACCACAGGACTGTTATAGTCTTAAAATGTTCATTGAAAAACCACAAAATACCTTAAGCATGTATGCCAGAAAGTTTTGAATCGATAGGCCTAATGCTTAATTTTGATATAAATTGTCAAATGCTAGGCAGAGTCTATGAAAACAAATGTGGTGGTAGGATGGAAAGTATGTATTTTATGTAAAAGTCTACTTTCACATTTAGACCCAGCCACTAATACACACAGACAAACAGAACAGCTCAAATTGGTTTCTGCCCATCACCTGCGATTATAGTTGGTTGAATGTATGCACTGTACTTCCCAAGACGGAGGCACAGTGGCATGGAAGCTGTAGAAAGATACAGAGATAATGGTGGTCAAGAGGCAAGGGTGTCCCCGTTTTAGTGCTAAATACCTGTATGCAGTTTAAATGCAAGTAGTAGCTTATTCTGTGCACAGCTCTACTTAAGTTCTGTATTGATGGACTATATAATTTAAAGGCATGAATGGGAATGGGAATTGTCAAGAAAGTGCTCCCTATTCTTGTACTAATAGGCAGATGATAGCAGTAATCAGAGATGAAGGCCTTAGAACACAAAGGCTGTAGGACCCCATAATGCAGTTATGGAGAAGCTGTTCCTGTTTGAAGGAGCTTGCTTGCGTAAGTATGAGAGTGCTGTTCTGTTCCAGAGAGCATGTTGTTCTAGATGACTCTGGTCAGGCCTGATTCAAATATAGGCATGCACAAGAAGCCCTAGGTGTCTAGTTGGCTTTCCTACATTAATTTCCAGGCAAGAAGTACACCTCAACAACGCTTTTGGTTTGTTTGTTTTGTATGCAGGTAAAAATATTACTAGAGAATCTTTCCTCTGTTCCATCTTTTTATTAAAACGTAATAGTATACAAGTAAAAGTATTACTGGTGAACTTTGCCTCAATTTCATATAATTAATTAATTATATATTAACATTGACTGACTCGAATTACCACCCAGAGATTTTCATAAACAATTAAATGAGAGTGATTACTTGAGGCTGTTAATTATTCCTTACCATAAGTAAGCAGGAACATCTTTAAATAAGACACTTCAGATCAATATAGTTCTGGATATGTTATCAAAATCATCTTCCAACAACAGCTGGCAGTCCCAGCTGATAGGGCTCAGATTCTTGTCTAAGTAATTAATATGATATTGACTATGCTAATCTCACTCTATGTAATCTGCCTTGCGTCTCAGTGAGAAAGGCAGACTATAAATGACATATAAATAAAAAAATATCTAATTAGCCTGGCCTCATCTGCAGATATTGAAATCTGTGGGTAAGGGACATATAGAGAAAAAGATCCAGAGGAGTTAGCCGTGTTAGTCTGTAGTAGCAAAATAGTAAAGAGTCTAGTAGCACCTTTAAGACTAACCAACTTTACTATAGTATAAGCTTTCGAGAACCACTGTTCTCTTCGTCATCTGACCAACTTTAATGGTTAGTCTTGGTTAGTCTAAAGTTGGTTAGTCTTAAAGGTGCTACTGGACTCTTTACTATAGAGGAAAAGGTCATTTTCTTACAAACTTGAGTGATCATCCAGGTTTGCAGAAAAATATGAAACTTTTAAAAATTGGGTGTTAAATCTAGCCCAAACAGAGGAGCGCTCCAGACAGTACACCTCCGTTATCTGTGGCTCAGGTGGTAGGAGGAGGATGGGGAAGGAGGGTGTCAAATGGACAAGATGGGGGAGGAGCAGGAGCTGCCAGTGCTACCCATCTTCCCTTTGGGTCAACCTTGGAGGAGCTGGGGAGGATGCAAACACAACCCCCAATCCGCACTGCGTTGTGAATTGCAGGAACTGGCAAATGGGCAATCTGGTGAGCCAGTGGGGGGTGATGAGATTCCTCCCACCATGTGTCTTGTGGGTTTCTGCATGTTATCTTATAACCTCAAACACCATACAAAGTTATTTGTACTCAAATATCTTCTTATAATATATATTAAAGCTTTGTTAGTTCATTTTGCTACTTTTATCATAACAAATAATATAAAAGTTTTTCATAAATCTGTTGAACCCCAACCAGTGCTGAACTATATTGTCACTTCTGTGTCTGAACTGTATTGTCACTTCTATGACTTCTATGTCACTTTCATATTTTGTTGGACATTTTTGCTCTTCTCAGTAACTTCTTTCTCCTGGGTCTGGACACATAACTGTTGATATTATATTATTTATAATCTACTAGAAGATATATTAGTCTGATACTCTTTTGTTCCTTATCCCTCTGCAAGGATATTCTATTCTGTGGCTCTGGACTCCCTATTTGGCATGTTTCTGTGAAAACTAGGATAGCCTTGTTTCTGGCCTCTGATTTTTTGTCAGTATGAGCAGTTATTCTACTGTATTCCTGGCCATATCTACGACAATCCAGATGGATGTTGCCTTGTTGTTTCACCATGTGTGAGCAAATCTGGCTGAAGGAGCATAGCATGGCAAAAGAAATAAAGTAATAGAGCAGGAGGAGAAATAAATGATCTCTCCAAAGTTTACCTGTGATGGCCTAACTATTAATATATGTTAGAAGGTACTTGTTTACAGAAACCTTGTTCTGGAGAAATGCAGTCTCAGAGCACAGCACAGTATTGTGAAAGTCAGTGCAGTGGGTAGAATATTAGCTTCTGACTGGGGAGACACAAGTCCAAAGTTCTATTCAGCTTTGAAGCTTACTGGGTGAGCTTGACTTAGCCATTTATAATAGCTGAGGGCACTCATAATTGCTCAGCCTAACCTGTAGAATTATTGCTGGAAATAAAAGGGGGGGGGGTTATTTGCCTCACTTTGAGCTTATTGGAGGAGAGATGAAATTCCCAGGAAATGTCTTTATCTAATGCTGTAGATTATTTTACATAATAAACATCTTTATACTGCTCAGTCTTTAGAAAACAACTTGAATGAAGTAAAATCTTAAAAGGCACATTGCACTTTTCAAAACAGATAATGTTTAGTGACAGGTTTTTCAGTGTCCTCCTAAATGTCTATAATGTTTCCACTACAAAAAAGTTGAAGAAAAATCCTTGAGTTGTGGTAGTAGTGGAAACAATGGGGGGATTTTCTATGCATTTATATCTATGTAGCTTAGATGTTAGTGTTACTCGTGGATGCAGTTCTTTTCCCAAGGAGCCTCCTCACAACTGCTGATACTGGTTAGCTGACTTATGTGGCAAAGACTCATATATCCTCATGGAGGGGCTGCAATAAGGATGGGTAATTGGGCTGCCACTATTCTTGTGCCAATAGATTTTCTTATATCACTTTTGATGGAGGGCAAGGACAGTTTGATTTGATTTGATTTGATTTTTTCGTTCCTCACATCCTGCTCAGCTTCATGGCCCGTTCTTTTCCACAGAAGTGCGATCTCCAGCATCAGTGGTTTGGAAAATCTCAGGACTGCTCGGCTAAAGGGAAGATGAGAAGGAAGTGCATAATTTTTTTTTTATATGTGTGTTCCATAGGATCCAAGCCCATTGACACTTTTTTATGGAATAGCTTCATGATATGGCCTGAAGTATGAAATCTTTCTGAATTGGTACAAATGTAAAATATGGGTATGAGGCTGCTAGTAGTGCAACACCAAAATAGTACATATAAGAGAAAAATGATGAATATGAGGTTCTCCCTCTGAGGCGGAGGACATCTTGGTGATTCCCACCATCCAATCAGGGAGGCAGGAACTAACTTTCTTCCTCTTCCTGTCTAGCCTGTGGGACCACCCTCTCTTCAGTTCTGTTCCTGCCTCCAGGGAGAGCAGTTCTGCAGCAGACTAGCTCTGCTGCCTTTTTTCTCTCTATCTCTTATTTATCTTTTTTCTTCCTCAAATCATTCTTTACCTTACTCCTTTAGCTTACTCCTTAACTTACTTCATTCCTTACTCTCCTCCCATTTCCTCTTCTTTTACTCTTGCCAAAGAAAGAAAAGAAAAGGACAAGATGGTCTCTAGAGAGTCATCAGACTCTGAGGAAAGCTTCATGGAGAAGAATTTGGGCTGTTCCCACGGAGAGCCATCCTACCGGTGGCGGGAACAGGCCCAGCCAGCACCAGCATGCCTCTGAGGCTGTATGGGTTCCCTGGCAAGGAGGATATGGGCTGTTCCCATGGAGTGCCGTCCTACCGGTGGCGGGAACAGGCCCAGCCAGCACCAGCATGCCTCTGAGGCTGTATGGGTTCCCTGGCAAGGAGGATATGGGCTGTTCCCATGGAGTGCCGTCCTACCGATGGCGGGAACAGGCCCAGCCGGCACCAGCATGCCTCTGTATGGGTTCCCTGGCAAGGAGGATATGGGCTGTTCCCATGGAGTGCCATCCTACCGATGGTGGGAACAGGCCCAGCCGGCACCAGCATGCCTCTGAGGCTGTATGGGTTCCCCAGCAAGGAAATGGCCTTGGAAGAGACACAGGCCTCTCAACAGTTCCATCTTCCAGAGAGGGAGCTTGTTAAAACAGCGTGCCTCAGCCAGCCAGCTGAGAACAGCGCCACCTGGTGGAGCTCAATTTTGGCGGGAAACATCGCAAGGCGCTTGCCAATCTCCTGGCAGGAGAGACTCGGCTGAAACATAATCCAGACACCCAGAGCTCCATCTGACAAGCCAGGAGGGCCACGTAAGTGTTCCCCTGAGTGTGTTATACCTTCAGAATTCCTGTCAGCAATTAGACTGACTATGAGGGAGGAAATCCTGTGACTTTGCCAGTCAGAAGCACCTTGGCCCTATAAAGATTCCAGGAATCTCCTCAGCCCTGGCACCATGTGAATGTGCCCATGCCAATCTCCTGGCTGGAGATTTTACAGCAGGCCTTTCCCCTTTGGATTTAGCCCTGCTTTTACTACAGGATCTAGCCCTGCCTTTCCCTGTCAGATGGGTAATGTATAAAGGGTGCAATTTTGCCAGTGTCTTTGAACCTTTTAACTCTTAGGACTAACCAGGAGAGAGGAAATAGTGGTATGGTGTCTACCTCCTCCTCCCTCCGTGAGTAAGGCTGTAGCTCTGTGGAAGAGCTTCTGCTTTGTATGCAAAAGATCCAGGTTTGTTCCCCATTAACTCCAGTTTAAGAGATTAGGTAGATGAGGGTAAAAACCTCTTCCTGAGACCCTGGTGTCCTGCTGCCAGTCTGAGGAGATAACACTGACCGATGGTCTGAGTCAGAATAAGGCAGTTTGTAACGTTTATCAGTCAGGGATCCCGACGGAGCAGGGGAATCACCCTTAGTTAGAGTTTGTAACGACAGGGAGAAGGATGAATTCCTTCAGATGTGGAAAAGGAAGAAATATCCCTACCAGAACAGTCAGCCCAGCTGTCAGAATCTGAGGTCTACCAGTGTTTACTACCTAAGACATTCTCAGCCTAAGAGCTGTAAAAATTAGCCTTGGGGGAGTAGGACCCTTAGACTGGGAATACCAAATCCAACCCAGGAAAACGAGTCGCTTCCTAGTGAAGGTTCCTCAGAAAAGGTCCTCCCATTTCCTGAATATTTGTGGAGAAGGTTCAAGGCTGATGGTCACCTAGCTTCAATCAGAACTGTACACATCAAAGGCATATCCAATGCCCAGGCAGACTGGCTGAGGGGACAACAGGGGAATAGTCCCTTAAGAAACATCTCATAACATTGCGCTTCACAACACCTCATGAACCTGTGTGCGCCCCAACACAGCCATCAACTACTGGGGTAGATGACAAGATTTGTTCTACTCACAAGCAGATGCCCTGACATTGCAGTGGCTATTATGCCTCCTCTATGTATTACTACCCTTACCAGTAACAGACTATGCCTTTCCACCCTCCAACAGATGGTGATATTTCCATCTTTCATCCCACTGACCTCTTCGGTCAAGTTACAGCAGGGACCAATTTGCCTCTCTCATTTAGACTTACTCTGCTGAACCGTGTGGGAATAGAAAGGAACACCTTCCTAAGATGGGGATATTTCTGAGAGGTGGCCAACACTCTCCTAGCATTCAGAAAACAGTTTATGCTCAGAATTTACAACTCTTATTGGAAAGCCCTCACTCTGTAGACATTTTACACAGCCCTGACCAAGCATCCATTTGAACTGGTCAAGTATGTTCCCCTGAGAAGGCTGAGAAGGAAGACTATCTTCCTTATTATGTTCGCATCTGCCAGAAGATTTAGTCAGACCTGAACTCCATATCTTTCCCAATAGTAAAGTGATGCCTCGTACTGTCTTCCAAAAGCATATTCCAAATTGCATAGTTTGCAAGAGATAAGGCTACCATATTTCTACCTGTACCCTAAATAGACGAGGGAGAGGCTCTGATACAACCTAGATGTCAGAAGGAGGCTAAAGGCCTCTGCTCCGAGTAGTGCAAATTAGAAAGTCAGTCTTACTGTTCTTAAATATATCATCTCAGTTTGGGGAAGAAAATGTCTTCAGCAGCAGTGGGTGCCAATAGCAAAACATACACTATTGAAACTCCTAAAAACTCTCTGCAGAAGTTCCTTGTGGAATACCAGCTCACTCTTTGAGGAATGCTACTACCAGTGCAGCGTTACACAGGAACACTTCTGTAGAAAAAGGCTGCAAAATTGTCAGTCTTGACCTTATTAAGATGCTACAAATTGAATCTATATGATTCAGTGGATACTGACTAGTAGAAAGGTACTGCAGTACAGGATCATGGACGAAGACCATATCCCACCCAGAAACTGGAAACTGCTTTGGGAGCACCCAAGATGTCCTCCGCCTCAGAGGGAGAACGGACCTTTGGACACTTACCGTGAAGGGTCCTTCTCCTCTGAGGAAAGGAGGACATCTTGCCCTCCCCGGGTCTCCGTCCTTCTCTACCCTGCTGCCTCATTCTTATACCTCCTCCGGGTTATGCTCTATTTTAAAGTACATGTTAATGCAACAGGTGTTTTTTCTCTCAGTATTGACAGTTGCTGAATGATAAATTCAATGTTACTGCTTTGTGGAGTCACCTGAACTGAAGAGAGGGTGGTCCCACAGGCTAGACAGGAAGAGGAAGAAAGTTAGTTCCTGCTTCCCTGATTGGATGGTGGGAATCACCAAGCTGTCCTCCTTTCCTCAGAGGAGAAGGACCCTTCACGGTAAGTGTCCAAAGGTCCGTTTCATGGTATATTTATTTAAGGAACGAAAGTCATTATATACTAACAAGCCCCTGTTCAATTGACCAAGAATAGCTATTTTATATTAGGACTAGGGCTGTGCTATTCGGGTTTCGCTTTGGGTAAAGTTACCTGAAGCGGACCCGATTCGGCAAGCCTTGGCATTCCAGAAGCGAGGCCAGCATGCTGGCCCCGCTTTGGGAATGCTGAAGCGAAGCTTACTGAAGCGATTCAGGTCGCTTTGGTAAGCTTTGGGGCTTGTTTAAAGGGCCCCGCCTCTGCTTGCAAGCAGTGGCGGGGCCCTTTAGACATCAACCCCCCACCTCCCCCCCACCTACCTTGTGGTGGCTCCGGGCCATCTCCTCTGCCGCGCCGCCGCCTGAGCCTGCAGGGTGATGGGGAAGACCGGAGCCACCTTCACCGGCCCTTCCTGCCCCTGAAATGGCCATGGTGCGTTGGTGCCATGGTGGCCATTTGAGGGACAAGAAGGGCTGGAGGAGGCGGAGAAAGCCCTTCTTGCCCCTCAAATGGCCGCTGTGGCGCTGGTGCACCACGGCCATTTGAGGGGCAGGAAGGGCCAGAAGCAGCTCCGGCCTTCCCCACCACCCCGCAGGCTCGGGCGGCGGTGTGGCAGCAGAGGAGCTGGCTGGCTCCAGGCTGTGCTGCTGCCGCCATGGCAGCAGCAGCGGCCCGCCACCCAGCTGATAACCTTCCCGCTGCCAGGTAAGTGGGTGGGGGTTGGAGGGGTCTCCCCAGGGGGGGTGGGGGTAGAGGGGTTGCCCCAGGGTGGGTGGTGGTGGGGAGTTCCCCCCCTTGCTTCCGTCTACTCTGAATCTTTACGGAGCATACTGAAGTGATTCCCGAAACCCGAATCGCTGCTTCAGATTTAGGGGTATCTTGAATCGGTTTCCCGCTTCGGGTAAACCTGAAGCGGGAATACTGAATCCCTCCACCCATGCACAGCCCTAATTAGGACTCATGTTTTGTGCTGTGAATCTCCATATGTTCTTGCAGGCTCTATTTTCATAGTAGTTACTGTACAACTTTAAGTTAAATATAATTTGTAGTATTTTTCTTTTAGGATACAATGTTTATTATAATATGTGAGTACCTCTGTAATCTTCTTTCTAAAGTGACAGTATCATTGGTTGACATGTTTAACCAGGGCCCTGTTTGAATATATTAGTCTAATTTTGTTTGATAGCAGAGCAAATACTACTGAAGTACACTCTTCAGAAAGTGGAAAAAACCAAGAGTCCAGTAGCAGCTATAAGACTAACAAAATTAATGGTAGAGTATGAGCTTTCATGAGCCACAGCTTACTTCTTTAAATAAACTTTTCAGAAAGCATATTTCATACCATACAAGAGATTTAACTGACTGAATTTTAAAATTATGAAAATATGAAATAATATCACAAAATAAGCTTTGGGACAAAAGTGCTGGAGGATGTATTATTTTGTGCTACAGTGACTTTTCCCTCCCTTTAAGAGTGAATACTTGGCTTAAATGTATTCCACTCTAGGGTTTGTGCCAGTTCTTAGCTAATGATTATCTCGTTGATTAGGTTTTGTTTGAGATGACTCATTTTTCAAGGACTCCCATTGCTTCAATTTACAGCAGGAAGCCTGCACGGAAGTAGAACGTCAGAGCACTGAAGACTGTGTGGCCTTTAAAAAAAGACTGTCTTGATTATACCCAGTGACATTAAAGTTAATTATTTCTTAACTTTGCTCTGTGAAATACATCTTTATTTTCTTAATTTCCTTGATATGAATGGGAGTTAAAATCTCTACCCCCACCCCATTTGGAGTCTTGAATGAATGCATGAAGAGCTGGTGTAACATTTTTCTCTTATATGTTTTTTCTACTGTGTGTTTCTGCAGACATGCAATGTATGTTAATCTCTGCCATAAGCTTGTGCAGTCCCTCGTAAAGATGTCTAACACCAGGGCCACACACAGCCTGTTTTTTTTTAAAAGTGTGTATATGGATACCAAAATGTTGAGACTATTCAACACATAGATAGTGAAAGTTCCAGTTCTTTAGTCTGTCACAATGTTAGTCATTAAAGTTGGCTAATGAAACCCCCTAATGCTATACATTTGCCAGGGTGTGTATCTAGTCAACATTACTCTTCCCCAATACCTGGAGGTGGTGATGCTGCTTTGGGAAGAATTTGCATTGCTGGCTCCTCATACATAATTTCAAACATCTCATACAATGTAGGCAGGGCTCACACCTCAGTAGCCTTCATATTGCTAAGGTATTGTCAGAAGGGTTAATTATGGCTCTAACATAAAATGATTCAGCCCATATTGAAATCTCCGTTTTATGGGGAAAAGTTGAGAAGCAGGAATGGTAGAAGCATGGAATGGGAGGGCAAAGATGTCAAACAGGATCATTTCTTTTTTCCTTGTAAAAGTTCCTCAAGACATTTTATTTTCTTGCTGCTTTTTAGAGAAACAGAGAAACATCACTCAACGGCATGTACGCTTCTCCAACCAATGCAGTTCATAATTAAGGCTAACATGTAGGCACCTAATTTGTCCCAAGTGATGGTATACAGTTTTCAAGGACATGGATTCAGGATGATTTTCTTTTTCCTACAGAACTAATGGGAATCTAATAAAAATCACAGCTCAGCAGTGCTGTTCCAACATGTGTTTTAAGAAATAAGAGAATGTGTTCTTGAGTTCTACAGAAAAATATTACTACTTTTAAATACTTTCTCTTGAAAGAACATGGTTCATTTTCCAAATGGAAGTATTTGAAGTCAGTAATAATTTGTTGTAGAACTTCTTCTGTGTAAAGAATTTTGATAGAAGTGTCTTTACTCCAAATAATATAGTAAATAATATAGTATAATTCAACAATATAGTAAACAATATAGTAAAATTCAACAAGACCTGAATAGAGAAGTGGGCAGTTGTGAACAGGATGCAATTCAACAAAGACAAGTGCACAGTATTACATCTGGGATACAAAAATGGGAAGCACAAATACTGGATGGGGGATACACTTCTGGGTAATAGTGTATGCGAAAGATCTTGGAGTAAGAGTGGACTGTAAACTAAATATGAGCAGTCAGTGTGATGCAGTGGCAAAAAAAGGCAAACTCAGTCTTGGGTTGTATCAAAAGAGCCATTGTTGCCAAGCAGGCCCCCTCTCCTGCTTTAAGGCCTGCCATGGACTTGTGTTAAAGTTTCCTGCATTGCTGCTTTACTGCTACACCAAGATTGCCCTGCACGTGTGTGCTCTAATACACGTGTCAGTTTCCTGCCTGCTTGTTTAATTACCTTGCTGCTACAATAGACTGTGTAGTTCCCTGACTCCATGCTTGGTTAACTACACAAAGGACTCTCTTCCTGGGCAACCCTGCCCTGACCTATATCTGGACTTCCCAGTGTGTGTTTGGACCTTGTTACCAGTGTGCCCTGTGCCTGCATTGCCATCTGCCACGAACCGTGCCTGTTCCCTGCTATGGACCGTGTTTTACGTGCTGTTCCCCCTGCCTCCATGGAAGCCTGCCTCATCTGGGCCCAAGCCGCTGCTAGCAGCCGGGCGCCTGCCGGGGAAACCTCCAGCGAGCCTGGCTAGGCGCTCCCTGGTCAGTTCCCGCCTGGAGCCTCCCGCGGGCCGGTCCCCAAGCTTGCCCTTGCTACCGGGCAACCTGCTAACCAGCCCCTGCCATGACCAGCCGGCAACCATGTTCTTAGGCAGCCAGAAGGCCAAGAGGAAAAGACTGCTTTGAGAAGCCATTTTGGCGAAGCGGACACACCACGTCCACAGCGAGAGTACCTCGCCCCGCTCTGCATATCTTAGGAGCCGCCCCGGAGAAGAAGCTAAGTGCCGACCATCCCAAGCACTTAGAGAATGCATCTCAAAGAAACCTCCGCATTCCAGAGCTGATGACATCAGGACAAGCCCTGTCCGCTGGAACATCCATTCAGCCCACTCGGATTTCCCCCTCCCTCTTTTGTCCCCTCTTCCTGAGTTGTCACTTAGCACAATCAGATTCCTAAAGTGGCCCATCTAAGCCATTCAGTAACCCATTAGAGCCTCTGTTTTAATCTGTGAGAACCACCAAGTACAGCACCAGCCCCAGGGTACGTTTTGGGGTACTTAAGCTGGTCCCTCAGACCACACGGTGCTCAGGCCATTCCTATCCAGAACCCCTTGCTGTCTGTCCGTGGATCCATTGCTGGCATTGGACCACCTCGCTGTTGTGTCTCTGCTCTGCTTCAGGATTGTGAGTATTTCCCCTATCATCGTTGGGTACCTGCAAATGCGACCGTCTCTGTATTTCTTACTCTATATTTCTTAGTCCTTGTATGCTTTCTTGTGTGTATGTGCAAGTTCAGGCTTACGCCACACTATTAGTAAAGACACGTGTTTATTGAACCTATTTGTAGTCTGCCTCTTTGTCACTAGAGTGTCTGGAACCGGGACCTCCGTAAACGTTGGTTAGATCCGCACTAATTTTAGTTCCAGACTGCTAAAGCTAATTTCCCCATTATAAAAAAGCAGTTCTGGTAACACCATTGCATCAAAATCGCAGGAGGTCATAGTCCCTCTCCATACTGCCGCAGTCAGGCTGCACCTGGAGTACTGTGTGCAGTTCTGGAGGCCTCATTTCAAAAATGATGTGGACAAAATCAAGAGGGTGCAGAAGAGAGTGACGAGGATGATCAGGGGTCTGGAGACTGAGCCCTATGAGGAAAGGCTGAGGGCCTTGGGAATGTTTAGTTTGGAGAAGAGGAGATTGAGGGGGGACATGATTGCTCTCTTTAAATGTTTGAAAGGCTGTCATTTGGAGGAAGGCAAGGAGCTGTTTCAGTTGGCAGCAGAGGATAGGGCCCGAAGCAATGAGCTTAAATTTCATACAGAAAGGTACCAGCTGGATATTAGGAAAATCTTTTTCATGGTCAGAGTAGGTCAAAGGTGGAATCAGCTGCCTAGGGAGGTGGTGATCTCCCCTTCACTGTCAGTTTTCAAGAAGAGTTTGGATGAATATTTGTCAGGGATGCTTTAGGTTCATCCTGCATTGGGCAGGGGGTTGGACTAGAAGGTTTGTATAGCCCCTTCCAACTCTGTGATTTCGAAATCCTTAATATGTGACATAAATGATAAAGAACTGATTAGTTTGAATCAAAATTGAATAGCCCTTTCTAGTTGCAACTTCATGCTTTCTCCAAATGAAGCCATGACAGAATTAAGATTAAAAGGTTAACTTCTCCAGTTCCATGCTAAATATAATTTGAAGGTCTGATGCTGAGATTTTGGGTGAAATGTTGTATAAACCAGCACTCCTCCTCTCTCATTTGTCTCTTCTGTGTGGTGCAGTTTCATTGCAGCTCTGAGAATGCAATGTGGTGACTGTTTGTTATGCTACAGCATTAAAAATCAGGGACAGTCTTGTTACACTGGAGCATGTCTTAGCAGAGAACAACTACACTATTAAATTTATTTTTTTAAAAAACTCAGATGCCTGTTAGTTCTGTAGGAAACAGAAGATCATGTTGAATCCATTGTCCTAAAAATTGTATGCTACCACTTTGAACAAATTAACTGCCTACGTTAGTCATGATTATGCTCCAGCTACATTGGTTAGAGACATACGTGTTCCTTTGAGTGATGGCCATGATGATGTTTGTGTTGGCAACTGTCGCAATAATCCTGGTGTCTAAATACCTTTTGTTTAGGAGGATTTCCCCTTTTTTCTGACTGCCTGTTTGGTAGTATTAGAATGTACAAGCCCTTTTGGAGTGAAACTGTTTTAACTGTTGTCTTTTGGAAGAAATTAAACATGTGTACACACTTTCTCTTCCCCTTCTCGCTGTTTTTGTGGAGGCTATCTTAGAATGCAGAGTGACTTTCTAAATCTCTACTTTCCAATCAGGGCTTTTTTTGAGGGGGAATGCTCTAGAACGGTGTTCCGGCAGCTCTAGAATCTGCCCACATGATTTCTTCCTCCTTGAGCCCCGTGGGCTCTGTAGAGGAGGTTAAGCTGCTTTGAGTTCATTCTGCTTTCTTAAGTGAATGAGAGAGAGAGAAAGCAAGCAGATGCTGCTTTGAGTTCATTCTGCTTTCTTTTCATTCCTCTGTGAGTGAGAGAGAGAGAAAGAGCTGGGGCCCAGCGTGGGCTCTGCAGAGGAGGTTTAGCTGCTTTGAGTTCATTCTGCTTTCTTTTCATTCCTCTGTGAGTGAGAGAGCGAGAGAGCAAGAGAGCAAGCTGGGGTCTGATGCGGGCTCTGCAGAGGATGCTAAGCTGCTTTGAGTTCATTCTGCTTTCTTTTTAGGGGGGGTGGAGCTGTGAGCGTGTGTGCGTGCTGCTTTGAGTTCATTCTGCTTTCATTTCATTCAGGGGTTTCTGTGTATGTGTATGCTGCTTTGAGTTCATTCTGTTTTATTTTCATTTGGGGGTGAGTGAGTGGGGCTGTGTGTGTGCGTGCACTGCTTTGAGTTCATTCTGCTTTCTTTTTAGGGGGGGTGGAGCTGTGTGCGTGTGTGCGTGCTGCTTTGAGTTCATTCTGCTTTCATTTCATTCAGGGGTTTCTGTGTATGTGTATGCTGCTTTGAGTTCATTCTGTTTTATTTTCATTTGGGGGTGAGTGAGTGGGGCTGTGTGTGCGCGTGCACTGCTTTGAGTTCATTCTGCTTTCTTTTCATGGGAGTGGGGGGCTGTGTGTGTGTGTGCTTGTCATGTGCAGGGCAGGGGCACCTGCTCTGGTGCTTAGCTGTGGGAGAGTGAGAGAGAGTCTGAGACACACTGGGGTTGAGAGCCAGGAAATTAGTCCATCAGTGGAGAGAGCAAAGGGGAGTCCAAAAGCCGAGCCAGGGTTGAGAGCCAAGTCGTCAGTCACACGTGGAGAGGAGCAAGGAGTAGTTACAGACGAAGCTGAGGTCAGGAAGCAGGAAATCTATCTGAGCAAGGGCAGGGTACTAGGCAGAGGCAAAGCTTCCAGGAGCCAAGCTGCTGGATGCAAGGAGTGGTGAGCGGCATTGCTCCCACGCTGTACTCTGCTCAGCATTCTCCTTATGTGCTCAGGACAACATAAGAGGATGAGGGCCAGGTGTTTTTCCTTCGCTTGATTGCCCCGCCTCGCCCTCGCTGTCCAGCTCCGTCCATCGCTGAGTCTGCAGGTGCGCGCTCCTCTCCCAAACAGCTTGTCTCGCTCAAGCCTTCTGCCTTGCTGCCGGCTCGAGGGGCTTGGATCTCCAAGGCACTAGTTCCTCCCCTTCTTTATGCGACCCTTGCTAGCTTCCACAGAGGGGCCTGGTTGTTGGTTGCTGGATGGCTCTTCTAGGACCGCAGACGGATCTTCTGCTGGCTCCATTGGCTCTTCCAACCCCTCCTTCTCTGAGGAGGTCTCGCCAGCAGGTGGAGAGCCCAGCTGAGGCTGGCGCATGACACTGCTGCTTTGAGTTCACTCTGCTTTCTTTTCATGGGGGGTGGGTGGCACTGTGTGTGTGTGTGTTGCTTTCATTCTTTTGTTGACTGAAGTTGACATTGTTATGGTTCCCACAGCTTTTGAATGCAGATTGATTCTGTGTTAGTTAAATATATCAGTTATGGTTATTTGTATTAGTTAAAATATCAGTTATGGTTATTCCAGTTTTATGCTAGGAATGGATAGCTGTGCCCAAGTCACAGAAGGCTTTCATCAATATATTCATCAGCATATAGGTGTTCTTATGTCTTAATAGCTGTAACTCAAATGGTTCTCCCCATCCTCAGCTGATTAACATCACTGAAATTGCAGTGGACATATGGGTGTTAAGGAAGTTTTTATGAATATTGTTTGTGTGGGACATTGGAATGTTTATGAGCATTTCACAGTGTCACAACAGCTTAACCATTGGTAAGATAGGGTTGGCAGGCAACAAAAAAAACCATTTTAAACTAAGTATAAATCTAATGCAGCTAAAGTTAAGTATCTAATTTTGAATTACTCCAGTAAAGCAAAACCCTCCGTGAAAATTTGAAAATTCAATGTTCATTAGATTAGGAATTTCAGACTCTGTGGAATTTTGAGAAAGAATTTTGGGTTTCTTTTTCTACACTGGCAGAGGAAATCTGTTAGAATTTAGCTTTGTGAGGTGGGTTTTGGATTTTTAGAAGCCCCCTCCTTGCGTATTTTAAAATATGATTCGAAAGAGGGAAATGTTTGGAAAACCCTTTCTCATAGTAGTGTAATTTCCAAGCTTACTAACATTTATCTCGTTGTAATGTGTTGTGCTGGGTTCTGGGAAGCAGTGTCACTTTCAGGAAGCTATCACTTCTGGGAAGCAGCGTCACTTCTGGGAGTGATGTCACCACACATTTCCACGTGCACATGTGATAATAGAGAGTTCCACCACCTCTTTTTCCCAGAAAAAAAGCCCTGTCTCCAATGATCTTTTCTGGTGGGAAGCCTTCCTTTAACATAGAGGTTTTTGAGAACTTTGTAGCATTTTTGAAGTTTTTAGGTCTGATTTTATTTATAGAAAATCACATGACATCACAAAACAGTGCTTCTTAGATAAGGATGTTGGACTTGAAAATCCTGTCTATTTTTAAAAATGTAATCTGAAGAATAGGTAAATGGTTTTGTTGAACAGTTAAAGCAGTTATCTTGCTGAAGTGTTCACAGGGTCTATGTTTTTGTAAGCTAAATTTGATTAATTGACATTCAAAGTTGAGAAACTTCTAAAAATTGCATAAAACCTACTGTGAAGCTTTTTAATCTGGACAAGTTTGTCAATTGATTCTGAACTTTTTGAAACACTCTTTGACCGGTAATGTTTTCTTCACTTTGCACTGGTATGGGTATGATGAACACAGTGTGAATCATATGAATTAAAATAACATTTTTAAATGTTACTGTTCTGTAATTGTTTGGTATGATTCTCTGGCATTTTCTTTCCAACCATGTCTTTTACAAAATAAGTTTATAATGGCTGTTAGCCTACACATTTTACTAGCCTGTTTATTAATACATATGTGCATGAGCGTACCCACACACAAACACACACACTTAAAAACTGCTTAAAAAGACAACAGATTAAAATGTCAAACAAATAGAAAAGACTTAATGTCTTAAAAATTAGGTTGAATAAGATGCACCTATTTGCATCAAAACTGTGCAGGGCTTTGCCATTGAACATATTTTTTCTCCTCTGTTAATTTTCCCAGGATTCACTGGAAATGGGACCGTAATTTCTTTTGGGGGATGAGTCCGGAGTGAGGGTGTGGTATGGAATTTGAAATTGCAAATGGTCAGAAACCATTAAGTGTCTTTCTTTTATTCCTGTGTAGCCAAAAGTGGATTTTGTGTAGCTTTTAGACTCCATACAGAATCACTTCCCAGGTTTTTCTTTTTACGGCAGCAACTCCTGCAGTTCCCTTCCCACCTTTCCCTATGACTCATCTTGGGGCAAGGGAAGATAAATACCAGATAAAAACACCTTCCAAACATGACACACAAAAGCAAAGACAAAGCTTGACTCTGTTATCTTAATTAACTGTGTTTTCATGAACCTGAAAAAAGCAGCATAGTTCTTTCAAGGGAAAGCAGAAGGCTTTGGGGGAGTTCAGTCCGCGGTGAAACAAGCATGTCCAATATATTTCAATTTTTAAATATAAAATTGCTGGGGAATGTGCTGTATGGTTCACTGTATGGTTGCGTGGGAACCAGTACTATTTGCCTCAGTCTGAGCTATTTTCAAATCTGAGTTTTCTCTCCTAGACCCAAGGCTTCTCCCATGCCAAAAAACAAGCACCCCCCACCCCAAACTAATTAGAGTAGATATACGAATGTAAAAAAAGTAATACTTGTACATAAACATGCATCATGTTGGCTATGTGCCATGATGGCACAAAATGCAGTAAATACAAGAGAGATTTTGCTCTCCAGTCTGAGCCTTAATTGCATTGGAACTGGAGGACACAGTTTTTAATAAATGTAACCACTTACACTTGGGTAAAGAGAAGCTGGGAACAAACAAAACATTAACGGTGCATATGTGAAACCTTTGTTACTACTTCCTTTAAAATAGATTGAAGTGGCAACTGGGACAGATTAGATTTAAGTATATTTTAAAGGGATTCTCCTTTATTTATTATATTTATCTTGACCTTTCTTCAAGGAGCTCAGGGCAATATTTGTAGTTTCTCTTTCCCATTTTCTCATTACAGCAGACCTAGGTCAGCTAGGCTCAGAGAGAGCCTGAGAGAGAGTGGTACATCTGGCCTAGGTCAGAATGGAATTGGACCCTAGGTCTTCCTGATTATAATCTAGTGTTCTAACCACTATTCTGTGCTGGCTTTCAGTATGTCTTGTATGCAGTGCATGTGTGTGTTCTTGCTGTTGCTGCTATAGATGCCCATGAAGTTCAGCCACATCAAAATTCACAGTGAATTTACAGGTCTATCGTTTGGCAAGACATCTAAGGAATTTGGAAGGATGCTGAACACTTAGATAAAATTGTAAAATGTGTGTAAGCCTGATCTTACATACATACCTTTGTTCAGATGTTTTTGTGAATGTTGTAGCCAAAAGTTGGGAAGTAGCAAAAATGAATAATGAAAGCAAAATGTGGTGGTATTTATTTGCATTATTTATAGTCTGCCTTTCTCATTGAGACTCAAGGCAGATTACGCAGTGAATACAATCAACGGCTAGGACATTGGATAAGTATAGGTTGGAGAAATTTGAAAACGAGCAGAAATCTGATACGAAGCTGAAACTATGTTGAAACAAACATAAACAATTTCACATAACATTATTAAATGATGTGGAAGCAAACCAGTAGGAACATCCTCAATGAGAAGAGCATATAGTCAATGCTATAATTTGTACTGGGAGAAACTGCAACTTTTGATGTGTATTTCAAACTTCAAAAAAAAATTATGTCCAAAACACTAAAATATATTTACAAAAAGAACAAATAACTGTGAATTACAGGTATATTTATAAACTGTTTTCCCTCTTTCTTTCAGGCTGTAATACTAAATGTATTAACTTGAAAGAAAGTTCCATTAAGATCAAATTGGATTAATTCCAAGCAGATATTCTTAAGACTGGGCCATGAGGCTTCAGACCATTGCATACTTACTTGGATGTAAAAATACATGGGAAACCTGTTGGATTTGATTCAAAGTAAACATGTTCTAGTGTTAGGTTATACAAATGCCAGTGAAGTGCCCTACTCCAAAGGCAGTTTCCATCTGCTGGTTTTTAAAAAGCTGATCTGTAGATAGTTTAGACAAATTCAAGTTCATTTGGTTAACTGGTTTACATGTAATCTGGTAGGGCAATCCTTTCTCTTCCTTCTGCCTCATTCTTCATGGCTGTTCTGGATTGTGTGCAGCCATGGTATCCTACTCTCTGTGCTACCACTTGACACTTGTCCTCTTTTTTCTGCGAGGGATAACATGGTGGACATGACATCACATGGTTACATAGCCTGTTCAACCTGGTTATGTGCTGATGTTGCTAAAGTTAAACCAAGCATTTAGGTGAAATCAGTCCTAGCAAATCAAACATTTTTGGAGCCACATCTGAAAAATCACCAAAGGGAGGAAATTGTTGATGCCAATGAAGATTTTTACAAAACAAGATTCCTTGTTTGGGTGGTGGGGTGACATCTGGTTGGAAGGCAGCTTTCCATTATTCATTTGTAACTTGCTGTTGGAGGCTCAGAACTCTTCAAAGGAGACCATGGTATGAAGGAAAAAAATGGTTCATCGTTGCTTTATGATAGCTCAGTTTTCTTGAGCAGACTGTCAGGACTCAGAGATCATTTTTCTTAAACACACAAGCTCAAAAATGGCAAAGTGGGCTAGGTTCAAAGTCTTAAACTTGCCTGTAGGCAAAAAATCAAATACATAGAATTTCAGGCCATATGGATGCAATTTGTCAAAGTTATGAGTAACTAAAAGAGTTTGATAATGAAATGTTGTTATTGGCTCTAACTATAGCTTATACTTCTATGCATGCTGTGACAAATGGTATATATTCCATGTGAAAATGTCATGGTTTTAATTACATAAAAATGACTGCATTGCTGTTTTGCAGGGTAAAATGTTAAAATGCAGAATTGTTCTTGTTCATTAGTTGTGGGAAAAGACTTGCAGGGACCTGTGTAAGAACTGGTATAGTGATACTGACATGGACTGAGCTACACATCAGTGTCTCTGGTTCAAATTTTGCTTATGCTTACACTGTGAACTCTAGATATATGGGCCACGTGTGTATGCAAAGGAGCCAAAACCAACCTGGGTCCTTGGTGTGTGTATATGCCTGTAATGTGTGTGGTGGAAAACATTGATGATAAACATATGTTTAACTTGCCTGTGAAATGGTAATATTAACATGTGAAGCTGACACAGTATCCAATGGAATAACCATGTTAGTCTATTGCAGAAAAAAAGCAGGAGTCCTAGAACACTTTAAAAGATTTTTAAAAGATTTTTGTCTTTCTTCATCTTTAATGAGCTACACAACTTTTTTATTTAAGAAGACTTACAAATTGGAGATCGGCTCCAATCATGATACTGCTTAGCCAATTAAAGCTGCTAGTTATAGATGTAAAAAGTTAAAACATCTAATTTCTGTTAACATAAAGATCTACTTGTGACATTGAAGTGTGGCAATAATTGTATATCTAGCTTATGACCTTTTCCAGCTATGCGTAAAACCCTTCCTCTAACAACTTCCTTTGAGTTGAATTTTACACATTGCAAATATAATAGGATCTGGAAGACCTAGGTTCAAATCGTCACTGTACCATGAAGCATCCTGTATAACATTGGGCCAGTCTCAGCCCAATATTCCTCATGGGGTTGTTGAGAGAGTAAAATGTATGCCTCCCTGAATTCCTTGGAGGAAGGTTGGGATGGGGTGGCACTGATATCTCAAAGAAAGAAAGAAAGAAAGGGCTTTGAGGGCCTGCTCTAGAAATGCCAGCAGAGTGGATTTGATTTAAATCAAATCGATTTAAATCACAATTTAAGAGATGATAAGGAGAGCTTTAAACTGATGCCACAAGTGGAAGGGGACGATAGACATGGAGATTTCAATGATAAAGTGAAAACAGTGAGGACCCACCTGGGCAGGAAAGGTCAAACAAAGGTACAAGGCTACAAGTGTCTAGATACCAATGCCCAAAGTATGGGCAACAAGAAAGAAGAGCTTGAGCTTCTATTGCAAACAGAGGGCTACGATATAGTAGGAATTACTGAGACTTGGTGGGATGATTCCCATGACTGGAATGTGCTAGTGGATGGGTATGAGTTGTTCAAGAAAAAACGGAAGGGTAGAAGAGGAGGTGGAGTGGCGTTGTATGTTAGGAGAGGAGCGGACAGCCCGGTGGAAAGCATATGGGTAGAAATAAGGGGAGGAAGGACAAAGGGTATTATTGTTGGAGTCTGCTACAGACCACCTGACCAGCGAGAAGAAACAGATGCTGCCCTCTTTGAACAGATTGGTAGAGTATCCAGACATCAGAACCTTGTAATTATGGGTGACTTCAACTTCCCTGATGTGTGCTGGGAGACAGGCTCAGCAAAGCGTCATGAATCACGCAATTTCCTGACCTGCCTGGCCGATAACTTCCTTTTTCAAAAGGTGGACGAAGCTACAAGGGGCTCGGCCATACTAGACTTGATATTAACCAACAGGGAAGAATTGGAAGATGTGATGAAGGTGGTGGGGACCTTAGTGGGAAGTGACCATGTTCTTCTTGAATTCCAGTTGCTGTGGGGGGCCAAGGAAGTTCGTAGCCAGACTCGTAGGTTAGATTTTCTTAGGGCCAACTTTGTAGGGCCAACTTTGATGAACTCAGAGGCTTGATGAGAGTCATTCCGTGGGGGAGTGTGCTGGAAGGGAAAGGAGCGAGTGAAGGGTGGGCCGTTCTCAAACACGAGTTTTTGCAAGCTCAAGCCCTCACTATCCCAGCAAGAAGGAAACATGGTAAGGGCTCCAAGAAACCTATGTGGATGTACAGAGAGCTCCAGAATAAGCTAAGGGAGAAAAAGGAAATGTTCAGGAAATGGAGAGAAGGACAGACCTCTAAAGAGGAGTATATGAGGGTTACTAGGTACTGCAGATCAGCCATCAGAGAGGCCAAAGCTCAGTACGAGCTGGGTCTGGCCAGGAGGGCTCACTACAATAAGAAAAACTTCTACAGATATGTGAGAAGCAAACGCAAGGTAAAAGGCAATTGGACCGCTGTTGGGAGTAGATGGAGAAACTCTGATGCAGGACAGAGAAAAAGCAGACAGGCTTAATGACTTTTTTGCCTCTGTTTTCTCCCTGAAGAACTCAGACACATCTAGAGATAGTAGAAAATGTGGCAGGACACCTGAGTGGCTAATTGACATTGACAGAGAGGTTGGGGAGAGGCATCTGGCTGTACTGGATGAATACAAATCCCTTGGGCTGGATGGGGTGCACCCAAGAGTGCTGAAAGAACTTTCTAGAGAACTTGCAGAACCCCTGTCCATCATCTTCAAGACCTCCTGGAAGCCTGGGGATGTGCCACAAGATTGGAGAAGAGCGAATGTTATCCCAATCTTTAAGAAAGGGCAGAAGGATGACCTGGGAAACTACAGGCCAGTCAGTCTGACTTCTGTTGCTGGGAAGATATTAGAACAGATTTTAAAGGGATCAGTCTGTAAGCATCTGAAGGACCACTCAGTGATCCGGGGAAGTCAGCATGGTTTTGTTCCTAACAGATCTTGCCAGACCAACCTGGTTTCCTTCTTTGATCGAGTGACCAGCTTACTGGATCGGGGGAACTCTGTTGACGTGATTTATCTGGATTTCAGTAAAGCTTTTGATAAGGTCCCCCATGACATTCTGATGGGGAAACTGGAAGACTGTGGAGTGGACTATAGGACAGTTCGGTGGATAGGGAACTGATTGGAGGCCCGCACTCAAAGAGTGGTGGTCAATGGCATTTCATCAGATTGGAGGGAGGTGTCCAGTGGGGTGCTGCAGGGCTCGGTTTTGGGCCCGGTACTTTTCAATATTTTTATCAATGATCTGGAATGAAGGAGTGGAAGGGCTGCTCATTAAATTTGCTGATGATACCAAATTGGGAGGAGTAACAAACACCCAAGAAGATAGAATTAAAATTCAACAAGACCTGAATACTCTGGAGAAGTGGGCAGCTGTGAATAGGATGCAATTCAACAAAGACAAGTGCACAGTATTACATCTGGGCCACAAAAATGGGAAGCACAAATACTGGATGGGGGATACACTTCTGGGCAGTAGTATATGTGAAAGGGATCTTGGGGTAAGAGTGGACTGTAAACTAAATATGAGCAGTCAGTGTGATGCGGTGGCAAAAAAGGCTAATTCAATCTTGGGTTGTATCAAAGGGGCCATAGCATCGAAATCGCAGGAGGTCATAGCCCCTCTCTATACTGCCTTGGTCAGGCCACACCTGGAGTATTGTGTGTAGTTCTGGAGGCCTCAGTTCAAAAAGGATGTGGCCAAAATCGAGAGGGTGCAGAGGAGAGCGACGAGTATGATCAGGGGTCTGGAGACTGAGCCCTACGAGGTAAGGCTGAGGGCCTTGGGAATGTTTAGTTTGGAGAAGAGGAGGTTGAGGGGGAATATGATTGCTCTCTTTAAATATTTGAAAAGCTGTCATTTGGAGGAGGGCAAGGATCTGTTCCAGTTGGCAGCAGAGGGTAGGACCCGAAGCAATGGGCTTAAATTACATGCACAAAGGTACCGGCTGGATATTAGGAAAAAATTTTTCATGGTCAGAGTAGTTCAAAAGTGGAATCAGCTGCCTAGGGAGGTGGTGAGCTCCCCCTCACTGGCAGTTTTCAAGAAGAGGCTGGATGAATACTTGTCAGAGATGCTTTAGGCTGATCCTGCACTGGGCAGGGGCTTGGACTAGATGGTCTGTATGGCGCCTTCCAACTCTATGACTCTATGAAATCACTAAGTACGAGTAGATATAAATCATGGTTTTCTACATAAAGACTCATTCTTGCTGGTATAATCTTAATATTTACAACCAGATGAAGGTTTCATTTTTAAAATAACTTTTCTGATTAGTTTTACAGTTATATCAAAAATTACTGATTTGGTTATACTATTAGAAACACATCATAGATAGTTCACCTCGCAATAATTTCATAATTATCTATCTCCAGTTTAATAGGCTATTAATAGGTTTAATAGGTTTATTGGAGGAAGAAAAATAAATTGTTACCTTAATAATAATAAGTTAAATAGTTTTATTTAACTAAAACAATAACATTATAGCATATGTATTCTTGTATTTGCTTAAATATCCATGTTTGTTAACTGATATAGTTAAACAAAATATCTAAAAAGTACTTAAGACTACCCTCCCCATCCACAGATGAAAAACTGAAAATACTGTCGTCTATTTCCAAACTGGGTCTCTTTTACGGCCTGCTGACATTATAGGTTTTCTCCTCCAAGAAAAGAATAATATGATAAACCTCAGGCTATATACAGTGTTCTGCTCAAAAGCTTTCACTTTCATTTTTACTGCTTGTCCCTCCCTTCTCACACTTAGCTTTTTTTGCAGATCTATTCCACTCCCAACAATCTTCTGTTCATTGCATTTTTTCAAACTTAGCACTTAAGAGGTAAGGGGTTTATTCTGTGTACATAGCTTTGCAAAGGAACAATGAGATCACGATCTTTTTTTCAGCTCTGTATGTTTATTTTATAACTTTTTTCTGTGAAGAAGAGGCATGTGATCTCTGCAGACACAAATCCATAGTTTTGAGGTCTGTTAAAAAAAACCCAAGCCTCTGTGATAATATCTTCTAGATAGAAAAATTGCCCAATAATCTTACAGAAACCTCTGGAAGAGCATGACATTGTGAATGGATTAATGGAATTCATTTACCAACAGATTTAAACATTGCATGAATATATAGCCTCATGCTACATAATTTAAAACTAACCCTTATTTCTCGATGGACTATAACGTATCTTAAATAGAAAACTATCTTTAAATTTTAAAAATCCAATTTTTAATATATTTTTTAAAAACATTGATTTTTATCCACCCTAAATGCCAGACAGGGCAACAAGGTTACTAACTAGACATGGGCACAAACTGAAAAAAAAAACCCTGAACCACCTGATTCGTGGGTCATTGCTATTCCATGAACCAGGAGCCACGAACTTCCATGAACTTTTACCAGTACACGAATCAGTTCATGGTTCGTAGTTCGTGGAATTCAAACACTCGGCACCGGCTTCTGAAGCCGGTGCCGGGTGTTTGAAACTGACAGCCCCCTTCTCCTGTTGCCCCAAAGCAGCAGGAGAAGTCTGTCAGTTTTGAAACACCCCGCACAGGCTTCATCCGATCGAGTGAAGCCCGCACGGGTCATGTGAAACTGACAGCCCTGTTCTCCTGTCCCCCAAGTGGCAGGAGAACGGGGTTGTCAGCATCACTCACCCTGCATCAGCTTCAGCCCATTGGCTGAGCCCAGCGTGAGGTGAGTGAATCTGACAGCCCTGTTCTCCTGCCGCCCCAGTGGGAGGAGAACGAGAGCTGTCAGTTTGACAGACCCCACGCCGGGTTCAGCTCATGGGCTGGGGCGGGCATGGGGTCTGTCAAACTGACAGCTCCCGTTCTCCTGCTACTCAGGGGACAAGAACCAGGAACCACGAGCTTCCATGAAAGTTTACCAGTTCACGAATCCGTTCATGGTTCATAGTTCGTGGAATTTAAACACCCGGTGTCTGCTTCTGAAGCTGGTGCGGGGTGTTTGAAGCTGACAGCCCCCTTCTCCTGTCACCCCAAAGCGGCAGGAGAAGTCTGTCAGTTTCAAAACACCCCGCACAGGCTTCATCCGATCAGGTGAAGCCAGTGCGCAGGGTCTGTCAAACTGACAGCTCTTGTTCTCCTGCCACTTGGGGGACAGGAGAACAGGACTGTCAGCTTCACTCACCCCGCACCGGCTTCAGCCCATCGGCTGAACCCAGTGCAGGGTCTGTGAAACTGACATCCCCGTTTCCCTGCCGCCTGAGCGACGCCAGCCTGTCTAACTTTACAAACCGCTGATGACTCACACAAACCGGGCCAAAAAAGTCATGGAGTTCATGGAAAACACAGTCCCACAAAACGCGTTTTCATGAACCACGAATCAGCCTGGTTCGTGCGTTTTTTTGCTTCGTATTGTGATTTCTGCCCACCTCTATTACTAACTAATACATCAGCATGAGATCCTATCTCACCATTCTTGAAAGAGATGTATTGCTATTTAGCTTCCAGGCATGCTCCAAAGTGTTGGTGCTTACCTTTTTAAAGTCTTAAATGGACTGGGATCTGTGTGTCTTAAAGACTGCTCCCAATATGAACCTGTCCAAACCTTAAGATCAACACTGGAAGCCTTGCTGAGAGTGCCTCCCCCTAATTGAGTCTGGTGGCTAGAAGGGACAGACAAGCCTAGTTAGTGGCAGCACTGCATTTATGGAACTCTCTCCCTGCCCGTGTATTAACATTATTTTATTGATTAAGATTTATGTAGGTCCTTGAGAATCTTAATAGGTACAAGATGATATGTAAATAGGTAATACCAGTATTTAGTTAAAATAAATAAAGTTATAAATAATTGCCAACTGAAGTAAGCATATGAAGTTACGGCCATTCCTAATTGGAATGTGTGACTGCTACGTTTTCAGGAGCATTCTTCCGTCAACAGCCTTATAGTACCTGCATGATTTGGTTTATGATTGTTACTTTTATTTCACTTTTCATCAACAATTCATCCCAGAGGGACTGACAGGATTCAAAATGTAATACTAAAGACAAAGTTCAATGCAAATCTTCCTCAGGGAAGGGATTCTTAGTTGGAGCTGGATCCAAGAATGATGAAAAGGTGCTTGGCTGTGTCCGGTCCTTTTCCTAATAGCTGCAGTAATGGGAAACTCCTTCTCCTATCAAAGACCTTCAAGTTCCCCCCATGAATTCTGCCTGTCTCTCTACCACTTTATGCGTATCCAAAGTAGATTGGGGAGGGCAGAGTGAATTCCATAATTGATTCTGAAGTTCTGGTAGAACAAAACTGCATTATTCTACTCTCTACTAAACCTGTTTTTTTGGAGTAGATAGTTCAAAACATTCTGTAAAGGCTGTGTATGTAATAGAGTTGCCAACTTTGTATGCGGTATAGTTGAAAGATGCTTGGGCCTCTCTGCCTAAAGCACAAGGATACTCCCACACCACCCAGAAAGCTGGAATGCTTTCTGCATGCACATAGCCAGAGAAATCCTGATTACTTTCCTGAAGTCTGAAGGAGGAGTTTTGTTAATCTAGCAGTCAAATCTCAGGACATGAAATTTTTTCAAATAAAGATGGCACCTTGACAGTGTGCAAATAAAATCACATACAGGATTAAATGCTGGTCTGTGAGAGTGCTGTTGTTTCTCATAATGTGATTTACTGTTGCTGGATGGTATTACAGAATCCCTCATCCCTAGCAGATTTCATTAATTAAAAAGTGAATTTCGGTGCTAATGGCAATCTATAGGTCTGAAAAGGCCACCCTGGTAGGAGTGTGCCATCCTACTAGGGGTGTGCATTTGAATATAAGTGATCTGAAATTAATCCCATCAGCTAATTTCAAAAGGCAGTTTTCTGTTTCAGAAATTAGTGGTTGGTTGGCTGGGCTAGCGGATAGACTCTTGTACTTCTGGGAGACTCGGTTGCCCTGCCAGGTTGGTGGGCGAGCTTATGTACTCCCGAGGCTAAAATTCACACCTCCCTCCTGTCCCTGCCAGAAATATCTCTGCTTCATCTTCAAGTTGTCCTGGAACTAGAGATGTGTGGGTTACTGTGTTAAATTGCTCGTAAGTCATTGTAGAGATCATTTGATTAAAGTGTATAAGAACATAAAAGTCCTGCTGTATCCAGCCAGAGGGTCATCAGGTCTCAAAGTGACTAATCAGTCTTCCTGCATGTGTGCTTCCTAATGTCATAAAGGCAACAGCTATCCTGTTGTGCCTCTCCAGTAACTGGTGTTCAGAGCTACACTGACCTTGAGTATGGAAGTTTCATTTTGTTAGAATGGCTCATTGATTTCTTGTTCAGTCCCCTTTCAAAACTATGTAAATTAGTGGCCATTATTAAATATTAAGTATAAATTTATTGGAGATATCACTGTTGTGCTTTTGTATTTGAAATAATCATCATTCTAATGGTTCTCAATGATACTTAATGTTAATTAGCAGCTCTACACACTCCTCCCAAGCGTGGTTTAGAAAGAATGAGACAATCTATGATATGGATGGAGGAGATGAGATAAGCAATGAGTAAAGATCAAGTAATAAATTGGTAGCCAACTCAGAGGCCATTTACTGGGGAAGATTTCACACTAGACCTCTACAGTCTCTCCTGCGACCTTTTCAATGGCAAATCGCTCAGAAGCTGAACATCAAAGTTCAAGTTCCTCGTCCAGTCAAGGAGAGTTTGAGATGGTGGACGGTCGACTCCAACCTCCGCCAAGGCAACAGTTTCCTTCCCCCTCACTTCACTCAGATATTTACAGACGCCAGCCTGAAGGGCTGGGGAGCGGCACTGGAGGGCATCCCCGCCCAGGGGGAATGGTCGGAGAAAGAGAGGGATCTCCCCCCTATCAACGTTCTGGAGATGTGAGCTGTTCTCCTAGCCCTAAAGCACTTCAGCAGACTGATTGTACACAACCATGTTCTGATTCACACGGACAACATCGCAGCCAAAACGTACATAAACAAGCAAGGGGGATCCAGGTCATCTCGACTGCAGAGAGAAGCCAACAAAATCATACTCTGGGCGGAAAGCAACCTCACATCGATTCAGGCGGAGCACATCAGAGGGATTCACAATATCCACACCGATTGGCTAAGCAGGGAGTCCCTTCACCCAGGGAAATGGTCCATCAAGAGGGAAACGTTTCTGCTGGTGACGGCGCACTTTGGGACGCCGGACGTGGACCTCTTCGCATCTCATCAGAACAATCAAGTTCCGAGGTTCTTCTCCAGGTTCTTCCATCCACGAGCCGAGGGCACAGACGCGCTCATTTCTCCGTGGCCGAACGTTCTCTTATATGCCTTCCCTCCATTACCAGTGATCCCTAAACTTTTGAAAAGGGTCAGGGAGCAGAGAGCGAACATAATACTGATCGCACCGTGGTGGCCAAGGAGGCCGTGATTTTCTACTCTTCAGCTACTGTCAGTGG
This sequence comes from Eublepharis macularius, assembly GCF_028583425.1. Lineage (NCBI taxonomy): Eukaryota > Metazoa > Chordata > Lepidosauria > Squamata > Eublepharidae > Eublepharis > Eublepharis macularius. The sequence goes on from NC_072790.1 coordinate 195,910,648, forward strand.
CACCTCCCCTTCAACTGCCGGTGCAGCCACACCTCTTACAACAGGACCCCATATGGCATCCTCGTCCAGAATGGTGGTCTCTGACAGGGTGGAAATTGAGCGGAGCCATCTCCAACGCAAGGGCTACCCTCCGGACATCATAAATACCCTGCTGGCTTCCAGAAAGAAATCTACCATTAGGATCTATAACTGTGCCTGGAAGGCCTTTCGTAGATGGTGCAGGCACAAGAGAGTGACTTCCCTTGAACCATCCCTAAATTCCATCCTAGGTTTTTTGCAAGAGGGCCTAGACAGAGGGCTGAAGCTGGCGACCTTGAAGAAACAGGTTGCGGCAATTAGTTCAGTTATGCCCGAGGTGGAAGGCACTGGTCTCGCGTCTCATCCACACATGCGGAGGTTTCTCAGAGGGGCTACCTTGCTCAATCCACCTACAGTACGTCATTTTCTGACGTGGCGATTGAATGTGGTGCTTTCAGCACTAACAAAACCACCTTTTGAACCAATTAAGACCATCTATCTTAGATGGCTGAAGCTTAAGACAATATTTCTCGTGGCAATAACATCAGCACGTAGAATTTCGGAACTGAGCGCCTTGTCGATTCGACACGACCTATGCATTTTTCACAGAGACAAGGTGGTATTGAGGACGGACCCTATGTTCTTGCCTAAGGCATATTCCACTTTTCATCGATCTCAAGAGATCAACCTTCCATCCTTCTGTCCAGAGCCCAAGCATCCTAAGGAACGCGAATGGCACAATCTCGACATGAGAAGAACACTCAAGACGTACTTAATCCGGACAGAGATATTGCGTCAAACAGACTCTCTCTTCATCAACATCTCTCAACCTAAGAGGGGCCATCACATGTCCTCGTCAGCTATTGCCAATAGCATCAAGTCATGCATTCGAGAGGCATATAAGGTTCTCAAGCTAGAAGTGCCATGAGGAATCACAGCGCACTCGGCGAGGAGTGCAGCTATTAACGCAGCTCTCAGAAGGAACGCGTCAATTGAGGATATAAGCAAGGCAGCCACTTGGTCCTCCATATCCACTTTTATCAAACACTATTGCCTGCATACATATGCTTCGGTGGATGCGGCCTTCGGAAGGAGAGTGCTACATGTCGTAGGAGACGAAGATGCAATCCCACCCAGACAATAGAGGACTACTTTGGGAGTACCCAAGATGTCCTCTGCCTCAGAGGGAGAACAGACCTTTGGACACTTACTGTGAAGGGTCCTTCTCCTCTGAGGACAGGAGGACATTTTGCCCTCCCATGATCTCTCTCTCTCTCTCTCTCTCTCTCTCTCTCTCTCTCTCTCCTTCTTCAATCTTTTCCGATTACATTCTTCTTGTATTTACTGTATATTTACCTAACACGTTCTATTATACATGTCTGTTTGTTGATACCATGTTTTTTCTTGCATGCTGTTTTGTCCTTTCTCTTAGGAGGTTTGAGTTTTTTAAGTATAGACTAGTTTCAGGTGTAGGCTCTGGAACTGCTGAGGGGATTCACCCGAACTGAGGAGTGAGAGGGTGGTCCCACCTACCAGAGGAAGAGGAAGAAAGGTTCAACTTCCTGCCTCCCCGATTGGATGGTGGGAAACACCCAAGATGTCCTCCTGTCCTCAGAGGAGAAGGACCCTTCACGGTAAGTGTCCAAAGGTCCGTTCCCCTGTACTGTAGCCTGGATCCAAATTTGGGTTCCTCTGAGGAACTTGCAGCTGGCATCCTGCTGCAAGTCCCTTTGATAATCACATGATTTATGCAATGTGAAATTTGGTCCTGAAAGGAAATTTGAACCCAGGGTTTGTATCCTACATTGACACTTCCAGGGCTTACAAATAAGCACTTCCAGGGCTTATCGTTTTATCCGACCAACCATCTTTCTCCATAGCAAGCATTTTTAGCCTAAATGAAGGGGAAAAAAACAGAATCGGGTGCAGTTTTATCTTTAGCCCAATTGTTTCCCAGGAAGAAATAATTAAAGGAAATGTTAAAGATTTAGCTATAGCCTTCTTCCACATCCATATTAAAGAAAGGTCAGTTTCCTGTCCTCTTTCCTGTCTCACAATGTAGTCTCTCCCTAGTATTGGCTAAGTTAATGGGAATGCCTTTTGAGCCCCTAGCCACCTGCCCTTTCCAACCACTTAATATGACAGCTATATTTCCTGTAGCAATAATATCTGCCTGAAGGGTCAGTGAGCTCCATACCCTCCATCATTGACACACATCCCCTTCCTCAAGATTAGTGTAACTCCCTCTATGCTGGGCTGCCATTGTGTCTGTTCTGGAAATTACAACTGGTCCAGAATGCAGCAGTGCATATTATGACCAGAATTCCATTCCGGTCACATATTACATCTATTCTGCATCAGTTACACTGGCTCCCGGTGGAGTTCCGGGTCAGGTTCAAGGTTCTCGTTTTTACTTTTAAGGCCCTTAGTGAACAGAAACCGACATACCTACAGGACTACCTCTCACCCTATATTCCCTGGAGACTGCTTCGGTCAGCAGACAATTACTGGAGATCCCCGGCCCCAAGGAGATTCGCCTTGCCTCAACCAGGGCCAGAGCTTTTTGAGTCCTGGTACCTACCTGGTGGAACTGTGTCTGTGGAGGCCTGGTCTCAACAAGATCTGCTGTCCTTTCGCCAGGCCTGCAAGACGGAGATGTTCCACCAGCCTTATGGAGGTTGAGGCAGATGATAAGCTACCAGTTTCAGGATCTTATGCTATCCTTGCCAGGAATAGCATTTCTCTACAAGCACAAACCATGTATACAATTCTAAGCCCGGGTGAATTCCCAAATCCCCACCCCCTTAAAGTAACAGTTAATTAAGTTCAAGAGGAAGCCTCTAGGTGGGAAAAGCAGAGCTGATGTAGAAGTCTCAAGGTCATGAGTGACCATGCAAGCACATCTTCCCAGGCTAAGGAGAGAGGAGTATAGGAGAACATACAGATAACAGTAGAGACAGCCCCTCCCTTTGCATACTTTCGCATCATAGTCAAGAAATAGCTTCAGCCTTTAGTTATACCCATATTGGAGTACAAACATTGCACAGGGTCTTGTTGTACATGACAGGTGATGCCAATACCTGACACCACCCAACCAGCCTCTCTCAGCGTGGGGGGGATATGTGCCAATACCACACTGGCGGAGTTTTAACCTCCCTGCCCTGTGGGCCTGAGGTGCAATGTAGGGGCACGATGAGCTGCCTTGTTTATATTTAAATGCTGTATCCTATGGTTGCTACCAATGTTTTAAATTGTTTTTAAATTTTTGATGTAAATCCCCTCTGAGCCCACTTGTGAGGAGAGTGGACTGTAAATTAAATAAATAAGATTTTCTATACCAGAGTTGTTCTATGTCCAAATTTGCTTGAAATAGTCTCCACGGTTCATGTCAATCAAGATATTATCGTAGTAATATTTTTTCCACATCTCCAGGATGATAAGGAGCATGCTCTGCGTACACGTTAATGTACACAAAATTTTTATGTTCTACCTGGACAGAACTAAATCTTTAAGAAAAGACCAAAAGTTGTTCATTTCCTGCATAGGACCCAAATCAGGCCACAGTTTTTCAGCATCATCACCTGCATGTGTCTCTTATGAGCTCACATAAGTTGACTGCTCCTTGCTGCTCAAAGCTTATTCGACTCAAGCACACGGGACCTCTGCTGCTGTTTGCTGTGATCTCTCTAGCGATGCAATTTGTAAAGAAACAACCTAGTTCTCCTCTTGGACATTTGCAAAGCACTACTCCATGGATGTAGACTCCATGAAAGATATGGAAGTTGGAAAAGCAATGTTTCAATCCATATTCAAATAGAGTTCACACCTGCCTTCCTTGACATGGTAAGTTAGTTTGCTGTTCTCCCATGTGGTACTGCACAGGTACCATGGCGATGAAAACTTGGTTACACATGGTAACTGTTGTTCATTGAGTGGTTACCTGTGCAGCCACATATCCCTCCCTCCTGCCTGGCTATGAGTTTTCTTCGCAATTTTGAGTAATGGTACCTCTCTCCAGTAGGGGCTTCAAGGAACTGAGAGAAGGGTTCTCCTCCCCTCCTTTTCATGCTGGAAGAAGACAGGGAAGCAGTGTAGTGAAGGAGCGCCCTCTGCGTTTTAAAGCTTTTAAACCTCTCCATGGTATTCCAGTGCTCTGTAAGAGGAAAACGAAAGAAAAACCAGTATGTGATTCAAACTATTAAGACCCATCAGTAAATCTGGATTTTGAACTATGCTGCTTAAAGTCAGTGTTCTAAAGTTTAGATATCATCATTACTAGGGGTGTACGCTTTGGGTTCCCAGTTCGGAAAAAAACCCGAATTTGATCTGATTCATAAAGATTTGGTATTTCCGAATCGGGGCCGGTATGATGGCCCCCAATTCGGAAATACCAAATCAAAACTTCCTGAAGTGATTCAGGTTGCTTTGGGAAGCTTTGGGGCCTTTTTAAAGGGCTCCCTCCCACCATCACCCCACTTACCTGGGACATCCAACAGCAGCGGCACTGGTGGTGGAGGTGCCGGTGGCAGCCTTCCCTGCCGCCCTGCTGGCTGCAGTGGTGCTGCCTGCGCCAGCTGCAGCCTTCCCTACCACCCCACTGGCCGCTGCAGAAATGGAAGCGGTGGCATGGGTGACTGAGGCACCGACTATGGCCTTCCCTGCCGCCCAGCTGGCTGCTGCGGAGGCAGAGGAAGCAGCTCCTGCCTTCAGGAGTCGGTAAGTGGAGTTGGGATTGGGGGAAGGGGGGCTTACGGGGGTGTGGGCCTCACTTTGGTATGCTCTGAATCATTACGAAGCATACCGAAGTGATTCCAATAACCCGAATCTGAAGCAGCTTGCTGCTTGGGGGTTTGGGTTATTCCAAATCTTTTCCCCCAGTGCACACCCCTAATCATTACACATAGGGTTAAAGTAACAGAACAACAAAAAAAGCTGCCTGTTACTTAAACAATAAGAATTATATTCTTTAAAACACCTCCACTCCCTCATCAGAATCAGTTTCTGAAAGAAGTCTGAATATTCATTTTTATATCTATGAACGTCAGAGAACAGAAGATTTGCATGGATGGAACACGGGGGCCATTGGAAAAATCAGGTATGATTCTTCATAGCTGGTAGGAAGAAATAGGGAAAAATTGGTTTCACTCCAATTTTTGTAATTTATTATCAAATATACAGTCATCTCTCTATATATGTACTTTTGACTGCTCATGACGGGAATGGGGTTCATATTGGATCCATGTCTTTTTCACAGAATTGTAAACTTACAGTTGCAGCTTAGCTACAGTTTAGAAACAGATACTGGTTTCTCTTTCTTACCATGATTTCCAAGGTTGGCTGCATGTGAATATTTTATAGTGCCTTCCAGCACAGAAGAAAAAAAGATGGAGATATATAGGCAAGCTTTCTCTGTAGTGGTTGAACTAAGCATGAGGTTGTTAATTTTTAACCTGATGTTTTTTTCAGTTTATGAAAATATAATAGTATCAGTTACTGTTAAAAGGGACGTAGATTTTATGTAACAAGAATAAGAGTTTAGTAAACTTTGAAATCTAATCTGTTTCAGCTCCTGTTTCATATTGTTACCGAGGGGTTGGGGGAGAACAAACCCTTATCAGACAAATGAGCAACATCCTTAGGATGTTCAGCTCACTTACATAATGAATCTGTAATTGTAGTGACCTAAATGGGGTGCCGTTTCCCAGACACCTTGTGGCTAGGGAAGAAAGGACACCACCCTTGAGCACTGATAAATGCTTGGCAAGGAGAATCCTGGGTGGTACGTAACTTGACTGCTTAGGTCTTGGCCTCGACAGGACAGGATGCATAGACAGAGGAGGCCAGACTCTTCTGCATCTCCTCAGCTGCCTGCACTATGATTAAGTATGGGATGAGTTTTGCCAGTGGTTGCTACAGTTCCCTTATTCTGCTGATAAACTAAATAAAGCTGGCCCTTGATCATCTCAGTTAATGGTGTCGGCCCCTCTTATTCCATGTCCATCTGCAGCACTGAATTTGCCAGCTTTACACAGTTTTGTTTCAGGATCCTTCTTCCTCCTCCCATGCCTTATATTGATATAAACTAGGATGATGTATGAACTTTAAAGTAGAGGCCAATTTTCTGATTTATTGTACATTATTATTGTAACATTTTAGTTCCAGCCAAACATTAATCATCATCCATTACTCAATCTGAATTGCTTGTTAACATTACTAGATCAATTATTCGACTTGATTTTTTAAAAATTTGTTTACTTTGGACTTAGAAATGCTAATACATAGTAAAAAATATATTTGCATTCTACCAAACCATGCCAGCCAGCTTAGACTATAAAAAGAAATGGTAAATAAAAATGTTGACTTTATGAACAATTAAGGATTTAGAATATGAAGTAAAAATGGATTTGTGGAAAGCTCGCTCTCGTTAGCAGCTTGGTGAACAGATGTCTTTGTTTGCTGTGAGTTCCAAGTTGATGAAGGCAAGATACTAATTTACAGGGCCGCTTCTGACAGCCAAAGGAACACCTGCAAAGGAAACTTGGGCAGTAATTTTATAATTCATAGCTGCCTTTTATGAAACTGAATAAAAATACATTCAAGCCAGCCGCTTTGGTTCAAAATTGTATGGTGTACGTACCTCAAAACCCACCTAAGCAAATTTTGCAAGTAATAAGCCAGCAAGGGTGATTTTTAGTTCACTTTTTTTAAAATGCAGGTTTTCTTACTTGCATAGCCATGCAGTATTTTATTAGATATATTAGATATATATTGTGGAAACTTATTATCCTCTTAGTATTATGTTTTTTAATCTCATGGAAGCAAGAAATACTCTTCATGGCCTCTGGCATAATATAAGTTGTATTGAACAGGCTTCCTCGTTAATAAGAAATCCATCAGTTTTAGTATTATGTAGATGAGGTCGTACTGTGCCTGGAGGTGTTGCTTTAAATTGCACTAATCTGGCTGTTGAGGAATCACTCTGTTCCTGAATAGATGAGATCAGATGTTTGTACATTTTAATAATTTATGTAATCTAGTATGAATTGGTCTGATCTAATAATATATGGAGCACATGCAGTTTATGTATGTGAGCATTGGTTGATAAGATTCAAAAGTAGAGTAAATCAAACAATTTATTTGCTGTATGCTTTTGTTGACTGGAATGGTTGAAAAATAAGGGCCTGCTAAAATAAAGCTTCTCTTTCAAATGAACTTTAAACCTAAAACTGAAGAGCACCCTCCCACCAAAAGCTCATGTGTTTCATTTTGGGTTCTTACCATGCAGCAAGCAGGCAGGCAGGCATAGGGCCAGCAGCATCTTGTTTTCCTTAACAGCATTCTACCAATTGGATCCCAATGGGAGAGAGCTTTTAAGTTATGCCACCTAATTAACTCCGTTGGAGGGAAGGGGGAATGTGTGCATGAGTGCATTTTTTTTTGCAGCACTACCAGGGCACTAGTCTGTCTCCCTCTACCCCCATCAAGGCACTTGGAAGGTTGGTTGCTGCGAGGAAAATGCCGCTGGTGGTGGGGTGGGGGTGGGGGTGCAAGTGGTCTGTTCAGTCAGACAAACTTGATAAAAGCCCTGGAAGAGTTCACTCATACACTGCAATTCTAAAGACTCTTCCCTGGGAGTAAGCACTATTGAATAACATGGAACTTACATCTGAGTAGACCTGTTTAGAATTGCTTCCCCTCCCCATCCAGCATCTGCCAAAACATTATTTAAAACAAATTCTCCACATCAAGCTTAAGTCAAGCCCCCTATGAGCCATTTGCTTACTCTGCCCTTTCAAAAACAATCCTGCCTGCCCACAGCAAAAAGAAATCTTATGGGAAAACACAGGTGTGTTTAGGCGGGCTGAGATTCAGACAATCATGCTGTCTATGCCCTTGCACTTGGGTGATAGAGACTGGTGGCAGTTAATGTGAGAGCACCCCATTTTGCAGCAGAATGCTGAATGCCAAAAGGAAAGATTTGCCTCTCCTTGTGGAAACTAAACTGCAAAGAACAAAGAAACATGGCAGCAATATGAGGATACAAAGGTAATTATTTATTGGCACTAACATCACTTAGAATAATAATAAACATGAAGCAGGGTTCTTTTTAATGCCACTGCTGCCCCTTACTGCTTTGCCAGCCAATTTTCTGCCATAGTGTGCCTCTGCCAACAGTTGCCTACTTCAGGGAGGGGGGATAATGGTTTTTGATTAAGAATGATAATAGCCTCCCCTTGAAAAGATCAGTGTATGCATGTGCTCGAACACTCTCCTTCCCCAAGCATTGTCCGAGGTCTGTAAATGATGAACCTCATTGTTGTGTGAGCATTGTTGTGTCAACTGGGTGGGTCAATGGTTTAAAGGCAGGACTGTGATTTTGGTGCCATTAACTGCAAAAACAGCTGCCCCAAAGGGCCTCGGTGGCCTCATTGCAAAGAAAAGGGCCGAAACTCATGATAATGAAAAAAACCCAAACAAATTAGAACTGAACGGGCAACAATCCACCTGGGAAAAAGTAATAACGGTACATAGTTTGTTTGGAAACCCCAGATTTGAAAGTGAAGTGGAAATTTTCTCATTGCACAACTCCAGCCCCTATTGCTTTTCTACTTTCCAAATGTTTCAGAAAGTAATGGATCTTTACTTTGAAGGAGAAAAACTAGTGCACTTTTTGTATCCATATTGCCTGCAGCTAGTACCTTTTTATCGTATTGTAGTATAGCCTGAGATCACTATAAATAGGTACTCCTAAGAGAGTCAACTAAGTTTTATCTGCTTGCAATGTTTGCTACTTTCTGCAAGCCATTGGTTTTCAGTATTATCTTCTGGATTGCAATTATCCCATTTCACAAACATTTGCCAATGGATCAGTCTTTGCCTACATGTTTGCTTCCACTTATTTAATTGCTGTTTCAGTGGGCTAATCCTCCTAACATTTGACTGATCAACTTTTGTCACAATCACTGACATTTTGTTATAGCAAACCTTTTTCTTTCTATATCTATTTCCACAGCTACTCCCACTAAACTTGTAGAAAGCATTTCCAGTGGTTTTGTTTGATGTTGGCTGATTCCGCACATGTTGGATAATGTGCACTTTCAATGCACTTTATCAATCGTTTGAGGTGGATTTTTTGTTCCACACACAAAAAAATCCATTCCAAATGATCTATAAAGAGGATTAGAAGTGCATTATCCAAAGTGTGCAGAATCACTCGTCATGCTGAAATTGACTATGTTTTGTTGACATCAAGGCAGGGTTGTGAGAAAACATCTCAAAAACTGAGTATCAAATGAATTAATTGGCAGATTTATATTTTGCACAATTGGAAGAAGCATTTCCAAATGATATGACTGTGACATATTCTTGCTGCTCACCTCTGGTAATCATGTCCCCCAGCCTCAATACTAACAGAATCGAGTGGTTCTCACAGGATGATGCTAGCATTGAGACATAGGCAAGTGTTTACTAGTATGTGTGAATGAGAACAAGCTCCTAAATGTGGTGCCTTTCCTTAGAGTTTCTCCTGGGCTAAAAGCAGCTAAGAGATGAGAAATGTAATGTACATGTGTGTGTATGATCCAGCATAACACTTTGCATGGTTGTCTCAATATTTATTTATGTATTCCACCATTCTTCTTTATGACACATATATAGGATTCCCAGGCAATCACCTGTAGCTACTTAGCTTCAGCGGTTGCTGTACCAAGTGCCTTCCAATCTACCTCATGAGGTGTTCCAGACTTCTGTGTATTGTATATAATTTTTCATTGAGATTAAAGTTCAATATCCATCCATTCCAGTTTGCATTGCAAAGTAATGAAGTTCTCTCTGCTTCTCATGAAAGAAGGAATCCCATCTCATCTTAAATCTAATTAACTGTTTAAGTGTTCCATGCAACCATAAAAGGGCTAGAAGCCTTTTAAAAGTCGCATACCCAGAGGCCCAAAGCATGCAACTGGCACAAAGTGTGATGCAAAAATCTTCTTTTAAGCTCAAACACATCTCACTTTCCTTTTAAACGACAACCCTCCTCAGAACATTGCAGCTTACTCTGAATTTCTCCCAAGATTAAGAAGCACCTTGACAAGAAGTGTGAGGGAGTACTTTCAGAAAGACGCTGGGGAGCTTGTTTGTGTAAACATATAGCTTTTCTACACCATGTGTTTGTGGAAGGTGTGTGTGGGAAGGAAATGTGTAACTATGAACAACTTGTGCTATACCCAGTATCATTAAGAGTTTTCGTATTTTTTTGGACTCTTTGTTTTGGGCAAGCAGTATACCAATACAAACTGTGGTAAATTGCTTAAAAAGCCAGAAAGTGCTACTTTGGAACAGAATGTTCTGTTAATGTTCACTTCCTTCTCAAAGTTGTAATTGAATATAAGCAAACAAATGAAGTTCTTGTTGTCACTTCAGCAATACAAAAGACAGAAGGTGAGGCTCTAAAACATTGTGCTAATGCATTGGATAAATGTAATTATCCTGTCTTACGTGCATATAGAGTTCCAGTTCATTAATTGTCAGGCCAGTTGAATGTTATCCTTCTGTTCTTGTTTTAGGGTAGATTGTAAGGAAAAGTATGCATATTTAACTTTTCAATACAGCAGTGATGCTCAGTAGCTCAGGACCAACATGTGGCTCTTTGATACGCCATCTGTGGCTCTTTTGAGCACCATTCCCCAGTGTGCCACCTGCTTTCTGTTTGTAGGCCGTGCTCAAGGCCCTCGCTCGGTGGGACTTATGGTTGGCAAGTGGCTCCTACCCTGAAGTGCCTGATTACTGGATGAATGCGTAAACTGCAAGCCTCCTTGAAGCGCAGGCCTCATGCCAGAGACGGAAATCAATGCTCTTTTGGCTGATGGCAACTGTGAATGTGGCTGCCTGTGAGCATGGAGAGAGTACCTCTGCCATAGTGACATGCTTCCTTCCAAGCTTGAGGTGCTACTGTTGTGTGGGTAGCTTGTGAAGAGCAGTAGGTCAGTAGCAGATTTGGTGCTTTGCATTTAGAAGGTTCTATCTCCAGTTAAAAAGACCTTGGGCTAATCACTGTGCTTCAGTTTAATCTACCTCCTGGGTTTGTTGTGTGGCTGGAAAGGGAATCATGTATGCAATTTCGAACTTTTTAGAGGAAAGATGAGTCAAAAATATTTAGTTAGGGGGAAAAAAACCCTTGAATTTAGCAGACATTGCATTGTTACTTGTATAACTTTCATAATACAATCAATGAAAATGGCTTTTCACAAAATATAAGACCTTTGCCTTGAGAATTTTGGAATCTAAAATTTAAAATAAGGGAGTGGTAGGGTTAGGAATAAATGAGGGAAGAATGTGTATTCATTGCAATTACAGGTGTTCGGGCTTGGTTTCAGTAGGGATGGGGCTGTGCCAAAGGTTTCAGGTCTTTTTAAAAATCAGTCTGGAGCAACCTTTGTTTAAATAGACTGTTCTTGTAAAATACAGACAAATTAATTTGCAGCTGCAACAAAACCCAAACTCAGCAGTTAAATTTAAACAGTTCTGTTACTATCATTACCATTCTTGGTTTAACTTGCCTCGCTTCACCTTTGAAGTTCAACTCAACAGCTAACTGCTATTAATAGGGAATAATAATAATACGTTAATAGGGGAAACATGGCATTGCAGGTTCTGGTGCAAGGGCCACCATTGTAAAGCCAGTTTGGCCACCCTAGAGCTATTCACTTCCATAAACAGTATTAACAGTTACATGCAGTAGCTGGATGGATATGGCCTGCTTTGCTCTGTACAATGCAAAATTCTTCTTTTTTCAAATTGGGCCGTGATCTGAGCCTAGCTTTGGCGTTTAAAGACCAATGACTTCTGCATGAGGGTAGGCCAAGGCTAATGCAAGCAGAGGGTCCCCAGACTGCCTCTAGTAGCTGCCCTCAGAGGTGACATTCTGCTTTTAAGAAACTAGGTAGCACTTAAACTTGCTAATCTGTTAAAAGATCTGCTCCGCCACATGCTTGGACAAGTTCTACCCCTTGAGTACTTGCCTTGTACGTGCGCTAAATTTTCTCACTTGTCAATTCTTTATTTCTGACTGTGTCGTAATTATTTTTAGTGCTTTAAGACATGTCAAGCCATGACTTTAGATTTAAAACAGAGGTTAGCATTTTTGGGTTATGTGTGTATCTTTCCCATTTATGTAGAGCTAAAGGGGATTAGTTCTGTTTGGAAATATAGTTTGTGAATGTTACGCTAGTCAGAGGAAATTTGAGCTGTGTGTATGTTTAGTGTTTGTCCCCCCTGCTCCTTTTCTCAGCACAATGTGTGATTGTGCTTTGAAGAATAGGTTTTTTGAATAGCTCACCAATACATTTTAATTTTTGAAGAACAAGGTTCAGGAAATAAGCTTGTGTTGAAGGTATAAATAGCATCTAGCTTGTGTCCAAACAGCTGAAAGGCTTTTCTCCCTGTTTACTGTAAGTTTTTTAGTATTGCTATTGTTACCCGTTTTCAGTATTTGTGGACTGGATGGGTGCATGCATTTAGAAGTATAGTGGAATAAAATAAAAATCTTTTGAAGATGAAAGAAGCCAGCAAGTAAAAAGCACTTCATCGAATTAAAAAAACAACAACTTAAATTCACAATGTATCCTACTCAAGGAACTAATAGTCTCAGCAGGCATGTAATTGCAAATGAAAAGAGAATCAGGAGACCAAAAAAAAAATGGTGGTGATGTAACAAAAGATAGACCCAAATGGAAATCTTGCCCCAGTGAAACCAATAAAAGAACCTTATTCCTTAGAAGGTGCAGGGAGGAAATTAAGAGAACTAAAATAGGTTTTGCAGAGTTAATAGTGCTCCGGAAAGCCTTCTCTTTTACAAGATGTAATTCTGCAAAGCTTGTAAAATGTGGACTGTATGGGTAAGCTGAGCATTTTCGAGGGAAGTGAACCCCCCCCCCACATAACTGTTTGAACTTGCCATGTCCAGAGTGTAGACTAGAGTTGGCTCATATTTAGTTCACAGAACAGAAAACTTTCAATGTGACTATATTGTAGTGGCTGGTTTCAGATATGTGGTGGAAAGTGAACCATTTTTGTGAAATCTACCTCCCCCCGAAAGAAAAGAATTGAATCTGAGCCATAGCTTGGTTGTTGACTGTTTTCTTAGTCCAGGAATATGTGAAATAATAAAAGTATACTTCTCAGTATATGGAGTCTTCCACCAGGCCTTCACTTAGCTGAGGGAGAATTTCCAGGTTAGTTTTGAATGCTGGCATCTCTTTTCTTAGCAAAGAACTAGTGATTGATTACTATTCCACGTGATGTGATAGTCTGGATGTACTATCTTTGCTATGTTTGGATATATTATGCATTATATCTTGAGGGCTCAGGATAGCAAGAATTATAAGGTAGGCTTGTGACTTAAAGGTAAGCATTTTCATGTTTGAATTCATAATGCATTTGCGTTTCCCAGTGTTTGCCAGCCTTTTTTTCCATGAAGGAACCCCTAAATTAATTTTTCAAATGCAAAGGAACCCCTTCCTGTAAAAACATTCATCATGATATTTAAAAAAAAATTATTTATCCCATGATTTCTCATGGAATCTCTGATGATGTCCAGCAGAACCCTAGGTCAAAAGTGTGCCTTGATGAGAGGAATATAATTGTATTTAACAGCTGTTGGATGCAACCTGTATCTCTTCAGTTGTCCTAATTGAACTAGAGGAAGAACATGGGGTGATGGAGTGCTAGGGATTACATAGAATATAAAGAGTTGTTTTCTGTTTATCATTTGCAAGGCTATGTTATGAAGATCAACCTTCAATCTATATAATGTTCTGAAGGTGTATAATTAACTCCTGTAGCTGAATGCACCAGAGGCGGGTTGGGTGTGAATCTTAGAGACTCTGTGTCCAAACTAGGATTGTTATGGTACAGGGAACTTTTCCTTAAAATTCACTTTTTTATATGTGATGATTCTTCTTTTTCCTCTCCTTTAAGAGCAGGATTTCTCTTTTCTCTTTGAAGATAAATCAAGGTGTCCTTTTGTAACTTTAGCCCTTGCAGTAATTTTATGTTATGCACCCTGGGGTGGTGCTCTAGCAGGAAGATAGGAAGGCTTGGGAAGACGTTTTCTGCCTCTGAACATCTACAGAGTGAAATTCCGAAATTTTGCTAAACCTCCCTTCCGTATTAGAAATTGACTCCACATTCCAAAAAGAGGAAAAGAACAGAACTGTTGGATTTCAGGGAGAAATTGGGTGAAGAGGAATTAAGAGAATCTCTCTAAACCATCCTAGTCCAAACGTAGCATATTTGAGACAGCAGGCGAAAGCGATCGATTCTGCTACCCCCCTACTTCCTCTGTGAGACCACTAACACTGACTTAGGTGCAGTATGCATTCTTCTAAGTGCCACATAGCTGAAAACTAAGAAATGCTGCACAATGATCAGAGGCATGTTTGCAATAAGAAATGTGAAAGTCATATTATGGGCTTTAGGAATATTGTTGAAAGAATTAACAAGGATTTAATAGGATGTAATCAAGCTTCTTGTGGTGCTAGTGGTTATTTGGACATCCCCCTGTAAATTAGCTAGAAGAGTCAAATAATATCCCATTGATCTGAGCTGCCAGTGAAAGCTTATTGCTCCCTCAAACTTTTGAATTAAGGGGGGGGGGAGGGGGAAAGTCCCTAAAAGGTAGGGAAGAGGCTGTAATGCTGTCTGATTTCCCCCCAGGGCTTCATATCTCTAGGTATAAATTCCCTATGAAATGGTTCAGGTTTAAAATTCAACTGCTGCATTTGTTAGGAGCCATAGTGCAGCCTTTGTGTCGACAACCCTGGCCTCTTCCGTATATAATGCAGACTTCAAAGAAACTTACAGCTCTTTACTTATTTTCGTAGTTAATTCTTGGAGATATGAAGACTTGAGGAATAATATTACACCTTCCCCATAGCTTCAAAATTTCTAGAAATATTTTATCTCGAGTTTGGAGTTTGCATCTTGTTCTCTTCTGCATTTACTTTGAAACATTTATGTCGTTACTGTTGCTAATTCTGAAAACCATTTATTACTGCTGTTTTGCTCTTCTCTGGTATCTCAGTGTATTGATTAGCCAAGTCATGAAGTAGGGTGTGCTTTTAATCCCACCATGAACCTTTAAAAAGGGTGAAAGAGAGAGGATGAGGGAGGGAGAATACCTTTTGGAGAGAGATGCTGTTTGAGGTGAAATAGTAGAGAATCCAGTAGCACCTTTAAGACTAACCAACTTATTTGTAGCATAAGCTTTCGAGAACCACAGCTCTCTTCGTCAGATGCATGGAGGATATGAAACTGGCCAAAGCGATATAGGTGGTGGGGGGGGGGCGGAGAAGGTGCAGGGAGTGAAGGTCATATAAATGTAAATCAGTTATAAAAAGTCATGAAAGAGATGGCGTGCAAAATCCAGGCTGGGTGTGACCCCTTCCCTTCATTGCTGAATCTGAGAGCGGGACCACAAGTGACGCCTGACACAGGTTGGACACTAGTCAGCTTCCCTCAAGTTTTGATGGGAAATGTAGGCATCCTGGTCTTGCAGCTTGACTCTCTGAGCAGAACCACAAGTGACAAAAGGCACAGATTGGACACTTGTCAGCTTCCCTCAAGTTTTGATGGGAAATGTAGGCATCCTGGTCTCGCAGTTTCGCTCTCCGACTGCTGTCCAATGGACTTTTCAACTGTCACTTGCCCAACATTCCGCCAAGCTGCCTACATTTCCCATCAAAACTTGAGGGAAGCTGACAAGTGTCCAATCTGTGCCTTTTGTCACTTGTGGTTCTGCTCTGAGACTGCTGTCCAATGGACTTTTCAACTGTCACTTGTCCAACATTCCGCCAAGCTGCCTACATTTCCCATCAAAACTTGAGGGAAGCTGGCAAGTGTCCAACCTGTGTCAGGCGTCACTTGTGGTCCCGCTCTGAATGGAATGTCTGGAGGCAGTTACTTCTGGTAATGAGATAACCATTCATAGTCTCTATTCAATCCAAGTCTGACTGAGTCAAATTTACAAATGAATTCCAATTCAGCAGCTTTCCGTTGGTTTCTGTTTTTGAAATGTTTTTGTTGAACTATGGTGACCTTTAAGTCCTTGATGGAATGTCCCGGTAGACTGAAGTGTTCTCCCACTGGTTTCTGAACGTTGCCATTTTTAATGTCAGATTTGTGTCCATTTATTCTTTTGCGCAGAGTTTGGCTGGTTTGTCCTATGTACAGAGAAGATGGACATTGTTGGTGTCAGGGCTTGCCGCCGCTGCCGCTGGGCGTGGCACTGGGCGGTCTGCTCCTGACGTCATAGGGGGGCCAGGGATTCTGCAGGACCCTGCTCTGTGGAAGGAGGGGCGGTATACCTCACCCAGACTCCCTCTCAGTCCACTCGCTGGCCTGCTCAACCTGGCCTGCTTACCCTCTGTGTCCTCCTTCATCTCCTCCTTCCAGAACTCTCCTCCAAGCCTCCACCCCTGCATCTTACTGCTCTCACTCCACATCATCACTCCTCACTCACACCCACCACCACAGGGCTCTTCCCAGCCAGCTTTTATAGGGCTTCCTTCTACTGCCCCACCCCTCTTCCAGCCTGGTCTTGGGCTGCACCAAGCAGTTGCAGCTGGGGTAGCTGATCTGGCCCCACTGACCAGCCCCAGCTGTGCCTTGTTCCCTGGCTGCCCAGCCTCCCTGCCTTGGCTGATTGCTGAAGGCCTGTCCAGCTGCAGTCCCCTGGCTAGCAGCCCGGCCTCCCTGGCTGAGCTGATGGCTGAAGGTGGGTCCAGCTGCGGCTCCTTGGCTGGTTGCCCAGGGCTTCCTGCAGAGTGCCTCCAATAGCCCCACCTGGAGTGGCTTGGCTTTTGGCAACTCCTGGGCCAGGCTACTATTTTCTAGCTGGGGCGTGGCTTTGGGTTGTTGGGGCTGCTGCTGCTTCTCCTCCTCAGGTAAGGTCTTTGGGTGGGTGACTGCTGGGCTCCCAATCCCTCTTCCCTTGCCCCCTTCCGCCTTGCTTAGTCCCCTTTCCTTCCCTCGGGGAGTGGGACTCGCTGGCCTCTCTCTGTCTCCCCCTGCCTCCTGAGGCCCTGGGCTTTTGCCCCTTGCCCCTGGCACCAGCAGGTTCTGGCTCCATTTGCCCATGGGAGGGGTTGACCTGCTGTCCCCCGGCTGCCCCCT
Source organism: Eublepharis macularius (assembly GCF_028583425.1). Taxonomy (NCBI): domain Eukaryota; kingdom Metazoa; phylum Chordata; class Lepidosauria; order Squamata; family Eublepharidae; genus Eublepharis; species Eublepharis macularius. The sequence continues at coordinate 195,927,835 of NC_072790.1, forward strand.
CTGCCTGCCAGTCAGACCAGTTGACCTGCTGTCAGCTGGCTGACCAGTTGACCTGCTGTCTGCTGGCTGACCAGTTGACCTGCTGGCTGCTGGCTGCCCCCTCTGTTTGCCCGTCAGCCCGGCTGACCTGCTGTTCCCTCCTACCAAGTCTGGGGGCTGGGACCCAGACCCCGGACAGTTGGCACATGAGGTCATATATCACATTGGAGGATGAGCAGCTGAAAGAGCCAGAGATAGTGTAGTTGATGCCATTGGGTCTTGTAATCATATTTTCTGGGTAGATATGTGAGCAGAGTTGGCATCTGAGTCTGTTACAGGGTCTGATACCTGTGTTGGTGACTCTGTTAGCCGGTTAATGGTTGTTAGTGAGAAGTTGTTTAAGGTTGGGGGGGCTGTCTGAAGGCAAGGAGAGGTCTTCCACCCAGGGTTTGTGAGAAAGAGGCATCATTTTCCAGGGTGGGCTGTAGATCACTGATGATATGTTAGATAGGTTTGAGCTGGGAAGTGGGAACTATAGGTGACAACCAGTGGTGTTCTGCTGTTAGTTCATTTTGGTTTGTCCTGGAGCAGGCTGTTTCTGGGTACTAGTCTAGCCCTGTTAATTTGTTTCCTCACCTCATTTGGTGGGTACTGAACCCCCCAAAATACTTGTTGTAAATCTCTTAAGCGAGAGTCCTGATTAAGAACATTGGAGCAGATATGATTGTAACATAAAGCTTGACTGTAGACAATCAGCCAAGTGGTATGATTTGGGTGGTAGTTGGAGGCATGCAGGAATAAATAGTGGATGGTAGTTTTCCGGTATAAGATGGTATTTATCTGTCCATTATGTAGTTGTACAGTGGTGTCCAGGAAGTGTACCTGTTGTGTAGAGTGGTCCAGGCTCAGGTTGATGGTGGGGTGAAAGTTGTTGAAGTCCTAATGAAATCTCTCAAGGGCTTCCTTCCCATGGGTCCAAATGATGATGTCATCCAAGAACCTTAAGTACAGGAGTGGTTTCAGTGGATGGAAGCTGAGGAAGCGTTGCTTCAAGTCTGCCATGAATATGTTAACATACTGCAGTGCCATGTGTGTGCCCATGGCTATGCAGTTAAGCTGTAGATATAGGCTGTCACCAAATTTGAAGTAATTGTGAGTAAGCACAAAGTGGCAAAGTTCAGCGGCGAAGTGTGCTGTGGTTTTGTGTGGGATAATATTCCTGATGGTTTGCAGTCCGTCTCCATATGGGATGTTGGTGTACATCCATAGTTGCTAGGATGGTGTTGTCCAGTAGGTTGTCAATGGGCTGTATTTTCCTGAGAAAGTCAGTAGTGTCTTGTAAATTGCTGGGAGTGCTGGTGGCATAGGACCTGAGGATAGAGTCCATATATCCTGAGACTCCTACTGTGATACTGCCAATTCCTGAAACAATGAGGTGTCCTGGGTTACCTGGTTTGTGGATTTGGGGTAGTAGGTAGATTGTTCCTAGCCGTGGTTCCTGGGGTATGTCCATATGGATACGTTCTTGTATGTCCATGGGGAGTGTCTTTAATATTTTACTTTTCCTCTGGATGTTTGAGGTGAGATATTGGGGCTCCGATCAAGTATTAGCTTTAGGATTTTGTTTGCAGAAGTATTTTAATTACCCTCTAGAATTTAATTGTGGTAGATGGACCTGCTGCACTGCATACAGTCTAATAATGAGCTGGCAAAAGTACAACTACATTCAGATGGTGAGTTTTTAAATATTAGTTCAGGACAGGGTTGCCAGGTCCCCTCCCATGTAAAACCTAGCAGTATACACCACCCAACACACATCTGGGAAATCCAGATCTGGGTTTCAGAGACCCGCCCCCCCCCAACTGGGATTCCTGAAATCTGCAAACGCTTTTCTGATCCAGTTAAGAGAGATCAGAAAATCCTGGATTTATTTGTGGTAAACCTTTGGGGAGGAAGGGGGGGTTGGGGGAGAATTTTTCAAGCAGATTTGCAAGTAACCTACTCCTCACTGTCCTCTAAAGACCACTCAAATTTCAGGAAGATTGGCCCATGAGGTCCAATTCTATGGGTCCCTGAATGAGGTTCCCCCTGTAGACACGGGCAGAAACCAAAAAAAATTAATGAACCTGTGGTTTGTGATTCGGTGCTACTGCCGAACCAAAACAAATGAACCGTAACGAACATTTCCCGTTACCGAACTGGTTTACAGTTTGTGGTTCGTGGGCGTCGGAACGGCCTCCATTGTACTTAGAGAGCCCATATTCACAGGGAGTGTTTAGCAGGCTCTCCTCCAGTCAGCACCCAAGTTTGGTCAAGATTGCAATAGGGATCTTGGAGTTATACCCTCTCCAATCCGAGGCACCCAGGAAACTCCCACTCAATACAATTAGAGCCACCAGTTGACTTTGGCCCGGTGTACAAGGGATTAGCCGTCAGAACTGCCTATCAGGGTTTGCAGGGCTGAGATTGGAGTGCCCATGGCTACAGAACACCCCCCCTTCCCCCTCCTTCCCCCCGGGTGTCTTCTCCCATGGAACCAATTGTAACCAATTTGCAGCTCCATGGTTGGAAGGAAGACCTGCCGATCAAGGTAAGCTGGGCTTTGATTCTGGTTTCCAGGGCGACAGAAGGAGTGCAGACAGAGTTCAGGCATTCCCCCAGCTCTGTTTCCAAGAGAATTGATAGATGGTGCCTGACTGTCTGGCTTCACGAACTGTGGGCGAATGCAGTGAACCGGGCTTCCAATGAATGCTGGTTCATTGGCCATGGACCCTCACGAACCACTGGATCACGAACAGACAATCAGGCGGTTCGTGGGTTGTTTTGGTTCATAATGCGGTTCATGCCCATGTCTAGCCCCCGGCCACTTTCCATTGTTTCCTATGGGGGAAATATTTTCAAGTTGACTGTCAGGCAGAAACACATAGGGGCAAGACTGCCAGTGGCCAAAGGTGCATTCCCAAATGAAAGCTCAGCCCAGTTAAGGGCCACCAGAACTATGTGGAAGTCACTCCAAAATCCAAGTGCCCCATGAACAAATTGCTCAGCCACTATCCATTGTTTCCTGTGGGGGAAATATTTCCCAGCAGGTTATCAGATGGAAAAACACAGGAGTAAGTCTTCCAGTGGCCAAAGACACTCTCGCAATTGCAAGAGGAAGCCCAAAAAAACCAAACTGATGGAAGGGAATGGATGGAATCTCCCAAGAATCAAAGTGAATCAAGGGGACCAACATCAAACCAGAAACTCATGTCAAAACAGAGATTTCCATCCAAAACAAACTGAAGCAAGGGACACTGTTGCAATTTAGCTGAACCAGTGTCACTCACAGAAGGCAGGCAGACAAGGAGAGCTCTTGCATGGATTAGCCGCTCCCCTCTCCACCTCCCATCTCAGAGTCAAGCTACAAGTGACGCCTTACACAGGTTGGACACTTGTCAGCTTCCCTCAAGTTTTGATGGGAAATGTAGGCATCCTCGTCTTGCAGCTGTAATGGAGAGCCAAGCTGTAAAACCAGGACGCTTACATTTCCCATCAAAACTTGAGGGAAGCTGACAAGTGTCCAACCTGTGTAAGGCGTCACTTGTAGCTTGGGTCTCAGGGAAAAAAGCAAGAAAGCCCAGGAAAGAGCCAGCTAGAGTCTGAAGCCATGTGTTCCAGATTTATTTAGAAGTCACGATCTGGGTCAGATACAAGATTCTTTTATTTGATTTAGGAAAGCTGGATTTAGTCAGTTTGGCAAAAATCTAGCTTCCCCCCCCCCTGAATCCTGGATCTGGATTGCACATTGCTAGTCAAAACGGGGTGTGGGGGGCACAGGGAGCCACAGGTACTCACTTTGGCACTCACACAAAGCCCCACCTGCATCCACTGGTGATTACATCAGTCCCAGTGTGACCTGGAAGCTTTTGATCATGACAGGGGCAGATTCTTTAAAAATTGGTCCAATACACCATGTTTTGGTTGAGTTTTTAAAAAATCAGGTTTGGTGCAACCCATTGCTTCTGGGTCATACCAGGAATAAAGAATCCACTGGAGGACGTGCTTTATGTGCATGCTTGTCAGCCTGCCTTCTCTGTTCCCGGATGCCCTTCCCCCCACCAGCAGGTGAGCACTTATAATGGCAGTGGCTGGTGGAGGCTGAGGGCGGGAGATCCCCACCATAATGGGGGACTTGGCAACTCTGGTTCAGGTGTTCTTTTTACAGAACACTAGAAGCTATAGGCCATGGGTTGCTTTCAGGAGCCATTGTTTTTAGGTTGTGCCTCTGTATTCTTGCAGAGTGTCTTCACTCTGCAAGATCTTCAAGCTGAAGGGAAGCAGTGAGAGAAGTTTGATCCAGAGCTTTCTTTCCACACCAGGCCATGTCACCCACCTGCTCTTCTGTCCTATGAGACCTGCAACTGAGCAAATAGTGTGGCTGCATTTATATGCTTTGGAGATGTTGTGAGGGATGCAGTCCTTCTGCTGCAAACAACAAATCTGTCCCTCCTTGATGAAAGTCAACAGAATGTCATTCCAGTATATTCTTTCATTATAACTTTTTAAAAAACAAGCGTCACTTTTTTCACATATGTTGTCCAGAACTGCTGCAAACTTTGGACCTATATATAGATATATAGAATTTAACATTGTTCTCAGTGCTCATTTTGTGTTGAGGCAAACACTTCATATGATTGCCTTGATTACTAGCTTCCAATTCAGAATGAAAGGTGCTGCAAATAGTTCTGTGTCTGTGCAGTGGCAGCTTTCAGCATGATGGCTGGTAGCTGATGCTCATAGTCATGATTTGCTTGAATTAACTATACTCCTGGATCCCCGCTATATGCAGCAGTGAAAATCAGCTTATTAGCATGTGCGTTCTACTTTTGTGTGTGTGCAGTTGGCAGTGTTCGTCAGTCAACATCATCCATTCTGCTTTTGCATGTGGAAAATTGACTGGATCAAACTACATTTCCCAGGTGGCAGCGCAAGAACCTATAAATTAGATTAATACAAATGCACACAAATATACTCCACTTTGGGAGTTAGTCAAGGAGGCAAAATGGACAAGACTGGAACACCTTTCATGCTTTTAGAGATGTATCCAATTTCCAGAAAATACAAACAAATGTGTAGATTTATGGATTTTTCAGTTGTAGACATAATTAATGTTCAAGTATGTTGCAGCCTGAGAAATTTTGGTTACTATTTCTCCTGTTCATCTCTTGTTCATGGGAGAATTCAAATTGCAAATAACCATTTTCCTAATACAGTCCAGTAACAAAACATTTATAATCTCCCTTAACACCTCATGTTTAATGAACTGGCTCCCCCTTAATTGTTCTCAGACATTGGTATCAATCAGTAGAAAGTGCTGTAGCTCTTTCCAGTATTTTATTGTAACTTAAAATATTTAATCATTTTAATTCTGCTTTGTTACAGTCAGTAAGCTGAAACGGATGTATTGGGGCGAGGAGGACATTGGATATCTTGAGTGCCACAGTTTTCCTATAAAACCAGACTGCGTAGTGATAGTCAACTGGAACTAGGGTTATTTGAACGTTCTGCATGATAAAAATGAGTGTTTTTGCTGACGGTCATTCTCAGTCATATTGAGGTGTTGATTGTTGCAGAATGAAACTGGTCTAGGCAGTTGAGTAGTTTATGCTCAAATACCTTGCATTAAAAACTTTTGACTTTGAATTTGAAATCCAGTATCTCTTTTTCACACTCCCTTTGAAAAGTTGACATCACTCATTTTTCTTTCATGTTAAGGTGACATGATTTAAATTCTTTTGAGAAGTTCCCCTGTGAAAATCCCATTGCAGTGAACTGGAACTGTGTACTCATAGTAATAGTAAATAGATAAGTAATTTGTTTTTCCTTTGATTCATTTTCATTATTGTCTTAGCGGTATCTTGTCTGTAGCTTTTCTTAGTACCTTTGAATGCCAATCAACACAACTGTTGTTATTACTGGAACAAAAGATAACTCTCAGTTGCTTGAATACAGGAAGCTGAGTTTGCCAAAGTTAATTCTTTTGACTTGACCATATCAGGTTTAAACAACAATGCCTTTTCTAAGCTGAACTCAGGTCTTCCTTGAAACCTTTGTTCTTTCCTTGCAATATGTGGTATGCTGTGTCGGCTGTAGTAAAACAACAGCTGAGACATATTAACAGACATTCTTTGGAAAAGCACTGGAAGTTATAAAATTCCTTGAAAAGAGCACAAATTTGTTTACAAGCTTCGTTTTGCTGATTTGTAGCAGCAGGATTTGATGGATTCTGGTCCAGATCACTGTGGCAAGTCTCGGCGGTACTCTGATCCATTGCAGATGAAGCTTTTATTGCGGAGAATGTTGCAGTAAAGCTGCCTTTTAAAAACCTTAGCTTGGGATTAAGCATTCTACAAACTTCAGGCACTGAATAATTTTGCATAGTTTCTTTCTTCCCATCCTTCTGTCACATTATAGCATGGCCACGAAACAGAGCCCAGGATGGGTCTATGCAGATGAAGGAGGTAGGGTTATGAGGACAATAGTAGGGTTGATTCTTCATGACCGAAGCTAGTATACTCATTAAAGGCTAGATTTAACCTAATCTGAGAATTTCAAGAGATTTAAATAAATGTAAAAATACTACTACAAATTTATGTTAAGTATATTATGTTCTGTATTTAATGGAAAGCAAGGTTATATGTTTGCCTTTGCCTCTTATTTAGTTTATTTTTATTATTTTTAAATGAATGTGTACGGAAGTGTAAGATTGGGATCCAGTAGCACCTTAAAGACCAACTAGATTTAGAATTGCATGTTCAGAACATTTCTTTTTTTTATTTCTGGGGTTATGTTGGGATAAAAAAAATAAATTTTCCTCTTCCTTATTTCCGTTGTACATCTGTTTCTCGCATTTTATAACAATTCAGAGAATAGTTCTTTAGAAGCTAATATGCTGCAGGCAAAAATGTAAAAAAATTAAACTTAGTCCCAATTTATTATAATTTAATTATTTGAACAATTATTTAAGAGTGGGGAAATTCCCTGCTTGTTGAATTTATGGAACTCTAAATCAGAATATCAAAAGGATATGTTCCTCTTATGCCTGCAGCAGTACCAAATAAGTCCAAGCAAATGGCTGGTTTGCATATCGAAACGGTTAGTTTTCCTATTCAAACACTTTGAAAATGTGGACCCAGAGGCAAATATTTCTGTGCCAAGTTCATGATTAACACTTTCCCAGCATGTCTGAACATAATTAGTGATGGGATATTTTATAGATGTTGTAAAAATTGTAAGGAACATCTTTTTATTCTTCTTTGCTCAGACAGATATGAAAACTCCGTATTGTGAGGCTTCTTCTTCACTATTAGGGTAACTAAAACATTTTCTGCTGATTTATTCAGTAGACTTTACATACTATTTTTAAAAAACAGAAACAGGGTTGTGGCTCATCCTTTAGGTTCTTGTAAACACCCTTCCAAATATCCTGTTCAATTGTTGGATTGTTCAAAAACCTGCTTTGGCTGGAAATCTGTGTTGATGCTGGAATATCAATAATAGGCCGTTTATGTTGGGATCCTGGTGTTGTACTATTACTGTAAATCGATAGCAGCATAATATCTGGGAGAATGATACAAAATCTAGAATTGGATTAAATGTTATGACCAATGTATATCCAGGATGCTGTCCATGCCGTGTGTGTTTTTGAGAAGTGGTCAGGGTGTGCTGTGGGTTTTCCACTTAAACTGGAGCCATGTAAATTTAAACATGTTGTTAATTAGGCACTTAAAATTCCTCTACAAGAGAGAATGTTTTACCTTAAATACAGGTTTATGTGATATTCAGAGCACATGGCTAGGGGTGTGCAATCCAGATCCATGATTCGGGAAAGAAGCTGGATTTTTGCCAATCCCGCTAAATCTGGCTTTCCCAAATCAAATAAGAGAATCTGAGATCCAATCTGGAAACCTGGATCCGAACCTCCAGATAGATCTGGAAAATGTGGCTTCAGCCTCTGGCTGGCTCCTTCCAGAGAGCAGAGAGGCAGAGGCAGCAGCAGGAGGGAGGAGGAGGGAGGCAAGGAGGGGTGGGAGCATAGCAAACAATGGAGAGTGGCTGGGGCCACATTCTTCAGGGGCCCATAGAATTGGACCCTGGGATGAAATCTTCCTGAAACATGGGGATTCTTTAGAGGACAGTCAGGAGTAGGTTCCTTGCAAATTTGTTAGAATTTGCATGAAAAGTGTCACCCCCTAATGCCCAGGATAACCCCAGATATTTTTTCCCATTCAGGAATAGTGGCTGAATAAATCCAGGATTCTCTGATCTGTCTTAACTGGATCAGAGAATCTTTCCCACATTTCAGAAATTTCAGAGAAATTTCAGAGAATCTTTCCCACATTTCAGAAATCTTCCATTTGGGGGAGAACCATGAAACTCACATCTGGATTTCTCAGATTTTTTGGGGGGGGGGGAGGTGCACATCCCTTCATATGACTCCTACTTGTGCAGCCTTCTGCCCAGGGTATTGGTTATCCTTTACATCAGTATATTTATTTTAAATTGGCAAAGTGTCAGAACAGAATTAGTCTTTAATACCTATTCTGGTTTCTGAACATTCAAATAAGTATCTCAGATTTGCAGGTATTGGGAAAGCGTTTCTCAGTCTGAAAATCACTCTTAGTACTAAGCTAGGTAGACTTCTGGCCTATCTAGGATTGTTTCCTATGACTACCTCGTAGCATCCTTTAGTCAAAATAGGATTTAGGTAGTTGCACAGCACATCATTTTTAGGCATCACTCAGATTTACAAAATACTTTTAAAACTTATTTTTCTTTTAATCAGTCTTGGCTTGATTGTTTGATTCTGTCGTTGGTATATTTTATGAGCCCCATGGCACAGAGTGGTAATCTGCAATACTGCAGTCCAAGTTCTGCTCACGACCTGAGTTCGATCCTGGTGGAAGCCGCGTTCAGGTAGCCGGCTCAAGGTTGACTCAGCCTTCCATCCTTCCGAGGTTGGTAAAATGAGTACCCAGTTTCCTGGGGGTAAAGTGTAGAAGGGGGTAAAGTGGGGAAGGCAATGGCAAACCACCCCATAATAAAAAGTCTGCCAAGAAAACGTCGTGATGCAATGGTCCCCCCCATGGGTCAGTAATGACTTGGTGCTTGCCCAGGGGACTACCTTTACCTTATAGTCTTGGCTTGATTGATTCTGTAGTTGGTATATTGTAATCTGCTTTGCAACTGGAAAGTCAGTATGTTGTAGTAAGGAAGAGATTTGGTGAACTTGAGCAAATAAGCTGGTGGGATGAAACCCATTTCTTGAGAATGCCTGTTTCTGTATGAACAGTTTAACCCAGAGCTGTTTTTCGTTGGTGGTGGGAAGTTGAATTACAGTGAAATCTTAAGCAGAGAAATAAATGGGCTTAGACTGAAGTAACTCTTCTTAGGATTTCACTGATAATGTGTTAGTTATATTACCAGATATCTTTGGGGCTGGCTTGCTTTTTTTACTGCTATATTGTGACATGGTCAACTTTTCTTTGCTGTTACCACACTGATGTGTCCACCTGTTGCTGAATATCTTGGGTTTAGTATTCAGATAACATTTGATTTGCATGTTCTAAGAACAAGAATAGAGTGGCAGCAGGGAGCACACATGGATATGATAAAATGTCAATGGAAGAGCTAAATTTATCCTGTGAGATATTTTTTCTCTTAAAGAAGAATACATTTATGACTTCTCAGAAAAGTGAGTTGTCAGAACCATCAAGGGGACTATAGGATTTCCACTAAGAATCAGTGATGGAAATCTTCCTTATCAAGATCAAACCACAGAGATGTAACATCTGTTCTTTAGATATGAAGAGTTGTGGTTTACTAAAAGAAGCAATGCCTGTTATGCTTTATGACACTGGTGGGCTGGAATAAAGGGTAGCCTCTTAAAACAATGGATGTTCTTTTGAAATTTAAGACTAAGGTCCATTTATGTGCAGAGTTGCAGTTCATTTTCTAATTTGGCCACAAAATGATTCAGGTTCTATTTTTTCTATGGGGCTTTAAGACAAATGCATTTTTGCTATATATACAGTGAAATGTTGTAATTCTAAAATATTGGGTGGAAATAATTTCTGAAAAACAGTTCTATCTAAAGTTTTGGCTTTTAAAAAAAAACAAGGCATGGTGTACCGTTTTGATCTTGGGACCTCCTCTGTTGTGCAAGGGGTCTGGCACCATACATTATTCCTATGCCTGGAATGGCTTCTGTGCTAATTGCAGTTTAGAAAGCTTGCTCTGCTCCATGTATTGCAATCAGTATGTACACTCTGCCATTTGAACAGTTTATACAAACAACTTATGCAAAGAATAATGACAAAGGTTGTTATAAAGACTTTTTCTCTCTCAGTTAAAAATATAGAAACCTTTTTAAAAGATAAGAACTCACAAGCCAATGACAAATTGCTGAATTATATTAAAATATAGATATGCTTGTTTGTTCTTAACTTTTAAAAACTTTCTATATTTTCAACTGAAAATTCACAGAAAAACTGGCCTTTCTCTGTAAGATTCTTTGTAATTAGTTTTACTCTCTGGTCTTCCTGTACTCTTCCTGTTCACTGCTTGGCCTTTTTATCACCCACCCACACAAATGCTTACTGTTACTTTCACTTCCATGTTTTTGCTAGTATTTTGCCTTCCTTCCTGTATTAGCATCCTGCTTTGATGCTGTAATGGATGAAGGGCAGGAGGTCTAGTTTTATCTAAGTTTCATTCATTCATTCACCGAGGGCTGCATTTAAAAGAAGTGGTTATTGTCCATGTTTTGGTGGAGAGAGAAAAGGGGAAGCTGCTGCAAACTTAATTTAGTTATGTTTGTGCCTACTGTTTTCAACCACAACCTGGCCCCACCTGTGTATAGTATATTCCGCACACTGGTTAATTCAGACCTGAAGGACCATGGGCTGGAACTTCATACACCACTTTTTGCACCACTTTCTCAAATGAACAGCATTATATTCAGTACAAGAAAGTAAAGTGTATACAATGCAAATACAGAGTGCTTTTGAGAGGGATAAATAAATGTTACTCTGCTATTTTTGAAAAAAAAATAAAGGTAAGTATACCTGTCTCATTGGCCTTAGGCAATGGTGCATCTGCTATTTATATATTTGTATTTATCAATAATGTTTTTGTATTGTCGAAGGCTTTCACAGCCGGAGAACGATGGTTGTTGTGGGTTTTCCAGGCTGTATTGCCGTGGTCTTGGCATTGTAGTTCCTGACATTTTGCCAGCAGCTGTGGCTGGCATCATCAGAGGTGTAGCACCAAAAGACAGAGCTCTCTCAGTGTCACAGTGTGGAAAGGATGTTGGCAGGTCATTTTTATCTACTCAGGAGGGGTGGGGTTGAGCTGAGTCATCCTGTAAGAGTTTCCCAGGGTGTGGAATGCTAATGGCGGGAGGCTTCACTGTATCCTGAGGAGGTTCTTTTGCATATGGATTGGTGCTTGATGTGCTAATCTTCTCTGCAGGGCTATTGTCGGTTTTGTTAGCCTGGTGTTTTTCAGAACTGGAAACCATGCTCTGTTCATTCTTAAGGTTTCTTCTTTCCTGTTGAAGTTTTGCTTATGCTTGTGAATTTCAATGGCTTCCCTGTGCAGTCTGACAAAGTAGTTGGAAGTGTTGTCCAGTATTTTGGTGTCCTGGAATAAGATACTGTGCCCTGTTTGAGTTAGGCTATGTTCAGCCACTGCTGATTTTTCAGGTTGTCCAAGTCTGCAGTGTCTTTCATGTTCTTTTAAAACTTCAACAGGAAAGAAGAAACCTTAAGAATGAACAGAGCATGGTTTCCAGTTCTGAAAAACACCAGGCTAACAAAACACTCTATACCCGACAATAGCCCTGCAGAGAAGATTAGCACATCAAGCACCAATCCATATGCAAAAGAACCTCCTCAGGATACAGTGAAGCCTCCCGCCATTAGCATTCCACACCCTGGGAAACTCTTACAGGATGACTCAGCTCAATCCCACCCCTCCTGAGTAAATATAAATGACCTGCCAACATCTTTTCCACACTGTGACACTAAGAGATCTCTGTCTTTTGGTGCTACACCTCTGAAGATGCCAGCCACAGCTGCTGGCGAAACGTCAGGAACTACAATGCCAAGACCACGGCAATACAGCCCGGAAAACCCACAACAACCATCAATAATGTTTTTATCCCACCTTTCCACCCAGTTAGGGCCCTCAAGGTATGAAACAGCTGGAGAACATTAAAATCCACTTATTCATCCACTGTCCAGCTCTTTTGTAGCCACAATACTCTTAACATTAGGACCATCTTCAGAATGTTGGTGTTTATTATTTAGATATTGTACCCCACTTTTCTTCCAGTGGGGACTCAGAGCAGCTTACAGCATTCTCCCATCCTTCTCACCTAGCTGTTTCAGAGACTGTCTGATGTAAATTCCCACACAGAATGACCATGCTAGTTTTTCCTAGGTTTGTTAGAACTGGTTAGTCCAAATATTAAATGTAGGTTGAGCCACTGTAACTGCAGTCTTCATCTTATGTGATCTTGAATGACCCTGGCCTTCACTCTTCTATACTTTACATTCCTGGTGAACACTACATTTGTCTGTCGACATAATACGGTTAATGCTTTCTTGGAAGCCGAAATATAATTCTGTAGTTCCTCAATAATTACAACAGCAATATTTTCCCCTCTTTAAAGGCCCTTCTGAGAGACTGAATCCAGAAACCTTCTGCGTTCCCTCTGTAATTTGTCCAGCTAGTATATTTCTCACTTGTTTATCCCTCTTTGGTAAAGCTCAGAGCTCACTTCTGCAAAGCAGATAGACTTTCCTGTGCTGAGAGAGGACAAGTATCAGCAGAGGAACCTGCAGCGAAGCCTCTTGACATTCTATCTGCACATTTTCTTGACAAGGCCCTCTGGCTCTCGCCTCTTCTGCAAGTGTGGTGCTGAAAGAGCCCTTCCTCTACAGCACTAGAGCTGTGTTTTTTCCCACCAGTGATGAGTTCAACAAGAAGCGTACTTACAGCTTTGTTAGCAATTTCTCTTTGTCTTTTTTAACTTGTGTCTAACATAGTAGCCTGTGGGAAGTTAGAACACCGGTGGTGCTTAAATATTAATCTTAAAAGTTTTTTTCTGAGAATGCATATGTGACCATTCACTTCAGCAACTATAATGTGGTGCGCAAGGAAGCATCTGTGTAACCAAAGGTGACATAGGGCACTCTATCAGTGGCAAGAGAAGAGCATGATATGCACGGCCACTAGTGGTTGCACTACCTGGAAGGTTGTGTGACCATAATCACTGCAGATATGTACACAATTAACCAGAGGTAATATTGCTACCATGTCTGTGATGGGATTTTAGTTTTTCTGGCTTATTTCTTAGGAAGTACATGGACAGTTGGTGAAGAAGGTAAAAACTAACAAAACCCTTTCCAGATGCCAGTCTGCTCAATCAGTTTCAGTGAAATAAAACTCTGGCTTGCATTCTTGGCATATTAGTATAATAGCGCACGGTAGCTCACTTGTGGGCTAAAAATGGTGCTGTGGTTATCTGGTACTGAGCTCTTTTACTGCTGCCACCACCAGGGTTTCAGGAGTTTTTCATCTCCCTTCTTCCTTGACTGCTGGCATAGTCCGTGTAGAAGTTGGAAATGGGGTGCTGAGCATGTCTGCCAGTGGAAAAGGAGTAGGAAAGGATATATGGCTATGATGTCATTGTGGGCAGAACGGCATGAATTCAGAAGCAGAGCTTGGGCCTAGAGGTACAATAAAAAGACATTTTGCAGTCTGTCTTTTTAAAAGTCCTCTACATCTACACTTTTGTTAATTGAAGGTGGTGTTGGTGTTGGTTAATACTGCTGTATTAATTATTGCCATTGCCCATTGTTTGTTTTAATATTGTTTTAGGTGTCATAAACAACCATAAATGCCTCATGAAGGGGCAAGAAAATGGCATATGCATTTTAAAAATACAGCAGAGATATGAATTTCTTTATTTGCACACTACAGCAGAAACTGCTTGCTTATTTTAAAGGGAACCAATTTACATGGTAGCATGATGAGCAGATGTGGGAACTGAATGATAAAAGATCTCTTACATTCTTGGGAATATGGAAGGTATGGTCATATTGTAAATCTTAAACTTCTCATTTTAAATTGTAACACAGTGAACTCAGATATGAACATTCCAGTTAAAGCCTAGGCAGATATGGGGCAAACAGGTAACCAACTCAACGGCCTGGCAGTAAAGAATGAGGATTATGGTATCACTAGTTATTTGTAGAAAGTTTGTAGTAAAGATGCAAAAAGTGTAAACTGTAAGGTGACAAGTTCCCAGTCCAAATTTTACTTCTACTATAAATTCACAAAGTGAGTTTAGGGAAGCTTCTGTTGATGCCTCTGTCCCCTTACATGACTTCTGTAACATGGAGACACTACAGGTTTTATGAGATGATGCACAAGAGGTGTTTTGAATGCTCTTGAATTCTGTATAAATACCAGATATCAGTAGTACTAAAAGTAAAGCTCTCCTTACATATGTGGACAAGTTATTGTGAATGTTTTTTTTTAATTAAATTGTCAAATTAGTCGAGCACAATACTCTGGTCTTACCATCCTTCCTTTAAGAGAAGAGCATTGAAAAACTGTTAATTAGACTTCTTCCAAGCTGTGTGATTTGCTATATAGACATTATATTCTTCAGGTAGAACATCAGGAATGCTTGGATGGGCATTGGGGTCATAGACTGCAACAATAGCCATAGATGTCCTGCAGGGTACTGTTGCATTGGTTACAAGTTTGTTTTGATTTATGATGTTTATCTTTTTTTGACTTGAGAGGAAAGGGAAATGGGTCACACTGGGGAGACAAGTGCTACATCCTGTACAATAAGTCCTTGTAACACATTTTAAACTTATCCTTTCTCTGAGGCATCATCTCTCTCTCTCGCTCTCTCCCCCCTCTCAATATTTCTAAAACTTCTCTTTTTACCTAAATAGTACTCCAAATCTCAAACTGTTATCTCTTGAACTTTTTATCTTCTGAAGTGCCTGTTGAATTGATGAGAGATTGGCACTAAGGCGCTAAATCAGAAGCAAAGTTTAAAAACTTTCCTCTCCTGGATGCAGCCTTTTGTTTCTGCCTTGTTGCAAATGGGGGGGGGGGGGGAGAAGATAATACAAGACTGATTTTGTTGCCAGAGCTGCTGAGAGCTACCACATGCCGCTGGACAGATTTTTGCTCTCAGCCCTTCCTTCATACATTAAAATTAAGAAGAAAAAGAAAAGTGATGGAAAAAATAAGGGCTGAAGTAAGTCTGGCTGGCTGACCTCAGTGAGATTTTCTTTTCCTTCATTGCTCTCCCTCACCATGGCAAACTAGGGAGAGAAAGGGCCACTCGCTCACCCGCCCACAGATCCTTATGAAAAAGAGCAGGCAATGCCCCTCTAGAACTTCTCTCATTTTAACCCTTCTAGAAATTGTGCTCTTTTGCAACAGCAGAGCACTTGTTATGACTGCAAGTCAGGCCAAGGACTAAAGTGAGTAATTAAGAGAGCCCAAAAGAGGTTTCTAGCTGTTGTTGGAGCCCTGAGATTGGGCCAGGTCAATAGGCATGCTGGCTGCTCTTTTGCTCTCTCAGCATAGCTAAATGAGGTAAGTGGGCATCCTGGCTTCCCAGGCCCCTCCAGCAACATACAGTTCATACATAAAGAATGATACTAGTATATCAGTGTGTGAACTCTTCTCAGTTTGCCTCAGAATATGCTAGGTGTTTGCAATAGTGGAAAAACCCTGGGAAGGCTGTGATTCAGGTGAGTAGCTTTGTTAAGCTACAATAGAAGAGCAAGATTCGAGTCCTGGAGCACCTTAACGACCAACAAGATTTTCAGAGTATAAGCTTTCAAGAGTCAAAGTTCCCTTCTTCAGGTATCGATGAAGGGAGTTTTGCCTCTCAAAAGCTTATACCCTGGAGATCTTGTTGGTGTTTAAGACTGTGTGTTAACATAACCTGAAGTTTTATGTTAATCAACCTACTACTAAACAGCAAACT
This sequence comes from Eublepharis macularius, assembly GCF_028583425.1. Lineage (NCBI taxonomy): Eukaryota > Metazoa > Chordata > Lepidosauria > Squamata > Eublepharidae > Eublepharis > Eublepharis macularius. The sequence goes on from NC_072790.1 coordinate 195,943,886, forward strand.
CTGGGATGACCAGCAATTAGATTTCATTGCGTGGTCAGATAAAGAAAACACAGGTTGAAGGAGGTGAAGTCTCAGGTATCTGTGGTTTGTAATTATCTTAAGAAGATTCAGACTAATGCCATGTCCAGGTTGCACCAAGGCAGGGAAAATAGCAATAGGGCCTCTTTCGTTGAAGCTTCCTTTCTATTAGATTAATAGTACAACAAAATAGGAAGGCCTGAAGGGAGCCTTGGGGAATTTAAGTATCCATGTTGGATATATTCTGTGAGCAGAATGCCCCATGTAGCAGTAAACTCCACCCTGAATATAGTTTCAGTTGGGTAATCATGTTGTTCTGTGGTAGATGAGTAAAGTTTGAGTCCAGTAGCACCTTAAAAACCAACAATCTGGGGGAGGGAATTATGGTATACCCGAATTCTCTGATGGAGCCCTTACTAGCACAGGGGGTTGCAGAAGCATCATCGGTGCCCAGAAAATGTTTTATTCTTGAGCTGACTGTACAGCAGTGTTAACTGGCAAAGGCCTCTGAGGTAGTATATCGGTCTGCTAGAGCCAAAACAAAACAAAAAATCTTGTGACACTTTAAAGACTAATATTAATGTCAGCATAACTTTTGTGAGGCAGAACCCACTTCATCAAATATATGAAGTGTTATTCATGAGTTTAACTATGTATATGAGGAACAGCACAGTAAGAAGGCCAGTGGAGTGTAGTTATTTTAAAGAGAGAATGGAAGGCCCTCTATTCTAAGAAAAAGATTTGGACATTTGCAGGGTGAGGTGATAAGACCTGTTTAGAGATGAAAAATTATGAAGAGTTTGTATAGACCACTCCCAAGAGGACATAAATTGACAAAGTAAGATGAATATGAATAGTGCATATAAACTTGTAAGGAATGGCAATGACCTTTTTCATAGTAAGCAAACCATTCACAGATCTTGTAGAGCCCAAATCTGATAGCATCTAATCTGTATATGAGTTTGCTCTTGCAGATTTGGCACTGTGAAGCAGTCCAATTAATATATAGGGTAAAGAACACAGTAAAGTTGAAAAAATCCTTATTTACAATTTACCATTGCAACCCCCCCCCCCCCCCGGTAGAAGTTTGTAATTTAAAATAAATGGGAATGTTTATAGCAGTTCTGTTTAAGTAGTTCTGTTAGAGTAGTTCAGAGGAAATGGCTAAATCATCCTGTTTATAGAGAGAGAGCCTCCCCCCCCCCCCATCCTCTGGAGTCTATTACATGTAATTCACAGTAAATGCAGCTGTGTATGTTCGCACTAAAGCTTGATAACTGAAACAAGCAAGCAAACAAAAATACTCTGTACTTTTAACTTGTGTCCTGTGTCTTCATATAAAATCAGTATACTGTTTTTAATGTGCTATTCTCTAATTCTGTAATCTGTTTTTATGCATCGCTGATTGTGTATATTATACTGCTTTAACTGTGTAATCTGGTTTCAGTCTCAGTGAGAAAGATGGGTTATAAATTAAGTAAGCAAATGCTTGAAAGTTCCTTTTTGCAATTCTTTCTAGAAACTTGTGGTAGGGGGCTTTGCGGTTAAACTCTGTTCCTGATTTTAATTCATTAGTATGATGGTTGATGGTTTTGCATGGTGTCATGTTTGAACTTCCACAAATGGGTTGAAATCCAGATTGTCAGCAAATAATGTAAGATCTTAAAAGAGGGTGGTGAAAGTGATAATTCATCGATAATCTGCTATGATGAATGTGTAGAGTGTAAATCTGCTTGCTGTTTAATGCTAGAATGAGAACAGCCATGTGTTCTGGAACTTCACTAGTTCTTGTCTAGTTTTAGGTTTCTATAAACGTCTTTTTCGTATGAATTTTGTGGGTATATCTGAGAAGTTACCCTTTTGGCAAAAAAATTCTGATTCTTTTGGGGCTTTTAAATTATTTCTGATGGAAAGTTAACGCTAGAACAGAGAGCTCAAGAGGGAGGTTTATTAATGGAAAAGTATTTGAAGGACCAGGCATTGAAGTAACCGATTCAGTAATTAAAACTTCCTTCCTTAGTAGAAAAGACACCCAGCCTAAGCATATCATTTTAGTGTTTAACAGGAGGAAACAAACCTGAGAGTGCTTACCTTTAATCGTAGGGGCTCTTGTTGACTCATATTTTGGAGTAGTAATAAAAAGGATAATCTGTTGCAGAATATGAAAAGTTGTAAAGCGAATTGAGCCATGACTATTGGTGTGCTTTGACGCTTTAAAAAACACACATATTTTAGGCACCCCCCTTTCTGTTGCTCATATTAGTTATTCATTACTAAATGTCACTGTAGAAAGTCTGGCTCTTTCCATGCAGAATCATAGCACTGGTCATGTGCAACCTCCCTGTATTTTTTTCCTCCAGCTTCCCCATCTATTTTACATTAATCCATTTTACTTTCATGTTCTCTGCTGTTAATTGAGCAGGGGATGTGTTTAGATTTTCTTAGGAGCAGATCTGTGCTGTGATGCAGGAAGGGTACATTTGATTTATTGACACTGCAGATGTTACATATAAATATTTTCAATTCTATGGCTGCTAATGATAGTTTGATAAGTCAGGATTCTGAAAGGTTGCACTGTGAGCCTGACAACTATAGGTAGATAGATGGAAGTTATCGGGGAGCAATGTCTTTCTCCAGGTTACATAAACATTTATTTAACATCACTATCTCCATCAAATGGGTATTGAAGATTTTTTGATACAATATAAAAACCTGTTTCCTTGATGCAGATGGAGGATGACCATATATGGCATGAACAATATTTTTTTTAATCTGTGGATTGGATTCAAAGGTCAGTTTCTGATAGTGTAACATATTCCTACCAACAGATCAGTAATTTTTGGCAATTTCCATTATCTCTCCAGGGGCAGCATTTTGGGGAGCACTGGCAGAGGTGGAAAAGTTTTGTTAGTTGTCCGCTATTGATAGTTCTTGGGGTCAAGCCAGGTATCTCTAACCTAAATCTAGTCAGTGGGAATCAATTTGATAGTAGAGTTTAAAATATAACCATGAGTGCAGAAAGTTATGGTATTTTTATGAGAAAGAGATTGCCTAATAACTTCCCATGTGTCAAGTTTTTGTGCAGCACCGTGTAAATTCAGTACCTTCAAATCCAGTGAATATCTGAACCCAATATAGTTTTACATGTGAAGCTCAATCCAGAAAGAATGTATCCAAAATTTAATCATTTTATTCAACCAAGTGTTTTAATGTTACCACGTTTGAATTTACGATGCCCACAGTTTGTGAAGTATGAGTATTGCTTGCTTTTGCCTCCTTTTGAACTATCTCAAAGTAACTTCCTGTTTGCCTTGAGCTTGCTACCAGAAATCTGAAAGCAATTTTGCATGCACATTAAGTTGGCAGCAACGTTTGTATTTTGTATTTGAAGAAGGGACCTTTGACTTTTGAAAGTTCATACCCTGAAAATCTTGTTAGTCTCTAAGGTGCCACTGTTCTCAAATCCTGCTGTTCTGCTGCATACAAACATGGCCACCAACCTGAAACTATCTTGCAATTTGAATTTTATAAAAGAATCTGTGTACTGTAAGATCTCATGACATTTTCTTTGAGTTGGTCACCATTTTTCAATTTGGAGTTTTAAAAGGTTTTCACCTCAACCAGTGTGGTAGTAGTGATACTCTGCCCCTTGCTTCCGTGCTTTTTTTCTTTTTCTCTTGCAATAAAGAATTAATTTCCAGCTAGAAAAATCAAAGGTGTGACCGAAACTCACAGAACCTAGCCTGTCTACCTGTGGTGTAGTTTTGTTGGTGTTGTTGAACACTTTCTGTGACAGCTATTTTCTGCTTCCACAGGTGGCAAAAGATACTCAGCTATTTTACTAAGTGCAGGTCAGCATTTCTTGCTGTTGCTATTAGTATATAGGTGAAGTACATGCCAGCTTGCAGCTGTTGTGCAAAAGGAACTTGCTTAAAATGTAAGATACTGCAAATCATATTTTTTTCAAAAAATAGTTTTCTCTTCAATACCTCCACTAAACAAAACAACCCTAAATACTAGAGATTTGCATCTGTTTTGAGCTGTAACAACAACAACAATAACATTCGATTTATATACCGCCCTTCAGGACAACTTAATGCCCACTCAGAGCGGTTTACAAAGTATGTCATTATTATCCCCACAACAAAACACCCTGTGAGGTGGGTGGGGCTGAGAAAGCTCCAGAGAACTGTGACTAGCCCAAGGTCACCCAGCTGGCTTCAAGTGGAGGAGTAGGGAATCAAACCCGGCTCTCCAGATTAGAGTCCTGCGCTCTTAACCACTACACAACTACACCAAACTGTAGTAAATTTGCTTCTGCTAGCTACATGTGGAAGGAGGAAAGAGTTTGAAGTTACTATGCTAAAACACAACCGGAAAAACATTGCTTCTGATCTGCCACAATGATCAAAATGTTGCATCTCAGGAATGTCTAAGACTGAATTGGCCATAGGTTTACCCCAAAATCTGAAAACAATATACACTTTGCAAGATCTTTCTTTTAATCTATCCTAAATTTGTATAACTCATCACCTTTTATTTTTTCTGCAAGTGAGCAGTATACTGATGCTCATAAAGGAGATGTTCCACTCTGAATCTTTATGTTAATGCTCCAAAGAACATTATTTCCACCAACAGAGCAAATTAATACTCCTGGGAAGGATTTCAAAGGAGCCAGACATTAGCATTTTCTCTACTTGTTTGTGCCATTGGGAAGTCTGGCTTGTCTTATTAAAAGAACTGAGTTTGTGAAGCTGTTGGGTCTGTGTACATGAAGAAAGAAAATTTTAAATATAAGCTCTCATGATTTTTTTTGTTTAAAAAATGCCTCGTAATCACCATTTAGCTAATAAGTGTAGTAAAAATAGTTCACTTCAGTCTTAACCCAAACTACAGTGTGCACTACAGTGTTCAAGACCCAAATCCTGACTGCTAGTCTGTTTTTGTTTTCAGTCCACAGAATAACAGCCACAACTGAGTTGTTGATTTATGCCGGCTGTGTAAGTTTTCCTTTGGCCATGGTTTGATGTTGTGCTACCTGAATTAAGCCAATTTTTCATTGGTTTTCTGGATGCTAATCTGTACTCTGTGTTGGGGCTATCTATTTGACCAGCACATCTGGTTGGAAGCAAATTTCCTGTTATTTTGTATTGTATTCTGTGAAATGTGTAGAGTTATATATAATACAATAATAGTGGCAAATGTACTGTTTTCACAATGCCACATGCAACCCATGGGTAGTAAGAAAATAACACTGCAATTAATGCTTCAAACATCAAGAGTGTGTCAGCAGACTCTTTGGGAGTGGTTAATCTTGTGATGTGATTTTCAGGTTATTATACACATCTGTGCATACATACACATACTTTGATTAATTATTTTTATGTTTACTTCTCTACCACCTTGAGTCTATTTGTACATCTGTTGAAGCCTAACCCAGTTAGTCTTTTAAACTGCATATCATTTTTGCCTTTACTCTAGTTTAAAATTATTACTATTTTGCTCTTTTTTCTTTTCTTAAAATAGGTGGGTTTTTGTTTAGCATGCTAGTAAATGTTAAAGTGAATATTTGAAGTGTAAAGGTTGTTGGCATTCATAAAGAAACAATGAAAACTCAAGAAGTATAAAAATTACCTACAGGACGGAATTCCTTCTTGGGTGGTTCCATATGAAGTAATAGATCCGAGGACTGTCGATAATGAGCAGCAATGCGTAACCTATAAGGAGATAACTCGAGTAGAATCTTCAAAATTGAGAATTAAAACAGAGGAGGAGTTGTCTTCATGTTACAGTTGGTTTCAATATAGACAGATCAGAGATCTTTACAATTCGGATTGTTTGAAAGGAGGAATAAGAACGGAGAACTCAGAACTAGAAGAGGTAATTTTTCAAGAAGGTAAAAAGGAAATCTCAAGGATTTATAAAGTACTTTTAAAATGGTTTACAGAAGATGAGACAGTAAAAGTACAGATGGTGAAGTGGGCTATAAACTTTAATAAAGAAATAACAATGGAGGCGTGGGAATATTTGTGGAAAATGACTCTGAAGACTACGGCTTGTACAAGTATTAAAGAGAATGTCTACAGAATGATTTATCGTTGGTATTTGACACCAAAGAAAATTGCATTAGGAAATATTAACATGTCAAATAAATGCTGGAAATGTAAAAAACATGAAGGATCACTATATCATATGTGGTGGACTTGTGAGGTAGCGAAGCAATACTGGGGAGATATAATTGAAGTAATTAATGAGGTTTTGCAAACCCAAATAAATAAGAACCCAGAATTGTTGCTACTGAACTTGGGAATGGAAGGTATTCCAACACAGTATAGAACATTGTTATTTTACATGATTACAGCAGCGAGACTCTTGTATGCGCAGAAGTGGAAAGTACAAGAAATACCAACTATAGAAGATTGGATGTATAAATTGTTGTACATGGCTGAGATGGATAAAATGACCAGAAAACTTAAAGATCTTGATCCAGGACAGTATAATGCAGACTGGGAGAAATTGAAACAATATTTAGAAAAAAAATGGGACGTGAAAGGAGAACTGTGGCAGTTCGAGAATTATTGAAATGTAACAGAAGAAGAGAGAAGTGACTTTACCGAGGGGGGAATTTAATTATAAAAATCTAAGCTATTAATGGAGTTATGATAAAATCAAAAACTATAGAGTACTAAATAATGGATGTTTCACTATGGATATATAAGATTAAGATAGTTAGATATTATTTACAATATATAGTTTAAGTAAAGTGTATGTAAGAGATATTTGAATATAACAGTTACCTTATAGATTTAAAAGAAGCCTAGAACAAAAATAGTAAAAGATGGATGAGTAATAGAATATTAGAGTCTAAGCTAATATCAGAGTTAGGATGATGGTGGACAGCAAAGAACATAGGTGATTGGAAAGTAAAATGAATACAATGTTATATCTTTTAATATCTTGATTGCTAATATATATTATTATGCCAGTATTATTTTATGTAGGATATGTGGTTTAATTGAGGCATCCAAAGGGAAATTTATATTATAGAGTATTTTTAGTAGAGATTAAATAAGCTTAGAGAAAAGAGTATTAAATGTGTGTATAATAGGATATATGAGATATTACGTAATTAAATAATAAGATAGACTTAGGGTTGGAAAACTGTTGGAAGTCAACAAAAAGGGGGGAGGAAAGGGAGGGGGTTAGAAAAAGATCTATAAGGGGGTAATGTATGTTTTGAATAATATTATAATCTAATCCAATAAATTTTTGAAAAAAAAAAAGAAACAATGAAAACTCTGCATGATACGGCTGCATGAGTTGCCTAATGCTCATTATCAACATTCACTACCGTTCGTTCGTTCGTTCGTTCGTTCGTTCGTTCGTTCGTTCGTTCGTTCGTTCGTTCTTTCTTTCTTTCTTTCTTTCTTTCTTTCTTTCTTTCTTTCTTTCTTTCTTTCTTTCTTTCTTTCTTTCTTTCTTTCTTTCTTTCTTTCTTTCTTTCTTTCTTTCTTTCTTTCTTTCTTTCTTTCTTTCTTCTTTCTTTCTTTCTTTCGCTTGCTTGCTTATCCAGGTGATGCATGAAGGATTTTCAACATTCTTGTGTGATTGTCATGTGTTAACTGTGTCCATTTTAAACATTTATTTTACCTAGATAAAGTTACTTTCATATTTAATATTTCCCCAAAGCAAATGCATCTGGTTCATCTGTGTGAGGAAAAATGTTAGAATTGTGTCACATAGATAACATGTAGCTGCCAAACTCTTTGATCAAGTGAGAAATGGTTTATCTATCTATTGCAAAATGAATCCCACTGCTTGGAAAAAAACCTTGATATTCAGAGCTAGTGTTTAAACTTATCTGTTCTTGCCATGGTTGACCAAAATATCTTCTCCAGGGCTATGACAGTAGCACTCACTTCCAGTGAAAGAAATAATTCTGTGTGCCAGATGTTTCAAAAAATAGAAGAGTGAAGTCATACATTACTTGACAGCAAACCCAAGCTTGCCACCCCCTGTATGTTCAATAGGGAGCCACATTCATATCTGATACTTCTAGGTATACCATGTAATGAAGGTTTGCCCTAAAAAAATGCCAAATATGAAATAGCCCTTACATGTACAAAGCAGATTTCTTTTCTTAAATTGAACAGATGATTCCTTAGGAAGGAAAAGGCTGCTTACAGAGAGGCAGCACTCATTTGCAAAGCCTTAAAAGGGAATTGAATACATTAATGGTGGATGGGTCTATCAGCAGCTATGAGTCATGGTAGCTGAATCAAACTTCCTGGTGTGGGGGCAGTATGTCTTTGAGTGCCAACTGGGAAAAAACCAGCAGCAAAAGCTTTTTCCTTGTGAGCTCCGAGAGCCAGTGTGGTGCAGTGAGTTAGAGAGTTTGGATCTCCACTCTGCCATGAACAATCAGTGAGTGACCTGGGGCCACGCACACTCTCTCCACCTCACAGGATGGTGTTTGTGAGGATAAAAAGGAGGAAAGGGGGGACCATATTGTAAGCTGCTTTGGGACTCCATTGGGGAGAAAGTGGGGTTCAGATATCTAAAGAAGCACTTACTTCACAATGTTGGAAATATGCTGATAAATTAGATACACCTCTCAGAAGCAGGGTTTTCCCCTCCACCCTGGTAAAAAGGAGGAACGGCCACTGTGCCTGATTTTCCCTTCTGCCAAGTGGCTTTTTGCATCCAGGGGTCCCTTGGTCTCAGCAATGAGTCATTGGGCTTCTCAGAAGACTTCTGTGGGAAAGGGGACGTAATTCAACTAATCTAACCTGTAACATACCTTAAAAGCTTTTTGAAGCATAAGCATCACTGCTAGCAAAGTGTTCATAATTTACTTAAGTAAATCCTCCTTCATGGAAACCAAAATGTTTCCTATTATATTCAAACATACACAAAACTTTGTTTCTCTTCAATGTAATATGAGTTCAGTGCTCAGGTACTCAGTGCTTCCATTCTCCTCAAATAAAACCTATCTTCAGCATGAGACGTCCACATTTCAAAGAACTCTGTTGGTCAGTTCTTTGTTCCTTTTAGTCTGAAGTTCATGCTATTAGTCTTCTTTCGGAAATGTATTTGGGGGGAACATTCTCACACAAACTTAATTTTCACCCCAATGAGTTGTCTTAAATTGCAAGATTAGAGAATAATAAGATCCAAGTGTCCTTTTTGAACCATCCAGTTTCCCTTGGTTCATTTTCAGCTTTTCTAACAGTGCCAGTATTGTTCTGACGTGACCCTAGGAGAATTCTATTCTGATTCTGGTTTGGTTTACAAAATATTTAAAAAAATCCTTCCTAGAAGTGACAAATGTAAAAGTTTTCTTTGGACTATAGCAACAAAAATATCAGTGTCTTGTGGCACCTTTAAAGAATTAAAAATGTTTATGCTGCGTTTTCACCCAAATGAGGTCCCCGAGGTGGTGAACATAAAAGTATTTAAAATAGCATTTAAAATAAAATACAATAAAAAAATATAGACACAGACATATAGACATGCAACACCCCCAGGGAGGAAGGGCCATAAGAGTTGCTGAAGATATGCCAAACAAAACAAAAAGTCTTCATCTGCTGGTGGAAGACAATGATAGAGAGACAGACAAATCTCCGTGGGAGGGAGTTCCAAAGTTTTGGTGCCATGACCAAGAAGGCCATTTCTCAGGTTGCCACCCATCAAGCCTCAGATGGTGGAGGCACTTGAAGCAGGCTTTCCAAGATGACCAGAGTGGATTGGGTAGGTTCATATTGGAGAAGACGATCCATCAGGTATGCTGCCCCCAAGCCATATAGGACTTTAAAGGTCAATACAGGCACCTTGAATTCAGCCCAGAAGCAAATTGGGAGCCAGGGTAGATGGAACAAGGCTGGAGTGATATGGTCCCTACAACCCACTTCAGTCAATATTCTGGCTGCAGTATTCTGTACTTAAATAACTTCCGGATGTTTGGAGTCCTTGTGCAGCAAGGATATGTGGGGGTGGGTAGTAGAACTCAAATCAGGTTGTGTGAGAACGTGCATGCATGAAAAGTCGATTGTGTTGTGCTGTATTAGTAACCAATGTAACATAATCTAGTAAGCAATGAAATGATCTACCAACCCTATTGAATCAGTTGCTGAAAAATGAGGTCTTTGTTTGCAACTGGCAAACAGGATGCTGATCTGGTCAGTGTTCAAGTGTATGCCCCATTACATATGCCCCAGAATCGTTATGGCAGATCATTTATCATTTAGGATCAGCTACATTTTGAATGTGCATACTCCATTTGTACCTGCAATCAATGGCATTAATCCACAAGTAATCATGTTGGCTCAGTACCTGTTCAGAACTACCTGGATAAACTTCAGTTCCCAGGCATCATTTCGCAAATATACCGTACAAAGTATTTATGATCCAGTTCAGAATACCATATTAACACGAAAACTTCATTAACATGACACACTCAGCTTTGCAAATGAGGTAGGCACAATGGACAAGCCTGGACTAGAGACAAGTCATACAACTTTCTGGCCTTCCAAGAAGGATTTAGACAACAGAGGAGAACACTGATATTGTAAATTGGGGTTTTCTTTTGGGTGGGTTGAACAGAATTGCAGGTAAGGGGAGCAGAGATAGCTACAGGGAAGCAGTTTGAGAACATGCATTCACAGAACTTCTGCAGTTCAATTTAGAAATGTTTCAAGTTTTCAAATAAAGCTAATGATTTTTGGATGGTCAAAGGTGCTGCTGCCAGTTTGCAGTTCAGTTGTGATTCAAACAGAAGGGTGTTTGTTACATTACTATAACCAACAATGCTTTATGCTGAATTGGTGTTTTTTTAAAAACTAATATGTTTTTAGTACTTAGTTTCAAAAATTCTCTCATGATCATCCTAGGTTTGTAGCAGAGGAAGGCCCAATGTATTGCAAGAACAACTCAGTAACATCATTCATGTGGATGATGACTATGGTGATAAATGTGACTTCTGCTTATTGTTGATTGTGTTTTGGATAATTCAAATAATAATAATAATAATAATAGTGTGCTCATCATATACTGCTCTGCTAGACAGATTAGTGCCCAGCTCGAAGCAGTGAACAAACTCAGTGTTGTTATTATCCCCACAATACAGCTGGGGAGCTGGGGCTGAGAGGAGTGGCTTACCCAAGGCCACCTGCTGAGATCATGATAGTCGAACTAGCAGAGTGCTGATTCACAGTCCGACCATTTAACCACTGTGCTACAGCAGCTTTCAACGATGTTACCATTAAAGCATGCAGGATTGGAAGTAGTTCCTGGAGAGACCATGTGCCAGTGAAGTGGACTGTCAGTGAGGCAGGTATTGGGGGGCGGGGGGGGGGGGACAATGACGACTCAATCACTGTTGAATCTCCTGTTCAAAAGTAAATGAGTAGCACTAGAATGTGATAACAATTCGGCACTTATGCATACATATATTGATGTGTCTGTGTGTGTGTTCTTGTCTTCCAACTCAGACATTTTCATCGATTGCATTTTCTTGAGGGTTCTTTGTGTTGAAGCCTTGCGTTTTTAAAGCTGTGTGCTTGGAGAGATGTAAATTACTCATATAACATATTAAATAGAAAGGGAAAAAACCCTCCACATTGCAGTAAGATTGCTTTATTTTGACATTTATCTTGCTGTGATCGTTCTGCCAGTTGGCTTTAGGCACGGCTACCAAAAGAGTGAACACATGTTGCATTCATTAACTTTCCTCTGGCTCTGTTCAATTTTGCAAGTTGGACAAAAGCATGATCATATTAAATGGACTGTAGTGCAGTTGTAATATGAGTGCACTGTCTCGCACTTAATGGAATGATAATCTTGCAAAAGCTGGTGTGTTGTTTTTTTTTTTTTCATTTGGAGATACTGTGCCTCTTCAATGCGCTGCAGACTCCTGATTGCCCATGTATTGCCTGGGCGGCCTTGACTTTGTAATAAGCAAGTATAATGCAGTGGTAGATCTTTCACCATCACACTCAAACTTAATCATATTCTGTTCTTCCTCCAGCAGCCTCAGGGAGATTACACAGGGATATTCCATATTATTCTATAGCCATCCCTGTGATTAGGTACTTTAAAAAAAAATGTATACGTGTGTGTGTTTGTGTGTGTGTATTATTTAACACAGAATATAGCATTAGACAATGCCCAAAATATCAGAAACAGAATATGTTACAGAGTAATAAAACTACGAAGTATTTCTTCTCTCCTTCCCCATACTTATTTATAGTAAAATACACTATACACGACATTTTATATTCAGCATTTAACACGGTATTCACCATTTCACAGTTTAGATTACTGATTTAACAATTGATCTATTTTACTAAAAAAAAGTTTTAGTTTTCTTAAATTTCAGCCACATAGTAAAAAAAAAAAACCCTTTCCATTTTTCCTGAAATACTGAAATTGGTTTCTTGTGTATATGAGAAGTTAATTTAGTCATTGACGCATATACGTACAATTTGTTCATCCATTCAGTCACACCTGGACAAGATTCTGCCTTCTACTTGGTTGCATATACTATTCTCACTGCTGTCATCATCTATTTAAAAAGTTCATTGTGTACTTTTGTAATGTTACTTGGTAAAATATTTAATAACATATTTTTAGGGTCCAGCACAAAGCATAACTATAATATCTTTTGCATCTCTTCATGTATTTTTATCCAGTATCTTCTCATCTTCTTGCATGTCCACCATATATGATAGAATGTTGCATCCATAAATTGATATTTCCAACACTTTCCACTATAATCCTTATTAGTTTTTGCAATTTCCTTAGAAGTAATATACCATCTAAAAACTTTTATATTAATTCTCTTAACATTTGACAGTCTGTAAATTTAATTTCTTTAGTCCATACGTTTTCCCATTGCCTCATAGAAATATTTTCTTCAAAATTTTATCATACAGTTTTTAACTTGTTCTGATTCTGTTTCATATTGCAATAGAATTTTATATACTTTTTCTAGCAGATGTTTTAGATCTCCACTGATTAGTTGTTTGAACACTGTTTTTTCTCTTAATCGACTGCTTCTTTGGATAGTTGTTCTTTAAATCTGAACACTACTTGATAGTACATCAACCATGAGATTTTTCCCTTGAGCTTGAATTCCTTGCCATGTTTTTATTTTTCCATGCTTGTCCATCATATTTTCATAATTTACATGATCGATTTTATTTCTTTTAGTAATACCATAATAGGCATCTATTGGTGATGTAAGTGGAGAGATTACTGGACTTAATCTATTTCTGCATTGAAACCACATTCTTAATAGTCCATCCCTCAGAATATGAGTACCAACTTGTCTTTGAATAGTTTTAATGATTTCTTAATCCATAAATAATTATGAATTTCTTCCATGGTGTCTCCAATTTTATATGTTTTCTGTTCAGATTTAATCTAATCTGATATCCAAACTATTGCGGCCACTTGGCGGTACAGTTTAATATTTGGTACCGCCAATCCATTTCGGCTTTTTTCATCTTGTAATATTTTAACAGTGCAATCCTAAATGGCTCCAGTCTAAGCCCAATCCTAACTCTTCTTAGAATTTCATTGTAAGTCTTATTCCTGATTTCCTTCTATTCTATACAAAGTCATTTATCCTTTTCTGCCATTTTTAAGAATCTCTTCATCTGTATGGATTTGGGAGCATCTGAAACAAAAAAATTAGTTTTGGCAATATATTAATTTTAGCAGCGGAGATCCTTCCTAGTCATGAGATATTCGGTTTTTCGCATCTTTGTTTATCTGGTCTTTTTGGTAGCTATCTTTGTATAGGTTATCATTTTGTCCCGTTATAATTATTCCAGGATATTTAACTGATTTTCTAGTAAGATAACAATCTGTTATTTTTCCTAGAGAGATGAGGTACTTGAGAGAGTGCAGTTTGGCATATTCCACTGATTGAATTTTACAGTAAAGTGGGTATTTAAATATAGGCCTTCTGGTTGCAGTTACAACTTCTATTCCCTCAATCAGACTAGATATAGAATGCTTGCTTATACATATTAGCAAGTGCACAAGGTATAGCACCAGTAAAACAGTATTAAAAAAGAACAGTACCCCAACTGACACACACACAGACAAATCCTCCTAAAAATTCTGTTGTTAAAATCTACAGAAGGGCAGACCCGTGGGGGCTGTCTTCATTTCTCCTGGTAAGTTATTCTACCAGGTGGTAGTTCTACCTGGAGATCATGCCTTAGCAGTTGCCACACCACAGTCTGATCCAATGTAAAGGGCTCCCAATGAAATCTGTTTCTGCCAATGAAATCTGTTTCAAACAAAGCAAGGTCTTGGTTATGTAGAAACCATTGTTTTCTACGTAAACCAAACCGTAGGGCTTGGTTAACCAGTCCCCTTGACTCCTTAATGGCTTCCTTTCTTTTTTGAAACACAGAAAGCAAACTTGTAATGCCTTTTGATTCCTAGTTTGTGCAGCATGACAGATTGCTGTGCAGTGTCTGCGCTACCAAGTGCCTTTATTAGTGTGTTTGACGTCTAGATTTTAGCCACTCCTTCCAGCAGTCTCAGTTTTTTCCCCCTTCCCTAAGTATCCCACCCCCTTCTGCCTCTCACTCACACACTCACTCAAAGGCAGACGCTGTCCTTTTGCTCAGTTGAATGCAAGAGCTCCGGAGGAGGAAACCTTATCACAGGCATTTTTGCTGCACACAGTTGCTTTCGTGGCTATCTGAACGGGACGGATCTCCTCAGAATTCAAAGAATGTTGTCTGATTTGGAGAACGGGGGCTTGCTGTAAAAAGTCTGGCGAGGCAGCAAGAGCTGTAGACAGAGCTGGTTTGTAGCTCTCATAATCTAGGTGGCGAGAATGGAAGACGGTTTGCCTTGTCTTGCTTCTGTGAACAATTCCTCAGCACTCATGAACTTCTGTACCGGTAAAGTACAACTTCCTCTCTTTTGTATCCCTGTGTGTATGAGTGAGTGCATGAACTAGTAACGCCATAGGAGCTCTCCAGTTTCTAACTCCAAACTGGAAAGACGTTCATCTCCCATCTGCTTTAAAGCAGCTGTACTACAAGCCCTTCCACAAGTGCATACCAATAAGTAAAAAAGCAAAATATTTACCTTATTGAAGCCTAGGAATTGTTCTTATTGCAGATCAGGTTCTGTGGTAGCCTTAAAGGAAGCAGAGCTATTTTTAGCACTAAATGATTATCCTGTAAAATGTGTAGTAGACACCAAACATTCTCCCTCAGCGTGGCTGCCCTTGTAGTATGAAAATCCCCTCCCATTGAAGACAACTGTGCAGTTTAGAAGGGAAAACCTGTTGTGTTGTGGATTTTAAATACTCCTATGCTTAATTGTGGCTGTGGTTTCTGCATTTCTGTGAAACAGGCTTCATTTAAACTAGCTTTCAGTATTACTTGATTTGTTTTGAAGAAGGTTAAATCCCTAGAGGAACGTTTTGAATTGCATAGGGGGCCCTCAGGAAGTAGTACAGTAAAACATCTATACACAGTAATGCATTATGTATCCTGCAGTCTTGAGCATTCAGAGAATGGTTTGTGTTTCTGCACGGCATGTAATATTTTGCAGACCGATTTATTCCCAGCTTTCTCATAATTATTAATCAGCAGTTAACTAAAGAGTCTCAGTGTGACTACCTTTGCATACCAGCATTAAATTGTTTGATCTCTGTATATCAGAAAGCTGCCTGTAGAACTCTTTCTTCATCATAAAGTTTGTGGTAATTATTAAAAATATCAGGCTAGGGCTAGAGCTAAATCTTGAGTTTCAGATTTAATCCTACTTTAAATGCACTCAAAGATAAGTGAGCATTTATTCTTCTTGCTGATTTATTGAGATCAGTTTTGGCACAAATGAATACATATTTCTAAAAAAAGTTTAGTGCATTAAGATGAAGAGAAAATTACTTCTGCAGAAAGATATAAAATGCTAAAATAGAAACTGTTTCATGCACTAAAAAGAGTTATCTTTCCACACTTACTTTTATTGGTAGGAAAAAATGCCGCTTTATTATAAATTCCTTAAGTAAGGTTCAGTACCTTGTTTGCTACAGATACCACTGTAGTAAGTGTAGAACTGAATAGAATGTAGCATTAAGATGTTAAATCACTGTGCCTGTTTAGGTAGTAATCAGAAGACGAGAAAATTATGGTGCGTTAGCATAATTAACTAGTTAAGCATTTCCCTTAAGGAAAAAAACTGCTCTTGCAGATTATGTGAGTGCATTGTAGAGAAAGGGAAGAGGTAGATTTCAGTTTGACACCCTATATTTCTGCTGAGTGTCATCATTGGGAGCAGTCCAGTTCTCATTGACACTGACATCTGTGAGTCGCATCTACAGATTTTGGTTACACTTTTTAAAAGCCATTTTTTAAAAAATAAATAGTTGGGTAGAGATAGAGAATGCTTGGTTCAAATCAGAAGTGGAACTCCAATGGCATGTGCCCTGTGGTGATGGTCAGCCCTTGAAGGACAAGCAGACATGATGTCAAAACACAAAATGTTTGGATTTTCTTCTGGTCTGGTCTAGTGACCTCAGAGTTGATCTGATTCATGTCAGTAAGAATCTGGTAGATGAGTCGGTGCACCTGTGAATCTAGTTCAATACGATTGCACAGGCACATCAAGTTTATGTGTAGAATTATTTCACTTAAATGTTAGCCATAACTTACAAATATAATGAAATGTGCCTTATGTATAGTGCATTTGTAATGTTTTTGACTGGAATTATTTGAACTGGGTTAAATATTTAACTCTTAAAGCAGTAGATCTTTGTCTGCACCACAGCCTTTGAAGGTTACACAGAAACCTGTGTAAACACATACTGTCTAAAAATCCTCTCAGGCATTAATTTTACATGTTAACAATTTTTGTTAGGGACATTTAAGAATAATAACATTGAATTTTGTTAACCACTGTGAGTGGGCTCTAATCTGTCTAGAAGAGCAATATACAAATGAACCATTATTAATACTATTTGAGTATATAGCTCTATGTGTGTAAGCACACATGTCTTTGTGTGTGTTAGTAAAACTGTTATTTTGAACCTGAATTTATTTTAAACTTTTCTTCAATGAAGTTCCATTTCAGGAAAAAAAGTGGTTTGGGTTTGGTTCAGAATCAGCTTGACTGCCTCTAGATATAGATACATACACACATGTTTAGATCTACAGCCACACCTAGCATGGAAGAAAAATGGGCAATTTCCTGTTAGATACTTTTTTCACTTATCCATATAGCAATAGGAAATGGAAAAGTCATCTCGGAATCAATATTATGGGGAATCAACTAAGCTGTGACCCGGTTAGGTTGATAATGCAAGACATATACAATGCATAATTTTGATTATAATCTAAAGTTACAAATGAAACAATGGACAGAACAAGAGCAATACCACCAGAGAGAGAGAGAGAGAGAGAGAGAGAGAGAGAGAGAGAGAGAGAGAGAGAATGTTGCTGTAGACAGATGCGCTTATGCTGGATAAAGATTTGCTTGCTGATGGCAGTTTTTAGTAACTTACATTTAATACACTCAAAAATCTACACATACATTTCTCTTTAAGGTGAGAATGCAGTAGGACATACAGTATTCTGAACATATGTGGAAACAAGACTCCTTTACTCTTGGACAACTGTTTCTGAATCTAAATATCCATGGTTCATGGTGGTGATGGTGATGATGGTTTTTTTAAACCGATCCTGCTTTTAAGTAGCATGTATAATGAAAAGAGGAGTACAGTGTTAGAATTATGCTTTGCGCTCATGAAGCCTCTCCTTCTGGGTAAACTTAGCTTATTGTTGCATCCAAATCAGGTAAACTTTGATTTGCACAAACCATCATTTGCCCCATTCCAGAATTAGAAATCAAGAGTAAAGTGTGGGGATGGCACAAGGGGATTAACTTTGGGTACAAGTGGTCAAACCGTAGTTTGCCATTACACAGAGCTGCTGCCTTTAAGTCAAGGACCCCAAGCTGGTGCTTCAAAATCTGCAGTGCTGATATGGTCCCGCTGGTGCCCCAGGATTGGATTCTGGTGTCAAGGAAATTGGAGCTGGTTTACAAAAAGCCCAGAGAATGGTCTTGGAGATATATGGTAATAGTTTTATTCCTGAGGCTAGGCAAAACTATCTCTGTAAACTGCCTGGAGAACTTTGTGTAAGCTGCTCTGAATTTTTTCAAATGAAGAACAGGGCATGTATGTGTCAAAATAAAATAATTGCAAGCACATTCGTAACTATGTCTGATAGACAATAACAGTGGAGCAATTTTATTACTTCACATTTCAAGATTCAGTATTTCATTAGGCACAAAACACTAAGTATGGTAGTTTATGCTAGAGTTGAAGCAAAGTTGGACATGTAATTAAGGATTGTAAATAAATGAGCATATCATGCATGGATGGGATTGTCTAGAGCGGGCAAGGAGCAATATAGTCTAATAATTTTTAGCAAATTACTCCTGATCACTTAAGTTAGCAACTTGTCTACTACAAAGCTAGTACATATAGCACATCTACTCTATACTATTAAAAAAGAAAAGATTTGTGTTGTCAAAACACACAGGAAGCATATATGTGAAGACTTTACGTGTGCACTTCTCAATGCCAACGGAAAGAATCAGAAGTGGATACTCAGGTGCAGTCCTGGGAACAGATTTTTTTGGAAGAATTTTATTTCAAAAAGGAAATTAAAGTAAAGTAAGTGCATAATATAAAAGTTATACAGATTCTAAATTAGACACTAAATTAAAAGTTATACAATCTTATACAACCAATAAACATATAAACAAACAGTTATAATAGCGTTGAGAGGAAAACAAGCAATACATTTAAGTTTCCTTAGCCTAATAAACAAAATATTTCATATTTGTTTTCCCTAAGCCTAAATATATCACATTTCTCCTTCTCTCTTCCTCCCTCCCTCCCTCTCTCCCTCCAGATTTTCAGCTGAAATTGTGAAGGGGATAGAGAGAGACTGAGGAAACCATAAATTGATCTAGATTTGATTTTTGAGCATATACAAGCATAAATAAAACACACAGATAGAGAATAGATAAAAAGGCAATGCAATGAAACACTAAGATTTTTTAATATGTTAGCACTAATAAGTCGCATAGATGCAAATCAATCAAATTGGGAAATAAGCAGCCAACAAGCAATTACAGCAATTCTTAGTGAAAGCCATCCAATGAAACTAGATATATTTCTCCATGGCTACTAAAAAACTGGATTCTGCTCATATTTTAATGTTTGTGTTCCTAAGAGAGGGGGGAAGGGGACAGGAGACAATGATAGTGCTGGGTTTGGAGGAGAAGAACGGGGTGTGGGGTTGAGGTTCTTCCAAGCAGAACTCTATAGAGGAAGGAACAGAGGGTGAGGGAACTGAGCGAGGAAAGCAGGACTAAGGTGGTAAAGACAGAGGACTTAAGAAGAAAAGTTTCATGTTTTTGGATCCTGTAGCATGGGCATAGTCTTGGATTTCTGGCATGAGGAGTGAAAAATTCAAGCAGAGTAAATACTTCTGTTAGGGTGGCAGAGGGGCAGGCAGCCGAGGAGTAGAATTGGACTTAAAATGCTGGCCCAGAAGAGCTGTATAAATGTGAAAGTTTCTTCCTTGTTCTTGACAGCAGTGGTAAACTGAAACTTGGAGTCTGTGTGGGGAAGTCTAATGGGGCAGGTGATGATGTTACCTTCCTGAGCAGTGTCTTTATTAGGTTACTGGTGGGTCTGTATTGTAAGGCATTTGCTTGAGTAAAGGGAAATATGTGTTATTGTCCTGCAAATAATGGTAATTCATCTTGGCCTGGCGAGGTGAGGATCTCTACTAGTTGCATAACCTTTGGTTGAAGTGTGAGTGACAGCTTCCGCCCAGGCAGCTGGCTGTTTGCTCTCAAGAGGTACAATTTAAAATTGCATGTGGGCCTGATTGTGATTCACTGGCTTGAGGCAATATGGAGTCTCTGTACATTTGGCTGTGTGTGGGCTAAGGATCTTGGGGAGTTCTAGGCCATGTGGCCAATTAGTTAGGTAACAATGGCTTCAAAACTTTTCAGAATTACAGGGCCACTCTGGGTTCTCAGGCTTGCATGGATCAAGGCCCACATTTACATTGCACTTACTCCCAGAATGTTGTTCACTTCTGATCCTGTCTCCCTTTTCAGGTAACTGATACTGCAGGGCATGTCTTGCCTTTTCCAGCTGTACCCAGAATAACCTAGACTCTGTCAGCACTGTGCGGAATGATGAGGGAAATCAGCATGAAAGACTGAGCAAGTGATTGTTAGAAAAGCATAAACCTGAGGACATCATAACACCACATACTAAGGCTCAATTTTGGGGCAATGTGTGGTCTTTTTGTCTCGTTGTGGTTTTTCAGCTTCCTTGGTGGTATTTTATTTTTATATTTATTTTAATTATTTGGATACTTTTACCCTACTATTCTCCACTAAGTGTGGACTCAAAGTGGCTTACAATATGAAAAAGCAAAAGATCATAAATACAACAAATCTACCCGACAATAACAAACTGATCCACAGGACAAGGAAAGGGAACAGAGCAGGGCAAAAGTGCCTCTCCAGGTGCTACAATTCGAGCAAAAAGGAAGCCATTTCTTTAAGCACCTTAATACTTACAGCAGCTAAATATAAAAAATTACTTTCTCTCACACTTACCTTTATGCACCAAGTAAACTCTGGGTAAACTTACTGATGTTAACTAATGCTGTCTGGTTATTATATTTTTAAAAGTGGGCATTTTAAAATTAGCAATGATAATTACATTGGTGATATGCTGTTTGTACCACCCCCTTTTTAACAACATCATAATTCCTTCAAATGATCAAGGGACTAAAGAGGCCGACTTGAACATGATAATGAGTAATATGCAAAAAAAAGAAAAGAAAAAAACCAGCTTGCCATTTGAAGTGCAGATCCAACAAACCAATAAGCATTCCTGACTCTTATCTAAACTGTCCCAAACAGGTATCCCCTTGCAACTGAGTCACATGTACAGCCATGTGCAATTTTTCCTGGCCTGTTCTGTTCAGACCACAGGCAGGATAATAGAAAAATGAAACATTGAACCATAGATTGGGAATTATGTTAACCTTGAGAAAACATGTTACCTATGGGCAGTGGGAGAGGGGAGACAGGGAATTGATACATATAGAAAAGTAATATGTCACAACAAGCCTCCTGTGACATCTTACTCTTTGTTGTGCAGGGACATTTTTTTTATCTTGTTGAGACATTCCAACACAATTTACTTATATGCATCTGAAATTATTCAGCCCAAGAAATACAGTGTATGTGATATTGGTGCAAACGAACTGAAGGTGAAACGGTGTGATGAAACAGCCTTGGTTTACATGTGTGTGGGACGAGGCCCCTAAGGAAGTCAAGGCTTGTGATAAGGGTTGTCCCTACTGTATATACACTGATGAAGACATGTCATGGATCATCCAACCATTCATCACTTCAACCTCTGGGGTGAGGATGATTCCAGAAGGGTAGCTATGTAGCAAAAATAAACAGGATTCTTGTGGCACCTTAAAGACCAACAAGACTTTATTCCATCCAGAGCTTTTGTGAACTGGAGCCCACTTCTTCATTGCATTTGTTAGTCTTTAAGGTGGCACTAGATTCCTGACTATGCTTTTCCTCAGGGAGATAATTTCATTATAGGCCTGATTGTGTCACACAGTGGTCACTGTATCTCATTATTCTGATGATAGAAAACAGACCTTAAACTCTTAGTGTGTTGCTTCTATAAAAGGCAATGATTTCACCATGATATGTGTAAACTGCCCCATATTTATCAAGGAGCAAATGTTTTCCAACCTCAAAAAATGTTGTTGGTTGAATCCAGTGAGGGTGGCTGATATTATGGAGTAGAGAACCTTAACATCTGAATGTCAGGTCCCACTCTTTACAATATCATTATCTTTTATTGTTCTACACCATTTTTATCCCGCCTAAAGACTGGGCTTAGTATATCTCCTTACACTATGAATACACATGTGTACCATAAGTGTGAATGAATGGGATATGAGTGTAAGAGGAAGACTGTTCTGTAAAATAGTGAATTGGTAGTCTAACCATTTCTCGGGTGCTATTTCAGAGTTGCTTTTAGAGCAGTATGTGGCTGACTCTACAGGTATATGCCGTGCATGTGTGATAGGCCATGTATGCAGTTCGAAGATGGGTTTGTGGACTAGGGTCACTGAAAGTGGAGGGGGGGGACACCCTGAAAGCTGTTGGTGTTAACTGTTTGTAAACCATCTCAGACAGTGTAATTGTTTTCTAAATAAACAAATCAGGTAATTAATCACCTGAGTTTAATTATGCTTTAATATAATGCATGGTTATTTTTGAATTTTTGTCTGTGGTTGTCATCCACTGTAGTTCCTGACTGTGTAAGGAGAAAGGTGAAGTATATAAAGATTCTAAATTAATTAATTTAGAACAGCAGAGAGAAGACTGAAATCACAATTAACTTTGGAGGGGAAGAGTTTAAATAGCACACTTCTGTTAAGCTTAATGCGGTTGATAAAACTATTCTCCACCTGGTTTCTGTTAGCCCACATAGACACAGTTATGTGATGTCTTGTATTAAAAATAAGTTGTTTAAAACATCATTCTAAACAGTGCTCTCATGCAAATGATCCTGCGTGAATTAACTTTTCTAAGCATGCCTATCTGTGACGTGATTCTAAATTAGAGCTCTCTGTGGAATAATTAGAGCACGCAACCTGGGTTTTTAAAAATCTGGACTACTGAAAAGCAGCTGTGTGTTTGCATGTATACATGCATGTTTTAGTAGTATTGGTTGTGTGCAAACTTACTCAAAAGGCTCTGAACACGAAATTTGCTGGGCAGTATTTCAGACAGCATTTCAAATAGCACTTTAAAAGCCTGACGATAGTAACGTTTCTAGGCCTGTGAGGAATATTCTTTATAGAGAAGTGAAAGAATCAGAATAGTTAAAAACAATTTTCTAGACAATCTTTGTGCAACAGGAAGTCCACGACTGGCTTGACATATCTTCATGTGTTTACAGTTGCCTGATTAGGGCTAATTGCCTGAATAGCCTGTTGTCTTAATTCTTGTTTATTACTAGTTCCCTTGGCCACACATTTCCTTCTGTGTGCCACTGGAGCATGCTGCAGTTACTCAGTTCATTGAGCAAGCAACACCTTGATAGGTGAATTTTGAGCTTGAGGGGGTTGGCTGGGAAAGCATGATAGAAATGCTTTAAAGGTCACCTTATACAAACTGGGGATTCCCTAGCCAAAGTATAAGAGTGGAAATATTATTTTGATCAAAGAACCGCTGGATTAGCCAGAGTTGCATTTATTTAAAAATAAAAGTAAGGCAAAGTATCAATATAAATTGAATGTTGTTGTTGTTAATAACCTTTTTTAAAAAAAAATAGTCGTCAGCAAGCCAGTATTTTTAGACTTGAAGCTTAATCCTCCCCAAGAGCATTACAGAGTTCATAAACAACTCCCATAAAAAGGGTCTTCCTTGGTTTCTGCAGCAAGCAGTGTGGCATTATGGATGATCCCAGGAAAGCAGTCATTTCCACTCATACTGTGTCTGTTTTACCTGCAGTTATGGTAAATGGCCGGTAAGAGGACCTGCACTGTGCTGCTAGTGTTGGCCCTGCCTGCTGCTAGGTGATGAGCAGTCTTCTTTCCTGCTCTTCCTAACTAATAAAACATTAGTGGAATCTTTTTAAAAAGGCATATTGCCATGCCACCTACATTGTAGCATTATTGGCTTTGACATTTATTTTACTTGACATTGATCAAATACATGCCTAGCTGTCAATATTTGACTGATCAGTTTGTCAACCCTAAAATTGGCCATATGCATGTACTGCTCAGGTCTCACATTAAAATGTATGTTTTATAAGGACAGCTCCCCCATGGTGCATATGGGGTCTTTGGTTGGTGTATCAGTGAACAGGCTCTAGCATAATGCAGCTTTACAGTGTCCTTTTCTTTAAAAGCTGGTTATTCTTTGGATTTGTTTTGTCTATATACTTTTCTGAAGAACTCTAGATGGTAGCTAGGTTTGGAACAGACTTAACTAGAAGTTAAAATAAAAGCTTTCCTTCTCTTTCTGCAGAGATCACATTTTAGGAGCGCCTTGCTCTGAATGAGATGGCAGAGTTATTTGCTTAGTTATGTTGCAGTTTGATACAAACTTGAAATGTTTTACTTACGCTTCATGTAGGGTTAACTTCCAAGAACCCAAATATTTTTTGAATATTTTTATTAATAAA
This sequence comes from Eublepharis macularius, assembly GCF_028583425.1. Lineage (NCBI taxonomy): Eukaryota > Metazoa > Chordata > Lepidosauria > Squamata > Eublepharidae > Eublepharis > Eublepharis macularius. The sequence continues at coordinate 195,968,205 of NC_072790.1, forward strand.
AAATTGGATAAATTACAACATTTTGAAAAATAAATGTGGACCGATACATTTATTCCAGAATACCACAAACCTAATCCATCTCTCAATATATCTCTCTGTGTGTATCTTTATCACAGCATGACTTCTGGTATAATACATTAACCAGCTAATGAAAGCTATTTTTTAGATTTTTAGATTTTTTTAATGTGACTCCAAAATTAAGGATGTTTCAGATTTTTTGCCTCAGATAGGGCATTTTAGCTGCATAAAACAAATTTATAATAAGTTTTGAATTCCCAACATTAACCTACAAATAACAAATTGTCTTACAATCAATTGTGTTGAATAGCTAATCGTTCAAGAGACTTAGTCCAAGTAGAAAGGTCATGCCCAAAAGACATGAATAAGATCTGCATGGTATGGGCTTTTAACATATACATTGTGATCTATAGGGCAAAAGATGCCATTATTAATCTGATAAGGGCATTACTTCAGATACAGTTGAACTCAGTAGTTGCACCAATACAACTTAATCCTTATTTTATCTGTGAACCCAGAAAGAGCATCATCTATATTCAGAAACAGTAAGTCAAAGTTTAACCCTTGTAGTTATTAGCCCCTAGAAATAGTTCAAGTGGTTTTCTTTTTATGCTTGACCTGAAAATATGTCAATAATTATTTGTATTTATTTATAAGAACCCAAACTGAACTGTTTAAAAAAAGCATGTATATTCTTTACCCCGTTCCACTTTATCTTGGAGTAGTAAAATGTCATCAAACAAAAATCTGTGTGTGTGTTGGCAGAAGTCAATGTGTTCCACAACATCCAGAACCTGTTCAAGTATCTATCATTATTGATCACTAATGAACAGATAACTATAATTGTTCACTTCTACCCAAACACAGATGGGACCAGTTGCACGGGCTGGAGGCAAAATGCTCTCAAACAATATCAGTAGTTTTGGAGGGGGTTGTTTCATGATCCATATACTTTGTGGACATTGTTTATAATGTGCAGATTACAAAGTCCTAAGACGATAAAGTTGTTGAGACCACTTCTCTACGTATTCCACAATAAAAAGTAACTGGCATGACTTGCTATCCTCACAATTGTAAAAAATGTTGTTCCATCTAAAGGCAACATAAATGATTTCTAAAACTCATGTCTAAAAGAACCAAGCACAAAACATTAAGTAATTTAACAGTCTTTGCTATCTTTTTAAGTTGGTGGCAGAAGCTATATAATAAAGGAACAAACATGGTCTCGAGACGTTCCTGGGTAAGGGCCCACAGTGCATAAGGCCTTACTCCACACATCTTTTCCACTTCTAATTACAGTAATTAACTGAACGTGATGGAAGGGATCCCTGTGTGATTTAATACAAGGAAATACATATGCAGGAAGGAGTTAAGTAGAATCCAAAGGTTTAAGTGTGAAAATCAAGGCTGTGAGTGATGTGATTTTCTTTTTTCACAGCCCAGGTATTGCAGCAGGCTTAACTAAATCTGTTGCAAAGGCATAACCACCGTTAAGTCTACTCCTGAGTTCCACAGATTCCCTGGAGTATATACTTGATTAGGGAAATGAAATTGGGTATATTTGGTTTAAAAATATATCCAAATATCTATTTGGTATTATTGAGGTATATTCTGATAAATTTGTATTCACATTCCCGAATTATCCAGATACTTTCGGGAATATCTCAGAATCGCATTGTAAAGTTTGTACTGCCTTGTCCCCCACCCTCTTGCAGCTTTCCCAGGCTATAGGAGGAGGGAGAAGGGAGGCAGTGTTACTGTGTTTGTTTGTGACAGTGTTGTATGCTTGTCATATACTATTGCCAGGTATCATATACTACAGCCTTGAAATTACTGGCTTTCCAGTTTGGGTGATGAGATTCTCTGGTTTGACGTTGGTTCTCTTGAACTTGCATTGGCCTTGGGTTCTGCTTGGCATCTGTGAGTGACATTGGTTCATTTGAGCTGGTAACACTATCCCTCACTTCAGTTTGGTTCTGCAATATTCTCTGGTTTGGTAGTAGATCTTTTGGGATTCTCTGGTTTGACATTAGTTTTGTTGTGCTTTGTTGGTTCTGTTTGCTTTGGGAGGCTTGGCCAGTATAGTTACTCTTGTATGTTTCACTAAGGCTGTTTTTTAGGCATCTGTCTTTGACCTGTAGAAAGCAATGGATAATGTTTTTCCCCACAGAAGAAATCATGCAGAGTGGCTGGGGGCACCTTTTCAGGAGCCCATAGAATTGGACCCCTTGACCCAAGCAACTTGAAACTAGGGTGGGGGTTAGTGAATAGGCAGGACTTGGTTTCCTCATGTAGTTTGCTTGAAAAAGATACCTCCACCCCCTGGAAAGATTCCCCCCATAAGGAATAATGGAGCTGAATACAGTAGAAATTCTGAGTAAAAACCTCAGGATGATCACTTTGCAAAACTATATTTTTATATACAATTCGTTTTTTTCCTGAAAATTGTTTACTATTTTCCTGTATAGGATTTTTCTTAATGCCTAGGCTAGTTGTTCCTTTTTTTTCTATACTGATTTCTCTTTGCTTTTGGCCATGAAATTACTGATCTGTGTACATGCTGAAGTAAAATGTGTATGGCCAATCAAAGTTTCCTGTGGTATAGCATTTAGCTATATCAAACTGGATTCTGCGTAAGAGGGGTTTTAAAACACCACAGGATGATGCAGATGAGTGAAGTATCTTGATTGTGCTTTACTAATGAAAAATTTATAACTATGCTGTAGTTGTTTGCATGCATTCTTGTAAATAAGTCCTACGTGTAACTTATTTCTGAATAAATATTTATGACTGGGGTGTTAGAAATAGTGAGGAATAGGCAATAGACACTACATAATCAGAGTAAAGATGAATCAAAAAGAGTCCAGTAGCACCTTTAAGACTAACCAATTTTATTGTAGCATAAGCTTTCGAGAATCAAGTTCTCTTCGTCAGATGCCTGATACAGATACTGGCCAAATACAGAAGAGCAGGAGAGAGAAGAGAGGCGGCAATTAGGGGGGGAGGGGGAGGGAGCAATCAAAACATTCCTTTGCTAGTATATGTAAACATCTCCTTTTGGTGTGTGTATCAGTTGGCTTCAAAGGAGTTTGCCCTGTTAGTTTGTAGCAGCCAAACAGCTAGACCATCCAGTTCCAATGTAGTATGGGCCTTCGACAACCACAGCTCTCCCTGCCAGATGCATCTGACAAAGAGATCTGTGGTTCCCGAAAGCCCACACCAGGTGCCACTGAGCTCCCCCAGACCCCACCTCTGTAAAGGAAATCTGTTACCTGTGGTAATGTGATAACCATTCATAGTCCCTATTCAGTCCCAGCTTGACAGAGTCAAATTTGCATATGAATTCCAGTTCAGCAGCCTCCCGTTGGATTTTGTTTTTGAAAGGTTTCTGTTGAACTACAGTGACCTTTAAGTCTTTGATGGAATGTCCTGGTAGATTGAAGTGTTCTCCCACTGGTTTCTGGACGTTTCCATTTCTAATGTCAGATTTGTGTCCATTTATTCTTTTGCGTAGAGGTTGGCTGGTTTGTCCAATGTACAGAGCAGAAGGACATTGTTGGCACATGAGGGCATATATCAGATTGGAGGATGAGCAGCTGTAAGAGCCAGAGACAGTGTAGTTGATGCCATTGGGTCCTGTAATTGTATTCCCTGGGTAGATATAGGGGCAGAGCTGGCATCTGGGTCTGTTGCAGGGCCTGGTACCTGTGCTGGTGATTCTGCTGGCCGATTCATGATTGTAAGTGAGAAGTCGTTTAAGATTGGGGGGCTGTCTGTAGGCAAGGAAAGGTCTTCCACCCAGGGCTTCTGAGAGAGAGGTATCATTTTCCAGGATGGGTTGTAGCTCACTGATGGAACAGAATTGGGAGGGTGTCCTTTTTCTCTGTAAAAATTCCAGTCTTATAAACCTAGAATATCTGTTCATCATGTCGCAGGAGAATCAAAAGTGCAATGTAGCAATTGTTTGGTAACACACAGACTCTAAGCATATGCTCTGCATTGTGCAACATAGTAATTATTGAACAAAACTTGGCATGCAGAATAGAAAACACAGCATGGCATAGGTGTAAACCACCCACAACTAGTTTACTTTAGTGAGATGTTAGCATCAACATTTTCCTGGCAAACTTTCAAGACTAATTTTATTAAGCAGTGGCATTTTTTAAAAAAAATCTTTAAGTGAAACTGGGGTAGCTTAAACATGAAAATGTTGATAAACTCCCAAACATATTTTGGGCTGATTTACCTTCTACAACAGGATTTTCCTGCTTTACTACCCAAGTGAAGGAGTAATGAGGGGAGTTTTCTGCTATATTTATCTTTAAAATTGTCTTTTTGAACAGTGGGTTGGGCCCTTCAAGCTTTTTCATTTAATTTTACTTGACTTCCATCCTCACTACAGCCCTTATCTAGTGTGGATTCTGTGGCAAAGATGTTTTGGTAGTCAGAAGGGGCAGCTCCTCCTCCTTTTCCTAGCAGAAAAGCCGGTAAGGTTCAACCCAGTATGTTTCTCAGACTCTTCCTTCTCCTCCTGGTCATCATTTGGAAATGAAAATCAGTTTATTTTTTTAAAAGCAACTCTGCTCCTAGATGTGTTTATAAATTATCAAAAAGGGATATTTGCTACTGGAGAAGTTTTTCCAGCTATATAAATCCCATTAAAATGAACTGAAATTTCATAAGAGTACAGTGGTGTGATTTTGCATTGTTATACATCTGTCTCTTAAGGCTTTTGATTAGACTTGTCTAGTCGTGATTACACGCACTATTGCATCTTTTATTTGAGTTTATGGTGTGTCTTGAGGCCAATTCATGCATTACACCTGGTGAGATGGATGTCAGCTGAGAACCCAAGTTGCCTGAGTACATCTCATCACAGTTATCTGCATGTGTAAAGAAAGCCTCGTTCAGGTAGTTAAAGGCCAATGAGACTTAGTATAGGGAAAGAAGCTGCTCTTTAACTTCAGAATAAGTTAGATTGATGAACTGCCCAGTGACATTTTCATGAGTTGGGATAACTAATACCTTCAAACTAAGAAAAAAATAAATAGTACGTAAATGGAGAGTCAGGCTCAGTCTTAGATTATCCAGCAATAATGACTGTGATTTGTTGTTTAGAAAAATTTCTGTAAATATGAATGATTTGCCAAACAGTTCTTTACCTTTTTATCTGGGGAGAGAAGACAAGAAATTAAGACAAAAATAAAGCAAAGTAACAGCAACTATTGAAAGAAGGTAGCTGCCTAATGAGTCCGGTTTAGAAGTGTCTGCAGTTTATAGCAGGCAGCCATCTACCTTTGCCTGCTGCAGACCTAGGTGGCAAGAAGCCTGTATTCCTGTACATGCTAGAAAATGGGCACCATGACAGAATTAAGATGTAACCTGCTGCCTGCACGCTGGTTTCAAGGAATATTTGACTGAGCTGAAATGATTGATTTAATTTTACTTCCTTTATAAAAGAGCCCCATGTCGCAGAGTGGTAAGCTGCAGTACAGCGGCCCAAGCTCTGCTCACAACTTGAGTTTGATCCTGGCGGAAGCCAGGTTCACATGACCAGCTCAAGGTTGACTCAGCCTTCCACCCTTCCAAGGTCGGTAAAATGAGTACCTCATTTCCTGGGGGGTAAAGTGTAGATGACTGGGGAAGGCAATGGCAAACCACCCCGTAAAAAGTCTGCCAAGAAAATGTCGTGATACGACGTCCCCCCCATTGGTCAGTAATGACTCGGTGCTTGCACACCTTTATACTTCCTTTATATCCCACCTTTCTTCCCAGTTTGGTGTAGTGGTTAAGAGCACGGGACTCTAATCTGGGGAACCGGGTTTGATTCCCCACTCCTCCACTTGAAGCCAGTTGGGTGACCTTGGGTCAGTCACAGCTCTCTCGGATGCTCTCTCAGCCCCACCCACCTCACAGGGTGATTGTTGTGGGGATAATAATAACATTATAAACCACTCTGAGTGGGCATTGTTGTCCTGAAGGGCAGTATATAAATCAAATTTTGTTGTTGTTGTTGTTGTTGTTGTTGTTGTTGTTCAGTGGGATCTAAAGCAGCTTACGTCATTCTCCTCTCCTCCAGTTTTTTCCTCTTGTCTTTTGACCAGCATGCCAACCCTATTCTGTCCCTTCCTGAGCTCCTGTAAGCATGTCTCCAGAGAAGCATGTCTTCTTTGGTTGTTCTGAACAAGTTCATTCAAGCCCGGTGTTCTGTCTCTAACAGTGTATCCGTTTCTGTTTTCTCTCATTTTCTTGTATTCAGGGGGCATTAAACTATTATGGCTAAAAGACATTTAAGAGTCATATTTTTTCTAAAATGCCCAGATACCAGGTTTCTCATTCCTACTTCAAGGGGCTGTAGGATGCTATCCTGTTTCAGCTACCAGTACAGAAGAAGGGCAAGCAATTGGTTGTCAGCCATCATTGAAGACAGAAAGAATACTTGATGCTTATTTCCTCATCTGTTCATTTGTTGATCAGAGATTTAGGCCACCTGTGCAAGTGCCAGTAACTGCAACATGTTAGAATGAATTTGGTCTGCAACAGATGTTACAACAAACTATTTTAGAAATGTTGCCTAATTTTTTAGATCTCAGCCATTAAGAGATCTTTCTTTCACTTACAAAGGCATCTGTCTCTCTCATCAAGTGTACAGCTGCTCAAAATCCAAGAGGGTGGGGTCAGCACATGAAATTTAAAAATGTTAAATGGTTCTAAAATGTCCTTAACCGTGTGATATTTATGTGTATGTGCAAGCTATTTCTGTCCCCCTTAAAGGCATTTGAAAGCTACAAATGTTGATCTATTAAATGTGGCTCCTGTTGAAATAGAAATAGTGTTGGAATGGCAAATTCCCTAGACCATTTCTAGACATAACAGGTGCTTATTCATCCTCTTAATAATAACCTTTAGAGATTCCACAACTTCTTGACTGGTCTCCTTAACAACCCAACTGTCATACTTTTCCATTATCAGCTTTGGTTCTTTCTGTCTGTGTGGTGACCCTCAGCTGCCCTCTGTATTTCAGCAGAGCTGACCATTCTGCAAAGAAAGTACTTCTGTTTATCTCCTCCATCTTGCACATGATGCTTCTGATAGTAAATCACAAACACCACTTTTAAATGTGGAAGTATCTTGTTGCATTTATGCATTCCAACAATGCACTGTTTTCTTTATAGCGTTTTATCTGTGGAACTACCCTTTATCACCTCCCATTGTATACATTCAGCTGTTGTTTTATGTAGTGGTCTCAGAATTGTTGCCAAGATAATTGCTGAAAAAGTTCATGCTGTAAATTTGGTAATGACCATTTTTTTAAAAAAATACTAGCAGTGAACTTTCATGTTTGATCAAAAACGTTAAATATGAATCACTGTGAATCACATTACTGTAAACTGGAAGCCTATCCGTGTAACTTGAGTAGATTTTTTTTGTAACAGATGTATGTCATCTTCTGCATTTTTGAGTCATTTATTCTTTTGAAATTTGTGTTTGTATGTAGCTATTACAGGAATAGTTTCAAAAGAGATCTGTATTTGCATGCTGGTGTTCTCCAAATCCAGTCTTCTGTTTGTTAAAGAGGCCATCAGTTACTAGAGAAGAGTGTCATAGGATCAGGGGCAGAAGCCAGGCTCTAATGTTTATCAGTGAGGTATGGAGGAGAAGTGCTTTTTCAAATTGCCACTTCTAATGCAACTATGGTCATTATTTCCTTGCTTTATGTATTTGATCAAGGATGTCATCTTCCTGTTGATGGTGTGGGAATGATAAACCTGTTTGTGTTGTATCAGTATGGTCCAATGTGTGTGCTGTGGTTGCTGCGTAGAAGGGGCTTTAAATCTTACCATGTGTCATCTGACTCCACATGATAAGCTACCTGCACAGAACAGCTCAGCACCCAGACTGAGTTTTTCTTTCCCCAGTCTCCAAAGATCAGTGTTTGTGGTGGGGCTATTGAAAACAGCCTGTGTGTAATGGCTGTAACAACTGCTTGTCCTAAACTGCACACTTTTGAAACAATGATATTGCAAGTGCTTCACTTGACATCTCCCCCCACCGATCTTTTTGTGCTGTTTTTAAAACCTTAACAAAACACTGCACGACTCTTTAAATGTGTGTCTGTATTTTTTAAAAAACAGATGACAGCATTTCTGCAGCAAGTACATCTGATGTCCAGGATCGCCTTTCGGCTCTTGAACTGAGAGTTCAACAGCAAGAAGACGAAATCACAGTGCTGAAAGCAGCCCTGGCTGATGTATTGAGACGTCTCACCATTTCTGAAGATCATGTTGCATCTGTAAGGAAATCTGCACCAAGTAAAGGTAGGAGGTTATACGTGTAGATCACTTTCAGTTCACTTTCTAAACGTTCATCCATCAGTTCAAGCAATGCAACAGTGAGGCTCATTGAGACGGGCCAGTGCTCCAGGAATTGAGTGTACAAGTTGGAATGTGGCCCATAATCCTGTGCCTCAGATATAGATTCCATGGGGCTGTGCAAGAGCTTCTTGGCAGATCTCTCAGGTCACAGGAAGCTTGAAAAACACTAATTTCTTTTAAATGGCTTTTTTACACCCATCTTGTAATGTAAAGCAACATTTAGACATCAGTCTTGGCCCATCACTTAAAAAGTTTCTCCTCCCTGTGCATAAGCTCACTGGTAGGTGTTACCAGTTGCAGTGAAACCCTATATATGATGGTCCCAATTTCTGTGGCAAATTGTCTTCTGTTCTTTGCTGCTCTACTTTATAACATTGAGGAGAGCAACTGGCTAAATGCGGTACTTTGTGTGATCAGCTACATGGGGCACCATGTTTAAAGTAATTTACAGAAGAGCTCAGAGCTTCCTAAATGTTCTGCATTGTGTTCTTTTTTTCTTTTTTATTCTTCAGCTTGTAGCATTTCCTTTTTTAACTTTTTACACAGTATCTCAATATTCATGGATGTCTCAATATATTAAGTGGATTAGAACCTTTATTAAGGCATTTTCTTGAATTGGTCTCAGGGCCCTGGTTATGGAAAAGAGAATGTGATTAAATTAAAAAACAAAGCTGAAGCTGATAGTGATGAACAGCCATGGTGGGTTGTGTACAGGCTGCCACAATCCAATTGCTTGCTTAAATCTCACTTGCCTGTCACCCAGCAGCCATCTATTTGCAGGCAGATTGCACAAAACCTTGAAATGTTTTTTTTGTTTATGTACTTGCATTATAAGCAGAATTGGTGAAAATAATTTCCCATTCTCTGAAGTAGAAGTATGAGTTTAATTCTGGTTACTAGTGCTGTCTGATTTTTTTGGTAAATTTGAAGAATGTGAGTGTTAAATCAACCCACACTTACATCCAGATGTAACATCAAACCACGCTTTGTGGCTATGTGAAGGAGTCTGTGGAGTCGTCGCTTTCACACATTTAATTCCCCTCCCTAATTCCCATGTACACAATGGGAGGACATAGTTTCTCATTGTATTGAAACCATAAGCTGTGGCTTTTGCTCTTAGGCATAAACCAAGACTCCAATTTAGTCTTGCATACACACAGCTTGCCTTCAGTAATGTAGTGAAGATCCTTGTGCTGTGGTGATAGTTGCTGCCAAAGCAACTTGTAAAAAATATTCCCAGCCTATCAGATTTCCAATGGCCAATCAGAAGCCCTGGTGGGCAAAGGCCCTGCCTACTTTCTAAAAACATTTGGTGGCTTCCAGGAAAAGTGTTGGCAGGCACCATGACACCCATGGGCGCCACATTGGCAATCCAAATGTAGCTGTTTAACAGTACTGTATAACTTTAAGTAATCCCTGATGTTGTAGTTCTGAAATATTCTGGGTTTGTGTTGATGTAGCACATAAGAGAAACCATATTGGATCAGGCCAATGGCCCATCCAGTCCAACAATCTGTGTCACACAGTGGCCAAAAACCAGGTGTCCTCTGGAGGTCTGCCAATGGGGAAGGGACACTAGAAGCCCACTGATCCCCCCCCCCAGACCAAGAATATAGAGCATCACCGCCTTAGACAGAAAGTTCCATCTATATCTTGTAGGTAATAGCTACTGATGGACCTCTGCTCGATATGTTTATCCAATTCCCTCTTGAAGCTGTCTATGCTTGAAGCTGTCACCACCTCCTGAGGCAGTGAATTCCATGTGTTAATCACCCTTTGGGTGAAGAAATACTTCCTTTTATCTGTTCTGACTTGACTGCTCAGCAATTTCATTGAGTGCTCACGAATTCTTGCATTGTGAGAAAGGGAGAAAAATACTTCTTTCTCAACCTTCTCTATCCCATGCATAATCTTGTAAACCTCTATCATTTCACCCCTCAGTCATCGTTTCTCCAAGCTAAAGAGCCCCAAGCGCTTTAACCTTTCTTCATAGGGGAAGTGTTCCATCCCTTTAATCATTCTAGCACAGTAATTAACAGGATTTTGATGTGTCTTTTCACACTGCACAATCAATGAGGGCTGATATTAGAATTCTTGGTTTTTAATTTTTCCTCTAAATACACATTTTGATAAGAGTGAATGGTTCAAAAAAGAATCACTTGAAAACCCCTATTGAAGGGACAGGTTTTCTGATACTTCTTTTCAGCATCTTTTTATGCTGCAGTTCTGAGCAGCACATTTTTCAAACATGCCCCTAGCCTCGCAGAAAATTAAAGGGCATGACTTGAATGGGTTTCCATGCAAAATTATGTGAGCAGTGTTTAACATACAGAAAAGCTTCTTTCAGCAGCAACAACGTCAACAGAATAAATACTCCTGAGTGAGTATTCAGGTCGTTACCTAGAATGCTATTAATGCCTATGTTTGTGATCTGGTATGTAAAGCTATGTGATTCAAGACAGATATGCCCATTTATGGACTTCCTTGGAAATAGCCAAATTAGGATCTCAGAGGTCCTGCTTGGAATAGCCACTCTGCTTGGTGACTTCTGAGGGCCAAGCTACAAGTGACGAATGACACTTGAACAGCAAGTGGATTGAGTGGAGTGCAAGTGCACAGGGTGAAATACACTTGCCATTCAAGTGTCATCCGTCACTTGTAGCTTTGCCCTCAGTCTAACCTACCATACAGGGTGGTGATTATGACAATAAAATGGAGGAGAACAATGTTATAAGTTGCTTTACATTCTTATTGAGGAGAAAAGGAGGATATAAATGTATAGATATATTTCTATAGAGAGAGCTATTGAAAATATGGCTAGCATTTTTTAGAGGAACTATGAAAAGCCGCCAGAAAAGGAAAAGTTTTTTAAAAATCTAAGAGAATGGAAAATGGAGAAATATTTGAGTAATTTCCTTTAAACCAAGCATTAATTATATGAAAGTTGTAGTCTTCTAGAACTTTGCAGTATCTGTAATGCTCCTAAGGCATAGAAATCAGTCTCTTATACTTAAGGGAAAGGTTACTGCTTTGTGCGAGTGTCATGAAATTAAATTAAAATGGATTCTTGATCTTATTTTTTTATTTTAAAGGATAAACAAGCAGATGTCACCTTTCTTTTCTTAATCCAGCTGTCCTTTTCTGAATACTTGGATTTTAACTTTATATTTCTTTATCCCTCCTTGTCATAATAGCTTACTGGGTTTTCAAACCCACACCTGAAAATAATACAAGGATCCAACCTATTAAAAAAAATTGGAACAGATTGTTTATCGGCGATCTTCCTGTGCAGTCCCACATGGGACTGCGCACGCGCAGGCCTGCCGATCTTGGAGATTTTTATAGCTCTGAGCCACTAGGGGGCGCCCCAGCCCTTCAGCGCGCATGCGCGGCCGTCTTTTCCCGCCGAAAACGGCTTCTAAGAGGCGGGGTGCCCCCGACGTACCCTCAGTTCCTCTTTTGCCGCCAACTGAAGAGGTTCTTGTTGGCTCTGCTTTGGTACTTCGTTGGAAGGAAAATGTTGGATAAAGCTCTTTTTAAGAGATGTGTTACCTGCGACCGTAAAATGACCAAGTCAGATGGTCATTCGGAGTGCCTCTACTGCCTGGGAGAGACGCATAATCCGCAGGTCTGTAAACACTGCTGCACCTTCACTCCGAAGGCCAGGGCAGAACGCTCAGGGAGACTCCAGGCTTATTTGTGGCGGCGCGCTATGGCTGCGACCGACCCTTCTGCTCAGGGCAAGTCACCTGCACCCGAAAGAGCTTCTACCCCTGCTTCGAAGTCTTCTGAGAAGTCGTCGCGTTCCCGACACTCCCCGACGTCTAGTCACCCGAGCCTGAGACAGATGGTTCGGAGCACTTCAACGCCAGCGTTTCCGGCCTCCTCGGATCTGACGTCGGGAGTTGAGGCCAGCATCGGAACCTTCGGGCTCCAGAGCGAACGCCTCTCTGGGTAGAGAGGGCTCTTTAGCTCCATCAGAACTGAGGACATCCTGCAGCAGCTCGGTGTCGGACCGTCCGCTAGTCTCGGATCCTACTCCTCCGGCTTCTGTCCCTGACAAGAAGAAGAAGAAGAAGAAGAAGAAGAAGAAGAAGAAGAAGAAGAAGAAGAAGAAGCACTTGTCATCCAAGTCTGACAAGCAAGTCTTGGAAAGTGTAATTACCCCTCAGCGGGTACAACAGCATCCCCTCGAACCCGACCCCCGTGGTTCCGGGGACGCATCTCCTTTGAGGAGAACACCGGTGTCTGCCAGGTCTCGAGACTCTGATGTTATTATGGTGGAAAGACCTCTGACCCCCTCGGGGGTGCCCCGTTCACCATCTCGTGGCTCCTGGTCCTCGCGATCTTCCCGGTCTGACAGAGGATGGTCGTCCAAACGCGACAGATACTCAACATGTCGTCATTATAGAGAGGGTTCCTTCGGTTCCGACCGTGAACCGAGACACCGTTCACGCTCTCCCTTCTTACCGGCTATGTCCATAGAGGGCTCCAAATGGACCCCAGTGTATTCGGACACCGAGTATGATGACTACCTTGCCTATGGCAGATATGACTCACCACCATCTGAGTCGCCTGATGGAACCATTGGCCCATCGGAGGAAGCTTCTCCTACAGAAGACTTCTGCACTTACAACGAATTGTTACAAAGAATGGCGAGAGCTCTTGAAATCGAAGTGGTCTCCTCAGAACCGCGCTCGAAAGACAAGATTTTGAAGCATATGTACTCGGGGTCGACCCCTACCATTGCCTTTCCTATGATTGAAGGCTTTGTAGAGCTGCTGTCTGGGCTTAACCTGAAACCCGCCTCGACCCCAGCAACTAACAAGAAGGTTGAAAACCTTTACCGGATCAAAGACGAACAGTGTCCTTTCTTATCCTTACATCCTCCTCCCTCTTCTCTGGTAACAGAGGATATGCAGGCAAAACCCAAGCAGGGATCCCTATCCGTTCCGTCCAACAAGGACAGTAGAAAGATTGACTCTTTGACCAGGAAGGTCTATACATCTTCAGCTTTTGGCATTAAGATAGCCAATTATGCCACTATGATGGCTGCCTATCAACTCCTACTTTGGACAAAGGTGGCTACGTTTGTCCCTCAGTTACCTGAGGACCAGCGGGTCTTCCTCCGAGTTATCCAAGAGGAAGCTGTTTGGTTGTCAAGACACCAAATTACGGTTAGTCGAAATATGGCTGATTTGTCTGCTAGGGCACTGTTATCTTCACTAGTCCTGAGAAGGTTTGCCTGGCTGAGGACCACGGCTTTGCCTAATGAGACGCATGCCAAGGTGGAGGACCTACCATTTGAGGGTCAGAACCTGTTTTCAGACAAGACAGACGAGTACTTGTCGAAGAAATGTAAAGACAGGCTTACGGCGCGCTCGTATGGTGTCACACAGCAGCAGCACCAACCTGGTCGCCCGCAATACAAGCCGTATCCCAGGTATCGTCAACACCGATATCAACCTTATTATAGCTACGGCTCCCAACGCCAGCATCATTACAGCCCGCAACCCTCCTTCCTGAGGAAGAGACAAGGGCCCAAGACCCGGCAGAACACCCCTCAGCATCAAGCCAAGGAGTCGGGACATTCTCAGAAGCAATTCTGACAATTACAGGGCCCTGAACCCTTTTTTGGGGACAGGCTGTTTTCCTTTTTTGATGAGTGGTGTGAGATCACATCAAATGTTTGGGTTTTGAACATAGTTAAGTTTGGATATAAAGTTGAGTTTGTTCACTACCCTAGTCTCTCGCTCTCTGTTTTCTCTTCTCAATCGCCCCAGCCTGGGGTGGTCTCAGAGTTGTCTGCCTTGCTTTTGAAAGGGAGTGGACAAAAAGGATGGGGGTCTTCGTAAATTGAATAAGTCCATCAGGGTTCAGAAATTTAAGATGACCGCACTGCAAATGGTGTTGTCCTTATTGCCTCCAAATTCATGGTTTGGGGTATTAGATTTAAAGGACGCATATTTTCACGTCTGTATTTCCTGATCACAGGAAGTTTCTGCATTTCACTTATGGCACCCAAGTGTTCCAATACCGTGTCCTCCCGTTTGGGTTATCCACAGCCCCTAGGGTGTTCACGAAATGTGTGGCGGTGGTAATCGCCTACCTCAGGACACAGGGCTGCTGTATTTTTCCATACCTAGATGACTGGCTCATCGTTGGGCAATCTGTAGATGATGTTTCCCGCCAGATTGCTATCACTCTGGCTGCCTGCTTAAAGTTGGGGCTGTTTGTGAATTTAAAGAAATCGACACTCACCCCTACCAAGGTCATACAATTTATTGGAGCCATCATAGATGGGAATCAGAATGCTGGCTTCTTACCCCCCGACAGGGTGAGTAAAATGAAAGCCCTTATTAAGAGATTTAAAGGGTGTAGGTTTCAAACTGCCAGGCTTATCCAGGTCCTGTTGGGCTACATGGCCGCCACTACGGCTGTGGTACCTTTAACGAGGTTACGAATGAGGCCGCTTCAGGGTTGGTTCGCTAGTGCCTTTAGTCCGGAAAGGGACTCTCAACGCAAAAAATTGAGTGTCCCTCGCACAGTTTTGTCATCCTTGGACTGGTGGCTACAAGACTCTAACCTTTTTGAAGGGATAGGCTTTGGTTACAGGCGGCCTGACCTTACAGTTACAACTGATGCCTCTAACCTAGGGTGGGGCGCTCACTGCCAGGGGTCTTATGCCCACGGGTTGTGGGATGAGTCGGAGAGTGAGGAGCACATCAACCTCCTTGAGTTAAGAGCAGTCTACTACGCTTTGATTTCTTTCTCCGAAATGGTGTGCAATAAGTGTGCTGGCCAGAGTAGTATCCAAGATCCAGATGGACAGAGCGTCAGCAATTCTGATTGCCCCGTATTGGCCGAGACAGCCATGGTTCCATGCCCTTATGAGGCTGCACAGTCGAATGCGTCATCTCCCGGACTGCCCAGATCTCCTGTCGTTTCGAGGAGTGCGTCATCACAAGTACATTCACTCAGACTGACGGCATGGTTGATCCTCCAGGACTAGGGTTTTCGGTGGAGGTGATGAACGTCCTCCAGAATGCCCATCGGTTGTCTACCAGACAGTCCTATTCCCTGAAATGGAATAAATTTTCTGTTTGGTGCAGGGACAGAGGGATTGACCCTTCAGCTTCCTCTCTCTCTGAGGTTTTGGATTTTTTATGGGGTCTTAAACAATCCGGACTAGCTAATTCTTCGGTCAAGGTGTACTTGGCCGCTATCTCGGCTTTCCACCCTCCTATTGACCGGAAGACCGTATTTTCCCACTACACCTCTAAATTGTTTTTGAAGGGGCTTAATAATTTATTTTCCCCAATTAGAGTATTGGTTCCCCAGTGGTCGCTGCCGTTAGTGTTGACGCGACTCCTTTCAAAACCTTTTGAACCTTTGGCTTCCTGCCCTTTAAGTTTGTTATCTTTCAAGGTAGCTTTTTTGGTAGCCGTTACATCTGCCAGGAGGATGAGTGAATTAGCAGCCCTCTCCTGTGACCCCCCCCTTATCTGAGCATTCATCAGGATAAGGTGGTCCTTCGTACAAAAATTGAGTTTCTACCTAAAGTGGTGTCAAAATTTCATTTAGCACAGGAAATCTCATTACCTGTTTTCTTTAAATATTTTACTTCAGAAGCGGAGAGATCTCTTCATACCTTAGATGTCCGTAGAGCTCTCCTTTTTTATTTAGACTGGGTTAGACCTTTCCGGAAGGACTCTCACCTTTTTGTTTGTTTTGCGGGCCCTAAGAAGGGAAGAGGGGCTAACTCTCAGACACTGGCCCGTTGGGTGGTACAGGCTATTTTGTTGAGTTACAAGGGTGTTAACTTGCCTTGTCCCTTGGAGGTTCATGCTCACTCCACTAGGTCTCAAGCATCCTCGGCAGCGCTCTTGAGAGGCGTGCCGTTACAAGATATCTGCAAAGCAGCGACTTGGGTGTCTGCAGACACGTTTGTGAAGCATTATGCTTTGGACGTCTTGGACAGGAAAGAGACTGCAGTGGGAACAGCGGTCCTACAATCAATATTCCTGTCGTGATACCTCTATGCCTACCACCCAGGTATTTATGCAATGTAATCTCCCATGTGGGACTGCACAGGAAGACCGCCAATGAAAAACAGTGTTTCATACCTGTAACTGTTGTTCATCTAGGTCTTCCGTGCAGTAACACATACCCTCCCTCCTTCCCCGCTAATTCTCTTGGTACTTACCTTGCAGTCGGCGGCGGAAGAGGATCTGAGGGTACGTCGGGGGCACCCCCCTCTTAGAAGCCGTTTTCGGCGGGAAAAGACGGCCGCGCATGTGCGCTGAGAGGCTGGGGCGCCCCCTAGTGGCTCAGAGCTATAAAAATCTCCGAGATCGGCAGGCCTGTGCGTGCGCAGTCCCATGTGTTACTGCACGGAAGACCTAGATGAACAACAGTTACAGGTATGAAACACTGTTTTTATAACTAAAGCTACAAAAAGTGATTCAAGCTTTCACACAGCAACCTAGTGTGCTCCTCATATTTCTTCACTGCTTTAGAATGCATATGAGGAGATTTGTTTGAATTCTCCTGCAAGTCAGTCTCTGAGTATTTAAAACTGGAAGGAAAGGCTTATCACCTAGTCATCTTCCCTCCCACGTTGAGAAGGAGACAGACTTTGGCAGACTTTAGACCTGCCATGTTCAGTATCTGCAATTTTTTTTCATGAATAGCCAATTTGATTCCTCTGACTTGTGGCATTTTAGCAGAATTAAATTATTTCCTTGCTGCATCTGTATTTTAGCTTAACTGAGTTAAGTGTGAGTGGTAGCGGTGGCAGCAGGAGAGGAAATAGCACTTGTTACAATTCCAGTAAAGAAGGCTTTTCAGGAAGATGTGCAGAAAGAGAATTTTCTAAACAGGATAGTCCACAAAAAAGAGCTTAGTTTATCTGTTCAAAGAGTTAAGAGGCTGAGACTTTGACATGGTGAGAACCAATTGTTCACAGGGACATGGAGTGAGATATCATTCATCAAGTCTGTGGGTGTAACAAAATGTCCTGTGTGGGTTTTAAGAATTGCTTCCTCTTTAACCTACTTCCCCAATCTTGGTGGTGAAGATGGTGCCAAGAACTTGAGGGTGCCCAGTTATGGAGAATGTTTTCTTGCACTTCACTGCTTGTGAACTAGATCGAAGACTGGATCATAGGAACTGTGAGTGTAAGGGTGTTCACAAGTTCCCCCCTTCCCTGTAGGCGCCTGAGATCTCTGAAAAACTGTTGCTTGGAGTCACAGGAGACAAGATGATACGAGGAAAAGGGGGAAAGCAGGCACTATATTAGCTCACCTCATTCTTCCACAGTGGTTTCACATTAGCTCATTGGAATGTGTCCACAGGGGTCATAAGCTTTTTGGAACCCTCAGGAAGCTGTGAAGGGAATGAGAAGGTGAGACAAATCCACAACCAATTCTATAGACTGCTAAAAATACTTCTAGTCCCTTACCATTCATGTGCCAGACATCCTGGGAACTCCATTCCAGTGTTGACGGAACATGCAGGGCAATAGGGACGAAGTGGGAGAGAGGGACAGACACCCTCCCTAACTGCTGAACAACTAGCCTGCCTACCACCACTGCTGTAGCAGTGCAAGAACAAATGAGTACAGTTGGGATTGGACGCTTCCAGAATAAGTATAAAGCACTATAAGCTTATCTGCTCCTTGAGCATCCTCATGATCCAGTTCAGAGTAACTCAAGATACATTTCAGTAGCTCAGATTATCTGGGTTCACTGTTCTAATGAGCATTCTAACAGTGAAGTTGGTATTATTTGAAAGTACCATAATGCAAGTGTCAAAGTCTATGAGGTTATTTGCATCAAATGAGCCTTTTATTCCAGATCTCATTCCAAAATATAGAACAATTTCTGTCACAGTATGTTAATTGGCATTGGTATCAGAATGGCTGGTAACGTGGCATAATCCATAAGGTTATTGTAACGTGTCTCTATTTTGCATGTCTATAAATAAATGGCCTATAGCTTATATTTAGTTTTCAGAGTTAATATGAATTAAGAATTCTCAGATACGATTATCTGCCGGAGTATTCGTCGTGAATATATTCAGTCATATCTGGCTATAAAAAGATTACTAGGTAGTTGTCTCCCTGTCCCAATACTTGTAGTGTTTCGAAATTTCTATGCATATTGTTCAATATAAGCCAAATATGTTCTCTTCAGAAATTAAATAATGAGTTGGCTGAAATTATAACACAACTCAGAAAATGTTTGAGGAAGTAAAATGATATTATAAGAGGTTTCGTGACAAGTGCATGAAGCAAGATTGTGTTTATAAAAACAAGTTTTGTTGTTTTAAGAGCCATTAGCAGCATTCTGGTGGCTTTATTATTGGCAGCAGCTATACAGAAATACTTAGTCCAAGTACAAAAGCATAATAAATGTTTCAGTCATTAATTAGAATACTAGGTATTTCCCTGGAATCAGCTATAATGGAAAGGGCCTGTTTAGCAATGTGGAGAGTGTGAGAACACATTTTTTGCTCAAGATCATGTACTCATTATTCAGTTTATCCTTCATGTAATGTGCATAAAGCATGCATGTTGTATGGTTGCAGAGCTGCTGTTGATGATCACTAAATACTTTGTACCCCAGTGGGTCCAGCTCTGGCTGTTTCTGGAAGAGTAAAGTGCTCAGTTCAGACAGCACACCAAATGATGGTTTGTTCTGCTAACAATTGAGCAAGTTGTGGTTTAGACCTGCTTGTTTGCTGCATTATGTTATCTACTCTGTGCAGGTAACATAACAGGAGAACTGGCTCCAGACAGAAAGCTATCCCTACAACTATAGCTTGTCAGTTCAGATATTGTGACAAATTGTTAGTTACCACAAACTATTTTGCAAACCCTCTTCAGATAATGACTTCTGGTGTTGGTCTGCTGGCTGAAGCAAATGGTGATGTTTTTAGTGTTAACGATAGTTTGGCATGATGTCTCAGTTAAGCCAGAAAAACCAAAACAAAAAAAAACCCTAGACAGAATAGTTCACTGTGGCTGAAGACCTCAGTACTATCTGGCAAATATAATTCCTTCTCAGCCCTCAGATCTTGCATGTGTCTGGCAGTGCTCATAGCAAGCTTTCGGAAAGAAATTTCCAAGAGAGAGAACTGTCAATTTTACTTCCAAATTGCTTTCTGAGAAGTCATGTGTGTGTGTTTGAAATGGGCTATTTTGAGTATCATTATTTATTTGAAGAAATCTAGGCCCGTTAGAATGCCCAGATTCAGTGGGTAAGCTGAATTGATACAAGTGATTGGTATGGATATTTGAAGATTCAAACTCTGTTTTAATTTATACAAATGCTTATGAACTAAATAAATTGAAAATAATTTAAATTTTGTGGACATTCTTTATACTAAGCCATTTTCCTTAGTATTGCCTACTCCAACTGGCTACAACTCTCTAAGGTCTTGGGTGGGAAAAGAGTTTTTCCAGTACCTGTTGCCTGCGATCCTTTAGCTAGGGTCTGAATTTAGGACTGTCTGCAAACAAAGTATCTGCTCTGATGTTGAGCCATGTCTCTCCCAAAAACTGAAAATATATTTAAAAGAGAGAAAGAGGAGGATTTTCTGACAAAGCAGTTAAAAGGGATGGGGAGCTGCCAGCCAGCTGTCTGGAGACTCACTGAGGTTGGTCTTGGCCTAGCATACCAGCAGCTGTACCTGGAATATTGTTCATCCATTGTGATTAGGCAGCAGTTTTTACAGATGGTTTACTCCCAGAGTCATGCGGTAGCAGCATTTTTTCACAAGCGCCAAACAGTAGCAAGAAGTTTCTGATGGTATCATCTGTATTTACCACATTTTGGGAGCTCATTAGCTTTCAGTTATGTCGAATACATTAGCAAATCCATGATATATATTCTCTGCTTCCGCTCTGTTTTGTCCTTGTGTTTGTTCAGCTTACGTTTGTACCCTCTTGCTTCCTGTAATCTACTTTACACTGCAGACTTTTCATGATTATAATGTTGTATGCTTTGGGGCTCCTGGTTTTGTAAGAATTAAGGCCATCAGTTGGCAGACCAAGCTTCCAGGAGGACAACCACTTTACCGCTTGACTTGTGAGGTTCTCAACTAGTGACCTTGCCCCTGTCTTTAAGTTCAAGTTGAAGATACAACAGCAGAGCTGTTGGTGGACCATAGCAATGTCCATTTCCTTGAAATCAGGCATTCATGGTCAGATACTATAGAAATCACAGACTGAAGTGATTTTGGGAACCCCTGCACTGATTTGGAACTGTGACAACTCCTCACCACTGTCAGGAATGTTGTCATGGTTGGGCTGACTGTTATAAGTTACAGTGGGAATTTAAGTTCTCCATCATGCCCACTCACAGCACTTGCTTGGATTGTTGCCTCCCATTTTTTTGTAGTTTCCTCCCACAGAATGAGAGAGAGAGGCTGTCTTCTTTTTCCCAGATGGGATCCAGAAGAGGCAGCTGGCTTGGAGGGGGTGGGTGAGGCACAGCCAATGAAGCAGCTCCCCAAATAAGAAGGGGAAAGGACGGGGGGAGAACAAGATGAATGAGCAAAAGTTAACTGCCCACCTTGCAGCATGGGGCAGAAAACTAGTCCTCATGAACACAATAAAACTGCACCTGCCCCTTTCAAGAAAGGGAGGAAGCCACTCTGTTGCTTAAGGAGAGGGTGCTTCATCTCCTTCTCCTTGCAGGTGGAGAACAATGGAAATGCTAACACCAACTACACTTTGCCTTCCATCAGCCAACCCTCCACAGCCAAGCCCCACAGGTTGATTTCCTTTTTTTTTTTTTGCTCCTTTATTTTCCCACTTGCTTTCCATTTTAATCTCTCTCTCACACACACACACACACACACACACACACACACACACACTCTCACACACACACACACACACATACACTGTCTTTTTTGGGGGGGAACTCTTAATTAGAAAATATTGAATATTTATACACCCAGTATTTTCTCATTTTTGTTCCTGGACAACAAGCATAAAACCAGACTGTTCAAGTAATGGGTGTTGATGGTGGTTAGACGTCTGATATTTGGCCTTTTGTAAATGCAGCTTTAGTACTGTGGGCATTAAGCTGCAACTCGGGCCCACTTCATCAGATGTAAGAAATCTATCCTACATTGGTAGATATGTATGTGTGCGTGTAAATATAAAATTACAAAATCAGATACATGGCTGTAGAAATAAAGACTGAGAGGCTGTGCAAACTCAGTGATTGATATAGGGGGAATCCTCAGGGCTGATACAAAGACAACAGGGAAGTTTTCAGAATCTTTAGAAGAGGATGGCATTTTTTGCAGTAACAGTTTGATTGGAAAGAGGTGATGAAAGTTGCTCCTGCTTCTTTTACACAATTATGAAGGCTTATATAAGCTATAGAAATGTAGAGACTTATAAACTATGGAATGATGTGAAGAACATGAAGAGTGAAATTTTTTTCCTGTGTCATTGCTAGAGTTTGTCCATAGGAAACTTCATTGGCAGTAATAATAATAATATTATAATAACAGTTTGCTTATATACTGCCCTTTTGGACAGATTAGTGCCCACTCAGAGTGGTAAAAAAAGCCAGAGTTAATGTTATCCCTACAATTTAGCTGGGGAGCTGGGGCTGAGAGGAGTGACTTACCCAAGGCCACCTGCAGAGTATATGACTGTAGTGGGTGTCGAACCAACAGAGTGCTGATTTGCAACCCCACCACTTAAGTATTATGCTACAGCAGCTTGGTAGGTCAGAACCACCAAAAAGAAATACTATATCACATACTGTATAATTAATTTGTTGAAAAAATTACTGTTAAGTAGTGACATCCACTGATTTAGAAGACTTTAAAATGGGATTAAACAAATTCATGGAGATGGACTGGTCAATGTGGCCATCGGCTATGATGCCCAAGAACTATCTCCATATTCAGAGACAGTATAGTCCTGAATGCCATTTGCAGGGAGGACTATGTGGGGTGTTTGTTGGCTTTATTCTCTGAAGGTGGGGTTCTCAGAAGCATCTTGCTGGTCAGCGCTGGAAACAGGACAATGGGCCAGAGAGACCTCTGATGTGATCTAGGAAGATTCTTATTTTATTATGAAAGGTGCACAGTATGTAGCCCTATTCTTATTTTTACAGAGGTATTTAAAAATATAATTTGGTGATCCCACTACTTCCTCTACATTTTTAATTATGGTACTAAATTGTTAACGTTTGTGAGAAGAAAGAAGGCTGCAGTTTTTTAACGTTGAGGGAAGGGCATTCTTTGCAGGCCCAGAAGTGTTTTTCTTCCAGAACTCAGCCCATCCTGAAAACAAGCTGTTGGGCTAAGCTCTACTGAAATGTACTTAAAAGAGAGAAATTCTAGAGGGGTAGCCATGTTAGTCTGTTGTGGCAAAACCAAAAAAGGAACCTTGTGCCTCCATAAAAAAATAATAGATGCATTGGAGTTTCAGTTTTCATGGTTAGAATCTGTTTATTATATACATGAAGCGAATTCTCAGTTAGCTGAAATAGCTACACACATGGAAAAAATGTTTTTAACAAATGAAAGTATGCTATGGAACTATGATACCTTGTGATTAATATTATATGTTAATTTTTTAAAAGCACATATGAAAAGGAAATAGAAGACTGGGGCCGTTTTCACACGCACCCTGAGAGATCACGCAAACTCACAGCATGAAGCATCTTCCTAGCATGATCTCCCAGCACAATCCCCTTCAACGGCCCGATGACGTCAGAAAAAGGGCCATTAAACAGGATTGTGCCAGGAAATCGCGCTAGAAAGACGCTTTTATGCCGTGAGTTTCGCACGATCTTCTGGGTGCGTGGCCATGTGAAAACGGCTTGGGAGTGAGCCCCATTGAATAAAATGTAACTTAAATCAAAGGAGACTTACTTGGAATATTTCCTAAAAGATCTAGTCAGTTCTGTACTCTTTGATTTGCTAAGGACCAACCTGATCAGGAACATGGATAGGCCCACTTTGGAAATTATTCCCAGGGTCATTTGAATTTTCTTGTCTGCTTTCTTTCTTTCTCTCTAGAGAAGCAGGAGGAGAGGGGAAAGGAAGAGAGAACTGGAACTAGTTGGATTTCAGCATTTGGGGAATTAGAATCTTTTTCTAAATTTAGTGCAAGGACAGGAAGACAACACAATGCAGTCTTGGCTGAACTGCCTCCACTCCCTGGAGGATAAAACTGATTTTTCATATCTTCCCAATTTTCCTTCCTCTATTAAACATCTTCATGTAGTTGTGAGTTTGCTACTTCATCTTGGGTTAGTAGGAATGTTTTTAAACTATCTCTTCCATGTAGTACTTCTTGAGAGAGACAGATCTCTATTTAATGGGGCTTATTCCCCAGTAACTCACGTGTATTGATAGTACTCTTCAGCGTTCTGGCCTACGCTCTTGGTTGGGAGTGGAGGGGGGGATTATACTGTTGTTTAAAGTAGGGGGTGTTGTACTGTATCGTTTTGCAAATGTACATTGTGTAAATCATTAGTAAAATCTATTTTTAAATAATCATGTCCATTTTCCATTAATGTTTCTTACCTAATGAACAATTAACATTTTATTCACAGTAAAATCCAAGTGATTTGTTTTATTATAATATTTGTTTTGAATCAGGGTCATATGAGGCGACCCAGATGAGATTTTTTTTCCCCAAGGGACAGCCCTGGCAGCTTTCTAAACTATTTTACGTACCCAGTAAACTGATTTGCATTATCTCTAGGAGAAAAGGCTGAACTGCACGGTCTGTATCTATTACTGGAGATGGTTGGCTAAATTATTTTTAAACTCCATTAAACTCCATATTTTTAAACTATTTAAGTAAGTATAACCTAGTGGCCTCTTGAATGCAAGGAAATGGAAGGAAAGCCTGTAGTTCCTAGAATAGTGCGATGTGGTGCCTCTATGCTATGTCTTGGACCAGAATAATGTCAAAATGGTTGGCCAAGACCACACTGGGTGATCTGTTTGTTCCAGTTGCACAATGGGTCAATGGGTCAGTTTAGTTACTAAACCCCTTCCCCTAAGAACATCTGTAACCATCTACTGAGAACAAAGTTTAGGATGCAGCACAGTGACTTGCACAATTAAACTAAGCTTCATATTTCTGAAAGTCTAAAGTTTTTGTGTGGGGGGGGGATTGTCTACTACAACCTCCTTTTCTCTAACAGTTGGGTAGTCGCATTCTGCCTACCAGCTATTCAAAGCATTCTGTCTACCAGGTATTCAAAGCCACGGAGATTAGAAACATTAATTTCCTGTTTGTTTCTTGATTTTCAGTGGTAGAGTGATAAACGTGTTCTGCGACGGACTCCCAGGACAGTGTGAGGTGCTAATTAAAGTTCCATGTTCAGTTTTATTTCCTCATTTGTGCTTGCTGTTTCAAATGCTGCTGTTTCAAGTTATGCTGAGGACTCAGAGTTCTGTTTCTTAAGAGTGATTTGTCAGTGTTGAGTCTTGTATTGCTTTTCTTGTGCTGGAATAATTTTAATATGATTTAACACTTTTGTGTTAGTATGTGTTGTTTAGAATCATTTTTCATTTTTACAACCATTTTTTCTTGAAGCTTGAAAGCCGATTCAGTTTTTATGGCTCCTTGTATGAAAAATAAAGACATCCTCACAGACATAGTCCCTCAATTGAAAAGTGTGATATAATAAAGGTTACTGCAGATCATATTTTCTGCCATTTTTGTTGTGAATGTCAATTAGTTCCTTGTGCTGGTAATAACAGAATGGCTTACATGACAGTTATTTATGTGTGCCTTCAGTGTTCTGAATTTATGATGAGATTAAATTGGAAGTTGAATTCTTAGTAGGCCTCTGCACACTCTGGCCTTCTGCATGTTATAATTGCACGTTATGGTTTTGTACCATTTATCCTTGACTGTATTTACCCATGATAGTTTCATATATGCCCATGTTATCCTAGATGTTGTGTTACCCAAATAGGAGGTCTCCTTAGTTGGTTGAGGGGATTAGCATCAAAGGAGACAAGCAAGAGGAGGTAACTAGGAATCTCAAACAATGTTTATGGGGATTATTCCCTTAGAGCAGGGGTGGGCAATTGTTTTGGCTCGGGGGCCACTTTGTGGGAGCGGAGGTTAGCGGAGGGCCGCACCTTTTAAAATGATTGCATTCATTAGTTAACTTTGCATTTCAGAAAAGGTATCATAAAAATCAATAAATATAAATTAAATAAAATAGTGGTAGTTTTATTCAATTTATTTATTGTTTTACTGTTGCAAAGACAAAATTGAAATTAACCAGATCAACCAGAAAAGCGCGTATCTACACTGTGCATGCGTATTGACGTAGCCGTCCTAGTGGAAAATACGAGACGAATCTTCGGTCGCGCATGAGAAGGGAATCTCGGTTCAAGGCGGATTTTTCTGACTGTCTTGGCGGGCCACAAAAAACTCTGTAGCGGGCCGCATGTGGCCCATGGGCCGCAATTTGCCCACCCCTGCCTTAGAGAACTTTGAAATAAATCAGGCAGATGTTCAACAGGAAAGGGTTTTTTTTTAAATTAAAGAAAAATAAAAAACATACAGAAAATCACATAGAATACACATACAAGGCTAACTTGGAGAAACAGGGAGGAAAGTGGGAGAAAGTAATTAGGAAGGGGGATAATTACCAGTCCTGAAGAAGGAGGGGTCCATGAGAGCAGCAGTAAAATTACCAGTGTTTCATGGGGAGAAGGAGAAGGCTCAAACAAACTTTGAGAGTGGGTCTATGGATCCAGAATATGCACACAGAGTAGGTGTCTAGGGAGTCTAATTATAGGGCAAAACATACCCTCCTGGCAAACTCTGATGACTTCCTTCAAAAGACGGTGACTTAATGGTTTGTCCAGAGGTAGCACAAAAAAGTTGATAAGTTTATCTAGGGTGGACTTTTAGGTGTAAAAAGGTGCTTTTATGACCCAGCAATTACTGGATATAAAAGCTTCCAAGTTTTAAGTGCTTTGAGGGGAAGTGAAGATAGATGTGGACAAAATAAGTCCTGAGTTCCTCTTGGGAAACCTCATTGTTCTAAGTAATGCATCTCTCTGGGTCGTCACTCAGTCAGCTATGTATGACTTATATTTTGGTAGTTTTCCATGCTCCTGTCCAGTTGGCATCCACCCTGGGCCAGTTAGTGCCTTGTAATTATGGCATATAAGCAAGGAGGCATATGAGGAACATGAGAAGTCTGACAGTTGATATTAGTAATTTCAATGCGATAACTCATTTATTTATTGAATATATCAATCAGGAAGTAAAATGTAATTAGGACCTCTAGTCTTTGTTCAACTGAATTGAGCATGCCTAATTCAGGTCATCATATTTTGTTATTGGAATGAAACTGTGAATAATTACAGTCCTGGCTTCTGCAAATTTGCATTTCATTCATCTATGTTGTAAACAACATCATCATTGTAAATTTTTACCTTTGCATTTAGAGTTGTAAAATTTGTAGACATTTTGAAACCATAGGGGAGAAAACTTCTTCTGTTTTTTTGGTTAAAATTGAAATTTGCAATACTTATTTTCCTATCAAACCTTCACTTTTTTATTACTTTGAGAATATAAAATATGTCATTTATAAATTAGCATATAAAATTGTATTATTTGGTGAAATTATAGAATATAAAAATGCCTTTTTTCCCAAGCAAAATTGTTAGTATACCCAATACTAGAGAAATCTGCAAACTGTGCTATCCTAACACTTGTATATTAATTTTTACCATATGAGAAGTAGGAAAAATAAAAGTTTAAATAGAAAACCAGCATTGTAGCAAATAGGGTCATATTTAAACAGCCTCATAAAGTCACACTAGATATATTAAGTATATGTCTTATATATTATATCAGTATATTAAGATATCAAACTTACAATACTGAAAGCACTGAATTAAATAATGCGTTATCAAACATATAGCCTGGGGGTTGGGGGTTGGGCAGTTTAAAGGGACCTGCCATTTGCAAATGGCAGGAAAAGTTTATATGGCCATTTCCCTGGGGAAATGGCCATTTAAACTGCCCCTTTAATATGACCCAAACGAATCAGTAGACCAGTTCGTGGAAATGAGCTTCCACGAACCACTGGTTCGCGAACCATGAACCGGCCTGATTCGTATGTTTTTTTGGGTCGTAATTCGATTCGTGCCCATCTCTAGACAATAGCAAATCGGAGTTGCAGTTGATAATCTATGCATATTGGTGTTCATTTAATTGATTATACCAGTTGACAGTTGCATAGTATTTCCAGAGAGCAAACATACGTCTATAGCACACAGTGACATTAGTTAGGCAATGTAGATTAAATATGTAATTGAGGGCCAAAATGAAGGTTATGATTCCCTTTGAGGAAGCCAGTTCCTAGCTGAATACTTTTAGAAGGAGATACATACAATGTCTTGCTATTGAATGGAGGAAAAAATGAAAATTGGCTCAAGTGAAATCCCAAATGGAAGTATTCTTTGTTCTCTTTCTCTCTTTGTAGGAAAGTAAAGGAATGTGATGAGACACAATTGTTTGGTACAGCGGGATAGAATCATCTTACAGGAAAAGTACAGCTAGAAATCAGTTTTCGTTTTGATGCATCTACAACTTTGATGGCCACTTTTTGCATTTTTTTCCCTGTAGAGGGTTTCCTGTAATATCAGAGTAGATCCTATCCTGCCTATCATCCCAGTGAGCAAAGTTTGAAGGTTTTTTTTTTTTTTTTTAACAATTGATAGGCTGGATCCAGTCATTCTTTAAGGAGCCTTCCTTCAAATTAATTTTGAGGAAAACTTTTTGGACAATGGTTGGATCTGCCGATCTGCTGTTAAAAAAGAACCTTGATGTTGTTTGTGGGTATATGATCCCAAATCACCCAAGCCTTATGCCCATTTTCCAAACAGAGCAGTCTGATGCAGGTATAGTCAGGTTTCTTCCAAGTAAAATAAAACAGAACCCCCTCTTAACTGTTCTAGATGCTCACTGTTCCATAGAGACTGTTGGCGGCAGTTGCTTGAGCTACTTCTCAGGAAAAAAAGTACAAGTGCCTTGCAGTGCTTCTCTTTGTGCATCCTGTGTAATCTCCTAAGTGTAAGTTCACACACCTCCGTGGAGAGATCTATGGGCTACTCATACTTTTGGTGTTGCATACGAAATTTTAAAATGGATTTCCTCAGCACCATAATTTCTGTTTACTGAGAAAAACCTGAATTAGTTTTCCCTTTGAAGCAATTTGGAGATTTTTTTTAGTTTAAAAATATCTATGAATGTATTGGCAAGTGCACTTTACGAAATGAACTGTAAGCTTGCAGCAATAATCTGCAGCTTAATATTTATAAACTGTGTTAATGTATTGTGGAGGGTAAATGATAGCAAATTTTGTTACAAGAAAGGACGAGTTTAGGTTATTGGTTGAAGTGAATTTTGCTTTCATCCATTTGCAATCATTTAATACGTGCCTGAATTACTTACAGGTTTATTTCCTTTTTTCTTGCTTTCACCTCATTTCCTTGTGACCTCCTAGTTGCCTTCATTTTTGCCAATGCTCTGCCATTCTAGTAACTTTAGGAGGGACTATGCTGTCTTAATGCTTTCAGATTCCCTACAACCAATCTCAGCCACACCCTGTACCTGGTCTACTTTCTCTATAAACCTAAAACACAAACAACTCAGAGTTTTTCTCCAAGGCCACACTCAGTGCCACTCACATTTCATGGGAAGAAGGAGAAGGCTCAAGCGAACTTGAGGATGGGTCTGTGGATCCAGAGCATGCTTTCTTCTTTCCTTTTCACCTACGAAACTACCTTTGTCCACTCTTCTGTCTTCAGCTTTGCCTCTTTTTCTCCCTCTGGCAGCCTCTAATTGGAGAAGCTATGTGGTGCCAGGTGCCATATCAGACCCAGTTGCTTAGTGGAGAACCCACAAGGACTTCCAAGGGGCACCTCACTTTCTCCGGTATCTCTCTCCCACACTATTTCCTCTTTTCCTCCTACTGACAGCACTCATACCACCTTTTTGTGCTTCCCTCTTTCCCTACCAATCACCCAACCTACCTTTTATCTGCTCCCCCATCTTTAGCTATATTTATTATTTATTTACTTGACTTTATACCTCACCTGTCTTCTCAGTGGGGACCCAAAGCAGCTTACCATTCTCTCCTTCATTTTATCCTCACAACAACCCTGTGAGGTATGTTAAGTTAAGAATATGTAACTGGCCCAAGGTCACCAGTGACCTTCTACAACAAATTGGTGAGTTGGACCTGGGTCACCAAAATTCTAATCTGAAACGCTACCCACTATACATACTGGCTTTTGAGGGGTGGTTGCTGTTGAACAGTAGCAATCAACCAGGCATATTTCCTATTGAGCCTAGCTCCAATGAATCCTCCCTCAAAACAGGTGTAGAACAGGCTCTGCCCCTTTCCCTTGCCTTTCAGTAACAGAAACCAAGTCTGAAAGCTTGACAATACTTTGTGGTTATGGTTGCCTAGCAACTCCCACAGTGGCCACTGCAGTGGACATTCATTTCTGAAAGATATATGTGTTGTTTCTATTATTTAGGGGAATTTCATCCCTCCAATGTGTTTTTTAATAAAAGATTTCAGATTTTTCTGCAAACTTGGGCTTAAGTTTGTAGAAAGATCTGACTTGTCAGTCCATGGCCCCAGTCATCTGATTTAAGTATCCACAGATGGGGCAACATTGAGAATTAGATGTATATGAGACATGCTCTTCTGATGAAGCGTTCCTCAGCTAATTGATGTGGGATGTTAGGGGTTTTTTAAAGTTCTAAAAACAACATACTTTATAGATCATATTTAATTAAATGGATTTGTGAATGTCCTCTTGGCACAAAATTTGCCTTCATCTTCCTCCAGTTTTACTAATATAGGCCATTTCTGATCTCTGTTCCTTTAAGAAAAGCACAGAGATTTCTGCAGGCCTTTGTCTGTGTTATCTTTCATTCACACACTTGTGTACTTTGGTCTTTAATGAAAGGTCTCTCTTGAAGTTTGCAGATATTGTTCTATGAAAATTATCAGTATGAAGATGGAATCCATTATCCACGGAAGGCATTTTTACCACTTTGATCTCCAGCAGTTTGGCTTTAATTCTCATCACCCGTAGAGAGGATCTCATTTTACATTCAGCTCACATCTGGCTCATGTCCTGAGCCAAAAGATAAAGCTGAGTGCTATTCAGGCTGGAACATTTCAGTCTGTTTATATTGGTAATTGACATACAGCCTGATATATTGGCAGAGACACGTATAGGAGGCACAAAAACGTTGTTGTGTTTGGGTTGTTTCTGCTAGCCAAGTTGAGTTTTTCTGTAAGCAGAGTGAGTTTGTTGTTTTGTAATAACCCCCTGGAACTAATGAGTGCCACCAAGATGAAGTAAGTTTGACTTCACCACTGGCCAGTCATTCATTAATATTGATGGGCAGGCTCCCCATCTTGAGTGAATTGAACACAAAAAATAAATCTCTTTCTGATACGTTTTAAATATTTCATGTATTCTAGTTTTCGTTTCCTTGTTATTTCCCAAACATAGTTGTCTCAAATGTCTTTCTTTAAAGCATTAGTTATTGAGCTGAGACACTTTCCTATGTTTGATCAGCTAGGCTCGGCGCAGCTTATTTTTGTCTGTGAGGCCCTGGAATATCCCTGCAAATTCATTGTTCAGTGAAACCTTTAAAAACATCATTTGGTCATGTTTGCATAGCTTTTTTGGAACTGCAAGTGGTGTCTAAGACACTTACGATACAATCCTGAGGGCTGTTCCCTATAGACATTCTGTAGGGGGAAATAACAGACAGTATAGGCAAGTGCACTAGTGTCCATAGCAACACCAGCAACATCTACCTGTCAAGCAACAGCAGCCAATGATGGCCCTGTGAGTGGCACATACAGCCTCAGCCAATCACCAGCCACTGATCTTGCCACTTGATGCCACTCCCACTCCCCAAAAAGTTACAGCACAGCCCCAACAGAAGCACAATGCCCGAGCAGCTGCCTCCCCAGCCCATAATGGATGGGCACCTGTGTTGCAGACAGGATGCCCACCCCTTCCCAAGCTATCATCCCTGCTCCAAGCCACGCACATCCATCCCACAAAAAAGGAAAAAGAAACAAAAAAAATACAGAGGCCATCCTCAAATGCATAACCCCCCACCAGCATCTTAACCACTGGGGCCAAGAGGGTAGATTCAAAGGAGGGACCACACTGCAGCACTGAGAGCACGAGCAGCTACTTGGGACCAGGCAGAGAATATTGCACAGACAGACATGGCTTAGTGGAAAGGCTTAGTGGAAAGGCACTGGCATAGCTCAGTCAGAGCTAGAGGTGGGCACGATAAAAAAAAAAATACCGATCAAGCGGTTCGTGGATCCAGGCCGCCGCCGAACCCAGGTCACCGATTCTAACCGATCAAGTCCCGTTTCTGATCCGGAATCGGGAATCGAGGAGGCCAAAGTGGGAGGGCGCCCCGCTGATTCCAGCGATATAGGAATGGTGGTTGGTGGCCGCGGCCACCAGGCCCGGCGGGCACGGGGAGGCGGCGATGAGCTGCCTCCCCTCAGGGAAGGAGGGGACGTACACACACACACACACACACACACACACACACACACACACACACACACTTAGAGCAGAGGGGGGGAAAGTTTTTAACCCGTCAACAATCCGCCTCCCCTCAGGGAAGGAACATTCACACCAGGGCCGGATCTAGCACCCAGGGCAACCATAGTCATGCTCTTGTGTGCGCGCGCTAATGGGTCGCCCCCCCCACCCACGCAGCAAGCCGGCTGTGCCGGTGCGCTGCGGAGGTGGTGGCAGCGCGAGTGGCTCGGAGGCTGCCTGCGCTGTTCACCTGCCCCGCAAGATAAAGGGCGGCCGGCTTGCCCGCACACCCCTTGTCCTGGGGAAAGGCGAATGGCGCAGGCAGCCTCCCAGCCTCCCGCACTGCCTTTTGCCTTTCCCCAGGACAAGGGGTGGCTGACTTGCCCGTGCGCCCCTTGTCCTGGGGAAAGATGAACGGCGCAGGTGGCCTCCCAGCCACCTGCACTGGCTTTTGCAGAGAGTGACAGACAGAAAAACACCCATTCCTCCTACAAAGCCCCGTTTTTTAAAAAAGCAAAAAACCTTTGTGCCCATGGCTTCAGAACACCCCCTTCCCCCTCCCTCCCCTGGGTTGCTGCTCCGTGATTGGAAGGAAGCCTGCTAATCAAGGAAAGCTGGGCTTCCATTCGGTTTTCCAAAGTGACAGAAGGAGGGCAAACACAGCTCAGGCATTCCCCTGGCTCCATTGCTAGGGGACTAGATTATTGGCACCTGAGTGTCTGGCTCTCCGATTAGATCACAATGCCCCCCCCCCGATCAAGCCCCCCCCCCCGAATGCTGGATCGGTTGCCATGGATGGAACCGATTAGCTGAGTCCCGATGGCTCAAACGCCATTATCGGGGGGGTTTTCACATCGTGATTCCGATTGTGCCCATCTCTAGTCAGGGCTCCCAGTTTGATCCCCATATGGGAAGAGTCAAGAAGACACAGACAAAAGGCCAGTGCCGATGTTTTGCCCCTGTAAACTGCAGAAATGGGAATAGGATGGCCCAGCCAATGGACTGCCCTTGGGGAATCCATCATCCACAGCTCCCCACTCCTGCACCTATGGAAGCAACTCACTTACATGCACCATGGGTTCCCCACTTCTGCACCAACAAGCTGCATGATTTCCGACCCCCACAGTGCTATGGGAGAATGTGAAGACCAGAGGCCCCCTCCCTTCCCTGAGCAGCTCCCCCCCCCATGCCATCCACCAGCCCTGTCCTCATGCACACTGTACACAGCAGTATGTGAGGAGGGGAGGACCCAGTATGGGGTGAGACTTCAAGGTGCCACTTCAAGATGCCACTTATATATGGCAACTAAACAATAGCACTAAAAGGCCAACCACAGCCACCCAGCATGGGCATTCCGGAGTCAGAGCCTTAGGGGGAGCCCTAAGGCACTGGTTAGTCCATAAAGCGCATATACCTACAGAGAGCCTTGAACTCATGTTAACAGCACTTTCTATTGTACACTCCAGGTACAGGATATAGGAATACAGATATGTATTGTTGAATGGCATTCGCACTTCAGTATGTTATAGGATTGGTATACGTGTGTTCAAGGCTCTCTGTAGGTATATGCACTTTATGGACTAACAGGCTGTGGGTGCAGTGATATACCTGTTGAATGACTATACACAAACTTGCATTAAAATATTTTATTATAGAATGATAATACAAATTCTGTCTTAGTTAGGCTTCATTATATTGTTTTTGTCAGACTTTCTTATCTGTGATACTCTCATACCCCTGTTTGCAATAAATGTCTGTGCCAATATCTGCTCCTAATTTATTTTTCCATATCAAATCTGAATGCACCTTGTTGGTGGCTTTTATGTATGAAAGGAAATTTAGAGCAGTGTCCCTTCCCTCCATGTCTCTGCATAATGGCATCTATAACAGTCTCTGAGCTATTGATCTGTTAGGATAATGCAGAATGAAAGAAAGTTCACTTGCAGGTCAACCGCCCGCAGACGTAAAGCTGAGAATCTTCCCAGTCAACAGGAAGATTCTGCGAATGGTATTCTGTGATACTCTACCAAACCTTCCTGAACCTCCAGTACATGAGAGCCGCATCTTTTTATATGGAAGTGATGATGTACACATGTTGTTGCTCAAGCACTGCTGAATCTCTGAGTGTGCACCATTTATCCACTTATTTTTGTTCAATCTTTTGTTAATGTGGTAAATATGATAGATAGCATCATTTCCATAAGAAAAGAGGTGTATGCCAAGTTTTAAAGATACTGGAGGGACATCTTGATGAGATATATACATTGGGAAAATGTGATGGTTAGTGGTGTGGTTGTTGTGGGAGAGAGGCTTTTCCAAAATGTTCTTTTTTTAGATGTTGCAATTGGTTCCTCTTGTTCTCTTTTTGTCTTTCAAAAGAGGAATTCTCTTTGATTTCTCATTAATTTATCTTTCAGGTTTTGGGGTTCTCTTTTAACCATTTGATAGCATAATTTCTGTTTATACCACACAATGGAGCTCTACGCACCATTTTGTAACTTCAGCCTTACTTACCTCAGAAGGTTTTTGTGACGATAAAAATTGAGTCAGTGTGGTGTAGTTGTTGAAATGTTGAACTGGATTATTCCACCTCTGCCATGGAAGCTTCCTGAGTGGGCCAATTATATAATTTCAGCCTAACTGGCCTCACAGAGTTGTTGTGAAGATAAAATGGGGAAGAAGAGATCAATATAAACTGCTTGGGGAAAAGGCAGCAGTGAAAAGGATATTATTTATTTTATTTTATTTATTTCAAATTTGTATTCCGGCCTCCCTGCAAGCGGGCTCAGGGCGGATAACAACAGTGGAAAATGTCTCATTATTTACATAACTGAGGGAATGCATTAAGAACTTCCCTGAGCTATCAGAGACAATATGGTGTAGTGGTTAGAATACATTCCTTCTTTGAGTTCTAATTGAATCTTCCTCTTCACAAAAGAGGGATCAGGCAAAATAAGAGCGAGCTGCTTGTCAGTCACTACACATTTATGTAATAGGTTGTGAAACAAGTCACTTGAGCGAGAAAGAAACTAAAAATCTGACATCTGTTGCATAGGTGATGTCTATTCAGTCTTCCATGGAAATGGAATGCTGTATAAGAGTATACTTTGGTCTGATCCAGCAACATTAATTCTTTGTCCATTGACTTCAGTTTAGATGCCACTTGCTGCCATAATGGGTATCTGTTGTTGATAGCTTGATTTGTGATCTGTGCTATCTTTTAAAATGGGGGGGGGAACAAATACCTCAAAATCAAGAATATCTGGCAACTGAATGCTCATTCAGTATCTTTCTTTCCTAATATATGGTATTTAAAGTTTTTAAAAATAAGTTGCCAAGTTTTTCACATCCAGAAAAGTTAATATAGGCATCTTAAGTTGTTATGGCTACTCTTTCTTTCATTAACAGATTTTGTGTGAACAGGATTGTGTGATGGTATTCTGCCATATTTTTTAACTATTGTACCATATTCACAGCTTTAAGCATAATGGAAAACTGTTAAAACAAAATAAACTATCATGTTTTTTCAAGCTTTAGAAGACACAATGTTCCCCTAGAAAACAAAACAAAAAAATTACAAATTACAACTGTTATTCCAAATACTGCCTTTATTGATTTGAAAAAAAAAAACTTCAAAGAGCTGTTTTAGTTGGAGTCTGCTCAAGTGTAGCTGTTACTGACAAGCCAGCCACACTCCTTCCAGATGTGTAGCCTTTTTATCTTTGCTGCTGTTCTGTCAATGGTAATCCCAAATGTGATAAATCTCAGTCTGAATGTCATATGGATGTTCTGAAGGCTGCCACAAATTACCATCTTGTTGAATTTCTTGTAGGTCAGCCAGGCCTCCGTGAAGCCATCTCCATGTCATGCATCACCAATGGAAGTACAGGAAACAGGAAAACTAGCCATAGCCCTGCTGTACCAATAGCCAGGAAAGAAACGCTTTCTTCTGCTGCTAAAAGGTATATCTTCATTTACAATATATAGGCTCCCTTCCTCCCAGCAAATGATCTGTCTGGTTTATTTTGTGATGGAAAAGTTTACTTACTAGGATAACTCATGCAGAGAACAAGCCAATGTAGCTGACTTCTTTAATGGTTTGAGTGCTTTTTGTGGAACGTATAAGTGTTCCCAGCATGGTTTATGAAAACAGACACTTGTTAAGGATTTGTCGTTATTTTAATGTAGCCATAATCTGCATCTGTATGTGAATAGATACACACGTGAACATGTGTATTTAACTGCAACTTTACATAGATGAGGGAAATGTTTTAGAGGCTTTTGTTTTTACAGCTTTGAAAAAATATTTTATTGTTCCTACTTGAAAAAATAAAAATAGGGATTTGTTCCCCTGGAAAACCACATACGGAAATATTTTTTAAAAACAACAACAGGTTTCAGTATGCAGATTAACAGTGCAGGCCTGAGCAGATTTATAACTTTTTAGATCTATTGATGTCAGTGGGCTTAGAAGAATCTTAAGAGTTCTCTTTAGGATTGCTCTATAATACTAATAATAAATTTGGTGTGCATAAACAATGCCATGGAGTAAATAAATACAAGTTTACAAAGACATGATATTAGCAAAAATCCAATAGAGCTGAAGAAATGCTGAAACAAAAACAATTCTGAGGCTGACATTAGACAACATGAAGCACAGGTAGCTTAGAGGAACACACATTTAAAGCAACAGATAGAATGTAAGGCAACATAGTAGTGAAGTTTATGGTCCCTAACTCGTTTGCAAAGCATCTGAGACTTCCTCCCTACAATACAGCTCTCCCATTTGAGTAAAAAGCCTTTTTGAATAATTCAGTTTTGCATCGTTTGCGGAAAGCCCAGAGAGTGGGGGCTCTCCTGACCTCCTCAGGTAGGTCATTCTACAGGGTAGGGTCCACCACAGAGAGCTCTGAATTGTTAGATACAGTTACTTGTATTTAAGGAACTGCTATTTGAGCAGAAGGCACTTTCATTCTTGTGATAAGTTATATATATATATATATATATATCCAAGGCTGTACCCCTGCCTCTCTCCTGTTCTGGTCAGCAACCTCAAGCATGGCTTTTTGTGAAATAGGAGGGAGAAATTGTGGAGACTGCCGCAACCCGCATGGGTGGAACTACTTTCAGATCGAAGCTGATGGTGCAGGCAATGTCTAACCATTTTCAATGTGATAAATAATCTCTGAATGATTGTACACCAATAGAGTCCTCTGGTTTATTTTCTAAAAAATTCTACGATACTATTTGCTTATTTAATGCCTCTGTCCTCCACCTTTTCACCAATATTCACACCCAGGATAACTTACAAAGTTTAAGAAAGCTGTTTTAAAATTAAATTATAATAACTTAAAAAAGAAAATGGTTGTTAAATGGAGATAATATATAATAAAGAACAAGTATAAGATTGGGACTATTACATGACACTACTCTACTTTTTCCTATTTTTAAACATTTGGGAAATAATATTTAATAAAATCAAAAAGAGTCCAGTAGGACCTTTAAGACTAACCAACTTTATTGTAGCATAAGCTTATGCTACAATAAAGTTGGTTAGTCTTAAAGGTGCTACTGGACTCTTTTTGATTTTGCTACTACAGACTAACACGGCTAACTCCTCTGCAATATTTAATAAAGCTTCACATTTAGGGTGATGCATGAAAACAGACATTTATATAAGTGATTTATTCTTTATTATATACTGTGCTAGCTGTCATTTATTTTACCTATTTTTATTTTGTTTTTCATTTATATTATTTGTCTTTTGCCCTTTCTCCAAGCAGCACAGTATATATATTTTTTCCCCTACACTGGCAACACAACGACCTTGGTCTACCAATGACTTGGTAGACTGGGTAGTTGTATGGAGCTGTAAGAGTAAAACTCAAGAACTGTGTGGGGAGGCTGTAAAGGAAAGCCAGGTAAAAGTTTTGGTATTGCGATCAGGGCAGGCGCGCCCATTGAGGCCAGGTAGGCGGTGGCCTCAGGCGCGGGGTGCCTGAGGGAGCGCCGGAGGAGGCGCAGGGGGCGGGAGCATGTGCCACAAAGCAGCAGCCTCATATCCCTCCCACCCCACGCCACCGCCAGCACAAGCCCCCGGCCGGGCACAGCCACCGCTGGCAGGCATCTGCGGCGGTGCAGGCTACCAAGCAGGAGAGTTTGGAGGCCGCCCGCCGCAGCGATCAGGCCAGCGGCAGCGCTCTCTCTCGTGATGACATCACGCAGCCCGGTGCGCACGTGCTTGCGTGCACGCGGGGGGGGGGCGCCCGGCCGGCCGCGAGCGCCACAAGCCCTTGAGCCACCTCTGATTGCGATAATCAGTGGTGTTGCTGTTACTTGTAGTACCATAAGCCCTGTGGCCAGGCCAAGACCTGATCAACTTTCAAAATGGCCCCAGCACATCATGACATTACATGACTGAATGTAGCTGAGCCATGCTGTGTCTTAACTGGGATTTTCAATAGCAGTTCAGGAGAGCATTTGGGACTGAAGCAGAAGGGGAAAGGTAAGGTCCTGTTGTAGCCGACATAAACAGCACCAGTCAAAAATGAACTCTGAACTAGGAAGAAAAGATCAAGGGAGCCAAACAGGCAATCTGATTTACTGTAGGGTAACCAGTGTGAAGACTGTCACAATATCACTAAGTAAAAGCTGCCGGTACAGCTGTCATAATAATACTCTTTAAAGTTATTTTCTTTAGTGGTAAGGTATTTCCTACAGTTTGTTTTTCCATATTCTATTGCCTTGTCAGAGATCCTGGAAAAAGTTGGAAGTGAACTGCAGCGCTGATCTAATCGTTATTATGCGCAATAGATTTTGGGGAGCCTGGAGGGCAAAGATCCAGTGTATTTGTATGATATTGAAATGGAAAAAAAACCCTAGATATTTTTAGAATTGCATTAAAAATTAGGGCTGGATCCTATGGGTTGGAACCACTGTAAGAGTTTTTCTTGTAGTTTTTGCCTATCTGATCAGTGGGAAAGCCTTGCAAACAAAATGAGCTTCAGGATGCAGGAGCTGCGGCAATGAGGGAGAATCAAGTAAATTTTCCTCTCAATGTTTCAGCCCCTCCATCCTCTGGCATATGTTGGCGGTGAAACGTTCCTGTCCTCAGAGAGGAGTTTCAGGACAAAGCCAGGCTGCCTGAGGAAAGGGAAGATGGAGAAACATCCCCACCCGCACCGTCTGGGAATGCTACCAGTGGACCTGATGTCACGAACTGGCAGCAGAACACAGACTTACCTTAACAGTGTTCTGCAAGCTTAGGCAACTACTAGAACAAGACTGCTAAAATTCCCTTGCTAGGGAAGGGACCAGCTTGGATTTTTTGTGAACTCTTCAATGCTTCTCTCCAAAATAAAAATAGCACCGCTATTAGAGGGAGAGCCCTTCTGCCAGCAAAAGGAATTGTACAATCCAGTCCATGAATTCCAGTTAAGTGGCTGCTGCTTTCAGGAAGAAAAAAAAAAACTATGTGTAATGCTATATAACAACCAATCCAGTATATAATTGTTGTTACCTGCTCTTAAAACAATCACATTTTTAATTAGGTACATTCATGGGGCCACGGTCCATTTTATTTTGTAGTTTAAATAAGAGTTCTTAAAGCATAAAATATGATTAAGGATTTGGTTTCAGGAGCAATTACTCTGACACATTTAATCATCATTTTTTAAACCATTATGTTATGTTTCATTTTTTATTTTTCTCCATTGCTTATTTTTCTTTTAATTTTTTTATACCTTTCTTATACTTTCTTTTGCAGCGGTACAGAAAAAAAGAAGGAAAAACTTCAAGGACACAGAGAGAAAAAAGAGGACTCTCAGTCTAATGATCAAAACCCACAAACTCAAGCATCACCTTCACCTTCTCCCCAGCCCTCTGCACAGACTCTCCCAACACACAGGCAGACCCCAGAAGTCAAGAGCTCTGCTCCAGGCAAAAGGTTTCCTAAGTACCCAAATAGAGAGCTAGGAAGTGGTTTCACTTACTAACAAGATGCTTTGTTCCCGGTTAAAAGCATGTGTGTGTTACCTTTTCTTTAAAAACTCTGTGTAAGGGGTAGAAATCATGCCCATCCCTCTACTCAAAGCTCCCAGGTTTTTTGGGAATTCAACTCTGTGGGCTTAGGAAGGGTAGTTCACTCTCCAGGCTACTACCCTGAGCCCCTACTACAGTGTGACATCAAGGAGAAAGGAACATTCTCAGAAGGCAGTGTGATGGCTGGAACACACTTGCAATGGATGGGCTTCATGTTTAGCCTTACATGAGATTATTCACCACATTCAGTTCTGTTACCACAATAGCAACAAATGATTCTAAGTGCATTAAATACACTCTGTAAACATACACAATCAACAGTGTAACCTTCCTCCCCCAATCTGTGTGTATGCTAATAGCTCTTTACTGGGCTGGGAATATTTGATAATCCTTAATTTCATTAACTTGCTTCTTAGACTGCTGCTCAGTGTGGAAGGTACTTAGATTGGCACCTTTTCCCAGCCCTTGCATGGGGTCCTTGCTTGCAATCCTTATTCTGTTCCCTATTTTACCCTTCTAGTTCAAGTTAAACTCTTCATAACCAGATTCACTTTCTCCTTCCCCCATCAAGCAGTTATAAAAAGCACTGGGCTTTGATCCAGTAAAGTATTCTAATACAAACAAAAATGTACATACATATTAAAAGAACCATTGCCTTCCAAGCGCCGAAAAAGGTTGATGTTGCTGTATGTTTAAATGTGAGATCTGCCCTCAAGCGCATTAGGGAGTTTCTGATGCTGGCACACCAGGCAGCCCAGTCAAATGGAATAGTATTGTGGTCTGTATATGGTTGCCAATGACCTCTGCTGGCCAGGTTAAGGTACATCTTTCCCAGCTTTCGTTAGAAGCAGATGTGAATCTACATCTGAGGTTTGTGCCACTGTCTGTATTTTTCCCCTCACACAATACTAGCTAACACCCTCTTACATGCAAGCACCTTTGGACCAAAACTTTTGTGGACCATTTTGTTTCCAGCTGTTCATTACACAGTAAATGATTTTATGAAGTTCAAGCACTTCAGACATGTCTTGCCAGGCAAAGGGCGGGGGGGGGGGGGGAGTCAAGCAGAGAAACAGCTGGTAGAATTCTGCAGTTCTGGTATGCACACCTATTTGTGAGTGCATACTGTAAAGCACCATTTAATTTTTTTTAAAAAGTGCATATCCTGCCTTTCTTCATAAATAATGCAGGTAGATTAGCTTTTAACTGATACCAATATCATTATCATTTAATTGAATCAAATTTAAACCTGCTTCAGATGAAGTAAACCATTAGAATTAGTTGGGCCAAAAGCCTTCCAGAATGTAGAAATAGAGTAATTGAATCATTGTGAGACTGATTTATATACTTCTAAAAATCATTGCTCTTGTTTTTCTATGCAAAAGTCTTCAAAATCAATCATGAATGAGATTCTTCTGAATTATTTTTACAGTATTGTTTAATGGAATAGTAAAGTGTGTAATTTGCCTCCAGTGGGCGACTTTTAGTATTTAAACTACATATTTTAGCCCTCATTAGACACTGAAGTACAAGAGGAAGGTGACATCATTTGTCTGGATTCACACTTGGGGGAGGAGAGGCTTAAAGGCTGCTTCAAAGATTATGAATTTCTACAAGGAAACCACGCAAATAACATCACATGTAACAATCCATGTGGCTTCATCTGCATGCTGTAGAAGGCACAGCTGATTAGTTTTTTTATGCACAGCAAAATATATGCATCTCTTATTAGGCTTTTCTGTACACTGGACTTATTCCTGATTTTCTTACCAGTCAATCCTGAAGCACTGGAATCCATTTGGGCATAGTCTTCTAAATGTCTTCCTTCCTTTTGCATTTTTAAATTTGTGGAGTCAGTGCAGTTTTTCTGCACATGCCTTAAATAATCAGGATTTTCAAGTGAGGGTGCTGCCATCAGTAGCGTCACAGCACACAAACACCCTTTATTTTTTGTACATGCTTATATCGCTATATCAAAATAAGGGTTGATTTTTTTTAAAAAAAGATCAAAAATGAACACATGGGGAAGTCTTTGCATGGGGATGCCTAAAAAAGGGAACAGCTCCATCACCCGTATCTAATCCCCCTCCTCCCATGGTCCAAATTGCAGAGCCCTGCTCGGGCTGACCCAGAGCCAGGAGGCAGAGACTGGCACCAGCAGGGTAAATCAACTTCTGATGGGACAGAGCCTGGAGCAGCAGAACTATGTGCTTT
Source organism: Eublepharis macularius (assembly GCF_028583425.1). Classification (NCBI taxonomy): domain Eukaryota; kingdom Metazoa; phylum Chordata; class Lepidosauria; order Squamata; family Eublepharidae; genus Eublepharis; species Eublepharis macularius. The sequence continues at coordinate 196,010,489 of NC_072790.1, forward strand.
ACAAACTGCACTGCTTTTTCTGGCACCAGAAATGGCCACACACCCCCACCCTATGCCTCCAGGGCTTTTCCAATTTTTTTTTTAAATTTTCATATTGTTATATTGACCTACCATTGAAATAATAGATGCAGCAGATTCTCTGAATTTCCAGCTGACATTTTTTTAAAAGCAACTCCCAACCCTTCCTGTGCAGAGATATAAGGAAAAAGGCATATCTCAACAATGAAATGGGCTAGGCTTTTTTTTAAATGAAAGCTGAGATTTCAGAGAATCTGCTGCATTTATTATTACAACTGTAGGTTGATATAGCAATATGAAAATGACAGTTTTTAAAATTATAGAAAACAAAACGAGGAGGGGGGGAGTTGGGGGAGAGGAGTGGTTCGATGATCATGAGCTTCCAATCAACTAAAACTGGATTGGAGATGGGAGGGAAGGAGCGGGACAAAAAAACCTGAAAGAAGTACTATGCACAAGAAAAAAATTGACTAAAAATTGGCTTTTAGAAAAAGATCAGGATAAAAGTAGTCTAAAAAGAACCAGGACAAAAAAGGGGGAGACCCCAAAAACTCGAAATGAAAACTAAAGGCAAAAAATGTGCAGAAATTGGGGGATAAATCAAAGCAGTATGGGGTCAGAACCGATGGGGAAAAAACGTTTAGAAAATCCCATTATCACATGTGAATATTCTGTGGTCGGTTTGCATGCTGTTTCCCCAGTATGAAAAGTTTTCTGTGAAGCAAGTTCATAGCATTTGACGCAGCCCAAACTAGTGCATGTTTAACAGTATCTCATGAATGCTTTCTCTGTTGTCTTGTCCCAGCTTACGTGACCATGGACTTCAATATGTCCTCCTGCTGACATCTTACTTTAAAAAGGAGTTTTGTTATTAGGTTTATTGCATTGTTGTGCTGATGTGTGAGCAAAGAAATATTTGGAGGTCCTCCCCCCCTTCTTTTCGAATACTTGAATTCATATCTTTTTAACCACTTTTCTCCCCCTTCCTTAGCTTCTGAAGTTCTTATGGAAATCAGTCTTTCAAAAAACTGGATGAGTTACAAGGCTGATTGGGCAACTGACATAAACAAAACCTACTTTAGTAAAAGTAACACTTCTTAGTCAAGCAAAAATAGAAGCATGCTTTTAAGAGTTACTCAAATGATTTAAATTATGGGCAGTATGATGAATATTCAAACCTCTCATTCACCAGAAGTATGTTGCCTGCCACTAGTGTTATGTCATAAGAAGTATCTGTATGAGGCAATTTAGTGTTGGATCTCTTTGCTGTCTGCGAAGCCTTCTCTGGAATCTTGCATCAGCAGAAGGTTCCTTGCACTGGGAGAAGGCCTCGCCATGAGGAGATGGGATCCGCAGGATCCAACTCTTAGCACATAATTAGGACTTAACGTTTTGATTTTTTAGTGTTCAGAATGCTTCTCATACAGTGTTATGTAAAAATCCTACCATTTTAAAAGCTGCACCGTTTTTTTAAAAATCCCTAAGATTACTGCAATGGAGGTGAAAGAAAATGACCCTCAGATAGTAACTTACTTGAGGCCACCTTGTTAAGCTCATGGCTGAGATTTGAACAAGGAATTTGCTGGTTCAGAGTTCACATGCTCAGCTTAGTTAATTTAGTGCTCTGGTCTTAGATTTCTGGCTTTTGTGCTGGGATTTCCCCCCTCCATTTCTATGAATAGCAGCAAAGAAGCATTATTATATTTCATTCAAAATATCTTTACTGGAACTTTTTGGGGGGAAGGGTGGTTAGGAAGTTTAAAAAAGGTTGCCCCATTTGACCCTTTTTACACATTCAGTTAGAATATCTTGTTTCTGGCACTTGCTTTTTTCTTTTTTTCTTTTTCTTTTTTTTTTGCTTGAAGGCTACTCTGGCACTTCTTTTCTCCTGCTGCTTGCTCTGTCCATTATGCTTCCAGCTCCAGCTGCTGGGTTGCCATGTTGGTCTAATAAGAGCAAAAAAATGTGTGTGTTTTTCAGTGTAAAGAGATCTTCAACAGTTGAAAAATCACATGGCTCATGGGAAAGTTCAGAAGATAGTCGCAATAAACTAATGAGAGCAGCTTCAGCATCAAAACTGATGCCCAAAAGCGGGAAGAATGCAGACAAGTAAGTACTTGATTGCCAGTTGGTGCAGAAAGTATTATCTTGGGTGGTTAATACAAAAGGTCTGTATAAGTATGTTTTTATACACTCTGTGTTCCAAAGTCCATGAATGCTTTGTGCACATGGTGTTTCACTGACCAGTCAGTTTCAGTGGGAAGTACTATCTTTATCAGTGGGGGAAATTCTATCTTCAGAGCCCTCTGAAGGAAGTAGCTGGATGGTGACACCTTGCTTTCAAAGTGTTAGGTGGCTGGGTAATTTCTTCTGGTTCCTTCCTTGCATACAAAACCATTCTTTCTACGGCTACCAAGCAGTTTTTTAGTGAGTGTGAGAGTCAGCTTGCATTTGCACATTTGCATTAGTTTAACAATTTGTATTAAACCAGGTTGCTTTTTCAGAGATGAAAAGTTGTGTATCATTAAAGCTTATTAACCAAAAACCCCTGGGTTTTAAGTAAAAGTCAATTTTTTAAAAAAGCAGACATTTTATGCATGGTTATTTTATCTAAATCGCTATTTTTGATGTCTGGCTTTTTAAAAATTTAATGTAGATGTCAGTAATAATATTTTCAAACCGTTTGTTTATATTAAAATATTGTGCATTTCTCTTTCCAGACACAAAGATGTCATTGTCAGCCAAGGTAATTGGAAAGACTTGTTTTTAAATAGAAAGCTGGGCTAAACTGTCATTCTTTCTGAATGTATTTCTGAAGCACATTTAGGTGATGAATTTATCCTGGGAATTAAATTGGTCTTGTATTTGATATGATATACAGTGTGGTTAAAATATATGATGTCTAGGAGGCTTGTTTCACCTGACTTCAGTTAAAGGGAGCATCAGTTCGAGAGCCATGGAAACACTGCACACATAAACACTCTTTATAACCATAGGGCTTCCTCGTTCACTTTTATGGAAGAGGCAGATCTGCATGTACGCTTCTTTGTGGATTTGGACCTTCTCCCTTTACATAAAGCATTGCCTACAGGCTGTCTTCAGAGAGCATATTAGGGTGTGGATCAGTGTGAATGACTGAGATCCAAAGCGTCCTGAAATCTGTTGAGTTTCATCATGAATATCTATGTATATGATTCTGCCCATCATGCATTTTATGTCTTTCATAAAATATATTTATTATCAAGATTTTTATCCCACTTTTCTGCACTCATAGGGCCACCAAGGCAGCCAACAAATTAAAACAGAGAAATTAAAATACAGTGTTTCTTATTTTCATTTGAAGTTCTGGAGTTGTTTCCCTTATGCATATTTACTTTTTCAAAATACTAGATTGGGCTTGGAATGTTAGGCTTCACCCAGGACAGGAAACACCTGTAAGTTATTTTATTTCTGTCCCATAACTAGCAAAAATGTCTACCCGAGAAAAGAACAGCCAAGGTAAGGATTGAGCTATACTAGTTGGTTGCTTTCTAGTTAAAAGCTTTTTTGATCTTTTATTTGGCTTTTTTGCTACCTCAGAACACATGGGTTCAGCCTTTTCAATTTCTGTTAAGAATATATTCCTATGTTCAACCTCAGTACAATATTGGAATTGAGAAGCATGGCAGTTTTTTCCCAGAAAGATAAATGTTAATTGGTATGCATCTAATTTTCCATTTTTGAGAATGAACCTGACATGCACCTGGGTGAAATATTACTCAGACTGTTGCCTTCTAATGGTATCTTGAAATGCCAACTAAAAGATCCTCTTGTCCTTGGTTTTTGGGGTTACCAATCATGTGACATAATGGAATAACAGAAACCAAAGGTATTAAAAATAACCTTCTACTTGAATACACCAAAAAGAAGACCAAAAGTTTCTTTCTATAAGTAAATCCTATCTGGCTGTGGGTGCTGCTATGTTGTTTAGAGAGAAAAAGAATGCCTAGTAATCACAGACTGTATGTATGCTTATTGTCAGCTACGTAATTAAGAATTACTGACTTTGATCTGCAAATGTTATTGAAGCATGATGCTTGAAACTGGAGCATGTCGGCTCAAGTGCATGGCAATATATATAGTTTAGTCCTTGCATTTTTTAAAAAAATCTGGTCTTTATTGCATATTCATAGCTCTACAGTCTGCAGAATTCCCTACTTTAGAAAATTTCCCCTGTACTGTGTGGCTCATATTTGTAGCTTTCTGCTTTGCAAGCACCTTCTGACAATGCATTTTATTTGCTCCTGCACTTCTCTTGTGGCATTTTGTTGTCCAGATTATCCATTGCAATATATACGCAATCTCCTGGAGCAGTGAATGGAACTAGATGGACTTCTAGTTTCTTCCATCCCTGTGATTCATTATTGAGTTTTGTCTTGAATTGCCAACATATAAGTGGAGCCTGGAGATTTCCTGGAATTACAACTGATCTCTAGACCACGAAGATCATTTTCCCTGGAGGAAATGGTTGCTTTGGAGGGTGGACTCTATGGCATTATGCCCTGCTGAGCTCCCTCCCCTCCCTAGACCCCAGCCTCCACAGGCTCATCCCCAAATCTCCAGGAATTTCCTATCTCAGAGTTGGCAACTCTATTTTGATCCCATGTTTTTGCTTGAATAAATAGAAAATTCAAAATAAGAATAATATGAATTAGATGTGATAAAAAGCTTCTGATGGCACTCTTGCTGATGGCTGTTTTGCTCTTATGCTGCTTTGTTTATTGTTTTTAATGATACTGCTATATTTGTTGTCTGTTCACCACCATAACAGCATTATTCTTACGTTTAGTTAGGCTCTGAATTTTGAAATGATGTTCATATATCTCCCAATTTGAAATAAAATGAGACACTTCTTTGAAATGCATTGTTGACACGTTTCTGTTACGGTGATACTCAGAGACCCACCCCCCATTCAGTGCCATCCAATCCCTTCAAAATTACAGGAGCCAAAGAAACACAACCGCATGCCCCAGCTCTGAGTTTGAATGGTAGTTATATTACATCTCAGAATGCAAAACATTCAGAAAGTGTAATTTCCAAAATTACAAATTCATTCTCCTCCAACACACACAAAAACGTGTCCTTTATCCCCCCCCACACCCTTTTTTTCCCCCCTGGAACACACAGATGTAATTTCTGATGAATTTCTTTGCATTTTTAGATTGCACAGATGCTCGCTTGGTTGGGTGTATGGATAAGCAACGCAAAAAAAATGCTTTTATTCCAGGGAAAGAGTTTTTAAAATAAATCTCAAATAATGTTTGCCTTGCATGAAAGCTTTTATCAACTTCCTGAAATTATCCTTTCTTGCCAAAAGATAACAGTTGTAACACAACTGCACATAGCAGAGTGGAATTGTAGAAATCGGTTCTTTCTTGATATTTTTGCCTTAGCTAAGTCCAGAATACTGGAAACACTTGAGGGACAAAATTTTCTTCACCTTTCTCTTTGATTCTGTTCTTGCAACAACTATACCAGTTATTGTAGCATAAGCTTTCGAGAATCAAGTTCTCTTTGTCAGATGCCTGATACAGAGACTGGTCAAATACAGAAGAGCAGGAGAGAGAAGAGGCAATTGGGGGGGAGGGGGAGGGAGCAATCAAAACATTCCTTTGCTAGTATATGTAAACATCTCCTTTTAGTGTGTGTATCAGTTGGCTTGAAAGGAGTTTGCCCTGTTAGTTTGTAGAAGCCAAACAGCTAGACCATCCAATTCCAATGCAGTATGGGCCTTCGATAACCACAGCTCTCCCTGCCAGATGCATCTGACAAAGAGATCTGTGGTTCCTCCCCCAGACCCCACCTCTGTAAAGGAAATCTGTTACCTGTGGTAATGTCATAACCATTCATAGTCCCTATTCAGTCCCAGCTTGACAGAGTCAAATTTGCATATGAATTCCAGTTCAGCAGCCTCCTGTTGGATTTTGTTTTTGAAAGGTTTCTGTTGAACTACAGTGACCTTTAAGTCTTTGATGGAATGTCCTGGTAGATTGAAGTGTTCTCCCACTGGTTTCTGGACGTTTCCATTTCTAATGTCAGATTTGTGTCCATTTATTCTTTTGCGTAGAGGTTGGCTGGTTTGTCCAATGTACAGAGCAGAAGGACATTGTTGGCACGAGGGCATATATCAGATTGGAGGATGAGCAGCTGTAAGAGCCAGAGACAGTGTAGTTGATGCCATTGGGTCCTGTAATTGTATTCCCTGGATAGATATAGGGGCAGAGCTGGCATCTGGGTCTGTTGCAGGGCCTGGTACCTGTGCTGGTGACTCTGCTCGCCGATTCATGGTTGTGAGTGAGAAGTCGTTTAAGGTTGGGGGTTATCGAAGGCCCATACTGCATTGGAATTGGATGGTCTAGCTGTTTGGCTTCTACAAACTAACAGGGCAAACTCATTTGAAACCAACTGATACACACACTAAAAGGAGATGTTTACATATACTAGCAAAGGAATGTTTTGATTGCTCCCTCCCCCTCCCCCCCTAATTGCCTCTTCTCTCTCCTGCTCTTCTGTATTTGACCAGTCTCTGTATCAGGCATCTGACGAAGAGAACTTGATTCTCGAAAGCTTATGCTACAATAAAATTGGTTAGTCTTAAAGGTGCTACTGGACTCTTTTTGATTTTGCTACCACAGACTAACACGGCTAACTCCTCCGCATCTATACCAGTTATGTGTGCATTTAAAAAACCCAAAAATATGAAATCCTTGAAATCCTTTGCCAGAACTAACATGAAGAACATGCCATGACTTTTAGAATCTGTTCTAATGGTTTAATAAATTTTCTGCCGTGTTTGGCTTTACATCAAGGATGTAACTATGAGCCAGCATCTATTTTAAGGTCTTTTCTTTTAACGTGACTGCATGTGAAGTGCAGATTTCATGCTTCACTGCAAGGGGCAGCAGGTCTCTGCACATTGCTTCCTTTAGCAGTAAGGATGGTAATGAGATAGAGGATTATCTGTTTAAGTACCTGATAGGAATTCATGCTGTTACTAGGACCACCCCCTTCTTAAGGCCGATTCTGTTTTAAATTACTTTGTACAGAGTTCATGTTGTTATGTGTGCATTGAAGATATTTTTCCCCTTGAGGCAAATGAAGAAATTCTAGAAGCATTTTTTCTGTTATTTTAGAATTTCTGTGGCGATTGATCTGAAACAGTAACAGAGCTCCAGCAGTTGACACACACCATGTTCCAAATTCTCATGTTGTTCTGCTGTAGTTCTGTTTGCCTGTAAGTGCATATAGAAAAGCAGCGGAAAATGACCCCACCTGTATCTAAGCAAACAGATTCACTTCTTGAATTGTGCATGTTACTTCCCCAAAGTGAATCTGCCAAATAAATGGCTCTGAGTTAGACCAATCCCACACTTAGGGGGTCTTGGTTTCAAAACGGAACACTCTTTTTTAACTTGCTTTAATAAATGGTCTGCTTTTTTCTTACAAGTTTCTGAAAAACGCAGGAAGCATATTTGAGATAAATATGAAATACAGTACCTCATCTCACTGTATCCTTAAAAAACTTTACACAGTTTGGGAGGGAACCAGTGCAGTTCAGTTTGATGTACTGGAACACAGTAATTAAGCTAATATAAATTAAAAGGGAGTTAAGCTGCTGTTTCTCTTAGCTTGTATTTACAGGAATTTGACCCTGGGCAAGCATCTTCTGTTTGAAAATGCTTTGTTGATATGCTCCCATTCTCTGTACACTTTCCAAACAGGTTTTGCATTAATGTTCTAATTGCCTTCAGGCTTGTATACCTAAGAGGAAATTTCAGTGTTGAATTTCAAAAAGAGAAGCAATGATATGCTTTTGAATCTCTTTTCCACTCATAACAACTTTGAATACTTTTCCAGGCATTTCAATCAAAATGTCTGCATAGTGAGCTCTCCAGTTTGCATAGTGTACCAGAAGAAAACAATGCTGCTATTCTTTTCTGACTGTGTTTCTTTGGGATGAGGAAGTATAAGAGATACTTGGTGGGTTTGAAGATGCTATTTATAACCCAAACCTCCACAGGCACCACTTTGAAACCCTTTGTTTGTCTCTGATGACGCCACTGAGCTCTCTTTGGAGCAGCGCATTACTTGCCTGGAACAATTTAGATGTAATGTGTGTTGGGAGCTATTGGCTGTAATAGAAGTTCAGTTCCTTTAACCATGAAATGTAGATCTCCTGATCTAAAAGCATAAAAATCATGTTTATTAAAAGTGAGCAGCTTATAAGCATTTGTCCTGCAGACTGTGGGGCTGGATCCATGTGTGAGGCTCTTTTCTGCATTCTGTATGCCAAATTGTGTGTTTCTTTTGAAACTTTCTTTCCTTGTCCATCAGTGAGTACTCATACCATACCTCAAAACCTTTTCCCTTTTTATTGCCTTTGGATTTTGTGCCACGTTTATTTATTTCTCCCTCACTGAAGCAACAAATACCTTTAATAATCCACAGTCAAAAATTAAAACCACATCCATAGAACCATATCCAAAAGCATAAAATAACACAATTTGGGAACTATCTTTGGGAACCATAATGGTCATCATTCTCATCAAATCATTCAGTGGCCTGCTGGTTAATGATGTCATATGATTGTGCTGGAAGTCTTGAAAAGATGGTACTAATCAACCCTCCTATGTGGGTTTTCATAACTTGAGGGCAGCTGCAGAAAAAACCTTCACTTGAGTAACCAGCAACCTAAACTCAGGTCTGATATAAGGCCACCTCGATACTCCAGTTTGGGCAGGTTGATATGTGGATGTATTCCTTCCAAGCTGTTGAAGTCTTTAAGTTAGACCTAGAAATAAATTAGCAGCCAGTACACCTAGAACAGTGCTGACTTTATATATGAATTGCACATCAGTCACAATCAAGACTTTTAATTCTAAAAGTCGTATTTTAAAGGCAAGCTCATCTAGAACGTGTTAGAGTGGTCTACTTTGGATATTATCAAAGCATGTATGACAGAGACCATATCAGCTTTCTCCAGAAGCAGCCACCACTGGTGAGCCAGTCCAAACAGGTACCTCTGCAACCTGGTTATCCAGAGATGGTGAAACAAGTTGTGAAAGTGACTCTGTAACTCTGTTCAGGACAGGATGAGACTTATTTTCATATCAGCTTTACTTCCAGCTTCACAGCATTTCCATCTTTTGCTGGTGACATTTCCATTTACCATTTGTTCACCCACTACAGACTCTGTTGTTATTTCCGCCACTTTCTTAGATTTAGATGGGTAGGAGTGCTGAGAGCTAGCATATTGATGGTACTTTGCTCCACGTGAGCAAGCAGCATGGAGGACTAGATGGAAACAAAGTATCCCATAAGCTGTTGTATGTGGGATACAGTATACTTTGTGCATGCAGCTCTTTATTATAGCAGTTTCCCAACCTGTGGGTCCTGACCCAAAAGTGGGTCATGAAGCCTATGAAAATAGGTCCCAGGTTTTATAGATTGTTGCATGGTTTGTATCTTTAAAGTGGGTCACTGTACCAAGTAAATTTGGACTTGTAGGTCACCATATTGAAAAGGTGGGAAAGCAGGGTGTTAGAGCATGAGATGCAGTTTTTCAGTATACATTTGGAAGATGCTTCAGCCTCACTGGTCACCTGCCTGTTCTTTTGGATGATAGACCATTATGGAGATCTAAATGGGATATGCAGATCACAGCATTCAATGAGAAGATTTTTTTTCTTGTGATAAGATACCAGTGCAGAACTGTTGTGATCATAATCTGTCTTTTCCCTGAATTAAGCACTGCTCTTGCCTCCATGTTCATGTTTACTTTTTCTTATCCTTAATCTTGATGGGGGCTTAAACAGGTTTTTCTTCATATTTATTGGGTTACAACTGTTGTAAATGTCCGGATTTGGTCACACAGGACTATACTTCACTATTAGTTACATCTATGAACAAATTGAGTGTTTTCATTTTGAAAGTCAGATCTTCTGCAATCTTAGTTTAAAACAGAGTTTATGCTAAACATTTAATTCTTTGCAAAGCCCATTATACTTCTATTTGTAAAACAAATTCACTCAAGGACACATTTTCATTTTGACAGAGGGAGAATACATCAAGATGTTCATGCGAGGACGACCAATCACAATGTTTCTTCCTTCAGATGTGGACAAATATTATGAAATTAAGACAGAGCTGCCTTCTGAGAAATTAAAACTGGAGTGGGTGTATCCTTATCTCAAAACTCAGCAAAAATACTTGTGTGCTTTTTTTTTGTTTGTTCCTTCTCGTTTCCTGGTTTCCCTTATGACTGTGAAGTTTACTTATTTTAATAATTACAAATTAAAAACAGAGCTCTGAATCTTGGGAAATCTCTTTTATATTCACTAAATAATGGGCTCTAGGTTTTCATGCAATGACCACTTGTGTTTTGCTGTACATGGTAATTTCTTCTATGCCAAGCTGCAGAGTTTGGCACAGTTCTCTGAAGTTTATTTCAGGGGTATATATTCACCAAACTGTTGCACAAAGTTGTGCGTATCATGTGACATCAAGTCAAGTTCAACTTATGGCGACCCTATGAATTAATGATCTCCAAAATGTCCTATCATTAAGAGCATTGCAAAATGAAGACTGTTTCTTCCTATACAGTTCCTTTAATTTGTGAATATTATGAGAGGAAATGCCCTGGTCTGTCCTGTTCCACCAGGGGAGTGTCAAACTAAGACCAGGGAAACCCAGCCTGGTTTAAATCCCCAGTTTGCAGTGCTCATGGAATGATCTTGCACTGGTCACATATTTCACCCTAATCCATCTCACTGGATGGTTGTGAGGATCAAATGGAGGTGGACTGAACCATACATAAGCCTTGGAGAAAGGTCAGGATAATATTTTTTTTTTTAATCAGAGTAGGCCATGTAGAGTATTTGAGTAAGGCTTGGAAGGAGTGAAGTATCTCTTGACCGTAGATGGACTTCTGCCATCATACTCAGCAACCCTTGAAGAAAACTTCCAATGTGAATATTAAATCAAACACAATAACATCTGGCTGGCAGCTGTTTCAAATAGAATGCTGGACAGTATAGATTTTAGCCTGATCCAGCAAAGCGATTCTACTCTTTATAACAATGTTAATTGAATTCTCAACATTGTTTTTCTTAATAAAGGTATCCTTTCTGGTCTGTCTTATGGACTGTCTTTGGAGTAGCGGTGATCAACACTCATTGTGGACTTGTCAGCTGATTAGAAAAAAACAGCAGCACAACTATAAAACAAACTCAGTTTTTAGCTCTTAGAATCACCCTTTTTTTTTCCTTTGTGGAAGACAATGTAACATTCATATGGAAAGATTTCATATGAGGCTTAAAGGTAGCTGGACACCAAAGTATATCTTATTAGCATCCTCTTGTTTGTTATGCTGCTTATTTGACAACATTTTTTAAAGCTTTGTCCAAAAATGCTTTAAAATAAATTGTAATATTAAAGTAAAAGTTCCTATACCTTCCCCATTCTTACTTGATATATTCATAACCCTGCCTAATAGCCTGATCAGATTTTAGAAGAGGAAAGCGATTTTTCCATTGCGACTTGATCCCGTGTTATTCCTGCACAGTGAAAACAGCAGTAATGGAAGCCTGTGCAAATGCTACCATGGCTAAGAGACCAAGAGCAGCCCATTGACCCGGTACTCTCTTCTCCCTTGTGCACATAAAACCCCTTTCTCACCATGGTTGGAAATGACCAAACCATGACTACCAAGAACACCTGTGTATATGCAGCTAAACAAAAAAAGGAAGGGATGGTAGACATGTCTAAGGGGAGCAGGGAGGAATGTGCTAACCCACAACACATTCGTGTTCTAACCATGGTTAGACTGCCCTGGACTACTTTCCTACTTCTGTGCTTGTTTCTGTTGTGCAGGAATTCTGAAGTAAGTCCCTAGCTAAGAGTTACTTTTCTTATTCAGATGCTTAAAGATATTTCCAGTATTCTGGATCTGCTTAGTATATCTTGCTGCCTTGCAGGGAGCTTTTGGAATTTTCACGCACTTGTTTTAAAAGGCCAAATGGAACTGATACAATTCCTCTCAGGAATGCAGCAATGGGAAGGCCTGCTGTCTGATGCAATTCAGTGGCTGTGAAATAGGTTAAGGTAGTGCTGTGACTTCTATTATTACCTAATGAAAACTTCATATTTTGAGTTTACAAACTAACACTTATTTTATACTTCATCCTTTGGTATAGTCTCCAGAAGCTTGCTCATAGTCATGGGTGCACACCTTGCAGTAAGTTTGTTTCCTATACTTTCACATATGTAATGCTTAACTAAAAAGTGATGAAAAGGAAAACCGTCTTTATTGTTCAGAAGTCTATTCACAGTACGTAAAGTTAGAAGGCACTTATGAGAGATGTTTTCATCTTCATAGTACGAGCTTAGATTTTAAAATCCTTGACTTTTTCACTTTAAAAAAAAAGATACGGTTATCGTGGAAGGGATTGTCGAGCCAATGTTTACCTCCTGCCTACTGGAGAAATAGTGTATTTCATAGCATCTATTGTAGTACTGTTCAACTATGAAGAGTGGACTCAACGGCACTACACGGGACATAGTGATTGTGTCAAATGGTTAGTCTCTGCTTCAATAATGCCTGTTTGTATGTAATTTTGTTAAGATACGATTTTGTACCAAATACTCGCAAATTACAGTAATATGCCAAGAATGTTAATGAAGACCGTTGTGAATCTGGATTAAAGCAACATGTCTCTGAGCAGGGTGGATGGAAAGAGAACAGATGTTTCATGCAGGTATCCAAAATCACTGTCGTGAAGGATTTGCTGCTGCAAATTAGTTACTTTGCTGATTCTGGCAGGACTGTGGCATCACATATGTGCATGCATTTTTTCCCAGCATGATAAAAAAAAAAAATTCAGTGTGGAACCAAATGTCTATCTACCAGGTTTCGTACATGTCTTCTTCTAATTTGAACTGGAGGATCTGGCCAATTAGTGTTCCATTTCAGAAAATCCTTGGAAGTAGATATCAACATGTTCTACGAGTTGCAAATTAAATTAGTGCAGCACTAAGTATAGGCAAGCACTGATATGTAAAGATTGCCATATGGACAGTAGTATCTCAGAAGTGCAAACAGATGTAAGATATGCACGCATTGTTCCTTCCACATTTAGAATGTATGCCTGCCTTCCCTATCATTTATGATTTTAAGAGGATTAAAGCTTAGTTTATGTAAAGTATCTTAGGAAATTTTACATACATGAAATGTTTCTGATGGTATTTAATTATTATCCCAAAAATTAGTAAATGAATATCATCTTTGTACAAAGAAGCTTGCTTTGTCTACAACATTTTACTTGTTCCAACAGAAGGTTGGATGTGGTTATATCAGATCTCCAGTATTTTTCATGCAGCATTTTGCTTTAAGGTCTATATAAGAGAATGGTATTCTCTGTATAGCTGTTTGGGTCTTTTAAAAAGTTTTGTAAATTGCTTAGGCTGTGGCTGTTTGCAGCTGAAATTTGCAGGCTACATTGAGCCATGCAAATTCTCTGCTTCACTACAAAACTGTCTGCTAAAAGTCCAGCAGAGGTGTATCATTATCTATGGTACTCCTCTTCACATTTTGAAATGGGCAGTTTGGTGAAGAAAATTTCTACTAGCAAGCTATTACTATGACCATAGTTCCCAGTGAATATATCAATGTTTTGGCATTATTTCTTTAGCCTTGCTGTTCATCCCGACAAAATCAGAATTGCTACTGGACAACTGGCAGGAGTGGATAAAGATGGAAGAGTAAGTTGATAACTGTCTCAGTAGCTCATTGCTGTATCTGAAGATTGGGAAGCGTTGACGAATTTCCCTTTCCAAACTTATCATTCATTCATTCATTCATTCATTCATTCATTCATTCGACTTTTAACTCACCCTCCCCGCCTCCTGTTCCTAATTCAAGAGCATTCACATATCTTATTATCTTATAGTTTGCTTTGCATATTTTCCACAATGACTGTTGAAGGCCATGGGTTTTTAAAGTTTATTTTAAGCAGGCTTTCCTCCCCCCACTCAGGAAAAATAACTTAGTGGAACTGTGGCCACTCATGTGCTTTTATGCTTTGAGGAAAAGGAAAAAATAATCTTATTTCCTAGCCCAGGGGTCTCCAGTGTGGTGCCTGTGGGCACCATTGCACCTGCCAACACCTCTCCTGCTGCCTACCAAGTGTTTATAGAAAGTGGTTGGGGCCAGGTGGGACTTTTGCTAAGCATAGCTTCTGATTGGCCATTGGAGATTCATTGAAATAGCTCTTGCTTCCATTGCCATGGCCTTTTTATGTAGTTTATCCCTGTTTTATTATATCTGTGCTGTACTATTTGAAATTAAACTAGCTTTAGCCTGAATACAGTTCCACTGGAATCATGCCATGGAGAGGCAACATCAGGCGTTTATGAACTATTTACCTTCAGGGGAGCCCTTTCCAGAACATTTTGTCTACTGAGGGAGCCTCTGAATGTCTGCCAGGAATGCCCAATGCATGACAGATGTCAGGCAGTCTCTCTCTGCAGATGGGGGGGGGGGGTTGGCCAGAGGTGGGCAACCTATCTTTTTATGAGATACGGCTTGCTATTACTGATATTTTCATTGAGGAGCTCCTAACAAATATCCAAGGAGCCACATGGTTCCCTGGAATGCAGTTTAACAGCATTTCTCTGCACTAAGCCAGAAACAAAATTGTCATAAGGGAGATTCTTATGCCAGAATTTGATTCTGATTCAATGCTGATCAAATTCATCTCTTTTCATTTAAAAATAAATAAATCCCATGTTATAACCCTCAAAGTTAAAACAAATTGCAGAGAGGAAAATCCTCAGAATAAAACCACTTTAAAGTTGTTCTTTACTTCACCTCAGTCAATTATTTACATTACGGAAGTAAACTAGAAGTTTTCCAAATCAATTAAAGTCATTATCTGCTTAGCACAAGATAAATCCTGCATGCAGCAATCCTGGTAGTTCAGTAACTTTTCATATCAAATTGCTTTTCCTTAGCTTTTACATCCCCATGTTAGAGTGTGGGATTCGGTGAGCCTGGTGAGCCTGCAAGTGATTGGCCTTGGAACTTTCGAGCGAGGAGTGGGATGTCTGGATTTTTCAAAGGCGGTAAGGAGAAACTGCTTTTTAAAAAAAAAACCTGGACTTTAAGTTATTATGCATTTTTGGTGATTTAAGCAACAAAATATTGGTATTTTGTATTATATCTGTAAGGTTATAGCAAATGTAAGCAGTTGTGAAGGTTTACAAAATAGGTTATGCCCAGCTGTTTGCAGCAGCATCCAGTGGTGTATTTACCACACTGTGTACAGAGATCTGTGCTCCTGTGCTCGGAGCCTGACTGCTTTTAGGATTTCTCACAGCTAACTTCTGCATCTTAATTTTTTGAGGTTGTTAGTGAATATTACTCCAGCCCATAACAGCTTTGGTCAAACAGAACTCCACCTTATCTTTCTTTGGTGGTACCCATCTGCCACAGGCATAGTATCCTGGCTCGAAACTGGGCATAATGGATTGCTACAGCCATGGTAGCTTAGCAGTTGTGGCATTCCTTTCTAAACATACTCTTCCTTGTGCAAGCAGGACTGTATTTTCACATGGGCAGAAGGGCACATATTCAACCAGTTCCTCATTCTGCAGCATCACTGAGTATTCCCTCTTCCCTGACTCTGTGCCTTTTTTGGGGGGGGGGGGGAGGTGTGCACTGAAGAATGAAACTAGGAGGAAGGAGCAAAGGTCCATTCTGCTCACAATCATCTGGGTCCAGGATATAACTCTTGATCTGACAGATCCTGTAAAAAGTTACTCCAGCAATTCTGTATTGAGTATAGCAATAAGTGTGTCTATTCTTTTAGATCTTGATTCTCTATGAATAAATATCTCTGTTGCATCAAATAAATAGAAGAACAGCAGTGTTCCGCACATGTAAGAGCACCATGAAGTCTGCACCAGATGCCTAGAATAGAAATGAATTGTATATTTCACAAATGGAGGAGAAAAGAATTATATATTAGTTTCAACATTCAATACATGTTGAATGATTTGTTTCAAGTTCAGAAAGACTAATCTTGGCAAGTTCTGAAACAAAGGATTAGTTTTCTCTCGGAGATGTTTGGCTTGAGTGCTGTCCGAGAACAGGAAACAATAAAAACCCTTGCTTTGCATTTCTGCCCATTTCAGAAGTAGCTAGCCCTATCTGTGTTTTTATATAGCAACTCCTTTGTCTTGTTGCTTCAGTATTGGCTGTAAGCTAGTATTTGGAGTAGTGTTTGTAGTATAAAAATTTTTTCTATAAATTGGTGGTGGTGGCAGTTAAATCGTCTTCTGCTTACATTTGTCAGGTTAATATGTGGAGAATAGCAAATAATATACCCACACATTTCTCCAGTTAAATTGATTTGAATGATCTTTTTTTGGTCTGCTTTAGCATTTTGTGAATGTACTAGTGCAGGTAAATCCTACACCTTAAGCTTTGCAATTGTACTTAGGTGTATGGTAACAGTAGGTAAAAATCTAAGCAAAAGGAAGGAAGATTGACTTTTGATGTTGCAATGTTTTGCATCTAAATAGTTTGGATTTTATTTCTGCTTGTTAAATGTAGGTTTTTAAAAATCTTTGTTACTGTTAGTTTAAATACAGGCCACTGAGGAAAGAAGGATGAGTGAGTCAAGTCTGCTTTGATTGAACAGTAGCTGTAACCCAGGGAGCAGAGTTAACTGCAGCTTTTAGTTAGTACAGACAGAAAAGGTTTCAGTCAATCTTTGTATATCTCAGAAAGAGGTTATTCTGTCTAAAACAGGCAAACTGTGTGTGCGTGTGTGTGTGTGTGGTGCGCGCGTGCGTGTGCGTGTGCGTGTGTGTGTGTGTGTGTGTGGGGTCAGTCTGCATATATCTAAGAGAGATTATTCTATCAAGGTCAGACAAACTGTGTGGAAAGGCCTGAGTGCATCTATATCTGTGTGGATGAGATGAGAGTTTATTTTGTTAGTTAAGATCTGTATGGAAAATTAGTCTGTGTGATGATGAGTCTGTGAATATGCCTTTAGGAAGATATAATTATTTTTGAAACCACCACTATTCTTAACTATTCTTAAACCAATACTCTTATCAAAACTATGCAGTTTTCACTCTTAAGTACTTATAAATAAATTCTACTTCTGTTTAGGAAAAAAAAATCCCTTTTTTACCTCACAACCACACTCACAGTCTGATTGTTTTGTCACACTACCATCTATAACATAACCTTCCTATACTGCCAGTTAAACAAAGGAGGTCTAAGGTAAAAAGCCTTTGATGGTGGCAAAAACCTTTTGAAGGAGTCAGGGAGGAAGCAATATATAGGTCACACAAACAAGAAAAGGAAGATGTTCTCGAGGTAAAAGCCTGAGTAAAGTAGAAAACACCTGAAAGCTCTATTTGTATAGAGAAAAAAAGGAGTGTTGGTTGTGACTAGAACTCTCCTGAGGTAAAAGTTTAAGGTAACATGAGGAGGACATGAATTAAAGGTCAAAATGCAAAGGTTATAAAAAATAAAATCATTACAGATGTGATGAAACATTCCAGCATTTCTAACACTGAGCATATTGTCTGACTAGAACCATGTTTCTTTCAGGGGTTATTTACATGATCTGAAGACTGAAACATATTTTTAGGTGTTTTGAGCTTACCACTGTCTAACGCTGTGGATGTCATTTTGCTGTTTCACCATATTCTCTTTGAAACTCATGTCTGAATTTTTCCACTTTACCATAACATCATAACATTTTCCTATATCTTCATTTAGTTCTATAGCAAGATAATAACTTTAATATTATTTACAATTTAGAAAAGCACACTTAATTTTATCTCTACTTCTTCCCATTACATAATGGAATAACAGCCTTTTATAAATGAGAAAAGGAAATGTGATTGAGAGAGAGAATTTAATTCTGATAATAGTAGGTATTTCCAATATTGTAATTATTTATTTATCGTCTGCCTTTCTCACTGAGATCCAAGGCAGATTACAACGGTTTGAGTGAAAATAGAATATAATCTACAGCTGGGACATTCACTTAGCAAAGTACAATAATGAACAACCGTCAGGACATTCAGGAAAACATATGATAGGGAATGTTAGCCATTTTTTTTAAAGCATAAAGCCAAGCACAGAGATAAAATCTATCTGAAACAAATCTATCTGAAACAGCATGGAAACTCCCTAACAGGCACATATCTTGATCAGCAGACAATACAGTACTCAATAGCTAGGTGATACAATTGTACTCATGGAGTACAATAGCATTACCACCTCTCCTGCTGCATGCATCCTCTTCTAGCACAGCGTGTTCAGCTGCACGCTTAGAAAGTTCCATTACTATCAGACTAGAGCTTCCATGGTAGTTCTGGGTGCATTGGTTATAACTTGGCTGGTGCTGGAGCGACTCTCAGGCTGGCACACCTTCAACCACCACACAGAGACCAATTGTGAACCAGATGTAGTAATGTGAGAGATATCCTATTTGCATAGATGCACTGAAGTTTCAAGTTCTTGTATTGTCGAAGGCTTTCACGGCCAGAGAACGATGGCTGTTGTGGGTTTTCCGGGCTGTGATTGCCTTGGTCTTGGCATTGTAGTTCCTGACGTTTTCGCCAGCAGCTGTGGCTGGCATCTTCAGAGGTGTAGCACCAAAAGTCCTTCTTTATGTTGTCCTGCTGGGAAGGCACAAAATGTTACCAGACCTTATGCATTTGGCGTCTTATTTAAATGGAGCAATCTTACATGCAGCAATTGCACATCACAGATTTTAGGCTTCAGAAAGGTGTCTTTCTGATGTGCTAATGCTGCATGCATCATGACTGAGGGGCTTAATTTACATCTGAAAGTGGGAGCATCCAGTGTTGCACTGAAATGTTTTTCTTGCACTCCCTGTTTAAATTAGGCCTGTTTGGGGAGGGAAAGCAAATGAACTTAAGCTTGCTCTTACACCTGGTCTGTTAAATATAATGTTAAATATAATTAAATATAATGTTAAATATTGCACCGTGGAGTGTCATCTGTATCATAGATTATGATCCTATCCAAAGAATAGAAAAAGATTCATATACCTTTCATTTCACATCTCAATTTTTATTCTGTCTGATGTATTTTATTTTACATTTAAAGATGATATAAAATAACTTTGTTGCTTTTCTTTTTAAAGGATTCAGGTATGCATTTGTGTGTGATTGATGATTCTAATGAGCACATGCTGACAGTCTGGGATTGGCAGAAGAAATCAAAAGTAGCTGAAATAAAGGTACATTGCAGGATTTGTCTTGACAGCAAATCCATCTTAAATCTTTTGAATCCAAATTGTTTCTATCATGAAATCCAGATTTGTTTGTGACAGCATAAACTTGGCTAATTGCCAGGTTCATGCTCCCCCCCCCCCCCCATTCATATGGTATGCCATGATTATCAGTCTGGAATCCCATTTGGCTTCTGTGCATGTGCAGCGACCCCAAATGCAAGTGATTTACTAATAGGTTTAATTTTTTGCCCTAATGTGGGAATCTTAACTAGGATGAAATGGTAAAATTTGAATCAGGAGCATCCTAATCATAGATCAATGTCTTTGCTTCTGCACTGTACTAGCCCCCTTGAGAAATGTGCATGTTTACAAAATACCATTGGAAAGCCTGTTTAGTGCCATGTCCCAAAACAAAAGCAGCATAATATCTTCTAATTAGGATTAGCCAAAGTAATACAAAACAGAGTGCAAACTTTCAAGTTCCCCAGAACTTGTCATCTGGATTGATGTTAAATAACAACAACAAAAAGAATGTCCTAGGCCATGACCTTAAGGCCTAATGGAAGAGTTCAAGGAAACTTGAAAGCTTTGAAAAGTGTCCCCTACCGTACCCCAGCACAAGCCGCAATACAGATGGGAACCTGTGAATACATCCCAGTTGGAGTGTCATAGTTGCCTCTTAGAGCGGGACCACAAGTGACGCCTGACACAGGTTGGGACACTTGCCCAGCTTCCCTCAAGTTTTGATGGGAAATGTAGGCAGCTTGGCAGAATGTTGGACAAGTGACAGTTGAAAAGTCCATTGGACAGCAGTCAGAGAGTCAAGCTGCAAGACCAGGATGCCTACATTTCCCATCAAAACTTGAGGAAGCTGACTAGTGTCCAACCTGTGTCAGACGTTACTTGTGGTCCCGCTGTTTAGAGCGTGATTTCATACAGCACTCTGTTTTCTAGGAACATATCCCCAGTGATCTATGATGTATTGCATGGTTTTTGTGTGTGGATTTTGCTTTGAACCAATGCATCCAATTACAGGCAACCTCTTTTATTGCCATGTACTAAGTTATGTGCTTCTCCTTAATTTAGAGGCAAAAATCGAAACACTATTTCAAAATTTCAGGTGCCAAATAGTCTACTCATAAGGCAACAGTACTTGATTGATTTGGTCACCCCAATTGTTGTTTTCCACATTGAATGTAAAAAGAATAACTTTCCAATTTCCCTTACTTTGCTTTTATTTTAATTGAATTTTTAGAACCTGACTTATGCTTGGTAAAAAATTCCTAAAGTACAAACATGTAAGGCACACTTTAAAGCAAGGCCACAGCTCAGTGTGTGTATTACTTTGTTTATATTCCAACTTTCTCCCCAATGGGGACCTAAAGCAGTTTACTCCATTCGTCTGCCCTCCATTTTTACTCACAACAGCCCTGTGAGGTAGGTTAGACTGAGATTGTGTGACTGGCCCAAGGTCACACCCAGTGATCTTCCATGGCAGAGTGAGGATTCAAATCTGGGTCTTCCAGATCCTAGTTGGTCACATCACACAGTCTCTCT
The DNA here is from genome assembly GCF_028583425.1 of Eublepharis macularius. Classification (NCBI taxonomy): domain Eukaryota; kingdom Metazoa; phylum Chordata; class Lepidosauria; order Squamata; family Eublepharidae; genus Eublepharis; species Eublepharis macularius. Next base: position 196,031,386 of record NC_072790.1, read on the forward strand.
CTGTTGAGGTGAAGGACACATAGCAGTACAGGTCAAGGTGTGCAAAAGAGTAACATATATGCATTTAAAAATTTGTACCCTGCCTTTCTTTAAAATGTCCATTAAAATGGCTAACAAAAATCGAATAAACAATTCGGAAAACCTTAAATGGAAATGGCAGCAAATATATTAGAATAAAGTAAAATTAAAACAGTAACAACATTAATAGAAAAGTCAGCAATAAAATAAAGCAAATTCTCCATAAAAAGCAATGAAAGTTCAACAGTTGCTAAAACAATACTGTTTTGGCATTACCCACATCACAGCAGCGGTAATTCAGCATAAAAGCAAAACATTAACTAAGAGTTAACAAATCTTTCAGCTGGCACCAGAATCGTAGTAAGATTGCTCCAGGCAAGCCTCGTGGAAAAGGCTGTTCCAAAATTGTGATACCGCTATTGAAAAGGCCCATTCCCAAGTGATCAGTATCTCCAGTTCAAAAATGAGGAACCTGAAGCAAGACCTCTTGAAGCATGGACAGTGCTCTGTGGGATCAGGCAGTCCCTCAGATATCCTGGTCCCAAACTAGTTAGGGGTTTAACAAAACCAGCGCCTTGAACTGTGCACAGAAAGGCCAATAAAAGCCAATAAAGATCTTTAAAAGCCAATAAAGATCTTTAAGATACATGTGCAACAGCACACTGTGGACCTGTTCTGGCAAGTCTTCAAAGACAGTCCCTGTCTCTGAATATTGTAACCAATATTGTAATTCAACTTTGATGTTGAACATGAGAACCTAACATGAGCTCTTGTACCAGTATGTTACGCACATTGTCCTCGCCCTTCTTCCATGAAGCTCTGAGTGATGTACATTGTTCTTCCCCTCTTCATTTTATCCTCACTACAACCCTGTAATGAGTTTCATGTCAGTGGGGGATTTGAACCTAAGTCCCCAGCACTGCGCCCACTGGCTGCAACTGTCTCAAATGTTTTCTTAAGTGTGTATGATAGCACAAGTGTATTCACAAAACTGCATCAATTAAATTGTAGTAAAATGCTGCTAGATCTTAGAACCAGTCCATTTTGGAATGTATTATTCTGTTGCATGCAAGCTGAATTGTTTAGTCAGTGCCTTGTAAACTCAAAGTACACTTTGCAGCATTTTTCATTATCATAGTTGTTCTAAATATATATATACTTTTGCAGTCATAGTAATACTTCCAAGTACTGCCCAGTTGCTTTTTCCATGTAGTAATAGGCATGCATATGCCAACAGATGGATGACCGGACAATAATTTGTGGGCAAAATGCATTGTCATTAGGAGATGTATTTATTAGCACTGATATTATCTATCCTATTGTGTGCTTGTGTGTTTATAGCATATTCTCTGCTTAACTACACAAAAAGAATATTAATATAAATATTTCCCCTTTTCTCTTTCCGCAGACTACTAATGAAGTTGTGCTTGCAGTAGCATTCCATCCAACAGATAAAGACACAATTATAACATCAGGAAAATCTCATATATTTTTCTGGACTTGGAATGGCAATTCTTTAGCAAGGAAGCAAGGGATATTTGGGGTAACAAACTTAAAATTCAAAGTTTTATTAAAATTTATGAAATTGGAGAGAATGTGAGTTTTTTCAGCAGTGGCTGAGGAGCATGAAGAGCTGTATTAGATCACATCTAGTTCAGCAGTTGTTTCCCATAGTGATGTAGCCCGATGTATCTATGGATGAGGGTAGTAGCCGTACCTTACTGTTGACCCCCCTCTTCTTCCCCAGTACTGCTTCTGGGGCCATCATGACAATCAGGTGTTGATGGAGGTGTCTTCCATGAACAATAAGGCTTTATCACTGCATTATATCTAAATACACATATAACAAAGCCCTAACAGCTGCTTTTTGTAAGGAAAAACACCTTTGGAGAAAACAGTCTTCAATGGAAAAATGATGTGGGGAGTTGGTTAATTATCCCTTTCTCACCAACCATTTTTTAATTCCAAAATCCACGCTCTCACATCCAACTGCTGCTTTCATTGCAGTGTACAAGGTGGGTGTTTGTGGTCAGTAATCATGTAGCTGAAACCCTGAAGGAGAAAAGCAGTAGGGAAGAGATGATTTTGAGTGGCAAAAATAGCCAGCTGAGAGAGGACTGAGCATCTTTCTCTGTACTTCCAACAATTCTCTTCTCAAACTGGTCCCCTAAACTAGTTTTCCAAATAAAAAGGAAGACAGGGACTTCTTGCTTTCCTGTACAAGAGGTACTGTTTTGTGCATGCAGCAGGTATGTTTGACTGTTATGGAACATTTTATCTAAAAACAAGTGCTGCCAACATCTTTAGTAGCCGCTCCTGGGAGGCACCAATTTTCATGCAGCCATGAATCTCACTTGTGAAACTGGCAACATCCCCCCACAGTTTCAGAGCAGTTAGTGCTGTATATGTTGACTAGCCCATAGGTTAAAATGGAAAGGTTTTGAGAATGAGGGGCTTTGTATGTTTTCACTTTTGTATGTCTGCCTGCACATGAGCTGCTACTTCAAACACATTGTGGTGTTCCTTTTCAGAAATATGAAAAGCCCAAATTTGTTCAGTGCTTAGCATTTTTGGGAAATGGAGAAGTTCTCACTGGTGACTCGGGTGGGATAATGCTTATATGGAGCAGAACTACTGTAGAAACCACACCAGGGAAAGGATCCAAAGGTAAAGTAAGAGTTCAGTTATAGGTTTTGTGGTTGTAACCAAAGCCAGATATATATACATAAAACATTGTGTTGTCTTAGGGTTTTTTTTTCCTTTAAGGTGCCCCTTATGTATTACTGAGGCTCTTTTCTTTGACTGGCTTGTCAAAGCCAGTCCCTTTCAGTGAGAACAATTAATGGATTGCCTCCTTGTCTGAATTATCTGCACTGCTAGCACTCTCTCTTGTGATGCTTGCACTCTCTTGTGATGCCCTTGTTATGTTAAGATTGAAGGATTTTGATTCATCTTAGCCTGGGTTCACAAAATGATGGAGTATTACAAAGAGGTACAAATCTTAATACAAAAGATGCTGTGAAATTACTGTAGCAGATAGAAAAATTGACAGGTGGCCACATAAACAGTATAAATTATATTAAGGGATAAATCTGCCTTCTATTAATTACTGCTTCCACTGGTTGCTTTTCATTCCAGTGAAAAGAGAGATTGGATTTTTTTGCAACTGCTTTTTGCTAATTTTTAATGAAAAGGCAGAAATAATCAACAATGCTCATTTGTTTTCTTTTATCCTCCCCAAACACACACACGTCTCTCCTACAGCTGTATTAACTGCACAAGTCATCACCATTCTACAAATAAGCTTTCAAAGGCAGACACTTCTATAAAATTGCTAAATTAGAGTTTGATTATCCTTTATTTAGCCCATAAATGAGACCATGTCCTCTTCTATTTATGGTCATTTCAGTTCATGAGACAACATACAGGTATATGTGCATTCATGCTATTGTATTAATCTATGAGATGTCATATGAATCATTCTACTTTGTTCGAGAAGAATCAATCAATCAAGTTTATTACAATGTAAGATCAGCTCTGGAAAGTCAGCAGTAATGGAAATAAGGATAAAAAATAAATGAAGTAAAAATAAGATAAAAATAGGGAGAGCACATGCAGTGCAAGAAGCCAAGAGCAGTGAACACAGATTTTGGGGAGAACGGAGAGATAATACCTTCCTCCAACAAAGATATAAAGTTATTGAGGCTCAGTCAGCCGCTTGCACATCTCACACGCCCAAAGGCAAAATTTAGCAACTTTATGGCACATTCACTATACAGTGATTGCACATATTTTCTGCATGTGGGCATGCACATCTGTAAGAAGGAGCCAGTGCACATTCACTTTGCAATTGCACGCAGGGATTAGTTCCTAGATAAATTTGGGGCTTGTATCACAGGTTCAGCTGTATTTGCATTGAGTGTAACATGAGAATTACTTAACACATGCATTTTTTAAAAAACAGGTGTACGCTGTACACAGATTGTATATGTATTCACAGTAACTTGTGAACAGGGCTTCTTTTGTATTTTAAAGTCTATTTTGTTGAACTTTATCAGTTCATCTTCTGGCAAAGTATTGTCCTGGCATTAAAGCATGCTTTAATTTTATTTTTTTTGGCTTTTGAATTGAACTTGCTTTTATAGTGCAAACATTTTTGTTCAATCTAAAATTTTAAAGAAAAATTATTATTTGCAACCAGGCACATGCAGGTCTGGCACGACTGAACCCTAAGGTAGCTCTTAAATCCAAGAGTAATTATTTTCCTTGGCAGCAGATTTAAATGTTGAGGCCTAAGTGTGCACGCCAGAAAAAACAGTGTCAGAAGAAGATATTTTAACTGCCAAATGTATGTTTAAGCAAATTTTTCATTCTAAAGAAAAGATTAAAATGAAAATTTAATTATAAGAGTGATCATATATTTAATATTTTAGCCTGTATGAAGCGAGTAGCCCTTTGCTATGGTTGTCATAGCAAATATTTCATAATGAAAAGTAGGCTACATTAATTATTTTAAATGGATGCAGGATTTTGTTGAGTTGGACTTGTTGTAGTTTGAGTGTGTTATTGAATAGATCATGGGTTTTATGAAGGTTTAAACCTGCATGTGTTGGGGGGAAGGGGTTAAATAGACTTGGAAATACAGTAAATGGCTCCCTGGGGATAGGCTGTTAAGTAAAGTTGGCACCTTGTACTTTTCTTGGGTTTTATGGGGCATTTCGAAGCTATACATTTTATTTTTTTGTATCTTATAACAGATGGCAATTTGCACCTAATAGCATCTGCCCTTGAAATATTAATCTTGAAGATTAACAAACCTCTTTGCTGTAGCAGCCAAGTGACAATGTTATTCTGCAAGGTGTTCTAATTAAATATTTGGACATACTGTTACATGGCAAGCCTTTACCTCAATAATCCAATTTACACCTAAATTGCTCTTAATGGAGGATTTGTAGTTTTAAATGCAGCTGTTGCATAAAGATGAAAGAAAAAATAAATTTGAAGTAGTCGGAGGTCCTCCTGAACATTTCATACTGAGATTACCATTTCAGTAACTTTCAGACCAGTAATCTGTTTCATCCAGTTTTCTGTATAAAGGCTTTGTTAAAGAAGTAGTAATGGAAGCTTATTTCTAAGTGCTAAAGAAAGGGATAAGGTGTTCTGATGCTGACTGACTCACTGGTTTAGGCCAAAATTGTGCTTTCTGCCTAATACTTCAGTTAGTCTTCACTCTTCACCGATCTCTTTTAGTGTTCTGGAGAATGTAGAAGCCACTTACAATTCAGAGGTCAAAACTGATCTGATCACCTTTCTTTTGCAAACATTCCATTTGAAAACGATGGCTGTTTCTCAGTTCACCTTGCAGTTTCTGTGAGGAATAAGCAAAGCTTCCCATTTTTATGTTGTTCTCTAAGCCTAGACTGAAAAATAACACACTGAAATATTAGAGGATATGGCCGCACCTTTGCCTTTAAAGGTTTGTGTAAAAAAAAAAAAAAGGCAGCATGTTCTGTTGAGTGCTGACTTTGCTTACTGCTGACACTTAATGGACTTACGTGCTCTGTATCATCCCTGCTCCTCCCTATCTCATGTGAACTGTTTTAGCTGTCTTTCGTGAAATACCAAGGAGGCAGCATCCAATCAGAAAGTCATTGCTTGGATATTAACACCAGTTACAAGCAGTGCAGTTGATCCAAAGGGTATCTTAAAAAGTGACATATTGACCTGAGATTGAAACCTCTGTTTAGACACCTCAGGCCCAGACAAACTTCACTCTCATGCTTGAATTCTGTATTGGAATGTTGATGTTGCTGGCTCAGTGCCTGTTCGTGAGTCCCTTCAGTGCCTGAAGATTTAGGCAAGATGTGTTTTTTTTCCTTTCTCCAGTTGGAACTGGAAGGAGAAGGGAGTTAACATTTCCCATTTGTTGTTTCCCCGGCCTCTGGTGTCATTCTCCCCCCAGCCCAAGTCAAACTATATTTTCCCCCTCAATCAGGCAAATGACAATGGGGAGGGGGGTTGAAGTCCAGGCAGTAGCTAAGGGGAAAGAAGGAATTTTTACCCCCAACACAGGATCCAAACGACTCCCTTTCTCACAGCTGCTGTATACCAAGAAGGAGGGGAGGACCTATATGTAGATGATAATCTGTTTTTTTTAATTATATTTTTATTATTTTTTCCAGCTAAGAAAGAAAGAAAACAGCTAAAAAGGAGCAATAAAGTTTTCAGTACAGTTCAGTACAGTTTCAGTAGGCTTGCTTAACTTCACATTATAATTATCCAAGGCTTCTAATTAATCTCAATAAAATTTACAACTGTAAGTTCTGATATTTCATACATCATTGCCATCATGTTGGATTCTATTCTGTACATTTATTATTTATCCATTCATAAAAGGAATTCCAAGGTGTAAAGAAGTCTTATTCCACTTGTCCATTCAATATAGAAGTTAATTTGTCCATTTCTGCAGTTTCCATTATCTTCAATATTAATTCCTCCTGTTTGGTTATCGCTTGTCGTTTCTAGTAAATGATACCTGTTCATAGATTTTCCAGCATCCCATCGGATTATATACTGAGGAATAGGTTTTACATACCTGCTGTTGTTCAGAGCTTTTGTATCTATTATCTTAAGGCAGGAAATTTTTTCTTATAATGTCACTATATCACTTATAATGTCACTATATGACTTTCTGATGTTGCAAGTGATTCAACTCAGAACCAGTTAAGGACAACTGGGGCTTAATTTTAAGTCATGATTCAACACAGTTTAGCTACTGAATGTAGTCTTAGAGCCAGGTTTCAGCCCCACTTGAGAATGTATGGAAAGGTATTTGCGAGAGAACAGAAAACCTTTGACATCACCAGGTTATAAAAGCAACACCACCACCACCCCGCTTACAACAAGTACACTTTCGGGCAGGTTTTGACCATCTGATCCCTCTTACTTTAGACATTAACACTGCAGTCCTAAGAATTACTCCAGTCTAAGCCCATTGACTTCAATGGGTTTAGACTGGAGTAACTCTTCTTAGAATTGGACTATAAGTTAAGTATTCAGTACATGTTTCAGTAATTTCCAAATACTGTTGGAAATTAGCAGGGTGACTTCAGCAAGTTCTGCTTTAACAAGGAAGAAATCTTGCCATTATTGAGCAAACTCAATAGAAGCACACAAAAGGTTCAGTTTAATTGCATAGTGATAATTCTTGCTTCCTGTTCTGTGTAGGTTGGCAAAATCATGGCAATAATTTAGCACTATTTCTTTCACAACTACAGGTGTGTATCAAATAAGCAGGCAAATCAAAGCTCACGATGGCAGCGTATTCACACTATGTCAAATGAGGAACGGGATGCTGCTAACTGGAGGTGGGAAAGACAGAAAAATCATTTTGTGGGATCATGACTTGAACCCTGAAAGGGAAATAGAGGTAGGTGAGAGCTTACTAAACTGAGGAGAAATGTAGGCAAAGAATAACTTTTGGAGGACTATTGTTAACTTTATTTAAATTTTCAAATACACTGTAATTGATTCTTATTTTCCCCCTTTCCTTCTGTGGCACCCATGTACCTTTTCTTTGTTCAATTCCAGGCGGCTTCATCCATTCAAGGTATTAGGTTCTAGCCTACACGTTTTACGTTGAATAAACATGGTGCCTAGTCCACTGAAAAGTTCTTGGCCCATCCCTTTGGATTGAGTTGAGGCTGCATAAAAACTATCCCATGCTGGTAGTGCAATCATTTTGGTGGCTGTCAGGCAGGAGAATTACTTTGAATACTGATTGTACTTGTCAAGGTGTTTGGCTAGTTGTGTCTGTGAACCAGGGATCTGTGGCTCGCATTTTACAAACAGGGAATTGTGCCTGAGAGAGAGCACTGATCTGTCCCTACAGCAATCTGTCAATCAGTTATAAAAATAAATGACATCTTATTCTGTCTTTAGCAAATAAACAACATATCACAATGATAAATTCATAGCCTTTGTGGAAGATAAATATAGCCATTAGAGAGGGGAAATAGTCTTTTTAAAGAATTATTTTGAGGCTAATTAATAAAATCAACATACAGATGCCAACTGAATATAAATCACCATTGTGCTTTGTAAACATTGACTTGAGTGGTATAGATTGTTATCTCCCCATTCCCTTTGTTAATGTGCCATGTACTGTCTACAAAGTCATTATTTGATGCTGAAAAATTCAGCCAGCTCTTTGAATAAAAAATAGTACTTAAAATAATAATTAGGTTTATCTCTTTGGCATCTGTTCAAATGAATAGTGTTCTTACAAGCTGCATTTCAGAATAGGCAAAGCACTGGTAAAAAAGGGATTCTTACAGTTTTATTCAAGCACGTGATTGTTTTGTTTCAAAATCCTAATATAATACTACATGGCTTCAGACGCAGCTTTGAAACTCAAAGTGGGAAATCACTTCTTAGATGCCTTTTACCCAAGTGTTGAAAAATGGCTTTTAACGTTGTCTGTTCAAAAGTGTTAGAATTAAATACTGTGAAGGTCAGTGGGACTACACAGGTGTAAATGACAAAATAGTTTAGTGCATAGTGTTGTAATCGCATGGAAATCTCTTGACACTACATCAGTCTTGCTTGGATTGCAGCTCCAATTAGCTAACCTTTAAATGGCATGGGTTGACTATAATCCTTCTTCCACTGTTTTGAGAACGTTTTCTTGAGAGCTGGCATGGTGTAGCGTGTTGGACTGGAAATAGCTAAGTGAAGGATTAATTCCAGAACCAAATTTCTAGTTCTCCATGAAGTGTCCTGAGGGGCCTTGGACAAGTTACAATCTCTCAGCCTAATTCACTTCATATAGTGGATAATGAGAACAAGTGTGGTGCATTGGTTAGAGTGTTGAACTAGAATCTGGGCGAACCAGGTTTGAATCCCTCCCGCCATGGAAACTCACTAAGTGACCTTGGGCCAGTCACACGCTCCCAGCCTAACCTAACTCACAGGCTTGTAAAAATAAAATATGGGAGAGGAGAATTTTGTAAGCTACCTTGGGTCCCCACTGGGGAGAGAGGTGGGGTATGAAGTAAGTAAACAAACAAACAAATAGTTGCTGAAACTAAATAGAAAAGCTCCATACTTATCAGTTGGAGCATCTCAAAGTAAGTTGAAGGGGTATATAAATGTGGAAAATGCACAGTAAACTATAAAAATAAAATTTCAGCGTGATTGAAAAGAGTGCATGAATATTATAAGCGAAGACAGCTGTAACCCTTAAAATATGTGTTGAATTATGAACTATAGAACTATGGTTTTTTAAGGTTCCAGATCAGTATGGGACAATCAGAGCTGTGGCAGAAGGCAAAGCAGATCAAGTTCTCATTGGCACATCACGGAACTTTATTTTGCGGGGTACATTTAATGATGGTTTTCGAGTGGAAGTACAGGTGAGTTCTTCCTCTCTCAAACTGAGGGGGAAAGGTTTGAGTTGTTTCTTTTCAGGTGCTGAGTTTTGTAAAATAACTCGGGTGTGTGCATATTTACTTACTTTTCATAGGGTCACACAGATGAACTCTGGGGCCTGGGAACACATCCCTTCAAAGATCTGTTCTTAACATGTGCTCAAGACCGACAAGTTTGTATGTGGAACTCAGCAGACCACACACTGGAATGGACCCGCCTACTTGATGTATGTATGCTTTTTTTCTGTTCAGACACCAGCAGTAATCATAGGAGCCTTACATGCATGTTCAAATAAGGCTTCCCGATTGCCTACTTCAGGTAGAAAAACAGCTAGTTTCATATCTGTCTGTTGTAATGAGAAATGGTACGCCCAAAGATCTCATGTAGCATGTTCTTGAAAAGGACTTCTCTTCCTAAAATGTTGGGAGAAGTGCTACTAATCAAAGTAGATCGTAGTGGGTTTGATGAAGCAGTAGTCCAAGTTAGTGTTAGACATCTTCATACTTCATTTCATCTTTTTTTCTGTGGTGGGCAATTCACTCTATATCTCCATATAAATGTTAAATCAAATGCATCTAAATGTGTTTTTCAGGAACCAGGGCACTGTGCAGACTTCCATCCAAGTGGAGCTGTTGTGGCAATAGGAACACACTCAGGAAGGTAAATGACTTAAACTTCTGTTTAGGTGAAATGCTACTCATGAAAGGATCCTTCCGATGATTATGATGATTTTTTTGTCCTAGTGTTCAATCTTTTCCTATATGTAGCCTAACTAGAGATGGGCACGAACCAAAATACGAACCAAAATTCGTGATGAACTAGGCTGGTTCGTGGTTCATGAACCAGTGGTTCGTCAGATCCCATTTCTGATGAACCGCCAGAAACTTTAGGATGGTCCGTTGGTTCGTTTTTCAGTTCATCACTGCAGACAGCCTGGCGCCAAACGATCAGTTTCCTAGGCAACAGGGGTGGACTTCCTGCAGACCTTTTGCTGACCTAAAAGTGACCTTCTGCTGACCCAGAAGTGGTGATTTGCTGACCCAAAAGTGACATCTTCACGGACCAAAATGAACGAATTCATGAACCAGGGCAGGTTCATGAAAGTTCATGGTTCATGAAACGTGACAAACAACAACCGCATGGTTTGGTTTTTTTCTGGTTCGTGCCCATCTCTAAACCTAATGTATGAAGGAGAAAGAAAGATGATATTCAGAGGGTAGGGTGGTCATAAAAATATAAAACTTACCCAAGTTCTTGTTTTTAACATCAGTCCAAAGAATTTACCCAAATATAAGCAGGAATGGGCATTTATTCCAGGTGGCGATCACCCATTCATATCTGTGTCATGGAAACAAAATTAAATTCTTGAAATAATAGGATATTTTCATCATTCTCTATAATCAGCTTTGAAGATCCTGTGGACTTTGTCCCTCTGCTTTGTGGGGAGTGAGGAGTGGAGAGCACTCATATGCACCACAATGCAATCCTGGTCAGATTTTGTGAGCAAAAAACATCAGACTGGTAAAAGAGAGCCAGTGACGCCTGTGGGAGGCAGTCCTCCGAGCATTGCTTGCTCTTGCTCTGCATTCAAGTTGTCAAACATTCATTATCTTTTTAACAACTAACAATTCTGAGTTAACATGTATTGGATTGTATCAAGTCCCATTTTATTCAGCAGGGCTTAATTTCAGATAAGTGTGCATAGGATTGCTGTCTCAATCATGAAGCCATTAGGCTCAAGGGAAGGAGATTGTCACTGAAATCCAGACAAGCCCGAAGGCCTGTGATTCTAGTGTTCTTGGAGCAATTACATGTTCCACTTTTCTACTAGTCAGAATTCTTAAGATTAATTTTGCAGCCAAGACTAGTATACCATCTGCTTACTGCAGAATGATTTCAATGTGCCGATCTGCAGTAGAACAGCAAGATTCAATGAAGGGAGCTTTGACTCTCAAAAGCTTATACTCTGAAAATCTTGTTAGTCTTTGAGATACTACTGGCGTCAAATTTTGTAGTACATCAGATTTGGTTGTTGCGGTCAGGCTCTTGCAACAGATAAAATGCTAAACTGACTTTACACACAATGCATAAAATGTCCCAGATCAGTAACTTCTTCTGGGTGTGTTGACTCTGCTTTGTGTGCGCATGCGTAAGCTTCACTTGGTACAGCACAACCCAACCCGATTACTGTCAGGTGCATGTCATGTCCATTCTATGGACACTCCATTGGTTATAGAGTTCAGTTACTGGGTTCATTTCAAGGTTCTGGTTATCATTTAGAAAGTCCTTAATGTTCTTGGATCCATATACCTGCAGGATCGTATTTCCTACCATGCCCCACTCCAGCAGCTTCACTGATCAGAGCTAACCTCTTTGGAAGTACCACCTTGTAAATGGGTGAGATCTGTAAATACCATTCAAGTGCATTCTGTGTGGTGGTTCCCACCTTGTGGAATGGTCTGCCAGCTATTTCAAAGAATCTGCAAAATGGAAGTATTGAGGAGGGGATTTTTATAACAGGGTTAGAGCTGTAGTATAATGGAACAGCTGAGGAGGTCACTTTATAAGGGAGTAGATTGTAGTCTGTTGCAATGTTATTGTACCTATCACCTTCCTTTTACTGCATTGTAGTCTACCTTTGTAACCCATTTTATGCATCATGGCATGTCATATCTAGACAATACTTTTTGTTGTTGGTTTTGTTGCTGTTGTTTACATTATTTTTCCAATTATGTAATCCAAGTCTACTGCATTGTTTATTGGAGGTTCTTGTTGTCTGATTGAACTGTTTTTTAAATTTTGTAATCTACCGTGAGTCTCGGTGAGAAAGGCAGACAAATAAAATAGCGTGTGCGTGCCTATGCATGCATGAATCTGTGCCCTCTATTGAAATGAATGGAGAAGTTCTCTTAGGCGCTTGGTGGAATTGTTTTCTCAGCCCATTAAAATCTGTATCGTTGGCCTGTCATCGTCTATCATAATTTATAGTGTCAATTTTATAGTAGCAAGGGTGCAGTTATCTGTTCTTGAATAGACTTTTTATTGCACTCGCCTTTCAAAGTTGCTATACTGTTCCCAAAGGATAGGAGATCCAAAATGGGCCACTGTTGCTTAAGGAATATGCATGTTTGCTCAGTGGTTTCATATGCTCCAGTAAGAATTTATCACCTTCCCTGCTTTGGATCTGTTAGGTTTAACCCAGGTGACAGAAGAAAACACTTCTAGTAATTTGGGTAGCGTAAAAAAACAAAGACTTTAAATGTAATTCAATACTGAGCCTCAGCCTGAAACTCTTCATTCTTCCAGCTGCAGTACAGAATCAGCTGCAGGCAAACCCACATTTTTTTATGTTGCCCCCAATGATATTATTGAAAGTGGTTTGTGTTGCCGTCCAATGAAAACATTTCAGCTATTTTTTCCACTGATTCCATCCATCTTGCACACAGCATATTCTCAAGCTGTGGTGGTATGTTAAGCTGCTTCATGTTTTATGCTTTTCATGTGGTCCTTTAACCACAAATTTGGTTTTAAGCCATTTGGACCAGACCATTTTCCAGATATCTGGTTTTAAAGCTTGAGGCTTTTGAAAATAATGAGAGATGACTTCTTCTAGAGACTGAGCAGCATTTCTCATGATGGGATTTTTAAATGTCAACTTCATTTCGCTATCCGTGTTTTTAATTTATTTATGATACTGGAACGGCAGCACTGTGGTCTACATGTAGTATACGTAAATTACCCTAGCAGTTGGTTTAACTCAATGGAAATGCACAGAATTCATGTAGCATGAATATGCGCTAATTCAGCAGCTTTTGAATAAGCTGGCTCTATGCACTTTAGAAAAAATTAGTGCGTGAGAACTAGTGGCCTCAGGGTTGTTATTCAGAATGGTTCCCCTTTGTGGCTGCTCTAGGCAGTGACCTCCTTGGGTACAGCAGCTTGTCACACCAATCTGATAGCCGTTTTCTTACCATACCAACCACTCAAGAAAGGGGGGGGGGAAAGTGAAATAGTGAATGCAATCCATCGTTGTTGGTGAAGAACACATTTTTTTATCATCACATATTTCTAGGGGCAGATGTGAGAAGTACCCATACTCAAATAGGCTGATTACAGTTTATAGTATTTATCCTTGGTTAAATTTTTATTTTTCTTCTTTTCCTTAACAGATGGTTTGTTCTGGATGCTGAAACAAGGGATTTGGTTTCAATACATACAGATGGCAACGAACAGCTCTCAGTGATGCGCTACACAGTAGGTAGGCAGAATGGTAGCAGACTTACAGCCTGGTCTTCCTTCCTTCCCTTTCTAGTTGCACATTTAATTTTCTTTAGATGGGTGCATTTTTAAAGTAATATAATATGATTTAATACCTATAAAAATTATGCTCCATCAATATTGCTTAGATGCAGAACTTGAGACTTAACTGTATGTTGACTGCACTGAACAGACAGAATTGGCTTTTTGGCTCATTTGCATGAAATAAAGCATATAGAGGCATGGGATAATTTAACAAATCAGTTGAGATTTTGCCACTGACTTCAGCAAGAGCTGTGTGAAAGGTGAAGGTGTTCTTCAGGTTACAAAAGGAAATCTGGCAACTCCTACCAGAGGATTTGAGTTGCTAGATCTACTATCCTAATACTTAGCCCTGTGAAACCATCTATGGTTTTATTTTGTCACACCTACACTGGGGTGCATGTGCAATTTTGTCTGGGTTGACTTTTGTAGGTCCTATTTAGGGTGAATATTGATGTCCTGATTTTGTCCTACACACTGCTATGGGTTTGTATTGGCACAAAGAATGCAGATCTTCCCATCCCCCCCCCCAGCCCCCTAGCAGGTTTTTGCAACCTCTAGTAAATTTGATTTTTGCTGTTTTGGCATCAACATGTAGCAATAGCCACACAGGTTGGGGAGATGAAATCACTCCTCCTCCATTTTCCACAAGTGCAAGCTCTGCTGACAAAGAGACTGGGAGGTGATTTCACTCCTCCCTGCCATACCCCAACTTGCATGGTTATTAGACCACACAAATCCCATAATCCTGGAAATCAACTTTCCAGGAGTCAGAAGAGACTGCTCCTGGGAAGGAATATAGAAAATGTCTATGACTGTCAGCACTTTCGCTTGATAGATCTCCAGATCTTAATTTAAAAGTACACAGCAATCCTGCAGACCACTTCCACAGAGAGCAGGTGAGCTGAGTAACTCTTCATAGAGATCATAATCCTATTTTATCCTTGCTGTTTTCACCAGGCAGAGCTGTTCATTTAAATCAGAGACCCTTCCACACCTCACCTTAGAATTTGTCCTTGCCAATGCCTTCATGAGCAGCAGTTCCTCTGGAGAGTTACCTGGGAACCAGGATATCTCAAGATGGCTGCAGGGAAGTCCCTGGATACTATGTCACAGTGTCCTTGTCACAGTGTCCCAGGCATGGAGGAAAGATGACTAGAGAGGGATGTACTGAAGCCCCATGAGGAGCTGCTTGGTGCAAATGAGACACAAAATTTTAGCCTTAACATTTCAATTCATGGGGAAAGTTATCTCTGGGATCTATTCAACATCAGTCTTTTTAACAAAGACTGACAATTCTTCCATTCCAGATGTATATGCCAGCTCAAACTGTGTTAGTGAAATAATTACCATGCCAACGCTTTAAAGAAGACTTGGCATTTTGAGGCCTGTAAAATGGTTACTTGACAACATCAAATCCTCACAGTACCCAATTCAGAATTCTCAAATGGTACCTGTGCTTGAGTAGCACTTAGCTATTCAGGTCCTCTTTTTGGTATTTCCAGATTGTTGTACAAGCAGCCCTGGTGGTAATTTGCTAGTATTGCTCAGTGGATCATTACACATATTCAGTGTTTGGTGCAATAAATCCTAGTTGTTGGTTTGCTGCACACAGTCCACATATTTCCAACAGAACCACTAAAACCAATACAAAAATATAATATTCAATAAAATCACAATAAAACAACAGCCTAATACAAATAATTAAACCACTCTAGCCTCAACCCCAGCCTATAAAACCCTGCAAAAAACTGCCGGTAGATAAAATGCACAGTAATCTGCTCTACCTCACTAAAGAATATTATATAGCAAAAGCTCACCAGAATAGTTCTGTGCAGTGTTCTATTCAGTCCAGACTCAAGTGTGTGCCTGTAATGATGCATGTTTAACATGTCTACTTGAAACCAATTGTGTTTGCACATGTTATTCTTGATCTGACCTCTGACATTGTGTTTTTCTACTATATTCACTTTATCATGTACTATGTTGAATATATTGGTGGCAATCTAGTTAATCATTTTGGAGTTCTCAAAAGTACTGGATTATATGAAATGTTTGATCGTAACAGCAGGCGCACCACATGGACTTTGAACCACTGACATCAGGTTGCATCTAATAAACAACAACAAATGGAATAAGTCTTTTTAAAAAAATTATTCTGTGAAATCTTACACTCCCTGAAAAGCTGAGTGTTGGGGGCTATCCAGAACAAAGAGGGTTACAACAGTGGGTGAGGAGAGGGGCCTATAGCAAGGAAGATGACTAGGCAGAAATGTTACCATCTCTTGCTCAGGCTCTTGCTCTGTTCATGGAAGAACTCATACAAGAGAAGGAAGGCTGATACCTGCTAATACCCTGTTGAGCTGAAGCTCCAGTGTACTGCATCCCACTTCATTGCTGGGAGTCCTCTGACCTCTGACAATTTCAGAAGGATAGAGACAAGCTGGAACATGTCCAGAGGAGGGCAACAAGGATGGTGAGGGATCTGGAGACCAAATCCTATGAGGAAAGGTTGGAGGAGCTCGGAAAGTTTAGCCTAGAGAGGAGACAACTGAGAGGTGATATGATAACCATCTTCAAGTACTTGAAGGGCTGTCATATAGAAGATGGCACGTAGTTGTTTTCCGCTGCCCCAGAAAGTTGAACCAGAACCAACAGGTTTAAATTAAATCAAAAGAGTTTTCAGCTAAACATTAGGAAGAAATTCTTGACAGAGCGGAACTGTTCCTCAGTGGAACAGGCTTCCTTGGGAGGTGGTGGGCTCTACTTCTTTGGAGTTTTTTAAGCAGAGGCTAGATGGCCGTCTGACAGCAGCGCTTATTCTATGAACATAAGCAGATCATGAGGGAGGGCAGGAAGGGTTACTTCAGGGCTTAGTTCTCACTGCCTCTTACACGCCCCAGGATAAGGCCAATTGCAACCCTGGGGTCAGGTAGCAATTTTCCCCAGACGAGTTTGGCTAGGGATCCTGGAGGTGTTTTGCCATCTTCTGGGCACACACTGGGTATGGGTGGTGGGAGGTAACTGTGAAGTGGGTTGGACTAGATGACCCTAGAGTTACCTTCCAACCCTATGATTCTGTGATCTTCAGGAACCAAATTTTTGGGGGGTGGAGGGATTGAGAGAATGGAGCATGAACTCAAGTTGTGGTTCACTGGATCCAGTCAACCAAGCCCTTCAGACAGGGAGGGCTAGACACTGAAATAAAGTGTGACTGCTATAGTATGGTTTCTGATTTGTGTTGCAGATGGCATTTTACTCGCAGTGGGATCCCATGATAACTTCATTTATATCTATACTGTGACAGACAATGGAAGAAAGTATAGCAGATATGGAAAGTGCACTGTAAGTATTTTCTATAGCATGAATTACTATCAAAATGTGTTTTGTGAAGTTAAACAATTAACTTATTTGTTACCCTCCCCATTTAAGAGTACTCCAGTGCAGAAACACTTTACTACTCTTCTGATTTATTCTAGCCCGATAGTGACCAACCTGTAAATGAGTTAGTGGATATGCTCAAGACAGGATATGATATGAGGGCTTCCAGACCTAGAGTTCATCCACTGCATCTGGTTCACCAGTACTTACAATTATAAATTTATTTTTAATCCATAAACATCTTTTATTTGTCACATTTAATATATGAAGTCATGTTTGAAAGGATATTCTCAGCTTCAAGGCATTTTCCATCTAATATAACCTTGTCCTGCACACTCATTCTCCATTTTCATGTGTGGCCTAGTGTTGCTGTTATGGATACCCAAGATAGTTTTCAGCTCCTTGAACAAAAAGGGGGTTGCTGGGAAAATGTAAGAGCTAAGGGTTTTTGATAGCATCATCTGGAGTGTGTACTTGCAGGACTGGATTGTTGAGAGATTTGTATGATAAAAGAAGTTACAGTCTGTCATGCCTCAGGTGGGGTGAGCCACCTTACGCTGCCACCACTCTGGGATTGGGAAGGCCCAGAGTACCCTCCCAACCCTTCTGACCTCCGTAGCTTGGCCAATAAACAGGTGCGAGGACCCAGCAGAGTATCAACAAACAAAAGGATTTATTTACAAGGAGGACAGTTAATAACAAACAAACAAGCAAGGTGCATTACCAAAAATAGATGGGTGAAAGCAAAATAAACAAAAGGCCCTAGGGACTGAACTCACTGCCCCTCTGTCTGCCAGGCCTGTCTTCTCACCCTACCTGGATGAGGGCCTCTCCCCCTAGCAGAAACCTCCTGTGGCCTGCTCCCTAGGAGAAAGAACACAGGCTTTTTTTCCTCCCAGACTTATATAACACTAGCCCCTGTGTTCTGATTGGCCAAAAAGGGCACCAAAACGGCCCAGGGGCTCCTGGGAATCATGGGCTGGCCTACTCTCACTGCTAACAGGCTTCTGAGGCCTTGCTAGGCCTCCCTGGCACAGCCAGATCATGACACTGTCCATACAGTGAGATGTATTTGAACTGGTTCTTCCCTTTACACCAAGTGAGCTGGAAGATTTGCAGTTTCTGTGGATTTCCCTACCATCTCGTGCTCCCAAGAGTACCCTGATCCTCAGATGCAACTTTTAAGGCAGAAAAGATGTTATGAACGGAACACTCTGCTCAGGGTTCTCTGGTTCCCATCCTGTATACAGAATTTTGAAGTAAATGGTCCAATGTTACAACATGAATTACTCACAGAAAACTTCTCTCTGAAACCCTTTAACTTGGGGGCTAATTATACATACATATACATTATACACATTATTATACGTGTACAGTCACTAGTAATTCTCAAGAGACATAGCCATAATTATGGCCACTACCAGGGAGGTAGCATGAGGGAGGGGGAGGAGTTTACTTTGGCAGAGAGAAAACAGAGGCATGATTCTCCTGCTTTGAAAGATGCCAGCAAGGGCTGAAAAGGAAGAGAGGCAGGGAAGGAAAGGAAAGACAGAAAGGATAGCACGTTGGAGGCTTTCCTGCTTCCTGGAGCCATTGTATAATCGTTGACTTCCTCTTCCCCCAGCTGTACTGTGAGTAAACTTTATGAGGAAAGGAAGCAGCCCACACATTTTTTTACTTTCCTTCCCATTACTTCTTGTCAAGTTCCTTCTTTCCAAGAGAAAGAATCACATCTCCATTTTCTTTCCTGTCAATGTGGAAAGTTTTTTTCATTCTCCATGTTAGTGGCCATGACCAGCCACTAGTTCTCTCAAATGTCCTAGTTAGGCCCCAGGCTTCTGTACCTAGGGTGATTCAAGAGAGAGAGAACTAGTTTTCTCCCCATTTTGGGGACCTACTCATGTAACTGCCGCAACAGGAGCAGCTTCCCCATGGCATCTTCCCACTTGAGTCTGATAACAATTGAAAACCTGAAACCTGCCAATAAGGCTGGTTTGCTCTCTTTTCAACCATTTTTCTCCATTCCCTGTGTGAAGGAGCTTCCTAAGCACACTGCTGATTATAAGTATGAGATTAGGAAATAATAGCTATTAAGGACTATGTATCTGGTGATGGATGTATCAATTGAGGCTATACAGGAAAAGCATAGAACATTTGCATTCAAATTACTACTAGTTGATGTTGGAGACTTAACCACTAAAACTCACTGTTAGCTTGCTGTGCTTGAGGTTTGCATATCTAAAGAATCTAATGCCCCCTTGTGGGGAAATTTCTAACTTTTGAGATAGTTATATTGTGAATCAAATTTTTGTATGATCTGCAGAAAGACTGTAGGGACTCTCATTTTTTAAGTCTTAATTTTACTTTTAAATTGAATAAATACATAACTATTTGTCAACAAACACAGCAATAGCCAAATGTTGCAGTCATGCTCCTCAGAACAAGATACAATTTGTCAAGCTTCTCTAGATCTATTTTCTTCTTTTTGAATGCGTCAGGATAATTTTTTGTGTAGACCGAATGGGGGAAAGGAGTAATAAGAAGGAAAGAATTTGATAGGGTACACTCTCTTCTCTTGCTGCTACCACCACTTTAACAGAACGGGAAAGGGGAGGGGGAATGGCAGTGTCGGAGAGGTGCTTTTCTCTCATTGGTCCCAATCTCTTTACAAATCTCCCATAAAAGGAAAAGGAGAAGAATGCTGGCCAGCAGGGTTCATTGCCTGCTTTTAATGCAAAACACACTATTGCTAAACTTGAATTTTGTTGTGGTATTTTGCAGTTTTTAACTTTGGTTTTGGAAGTTTTTGTTGCTTCTTCTCCAGGCCTGTCCTGTTTTCTTGTCTGCCTTGAATTTCTCCCTAGCCCTGTATGAAGGGCAAAGCCTCTTTGCCCATTTACAGATGCAAGTAAAGTGTGCTTCCCAACTTCTGATCTTTCTGATGCTATTCACTTTGTTGTAATCAGTCAAAGGCTGCATAAATGGAGGGGCTGGGAAATAAACTAACTTGCAGGCCAAAGTACTTGGCTGGTTGGCTGTGTTCCGCTTTGCCAATCTCACAAGCTGTTTTGCAGGCATGTTTCAGGCACACATTTTGCTTTGGAGGATTGGTCTACCAGAGAGTCTAATAAGACACCTTTTCAGAATGGAGTTTCCCGTGATGATCTCTAAATTGCTTTCCTGTTTTATTTTGCTATTACCATGCAAAGAACTACATGATGTTTCTTCCAGTTTAAATGTAATAAAGGCTCCCAAGATACATTCCTAGAACTTGCTAGTTTTGAGAGTTCCTTTGAGTCCAAAAGGACGTTTTCAGGTGCAGTTTATGTATATTGTATTATGCTATAATTGGCTGAGTGAACAAAGGCCTGGCTTAACTTGACTCTTTGGCATTCTGTGTATTAGTTTCTTCACAACATGATTACTCCATTAGACATTTGAGAGATATGATTGAAATCTGATACGTGCATTCAGGATATAATTTTGTATTTCAGATTTGAATGCCAGGCCAAACTTTCATGCTTATTTTCAAAGAGTGGGGGTGGGGGGAGGAAAATGTAGTGCTATATGAAATCTCCCTTGGCAACTAAAATAGCAGGATGGAAGTTTGTGTATGTGTGGTCATTTACTGCGTCTTTCTGAGTTTTAGAGGCAAATCCCAGCTCATTTCAAAGAGAGCGATAAAACACATACAGTATCTCCCTGGAAGATTGGGGATGTTGGAATGAAAGGTGGTATGGAGTCGTTTAGGACCAGTTCTGCTTTTCACATTCAAATGGGAACTCAACCCACAGATATGTTTACAAGAGGATCAGGAATGAGCCAGGCCTCTCAAACTGTGTGCTATTTTGCTAGCGATAGAACATAATTAAAATGGGTTGGATCTTATGAACTTCCCATTTGTACAGGTAGATCTCCCGCCCCCAGATAGCAATCTGTCACTCCCTCAAAACTCACTGCTGGAACTTTGGGGAACTCTTGTTGACAACAATCAGGTAGCATGGAAATATACAGCCAGGAGTGGGGATTCGGGAAAATTGCCCACTCCTCCCTTGCATGAACAGAGTATTTATAGCATCCAACCCACTAGCTCTACTCCCAGATTTACCCAGTGAGCACTAAATCATGTCTTTGCATATGTACTGTCAAATTTGTTGTTACCATTTGTTTCCATTTGTGAAGTCTGCATACCTAATGATTCACTGATTATGGGATATAGTGGCTGTGTCCATGTAAGCAGGCATCTGCTCATTGCATATTTCTGCTGTCCAAACAAGCCAGTAGTAACTACTCTCACAGTCTATCAGAGGGGAAGCATGAAATGTCCTTTTCATTGTGGTAGCTGCTGAACGGAAATTTTTTCCATTGGAATGTGGAACTCCACTATTTAGACTATTGCAGCAATGAGATGTTCATATTGTGCCTGTCACAGTTGCTTGCTCAGAGGGA
Organism: Eublepharis macularius; assembly: GCF_028583425.1. Classification (NCBI taxonomy): domain Eukaryota; kingdom Metazoa; phylum Chordata; class Lepidosauria; order Squamata; family Eublepharidae; genus Eublepharis; species Eublepharis macularius. The sequence continues at coordinate 196,052,962 of NC_072790.1, forward strand.
TTTTCCACCACAACAGAGCCCCTTCCCAATTGCTTTGTTCTGTCCTGCTGCCTCCCGCAGGAATTTTAACAGCTGCCAAATGTCTGGCAGGATTTAGTCAATGATTGTATCCCTTCCTTTCTCTGTCCTTCCTATGTTAGAACTAGTTTCCAGGATCCTAAAGATCCAGGATTGAGAAGGGGGCAGGGCAGTTTGTGTATTGTATTTTAGTAATTTTTTTCTCTTTAAACACCACTGTTTATCTTGAAGACCACTTGGGGAAATGAAAAGTAGTTCAGACATAAAAGACAGTTGCTTATTTTTATCATCCTCATTTTATCCATTTTTTATCCTTCCTGTGTGTGGAATTCTGTAACAAAACTTTGGCACGAACAATACTATACACTGATACATTCCACACCGCAAACCATTTCCATTATCACTGCAACCGCGGAAAATGCTGTTGCTGTTGCAAAACTGTGCCCTTAATTATGCCTGTACACCTTGCACCCAGGGAGGCTTCCAGGCAGCAAAGTGTAAAAATCCTTACTCATAACCTTGGCAGTGGTATTAAACTTGTGTAGACCGAAGGTATTGTATGTCACTCCTGGATGCAGGGTGACTATAAATAGGGTTACAGTAATCTTTGTTTATGAGTTTTGCAACATTGCTTCCGCCACAGTCAGCATCCAGTCCTCCCATTGACGCTGAAAAGATCAGGCTCTGTCCTTAAGAAAAATTCAGCATCCAGTTTCTTGCTGCAAGTTTATTACCACCATAATGACCTTGGAAGGCATAGTGTGTGAGCAACTTGTATAGTATGGGATGTTTGTTCCTTTTCCTTACCCCTACCCAATTTGTTCCTATAGCAGCTTAAATTTAACAAATACACGTTGACATTCACACTTCGAATAGTCTGTTTTAAGGTAAACACTGAAAAGATGTTCACCTAAAAAAACTTTAAAAAAAAATGTCCTGTGTCACATGGTACTCTTTTTGTGTACCACAGTCCTTTCATATAGGGATGCACATCCCAGAAAGATGGCGGGGACGGGAAATTTGGAATTCTGGTATTTACTCGCTTTGGTATGCTCCGTAAAGATTCAGAGCATACTGAAGTGAGGAGGAGCAACCCCCATCTCCCGCCCCCCTGGGGCAACCCCTACACCCCCACCCACTTACTTGGCTGGCAGGGAGAGGGGGAGGGGATGATCACCTGGGTGGCGGTGGCAGCAGAATGTGACAGGCTGGGACAGCCCGGAGCCAGCTCCTCTGCTGCTGCCACGGTCTGCATGACGCCAGGATGGCCCAGAGCCGGTTCCCATTTGCCACCACACTGTCTTCTCTGGGCCTGCAACATCTCACAGGGCAGCAGGGAAGGCCAGAACCGCCTCCGGCCCTTCCTGTCCCTCAAATGGCCACCGTGGTGCTAGGGGAGCAGGGAGGGCTGGAGCTGCCGCCACCATGCTGCCTTCTCCAGGCCCGCAGGGTGGCAGGAAAGGCTGGGGCCACCTCCTCTGGCCCTTCCTGTCCGTCAAATGGCCACCACCCATTTGACGGACAGGAAGTCAATAAAACAGTACTCAGGGTAGGGTCAGACTGTAAAATTCTACCTCTCCCCCTAAAATTCCACCTCCAGGCTTCTCTAAGCTCTCAGGAACTGGATTAAACTGCTACTTCCTCCCTAGCCCTTTCCCTCTTTAAATGATACCAAATTGCTCAAAAATGCTGGCTCTTGGTACATATTTAGTTGTCCTCATCAGGCCAGATTTTGAGGGCTCTCCCCCTTTTGGTAAATTTAGAAAGTGATTTTTTTCCTGCTTATTAGGGGAATCTCCCCAAGTATGTAGAGACCCCCTATTCCGTCTGTACAGCTGTGTACACAAAAAAGAAGGCTGATTTACTATTAGATGCATTGATTTGTGGCATAGAGAAGGATCCAGGTTTGTTCCCTATCATCTCCAGTTAAAGGGCCTCTGGGAGCATGTGTTCTGAAAGATCTTTCTCTGTACAAGACCCTGGAGAGCAGCTTAAGACAATACTGAGCTAGATGCCCCAGCTAACTTGCCATGAGGACGCTTCACAGGTCCATGAAACTGAGTGTATAGTAGAGAAAAAGAAATTTTACAGTCCTGGTTTAACTGCCATTCTCTTCCCGTCTTCCTCTCACCACAGTACTAGATGAAAATTTTTGTCTCGTCTCATTGTAGATATTTCTTTTTATTGTGAATTCGTCCAGCTTTTAGTTTCCTTTCTCTTCTTTTGTTATATTTGTTATTATGGAGGGAAGGAAATGTCCAAAAAGACCCAGTTGTCAGTGATCAGAGTACAAAAGCACGAGCATTTGCTGTTCAAGGACTTCTTCCTGAGCCCTTTGAAATGAACCAACAGGTTCTGTACAGCTACAGAACTTGATGGATTGCTCCTATCATTGGTTATTGTTCTTTCAATCTGAACCTTTTGAAGAGGGATTAGTTAATTGGGGAACAGGACAGAATTGTCTCTGCTGATTTGGGAGTATGGTATAGTGGCCAGACTGATGGACTATGATCTGGGAGACCCAGGTTGAGTTCCCCATTCTGCCTTGGAAACTTGCTTGAGTGACCATGGGCCAGTAGCGTGCTCTTAATCTAACCTAACTCACAGGGTTGTTGTGAGGGAATAAATGGATGGGAGGAGAATGATGTGAGCCACTTTGGGTCCCCATTGGAGAGAAAGGTGGGATATAAATGAAGTAAAATAAAAAATAAATATTCAGTGTTTTGTTGATTCCCCCGCACCCCCACCTCCCCTTTGGTGGCTGTTTTTTTGTTGTTTTGTTTTGTGTTTAATTCCAATCCTAATGAAGTCTCAAGTTCACTTATTTTTGTGTTCTTTACTTTTTAGGGACATTCCAGCTATATTACACACCTTGACTGGTCCCCAGACAATAAATTCCTAATGTCAAATTCGGGAGACTATGAAATACTATACTGTGAGTATAAAACTGTCTCTGCTTTGCAGCCTGTGTAAGTGAAAAGTGTTGGGTGGGGGGAAAGAAGCTGATGCTTGCTGAAGGTCCTTAATACTTGCTGACAGGGGAAACTAGCATGACCTTCTGTAACCTGACCTTCTGATATGATTCAGAGCTGTTTCTTACCTAATGGTGCTTCCAAATATAGCTTGCATTTCTGCAAGGGCATTAATCAGTTTAACAGTTTACAGGGATGAGAGGTGCTGGTGTGCGATGTGTCATGAAACAGGCTTTCAGCTTTGAAAAGGATAATATGCCTGCCTAGTTAGAGACTTCTGTCAGGTACTGTTGGGGATGCGTGTTGACACTATAATATCCCGACATTTAATAATAGCAGTAATACTGGGCGTTGATGTGGCACTTCTCTGAGCTCAAAGCTCTCTACATACATACCCGTTTGTGCAACTTCTGGGTCCCCAAACTGAAGGCATTAGCAATGTATGGAAGCCTTCTAGGAGCTTCATAAAACTCTTGGTTTGTGCTCCCTGCATGTGGCTTTAAAAAGTGGGACAGGTTTAGGAAAAAGTTTGTCGAACACTTGGCATTACACAGTACATGGCTATTGGGCTCCATTCAGCTCAGGGAGGTTCCAAGTTGTGCCGGCCTGGCATACATTATCTGGGCAATTGTTCCAACAAACTAGTTAGTGAGGCCAATGTTTTTGCATCCAAATGAGCAAGTGAGAGAAAAAGAGTGGCTGGTCATAGGCCAAGCTGAGGTTAGAACCCTTTTAGTGCATGGAAGATGCTCTGCAGGGTGCTAGAATTCTTGCTCATTAGGGCATTGATTGGAGTTCAAGGGTTCAAAATAGTTTGCTGGAGCAAATTAAAGTTTGGTTTTGACTTAGAAAATCCTAAACTTCCTTGAGTGTTCAGGTAATGCCTCTCCCCATTTGAGCTTGATACCCATTAAGATCAGCAAGACAGCCTTTGAATCATAACTCCATAATTAATGTCATCTATGAGGGCCAGAATTTGAGCCTTCTTTAATGGCTGTACCCTTCTCCCTTTCGGAGAAAATTCCTAAGGTTTTATATAATTTTAGATGGTTTTAGTATTGATAATTTTATGTTGATTTTTATAGCCTCGTGGTATTGTTTTTATTTGTAAGCCACTTCAGGTAGGTCTCTGAAGAGGCAGCATATAAGTTGCCTTAAAATAAATGGTATTTTATCCTGCCACTTTGGCTGGAAGCAATGTGGGAAGAAAAGTTTTCTTATTTAGTTTCAGGTGGGTAGTCATGTTGGTCTGTAGTAGAAGAGCAAGATTTGGGTCCAGTAGCACCTTAGAGACCAACTAGATTTGTAGAATCAAAAAGAGTCCAGTAGCACCTTTAAGACTAACCAATTTTATTGTAGCATAAGCTTTCGAGAATCAAGTTCTCTTCGTCAGATGCCTGATACAGAGACTGGTCAAATACAGAAGAGCAGGAGAGAGTTAAGGCAATTAGGGGGGGGGGAGCAATCAAAACAGAGTGTGAGCTCCTACTTTTTTCCTCTTCATGTGTCTGAAGAAGGGAGCTTTGACTCTCGAAATGTCACACCCAGGAAATCTAGTTGGTCCAAATCTTTTCTTTCTTTTCTTTCTTTCTTTCAAACATTTATATGCTGTCTTTCCACCCAAAATGGGTCTTCAAGGTGGCAAACAAATATTAAACCATTTAAAACATTAAATTAACATTTAAAATGTATACAGAAACACAATAAAAAATATATTCACACACACACACACTCACAATCCAGGGAGGAGGCAAGTAAGAGTTTATACCAAATGAAACAAAAATGTCTTCACCCACTGGCAGACAGCAATGACAGAGGAGGACATTAGAATCTCCCCGGGGAGGGAGTTCCAAAGTTTTGGCTCCACAACTGAGAATGTCTATCACAGGTTCCCATCCATCTTGCCTCAGACAGCACCAAAGAAAAACTTTTAAAGATGACTGGAGTGGACAGGTAGGTTCATATGGGAGTAGGCAGTTATTAAGGTATGCTGATCCCAAGCCATATAGGGTTTTAAAGGTCAGTTCCAGAATCTTGAATTGTACCTGGAAGCAAATTGAGAGCTAGTGTAGATAGAACAAGACTGGAGTGATATGGTCCCTACGACCCACTCCAGTCTGTACTCTGACCACAGCTTTCTCTACCAATTGCAACTTCCAGACAGGCTTCAAGGGATGCCCCATATAAAGTGTATTGCAGTAATCTAATCTAGAAGTTACTAGGGTATGCACCACAGTGGCAAGATCTTTCCCAGCTAGGAAGGGCCACAGCTAACTCATCAGCTGAAGCTGGTGAAAGGTGCCTCTGGCCATCACTGCCACCTGTTTATCCGACAGGAAGCCCAGGCCTAGCAACACCCAAACTATGAAACTGCTCCTTTAGAGGGGGTGCAACCCCATCCAGAACAAGCACTTTCCCCCTATTACAGGGTGAAACATCTCTACCAGTAGTGCCTCCATTTTGTCAGGATTAAGTTTCAGCTTGTTAGCCCTCATTCATCCCAAAACTGCCCCCAGGCACCTGTTCACAGTTTCTACAGTATCCCTTGGATCTGCTGGAAGCATGAGACAGAGCAGAGTATCATCCACATATTGGTGACAACTCAACCTAGATCTCTGGATGTCCTCTTCCAGCAGCTTTACAGAGGTGTTGAAAATCATGGGGGACAAGATAGAACCTTGTGGAATCTCATGGGCAAGAGGCCAAGGGGCAGAATTGCAGTCCCCCAGCACCATCCTCTGAAACCTACCTTCAAGGTGGAGCCAAATCCACCACAAAACAGTGCCTCTCAGTCCCAACACTGAAAGGTGGTCTACAAGGATACAATTATTGATGGTATTGAAAGCCACTGAAACATCAAGGAGAATTAACAGGATTGCCCTTCCCTGTCCATCTCCTGGTGCAGGTCACCATGGTGACCAAGGCCATTTCAGTCTCATGGCCAGGCCTGAAACCAGATTAGAATGTTTCCAAACAATCTGCTTTATTCAGGAATCCCTGAAGTTCCCCAGCCACCATTTGTTCAATCGCCTTGCTCAAGAATGGTACATTTTAAGATGATCTCTCCTTGGTCCGGAGTAGGCTTCTTTGAGTACAACACTGCTCACTTCACAATGACCACCCCTTCTCTCAGGGAGGCATGTACTATCTATAATACCCACCTTGCTAGTTGTCCCTTCCCCACAGATTTAAGCATCCATGAGCAACAAGAGTTGTACAAGTGGGTGGTAGGTCTTAAGCTTCCGAGAATCCAGTCTGCATCCTCAGACTGGACAAACTGAAAGGTGTTATACACAACTGGTCAAACTGGCATCTGGTCAAGTTGGCATCTAATGTAGAATCCAAGTCATAATGGATGCAAGAGATTTCATCTGCAAAGTGTTTGGCAAAATGATCACAGCAGACTGCAGAGCAGTCTATCTCCTCCTGTAGGCCAGAACCCAATATGTCCCTGACCGCCTGGAAGAGTCCCACAGGTCTACACTGAGTGCCACAACAGTGAGTGCTCTCTCTCTCTCTCTCTCTAATGCTTACCTATCTCTCTCTACAAGCTGTGACACTCACAACCAGGCCTCTGATAAAGTGCTTAAGTGCTGGGCAAGTCTGTGGAGGGGTTGTCATGAATAACATGCATTGTTTAAAATTCAGTATCCCTTTTTTCCTTATTTTTGAGTTATGCCAGGCTTTGTTCAACCTGAAAGACAAGAAATTTGTATAATGATGCATCCATTTTATGTGTATTAGAAATGCATTGTGAGAAAAAATTCAGTCTTGGAGTGCACCAGTCTGGGCCTGATGAGTTTCAGCTCTCTTTAAACAAGCAAATAGCAGAAGTATTTCTGGCATTTTTTATGAGCTTTCTCCAAACCCAATAAATTTACTTTGGCCTGCCAGTAGTTTTGAGCTTGTAGATGAGAATTCAAGAGGCAAATTGTAAGTCCCAAAATGTGCAGCTGAGATAAAGGAAATCCACTGTTATTCCCCTTTCTGATGAAGGGGTTTAAGGGCTGTGAAGTATGGGGTCTCATTAACTTATATGAGAAAAATAATACCGCACTTGAAGATGCTATTGGGATGGGGGAGCAGCCCATGGGACTCAAGGGAGCATCCCTGCAACTTGGTAATGGGCATTTTATTTAGGTCATAATTAAAAGGTAGCTCTGATGGTTTCTGAACATTGAATGAAACAGCAGATAAGAGGCCAAAAAGGAAAGAGAACATTAAAGATTTTAATTATAAGTAGGTTTAAATTCTATTAGCACCATTTATGAGTACCAAAGGAGAAGAGCCCAAAAGTCCAAAATGAAGATCTCGGTGGCAAAATGCTGCTGATTTCTAAATTCTGTCTTGTCAAGCTTACATTGGGATATCTTACCAGCCATGACAAGCTGTAGAGCATTAGACATGTCACACTAGGGTTTGTTTGCACTGGAAAGTTGCATGTGCACATTGAATTCTGAATGCCACACTGTGGAAAACATCTTTTTCATTCCACTAAGATCACATCTCAGCATTCCTTAGGGTTGCAAGCTGTCAAGCTGAAGATAATTTCCTATCAGTTTAAAAAGCTGAGAAGCAATAAAAAAAAGCTGTTAGGGATATACATGGTAGTCTTCCTTATGGTGGTGTGGTCTGGATTTAATCAGATTGTGATTGACTTCTAGCTTTGGTTATTCTCCAAGTAGGAGTTAAATCCAAAATGAACCCAGTGGAGGTACATTGACAAGAAAAGGTCACTTCGGGCAGGCCCCACATTGCTTCAGTGCCAGTTGTATCTACATGTTAACTATTATGCCAAAAAAATAATAATCATAGTGGGAAGGATATTTTTCTTTCAGCCACAAAGGAAGGTGGTTAATAAAATACTCTCTAGGATTATGTAACTCAAAGTTGTGAAAAATTATTCAGAGGTATTCGTTTTCTGTCTATAAGGGACTTGTGAGCGTTGCTTTTCTGTTTTCCCAGAGCTCTTCCTACGGTGAATGATAGAAACAGTATAGGTTAAGTTTCTGAAGTTCCTTGTGTCAAGGCTGTAGGGGACCCTTAAGCATAAATTATTAAAATGGTGACAGAATGTTTTGAAGCAGAGAACATCAGCACAATTAAGCATTTTCAGATGATTTTTTTTAATCAAAGCAAAAACAAATGTCACACATTCATGTAATTCCTTTGTGGGTTTTGCATTCTTTTTAAAAAGGGAGCATTCCAGATGGCTGTAAACTAATCAGGAATCGTTCGGATTGTAAGGACGTAGATTGGGTAACATACACTTGTGTGCTGGGCTTTCAAGTATTTGGTGAGTCCCAGCTTTTTTTAAACATTACTGTGCACACGTTTAAAACTGTGATTCATCATGTTTAAAGGAGGAGGAGGTTTATCATTCTAAAAAGTATTTTGCAGTTTCATCTTGTTCGACTTTTCATGGTGAAGTGAACGTACATTATGTAAATATTATCATTTAATTACCTGGAGGGCAGTTATATATTGCATCTTTTGTTCACATTGGCATCTGGGTACAACAAAATACTGGTATTTTTACAAAGTGTACAGTTTCCAGTATGTGTGTGAGAGAGAGCAATGTGGGTGGGGGAGAAAATGCAGGCTGATTTATACACATATCTTGCGCAACAGTCAGATATGAGTTGTGAGTTCTCAGTTCCTACATGCGCAGCACCCAATTCAGATCAAGACCACAACATACATGGTGAAGTAGTTTCAGAAAACATGTATCCAAGGACATGTGATGTCCCCCAATGGGCAAGATAGCACCCTCTGGAACAGTTTGAGGCCCTGAAAACATAATGGGGAGCTGTCAGATCTTCTTCTCCATGCACACCTTTGTCCTCATTCAAATTTGTGCCGTGTACAGAAATTGAAGAGAACCTGCAACTTGCATTTCACTGTTATGCAGAGTGGTGATCTCCCTAGCCTGTTTACTCTATGACTCCTCTAAGTTGGTGTCATCTGGGGCTTTTGGGAGCATATAAAATAGAATGCTTTTTTGTCATGCTTAATTTAATCTTATTAATATCCAAATGTAGTCAGTTTACCTACTCATACACTTTCCTAAGATACTTAAGCAGGAGACAGTCCTAATTTATTTATTGTCTTATATTGAAGGAGTGTGGCCTGAAGGATCAGATGGAACAGATATCAATGCTCTTATCAGATCTCATAACAGGAAGGTCATAGCAGTTGCTGATGATTTTTGTAAAGTCCGTCTATTTCAGTATCCCTGCTCCAAAGCAAAGGTACATCTGAATGACCCGGTTTATGGGGTAAAGGCTGGACTGGTAAAGAAAATGTACATACGTATATGATCTGGAAGGGTAATTATTATTATTGTCATATCTCAGAAGTTAAGCAGGGCTGGCCTTGGTTAGTCATTGGATGGGAGACCATGAACAAAGACCAGAGTAGCAGTTGGGAATGTTACCTGTTAATTTAAAATATTTATATCCCACATTCTCCATAAAGTACATTCAAGGTTGTTAATGGACTACTATATGGTCATGTCAGTGAAGCTCAAATAGAGTTTATACTTGGTCTTGCAACAGGGCATAATTCACAAGGATATATGACCGCATGAATTTTTAAAAATGTAGGCTCCAGTTAGAGAGGGAGGAAGTGGAGGAGCATTCTTAATTCCTGCTTAAATTCATGTTGTTGGGATGTTGCTATGAAACCACTGTTTAATCAATGTACTGCTTCTTATCAGATACAAATTTTCATGTCCTGGTTTATTCCAACAGGCCCGGAGTTATGAATACAGCGGCCATAGTAGCCACGTGACAAATGTCAGCTTCACTCATAATGACAGTCACTTGATTTCAACTGGAGGCAAAGACATGAGTATCATCCAATGGAAACTTGTGGAGAAAGTAACCTTGCCGCAGAATGACATTATGGTAGACATGGGTACAACAAAAGTTCCAGTAAACCCCAGTGAAAGCTTTGTACAGTCAAGCACCCCTGTTCCCCGTGCTCAGCCTTTTGATGAAACAGTAGTGAATGAAAGTGTAGCGGATGCCTCCCCAGCATCTTTGGAAGATAATCTGGAGCAGACTGTAGAAACTAATGAGGAGCAAAGTGAGGAGCAGAGTGAAGGAAGTAGTCTGGATCCAGGTGAGCCAAACTGTGACGATCCAGCCAATGAAACAAGTGAGGAGCAGAGTGAATCCACTATTACCGAAGACCAGCATGAAAACTCTCCAGTGTCTTAAGAGCTCAGGTTCAAGATGGTCTTTATATATTTTTTTTCTCTCGGTGTGAGTACTTTTGTAAAAAGGAAGAAGGTTAAAGTTAGGAAGGAGAAGCTGCCTCAAGCTGCCACACCAGTTGTTGGGTTTCAGTTGAAGACTTCTTGGTCTGATCTTCTGTTTTCAGTGCATGGAACCATTGCAAGGAAGCCACCTTGCCGTTCCAGTCAAAAGCTAAGCCAAGGTGGTAGGATGTAAGCGTACATTAAATATAACTATGGAATTGTTGTCAAAAAGAGACATGATGCAAATGACGGGGAGGAAATGAGCTCCAGTAATATCCTGAGTGGGAGAAAAAAATCAATACCAGTCTTCTGTACAAAGCATCTTAACAACCAAACAGAGGTGCTAAGTAATGCACCTCAGGTGCAGGAAAGCAAACAAAACTTCCAAGGCCTTTATGAAGCTCTTCTTTCTTTTTTCATATTAAAAAGAGGAGGAGGGGAGATAAGGACAACATCACAATAGAGGTGTGTAGTGGGTGGTGCTCGCTGCCTTCTTGATCAATACCTATGCAATTTTCTGACACTACCAATTCCTTTGAAGCTCTGGACATGCTCTGCCCTGGATGTTCTTAACTCAAAGGCAACGCCTAAAGACCAACCCAAAAAAGCGTTGCTTAGGTTAAAAAAACCCCTGTCAACTCCATTATCAGGAGGAGCTGTTTGCCTATTGAAACTCAAGCATGCCCACTGTGACCTTCATATGAACTGTACTTCATGTGAACTGACTTGACTGCATGGTGACAAAAGTTCTGATTCTAGAGTTTTAAAAACTTTGCCTTCAGATGTCAATTCCTTCCCTCGATAAGAGGCTAAACACTAGCAGGAGACCGTTGTAATGAAATGTGGTGCTTGGGATAAAAGTAATAAATCAATCATGAAAACTATTTAGGATGACTGTCAGAATACGAAAAATTTCAAATAGGCCTTTTCCCTACAGCCTCTATTTAATAGCTGTAATATAAATGTCACATTAACTTGGATTCTGTTTGATATTTGGGGATTTTCTCTTGTGTGCTGGATTTTTTTCTTACCCAGTTGCTGTAAGCCATGCAGCTCTGAAATGGCTAGAACTGGCCAGTTATGGGATATCATGGCATTTTGTTAAAAAGTTAAAAGTACTTTTAATTTACACCACACATATAAAAAAAATCCTGTCTGCTACATTTTTCTTAAGAACCTAGAGTTTTCCTTTTTTTAAAAAAGTTTTTGCTGAAAAGATATTCTGACTTGTTTATATTTTGATTACATAGGGTCTTTTTTTAAAAAAATGTGCTGATATTTTAGGGCTTAGTTAAAAATTGTGTTTAGAAACTTTGGATGAGTTTGTTAAGTCTTAAGTGTGCAAGCGTTTACGTGATTGTGCCATTCCAAAGTGCATCAGAACTGTCATTCCCTTCTAGTATCTTCTCAGGAGCAAAGGCTACAGATCAGGTATCTAGTCATCATTAGTAACATTGAAAACTCAAATGGACTCCCAAAGAACACTCACACACATATATGTAGATCCTCTTGTTTACATCCATTCTGGAAAAACCTCAAAATAATTCTCTCCTAATGGAGAGTGATGTGGATTCCAAGCAACCCATCTCTTTGTTAAACTGTGCTCTGTTAAATAGTAATGTTGTTAGAGAGCTCTTTCATGTGTCGCAGATTTGCCAGAAAATGTCAGCAGGTGATGCACATGATTGTGTCGAAGTAATTGATTCCTTTAAAAGGAATATGCTAAAATTAGAAAGTTTTCTGCTGATGTTAATGGGGCACAGAGGTTTCTTTCCACCATGAAAGAATGTGTTTTATTTTGAAATATCTATTATTTGGGGGTTGCCATGTAAAATTAGAGTTAATAGTTGTGATATTGTCATGCTGTTGTTTAAAGGACATTTTCTAATACGCAAGGAAAAAACAAGACTTACAGCTTTAAATTACTGGCAACTGCTGTTTAATGGATAATCTGTGATAATGGATGGAAATCGGTGGGATTGTGTTAACTGTAGATGTTCTAGGGGGAAATTGTGAATGAAATATGGTTTAAGAGTGTGTCATGTGAAGATGTTTGAGCCATTTCTATCTATCATGCATTCCTGTCTCATGGCAGAAAAATCTGAAAATTTAAATAAAATTATCAAAAATGATGTAATTTTTTTCTGGTTATCTTCATGAATTTTCCTGCACAACTGTTTGCTTTTAAACTGTTATCTAATTATTATCTTTAAAGTGGCTTGAGCCAAGAGGGAAGGCTGGATATAAACATTTTAATTAATAAATAAAAACAATTTCATGATGGAATCAGAATTTCCTTCACCCTTGTATTGCTTACTGCATTGAACCTCAGTCCATGAGATTTTTGATGAAAATCTAACCAAGCTTGGCTTCTTTTATCTTTATAGTCAAGAGATTCTGTAATGTGACATTATAATTATATTACATTAGAAAATCATCCCATTCACACTAAAACATTTCAATAGCCATGTACTCATGGCTTGTGTACATACATGGCAGCCTGTGTAGAGGAAGAAAGTGAGCATACTAGCCCTGCCTCTAGTTAAATATACACTGTCCACACAAAGCATCTACATGTTTGCAAGCTGTACATTTGTGGCTGTTGTGCATACTATATTTATTAAAATGTTTGACAACATTTTTTTTCTTGGTTCAAGGTAGCTTACAGGAAATTAAACCATTACAGACTACAGCCAAATAAAATAAAAACCCCAAATACCCCCAAGCTGTCTGCTGTTCATATGCCATCAAAACCCCTGGCGAATGAACAACCCTTGCAGCACCTCTGAAGGGAGCTCCCCTCACCTCTTCAGAGAGCCCATTTCTCATAGTGGGAGCCAGAATCAAAAAGACCTAGACTGGGATCAATGCCTGCCAAGCCACTATAAATAGAGGAACAGCCTGCAGGAGGCAACCTGAAGACTGTAGTCGGTGTGCAGGAACAACGACAAAGAGACGGACCATGTATGTGAGCCCAGGTCATGAAAAGTTTTAAATATAATAACCAGCCCCTTGAACTGAACTCAAAAACAAACTGCTGCCCATTTCCAAGACACCGTGTTCCTGTTAGCTGCCCTCTGACAATAATTAGGCTGCATTCCATAGACTATCTGGGGGCAGAGAAAGCATGATACATACACAATGAATAAATCCTTGGCTGTGTTTATTCAGAAGTTCCTTAATTGTGGAAGTACATGCAAAAGGACTTTAGAAAATAAGTCTCCTATCATCCACTCTTGATGGATACAAAAGAACTTTAGGACAGCCATGAAGTGTGTTTACTGTTTCTACAGACAAGTGAGGGAATGGGTCAAAAGTTACTGAGGGGTTCTCTCTATACTTCAAGAATTTTGCTTCTCAGGATTCACAAACTTTGGCAAACAAGAAAGTAAATTCCACAGGAATGTGGGGTATAATTAAATCATCCATGGGATAGATGGGGGGAAACCGATCAACCCTAGTTCAAACAAGTATTCCTGCTAATGCAGGAAATAATCATGCTTGAATTATTGGCAAAATATGAAATTCACATACTTCACCACCAATTCCCATCAATTTTAGACCCTCTCACTAATATTTGTAAGCCACATACATCCCCAACTCTTATCCATACAGGGTCTGTACATATTGTTTATAAAGGATATATAGCAGTATGGAGTGAAGTAAGGAGTTGTTTACAGTGAGTAATAATCCTTTTAAATTTGATTTTACTATGGTTTTGAGAGGTAGCATCTAGAATGGGGGCCCCCACATACTGAATTCCCCCAATAGATGCTGGGAAGGGTTAATAAGGGCTAAACGGCTCAAGATGATGGGGATTCACAATAGACTATTCCTTTCACTAATCAAACTACATTTGGCCAGTGAAATCTCTGAAATGAATCTGACTCCACACTGACAAAATACCATTCAAGGCGCCTCTGCTTTTTCTGTGCTGGAAACTATCTTCCTGTCATATCCTTGATGCCAGAAGGGATTTTTCGAGAATTTGTTCATTGCTTTTGTTTCACATTTTGGGTTTTCACAAACACCGAGACCAGTTTGATATAAGCATTTCTTCTGCCTTCAGTCTAAAGAGGCTGGATCAAATCCTCCAACTGTGGCCTCTGATGGATCAGTTGGGTTGGAGTCTCAAGTCGCCGTCCCTCTGCTGGAGTTCAAGAATGTGCACTAAATCATCTTGCAGCCAGGTTGCTTCTGGATTCTTGCACTTACTTGCCTGATATCAGGGCAGTTTTAAATCATTAGGGAATTTCCACTTAGCTGGAAATTTCCCTCAGCCAATGTATGTAATTCATATTGAGGTAACTGGATAAAGAACAATCCTACTTGGGGTCGTAACATGAGTAGACTGAATAGACTAGATGGAACAATGCAAAGCTGGTGAGCAGACATTCTTCCCTTGAAGAGAAATAGAAGAGATAAATCATGTCCTGGAGCTTTTTAAAACTCTAGCAAAGGGGCCATTTGCTCCTCCTCCTATATTTAGAGCACTGAAGAAGGTTTGTCTCTTCTCCTTTTCTCTGTCCCCCAGTACAACACCCAGAAGCATGGGGGGAGGAAACTTGATTAACTTGTGCTTCCTGCATCAACATTTCTTTAGAATGTCCCAGGGATGGGAGCAGTTGGAATATTGATCTCTGTAAACTTTGGCTTGTGTGTGTGAAGAAACATTCACTTGGCTTCACCAGCTGACTATCTTGTAACTCTCAAATCAATTGGAAAAGGAGGTGAGCTTGAAAAATGTGGGAAACAGATAATTGAAACTAGCCTAATGCATTTTGCATGTAAAATTCTCCTTCAAGAGAAGCTGTAAAAAAAACTTCAATATGAACAGTGTTTCAGAAACTATCAGTTAAATCTGATCTGGTGCAAACCTTTGTAATTTAATTTTACACCCTCACATTTTGAGCATTTGGTCAAACTACGATCTATAACAAAGGCTTCCTGTTTTACAAGTTAGAGATGAAAACCTTTGGTAGCAGCAAAAGCTAGGTGTGCACATCTAGAGAGTTTCTGTTTTGGTTCAGGGGGTTACAGAACAATTGCGGCTCACTACCAGTTTGTTCCAGCTGGGGCGGTGCCGGCTCAGAACTAATCCATTTGGGTTGTTTCATTTTAAGCCTCTTGTGCATGCATTGGCTTCATATGCAGTAATGCACCCTCTTCTGGCTGTGAGGCTGTGGTGCAGCTGTTTCTGCATGCAACAGCACCAAAATCGGCTATTTTTCAGCCAGAACACCGTGGAACGGAGTTCTGGCACTTCTTGCCCCGGGCGCAAAATTCTGAGGGACTATTTGGCACTGTGCAGAGATCTGGCATGAGTGGCTGCTTGGGGAGGGGAGGCTGGATCATTGTGAGGAACGGGTCTCCCCAGTAGATACAAGGGACTCACCTCGGCTGCCCCGGGGAGGGTATAGAGGCGGGGCTGGAGAAATTTTGTGCCCTTCAGAATTTTGTGCCCAGAGCAAGAGCTCATGACTATTGTGATAAGTATCCTACTGGGTAATTCCTATGTCATTTATTACCACCACCACCCTCACAAGGTAAGGGGGACTAAAATAACCAGTGAGACCCAAAGACTTTCGAAATGAAAAATGAGTCCAAGGTTCATCAGTTTGAGGTAGTGGTTAAGAGTGGCAGGACTCTAATCTGGAGAACTGGGTTTGATTCCCCACTCCTCAGCTTGAAGCCAGCTGAGTGACTTTGGGTCAGTTACAGCTCTCTTAGAGCTCTCTCAGCCCCACCCACCTCACAGGATGATTGTTGTTGGGATAATAATAACATACTTCATAAACTACTCTGAGAGTAGCATTAAGTTGTCCTGAAGGGCAGTATATAAATCAAATGTTGTTGTTGTTATTATTTCTTTAACTTCTCTTTCAATACTGATGGCATTTGGGCCAGTTACTCTATAAAGTGGGAGAGCAATAGGCCCACCATCTCCAGTATTAATCTTGTTTTGAGCTGTGTTCCCCCTGGGAAATTGGAAATGATGGTGTGACATTCCGTTAAGACAGCCTTAATGTGCCATTGCTGATCTTGAGTCAAGGAAGGTGCCAAATTCACCTCACTAATCGGGCTACTATCTGTATTTTAATCTCATTTTGTATGGAGTCTCTGTATTTAAAATTTTATATATGCCAATAAAGGCTTGCTTGACTTGAATCGGGCTACTTTGAGTTATCTCCCCCAACTCATCGATGCAATTTCTCTTTCTGTCCTTCTCTGGTCATAAGGACCAGGTTATCTCTATCATGGTAAGGCTTAAGCATGTTTACATGAAACATTTTACACTGCCTTGTTTCAGAATTTACATTTATCATATAGTTGACATTTGAAAACTTATTTACAATTCTAAAAGGTCTTTCCCAAGCGACTTCCAACTTGGGCTTTCTCCAAGGCTTCAACACGAGGACTTGGTCTCCTGACTTGAAGACTCTCTCTCTGGCTTTGGCATCATACCAGGTCTTCTATTTCTGCTGGGCCCTTTGCATGTTATCCACTGCAGCTGCTCTCAGTTCTTGTAGGTTCGCTTGTAGTTCCTGAAGATAGGTGACTACATCTCTACTTTCAATGTTCTCTCAACCTGCCCATGATTCCTTAAGGATGTCCATAGGGAACAGCAGAAGGCCACTGAATGGATATGAACCAACTGTCAGGCTATGGATGACACGCTATGGCAGATAGATCCCTGTACCATTGTAGCAAGAAATCTAGGCTCTTTGTTAAATGGCTTTATTCAGAAATCAGATCATTTCCACAGATATGTCCATAGAATTACTCAGAAGCAAGGCAGAATTACTCAGACGCATCTAAGCAGTAAGAACAGGTTGACAGGAACAGTAACCTGTGGGAAAATCCTTCCTCTTAACATGCACGTTTGCTCCTTCCCCCTCCCAACAGTAAAACAGAACTTTTGGCGCAAACTCTTCCTGTGAACGTCTCACATATTTGTACGATCAAGTCTAGACGCTGAGAAAGCAAGAGATCAAAGTTGAGACATAGCAGTGCATGGGAGTGAGTAGTATACAAGGTCAGAAGCACTGAAAGTTTCTACAGTCCGTTAGATAAGGCACCTGGAGCTTCAATAAGCCTGTGAAAGGAAACAGTTATGGCATTGGCAATATGACATCAAGTTATAGCATGAAACATTGGTTCAGAAACAACAGGTCAGCAAACAACAGGTCAGCATTAAGTAGTGGCATGGATGGGGCACAGACATGACACCAACCAGCTCCACATACCTGGGACCTCCTTGCTCTCCTTTAATAATTGCTTTTTCTTTCCCATTTTCACCCTAATCTGCATAACATGAGCCTTGGTGGCAGTCAGGGTCTCAGAAGTAGCAGAAGACCCCTCCATCCTCAAATTCACATGTGTGTGCTGTTGTCAGGCTGACCTTTCCTTGCATTGTGTGGAACAGCATGCAAAAAGGGATGGTGATGGCATGGATGGCACTGATGGCACCATTCCATCTGCTGCTCCCCTCTCCAGTGCAAAGCAAACCTTTGATCCCTACAAGCCATTCAATGCCAATGCCATCTAACCTCATTGCCCAGGAAGCACTAACAAAAAATGTACTTCATGCACCCCAAGCACATACCCTTCCTGTCAACAGAATTAACATTAAGGGCTCGTTCTTTCCCCTCTGGAGCCAATTGATTGCACATGTAGACAGACAAACTTGATATTAAGGAAAACAAGATGCTGCCAGATGGCCCCCAGTTGCCTGGTCTGCTGAGTGGTCTCTATGCAGTAAATACTGAAATGAAACACAAAATTTTCAGAAGAGGGCAGTTGTTACAGCCCCATTTCTCAGATTTGGTTCAGTGTTCTGGAAGCTGCTTTAACAAGCCAAACTACAAAGTTCTGAGAGCCAGTTTGGTGTAGTGGTTAAGAGCGCAGGACTCTAATCTGGAGAGCTGGGTTTGATTCCCCACTCCTCCACTTGAAGCCAGCTGGGTGACCTTGGGTCAGTAACAGCTCTCTGGAGTTCTCTCAGCCCCACCCACTTCACAGGGTGTTCTGTTGTGAGGATAATAATAACATACTTTGTAAACTGCTCTGAGTGGGCATTAAGTTGTCCTGAAGGGCGGTATATAAATTGGTTGTTGTTGTTGTTGTTGTTGTTGTTAATTTTGACTCATTTTTTTCTGTTATACTCACCCCTAACAAAAACCTTTTGACAGAGTCAGGAAGGTGCCCTTCTTTGTGTTGTAAGAGTCAGGAAGACAGCAATATCAGGTCACACAAACCAAACAGGGAAGGCATTCTCAAGGTAAAAGCCATACCCTAAAGTAGAGATAGGGTTGCCAGGTGTCTGTTTTTCACCCAGATGGTCTGGCATTTTGTCGGACTCTCTGGGGGAAACATACTCAATCAAAATACTGGACACCTGGTAGAGGACGGAGAAGAGGAGGAAGAGAAATGAGAAAGAGGAAGGAGTGGCGTGGCAGGGAGGAAGCTGTCCCACTTGTTGCCACAGAACAGGGAGGTCTGGATTTGGCCTGGAGGCTGGCACCATTCACAGCAACATCGCCTCTCCATTCCAAGTCAAGAGGCATGCCCCCGGGAGGATTGGACTGCCCAAGCTGGTTTCCAGCCACCATGACTGTGCAGCCCCACCTCTGAGACACTCAGAGGCTAGTGCCTGTGCAGCCATGTTTGATGATGTCACTTTTGGAAGGGTCTGGTTTGGGGAGGGCGACCACCTGGCAACCCTAAGTAGAGAACACCTGAAGCTCTGTGTGAATGGCAAAAAAAAGATTGTTGGTTGTGACCATAGCCCTCCTAAGGTATAAATTTAAGGTAACATAAGGAGGAGCTCAATTGAAGGCCCAAAAGCAAAGGTTATAAACAAGAAAAAGAAATCATTACACACATCTAAAAAGTCAGTTTCCAAAGATGCTAAGTTGTCAGATGTGAATGCTTGCAACATACGCTTGGTGATGCTCAATGAGACCAAGGATCTGTTAGTTTGGATCATATGATTCATCAGTGGAAAGCACCCATGGCTGTCAGCCTTTCCAAGTTCCCCTCCCTCTGCCCTGTAGTCCCCTGCCCCTGGAAATGTTTCTGCCAGGAGTTGTGGTACCTGAATGGAATAAAAGTCATAGGTGATGTGAGGATGCAGTGGAGAGGAAGGAGATGGAATTGCCTTTTCCTTTCCCTGATAGCATATCTCTTCTAACAAAAAGGAGTGATTTTGCCCCATTCTCTTTGCAGCCTCCTGACTCACATGGCTATTATTCCATGCAGGTCCCATAACCTCAGAAATAAAAGTTCCCAGGATTAGAGAGGACCACTAGGGCAGGAAATACAGGCAAGATCTGTGATCCTTGTATCTGCGGATTGTGGTAACAAACTTGCTATGTTTATGCTTGCTCTCCAGCAGCAGGCACTAAATCCTTGTGGAAGCCCATTTTCTGGAATTTGGCCCTCACATGTTGATTATCCGTGTTTCACTGCTTCTGAGGATGGATTTTCCACTTTCTGCCATTTGTGATTTAACTGCAGCCAACAATGCCATTTGTATTGCATTTGAAAAAAGAAAACAGCAAAAGTTTCTTGCATCTGAAGAGTTAAAGTTGGATGGAAAAACAGAATGCAGTTACTCACTGTTTGCTCATTCACATTCCACAGGAGATGGAAAGGACTTCATTGTTTCAGTCTTTTATTTGTGACAGATGTTTTGCTTTGGTTTTAATGATTAAAGAATGGGGAAACTGCATGCAGTTGGACTATGCAATACTTAAGAATAAATAGTTCATATGGCAATATCTAGCATATGAAAAAGGCTGTATTGGATCACAGAGAGATTTCTTGGGGGTCCTTTTACATGCAATAACTTTAGTTATCTCCTCAAACTCATTGCTAAACTGAAAACTCTTGTGCCATTCTCCTTTCTGTCCCATGATCTCTCATTGAGTTTATTCCCTCCCTTCTGAATTCTGCATGCATACCAGTCAGATGTTCACTGACTAATCATAGAGGTGATGGTAGCCTTCCTTTGCCACTTGTCTCTAGCATCTGGTATCGCAAGATATACTGCCATGGAATGTGGAAGCTCAACCTGCATAAACTAAACTTATTCCCCTTTTGAATATGTTTATCCTTTTAAGCTGTTGGTCATTGTCGCCACTTGGAATGTTACCCCATTTGCCTAAAAAATAAATATGTAAGAGCATTATGGCAATCTTGATCATCTGTCATATAAAACCTTTGGTTAATGTTCAACATTTTGACATGATGGAATCAGTTCTCTGAAACTGTTCACGAAGAGCCATTGGATTTTATTTGCATGCTATTAGAGGAAAAGAACATTAAGTGCTTTTCTTTCCACTTGGCTGGCAAATTCCATTTCTAGTATAGCATACTCTCATTTTGTTCTCCATTTTGTACTATATTCTCATTTTTAACATTGATAAACACTGGTGCAAAATCAATTTTGTGGCTTGTGAAGGCTTCTTGACTTCTGGTGGCAGTATTTAGAATATTTAAGTTTCTGAATTTCTAAAGAGCTTGTGTATTTATCACTATTTCCATCTTGTTGTTATATCTTTGAAGGAAAAAATCTTAAGCTTTTCGTCAGAAGCTAATAATTTTAGTAGCCTGAAGACAGCCAACCCTAGACACTGAGGTGGTCCAGAAATTAGCCAGCTGTACCCTCAGTTTACATAGTTGTCATTTGTGTTCACCAAACCAGAAAGTGTAGAGTTCTCTTTACTTGATTGAAAATTAGGTGAGTCTGGTAAGATATGGCTTCATGCAGTTTGTGTAGGACGCAGATTGCATCCATGAAGTTGTCCTTGTCTGTATCAAAACACCCCTCTTGAGAAACACCATGGAGATGGGCCACATTCACTAGGTGTTAAATGTATACTTCCTGAACACCTAAAGGACAGCAAAAAAGGAGAGTGGCCATTTAGTGGCAATCCTTGGCAGCTAAAGGCTGCCTGTTTATTATCTCTTGGCAAGATGACAACTTTGACAAATGATTAATCAACCTATAGCATTGTGGACATGGGGATTCCTGACATTTCTCATACTCATTAGGGTGTGTCAGTGAGAGGGTCTGTAATGGCAGACAAGCTTCCCTTAAAAAGCATACACAGTTTATGCTCCATTGTTAATCTTCTTATGCAGTTTGTGTGCATCTAGGGTGTTCTGTAATGTACTGGGATTCTGTGGTAAATATCACGGGATTCCTTGGATGATGCAGGCTGAGCTAATAAACCTGTCAGCTGAACCACTTTACCACTTTAGACAGCCAGGGCTTGTATGCTTGAAGGCTCTCCCCTTCACATAGAAAATTATACAAGAAAGAAGAAAGTAATGTCTTTGTATGGAGGCAGATTTACTATACCAGTCAGAATAATGCCTTCAGTTGAAAATTCCTCGTCAGGGACAATCTGGTCTTCAGCCATCAATAAAAGGGTCTGTGTGAATTTCAGCCACTACACAACTGAGACACCCACAGATTTTTTGCTGATATAATGCAAAAGAAGGTACAGACAGGGGCAGCGCCAGGGTTTCTGGTGTCTGCGGCTGCCCCTATGCACCCCCTGACTGCATGATGACATCACTCCGTGTGACGTCATCACACTGCAAGCCGGCCCCATTGGCTGGCGGGCGGCTGGAATGATGAGCGGAGGCTGCCCGCGCTCCCAGTCAGGCATGGCAGGTGGCTAGGGAGGTTCCACATGCTGCCCCGGATGCCTGCAGCGCCTGGACTGTGGCTGCTGTGCACGGCTGAGGGCATATGTTGGCGGCGGCAGTGGCGTGGGGCATGGGGCAGGAGGGCTGGCAAACTGCAGCAACTGCGGGCCAAGCACACCAGCTCCGTGGTGCATGCCCCCACCCCCGGCGCCCCCTCTGGCGCCCCCTTCAGTGCCTCAGCAGTCGAGGAGGGGGCTGGACCTGTCTCAATGGGCATGCTGGCCCTGGGTACAGATTTTAGTGAATTTTATATGCTTAATAGTTGGTAAAGGGGAATTAATTTGGTGGTACCCATTAGCATAAGATGAGGCACATTTAATGTGATATGGCAGCTCTGAGTTGTGATGTTCTCTGCAAGTTTAGTCATTGATATTCCACTGTTCTGTTGTGTACCCAGTACACAATTTTCTAGGAAACCATTCAGTGTTTATTAACCGAGGGAGATCTGGTATATGAAATGAACAAGAATTGCAATTTTTCATTGTTTTTTAATTTACATTATTTATGGTCAACCTTTCTCATTGAGAGTCAAAGCAGCTTGCACAGCGTAAGTCAATATGATCGAGAGATGGGACATTCAATATACAAAGCAATAGGGTATGCAAATGCAAATTTGTAGAGACTTGAAAACAAGCAGAAATCTGATACAGACCTGAAAAAATGCTGGAACGGATCATATAAGCAATCAAACCTGACATATTAAACAACACAGAAACTACTCACTAGAAATATACTTACTGCAACAGACAGTAAGTACACAGTAGTATGATCTATAGGCATCTTGATTCTAACAAGACCTGAACCTGTACCAGCAGCTGCAAATTTGTCAACAGCTCATTCCTAAAGGATTCTAAATGAACAACACAAGTTCTTTATATCATAGCGCTGGGCTTTTTGCAAGCGTCCTACATTCAGTCATGAAAGAGTTAAATTGTTATTCTGTTTGTTTAGTCAAATAGCTAGTTAGCATAGGGCCACTTAGGAGAGTCTTTAGTCCTAATGAAGGAATCTAAAATTGTCTATTGGTTGAGCCAGTTGATTGGGGGCAATTAGCTACAAACATATACTGGAAATCGGATACACCACCTACGAAGATGCAACTATGGGAGATGTATATAATGAGTAGAATAACCAACAATTCCTTTTTTGAGGAAAATGTCATAAATATGTGTAATGCTAGTCATGAAGAGGGGTGGAATATGGTATTAGAATATCTAAAGTGTAATAATATTATCCCAAATAGGAAGGGTTTTTGAATTAATTGAATTTTTTAAAAAAATTCACCTTTGCTTTTAATTTTTTAATTTTAAGTTTTTTAAGATATTATGGATATTGGAGTATTGTACACTTTGCGTGTTTTGTTTTGGTTAATCAATACAAGTTTGATTTTTTTTAAAAAAACAACATACATACTAAGGTTTTATTGCTCTTTGTTCAGTTCAGTCTCAGTTCTAAGTCTATCTCAGTCTTTCTCTCTAGCCATCAAGATGTAACTAGTTAGATATTCTTTATTTTCTTACTAAACGTACCCTTTTCTCTGTTATATAGTAAAAGTATTTTTCTAGAGCTAAAACCACAGAAGTTTGTCTACTTATTTCCAATGCACTCATATTAAACTCTGCTACTTTCTTTCCTTTTTATTTCTCACTACCAACACATAGCCTAATAGGGTTGTAAACCTCCAGGTGGAGTCTAGTCTGGAGTTCTCCCAGAATTACAATTGATCACCAGAAGACAGAGATCAGCTTCTGTAGAGAAAATGATAGCTTTGGAGGATGAACTCTGTGGTATCACATCCTTGCAGAGCTCCCTCCCCTCCCTATAGTTCAGCCCCCCAATCTCCAGGAACTTCCCAACCCAAAGTTAGCACCCATATAGCTGAAAGCCTATGAGAAACTACCTTTTCCCTATGCTTCTGCATCCTCGGCTGTTAAGCAAACATTGATGTGCCTATTTTCCATAAATTTTGTGTAAGTACCGATCAGTGTGAGTTGGTTTCCTGTAGACCAACTCACACTGATCGGTACTTACACAAAAACTCCAATCACCACCCCCGACAGAAAAGAGGCATAATGAAAACATTAGTGGATCGTGCAAGACGGATATGTGAGCCGCGCTTTCTCAATGAGGAAATTAATCATCTAAACCACGCACTTCAGGCAAATGGCTACTCCAGAAATGAAATCCGAAGAGCAATCAAACCCAGGATGAATCAAACAACCAAGGAAAAACAGTCACCTACAGGAAAAGTGTTTTTGCCATATATCAAAGGAATTACTGATCAGATGGGAAAGCTTATGGAAAAGCATAACCTTCAAGCAGTATTCAGACCCACCCGAAAAATACAACAGATGCTACGATCAGCAAAAGACAGCAGAGACCCCCTCACCTCTGCAGGAGTATACCGTATACCCTGCAGCTGTGGACAAGTTTACATCGGGACCACAAAGCGTAGCATCCAGACAAGAATAAAAGAACATGAAAGACACTGCAGACTTGGACAGCCTGAAAAATCAGCAGTGGCTGAACATAGCCTAACTCAAACAGGGCACAGTATCTTATTCCAGGACACCAAAATACTGGACAACACTTCCAACTACTTTGTCAGACTGCACAGGGAAGCCATTGAAATTCACAAGCATAAGCAAAACTTCAACAGGAAAGAAGAAACCTTAAGAATGAACAGAGCATGGGCTCCAGTTCTGAAAAACACCAGGCCAACAAAACACTCCACACCCGACAATAGCCCTGCAGAGAAGATTAGCACATCAAGCACCAATCCATATGCAAAAGAACCTCCTCAGGATACAGTGAAGCCTCCCGCCATTAGCATTCCACACCCTGGGAAACTCTTACAGAATGACTCAGCTCAACCCCACCCCTCCTGAGTAGATACAAATGACCTACATCTTTTCCACACTGTGACACTGAGAGATCTCTGTCTTTTGGTGCTACACCTCTGAAGATGCCAGCCACAGCTGCTGGCGAAACGTCAGGAACTACAATGCCAAGACCACGGCAATACAGCCCGGAAAACCCCCAACAACCATCGTTCTCCGGCCGTGAAAGCCTTCGACAATTACAGTTGGAATTTTCCATAGAGTTTTATTTATTTACTCATTCGTTTGTTTGTTTGTTCTACTCTGCCTGTCTGCCCCATAGAGCCACCAAGGCAACTAACAAATTAAAACTTACAAATTAATATAATCTTATAAATAATAAACAATATTATTTATTATTATAAATAATAAATAACAATCTTATAAACCATTAAAACCAGTACATCATTAAAACAATTTAAAACCAAAGCTTAAAATAAATACAAAATATAAAAACAACAGTTAAAACATAGCAACAACATTCGATTTATATACCACCCTTCAGGATAACTTAATACCCACTCAAAGCAGTTTACAAAGTTTGCTGTTATTATCCCCACAATAAAACACCCTGTGAGGTGGGTGGGGCTGAGAGAGCTCTGGAGAAGCTGTGACTGACCCAAAATGCCTTATAGTACAATCCTAAACTGAGTTGAACCGTTCTAAGTTCATTAAAGTCAATGGACTTATAACTGCTCAGTCAATAAGTGGAAGCAAAATTTTGCTATAGCTAAGGTCATTTTTTCAGAGGCAAAGATCCATTTCCAAGGTACTAGTCATGCTGCAAGACACACATTCTTTGAGCGAAGGGGAACTTGGAACTTTTTTGTTTTTGTTTGCTGTGCAATTCATGTCTCACAGGAAGCATGCTTGGACTAAGCCCCGTGGTGCATACTTTATATGTACATGTTTTCATTACATTTCTTCTATGCCAGCTCTTGTCCTGAAATAATCTTTTACAACATACAATAAAGAGTGAGAATGAAAATCAGATGCTTTGTAGAATTTCTGCAAGTTTTTGATGGACTCAGTGCTGGCATTTCATAACTCTCGATTAATTTGTTCTTGTGCCTACAGCTTGCGCTGAGCTCCAAGATTCTCATTATTCCCCAGTATCAGCTGGGATGTTTGGGAGAGCTACCATGTGCAATATTGATTCCATATGACAAAGGCAGAAAAGCTCTTCGGAGTGTACTCACCAGCAGGCCAGCTGCAATGTTAGTGAATTCAGATCTCATCAGAATTTGTTTTGTCAGAAAACAGTTGGGAAACTGGAAGGGGGGACTGAGAAGAGAGAATAAAATGGATTTGGATTTATAGGAAGGAAATAAAAGCCAAGCCCAGATTACGTGCTAAACAATAGAATGATCTACTAAAATCAACAACTGTTCTTTTGTGTGGGGACGCATGCAAGCTGGAAATTAAATTCTCTTTCCTAAGCAGCTCTGGGGAAAAGCAAATGTCCATATGATGCATTCTTCTCCAATTAAGAGCAGAAATCCACAATCATAGCAGTGCCCTGGTGTTGATTTTGCCAAGGTACAGCATTTCAGATTGCAAATGAGAAGCAGCTTGTTTAAACCTCCTCCCCTTATAAATTGTATCTGTGTGGGAGACCAGACCAGCAGTCTCCTAGATTGGCAACTAAGAGGACCAGACTTCCTAAGATTCACATGGGCCGCTTCCACACATCCTTAATGGGATGGCCTACCAACGGTACTCTGGTGGGTTGTCTCTCTCATTATACGCGTCATCATTTCCCATGTGTGAGCAAGTCGTGATGATGCCAGTTTTTAAGCGTTTTTTGTGAGACCCGTTTTGGTCTGTTTATTTTTGATGCAGGATTTCCACACGATTATCCTTCTGTATCAATGCATATGGAGGCTTTTTTGCTCTTGAGAAGAGCCCTCCCACAAATCTCCAACCCCTCCTCTCACCATTACCCCTTCACACATGCGTCTTGCTCATATGCGCAATCATATAATTCCTTCCCTTTAACATTTTTTTTTAAAAAAACAGTCGTGCTGTTATGATATCTACATATACAAAGGGAAACATACTGCAGTGCTTGCTACATTGGATCACTCAGCAATTGGAATATCAGTCTAGGAACAATATTGAGAATGAAATGCCATTTCCGATTTTATTTTAAATATGGAATCATGAAATAGCGCTAATCTACTGTTCACATATTTATTAATCAGTTTTGCATTTAAAACTTTGAGCGGGAAATCAACGGTGGAGAACAGAGTACTATGCATGCATAGTTTCTACAGAAGCTGAAGGACAAGACAATGGTACAGAGGAATCCCGCCTGTGCTCAAAAAAAGAAAGTGAGGCGGAAATGCACCAACATCATTTGTGACGAGACACAGATAAAGAATGCGTTTTCGGTTTTGAGACATTTTTTGTGACAAACACCTACAAAACACGCATGAGGATGATGCATGTGGGAGGTGAGTTCTCAAAGCGGATCAGGAAGATGCCGCTTTGGAACAGGGAAAACCTCAGCGGTACAGCACATGTTTTCATGCAAAAGCTCCCACAGGTTCAAATCCCTGGCATTTTTTAATTAAAATTAAGGATCTGCCAGAGACCCTGGAGAGCAGCTGCCATTCAGAAAACTATCTGGACCAATTGTCTGATTCAGTTATTAGACAGCTTCATTTGGATATATGTGCTCTTGTAATGGTTCAGCTCAGCAAGAGCCCTATCATACAGCAGGTGATGGATCTCCGTGGTAAAGCTTTTGCAGTACTTCTTCAGGCTGTATGGGAGCGGTGCTGGGGAAGCCTATAGGCCTGAACATTCACATGCACCCACACTGCTGAGTGTGAAAACTATGATAACCCTCTGATATGTTAATTATATATATGCTGGGCATTTTTGCCCAGAAAGGAACATTCAAATGTGCAACTCAAAGGGATGTAGTGTAAGCAAAGCTTGACGACTTGATCCTGCTTCTTCCTTACAGAGATAATTTGTAGAGGGAATATTCTACTTCATCTGTCTTTTTGGTGGTATTGTAAGCAATCTCCATGGCTGCTTCTGCATGGATGTCTTGCTGTGCTGGAACTTCCTATCAGGATGAGTCTCTTTCCTAGCACCATCATGCATTTGTGTACTCTTCAGCATTTCCTCCACTTTGCTGCACACTTCCTAAAGTTGCTTTTGTGCAACCTTTTTTTTTAGTGGGGACATAATTTTTCTTGCCTAGGGCCCCAGCCAACAGCCTCCAACACCTCAGGAGGGCTTAGGAGGGCTTTTTTAAAGGGAAAAAAACAGAAATTGACATATTACGTATAGCAATTTTTAAATTACCCTTTCTTTTTAAAGCCTTGAGGCTATGCAGGACAGAATGGAGACCTTGGAGGTGGGGGGCAGGGGTGAGGCAAGGAAGGTGCAGAGGAAACTGCTATATGGATTCTCCATTGCTACTGTGAAAACCACACAGAGAACTCTCCCTGTGTGTAAGGTAGTCTATGCATCAGAAGTAACAACAACCTTGCTATATAAGAGAACGCTTACCCTGCTTCCCAAAGAAGAAAGAGCATTTTCTCTGTTGGATCCCACTGGATAGAAACTGTATATACTCTACAGCTGAAGCAGTCTAACTTCCATCCCTATTGGGAGGCTTTGATGCTTATTGGAAACTTTTGATTGATTGCTGGTGGCTATTGAATTCTGGTGCTTGATCCAAATGCTTTATCATGTGGAACCCAAATACATGTGCTAGAGCTGAGAGACATGTCCTGCTGATAGGACACATTTGAGCATGTAAGTCTCTTGCAATCCTTTCATTAATTTTCTCCACTTCTTGAATTAGTTAGATAAGCCTTAGTTTCATTTAATAGATGGGAGAGACTGGCTAGATTCAGCAAAATTTAATCCTGTCTAAGAGCAACTGAAAACATTCCTCTCAAAGAAGGAGGGATTTAAAAAAAGCATTGATAAGAGAAATTTGAAGAGGTGGCTGATATGAGTGTGGCTGGGGGGATTATACTTCATTCATATAATAAATGCATTGGGCCTGATCCAGTTAAATGTAGTTAACTTTATGATGACTAAGGGCCAAGACAGACTTGCAGGTTTTTAAAGGATTCCCCAGTCCCAGCTCGAGTTCCCTGCAGCTAGGGAGTAGCTGTTAAAAATGAAGGAGAGCTCAAACAGCCTTAGAACGCCTGGGGGGGGGGAGGGACTCCTCCCTCCCCCCTCAAGCTGTTTCCTCATGTCAAAAGAGTAGGGGAGGGCGTTTCCCCCCTATTGTTTCTGCTCCATGTGGCGTATTCTATGAACATGGAGCAGTAAAAATGGGGGGGGGACTCCCCCTGCTATTGTGACCTGGGGAAACTGTATGTGGGAGGAGCCTCTCCCCCTACAGAGGCATACTGAGGTTGTTTGAGCTCTCCTTTATTTTTAACAGCCATTTGCTCTTTAACTGCTGTTTGGCTGCAGAACCTAGACCAAACTGTTTAAAAACCTGCACATCTAGAGAGACCCTAAGCCACATTAAAACCAATGACTTAACTTATTAGACCCATTGTGCTATCATCCACATGCATCATGATTTTTTGTATGCTGTGGCTTTATCCTTCTTTATATTCAAAATTTGAATATTTCTGCCTAGCCATTAGAACCAATGTTTTAGCTTCTGCCTTGCTTCCCAAACTGCACCAGGTTTTTGGCGTTTCCACAGGACATCATCCTTTTGTTGTTCCTTTCCAGATCTGCCCTGCAGTTTCTCATACCTACTCTGATATGATCGTTCATAAAAGATTGTATTCAAAATAGGTTTGGGGAAAGTGTGGAGGAGATGGTGTGGATTTCTGCTTCTTCATTCATCCAGCACCATATCAGATTCCTTTTCTCCTTCCAGCTGTCATCCACTCCACACCACCAGTGTACTTTACACCAAACAAATTACCATTAAAAAACTTGCAACCCCTCCCTGTTTAATTACTGCGGGGGGCGCGCGAAATGGCATGTACGAGGGGAAAGAACAGGGATTTGACCCACATGGAGGCTCCATTGCCACTGTGAATAATTTCGCATGTGCACTGGCAATGAAACCAAAATGGGGAATCACCCCTGTGGGAAATCAATTGTAGACTGGAAACAATGGATTTTGCCCAGTTCCATGTGTTATTTATTTCTTTTATTGCACTTATATTCTGCTCTCCCTGTAAAACAGGCTCAGAGCAGATTACATCAAACAATGAAACTAGGTAGCATAATAAATAAAAAACAATCCCAGATAATAAAACCCCGTGGAATTGGAAGTTTCTCAAAGTTGTCCACTTGTTATGACCAGAGCTGCTGCTATCTCACAAACTGATCAGAAGAATCCCCATGCTTTTAACTGGATTTATACTGCAGAATTAAGGTTTAATCAAGGTCGTAGACTTTCCAATTTCCCAGGGGTGGGGAATCTGAGGCTGGGCCAAAGGTATTGCTATGCTAGTTCTATAAGTGACATCATAGGGAGGAGCCAATGACATCGCAGACATCCATTGTCACTATCTATGGAGGAAGGGTAATGAGGGATTTAGGGAGGGGCTCCCCAGACACTTGGGGGGGGGGCAACCCTGGGCAACCCCTAACAACACTCCTGGCCTGGGCCAAACCTAGGAAAAGGTGGGAGTTGGCCAGTGGTTATAGTGGTGTTTCAGCAATCGCCTGTGTCCTGGTTTTGAAATTTACTTTTGGGATAGTCACTTTACGATCTGCAAATATACATACCATTTGCATAGGACAAACGAATGGTCACAAATTTGACACTAAGAAAGGCAACACAGAAAAGCCTGTAGGGGAACATTTTTAATAACAACGACAAGAACAACAACATTTGATTTATATACCGCCCTTCAGGACAACTTAATGCCCACTCATAGTGGTTTACAAAGTATGTCATTATTATTCCCACAACAAAACACCCTGTGGGTGAGTAGGGCTGAGAGAGCTCCAGAGAGCTGTGACTAGCCCAAGGTCACCCAGCTGGCTTCAAGTGGAGGAGTGGGGAATCAAATCTGCCTCTCCAGATTACAGTTCTGCACTCTCTTAACCACTACACCAAACTTGCTCCCTAGAAATTTTCCTGGACATTTATTTACAGGAGTCTTTTTCTGCCTTATTCATAAGGGTGATTTACAATAAAATCCTAAACAATGTTACTCCAGACTAAACCCATTGATTTCATAGTAACTCTGTTTAGGATTTCATTGTTAGTACTGACATTTATGAAATTATGGCATTTACTTCAATTTATAGTGCAATCCTAAGAAGCATGGTGGAAACTGCATAGGGAGAGAACTAAGCCTTGCACGCGGGTAAATGGCACTTACATCGACATAAACCCCACTCCGCTGGCGCCCGCCCGAGGTGCATTACTGCAAATGGGTTGCCACCAGTGGGCACGCTTGGTGGCCAGGCAGAGGCGCAAGTCCCCATGCTGATGTGGGAGGGGCGGGGCAGGGGGCAGAGAGCAAGTTAGTTTGCTTCTAAAGCCACTCCAGCCCTGGAAATGTCCCCTGCAGTGGTGGAAAGTTACTCCAGCAAAAAAGGAAGCATAGCCCATAGGCGCCCATTGAATGGGAAAACTTGAGCCCCTCTCACGGTGCCCAGCCCTGCCCCCGCTGCCTGAAGGCGCACAGGATGGGAACTACCATGGTGGCCAATCTGTGTGCGCTTTCGGAATGGGTGAGCCCCCCTCCCTGCACCCAATCACCTGCTCACGCACCCTACAAAACGTCCAGCTGCGCTGCTCATAACCTCAGGTAGGTGAGCACACGACCAAAGGCTCTGCCTGTCAGCCATCTGCTGTGCGGATTTTGTGCATGAGGCGGGAGAGTGCACTGGAGGGGACTCAGCAGGAAAACTGGGAGAACTTTGAACTTGCTTAATGGAAGAAGGGCAAAGTCCAGAATGTCTGGCTAACTAACAATAACTACTCAAGTCGCCTTGCAGGTTATCTGACTCTGAAGTTCCAGCTCAGTAAGGAGCGAGGTAGCACTTACAGGTAAGAAGGAGATGGGGCAGTGGCTAACCCGGCTCACTGATTTGTGCTGGCTGCCCCATCACCTGAACTCGCCTGACTGCTATCCTCTTCAGGTGAGGCCCAGCAAGGGAGGAGATGGTGGCAGCAGCTTCTGTCTGCCCCAGAGGCAGTTGCCCAGAAAACTATGCTTGACCGGGTGTTTGTAGCTACCTGTTGACTTTCTCCCTTAAAGGTAAAATCACCCCAAGGCAGAGCGCTTCCTCGCTAGAGGGTCTTGCATCAGCTGGTCACTAGCTGCACCTGTGGGGCTGCTGCTGCTGCTTTCTACTATGTGCATCTTCCAAGATGTTGGAGTGTGGGCTTGGCCTCAGCCATGGACCGGGCTGGGTTACTTGCAGCACATATGTCTCTTTCCCTTTCAGGCACGATGTATGTCTCTTTCCCTTGGAGCCACGTTGTGACTCGTCCGGGAGACGATAGAGCATGTCTGCTTCAGCCCCCCCCCTCCCCGGAATCCTCCACAAGCGCCATTCAGATGCAGCCCAGGGAGCCCTAAGGCAGTCCGCATCTCAGCCTCGCCCCTAGGAGCACAGAATGAGGGCTGCGCAAACTGCCTTGGCTCTCTTTCCAGCTGAGGGACATTGGCACTTTTTCCAGTTTAATAAAAGGTGTTGAAAAAGAACAAATTTCTGGTTTTGCATGCCTGCCTGACATTGCCAGTAGCTGCCCTCTCTCTTTTTTTTTAAAGAAAATTTTTATTAGGTGAGAATATTAATATACAACTTTCAAATAGCATCTCATTATCCTTTCCCCCCCCTTTCCCTCCCCCCCCTTTCCAAGACTTCCAACAGCTTTCCAACCCTATAGCCTAATCTATTCCCAATCTGTCCCCTTTTTCTGTAACTCCTTATCTCATGTTACTTACTCTTTTATTCAACTAAGCCCTATCTATTAACTTCAAAAATATTGTTATAAACTTAAAATCTATTATCTATTACTTTATATTAGCTCCACATATATTTAAATTTAAACTAACTAACAGTCGGATAAAATATCTACTTTAGTAATTCTAACAATATCTATTAACTCTAAGTCCACTTACATTTGGGCTAACAATTAGCTAATACTTCACTTCATATGGTAAAGACTCTATCTCTTCTAATAACAAATCCATTCTAATAATTTTCAAATTGCCATAATTCCCCCTTTACGTCCCACTTCTTTTCTAAATATATTTTCAATCTTCCCCAGTCCGTAAAAAATTCCGCTGGATTCTGATCTCTCAGCTTCCTTGTCATTTTATCCATTTCCGCCATGTACAGCAATTTATGCATCCAATCTTCAATAGTTGGTATTTCTTGCACCTTCCATTTTTGCGCATATAAAAGTCTTGCTGCCGTCGTCATATAAAATAGTAATGTTCGGTATTGAGTAGGAACATCTTCCATGCTTAAGTTCAATAGCAATAGTTCTGGGTTCTTCTTTATTTGAATCTGCAATATCTCATTTATTACTTCTATAATATCTCCCCAGAACTGTCTGGCTATTTCACATGTCCACCACATATGATACAATGATCCTTCATGCTTTTTACATTTCCAACATTTATCTGACATGTTAGCATTTCCAAGCGCAATCTGCTTTGGCGTTAAATACCATCTATAGATCATTTTATAAACATTCTCTTTAATACTGGTACAAGTTGAAATCTTCAGTGTAGTTTTCCATAAATATTCCCATGATTCCATTGTTATTTCTTTATGACAATTAATTGCCCACTTCACCATCTGTACTTTGACCGTCTCATCCTCTGTATACCACTTCAAAAGTATTTTATAAATCTTAGATATCTTCTTTTTGCTTTCTTGTAGTATAGTCTCTTCCAACTCTGAGTTTTCCCATTTAATTCCTTCTTTTGAACAATCCGAATTATAAAGGTCTCTGATCTGTCTATATTGGAACCATCTGTAACAAGAAGATAACTCTTCCTCCGATTTAATTCTTATCATTTTCTGTTCCATAATCAATATCTCTTTATATGGTAAACGTTGTTCTTCATTGTAGATAGCTCTCGGATCAATTACTTCAAACAGTACCACCCAAGAGGGGATGCCTTCACCCAGACATTTTTTATATTTTTTCCAGATCGTGAAGAGGCTCCTTCCGATATAATGATGCAAAAACATAGAATCAGCTTTTATTTTATCCTGCCACAAGTAGGCATGCCATCCGAACAGCTTCTTATAACCTTCCAATGTTAAGAGCTTACAATCTTTCAGTGACATCCACTCTTTTAACCAAACTAAACATATTGCTTCGTGGTATAGTCTAATATTTGGCAACTGCAGTCCACCTCTTTCTTTAGCGTCACGCAAAACTTTCATTTTTACTCGTGGTTTCTTGCCTGCCCACACAAAGTCAGAGATCTTCCTCTGCCATTTTTCAAATTGTTTAGTGTCTCTAATAATTGGAATTGTTTGTAATAGAAACATGATCCGTGGTAACACATTCATTTTAACTGCCGCTATTCTTCCCAGCCATGATAGATTTAGTTTATTCCATTTAATCATATATCTATCAATCTGTTGCCATAGCTTTTCATAATTATTCTTAAATAAATCAATATTCTTCGCAGTTAACTCAGTTCCAAGATATTTAACTTTATGTGTTACTTCACAATCGGTAATTTCCATTAATTCTTGCTGCTTTTGTTTAGTCGTATTCTTACATAGTATCTTTGATTTCTTCTTATTAACATAAAATCCAACCAGATCTCCGAACTCTTTTATCTTATCAAGCAACTTTGGCATATTTTGTATTGGATCTTCCACTATGACCATCACATCATCTGCAAAAGCTCTAACCTTGTAGGTAAATTCTTTAATCCTTATGCCTCTTATAGCCTCATCTTCTCTTATTTGAATCAATAACAATTCCAAAATCAAGATGAACAACAATGGAGATAATGGGCACCCCTGTCTTGTACCTTTTCTTATTTCCAATTTTTTTGTTAGCTCATCATTTACTACAATTGCTGCACATTGGTCTCTATATATTGCTTTTACTGCTTGAATAAAATCTTTTCCCATTTGCAACCTTTCCATTGTGGCAAACATAAAATTCCAGTTCAAATTGTCAAACGCTTTTTCTGCATCCACAAAGAAGAAACCAATTTCCCTTTCACAATGTTTGTCATAGTATTCTATAGCATTTACTACAGTTCTCAAATTGTCTCTGATTTGCCTGTTTGGAAGGAACCCTGCTTGCTCTTCTGCAATAATCTCAACTAACCAGTCCTTTAATCTCTCCGCCAAAATTTTTGCAAAAATTTTGTAATCCTTATTTAACAACAAAATAGGTCGATAATTCTTGACGTTACTCAAATCTTGATTTTCTTTTGGAATCAATGATATATTGGCCTCATTCCAAGACTCTGGTATCTTTCGTCCTTTTAAAATTCCATTCATTACCTCTTTCAGAAAAGGTACCAGTTCGTTTTCCAATAATTTGTAGAATCTAGCCGTAATTCCATCCGGACCTGGTGCCTTCCCTAACTTAGTCGACCGGATAGCCTCTTTTATTTCCATTTCCGTTATTTCTGCATTCAATTTTTCCTTCCATTTTTCTGATAGTATTGGTAAGTTGATCTTATTCAGATATTTGTCAATAGTATCCAAATCCACTTCTTTCCTTTGATACAACTTTGCATAATATTTAAAGAAGGCTCTGCTTATGGCCAGTTGGTCTATTAACGTCTTACCATCTTCTTGAATCTTAGTTATTACTTTTTTCTCCCTTTTCTTTTTCAATTGCCACGCTAAGTATTTCCCAGGTTTATTCACACCTTCAAATGATTTTTGGTTCAATTTTTTCAATTCCCACTCAAATTCTTTATTGTTCATTACTCTCAACTGTTCTTGCAGAATTTTTATTTCTTGATACAACTTCTTCTTCCCAGGTCTTTTCTTTAATTGTAACTCCTTGGCCTTTATCTTTTCCATAATTTCTTGCCTTTTTTCTTCTTTTCTCCTTTTGTCTCTTGCGTTTAAATCCATTAAAGTTCCTCTGATTACTGCTTTGTAGGTATCCCATACTTTGTCAGTCGAAACGCCTTTATTTAGATTATATTGTATAAAGAATTTGGTCTCTCTTTGTAGTAGCATTATATTGTCTTCTGATTGCAGCAGGTCTTCATTTATCCTCCATCCTCGTCTTTTGGTACCTTTCCCAAATTTCCACATTACTGGATTGTGATCTCAGCCTACCTTAGGCATTACTTCCGCCTCCTTAGTCCATACCTCCAGATCTTTAGAGGCCCAGATCATATCAATTCTTGATAGTGTCGAGTGCCTCGCTGAGTAAAACGTATATTGTTTTATTTTAGGGTTACTTCTTCTCCAAACATCCTCCAAATTTTCCTGATCTTTAATTCCAAAAAAGGATTTTGGCAAAAGTCCTCTTTTTTTATGAGCGCCTTTCATTTTTTTATCATCATCCAAATTTGTTACTCCATTAAAATCACCTGCCAGAATTATTTGAGCATATGTCAGTCCATCCAATTGGTTCTGTAAGTCTTTTAAAAAGTTCTCTTTAGCGCCATTCGGTGCATAAATCCCAATCAAAAGTATTTTCTTTGCGTTCCAAATTATTTCCACTGCTATATATCTAGCTTCTGGATCATTTAAAATCACTTTCGGTTGCAGCTCATCTTTAATATATAAAACAACTCCTCTTTTTTTCTGCTTTGACGCTGCTGCAAATTCTTTCCCCAATTTAGCAAATTTTAAATATTTCACATCCTGTTTCCTAATATGTGTCTCCTGCAAACAAATTATATTACAATGTTGTTTAGATAGCCAGTGGAAAGTAGCTTTACGTTTCGAAGGTGAATTTAGTCCGTCTACATTCCAAGATATAATTTTGCACTCCATTATCAAATTTTAGATCTTTTGGGTAAGTCTTTTTCATAGTCCTTTATGAACATTTCCATCTCCTGTCCAGATCTGAGTGTTCTTCTGGTCTCACGAAACTCAAAACTCAATCCTTCTGGTATTTCCCATCTATATCTGATGTTCAATTCTTTCAATATTTGTACTAGTTCTCTGTATTTCTTCCTCTCCAACAAAACCCTCCTGGGAAGTTCCTTCATTATTCTCACTCTTTTTCCACCAGTTTCCAGAGGGTTTTGAAATTGCTTGCTCACAATCTCTTCTCTTGTTCTTTTCGTTGTAAATTGGACTATTATATCCCTTGGTAGGTTTTTTGTGCTGCGTATTTTGAGTTGATTCTGTATGTCACATCCAGAAAGGCTGCCACTTCCTCCGGTTCCTTATTCAAAAATTCTGCTAGTACTTCTGAAATCTGCTCTTGGGTTGATTTCCCTTCCACTTCCGGGACTCCACGAAATCTAAGTTGTTTTTCCATGTGTTTACATTCCGCCATGGCCATTCTCTCTTTCAAACCCTTGGTTTCTATCCTGTGTGATACAGCCAACTTGTCAGTTTCATCTTCCACTGTTTTAACTTTCTGCTGTGTCGATTGTAATTCTTTCTTGACCTCATCAATATTTTTAACCAGCTCCACCATCTCTGATTTAAAAGTTTCTTTGAGCTCCTTAACGTCTTTCACAATCTCTTGCATCATATCTTTGATCTCCTTATTCCCCTCTGCGACTTTTTTATCAAGACTGTCCAGCGCCGTTTGCCATTCTTTCTTCGACATCATGGGGCTTGCCTTACCTCGCTCCCACGAGTCCGCTCTTTTCCTTAACTCCGTGGCGTGGTTGATTTACTTTCCTCACCTTAAGCGTCAAATTTTAACAAAGTCTTTTAAAAATTTGCGATCTTAGCATCCAAAATGTCAGGCGTCTTTTCTCTATGGTTTTTACTTGAAGTTTATGCCCTTTCCCTTATCCAAAATGTCCTACTTCTGCCCAATTTGAGGTCAAGCTCTTTCCCTTCTTCAAAATGGCGCATGTCCTCTTCCGGTTCCTCAGAGGCCGCTTCCAGCCAGTCTTTCTATTGCACTGACGCACTTTCGGTTTCTCTTCTCGACACAGCGTTTCTTGCGATGTTTCAACTTTCTCACACTTTGCTATCTCTTACAAGCCACAGGTATGTAAACAATAATCTATTTTCCGCATTAGTTCCTCTCTAAAAAATTCTTTTTTCTCAGTTACTTTGCCAGAATATTTACAGTAAGTTATTAAGTCTTTTGCAATTTTTGTCTTCTAATTTGATTCAGTTTCTTTTACCATTTTTCTTCTCACAAAGAGAGAGAGCAATCTTTACCTTATTAAATCTTCTTTATGGGTTGTAATCACTGTTTCAGTAGTTATGGTAGTCCAGTATTCCCAGTTTAGTGCTGAAGCTTGGGTACGGAGGTCTTAAGCCAAAAACTTGACTTCAGAGCTACTGCAGAGATCTTTGCCACCCGTCTACGAGCGGGGTCTCAAGGCTGGGTGGGTTATCGTTGCGTAGATCCCCCCCCACAGCCGAGACCCTCACACTCTCAGAGTCTTGAGCGTACTTGCCTGTTCTCCGCCTGAGAACAGGGGGCTATGTGCAGTGGGCACCCCACTAGCCCTCACAAACAGCAGCATGGACAGCCCAGCTCCCTGAGCTGCTTCAGCCCTCCATGAGCTCCAAGCTGGAAGTCCGCCAGTAGCTGCCCTCTCAACTCCGTGTCAGAATGTCCTCTCACGCATTCTCGCAAATGTTTCAAGTGGCACTCCATCCAGCCTCCCTGCCCCCTTCCTCCCCTCAATGTAACTTCATGCAGTGGGGTGGAAATTGAACTGTGGCCCATGAATGTCTGCAGGTGGTGGGCACTGATGACTTTCATTCTCTGATAGTCTAAGCTGCTGGCATCTGATAAGCCAGGAAGATGATTGCTGCATGTGGGAAGTTGCAGCCAGGGATGGGGGATGTGTTTGCTGAAGCAGGGATGGACTTGGGCAATCCGGTGTGGGGAGGGCCTGTTAGTCCACCCCAGGACTGGGACATGGCTGGTGAGGTCCAACCAGCATTCTCACATCGTAGAGGTGTAGTGATGTGTTCAAGTTACGCCGCCACAAGTTTGTGCATGCTTTTCATTCCCCTCGATTCCAAACGGCCTCCCAGCCTGCCATGTGGTTCCCAACATGCAGTCCTGTAACTCATTGAAGGCTCCGCCCCTCACCTGCTTCTCTGGAACCTGGGGACTAATTAGGGTTGCCAGTCTCCAGGTGGTAGCTGGAGATCTCCCAGAATTACAACCAATCTCCAGGAAACAGAGATCAGTTCCCTACTATCTGGCCATACTTTTCAAGGAGGGGGAACCTATTTCTTGTAATGATGGCGGTGGCAGCAGGGATTTGCAGGCTTACCAAGATGCAGCCACCAGCCTGGCCCTCATTGACAATGGGGGCTGGATGGGCAAGAGGGTGAGTGTTCAATCTGGACCTTCACTGTCACCTCTGCCCCCCTCCCTGGCAGGGATGTCTGCTCTCTGACAGGGGGAGTCTATTGGCAGCAGCGGGCATCACCGCCTTCCCATTGGCTGTGCTGCTGCTTGCCCCTCACCTGCATGCCTGGGGAGGGGTGTGGCCATTGGCTGGTGTGAGTGGGGTTGTCAGGGGAATGGCGGGTGGGCACTTCTGGCAGTGGCCACACCTCACCTTGTCGCGCTCAGACACCGGCGGGACTCTCCTGAAGAAGTTCATAGGGAGCCATGGAGCAGCACCCCATTTACATCAACACACACGTGATGACGTTGTCTTGGGGATTAGGATTGAGCTGCCCTTTATGGCATTTACTTTACTAAATTATGGTTGAAGTCTTTGAGCCAGGGCAGAATACAAAACAATTGCTGTGCACTCAATTTCTGAGCAATGTACAGAGTTCAGAGTAGTAACAATCTTCTTCTTGATGGTTGTTGGGGGTTTTCCGGGCTGTATTGCCGTGGTCTTGGCATTGTAGTTCCTGACGTTTCGCCAGCAGCTGTGGCTGGCATCTTCAGAGGTGTAGCACCAAAAGACAGAGATCTCTCAGTGTGATCTCTCGACACTGAGAGATCTCTGTCTTTTGGTGCTACACCTCTGAAGATGCCAGCCACAGCTGCTGGCGAAACGTCAGGAACTACAATGCCAAGACCACGGCAATACAGCCCGGAAAACCCCCAACAACCATCGTTCTCCGGCCGTGAAAGCCTTCGACAATACATCAATCTTCTTCTTACTTCAAACTCAAATCCTATAAGTTTTTTTTTTCAAAATTTTTTATTGGATTAGATTATAGTATTATTCAAAACATACATTACCCCCTTATAGATCTTTTTCTAACCCTCTCCCTTTCCTCCCCCCTTTTTGTGGACTTCCAACAGTTTTCCAACCCTAAGTCTATCTTATTATTTAATTACGTAATATCTCATATATCCTATTATACACACATTTAATACTCTTTTCTCTAAACTTATTTAATCTCTACTAAAAATACTCTATAATATAAATTTCCCTTTGGATGCCTCAATTAAACCACATATCCTACATAAAATAATACTGGCATAATAATATATATTAGCAATCAAGATATTAAAAGATATAACATTGTATTCATTTTACTTTCCAGTCACCTATGTTCTTCGCCATCAAAGTTCTTTGCCATCTCCACCATCATCCTAACTCTAATATTAGCTTAGACTCTAATACTCTATTACTCATCCGTCTTTTACTATTTTTGTTCTAGGCTTCTTGTAAATCTATAAGGTAATTGTTATACTCAAATATCTCTTACATACACTTTACTTAAACTATATATTGTAAATAATATCTAACTATCTTAATCTTATATATCCATAGTGAAACATCCATTATTTAGTACTCTATAGTTTTTGATTTTATCATAACTCCATTAATAGCTTAGATTTTTATAATTAAATTCCCCCCTCGGTAAAGTCACTTCTCTCTTCTGTTACATTTCAATAATTCTCGAACTGCCACAGTGCTCCTTTCACGTCCCATTTTTTTTCTAAATATTGTTTCAATTTCTCCCAGTCTGCATTATACTGTCCTGGATCAAGATCTGGATCAAGTTTTCTGGTCATTTTATCCATCTCAGCCATGTACAACAATTTATACATCCAATCTTCTATAGTTGGTATTTCTTGTACTTTCCACTTCTGCGCATACAAGAGTCTCACTGCTGTAATCATGTAAAATGACAATGTTCTATACTGTGTTGGAATACCTTCCATTCCCAAGTTCAGTAGCAACAATTCTGGGTTCTTATTTATTTGGGTTTGCAAAACCTCATTAATTACTTCAATTATATCTCCCCAGTATTGCTTCGCTACCTCACAAGTCCACCACATATGATATAGTGATCCTTCATGTTTTTTACATTTCCAGCATTTATTTGACATGTTAATATTTCCTAATGCAATTTTCTTTGGTGTCAAATACCAACGATAAATCATTTTGTAGACATTCTCTTTAATACTTGTACAAGCCGTAGTCTTCAGAGTCGTTTCCCACAAATATTCCCACGCCTCCATTGTTATTTCTTTATTAAAATTTATAGCCCACTTCACCATCTGTACTTTTACTGTCTCATCTTCTGTAAACCATTTAAAAGTACTTTATAAATCCTTGAGATTTCCTTTTTACCTTCTTGAAAAATTACCTCTTCTAGTTCTGAGTTCTCCGTTCTTATTCCTCCTTTCAAACAATCCGAATTGTAAAGATCTCTGATCTGCCTATATTGAAACCAACTGTAACATGAAGACAACTCCTCCTCTGTTTTAATTCTCAATTTTGAAGATTCTACTTGAGTTAT
Organism: Eublepharis macularius; assembly: GCF_028583425.1. NCBI lineage: Eukaryota > Metazoa > Chordata > Lepidosauria > Squamata > Eublepharidae > Eublepharis > Eublepharis macularius. The sequence goes on from NC_072790.1 coordinate 196,094,622, forward strand.
CTCCTTATAGGTTAAGCTAAATTCAAATCCTATAAGTGAGTACAAACACATTTTCAAATAATATATATATTACTATATTTTGAAATAAAATAAAAAGGAATTTTGGATGTAGTCTGAATATTCTGGCAAGTACACATTAGATGTTAGAGTAAATATATAATAAACAATGATATTGTAAATGGTAAAAATTATATGATAATAGCAACTATGTTTACTATGTATTTGTGTAATAAAAGATTATAATTTAATCTCCATCTTCCCCTTCTGCCTCTGTTTTATTACTTGGTAACTACTAACTGATTGTGATCTGAAAAGGGTTTGGTTGTATCTTTGAACTCTCTAGATTAATAACTATGGTTTTTGATATTCAGCACATATCAATCCTTGAATATGTTTGGTGTCTCTCAGAAAAGAAAGTCTCTAGTATTCAGATCCAAGCATCTTCCAATTGTAACATTTTCATATAATTAAACACACTTTTTTGGGAAGTTTGCCTTCTTTCATTTTTTTCCACTTATCTTTTTTTAGATCCATTACCCCATTCATGACTCCAAAGATCATTATCTCTCCTTCTTGAAAATCTAAAATGGACTGGAAAACATTTTCATAAAATTTTTCTCTTACAATGTTTGGGACATATATTGTTGCTAGTGCATAAATCCTTCCAGAAGCTTAATTTTCAGAATCATATATCTTCTTTCAGAATCTCTTAATTATTCTGTAACATTTATTTGTTAATTGTTTATATAAACTGTGACTCCTTTTTATTATAATTATTAATTGTATTTTTAATATGTTATTATCCGCCCTGAGCCCGCTTGTGGGGAGGGCAGAATACAAATTTGAAATACATACATACATACACACATACATATATACACACATACATATATACATTCTTAATAAACACAAATATATATTAACAAACAGGAACAAAGAACTAAAGAATCATCAAAATTGTAATATGATATAACAGGAAGGGTGGGCAGTCCTGTGCTTCAGCTGCCATTGTATAACTGAGTCCTTCATGTGTCCCTGATTGCCTGGGGTGGGGGTGGGGGCTGAGCCCCTCAGCCCTCCTGAAGTTTCCACCTATGGCTCTAGCTAGCATGGAACTAAATATTATCATGTGCTAAAAGATGCAGCTGCTGAAAGACCAAGAAAAATTGTGGCAATTCTATTTTCCCATAAAATGTCTAACCATTTCTGATGTAAGACTTTATCTTGAGTGCTCCTCACAATACTAAAAAGAGTCCAGTAGCACCTTTAAGACTAACCAATTTTATTATAGCATAAGCTTTCGAGAATCAAGTTCTCTTCATCAGATGCAGGCATCTGATGAAGAGAACTTGATTCTCGAAAGCTTATGCTATAATAAAATTGGTTAGTCTTAAAGGTGCTACTGGACTCTTTTTGATTTTGCTACTACAGACTAACACGGCTAACTCCTCTGGATCTATGACCTCACAATAATATTGTTAAATGTGCCTAAATTACAAAATGCATACTTTCATTTAATTTAATATATTCAAGACAGGGTCTTTAAATCTTGTTAAGAATGCTAACTTTTTAACCCAGACTAAAATCAGAAATTGCAACATTTCCAACAGACCAGGAAGTCTTACAAAAATAATACAATGGAAATATCAACCATAGAGCATCCCAATACTGTTGGGAAAGAGTTCCTCTATTTTTATGACAGCTCAAGTCGGTTGTCATCAAAGCCTCCTTTAAAACAAAAAAGTGCTTCCTTTTCCAATAAAGCCCCAAGCAAGTATTTGCTTTCCTCCTCTTTGCCTCCGCTGGAAGATTGATGGCCATCCCCTTGATCCTTCTGTTTCAGGAAGTGGATTGCAAACTGTTTGGGGATTACATGATGGCTTTCATATACAGCTGTTATTTGTGGGACCTTTTAAGCTCAAAGGCAAATCGCCTGGTGCTTTTTTCCTGTGCCATGACCTTAAAAATCAGTGGTTTTACCAGTTCTGGAACAATGTGTATTTATGTGCTGAATGAGTGAATAGCACAAGACTTCTAGGGTCCCTTGTTTGAAATGTGCAAGCTTAAAGAATTGGGTCACATCTGACTGCTACCATCTGGCCCGTTTTTCCCAAAGATTACCCTGGAATGCATTTCACATGTGCTTTCGGAGCAAGATCTCAAGCTGCCAAAAAGTAAAATACTTTACAGCTGAGCACGGCCCGAAAGCCTAAAATATTTCAAATGCAATAATCAAAAGAGATTTTCTTGCAATAGCAAAGCACAGCATCAGCATTCTAAATTAATCTCTGTTTTGCTCCAGTAATTTCTCATTGATTTTTATATGTACTTGTGGAACAAATCAGTGACAAAAAATCCATTTTATCTTATTAAAAGTTGCTAATACATAGCATACTTCATGGATACCCCATCTTCATTCAGATATCATGAAACCAACCTGTTTCTTTGTGATGAGCCTTCGGTCAACAGTATTTCTTTTCTGGTTAATGTGCTAGGCTGAGATTGAGGCTTTCTGGTTTAGGAAGTCTTCAGTTTAATAGCAAGTTGTTGTGTTGTACAAATTGGGGGCATTAACAAACTGCAGTTGGTTGCTTGCCTATACCCTTGGATTCTAAGGCTTGGTTTAATTATGGTTTATAGATGAGAAATCAATTGCTGATTGTTAAAGCACCCAATATGATATGACATAACAAATTGCAGATGGATTGTGGACTTTTTATGTGAAGGAATCTTCCATTTAATGCTATATGTGGGAGGAATTTGGAAGAGAGAAGGAACACTGAATTTCTGACTTGCTCTCAACAAAAAACATGTTGCAATTTATTTGCGACATCAGAATGCAGCCACAAAGATGCTGAGAAGTAATCAGTGCACAAAAACTAGTTTTATTGGAACAATCTGGTTATAAAAGCCAATGTTCATTTACGATGCTCATATGGCTCCTTCATTCATATGTTATCACAGTAGTATAGGTTTTCTGGATGACTCATCTTCCCTTGACCCCGTTCCGTCTGGCTTTAGGCTACATCATGGGATAGAAAAGTGTTGAGTGCTCTGGTAGGTGACCTGCATAGATTGATAAAAAGAGTGCATTCTTTTTAATTTTTTAGCTTTTTTTTTTTTTATAGAAGTGACCATGTAGTGCTGTTGAAGTAGCTTCACATATCAGTAGTGAGTGCTTACATCATTTCCTTTCTAACAGTCTGGTTTCAAAATATTATTGTTGGTTACTGGGATCTGTAGCTTGGGATTTATCCAGCAGGTTGTTACCTGAATGGCTACCCGAGGTTGTTCCCTGGCCTCTAGAGGTGTCTCTATGAGCATGTCCAAAGTGCAAACCTACACAACACCACCAGAGTAATATTTATACCAGGGCCTTTCTTGTGTATACCAGAATCCTGTGAAATAGCTGTCACTGGTTGTCAGGGATAAAACACCACTTATAGAGGAGAGAAAGATCTAATAACTCTCTCAAGTTGCAATTTTCTATTGGTCAAGTAACATCATCGGACCAACTTTAATGGAACCACTTTGACAAATCATGAGCTTCTGGTATAAAAATATTTACTAATGCAAGATAACCATCTATAGGAATAATACTGAAAGCAATGACCAATAACCACACTACAATAACAGAGCAGCAACAAGACCAACCTACAGTACATTTTCCCATTCACTAAGCCAGAGTAAAAGACTCTCTCAACTTCTTAAAATCTAACACAAGGCTTAGTCAAGATAATATATAACGTAAAAGGAATAGGTACCGAGGCAAAGATTAACAAAAAACCCATGAGGAAAATGTAAGCAAAGACAGGAATGGTGACCTGTATACATTCCGTAAACTACTGTAGGTAATTTTCCACCATATACTAAACAAAGGAGCCCAGATTTCTATTAGGCACTATTGGTATGATTTCCTTAATGTGTAAATATGGGTGATAAATGAGACTCTACAGCCTGTCCTGAAGTCATTATACATGGGAGGTCCTTCTCCACTATTCTTGCTGATGATATTCCAAATAGCATGGGAGAACATAAGGAAAGTAAATAAAGTTCGGAAAGTAAGAAGGAAAGTTCAGCATCATAGGTGCCAGACTGGGAAGGATGGCACTGGACATGGTAAAAATGAGACTCTAAGACCATTGAATGATATCATCTGAAGCTTTGAAGTTGGATGTCCTCAATTGAGGTGGGCACAGACCAAAGAATGGACCAAAATTTGACATGGACAGGTCCGGTTCGGTGTTTGCAAACAGGTGAGTCATGGGACGCACATTTTTCACGGACTCGATGACTTTTGGGCCGGTCCGTCAGTCCATTGGTCCATGAAATCAGACATCTTGGTATTGAGCTATCAATTCCCTATGCAATGTAGGGGAGTTGCCTGCAGACTTCCTGCTGCTTTTGGAACACACCAATCTTAGCCCTGAAAACCTTGATAGGCAGCACTGGCTGCCAACCAGAGAGCTACCATTATTCTCTATGAGAGCAAGCAGTATATATATAACACCCAGTGCTGAGTCATGGTTTCACTTTCCAGCTGGTTACTGAGGGAGGAACTGCTTGTTGCAGGAGTTTTTTTTTTGGATTGTGTGAGAGGGAGGCTTGGGATTTGTGCTGCAGTAAGGATCTGAGAGAAAGCTTATTGGGTTTCCTCAGCTGAGGGCTCATTCTTCTGTTTCATTTTTTAAATTTCAATTCTTATTTGCTTGTGGAGTGGTGGGCTAGCCTAGGGCTCTGCCCCAACCCAGTCTCAGGGCTGCAGGAAGGCTCTGGGACCAAGTTTATTGGGCTCCTTAAGGGCTCACTTTTCTGTCTCATTTTTTCCCCTTTCAATTCTTATTTGATTGTGGGGTGCTGGGCTAGTCTAGGGCTCTACCAATTGCTGCAAGCCAATGCAAATCAATTGGAGTCTGTGGCTCCTATTCTATCTACTGGAAGTTTCCTGGGGATGGCCGCTTTGGGATTCTGTAACTCAGACCTCCGAAATGCAATCTTGGCCAAACTTGGAGGGTGGCTGGAGGAGAGTCTTCTGAAGACTTGCTGTGAGTTTGGCATCTCTGAGTGCTAATGAGGTGGTCCTAGGGCACCAAGAAGTGACAGATCATGGTCCGACAAACCTGTTCGCAAATGGGGCAGATTTGTGAAAAGTTTGTGGTCTGTGGTCCATGAAACGTGACAGATCATGGACCAATAGTCCTTGGTTTTTTCCCAGTCCATGCTCATGTTTAGTCCTCAACATGCTGAGTTCACTTAGCTTTATATACAAGCCTCCAGAAGCTGCCATCTCTGTCTGAGGCTAGTGCTTGGATTCTGCAGTGAAATGGCTGATGGAGAACAAGCCATAACTAAATCTAGGTAAGATTAAGATTGATAAAGCACAGACACATTTAAGATCTTTGGAATTATGCTGGACATGATGGAAACTGTTTATATAATATGGTAGAAAAAACATATTATATGGAATTTTACCTTCAGCTAATCTAGCCACACTCATCCGTGTCCAGTAAACTCAAAAGTAGACTAGTGTAATACCCTGTCTGGGATGGCCATTGTAAACAAATGCAACTTGTCCAGAAAGCAGCAGTTCAGCTACTTTCTGGGGCTAAACATTTCATGCACATTTTCAAGTCTCAACACCAGCTGCTTATTTCTATCCAAGTTCAATTCAAGATGCTTATTATTTATTTGTTTATATTATTTATAGTCCTCCTTTCTCACCAACTCAAGGCAGATTACATAGTATAAGTCAAATACAATTAACAGGATGGGACATCCAATAAACAGTGTAATAGGAATTTGTCTGTAGAAATTTGGAGCCAACTAAAAATTTGAAACAGAGCTGAAATACTCCTGATAGCAAAGCATAAGCATTTAAACATGACATGTCAAACGATACAGTAGGGGCATATTCACAGAACAGAAAAGTCATAGCACTATAGTCCCCTGTTCTAATCCCTTTACCAAAGCATTTTTTTGAACCCTTTTATTATAGTACAACCCTATTATCTGTGCAAAAAAGCTCTCTTGAACAATTAAGGAGAGTGAGACCCTTCCTGAATTTGCCAAACACATCATTCCATAAAGCGGGGGCCACAATAGAGAATGCACATATACAGGCAGCTGTTGATTTTGCCCATTTGCAGGGTGGCTGGCACATGCAGAAAGCCCTGCTCAGATCAGCGAACTTGTAATGACAGAGCATAGGGAGAGAGGCAGTCCTGCAGATACAAGGGATGAAGACCATGAAGGGCTTTATATGTGTGATACCCAATAACTTAAACTGAACTTGCTAACTGATGGACACACCACATAGTTTTCTTCCAACCATGTCTCTGTTATACAAGCCAGGTCCATTTCTTCTTTCATGAATGGGAACATCATACTTGAAAGACAATCTGTCCCTGCATGGATTTGTATGGCAGCTCATCCATCCCAGCAGGGTCTTCTATAGGGACTGGGGTTCAACTCACATTGCTTGCAAAACTCATAAGGTAATCTTAGGCAAGTTGTTGTCTCCTAATCTGACATAACTCATGGGATTTTTAGCAGCATAAAGCACAAGGAAGAAAAAGAGCTCCAAGACTTCTGTGCTTGGACCGGAATGAAAGGCAGAATATAATAATCAATGTGCCAGACTTATCCCTTTGACAAAATAGCCTCTTACCTTTTTATTTCTACTGTGATGTGCTAGCTAAAAGCCATGGTTGCATGTTAAATGAGCCAGTTTGCAAGCAGGGTACCACAATATGAAATGAATAAGAACTTTAAAAGCAGGCTTTAATTTTTTTAAAAAAACACCTTACAGATGTGCTGAAATTTAATTACACTTTCCACAGGAACTAAGCACTAGGTGGAGCTCTGCTATAACGTAAGGGTTACCATTTCATGTTCCTGAAGCTGGTCTGCAAAAATGCCACTGACTCTACTAACCTGGAATAGTGTATTCAGGTTCATTTTTGCTTGAGCGGAAGCATACCAGTCCTTTAATGAGTACCTTTAAATAGTCTGTTCTTATTTATTTTCTTCAGTGTTTTCTCCTAAATTGTCAGTTTATACTGCTCAAGTTTACCATGGGACCTTTAAGCCTTTCTCTTACAGAAATAACAGAAGAGCAATGTTTGGCTCCAACCCTAACCATTTTTTATTTGTTGCATAGCTGGCCTGATCTCATCAGATCTCGGAAACTAGGAAGGGTCTCAGCAGTACTTGGATGGGAGGCCATGAAGGAAGCATAGGGTTGCTATGCAGAGCAAGTGACAGCAAACCATGTCTGAATGTCTCTTGCCTTAAAAATCTTACAGGGTTGCCATAAGCTGACTGTGACTTGACAGCACTTTACACAAACACATGAAGTTTTGAGTTTTTTACATGGCATGGGACTTAAACTCCTTCCTCTCCTTATGCACTTCAGGCCCAATCAGGTGCCCCTGAACCTGGAAATTATGTTTCAACAGTCATTGGGTTCTCTGGACATAAAACTCTCAGCACATGCCACTTTGACAGAATCAGGGAAGGGACTAGAAATACAATATCTGGTTAAGATAATTTCAGGTAGGTAGCTGTGTAGGTCTGTAACAGGAGAACAAAATTGGAGCCCAAGAGCAGCTTAAAGACCAATGGAATTTTCCAGGTTATATACTTTTGTGAATCAAAGCTCAGTTCATCAGATACAAATAGGAATGAAGATCCATCTGCCCTTATATTCAAGTCAGAAAGTGGAATGGTTGTTACAAATAAGGGCCATGTGGAGTCAGGATACAGAAGTACAATGCAAAACGTAATCAGTTTGATTAGAACATGGAGAGAGGCATAGAGGTTACAAATGCATAAAATTAGCATCTGTATTGAAATAAGAATCCTATGACGCTGTTCCGTCTGGGATGGGGGGATCAATTGTCCTGAACTTGTTAATGAATTTTAGTTCACTAGTCTTCTGTTGTAACCTCACTTCTTGGTAGAAGTGCCACTCTTAGATCAGCAATGGCATGTCCTAGATTATTAAACTGTTCTTCCACTGGTTTCTTAGTGTTATGGTTTTTAATGTCATATTCATGGTCAATTTTTTTTTGCATAGCTATTGGTTTTTCTATCTGATGTAGAGAGCAGAAGGTCATAGTTGACAGTTAAAGGCATATATAATATTGGAAAATGAGCAAGTGAATGAACCTGAGATGGTACAGCTGGAGCTGTTGGTGTGGTTGAGATGTGAGTTTAAAAATCATGGAACAGTATTCAGTGTGCAGGTAAAATGCTTAATAAAAATACAGAATAGTGCCACAAAACTTTTAAAATGGGTGGGGGGATCCTATAAAACCCAAACAATCAATACTAACTGTTGATTAACACAAACATAAACAAAACCAAACCAAAAAGTAAAAGCAGAAAAATCTCAGCAAAACATTAGAACATCTACCTTTTTAAAAAACATTTTAACAAATTATTGCAAAAATCAAAAACAGTAGTTAGGCCACAATTACAATGAAAGAGCAACATACCAACAACTGTTATTGTATCATTGGATTTGTTTGCTGTCCATTGCCCCCATCAAGGGGAGAGGAAAAAGAATATTTAGACTTTGCCATTGGAGCAAAAAGAAGGAAGCAACAGCATGAAGTGCACATACGTGCGCTCCTGGTGTGCGTGATGATGTCACTTCTGGGAGTGATGTCATCAGGCAGGGTCAAAGGTGCCCACGTGACAACGTCATGCGTGCTGGGGAGGGCAGAGAGAGCGGGTAGCTCTCTCTTTCTTGCTGCTGCTGCCACGCCCCTTGTCCCTGCCGGCGTGGGCAGCACAGGGGCAGTGGCGGCCGTGACGAGAGAGCGAGCTGCAGTGACCACAGCCTGTAGATTTGTGGACAGCACCTGGCAAGGAAGGAATTGAGGGAAAGGCAATAATTCATCAGGGTGGAATGGATCCATACAGATCCACCAATGCTACCATTTCCTCCAGCAGACCTAATCCCTGTAGTTTTGGAGATCAGTTGTCATTCCAGGAGAACTTGAGGCCCCACCTTGAGGTTGGTAACCCAAGCTGCGGAGCTTAATGCTAATTTGATCAGGAAAATAGCACAGGGAGAAAGGAAGTTGAACCATTCCCTCTGAACCATTTTGAAAATGGTGTGTCATTTTCCTGTTCAAAACAGCACTGCTAGCCTGCTATTTGCTCCGTTAAGGGAAATATACATATGTTGTGTATATTTATTTCAATGGTTGTTGTGGATTTTCCGGGCTGTATAGCCGTGGTCTTGGCATTGTAGTTCCTGACGTTTCACCAGCAGCTGTGACTGGCATCTTCAGAGGTGTAGCACCAAAAGACAGAGATCTCTCAGTGTCACAGTGTGGAAAAGAAGTTGGCAGGTAATTTATATCTACTCAGGAAGGTAGAGTTGGGCTGAGTCATCCTGTAAGAGTTTCCCAGGGTGTGGAATGCTAATGGGGGTAGGCTTCTCTGTATCCTGAGGAGGTTCTTTTGCATATGGATTGGTGCTTGATATGCTAATCTTCTCTGCAGGGCTATTGTCGGGTATAGAGTATTTTGTTAGCCTGGTGTTTTTCAGGACTGGAACCCATGCTCTATTCATTATTAAAGTCTCTTCTTTCCTGTTGAAATTGTGCTTATGCTTATGAATTTCAATGGCTTCCCTGTGCAATCTGATGAAGTAGTTGGTAGTGTTGTCCAGTATTTTAGTGTCCTGGAATAGGATACTGTGTCCTGTTTGAGTTAGGCTATGTTCAGCCACTGTTGATTTTTCTGGATGGCCAAGTCTGCAGTGTCTTTCATGTTCTTTTATTCTTGTCTGGATGCTACGCTGTGTGGTCCCGATGTAAACTTGTCCACAGCTGCAGGGTATGCAGTATACTCCTGCAGAGGTGAGGGGGTCTCTACTGTCTTTTGCTGATCATAGCATCTGTTGTATTTTTCTGGTGGGTCTGAATACTGCTTGAAGGTTGTGCTTTTTCATAAGCTTTCCCATCTGATCAGTGATTCCTTTGATATATGGCAAAAACATTTTTCCCGTGGGAGACTGTTTTTCCTTGGTTGTTTGATTTATTCTTGGTTTAATTGCTCTTCTGATTTCATTTCTGGAGTAGCCATTTGCTTGAAGTGTGTGGTTTAGATTAGTTTCCTCATTGAGAAAGTGCGATTCACATATCCGTCTTGCATGGTCTACTAATGTTTTTATTATGCCTCTTTTCTGTCGAGGGTGGTGATTGGAGTTTTTGTGTAAATACCGATCTGTGTGAGATGGTTTCCTGTAGACCTTGTGACCTAACTGAAAGTTTGCTTTGCGGATGACCAAGGTATCTAGAAATGGAAGTTTCCCCTCGATTTCTTTCTCCATGGTGAATTGTAAGTTCAGGTGGATATTGTTGAGGTGGTTTAAAAACTCCATCAATTCTTCCTCACCATGGCTCCAAATGATACAGTCATGTAGCTAGTTTGTATTGATGCCACACAGTGTCACCTTGTGGCTCCCATATCCTTATATTAGTTTTTCCCCTTTACAGTTTTCAGTAACTTGTTGTTTTTAGAACTTGATCAATAAAAGATAGTTGAACAAATAGCATTTCTTAATTTCATCTTTTAAAATCTTTTTACTGTAACGTAATTATGTTGTGTCTTTAAAAATTTACCACTACAAGACTGAACATTGGTATACAAATGATTTGCAGGCAGGCAGGCAGGCATATACTGCCTTGAGAGGCTTGGCTGTGAGGCAGTATAAAAATGATGTATCTATCTGGTGCATTTTTCTTCAAAACAGCCAGAGGTGTATGTAGTTCTCCCCCCTTTTATCTTCACATCAACCCTGCTAAGTAGTGAGGCTGAGAGAGAATGATAGGCTCCAACCCACCTTGTAAGCTTGATTTGAACTTGGGTCTCCCAGATCCTACACTCTAGCCACTATAACATGCTGGCTCAAACATAAAGGGCAGTAAATTTAGCTGTTTCCCTTTCTCTGAAATCAGAAGCCCATTTGGTTGTTGTGGGTTTTCCGGGCTGTATTGCCGTGGTCTTGGCATTGTAGTTCCTGATGTTTCGCCAGCAGCTGTGGCTGGCATCTTCAGAGGTGTAGCACCAAAAGACAGAGATCTCTCAGTGTCACACTGTGGAAAAGATGTAGGTCATTTGTATCCCAGAAGCCCATTTGCCTTCCATTTTCAACTGGACTTGGAGAGTTCTGATTTAAAAGATGTTTTCCTTGTCATTTTCGGGAAATGAACTGACTTTATTCCTGGTTTTACAATTTCTACTTTTTATTAATATTTGTTGGTAAATAATGTAATTTCCCCAACAATGAGTTTGCTGGAAACAACTCTTTGAAGCATGGTGGGTGGCTATTCCCAGAAGTGGTTGTATGGAAGCCTCCAGCTTCAAAAGTAAGTAATTTTTATCAGGGTTTCCTTGATCTGGAAAGTAATGTTTTATTGATTGTGATTATTCTTATGCAATGCAGATGGGGTGCATTAAAAATGTATGAACTCCTGTTGCTATAGGCTGGCTTTTGAGAACAGGCAATCTGGAGTCCCATGCTCAGGCAGAATCTCAGATGGCATCTTTAATATGAATTTAATTTAATTAATGTATTGATTTTGTAAGGGACAGATCACACAAAGAATGGCGGCTACGTCTTGGAAACAATGAAGTCTTTGAATTGCAGGGACTATGCCAGCCTCTAAAGTTTGTATAGTTGGATTTGTAATGCTGTAGCAGTGTGAAAGGATAGTCTATGTTCTGAAATACAAGTCATCTGAAAGGACTCATGGGCAGGGAACTTCTCATCTCCTCTTCACCTAGTTGCTTGGCTACCCATCCACATCTCTGCTTTCTCTGCCCCCACCCAATCACCTATTTTTTGTTTTTCCACTCAGACTCTTTCCTAACTACCTTTCCCTCCTTTTCCTCTCTCACATATCCCACAGTTTCCATTCCACATTCCATTCCTTTCTCCACTCTTGCTTGCTTCCTTCCACTGTCAAGCACCATTCTGGGATGCTTATAACAACGGAGAATGCCATCCATTCCCCCTCCCTCCACCACGACATTTGTGCATGTGCAGGCAGCACTGTTCCACCTGGGAGGGTTAACCCCCTCCTAATTATTAGAAATGTTCAGATTTTTCTGCAAACTTAGGGTTTCCCAAGACTGCAGAGACAGCTGCTTTGTCCTTGAGTGGCTTCATTGTGTAGATTTCTAGGGGGGGGGAGGATCTGGGAATTAGGTGTACGGTTAGAAGCAGAATTGAAAGGAAAAGTGTCATCATGGCAACTATCATTTAAAATATTGCGTGCTCTATTGGTTGTTAGAAAATGGATACTCTTGAGTTGCAGAAGACACAGAAAAGACAACTAAGGCTGCAATATTATGCTCATTATTCCATTAAATAAAATGGGATTTATTTCTAAGTAAATATACAGGATTGTCCTGCACTAAATCCAGTGAGAGGGAATATCATTATATCTAATTATAGAAAGTGGATTAAAAATCCACACAATGGGGCTGGGGACAGATCCCATGGTAACCTCCCCCCCCCCAATTATTTTGAAAGCTACAGAAAGCAAAAAGATAGACATTTCTCTCTTTAGCAAAGCAATAACTTTCAGAGCCATCATGTGAAGTTGCTAATAAACAAGGAAATATTTTATTGTGCAGCACTGAATTTAACACAAGAAATCCATTTGCCACAAGGCATTGCAATGACTATGAGGTAAGATTGCTTTAAACATTAATTAGATGAATTCACAGAGAGCACAAGCTTATGGATGGCTGCCTGATATGTAAAATTCTGCTTGTAAATGTCCCTTGGCATATGGCTGTATGAAACTGACAATCATCCATACGCAGTGTATGAAACTACAGTGGAAAATCAGAAATTTGCAGTCTATGTGCTCCTCCATACTTGCACATGGTTTTCAAAGAGTCAACCCAGGTCTAGAATGCATAGATTAAATACTGCTCAATAATTTCCATGTAGCATCTTTTCTCAAAATGATACCCATTGTGTACTTTGAACAAATTCTCAACCTTAATGCTCTGGAGGTGTTCAGGTTCTATATGCATACGTGTGGGAAGTTTCATTTTCTTTTATGAAGGGCATAGAGCTATGCAAACACTGAAATGAATGAAGCAGCCCTGGTGGCTAGAAGAATTTCCTTTGCACATTTAGACTTGACCTCCCTTACAAGATGCACACCTTGGAGTTCCCATGCTTATTTGTTGGATTGAGGTATTTATCTTTATGATTCTCCTCTTTCACTGAAGAAAGTCTCACTTTTTTACTTTTTATAGTTTTGGATCTTGGAATTATTGCTATTACTCATTTACTGCCAAGAAGAGGAAATATTTCATCACTCATATTCAGAGCACTTTTGTAATTCTGGAGCTGCAATTATTTATTTGTATTGTGATCAAGCCTATATAACACTAATATGACATTAGGTGGTTAATAACAGCTATGAAAGATGAGTGCTTCATGGGAAATTCAAATGGAAGTGAAAGCAACCCAGTTGGTTAAAAATGTTTTCATTTGGCCAGTAAAACTTTACTACTTTGCAGAGCCAGGCTCTCATTTTCAGATACTTATGTTGCAAAGAAAGTACAGCATTCCTCCAGAGCAGTTTGGTAGATTGCTCTCATTGGAATCATACGGGATGATTAAAAACATTAAATGCAATGACTGGTTGCCATTCATCTGCAAAAGCACACCGGCAAACACAGACCATCATTCAGCTGAAGCAGTTGGAATTCAGATTTGGAAAGAGAAGAGAAATGTATCGTTAGCGGACAAGAATGTATTCAAACGTCAAGTCACATAGTCGTGTTGACAACTGGCACAATACGGTATTTTTCCAGTGGACTGTATTTTCATCTTACTTTCATTTACTGTAGCTGTTGTTATAGATGAGACTGGCAAGCTGATCAAGGTCACAAAGGGTACCTGAGATGGTCCAAGTAATACTGGGGTCTGAGAAAGAAAATCCAAATAACTGCTTCTGTGGTGTTCAAAATCTGTATCAATATATCTAATTGTCAATGTGGCCCCATCACTTAAATCTGGAGATGGGAGCCATGAAGACATATGACATCTTTCTACAAACCTAATAAAGCCCCAAGGTTGCAGTAAAACCTGAAATGTTTTCTTTAAAAAGCATTGAGGGGGGTTAACCTCCCAAATAATAGAAGCTGGTCCTGTACCTTTAAGAAAGAAATGCTCAGTAACAATCAGAGATGCTAGGCAACTACAATATTGACAGCCTTCAAACCTTAATTTCTGTCAGTAAAAGGTGGGGAAAGGGCTCTTTTGGCCTCCCAGTTCACCCCCACTCTCCTCCCTCCTGCCCTGGAGGGAGAACTCATTGGAGTAAGGCCCAACAGTAACCACCAGGCAACTTGCTACCGTGCAATTTGTCTGACTCACCCAGGCGTAATGGTAGCTACCACATGACTTTATGTCACACAATTCACCTGCACCCAGTGGCAATCTCTGCATGACTTGATTGTGTCTGGCAGTGGTACCACACAACTTACCTGAGCAACATGCTACCACATGACTTTTACAACTTGGCCAGACTTTTCCCAGGGAGAGGCTGCCAGTGGAAGAGAAGGAGGGAGGGAAAACTGAAAGTCAATGTGGCGTGCTGGTTAGATTGTCAGACTAGGATTTGGGAGACTGAGTTTCAAATCTCCACTCTGCCATGGAATCTTGGTGGGTGACTTTAGCCTCATCTATGTCACATGATTATCGTAAGTCTAAATGAAGGAGAGGAGAATGATGCAAACTGCTTTGGGTCACCACTGGGGAGAAAGATTGGATTACTCTAACTTGCTGTACGCAGGGCTTCCCTCGAGTCTGACCCATAACTTACAACGGGTCCAGAACGCTGCTGCCCGTGTCTTGATGGGTGTGCCTTTCAGGACACATGTAAATCCAGTTCTGCAGCAGCAACACTGGCTTCCCGTGGAGTTCCAGATTAGGTTCAAGGTTTTGGTATTAACCTATAAAGCCCTAAACAGAGTGGGACCAGCATACCTGAGGGACCGTCTCTTCCCATATACTCCCCAGAGGGTGCTGAGATCAGCCGGTAAGCACCTATTGGTGGTCCCTGGCCCCAGGGAGGCTCAATTGGCCTCAACCAGGGCCAAAGCCTTTTTAGTCTTGGCCCAAACCTGGTGGAACTCTCTGTCTGAGGACACCCAGGCCCGCCAAGATCTTGTCTCCTTCAGGCGGGCCTGTAAGACGGAGATGTTCCTCCAGGCATATGGTTGAGGCCATCAGGGTTTCCACCAAATGAGCCTCTCTCCCAGACTCCATGTCTGTAAGGGGTATTGACCATCTACCCCCCATACATGAGCGACCACGCATGGTTAAGCCGCACCTCCACCTCAGTCAGATGTTATATGGTTTTTATACAGTGAGCAGGTGTTTTATTAGAAAGCTGTGTTAATTTATTTTGATTTTATCTTGTATATTTTATCTTCTGTTGTAACCCGCCCTGAGCCCGCTTGCGTGGAGGGTGGGTTATAAATATAATAAATAATAATAAATAATAATAAATAATAATAAATAATAAAAAGATGCAGTACTAATGAACTAAAGCAATAATACAAATGTAAGCCTGTACTGGAAAATGGGTTTGGGACCTAGGATCTAGGCCTGATTAATAGACTGCAGATACGTAGATAGACCAGACTAGCAGATAACTGAGCTGTACCTAGGGTTGTTTAATTTGCATGTTTAGCAAAGGCTCATGGGGCATGCAGCTGGGAGCTGGAAAATTACTGATATATGAGTCACCAGGCAAGATCAGCTTTCATCCCCCATGCCCTGGAGATGCGCAAAGATCCTAAGACAATGGGATCTTCCAGGATCTTCCAAGATCCTAAGACAATGGGATCTTCCAGGAGTTCCTGAATTAATCTCCTTAATACAACCTGCCAATCATTCCCTTATCCAATCTCCCATCCTGGACTATTAAGGGCTCTGATAGCCTCACCTATCCAGCTATTGTGGGTCAGCAATCATAACTGATAACTTTAGTTTCTCTCAGGAAGGCTTAATCAAACCTTCCCAGTTTTTTTGTCTTACCCCAGAGACAGCCTTCTCCAGAGATAGCTTTCCAGTCCTTTGTCTCACCCTGGAGATGACCATTAAGTTATTGTTTTGGGGCACAGTATAATTGGACTACCCGCTGTCTCATTCAGTGTGTGTGTGCCTTTCAGATCCATGCATGACCACTCTCAGATGGCATGTCTGAGCTCTCTCTTCTTGCTGCACAGCACTGAACTGGTAACTATAACCCCCAAACCCTGAAACTCTATCCAAACTCCTCTCTGCTTTTCCTAGGAAGCTCTACATGTGTGTGGTGTATGTTCTTGTATGATTGCTTTTTGATACCCCTTAATAAAAATCATTCTTAAAACACCCACTTGGTCATTTCAAGAGTCCTCTGAGGGAAGGAACCTGGTAAAAATTGGTGGAGGATCTCGCAGTTACCCCCTTTTGCTGCATTTTCTTGCATGGTAATTCCACCAACGGACAAGGAGTCCCCCATTTAGGGTAACAGGGAGTTAAAAAAGAGGTTAATTGGTGAGTGAGAAGGAAAGAACACAGCAGTGAAAGGGAAGGAGATATGGGGGCTCCCAGGAGAAGACAAAGAAGAAATATTGTAAGGAAGGGGATACAGCGATAAATGGAGTGGCCCCTGAAAGTCCTTGTGGGTTCACCACTTGTTTATGTATAAAGTTTATTATTGAACTAAGACAGTTACCAGAAAACTTTTTAAAAGGTTGAGGATTTAAATGACATGACTGAAACAGGAAATTAAATTGACCATGCTTCTTCTTACACTGGGACAAAGAAACAAAATGCATACAGATGCTGTTGCTACACGTATTTCAACAAAATCCCTTCTGAGTCTCTGAATGGCTGGTGCAAATCTGGCAACTCTTTTGTCTATTTGGCAACCTAATTAGCAGGTCCGCAATACATTTGTTTTTCCCCTAGGAACAGCAGGTATGTCACAAGAACCAACATAATGCTGTATTCTTTCAACCCTCCCAGTTTCTGACAGATAGAAATATTGGTCTGGAGCACTTTTCCAAAAGTATTCCTCAGGAACTTATTTGGAGTCATAAAGCAAAAAAGGACTTTTGGAGGGAGGCAGATTCCAGTCATACAAGCTGCTCTGAAGTGCATGAGGCACTTTAATGAAATGGAAATATGGTGAGAGAATAATGAATTTCTGATTGATTCCATTTCCATGCAAACATAAAATGTGCAGTTACTGTTTTTAATAAATTTATGCACCTGATCCAGGCTCCAAAATTTATTTATATTTAGAAAATCAACGCCAAATGCCTACATTTTGATTTCACAATAAGGCATCCAGCTGTTCTGCAGTTTAGACTTGATCTGTTTCAGTGCATAGTTTGGAAAGTCTATGGTCTCCCATCTTCTTTTCTTCAAAATAGTGAAGAAAACTTGACACGAACATGCAGATTAGTAGTCATGAATCCTATTCATGTTTCAAATTACTGCATCAGGGTTTCCAGTAGAGACACCTTGAAGAGCTTGTGAAATGTTTTTGCAATATTTCAAGTCCTTCCAACTCAAATAACCTCCCTATTTTGTCTCCTAAATGAACTGGGGAAATTATTTCGAGTGAATTATTTAAAAGCTGGGACAACCCTGGACAGACATCACTTGTTTGTTTGTTTTATTGGTTTTATATCTTGCCCTCCCTGCAAACGGGCTCAGGGTGGGTCACATAATAAAAACCACAATTTAAAATACAATAAATAAAATCATAAATAAAACCATAAAAATAAAATCAACAGATCTCATTAAAAAGTGGAGCGGAACAAAGCAATTTTCAATGACTCCGTTTCTGAAGAGCAAACCCTTAGGTAGTTAAAATTGGGGCTTTTGATTAATCTCTTGGTCATCAGCTGTTCACTTGTATGCTTGGGTCATAGGGCTGCCAACCTCCAGGTGGGGCCTGGAGAGCTTCTGCAATTACAACTGATCTCCAGGAGACAGAGATTAATTTTGGAGAAATAATTATAATAATAATATTTGATTTATACATTGCCCTTCAGGATAACTTAATATCGACTCAGAGCAGTTTACAAAGTATGTTATTATTATCCCCACAACAAAACACCTTGTGAGGTGGAATGGGACTGAGAGAGCTAGAAGCTGTGACTGACTCAAGGTCATCCAGCTGGCTTCAAGTGGAGAAGTGAGGAATCAAACTCGGTTCTCCAGATTAGAGTCCCGCATTCTTAACCACTACACCAAACTGCTACTTTGGAGGGGTGACTTTATAGCATTATAACCTGCTTAGCTTGCTTGACATTGCCCTGCTGAGCTCCCTCCCGTCCCTAAACCCCACCTTCCCCAGGTTTTACCCCACCATCATCACAAAACCTCCAGGAATTTCACAACTCAGAGTTGGCAATCCTGTTGGGGCAGGCTCCAAAGCCAGTCATACGTATCATGACAGAATTGATCTATAGCTGTACCCTGCTACTGATAGTGGGCTCTTTAAGATCTCCATAGGCCACTCAATACTACCTGATGGACAAGTGATCATGCTGGGATTAAATACAAAAAGGAACTAGAAGACCTGCTTTATACCTCTTGTACTGGGGACCAGCCCCAAAAGATGCCCTTCAGCCCCTCATTCCAGCTGCATTGATGTCTCAGGCTGTGTAGAGCCTCCCTATCTCTGTCAATATAACTACTCTGGAATTTCTGCTATAATTCATCACAATTGATCCTGTCAGAGTCATCTGGCAAAAACAACAAAAGGTTTATTTCTCCAAATCCTTGGCATATTTACTTGTCAAATAACGGAATACAAAATATTGATCTGTTGTACTCTCTTATCTTGCCTAAAATCATCTGATTATTAAGTAATAATACTTTAAAAGCATCAGGCGAAGGCCTAATATTGACTGGGAATTAGGTGGGGGAGAATTAACTGTTTCCTCCATCCCTTTCTCCCAAGAGAAATCCCCGCCTTTATTAGCCCCAGTATAGGAAAAAGAGAGGGGCAGACAACCTTTCTCCCCGCCCCCTAGCATGCTAACAGCAGCTAATGTGACACAATGGGGGGGAAGTTTAACTCCCCTGCTCTCCCAGCACTTTGGCTCTGGCCCAAATGATCTCATCACAGTTGCTTGTAAAGAACATTAAATTATTTGGCAATCTGTTAATAGTTGTCCAGCCTCTTGTCAAACTGTGCAACTGTTTTGCCCAAGAGAAAATGTACTTCTATGGAGAATTTTTCATTTGCCAAGGAGTGACATCTTTTCCAATTCAAGCAAGTTAAGCTGAAGATAGAATCTCAATCCCCAATTGTCCCTGGTACTAAAAAGGATCAAAATGTGCTCTCCAACATTCTGGGAGTGTTTGACCATTTAATCTAAATTTTAATTCTCTCAGTTAATAGGTCACTAGCTGCTGGAATCCAGTTGTTGTCATGTCTGTCACCCATCCATGCCATTATTTTCAGCAGAAGTATTGCTGTGAACCAGTGTTTTGTACTGAACCATTGTTTTATGCTGTGTCTTGATATCATATTGCTAATGCTATAACTTGCCTTGTATTCACAGGCCTGCTGTATCCAGAGTGTCTTATCTCTTGTGCTTTGAAGCTCAGTGTCTCTGACCTTGCAAACCTGCTAGTTCTCAGGGGGAAGAAGAATACCGTGTTTCATTTTTAATCTACTGCCTCTCTCCTGTCTAGACGAAGCATGTAAACTATTTAGGGAGTTCTCAGGACTGATTCACGCCAAAAGTTGTGTTTTCCTGATTGGGGGGGGGGAGTGAGTACTTAGGACCTACATGAGCCATAGTTTTACAGATTTTGTTATTCCTGTCAACCTTCTGATCAACCTGTGGACATATCTATGAACATGATTTGATTCCTTGAATAAAGCCATTTCACCCAAGACCCTGGAGTCATTGCTGTGAAGGTACAGGGATCTATCTGCCATAGCCTGTCATCCATAGACCTGACAGTTGTGTTATTCTTAGCTGGTGATGGAGCTGATTCTCAGAGATCATTTAGCTCATTTAAATATGAGGCCAATATGGAAATAATTTCACTCTCTAGGCATGCTTCATTACTTCTGCATTAGCTACCCTTCAGGGTCTTCCCACTCACAGTTAAAATTCCCAATTAAATTAAGGGCTTGAGAATTTGAAAGTGACCATTCACCCATGTTTCTATGATATTCTTTCCCCCCAAAAACAGCTTTCTTGTGAGTTTATCTGTAAATATGCAGTACTTTGAGAGTGTCTTGAAAGGTCAAGGATGCTCAATTACTCACCAGTTTGATTTGTGTCCTGTATGCAGGTAGTGATCATGGGAGGTGAATGCTCAACTATCGGTTAGTTTGCATCCAAAAAGTCCATCTTGGGGGAAAGATTACTTCAGGTGTGTAATTACATGCTGATTTCTCACAGCTGCTGGGCCCCTTCCTACTTCTTGTGTAGCTGCCACCTCTAACTTCAAAGGTGTACACTCTTATAAGGAAAAATATAATGTTTGACATTTTATGTTGAAACCTCCTCTTTTGGTGCATATGTGTGCCTTATTATAATGTCCCTGACAACTAAAAGAAAAGGCAGCTGAACTGTCCCAGTTTATGGGCCTTGCAACATATAATAATACGGTAGGGTGTAGTGGCTAGCATGATGGCCTAGGCTTGATTCCCCACTCTGCCACAGAAGTTCTCTGGAAGACCTTGGGCCAGTTACACGATCTCAGACTAGGTTATATCACAGGGTTGTTGTTGTGAGGATAAGAGTATAACTTTGGGTCCACACTGGGGAGAAAAGCGTGGATATAAATGAAGTTTTTAAAATGACAAAATTACCAAGCCTCTGCAAAGCTGCCACCTGTGGCAGGCTGTCTCATGGTATGGTTGATCCGATGTGTTACTGGGCTGGGAAAACCAAAGGCGGTTCTGGCTTCATCACAATAATGGTGCTGTCAGATTTCAGTCTACTGGCACTTATTTGACCCTGGCTTGGATCCAGAGCAGATTTCCATCAGAGGAGTGACACTTTCCTTTCTCCCCTTGCCTCCTGCAGCCCAAGATACTTCCAGAAATGTTACTCTCAAGGGACAGGAGACCCACAGTAACAGGAGAAGGGAGGGGTTAGTGTTAGAGCTCTGTGGCAGGAGGGGAGAATCAGCAAAAATTGCCCCCCTTCCAGTTATGAAAATCCTCTACTGGATCCAAGCTGAAGTATTATTCTATGTCATCATCCAAGAATGCATAGAATTTGAAGGTGATTTAAGTTTTAATTCCAAACCAAGTGCAGTTTTAAAAAATGAGAAGGCTTTTACCAACAGTACAGCTGTGACATATTTTCTCAGAAGTTAATGCAGGAGTAGGATAAAGTACAATGTTACAAATCTTAGAATTTCAATCAGTTTTTATTTAATTGTTCTGCAAGTGCTGTGCCTCGCCTTGTAATAAATGTTGATATCTTCCAAAAGCATGCTAAAAGAATATAAACATGAAACAAATAAGCATGTCTATTCAATTCGTTTCAATACATTACCATGAAAAGACTTTCATTAACTTGTATTTTATAAGCATTTCTGGAAAGATGAAAAATAGGTTTTAGAATTTACTTCCTTCTGAATTTATGCTCTGCTTACTAGTGCTTACCGGAACCTTCATTTTGACAATCCCTGGGTGTCCCACTTGAAGTGCCTCCAGCACACGCTGATGCAGTCTGGGCGGAACAACGAACGTTCCCCCAGAGCAAGCATCCCTTGCTGATAACTCATGCTGGCGGGAGCTGAAAGGCTGGAACTCAGCATCCAGTTGGCAGATAGGACATCTCCTCCATACCCAGTTGAGAACTCAAGAGAGCATGGGGTCTAGTAAGTTTGGATATAATGGACATGTGACATAAATTTTCTCAGGTCATAATAATCATTTTTATGACAAAGCAAATTCCTTTGCCTTGATCTTATTAGTTTGCAATTAAAAATAAAATAAATTTCAAATTTATGTGCCACTTCTGTGCCTGTAGGGTAAGCATTCGTCAAGCTAAGTGGCGAAGATTGGTAGTCACTGTTGGCAAGGAGATGACTTCAGCAGTTCACTTGGTCTCAGTGAAGCTATACCTGATGTCTGCTTTTTGTGAAGTGGAACTAAACAATAAAGAACGATATAATGCCCTGAGTCCAGCAATCAAATTATCCTAGATCTTGAGAAAGCCATGTATTCCCCAAGGCTATAATGCAAGGGCAACCTTTACAAATGAAATGCATGAGAGTTGATGGAAAGGGGGGGGATCATTCGAATCATTTGTTGGGGGTATTTCTCTTGAACCAGGAACCATCCAATCAATTAGAAAAATGCCAAACAAGCCATTTCAAGAATTATTTAGGCCATCTAAGGCAACGAGTAGACTCAGGGAATCTGTCCTGGGCCCAGTGTGGTTCAACATCTTTATAAATGACTTGAATAAAGAAATAGAGGGGATGCTTATTAAATTTGCAGGTAATACTAAATTGAGAGAGGTTGCAAACACAGTATAAGACAGAAGCAAGATTCAATGTGATTTTGACAGGTTGGAAAACTGGGCTAAAACTAACAAATGAATTTTAACAGAGATAAATGTAAAGTTCTGTATTTAGGTAGGGAAAATCAAATGCATAATTATAGAATGGAGGGAACTTGTCTTGGCATTAGTACATGTGAAAGAGATCCAGAAGCCTTAGTATATCATATTCTAAATGTGAGTCAACAGTGTCATGAACAGATGGGGCCCCCAGGTAATTCTAGGAACAAGGCTTCCTTCTGCTCCAGAGGAGTTAGCCGTGTTAGTCTGTAATAGCAAAATCAAAAACAGTCTTAACGGTGCTACTGGACTCTTTTTGATTTTGCTTCTGCTCCAGCATTTCCTTTAGTGTTGTTCCAATACTCACTTTGAATAGATTTTAATCTGTCTATTAATATATTGATTAGATTATAACAACAATTAATCAATGTCATTAATAGATACACCTCTATGCACAATGACTACCAAGTTCACATTCTGCAAAAAAAGACATTACACTTGGCTGAGAGGTCTTATTTCTGAGGTCAGGGTCAGGTGTAGAAAACAGGTCCTTTTCCTTCATCCCAGCAGTGTCTCCAAGTGCAACAACTTGCTTTTCCAAACAGCAATGAAATTCACTTTTCTTGGGATCACTCACTGGGCTAAGCCTAATCTCTATCTCTGGATTTCCGTAGCTCTTAGAAAGCCAGGTTTCTCTTACTTGCATAGATGATAGGAAGACAAAGCAACCTATTCTTCATTGTCCCTTTCTGTTTTTATTTTCTTACATTGCCATCCTAAGTTACATCATTGAAATCAGTGGCTTAGAAGGGTGCTTGAAACTGCACTGTCAGTCACCTAAAAAGTGACAGAATCTTGGAACTGTCTTTTAGATATATTGATGATTTTCTTCCTCCAGAAGATGTCACAGAGAAAGAACGTCTTCCCTTGCCTAATGACGAAGTGTTAGCCAGCAGGTGAAGCCTTGCAATAATACTGAAATGACAGTGAAAACAAACTTGGAAGAAGCTTGCAGGCAGATATATGATATAAACTTCAGCCGACTCCAGAGGTTTCGTTTATCCAGAGCATTGGTTTTAAATACTCTGTAGGAGATTTTTTTTTTAAGAACGGAAAAGACTTCTTTTCAGATGAAATGATACAAGAGGGACCCTTTTTGATAACTTAATTCACATTTTGTGAATTCTCCAGTGGCAATGATGATGAATGGAGTGGAGAACTGTGTGCTTACCTTTGCATGCAGTTCCATACAGTGATCGATGGACTATAGTCTGTTATCATTTTTCCTTTGCTCAATAGCCTGCAAAAACAAACACCCATGGCACATAAATCAGCATGAATCATGATGTATTTGTCGATCCACTTATTACCCTGAATGGTTTTTCAGTGCCAGAATCTTTGATCTGCTTTGGCAGCATATTGCTGTAAGACGGCAGACCTCAAAGAGTCAAGTAGGTTAGGAAAAATAATGGACTTCTTAGACTGTCATAGATCTCAATATGGTCTGAAAAGTTCTGAATTCCAGCATTTTTGTAATTTGTCTGCAACTGAAGCTCACTGGCCACTGCATGTCTCAGGACAGGTATGTGCCTGGTGAGCATATTGGAGCAGGCCACTTCACTGTTCAAGTGACCCAAGCGGTTGCTTGGAGTATTAACAGGAGGTGACATGTGAATTGTATCTGTTGTTTTCATCTCCTAGACCCATCTCCATGGACATTCCACAGTGTCCTGGATGGAACCAGAGAGGTATGATTGGGGAGGAATTGTGTGCTCTCTTCCTACTCATGCCACTATTACCTGGATCCAAGATAGGATATCCTCCATGTGTTGGGTCTCGCAAGCTTTCCTGGGAGGGGTAGTATTAAACGAAACCCCAGCCACTCAATGCAATTTTCAGCAGAGGAGAATCACAACTGGAGTCTCTCTCTCTCTCTCTCTCTCTCTCTCTCTCTCTCTCTCTCTCTCTCTCTCTCTCTCTCTCTCTCAAATCCTCCAGGAGCTTGGTGGGGGCGGGGGGGGGGAGGACATGGATGATGTAACAGAAGAAAGGAAAAAAGCTGATTTTTTTTGCACGAGTGAGAGAATTTTTGTAAGAGAGAATCTCTCTGGTAGAGTGCCTGTTCTTTGTAAAATCAAAAAGAGTCCAGTAGCACCTTTAAGACTAACCAATTTTATTTTAGCATAAGCTTTCGAGAATCAAGTTCTCGGCGGAGTTTTCCTTCAGGACTTTGGAGATGACCAGGGGGTTGGGAATGTAACAGGAGCTAGGAGAAAAGCTGAGGGAGAGAAAATCTGCACTGTGATTGCCTGCCAGGAGAAGAACAATGGGAGGGACTGGGATTCTCTTGTGCATGCAAAAATCCTCTACTATTTTCCTGCATTCATTCCTCCCTCCCCAATCCTGAGCTCCCAGAGGATTTTTGAGAGAGAGAGAGAGAGAGAGAGAGAGAGAGAGAGAGAGCGAGCTGCCTCCAGTTCAAATTCTCCCTGGCTTTTTTTTAATTAACTACACTTCCCAGAGAACCTTGCAGGACCCAACACGCACCCATACGTCTTGTGGAGTTCCATTCTCAGAGCAGAGTAACAGCAGATTGAGTGTAGGAGCATGTTTGCTCCTGTGCTGTGTGTCTGACAATGGGGATAGTAAAATGATTTGAACAGATCTTGTACTAGAGTAGTAGTTTGTCCAGCTCATATTGCTTCTTCCCTGAAAAGTTATTTTCTGGTTGGAATGTAAAAAAAGATATTGTGCATATATGAGGTCAGCATTCAGGCTGACCATTTGGGAAATGCACAAAAGTGGATAATTTTTCATTAGTTGATTTTGTTGACTGCAGAGAGACCATAGCCCCTTCTGCACCGAGAACGTAACTCCTCACTATCCTGGAAGGCAAGCCAAAAGGCATGGAATCAGTTTGTCTGAGACCTTTTGCACCTCTCATGTTTGGCCAGTGTGATGCCATTCTTTTTAGTCTGCACCGTGGCAAAACGTGTCAGGAATCAGGATTGATGAGTGCTAGTGCTTTTGTCAGTGATACCATCGTTGGTGACATCACAGCACTAGCCCTTTCCTTTCCTTTTGCACACATGCTGAATCAATGCATCACCTGAACGCTGGATCAATCTATTTCCTTGATTTCTCCCTCTCAACTCATCGATGCATCGATCCTGCACTAGATCCTACCTTAATGCTATTGACTGTAAGAATTTACCACAAAAACAAGGTGAGCTTTTTTTCTTATTCTGAAATAACAAGCGAATTCTTAATTAAATTGAGGGAGAGTTCCCCCATCAGTTCTCTTTAGGGTTGCCGGATCTCCTTATCTTCCTGGGGGGGAGGGGAACCTGGCTCTTACTATAGCTGACTTCCTCATGTACATGTGCTGCCACCAGGTGTGATGATGTCACTTCTGGGAATGATGTGATTGTGCCCAACAGCAGGCACTTAAGGATGCTGCACACTGGCCCAGGAAGTGTTTTGCCTTCTGGGCCTGTTCCCCAGGCCTTCTCCCCCCACCCCCACAGGCCAAATGAATGGTGGGGGGACAGAGGGTAGGAGTGGGGGATCCCCTGCCCCCACCGGGGGATCTGGCAGCCCTAGTTCTATTCCTGAGTTACCAAATGGTGCTCAGACTAAATTCTTCAAATCCAATGAAGCTATTTACATTTCTTCTCACATCCTGGTACTTTCAGTTCACATAAGAACACAGGAATTGCTATGCTGAACTATAACAGTAATTAATCAAACACAGCCTTCCAGCCAGTCAACTGTCTCTGGGTGCTCTGAACAGAGCATGAAAATTAAGGACTTCCTTATTTGTCAAAAGGATCAGGTAATCTGTTGAAATTCCTTCAGTTGTCACGGCTATAAGTTAACCCTTCCCCTTGTCTCCAACCAGCAAAAATGGTCTACTGGTGATCACAAGGTAATTGTCTCCTGATTCTCAGAGCTGAATTTCAACTTTGAGCCAAAGTCTCTATTGCAAAAGGGGGAAGATGGATTTATAACATTTATCTTCTGAAAAACAATAATGATGTACAGGAGTAGCCCAATAATCACTTTCCATAGTCAAAGTGTGAAGCAAAAATCACATTTTTTGGTCTCTTGACTTGCAATTCTTTGAAAGACCCAGTAGAAAAATGTTCTGGCAAGTTATTGTTATTGTTGTTTGCACATGGTTTTGGGAGATTATCCTTCCTTCCCAGCAACATTGCCTTTAGTGATACGTTGTGGAAAAGGCTCATGTAATGGGGCCTGAGAGTGACAGCTAGTTCTTGGTATGATTTCAGTTGTTCTTACAGAAAAACTTCTCCTCAAAATGCTGCCCTTCTGCTTAAGTTGAAAGGCAGCACCTCTGCAGGCACTCTTCGCTGTACTTCCCACAGTTTTTTACGTTCTCCCTCCAAGCCTAGAGGGAACAAGCCAGGCCTACTACTGGCATGTTGCCAGGCAACAATACAGAGGCTTTCTAGGGGATATTTCCTTTTTCACCACCATAGACTGTATTAGACTTGTTTCTTAAAGATTTACATGGCAGAGAGCTAGAGAAATTTACCAGTTTCCCATATTTGCTTGTATGAAATTGAAAAGTTTTTCCTCAGATCTTGATTTGAGCTTTGCAAAGTTATACAATTGCTCTGAATTTTATAATTCAAAAATTAAACTATACCCTATCTATTCCATAATAAGTTGTACCAGCAGGTTTTGAGTTCAGTGGCACCTTAGAGACCAACAAGATTTTCAGAGTGTAAGCTTCAGAGCTCCCTTCTTCAGATATCAGTTTTACCAGGTGTCGCTTGAAAGAATATTATTAATCATTGCTGACAGTGATTATACCTGCAAGAGAGAGAGAGAGACTAATGAACAATGACTGGTATCTTACCACTCCATTCAGTGAAGTTTGAAGCCTTCCTCCAACCTTGTGGCTCTTTAGGCAAGGTAGAGCCATTTATGCAGAAAGAATGCTTCAAACTGCTGAGTGGATTGAAAGGACATAGATCAATATATATTCTGTCTTAGTTATGTTGGAGACGGTACCTCTGCAGACCATATTCCTTGAACATTTATATAAAGCAACATAAAAGCTAATCATGTTGATAGCTTGTTAAGGAATTATATGTTCAAAAGTACTGGCATACAATTCTTCATCCTGAACCCACAGCCAAGGATATGTGAACATAGTGCTATGAGTTAATTGGCATTCACAGTGCTCAACTTTTTTTTGAGGCCAGGAGTGAATAAAGGGACAGGAGCAGACCTTTGATTAGAGTTGCAAACTCCAGATTGGGTAGTTGCTGGAGATCTGAGGATAGAGCCTGGGCAGGACAGAGGGTTTTTTTAATATAAATGATTTTTATTGGATTTTATAGTGGGGAAAAGGGTTACAACAAGACAAAAAGGTTTCAATAGCAGATTCGTGTACAAGACACATATCCATCCATCCATAAATACAGCAAGACATTACATACCCAGTTAACGCCCCTTCTACCTTCAAGCTTCCCTTTTAATCTCTGCAATCATTATTTACGTTCTATGCTTTCTTATCCACTTTACTCTATTTCTTAATTCATTTCTAATAATTCTTTCCTTTATATATATTATGCATAAATCACATTTCCAATCTCTTACATTTTAACCAAAATTGTTAATCCCTTAATCATTCCAGGAGTAGGAGATAAAAATAGAAAAATAGAGAGTATAAGCAGAAAGATAAATGATTTTTATTATATATCAGTATAGGAAAAAGGAACATTTTTATACCAGTTTTCCCTCATTCTCTCCTCTATTTTAACCCAGCCATCTTCACTTATAAATTGGAATTTTCATCATTGTGAGGTTGGGAAGACCAAATAAGTGTTTGTCTTAAACACTAATTTATATTCTAGAGAGGGTAGGTCTTTCATCTGTTTTATCCAAGCCATCTACATTTATATATTTGAATTTTCATAATACTAAGACTGGGAAGAACAGGTAAATATTTGGCTTAAGATCTAGTTTATATTCTAAAGAAAATAGCTAAAGTCTAGGAAGGATTAAAGAATTCCAAAGACCCAATTATCACATTATCGCTAATCTATTAACAGTAAATATACAAAATCGAACATGTTACAGAACATCTAAACTTTCAATAAGTCTATATTACATATCACTAAGCATAGAGAGGGAGCCTAAATCATAATCTATGTTTCTTTCAAACAAGAAAAAAAAGAGAAGATAAAAAGCTCCATCGGCCCCCCTCTCTCTTATCCCTTAACAGTATAACAGGTTAGAGAGACAGATAGATATAAAAGGTTAAGCTTAAATTATTGGATCACAATCTGGATTTCATTCTCTTTTTTTCTTCTTCCTCCCTGTAAAATGGTACATCAAGTCTTTTCCCCATCTGCACCCCCAAAGACAACTCTTCTTATCTTCTAACCAGTTCTGGAAGGGGTTAGTAAGAATAGTGTTAGGTCTCTGTTTATTCTTCTTCTTTAAGATACGTTGCATTCTTTTCTCCTCATTCAGAAACGGTACGCTGGGCTTCTTCTTCATGGGTTTGCTTTGTTGCCCCTCCTCTTTCTTGTTTATGCCTTGTCTTTTTACAGAGACGTACTGATGTGTTCCTCCATTTTGCAGGCCAAACTTTTCCTCAATCCATTGTAGTTTTCTTTCAGCTAGGTCTGCCCCTTTAAAAATTTCTTCTGCCTCATCATCTTTTATAGTGTTTTTATCCATTTCCAATCCAAATATCATATCTGCTTTAGTTATTAATTCAGTCATCAATTTAGCAATTTCTTGCAAGTTGGAAAGTACTTCTTCTGGGAAAGCCATTTCAAAGTTACTTTTAAGTGTTATGTCCAAGTGGTAAAAAGCTTTGACTCTCGTCAAAGTGGTAGAAAGCTTCACTTTTATTTATATTTTCAAAGGATTTATTGCTTTCCAGCTCTCTGCTGAGAGAGTTTGCAATCAGTCTTCTGTGCCTTCCTCCCTCCTCCCAGCCTTCGCCCGGGCAACTGCCTTGCAATCAAGCTGGTTAGCCCTCGTAAAGTCATAAACAATCTTCTTACTTGATGGGAAGTCTTGTAGGGTCGCAATGCAGCGTCTTCCAGTTGTCTTTATTTGTCTTATCAGGAATCTGCTTTGTTTTCGCTTCAATTCATTTTCGCTTGTCGGACTTTTGGCTTTTGTAGCTTCGTAGCCATGTTGGCTACTCCCATGGTCCTTGCTTTCCGAACAGTGTGGGGGCTTTCTGGAGGTTGCCAGTCCCCTTGAGCTCCTCCACCTTGTTCCAGCCTTCCCCACTTCTCCATGGAGGGGACTTGGGGTCCCGAATTCTTGAGGGCAGGACAGAGTTTTGAGATGAGAGGAACTTCCATGAGGATGTGATGCCATACAGCCCACTCTTCAAAACTGCCATTTTCTCCAGGGGAACAGATCTCAGTTGTCTGGAGATCAGTGATAATTATAGGAGATTTCCAGGTCCCAACTGGAGATTGGCAAATCTACCCTTGATAGTCCTCCAAAACAGCTGATTGCTGCATATGTGCATTGATTGGACCGATGCATACCTGTGCCACATGGCAGTCATTTCTATAGCTAGATCCTACATCTCATAAGTAAATGCAGAAATCACAAAGGATGGCAGATTGTAATTTTGGTAATTATCTCTACCGACAGCTGAACTTTTTCTCGTAGCTATATTTATGAGATTGATTTTAAAAAATTATATTTCCTGCCCTCCCAAACCCTGGTGTGTACTCATGACTAAATCAATACACACAGTTGGGTTCCAAGCGAAAGTTAATAGTTTAGCATAAGCTAAACTACTGTAGGGCAGGAGCAGATGTCTGACCAAGCTCAAAAAGTCAAATATTGAACTGAGTCTTAGTAAAGTGAGCTTTTTAGAAAGGAGATACTGTGTATTTTCATCTGTGGATAACAATTTTAAATTATGCATGTATATCCATTGCATATTAATGGTTTCTTTGCAGTTACTGCCATGTAAAAGTTTCCAAGGGAAATGGTTCTTACAAATGAATTGTTTGTAAGAGGCAAAGTAATGTACATTAAACTGAACAAAATGGACATAATCAAATAACATTCTAACCTTAGAGTATGATAGTCATTGCATAGTAGATTAGGCTAAATCACTTTAAAACTTTGGTTAGCAAACAAGTTTCAGCAGCCTGTCACTTTATGGGAAAGCAATACTCCCCCAGCTTCCCTGGCGTGGTGGCAAAGCTAACAATGGTTGCCCCTCTATGTGATGTAAGGGTGAAGAAGAAAGGAAGAAGGAAGAATACAAGCTGCAGAAAAAGACAGGCTCTTCTTATTTGCTTGTGTCTTGCCATCTTAAGGCCAAACTAGATGTGATGACATCATCATGTCCCCCATGGAGATGCTGCTTTAATTTTAAGTAGATTTAAAAATGCTACGAAGGCCCACTCCTGATCAGGCCTATATAGTTAGGGATCCCAGCTCCCCTGGTGGGGGTGAGGGATCCCCCGCTCCACCCTCCACCACCTGCCACCACTCACTTGGCCAGCAAAGGGAAAGGCGGGGGCATAGGCCTCCCAGGTGTGTTCCTGGAGTTATGCCTCAAAACAGCTAATTCTCTGTGCCCTTCCCAATTAGACACAAAGGGCTGGAGTGGAGTGAGTGCTCTATGGAACTTTAATTGCAATTATAGGAGAGAGAACAAAATACCAAAAATGGTTCCCGCTGGCTCCTCCCATGATGAGCAGCAGAGTTTTTATAACTATTATAACATCACAACTTCATTGTACCTAGTTACAATATGATTGGTTCATAGTTTATCTCTCAGAAATGTTAGTATGCATGTCACCTTTTTAGTGCAAAGTCAGCTCATGTTACATTTGTGCATGTGTGATCCTACAGAATAAGCCATTGTCTAAATATTTAAGAATTCCTTTCTGCCTGAATGTATCTGGCAAACACACAATGCCATTATCCGGTTATGTCTGAGACAAGAATTTGAATTCTTGCCTTTGGTACTCAATGTAACTAAACAAAGCTTCTCAGAATAACTAAGCAATTGTGAATTGCTTATAGCAGATGCGTAAGAAATCACTGCTTGTATTAGGTCTATCAGCATACAATTATTATAGGTGAGTGATCTGTTGAGTAACTCTCAAAGACTTCAGTACATGAGTCCAGGAACTGCATGAGTTAAAGAATTTTATGGATAAGCTACTAGAATCATGACCTTACTCTGTCCTTGCCAGGAGTGGCATTTCCCTACAAATACATATGTAGCATATGTAGGATTCTAAGCACAGTCCAGTTCAGGAGGAAGCCGCTAAATGGGAAAAAGCAGAGATGGTATGTCAGCAGTGTCAAGGCTGTGAAAGCGCTGCTTCCCAGGCTATGGAGAGAACACACAAATAACAGCAGAAATAGCCCCCTCACATCATAGTTAGAGAACAGCTTCAGCCCATATCCCCAGAGTACAAACATTACACAGGACCTTGCAGAGTATGACAGGTGATGCCAAGCACCTGACAGTGAGCTTTGCTGTGATATCACTGGGGCGGCACAACAACAACACTCCTGGGAGTGATATCATTGCACCATTCCAGGAGTGCTCCAGCACTTCGCAGCCCAAATGGCCCACTGTGAAGTGTGGGAATGCTCCCAGAACCTGTACGATGATGTCACTTCCTGGAAGTGATGTCATTGCACCACCCCCAGGAGTGCATGAGTACTTTGTGCACAAACAAAGACGTACCCAGGTTCATTATCCACTGTGAGGGTAAGGGGACCTGGCAATCCTGTGCAGTGTGGTGGATTGAGATGCCTCCTGAGAGGGTGGCTGAGGAAGAGCAGGAGCCTGTGCCCTCCCACTGTCCCCCACTTTGCTGCCACTGCATGTGAAGGAAACAGCTGGTTTGCTGGGTGGATGAATAGTGGGCAAATCATGTTTAGCATATTAAAGGGTGTTCTTTCAGTTTCCTCAATATAACTAAATAAGATATGTAAAAATGATTTCTTCCATAGTGTCCAGCCCATCAGCTAAGATCTTCCTCACAACCCCTGCTCTCTGTGTACCCTGCCTTCAGAAAAGAAGTAGTAATAACGAGAAACAGGGCTTTTCAACAGGAGAACTTCATATGTAGGTGTCAGATCTGTGGCTAAATAATAATTGTAATCCAGACTACCTTCTGCAATCAGACAAGAGTCCGTTATTTCCAAAAGAGATTTACTGAAAAAGCAATCATTATAGTCCACTGGCCCAGACGCAATATCTGGGTTGGTACACGTGTATTGTTACGAATGACAGGCAAAGCATAAGGTACGAAGTATCAGATCCCAGCAGACCCAGCCTCCCCCCATAGTTCTCAAAACAATCTCTTTGAAGCTGAGAAAGCGAAAGTTTCCCAAGGCTGGAAAAGCGATAGCCAAAACAATCCTCTTCTGTGAGATAGTTGCTTGGAACATCTTGGCACCTGTGAATGAAGCACTTAGAATACTAAAAGAATTAATATGGAGTCTCTTTGGTTACATACATCCCAACCCTGACATTCTGCCCCCTCTAAGATGCTCCTCCCCCAGGTTTATGCGGATAACAATTATGAAATGCCTTAACCAACCGAGGAGCATGAACATGTACAGAGTGCACCCACTCATCAAACCCAGAGTCAAAGTCTTTCCACCTGATAAGATAAAACAGTTGATTTCTTTTAAGTTTAGAGTCCAAAATTTGTTGTACTTCATAATGGGTTTGATCATTGATCAAAGTTGGAATAGGAGGGGCTCGAGCATGCCAGAGGTCTGCTGGTGGAGCCTTTTTCAAAAGGCTGACATGGAAGGTATCATGAACATGGCGTAAATTCTTTGGCAAATCTAAGGCAACAGTCACTTTATTGATTACTTTACGAACAGGAAAGGGTCCTCGAAATTTCAAAGCTAGTTTGCGGCTGGTTTGTGTTACTTTCAAGTTTTTTGTTGAGAGGTAAACAAGATCTCCTGGTTGTAACTTCCATTCGGCCACACGATGGCGGTCTGCGTATTTTTTGTAATCCTGTTTGGCTTTGTCTAGATGCTTTTTAATTAGAGTCCATTGCTGAGTAGCTTCCCCCCACCAGTCTGAAACATCCTTGGCTGCTGAAGCAGGAGGGGGGAGTGCTTCAAACGGGAAGGGTTTGAAGTGGAAGCCATAAACGACTTTAAAGGGAGTTTCTCCAGTGGAGGCATGTATACTGTTATTATACGAGAATTCTGCTGGGGGGGCAAATCAACCCAGTTGTCCTGTTGAAAATTAATATAACAACGGAGGAATTGTTCTAATATTTGATTAGTTTTTTCGGACTGTCTGTTGGTTTGAGGATGATGGCTTGAACTTAAACCTTGCTCAATTCCCATAATTTGAAAAAGCTCCCACCAGAAGTTGGCAACGAATTGCTCGCCGCGATCCGAAATCACCTTTGATGGAAAAGAATGCAGTTTTACAATGTGTTTTAGAAAGATATCCGCTAGTTTCCGAGCCGAAGGTATAGTGGTGCACGGTATAAAATGAGCTTGTTTGGAGAATAAATCCACTACGACCAAAATGCAATTGTGACCCTTGGAGGGGGGCAGGTCGGTAATAAAGTCCATGGATATTGTTTCCCATGGTCTGCTTGGAGTTTCTAAAGGTTGTAACAGTACCGGTGGCTTGCCCTTGCGGGACTTGGCACTGAGACAAATGGGGCATGACGCTACATACTGAGAAATGTCTTTGCGCATGCCCGGCCACCAAAATTGCCGTTGCACTAAGTGGAGTGTTTTCAAGTACCCATAGTGTCCAGCCGTAGGGGCGTCATGACAGCGTTGTAATACTTCCTTCCTTAAACTGCTGGGTACATAGAAGCTGTCTCCCCAAAGCCATTCTCCTTGTTCAGATTGTTGTAATTTCTCTTTGAGTACGTTCCCCCCCTCCTTTTCCACTTCAGCTTTCAGTTTTAGTCTCCACCCTTGATCGGGTTGGGGAGGTTGGGTTGCGCGGTTGCACGTCATTACCACTCCCCCTAATTGCGTAGGTGAAAAGACGGTGTCTATCGTCTCCTCCCTCTTGCTTTTGTGTTGGGGCATGCGCGATAGAGCATCGGCAAGAAAGTTAGTTTTGCCAGGCAAAAAATTTAAAGTGAAATTGAATTTAGAGAAATATTCCGCCCAACGCAGTTGCTTAGCATTTAGTCTTCTGGGACTGCGTAAGGCTTCTAAATTTTTGTGGTCTGTCCACACTTCAAAAGGATGACGGGCTCCTTCTAGCCAGTGTCTCCAGGCAGCGAGTGCTGCTTTTACAGCGAACGCCTCCTCCTCCCAGACATTCCAATTTCTTTCAGCTTCAGAAAATTTTCGAGACAGGAATGCACAGGGTTTAAGTTTACCATCCTCCCCCCTCTGTAAGAGGACGCCTCCAATCGCAGTGTCACTGACATCGACCTGTACTATGAAGGGGCAATTTTCGTCGGGGTGTTGTAGGATGGGTTCAGAGATAAACTGGGTTTTAAGATGATTGAACGCCGCTTGGCACTCCGGCGTCCAGGACAATTTGGCACTTGGTTTTTTGGCTTGGTCCCCCTTGTCTTTGGTTTTTAACAGTTCAGTTAGGGGGAGTGTTATTTGAGCAAAGTTCGCTATAAATTCTCTATAGAAGTTGGCAAAACCCAAGAAGGATTGTAATTCTTTGCGGGTAGTGGGTGTTTGCCAGTTTTGTACGGCTTGTACTTTGCCCGGATCCATTTTTAGACCATCTTTGGAGATGCAATATCCCAGATAAGTGAGTTCTGTTTTGTAAAATTCACATTTGGACAGTTTAATGGGCAATTTGTTACACATTAGAGTACTCAGTACTTTCTTCACGAGCTCTACATGTTCTTCTTCCGATTCTGAATAAATTAAGACATCATCTAGGTACACTACTACTCCTTTGTATAAGAATTCATGCAATACTTCATTGATCATGGACATGAAAACCGAAGGGGCCCCGGCCAGGCCAAAAGGCATAACCAAGTACTCATACTGGCTGAGGGGTGTATTAAAAGCAGTTTTCCATTCATCGGCTGCTCTAATACGAATGTGGAAGTAAGCATCTTTTAAATCCAATTTTGTAATGATCTTACCTTGCGCCACGACGTTGAGTAAATCTCGGATGAGTGGGATGGGGTAGGCGTTCCTGGAGGACACGGCGTTCAGCCCTCTAAAGTCTGTGCAAAGTCTTAGTCCCCCATCTTCTTAACGAAAAGTACTGGAGCAGCATGCGGGCTCTTAGCGGGTCTGATGAATCCTCTTTAAAGATTTGTGTCAATGAATTTGCGGAGCTCTTCCCGTTCATTAGAACTCATGGGATACAGTCTGCCTTTGGGTAAAGATGCACCCGGTAATATCTCCACGGCACAATCTGTCCTCCTGTGGGGAGGTAGAGAGTTTGCTTCTTCTTGGGTATACGCCCTGTACTGTTTAGGTATTTGGTTGATTTCTTCTTGAGTTAGAAGGGCTTGCTCAATGAGGGTTGGGTTTTTACCCCAATTTTGGTCCCAGCGGTGATTTTTACAGGTATCATGGGAAAAAGTGATACTCCCAACTGCCCAGTCTATGTAGGGGTTGTGATCCCACAACCATCTGCTTCCCAGAATCAACAGATATTTGGTGGTGGCACTAATTACGAATGATCTTGTCTCCCAATGCTGTCCCATGCCTGTGATGACTGGCACGGTTTCAGTAGTGACAGGATTCATGTTAGTGCCATCCATTTGTTCAAAGATGACCGGAGTTTCCAGCTCTTTAATGGGAAGTACTAATCCATTTACTAGGGCCGGTGCAATAATGTCTCTAGAGCAGCCCGAGTCTATGAGAGCTTGAACGTGGACATGTGTTTTTCTTTCGGGATTGACCGATGTTACTGGTATGAAGAGTACGGACCCATGAGGTCTGTTCAGAGTAGGAACTGACTGTTCTTTGATCTGCTGTTTGGGTCCTTTTACGAATGACAGGCAAAGCATAAGGTACAAAGTATCAGATCCCAGCAGACCCAGCCTCCCCCCATAGTTCTCAAAACAATCTCTTTGAAGCTGAGAAAGCGAAAGTTTCCCAAGGCTGGAAAAGCGATAGCCAAAACAATCCTCTTCTGTGAGATAGTTGCTTGGAACATCTTGGCACCTGTGAATGAAGCACTTAGAATACTAAAAGAATTAATATGGAGTCTCTTTGGTTACATACATCCCAACCTGGATGCTCTTGAGGCTCACCTGGCACTTGCCTACTTTCTTTTAGGCACCAGGCTTACATGTTTCTTTTTACCCAGGCTTTTATTTAAGGCTGTGATGAAATGGGCTTTTAAATGAAAGGTTTACTAAGTACAGCACCTAGACTGTGGAACAGAAAGGTTTAAATTACTGCTTGAAGGAAGAATGATTGACAGACTGCTCCTCCCTCTCTGTGATTGGCCAATGAGAAGGGAACAATTGATGCTGACAAAATTGTTGGAGGAGTTGAAGTTTGGAATCTGACAAGAATGGACCATCTAGTCACCCTCTGTGAGAGGAAAAGGGAAAAGTTTGCCCTAACTGGAACAGCTTTAGGTTTAAAGAAGACTTTAGTAAAAGTACTTAAGTGTGAAAGCCAGCACTAATTTACATAGACTGGAGGTGTGTTGTTGGCAGAGGAAGTGGGTAGTAAAAGGAGACTTCCCTTCAGCTATGTGTGCCTTTGCTCCCTGAGCTGTAATCTCAATAAAGTTGTGGCCTCTTTATCTCCAGCACTGTGTCTGTGTGATTTTTGTTGCCGTGCCCCCTACCCGCTCTCCCCCCCAGCACTCACCTGCAACAGGAAGCAATAGTTTGTTGTTACATCTGAACCAGTTCACTCCCAGTTCACTCCCTTGTGGTTCATAGTTCTAAGACAGTAGAAATTGCAGCAACACTTTCAATTGGACAGTGAAAGAAGCTAAACCAAATGTAATTGTGTATCTTAATTTTCTTTTATGTATTCAAGTCATTACTTTCTCATCTGTTACTAAAACTAGGAAGTGACTGTTTAGTGGTGGTTTATGGCTTGATAAGAGAAATGCATGAGCAGACGGGTTTTGAGTCTCTCAGCTTCTTCTGCTTCTTGAAGATTAAATTTAAGCCCCTGGTAACTCTCAGAACAATCTTGTAATCAGCAAAGGATTTGAACTTAAACTGGGGGCACAGCAAGGAATTTAGCAAACTGATTGCTGCTTGTAGGTCATGACCACTCTTGGATTATCTACACACAGCAGGAGGAGGAACAGGGCACATCAATCAGGGTTTTAAAAAAGTTGAACACAGAACTTTATCAAGAAAGAGCTCCTTCAACACTCTACTGTGTAGTATGTATGAATTACAGTTCTGTCCTGAGCAGAGTTACATTGTTCTATACCTATTGTCTTCAACAGACTTAGAAAGGTGCAACTCTGTTTAGGATGACAGCGTTAGACTCATCTGATTTTTGAATTAAAGATGTAACAAGATGAAATCTAAGAGATAAAGAAATAGATATCGACAAGCAAAGTGATAACTGTCTCATGTCTGTATATATATGTCTGGAAAAATAATAAAAAATATTTAAAAGAAAAGAAAGGTGCAACTCTGTTTAGGATGACAGTGTTAGACTCATCTGATTTTTGACTGTCATGGTTTGATCATGGGCATTAATGGCATTATTAGCTATGTAAAATGTATTGAATATTACATATCAGAAATAGTCTCAGAATAAGCCTTTTTGCTTGGACTGTTCATGTTACAGTAAACACATGTAAATCCTGCCTATATGTGTGTAATCTGTAAGAAAGAGCCAATGCACATTCATTTTACAAAGTAGGGACCAATACCTGGGTAAATATGGAGTGCAGCTGTGCGTGTGTTGACTGCAACATGAGAATAGTTCAACATGCAGATAAAGAACAATGAAGTGTACACTGTACATGGATTGTACATGCATTCATTGTAACTTGTGAACAGGGCTTCAGGCTATGCAACGTTGCAAATAAAATGAACTTTGTAAATAGAGTGGAGCTGATAAACTGTGTAACATTCCCATTATGTACTTTGACTATGATAAATAAAATTTTAAATTAAAAATATATGCTACCTGTTCCTGATGCTTCCATACTAGAATCCATACTAGATACACACCCCATCTCAGTAAGCACAATATAAGAAAGATTGATTTGGATCCAGCCAGTAGAAAATGTAGTTGGCTCCAACCCAGGCCCTAGTGAAGAGCTGATGCTTTTGTCCCTAGTTTTTTAAGAGGCTTTCAGTGTGACTTTTAAGAAAGTTATTGGCTTATACACATGTGCGGTAGCATTTTTCTTGTTTCACTTTCCTCAGTACTCTCTAAATTACATCTTTGAATGGGAAGCAGAGGGAATTCCTCATGACTCAAATACAGATAGATGTAAATTCCTCCACACCGCCATAAATGCCCAATTGCTAATATTGTCAGTTCTTGATTTTTAAAAAAATTAAACAATCATAATTAGATGGAGTGGGCAAGACAGAGCCTGAATGTTTTAGAAAATACAGAGATGGAATGCAGCACACAATCTATGTAGTAATTTTACTTTTTAAGATCTGGGGGGAAGTGGCAGTGCCTCTTGTTCTTCTACCACAAAGCAAAAATAACACCTCAAACATTTTTACTGGTAAGTTGGCAATCTCTCCTTTCGCAACTGCTTGGTGGTGGTGGAGAGTGCCATCAAGTCATAGCTGACTTATGACTGACTTATGGTGGGGTTTTCATGGCAAGAGACTAACGGAGGTGGTTCACCATTGTCTTCGTCTGCAACCCTGGTCTTTGTTGGAGGTCTCCTACCCAATTACTAACCAAGGCCGATCCTACTTAGCTTCTGAGGGCTGATGAGATTAGGTCAGGGCTTACTTAGATAGTAAATGTTGCTCAAGTACTTTTATGTAAATGTTGTCCAAGTACATAATTTGTCATCAACTTTTCCAGAGGATAAACAGAAATGCATCTTGTGTGGCACCTTAAAGACGGCCAGATTTATTAGAGCATAAGCTTTGCTGGACTAGAGCTGACTTCATCCATTGTACCTGGTGCAGTGGGTTCTAGTCTATTGAAGCATAAGGTAGTGATCTAATTGAGTAATCTTTAAGGCGCCAAAGCTTCTCCTCCATTTTTCTGTGGTAAGATTAAGAATGGATCTGCATATTGTTGGATCTTCTGCTACTGTTATGCTGCCTATTTCTAAATGAAGCAGTAGAGTCTTTGAGGTGTGTCCTTAAAATGAAGAAGAGAAGATATAAGGGCTCCTACTTTCAGCAGCAGCCACAATTCCTGTTAAGCCTAGTTCTGGGCTTTCGATTACCTTCTAGCATTTCCAATGCATATGCAACTCCTTTGGGACAAAAAGAAATTGTGCAGCTGCTTTTTTAGTCAGAGGGTAAACATGAATACAGGCTATTTCTGTGAGGTGCTAGTTTGCTTCAGGCACAACTAGGCAACTCTGACACCTTTCTGAATTAATGATGGATAGACACACAAACAACATTTCTGAATTAATGGGTATGACTTTTTTTTCTTTTCACAGATCATTAGTATGATTTATTGTAACAGATCATAAGTCTCCTCAGAGCACCTCTCCTGAACTACATCTTCGGTGGTCCAGGAAACGGCACAGAGTAATATTTCAGGACACTGGTCCTCATGGAGTAAGGGCATGGGAGATGCCAGCCTCCTCTTCTGGAACGAAATCATGCAGCTGAGCTGAGAGATCGCAGCTGTTCTTCAGGACAGGAGCTTAGTTTTCCCTTCTCATTCTCTACTCTTGTAGCTTTCGAGATTTGCCAAGATATAGCCAGAAGGTCCCATGATCACCAGAAAGAAAGTAGTGAAGCCAATCACATTCTCCAGCAGGCTCATCGGGTCCCGGGGGGGGGGGGGGCTTAGAGATGATGCACCTGACAAGGCCGGCGGCCAAGTTCGGCAGCCACAGCCGCAGCCCCTTCCTCAGCAGCTGCAAGGACATGACAGCAGTGACCTCCCTTCTCCTCTCCTAGACACCGACCATGGATATGACTTTTTAACAAACAAATTTCCCTTGGTTATTTGTTATTGTTGTTGTTTTGATCAACAAACTCTCAGGTGCTTGGGAAATGATTGTAGACTAATCTATTCATTTTGGCAAAGCAAATTCTAATGCAGTGTTGTCACAAGAATATACACGAAGGAATATATTTAGTATTTGCCTCTTAATGGCAAAAGAAATTATTTATCTCCATCAAAACTCGTCTGAAGCTTCCTTATATTGTTATGTTTATGGTAGTTCAAAGAAAAAGGATGATTCCCAAAGATTAAAAATGGAGGCATGGGGAGATTGAGGTACAATGGGCAGATGTGTGCAGAGTAGAAACAGAGATAAATATGAAAACTGAAGGAACTTTGATGCTGTCAAGATGAAAAGGATAAGTTTTGAGGGAAGGAAAATCCCTTGATGCCTTTTTTGTCTTCTGAATGAACAAAGGCAAAACAAAGGCATTCAGACCAGACAATTGGTAGCAGCTGCAGCTTCTTACTTTCTCATATCTTAGCATCCTGGATTGTGCAGCACTGCCTAAGTTTCTCTATACCTTCTGACTGCTTACCAGGTGGGCTGAACATATATGTGGCTGAAAAAAATTATTTGATAAAATTGTTGAAATATTGTATTTTAAGATGCATTGGAATCAAAACATGAACATATTTTTTCCACCTCAGAAGTCTTTTTAATGATGAACCTAAAGCATGTCAGGCTGCTTGGCTCAGGCCTAAGAGAAAGCTGTTTTGAAGAGTTGCCAGATGCCTGCAACCTCTGGGAGACTTTGGAGGTGGGGCATGGAGAAAAATACAATGTGTACATAGAGGTCAGTGAAATTCTACAGCATCAGTGACAGCACGTTCAGGTTTTAGCTGAAAGTAACATTGACAGGTTTTAGCTGAAAGTGACATTGACATGTACATGATATCTTTTCCTCCCTGTTCCCCTCCCTACTCATTTGAGCAGTGGCAGGGTTCAGGAAGCAGCTGCAGGAAATCACCTACCATAGTAGGAGAGTTGGCTTGCCTACCATTCTGGCATGCCCTCCTCGGAACAAAGTGAGGGGTGAACAGGTGAGCTTTGCCACAGACAGTATATAAAGTGAGCAGGACAGCTTGGCACAGTATGACCAAGCATTCAGTGTTGAGGGTAGAGCAGAAGAAACCCATTTAAGGGGCTAATGTCTGCACCCCCCCCCTACTGTATTGATCTACCACAGAAGTCTTATAATGATGAACCTTAAAGAATTCCAGGCTGTGTGGCTCAGACCTAAAAGAAAGGATGTGGCAAAAGTCTCACTTCAGACATTTAAGGAGAGGAACTTCAATTAGATTTTTTTTAAAAAAATTACCTGGGATAAATTGGGATGATTAACGAGGTATCTTCTCTAATCATTGGTTTTAATTGTTGCAAATTCTGTGGTCAGAAGGCTGTATGTCAGGCCTGAGTGAGAGTCAAGAAGAGAGAGTGACAAGAGCAGCTATATTATTAACTAGCAACAGAGCCTTTTTTTAAAAAACAAGTCCTAGAAAACACAGGCCACCCCCTGTCCTACGGGGCAGGTGAAAAGCAGCGCAGGTGGCCGCGCTGCCTTTTGCCTGCCCTGCAGGGCAGGGTGTGTCCGGCAAGCCGGCCGCCCCATCCTGCAGGGCCAGCGAATGGCGTGGGTGGCCTCGCAGCCCCCTGCGTTGCTTTTGCCTGCCCTGTAGGGCAGGGGGTGCACGGCAAGCCGGTTGCCCCCTGCCCTGCGCGGCAGGCAAAAGCAGCGTGGAGAGCTGCGAGGCCGCCCGCGCCGTTTGCCTGCAGGGAGGCGAATGGCGCGACAGCTTCCCAGCCTCACACGCTGCCTCTGCTCCGCCCCGCGTGATGATGTCACCGGCGTCATCACGTAGCGCGGGAGCACATGCACGCTGTGCGCATGCACAAAGTGGCCCGGCGAAGGTTGCCCCGGGCGTGGGCAACCCTAGATCTGGCGCTGTCTGGTCATCATACTTGATCTCACCATACACTATTCTCATAACAATCCCATGAGGGAGGTTACAGACCCGAAGGATACCTTCTGAGCTTCAAAGCAGAGTGGGGATTTGAAAACTCTTACCACTGTATCAAAAAAGAAAAGTGTGAAGGAAGATAAACAATGACAGATTCTAAGCACATTTGAATGTGACTTTTTAAAAGTCATTACTTAAATAGCTTGTAATTTGAGCAGTCATTACAAATGAAAATGTCTTTTCTTGTTTCTCCCTCCCTTATGTTATCCTTGTGATCAGTTTCTGCAAATTTTTGTATTAATAATTTATTTATTTTATGCATTTTAATAAAATTTATGCAGAAGACATATGGTATTTAAATGTATGTATGCCTTTTATATGCACAATGTATGCCATTGTTATATAGAATGCATATATATTGTGCAATGCTAATTATTCAATGCACAAGTCCAAACCAAATCCACAACACCTGAGCCGGTAATATTTGATAGCACCAGTAATCATAAAATCTCTAATGTTAAAGCCTCCTTAAGTGGTTCCACAGTGACATATACCAGTGTCCACTTAAGTCAATTACTTTGATCTCTTTATACCATAAAGATAGTAGAAAATACATTTAGTCAAAAATCAGGTTTGCTGAAGTGCAAAATGCAAAGCTAAAACAGGACGTGATTTTGTGTTTTTGAACAGTTTTCCTTTGTAGCATATTGTTTAAATGTCTACTTTGATGCAGATTTCACGTGTCTCTTGACACCTTCCCCTATTGCAAAACTGGATATATTTCTTCATAGTATATGTTAAGTTATTGCCACCCTAGTCGGAATAAAGAGGCAGACACCAGATTGGATATAAGGGCCACTTTATTAACTATATACATCAACATAAAACACACAGCGGCAAGGGCCTAAAGCGGTACAGGTCAGGCCACGGTATCGCCGTAGATCACCGCCCTGACCTGTCTGGGCGAGCCCCAAAGCCCCGGGTGCGACCCATCCCTTGGATGGCGCGGACCCGGCCGGCCAGGCAACGTGGTCACCCCCCTGCCAAGCTCCTAACACCTCAGCCGTATAGCAGTGAGGTAAGGACTCGCAAGCTGGGGTTTCCAAAGGCAGCCTGCCCCCCAACTGGCAGCCGTCAAAGCAGTACCAGCCCCTCAGGCAGGCCCCTCTTCCCACTAAAAGGGGAAGCGCCAAGGGTGCTCACCGGCCCGCACCCTAACTTAACCCCAAACCTGCCATAACCCAAGGGATAGCCTCACCCCATGCCAATTCCTCAATCCCATCAATTGGTGCAAGGTAGGCAAAAAAACCCCTCTCTACCTTGCCAATTTAAGAAAGGGGGGAAAAATTCCTACCTGACTCTGTCAACAGCAGCCGGCTAATCCTGCACCAATACAGGGAGAGGAGGGTGGGCCGAGCAGCTAACGGCGACTGAGGCTGGGCCGGGCAGAGCCGCTTTCGCGCTTCTGCTCTGCCCGCCCAGCCGACCAAATATGGAAGGAGGGCGGAGCTGGTGCTGCCTCGCTCCTTCCCGGGCGGCAATACCGGCACCCGGTCAAAGGCTTCCAGCCCACCGGGTAAGTGCCGCATTGCCACCCTAGTCGGAATAAAGAGGCAGACACCAGATTGGATATAAGGGCCACTTTATTAACTATATACATCAACATAAAACACACAGCGGCAAGGGTCTAAAGCGGTACAGGTCAGGCCACGGTATCGCCGTAGATCACCGCCCTGACCTGTCTGGGCGAGCCCCAAAGCCCCGGGTGCGACCCATCCCTTGGATGGTGCGGACCCGGCCGGCCAGGCAACGTGGTCACCCCCCTGCCAAGCTCCTAACACCTCAGCCGTATAGCAGTGAGGTAAGGACTCGCAAGCTGGGGTTTCCAAAGGCAGCCTGCCCCCCAACTGGCAGCCGTCAAAGCAGTACCAGCCCCTCAGGCAGGCCCCTCTTCCCACTAAAAGGGGAAGCGCCAAGGGTGCTCACCGGCCCGCACCCTAAC
Source organism: Eublepharis macularius (assembly GCF_028583425.1). Classification (NCBI taxonomy): domain Eukaryota; kingdom Metazoa; phylum Chordata; class Lepidosauria; order Squamata; family Eublepharidae; genus Eublepharis; species Eublepharis macularius. The sequence continues at coordinate 196,139,263 of NC_072790.1, forward strand.
TTAACCCCAAACCTGCCAACGCCACGGCCAAGCCTCTGCTTAGGCCTTGGCGCCCCACTGATAACCTAGAGCCAACTGTAGCCCTTGCCGCAGGTCGTCTAAAAATATTTGATTGCCCGCCTCCGAAAGGTGCACTCCATCGCCCCTGTAGAGGCCAGGCACCGTGGCCCTGAGTCTCGGATGAGGCAAGTACACTCCCAGCCCTCCTTCCAGGGCCTTCTGAATAGCCCTATTGGCTTTCATTCGTGCCCGCTCAATAGCCTGACGGCACCCAGCCTCCCTCCAAACCACACGAGGAACCATGGCTGACCAAATTATCAGTACCCCCGGCCAGCGTTCAGCAATAAGGCGCAAATCAGACTGGGCCTGTACCGACAGGGCCCTGCCCTGAAGCATCCCCAAATCATTGCCACCCAAATGTAGAACTAGGATATGGGGGGGTTCACCTCGCCCCATTCCAAACAGCAAAGGCAACAAGCCCGACCACCTGAGGCCACGGCGACCCAGCCATTCAACCACAGCCCACTGGCTCAATCCAAGCTGGGACCCCACTGACGTCCGTCTCGCCTGATGGGCCGCCCAAAAAACATAACTGTGCCCGCAGATCAGGATCCGTTGTCTGGCACCAAGCACTCCAACACCTACGAAACAATCAATTAACAATGTTTAACATGGGAAAAGGGGGCGCACATAAGAACGGTAGGCAGCTGATCTCCACCTACCCACCCGCTGAATTACCTGCCCGGTATACCCCATAGCTGCAGCGGTGGACGCAGCCCCAATTCGGAACGAATGGGTGCCAAATTTCACCCCCGTCAAGCCCAGCGTAGCTAAGGCCCGTTTCGTCACCGCCCAAAATTGGTAACGCGTAAGAGGAGCACCGTTCTGGTGTAAAAACAACCATCCATGGCCATCTCCCCTCACCCTCCAATACCTACGCAACGCCCGTACCGGGCATAACTCAACATCAGAACAAGGGCCCAAACGCACCACGGCCCCCTTTCGCCTTTGGTCCGTCTTCGACCAACGAATGATAAGGGTAACGCCATCTCCCTCAAATCTCAAATCCTTGGCCATCAGAGCACGACCGGAGCTATCCTTACCTGCCTGGGCCACTAATTCACTGACCCTCAGGGCCCCAAAAAAGGCCGTCATGGCGGCCGCGTGAAAAAGCGTCGCTTCATAATGCGACGAACAAACCTCCTTCCAAGCAACCTTCAACCCCCGAAGGACTGCCGGGGAAAAGGGTACGTGGGAATCTACCCTCCGGGCACTCTCCCTAGCCCAGCCTTCCAGCATCTTCCTCACCCGGAAATCGCCCGTGGCCTCAGGCAATCCCCGGGATTTACTAACGAAGGCTAATGCCGCCAGCTGCCCCCTAATAGATCTAACCGCCAACCCCCTATTTTTTTGCCAGATGCAAAACTGGAGCACATGCTCCACCGGCACCGGCCAGCTCTCAGCCAAACCCGCTGCCTTCCTAAACTCCTCCAACTGCCCTACCGCTCTCCGGTATGCTCTCCTCGTGCTGGGTACTTGAATAGCCCGACACACTTCGGCCTCCCAAGCTGCCACAACTCCGGCGGCATCCGAGCCGGTTGCCGATCGGCCTCCGGAGCCAGACTCCAAAACCGCGCCATCTGCAGGCGAGACAAAGCGTCTGCTAGACCATTGTCCACCCCCGGAACGTGCCTGGCTTTAAACAAAATATTCTTCCGGAGGCATAACAGAGTAAATTCCCGTACCAACCGCATCACCCTTGGGGACTTAGAAGTCAATGAATTAACGACCTGAACCACTGCCTGGTTATCACACCAAAAATGTACAGTGTGATTAGCCAGCTCCCGTCCCCACAAATGAACTGCCACCAGTATTGGAAAAAACTCCAAAAAGGTGAGATCCCGTACCACCGCAGTTGCACGCCAATCAGGCGGCCACTGCTCAGCACACCAGTGCTTCCGGAAATAAACCCCGAAGCCAGTAGACCCTGACGCATCTGATGTCACCTGTAGTTCGGCCTCCAGTAATAACACCTCCCGCCAGAGGGAAACCCCATTAAATTCAACAAGGAAGGTCTCCCAGACAGCCAGGTCCGCCCGCATGCCCTTGGAGACTCTCAACCTATGATGAGGAGCCCTCAAGCCGGACATCGCATCGCATAATCGACGCAGGAAAGCCCTCCCTGGGGCAACTGCCTTACAAGCAAAATTGAGGTAACCCGCCAGCTGCTGCAGCTCCACCAGGGTAACCTTATGTTGAGCCCGAATCCTAACCACGCGCCGCTTAAGCTCCTCCACCTTATCCAGGGGCAGTCTAAAGGACTGCTGGATAGTGTCTAGCTCAATCCCCAAAAAGGTTAGCACTTGAGAAGGACCCTCAGTCTTCTCATGCGCCAATGGTACCCCCAGCTCATCCGCCAGGGACATAAATATGTCCCTGATACGGGCGCACTGACCTGACCCCACCGGCCCAACGAACAAAAAATCGTCCAAATAATGAGCCGTATCACAACTGGCGGCCCTACGACGCACCTCCCATTCAAGGAATGAACTAAAACGCTCGAAGGCTGCGCACGAAATGGAGCAGCCCATTGGCAATGCCCGGTCCATGTAAAACTCACCTTGAAAGGAAAATCCCAGCAACTCAAAATCATTGGGGTGAACTGGCAGAAGACGAAAGGCAGACTTAATATCGCATTTCGCCATCTCAGCACCCACCCCGCATCCACGTACCACCCTAACCGCCTGGTCAAACGATGTGTACCGTACTGAACATAAGTGCTCAGGTATCGCATCATTCACAGATTCCCCCTTAGGGAATGACAGGTGATGTATCAATCGAAACTCACCCTGCGCCTTCTTAGGCACAACTCCTAACGGAGAAACTCTAAAGTTGCTGGTCGGAGGAACAGAAAATGGTCCCAGAACGCGCCCCTCTGCTCATTCCTTATCAATCTTTCTTCTAACTATGTCCTCCTTACCCATGACCGAACGCAAATTATCAGCCATGTACGGTGCCCTAATACCCTCAAAAGGAATTCTAAATCCTTCCTTAAACCCCTGATACAAATAAACAGCATCCACCTGTTTGGGATAATTCTGCAAAAGCCGCCTAAGGACCTTCAACTTTACCGGGCTGGGGCCCTTTCCCAGGGGGGTGCTGGCCCCCAGGGCCCCCGCCTCCTGACTTCTTACCCCCCCATCCCTGCTTACCCTTGGGACAGGAGTTATATGGGTGGGAACCCCCGCATGAAGGACATTCATGCCGGAATCGGCACGGCTTCCGCATGCAGGAGCCCTTATAGGCAAACTCCCAGCACAATAGCCGGGGTTGAACCGACTGTCCCGCACTGCTGCGGGAGCTGGAAACCTGCAAAGAACGATGCACCACATGGCCACTGTCTGATCGGTCCGCTAAATTCGGCTTTGCGGGAGACATAACATGAAGCCACAACTCCTGGTGAACCCGATCCCATGGGATATTCGGGTTCATAGCCGCCCGCATCCGGAACTCCTCGTCGTACTGCATCCACGCAGCACCCGAGAAGCCCGTGTATCCCTTAAAGATAATATCCAAGTATTGAAACAATTGCACAGCCCGACTGGGCTGAGCCCTGACGATAACTCCCGCGTAAATCAAAAACCCGGGCAGCCAATTGTTCCAAGTCCTATCCACCTTCCGACGTTTAAGGCGCTCCTTGTCCCTATCATCCATTTCCTCCTTACTCTTCTTTTCTAACTCCCTGAAGAGCAGAGAGAAAAGATCTACATATTCCCCCTTCAGAATCTTGTCCTTGGTCGCCTGGGTAAGGTGATCACCTAAAGGTAAAGCCGTATCCCCAAAAGGAATGGCGTTGAAGGGGACCTGGCCATATGCCAGTGCCGGGTGTGGGTAAAAACCCCACGGGCTCCCCCCATACCCTGACCATCCCATGTGCAGCCCGGAGAAGGGAAGTACAGTACCACTCCCCCACGACCCAGATCCAGTAGGCATGTGCTGTGGGGGTACCCCCCCACCAGCCACCGCCCATGGCACCTGTCCCCCACCAGCTACCTGCCCCCCACCAGATGGGGAAGCCCCCTGAGCCAGTGGAGGCACCAGGCCTGGCATAGCTTGACCCCACGGTCCCCAAGGCCAAGGGCCAGTTGTCTGCGGTGTGGTGTCCTTACCTCCCAGATCCCCTGGCTCCACCGCCACCGCCACGGGAGATGAATCCTCCTGCCACTCCTGTTCCACTTCCGCAGCTGGCTCCTGCGGTCCAGTGGTCACTGCGCTACTCCCACTGCTGCTTTCGCCCTTCGCTCCTCCAGCAGCTCCCTCTAGAAGAGACAGACGCCGCAAAATATCCCTGTTAATGGCATTTCTAGACGCCTGCCGAACCGGCCTCCCCGGGACAGCACTCTGCAGTGCTACCCCTGTGGACCCCTTTGCCTGTTCCAGTGCAGCCAATCTCCTCAAAATGTCCTGTTGGTCATTTGAAGCTTCTTCATCCGATGACGACATAGCCGTGTAAGGACGCTTGGCAGCCTTCTTACCCACAGGCTGTTTCCCTTTAGGGGGCGCTTTTCCTTTTTTAGGAGGCATGATTACCCGTGCCCCTCAACCACCAACCGTAACCAGCGCCCCAGGTACAAAATGGCCGCCTGTCTGAACCAGCCCCACAAAATGGCCACTGAAAAAATATCAATGCCCCCAAACACCAGGGCACCACCCTAGGGCACCCAACACAGGGCCAGACAGCAAATACCCACACCCTCAGAGGCCGCCACTAACAAACTGCCCTCAAATAAGGAGAGGGGGGGGTAAAGAGGGGTGCAGGTTAAATGCAGGCAGGCGAAGCACCCTTAACACACCCCCTAAAACGTGCTTGCAAACCACTCCCCGGAATATCAGGTCCCCAGGCTAGGCCCCGCAGGCCCGCGGAGCGTCCGTTATTAATGCTGCGTATGCCACGCTGTCCCCCCAAGGCTACTATGCCGCCTAATAACGCCTCCAGCCACGACCACGTCACAATGCTAAGGCAAGGCCCAAACCTCCCAAACAGCGCTCTCGCCCCAGGGCCTTCCCAGCAAAAGCCGCGCCGCCACCCAAAAGGCCCGGCCCTTCGGCCACACTGAAGGCCCCACACCGCCGCCCTCCGATCCCACGGCCGCCCCCTGAGGGCCTGCGCAGCAAAGAGGGCTGCGCCGCTTTAAAAGAACTCCCCAGCCGCGGCCGCGCCAAGGCGCTGCACCGCGCAAACCGCCGTCTTTCGTCGCCGCGGCTCCGCTGCGCTGCTCCGTTGCCGCTGCCGCTGCCCGGCTGTGCGCCTCGGCTCCACCTAGCCTCGCTGCACCTCCGCTGCCGAGCCGCCACCAGCCGCACTAGGCCGCAGCCGCCCCCACGCTGCTCAGGGTAGATGCGTCTACCCCACCCGAGCAGCTAACAGCGACTGAGGCTGGGCCGGGCAGAGCCGCTTTCGCGCTTCTGCTCTGCCCGCCCAGCCGACCAAATATGGAAGGAGGGCGGAGCTGGTGCTGCCTCGCTCCTTCCCGGGCGGCAATACCGGCACCCGGTCAAAGGCTTCCAGCCCACCGGGTAAGTGCCGCATTAGGGTCTAAAAGGCTACTGATATCATCCCACAGAGAAATGCAGGAGAATGCAACATATATTGATGAATCAACAATGCACTACAAAGTCTTCATGTTTGCATCACACTGCCCTTTGGAACCACTCCTGGCTCTGTAATGAAATTTACATGTAGTCATGGAATTAATGTGATTTTTACAACAGAAACAACAGCGGCTCCACTGGGTGGTTTGCAGATGTGAAAACAGCGCAGGGAAAAGAGGCTAAAGCTACTTCTCACTGCCTGTTTCAGTTATGAACAAAAGAAGCTAGTGTGTGTCTAGAAGGAACAAAACTCCCATTGCATGTGTGATATAAAGTCCTTGTGTTGTTTTTCAACAAACTTTGTAATGTGTAGATGGAGCCTGAGAACAGGCTCATTTCACTGTGAAATGCATGGGTGTCTTCTTGGCACATGACACAAGCAGAATGGAAAGAGCTGAGATCACTTTGCTTCCCCATATACAAATGTAACATAGTCTACAAAGAGATGTTCCATATATGATAGTGATGGTCAGGTGATAACAAATAACTCATTTTTTTGTTCTTCATCATCTCTGCATTAGATCTGCAGATAGTTCCCTACTGCTCATAACTCTATAAGCATGCGACACTGGTCGTAAGGCTATGCTTCTGGATCGTCATTCATTCTTTATGTTTCACTGGTAATACCTCTATACAGGTATTCACCCCATATTATGAGTCCCACTGCAAAATCCCATGTCAAAGTTCTTGGGGCTTCCTTGAATCCTGAGCACAATGTTTCAGTGTGTCAATGAGTTATAATGTGAGGGGAAGTGGAAAGTCCTATCTGTTTATCTGTACCATACCATGAATATCTCCATTTGTAGATTATTGGATCTGGTCTGTTTTTTGTATGGAAACTGTCAATAAAATAGCAAACAACTGACCTTAAGTAATAAATTAACTAAACTAAAATATTTGATATGGATTGTTGTTTGGGGGCAGAAGTGCCCTTAAAGATCAATTTTAAAAAAATAACAATTAATAACATGCTGCAAACAATGCCTGTAGAAGAGAACAGGAGGTACAGGTTTCTGGATCACGGAATATACAGATCCCTCATTTGAAAACTCTAAAATGCAGTGAGCTATCAGACAGTAGAATCAATGCTCATGGAAATAGTTTGTCATCTTGTTTGATGAAGACTGCCTTTGATGATTTTAAAGGTGATGATTTTGTGAATAGAATGGGGTCAATATATAGAGTAAGACTGGCTGAGACAACATAGAGAGTATGACTGCTGGGATGGCATCCCACCCAACAGAATGGAAGTGGCTTCAGGGTTGCCTGGAGGAGTATAAAACTCTAGTGGGCAAATAAAAGAGAAAAACACAAATGACCCCACTTGATTGAGGCTTACAAGCTCGTCCTGGTGGGCTTAGTAACTAGTGGAATCCCTCAGGGAGAAAGCAAAATCACAAGGCTCTGGGTTCCATCGGAAAGCTAGCCAAGTCGGTGATAAGAGTCTGAAGAATGCAAGTCCTCAATTATGGAATGATGAGCCTTTGAAAAAGTTTTAAACATGAAATGGGAAAGTTGATATGTGAGCAAGCCCTGTCAGGCTCTGCCCTGCAACAGGTTTATTACATTCTGGAGTAGGAACATCATTCCAGTGGGAACATCTGGTTGGCACATAGTGATTGTACCTGTAAAGAGGAAGAATAAGGATTGCCTATTAGAAGACACTGGAAAATACTTATCTGCAAGACTAACTTTGAGGACACCTTTTTCATCAATTGGGCTTGTGGACTATATATATTTCATTGTAATATTGTAACATTGAGTGTATGTGATGACAGGAAGGATTGATACATAGTTTTCTGATATAAGGCTACATTATTATATTTATAGGTTCTCTTGGTCATTGATTATTACATTGCACATGTCAGCACTTTGCACTTTATATAACAAAAAATATTTTTAGAAATATACAAAAATATTTATTAATGTACCATTGAAGAATCTTATTATTTTTCTCTTTGGAGTGTCAGACTGTGGCTTACCAAAAGTTGCAACTTAGCCCACCTCTTGCAATAAGACAAAAGTCCATTGATTTCAAAAGGCTTTACTGAAGATTGTCAACGAATGGAGTACACATTCTAAGATACATTGATCTTAGCTGAACTGTAGAATTGTTACGAATGCCAAGCATAGGAATAGGTACAGAATATGCAGTTCCCCTCAGGCCCCATCCTCCCCCTTAGTTCTCAAAACAAATGGCCTGAGGGTGAGAAAAGGCAAGTTTCTCAAGGGCGGCAGGAAGGCGGAGGTATGCAGACGATAACAATCCCTCTCCCTCTGCTAGGCTCCCAGCATCGGTCTTCCCACCTGCAAGAAGCACACTTGACACACTGACAAAGTTAAAATGGAGTCTCTTTGGCTTAAACACAATCAGAACCTGACATGGAGGAGGGTCTTTTCCCTTAATAGTTTCTGCTTTTCTTTCATGTGGCTGTTCCTTTGCCCTTCTCTTGCACTCGTGGTCCCACCTCCCACCCAGGCCTCACACATTTGTCTAGGAATCAGTCGTCTCTGTCAGAGTCCAGGGAGATTTCTCCAGTGGAGCTCTTTGCATCTAGTTTCCCATGTTCTCGTACCTATAGAATGACAGGACCCATTTTTAATGATGGCTCTGGCCCTGCATCTAACTGTGGCTGACTGCCCCGGCTTTTGCCTCCACCTGTGGAAGCTTTCCACTATATGGTTGGCTAGGCGCACATCTGTTTCTCATCCCCATCTTCCCCCACTTTGCTTAGTTGCTGCACAGGCCCACAGGTTTGGGAAGACCCAAACGTCAGATATGGTATTTGTACCAACCCCATTCCTTGATCCATGCTAGTTACTGTCCTGAATTAATCATATTTTAATCTGATCCAGAATTTACAACAGGAAAAAAGCAAATTACAGAAGTAAGTTAAGGTGCTGCTGTAATGTTGTGCTGTAGAGAAGGGTCCCTCCCCCCCTTTTTAATTAAAATCTACATCTGTTTTAAACTCTGCTCCCTCCTAATTTTCATGCTTGGTCTTCTAGATACAACATAAAGCAGCAATCTGAATCTATGATGCATCTTTCCTATTAGCATGTGGGAAAAGAAACATGAAATGGTATTTGATGAAGGGAGTTTGACTCTTGAAAGCTTATACCCTGGAAATCTTGTTAGTCTTGAAGGTGCTACTAGACTCGAACCTTGTTGTTCTACTGCACACTAACACAACCACTCACTTGAAGCTAATGAAATGACATCATCACAGACAACTTCCATTGCTCCCGCTTCCATTGAATGTCTCCCATTTACAGTTGGCAGAAAGTTTTTGAATGTGATCATAAGATGCTGTGGAGAGGCAGAGGTCAGCAGTAGCCATGCAACTTCTGAACTACCATGTATATGTAACTCATACTGGAATGCTTCATTCTCATAAAAAACTGAGTATTCTTGCACTTCTGGCAGAAATGCCAGCATCTAGCTAGTACGCATTTCTACTGGCCCAAAGGTTGGAATAAGGGGAGAATAAAAGACAGTGAAATCCTAAGCATGCTCCAGTCTAAGCCTATTGATTCTAATGGGCTTAGCCTTCAGCAATTCTGCTTAGGATTTCACTGAGAGTCTCTTAACATCACCTTTTATTATTTGTATACTGGGCTAAAGTGGTTGCAACCATATAGGAAAGAAATCTCAGATGAATTTCTCTGATGATCCCCCCAAAATGGACAAATCTGCATTGCTTATTCTAAAGTTCTGGGGAAAAAACTCTGTAAAATGAATAGGAGGTAGACTTGTGGGATGAGGAGAAAACTGGCCATCACAGGGAAGGGGTGAATTTCTCACACAATGGAGAACGTTTGTCTATGTGCTTTGTGAATGAATTGCCTCTTTAGTAATGGTTTGCTTGTGTATTTTTTTTTAGAAAGGACTTTTCTTGAAGATAAAATCAAACATAAAATTATCCACTGTTTAAAAACTTCCCCCTATTGTTTAATAATCCTGCTTAAGTTGTTTTAGCATTGATCCTTCTTAATAGCCAGTTAAATTTTAAACAAAGTTTCAAACAGGCTAATGTCTTCTGCATCAATGAGGTGGAACACTAAGAGTGATGGTAACGTTTACATTCCATTAGAGATGATGAACTGTAAATCACACTGGAGTGCCTGTGGTGACACCATGAAGAAGCAACAACATTGTCAGGTGATTAGTCTTTGTCTTGTTAATCCAGCCTTTAAAGGAGTATCCACTTTAATGCTTCAGGTTTGAGCATCCCATCAGTCTTCAAGCATCCCATCTTTAAAATACATATAGTCCCATTTTTGGATTCGTTTGCATAGGTTTCCCTTCAATAGACTTCCATGTCTACTTTATTTAGGAATGAGCAGGAGACAGTGCTAGAGAAGACAAAGGGATTTTTCTATACACAGGCATGAACACCTGAATCTTTGTACTTTTCCACAAGTACCAATTGCAGCTTTGGAAAGGTGTTTTTAATAAAGAAAGAGGCATGAGAAGAAAGGATTAACACCCCTTTCCCCAGAGACTCTTCTGCAATCTTCAAAAAAGTCACACAGGGAGCTGCAAATCAGCATTTAAAAAATGCATGGAACACCACTTACAATATTTTTATGTCCTGCTTAAATTAGCACATATGCAGAGCTTCCAAGAGTTGTGGGATTAGGGGGACAAAATTCCAGGGCTCCTGGAGTAGGAAAATGATTTGATTTGTTTTCATATCTATGGTTAAAAATGTATTAAAGGATTATAAAATTAATGTCTGGAGGAGAGGTCATCTGTGTCCAGGTGGGACATAGAAGAACCTCTGGGTGGGAGGAAGAACTAATAGTCGTTTTGTAAGACAGCTAGTAGAGCGGTAGCAGGTAGGGGTGCTAAATCCAAGTGGTATAATATGTATTACTTTACATATTGGTATAATATTGGTATAATATTGCTTTCCTTCATAAGAAGCTGTGGCACCTGAAAGATCTTCCTAAATTCCATTATGACAATGTATGAGGATTGGATTGCAACTGATATGAGGGGGAAGGAAGCAGGGAATCACGGTAAGGAGCCCCCCCCGGGGGGTCTTGGCAGCCTTTTCAACTTTACTGAGGTGTGCTATTATGATTTGTGAGCTGAGGAACCCTTGTGCACTGCAAAATATTTTAGAGTATCTTCTGGGGGAATCAAGAATTAGATGCCCAGCATAAAGTAATAACTGCAGATGAGTCAGCTTAGCACACACCAGTTTGGTGTAGTGGTTAAGAACAGCAGGATTCTGGTCTGGAGAACTGGGTTTGATTCCCCACTCCTCCTCTTGAAGCCACCTGGGTGACCTTGGGTCAGTCACAGCTCTTTCAGAGCTCTCTCAGCCCCACCCACCTCATAGGATTATTGTAGCGAAGATAATAACACACTTTTTAAACCGCTCTGAGCGGACATTAAGTGGTCCTGCAGGTCCTAAATCGAATGTTATTGTGTTATTATTATTTCTCTTTATACTAAAATATGATGGAGATTTTTTGGAGAGTGAATATTGGTGTGTGGCATACATGTTAAGTATAACAGCTTTATAGACATTTTTCTAAGAACCTGTCAGAATAAATTGGCTTATATTTAATATCTAATATAAACAGCCATGGAATTATATTATATCTAATAACATATTATATCTAATATAAACAGCCATGGAATACCTCATACTTTAAAATGTAGTTGGGATGTGGAACAGTATAATATAGCCCAATCTCATCAGAAGCTTCCAAGCTGGGTCAGTACATGGATGGAGGATCACCAAGGAAGATTCTGCAGATGAAGGCCATGGCAAACTACCTCTGCTTCTCACTTGCCTTGAAATCCCCTTGTTGCTATAAGACAGTTGCAACTTGATAGCATGTACCTACCCAAATAAGGTTCATAAGTGTATTTACTTATATTGTATGTCAAAAACAACAAAATTAAATTATAGGTGGGTATCAAAATGGTATAAGCCATAGTATACATATATTCTGTTTCATGCTCACTGAAAGAAGGTTCAGGATGTTGCATTAAATTTTTTCTGATATTGAGTGTAGGCTTGAACAAATTTATGTGTGAGGGATACTCCTCCCCGACTATCATATATTCATACCATATATTCAGAGCAGGTTATAGGTAAACTAAACTCTCAGCTTTATGTCAATCAGATTGTTTCCCTGATCTGCTCATAATTTCTCCAAGCTAAGAGCTGGAACATCTGGCTATGCTGATTTGTCTATCATAGCAATCAGATAGGGTTTCATACAGATGGATGTTAGCTCTTTAGAGGATTCAGCTGGCATAACAGAAATTCTATAAGTCCTCACATAACCTCCCTTATCATTTTCTTTGACCTACATAACAGCTTTGTTTATTATTAAAATCTTCTTATTAAAAATGGGTACCCTATTCTTCCAGTAGTGCAGGATAGCTTACAAACTCAGAAACAGGAGTCCAGAGGCACCTCAAAGTCTAGCAAAATTTATTCCAACATAAGTTTTTGGGAGTCAAAGTTCACAAAAGCTTACCCTGGGTTCCTGGGGGAGAAATTGTGAGTCTTACTGGACTTTTATTTTGTTGCTACTCTTCTGGAATATCGAAAACTAAAATCAGTCCTTTTAGGCCCCCAATGATTAGTATTGGAAAAAAACCATCTTTTGCCATCTCTCAGGAAAATGGAAATCATGCTACACAAAGGGAGAGTGCAGGCACCCACCAGCCATTCTTGGGGCTAGGATTACTAGGCTGCAGCCAGCAACCATCAGGAGCAACAAGGGCTGGGGCCAGCTGTGCTGACACCATGCTACTGTGCCTATATCACTTTCAGTTTAAACTAGGAGTAACATAGGAGTATACTCTAGCATCCTGAAAAAAACTCTGTGGTAAAACCACAAGAGTTTGGAGGAATACTAGACTGTCTCCTGGCACTTCTGGTATATAAACTGGAAGTGATATAGCATACCAATGCAACACTAGCATGCTAGGCCTTTCCTCCCTCCCCCATTCTTCCCACTGGTGCCCAAGGCACTAGTAGGCATCAAAGGAAATTGCTGGGAAGTCTTCCTACTTGGGGCCAAGTTGTTTGCTGGGGTAGGCAGTGAGTAAAGTTGCCAGTTCAGGCATCGGAAATTCCCCCTACAAAAGTTTCTTTTTGTCTGCCAGAATCCAACTTGAATAAGTCAAAAACTATGTCAGAAGTTTTAACTTCTTACATATACATGCACATGAAACTGTCTTATCTTGAATTAGATCTGTGGTTCATCAAGATCAGTATTGTGTACTCATACTAACAGCACATCTACAGGGTCTTAGACAGAGGTTAGCACAGCTCTTTTCTATCTGTTTTGCTTATGTGGTTATAAATATTGCCCAGGATTCAAAGGAGTTTCAATGAGTAGAAGAAATGAAACAAATATTCACAATTTGCCTATATCTCACTAGTTAACTGTGGGGTGTACATGGTCTAAATCTGCAAATCAGAGCAGTCAAATATTAAATAATGTTGTACCATAGTGATCAAAACTATCAAAACATGAAATAGTACTCATTTTATTTTGTCCACCTAACTCTCAGGGGCTCTGAGATTATAACAATCAACCCTCCACTGCCAATTAATTTTGAATTTGCACATTGATGTCTGCATGAACATTCTGACACGGGGGTTGGTTTCAATTTTTAGTGAGCTTTGTTGAGTAACTGCTCAGATTTTGATGCTAAAGCATGTATTGGCAGTAAAAAACAACTTTTTGAGACTAAAAATATTCCCACTCTGAAATACCAAAGCCCTGACCAGCTGTATCTTGCAGGTGCTCAGCTCCAATAAGCTTGTAACTATGGCTATTGAAAATAAAATTTAGAATATTAAAGCAATAAATATAATATGTGCCAAATTAGCAATCTTCTTATTAAATGTGAATAACACTCATTTAGCAGGCTTAACTTTATATTAAAAGGGGTCTTCCCAAGATGAATTGCTAGCAGTAATTTCCGTTTTGTTCATTTGTCTTTGGGGTAACACATAACAGCTCCTTCACAACGAAGGCTGATCTGCATTTTGATTAAAATACTCAAATGTTTTGATTAATCCTTCTTCATAAACATCCCTTTCAGGCCTAGTCTAGCTGACCCTTCCCTTGGAAATCCCCTGATAACGCTTTTATGCTAGTGTTGATTAATGCATGGGAAGAAATTAATAAATGAGAGAGGACTGAATTAATCATAGTCAGCTTCAAAACAAATTATGAGGAAAGGCAGGATTAGATGAGGAAAGCTAAATGAAGTTATGTCATAAAGTTCATTAAAGTTAGTTCAAGCCTGCTGTTAAAGTTTTCCATACAATTGGAAAGCAATCCCCAAAGGTTGTTCAGGTATGTGGCATCACCGATACTTTTTCAGTCCAATATTTCTCTCTTTTTAAAATTAAAACAATGTTTCATGCATCTATTTTACAAATATATGTCCAGAACCACATTATTCTACATCCTATACCTCTCCTGGCTAAATTCTCATTCAATTGCACAGAGCAACAAATTGTGCATTTGAGCCTATGAAAAGAACCCGGGGCCAGCACAAAGTGAAACTGTCCCAGATACTGCACTACAGCTGATGGAGATGTACAATAAGACCAAACTGAGCCATTGTCATTTCCTTGGAGACAGTATGTTCTAGGATTCTGGAAGAATTGCATGGCTGATATATATGTTTTTGACATCCTTAGTTTTACTAGTCACTGCAGATCCATTTGTTCCTAAAGAAGAACCGTATTGGTCTAGGAGAGTTGTGTTATTTTTCTGCATGTATTACACTGATGTCCTGACTTTTTTCCATCCTGGAGGCGTCATACTGCAGTTTCTAGTATGAGATCCTTGGGCACAAAGCTGTACAAGTATGCAGATCCAGATCCAGCTTCATCAAGATTTGCTCTATCACATGTATCATGTGTCTTCTAGGCATATCTTGGTGGGGCTCAGTTCTAAAATATATGTTCTGCCACCTCACCCAGCCAATCCACAACAGCATTCTGAGAGCAGAACCACAAGTGACAAAAGACACAGATTGGACACTTGTCAGCTTCCCTCAAGTTTTGATGGGAAATGTAGGCAGCTTGGCGGAATGTTGGACAAGTGACAGTTGAAAAGTCCATTGGACAGCAGTCAGAGAGCGAAGCTGCGAGACCAAGATGCCTACATTTCCCATCAAAACTTGAGGGAAGCTGACAAGTGTCCAATCTGTGCCTTTTGTCACTTGTGGTTCTGCCATGATTCAGCTATGGGAATTCATGTGCACAGGCAAGCCATCCTAAGGTGCAAGGTATACTTGCTACTCTACACACAGTGATCCTTGCTGCATTGAAGCCACATGTGTACCATGTGTGCACAAGGTGTTGCAGTAATGACGAGGGGAGAGGTAAAATCACTTCCTTCTCTCTCTTCCATGGGTGCAGGGGCACTAGTTGCACCAAGGTGCCAGCAGTGGAGGGACACCAGTGGGCCCTGTAGCCACCCCATCACCCACCTGTGACAGTGAGGTCATCTGCCACGGCTGATTTTCCGCAGCTTATGAGGTACCACCAGAGAGCTTCATGGTGGCTATTTAGACTTGGGTGTTAATGTTAAGTGACTCCTGAGGAAGTAAATTTACGAAACAAGTAATTTGCTGGCGCCTTATCTTGTCAAGTCACGGGCATTCATTCCCTTTAATGACACCTGAAGACAAGAGAAAGAAATATTTACTAGAGGATACTTCCTTTCTTCTATATACTTATCTCTGTTGCTGGAATGTAGTATATGCCGAAACACTGGCCGTTTCCACACGGCTCCTCGCTGCTTGTAACAACCCAGAAGATCACGCAAAAAATGCAGAAGATCGCGTTTTCTCGCGCGAGATTTGCATGACATCACATGACGTCGCGCTAATCTCTCATGAGAAAACGCGATCTTCCGCGTTTTTTTCGCGATATTCCGGGTTGTTACGATCAGCGGGGAGCCGTGTGGAAACGGCCACTGACACGCTGAAACACTGACGCCGCTTCTTTCCTTTTAGAAATTGGCAATGTTTTGTCATTAGACTTAGGCTTCTTTATTAATATGCTGCTTTATTAGTTATTTCTGCTGACCATTTGATATTGGATATTGTTCAGACTTAATACTTCATGTTTATGTCTGCCTATTTAATTACCTGGTAGCACTGTGCACTTTAAATATTTTTTTTTAATACACTCTTGTTATATAATTGATTAGTCCTGTTATTGTGGTTTCCCTCTGCTAGTTTGCTGTGTTGTTTTGATTCTCTGAGGGTTTCTCCTTGCTGTTATCTACAGCAAGTGGAAGGCCTGTGAGGCACCCTGGCCCGAGCTGCTGGCCCACAAGGAGCCTGTTCCTCCTATGCCTCCCTAAGTGGGATGGCAAGGCATCAACTTTGGAATTTGGAATATTATTTTTAAGGTAGAAGCAGGGTCCTTGGGCGGAGCACAGAGCCTGACAGTAGCAGTAGTGGCAGGATAGAAAGAGGGCAGTAGATGGAAACTTCTCACGACTACACAGTACAGAGGAGAGAGACAGGAAAGCAGGTAGTAAATGCCTTTCCTCCTCCTCACCTCTCCACAGTGGTGGGGAAAAGAGAAGGGTGAGGCTTCTTGCTTCCACGTGGTGTGTGTGTAGGGGGGGGGATGAAGAAGACAAAAAATTCTTTCTCCTCTCCACAGGGGAGGGAAGGAGGGTAGTTTCACAATTCCCTCCCTTCTCACATAGCAGGGGCAGGGAGGGTAGGTGCCGTTTCCCTCGCTGCAGCAGGAAGGGTGATAAGGATGAGTACTGCCTTATTGTGTCCTAGAAAATAGCCTCGATGTCCTAGTCTAGGACACCCCAAATCCTTGGGTCTTCGATGTGTGGGTGGCTTGCCTCAGTGGAGAGACTAGGAGACAACAATTCTTGGTTCCCTTGAATGGTTGCAGCACCTCATACTGATGGCACATCTTGTTTGTGAAGCTCTCCTGGCCCTCAGAGGGGAACTGCAGAACAAAGGGCGGGAAAAATCCACTCCACCAGCTCCTTCTGTAGTTTTTCTATTCGAACCAATCCATCAACGTAATTGTCAAAGTAGACATCTATCCACTTAGCAGCGAGATCCTTGGGCACAAAGCTGTACAAGTATGCAGGAATTTTTGTATCAGGATGCAAATGTCTTCCCTGAGGCCAAAGAGATTATATTTTTTGGCTATTGTCAATTTGGAATATTATTTTAACTGCTTTGCTTCATATTTGCTTTCAAAGTTCTCTTAATTTAAAAAAAAATTGTGTTTGATCTGCTCCAATATCTTTTGTTGCCGATTTATCTTATTTTTATTGTTTTAACTGTTGCTGGGGGCCACGCTAGGAATGTTAAATTGACTGAGCAAGATATAACTTCGATCAATAACTAAATAAAAATGAAATGGTATTGACAATAATAACAGTGTTTTAATGGCTTTCAAAACCAAATTGAGGGAGGGAGGACACTAATTTGTTCCCTTTGCAATGTTTCTAATGGCACAGTGAGTAATTGTTAAGACAGCTGGGATCCATGCAACAGATAAAGCTTGCTGCCAGATGATAGCATATTTTCCATTCTCGAATAAGGAGCGTGTGGTGATTCTTGAGGAAATCACTCTCTGAAGTCATTGGATTCCTCTCCAGCTCTTCCTGCAACAGATGAAAATATATAATCATTATCATTAAAGTTTAACAAGCCCCTTCTGTACAGTGAAGTCATATGTGGCATATATGTGGCATAGGAAGAAAAAGGTGCCAAACTGTCTTCTTTTCATATTGTATGAACCTTTCATCCCAAAGTTTAAAAACTCACCAGATTTAAAATGTAAAAGAGGTCTTCTGCTAGGATCTTCACTGGATATCTAACAGTGTTCTGTTCCTCTTTCAAAATCAGAATCCCTATGTGGCAATATAAATTTAAAAAAACAGCCCACTAATACTTAATCCCGGAGATATTTTTCACTTGTGCCTGCCTAATTCTAAGGGCACAAAATAAAAACTTTGCCACAGACAAAGGAATATGCCTATCTTTACCAGACAAAAGATATAACAAATCACATGAACAACAAGGAAAGCTGCTCAGTAAGGGCAATATACATTTGGCTGTTACAGATGAATGCTATGCACAGCTAAATACAAAATGTAATAAACATTCAATTATATCTCTACCACAAGGGCAGAATCTCTGAGGACGACTAATACCCTCAATAATAAAGTAAGTACTATCCAAAAACTGCTAGAAGAAATATAGTGAGGTGGAATATATTCAGTCTTTCCCTACTCCCCAAACCAGACTGAAAATTCAGTCTATTTAAAGAAACTACTTAAGATAAAAAATAATTATTCCGTCTCTCTACTGCCCAAGATAAAACATTATTTCGTCTCTCTCCTTTTTGTCTCTATTGTTTCCTATAGAGGAAAAATGCAAAGAAGCCAACAAGAGCAACCACTGACCGAATGCTTCCAAATGTACACAGGACCAACAAACCTAACAGAATGAATGTCAAACCACAAAAGCCAAGCCAAACCCAGGGTCAGTGTGGCAAGCCCAACAGAATCAACGTCAAACCAAAGAAGCCAAGCCAAAACAACCTTATGTTTGTTTTAAAAATACCTAAATCCTCACCTACAGTTAAATGTTATTGAAACCTAACCAGAAATTTTCTTCTGAACTTGCTGCAACAATCCAATTTTTAAACCAGGAACACCCCAAATGTCCATGAAATCACTCCCCACAAAAATACAACAGCGAGAGATCTTTACAACAATGATAGAAGAACAACTATAAAACCGGAGCCAGAAGAATGCAGGAAGAGAAACTTTTATTCTAAAACAAATCAAGAGAAGTGAACTGAACACAAGCCTTTTAAATTTTATTAAAACCAGCACAAAACAGAACCAGCACAAAAAGAATTTTGGAAAAGCTGCCTCCTCCCCACTATACCCCACAGCAAAACACACACAGAATAACATTTTGAAATAATATTTTGAAACAAATCCCACCAGTCCTGATGATGTCCAGCTGGCAGAGAAGGCCTCCCTAAGCAGGCGGCAGCAGCAGACAGCGCAAATCCAAAGCAGAAACCAGAGCAGCATCCACAAACAGCAGCAAAAATCTAGCTCTGAAATGGAGTCAAGCTGTTTTTACCCTCTTTTGCCCATGCTCAGAGCTACAGAGGGATGTGAGTTGTCATGACAGGGCAGACAGTTCTAGCGCACCCCCTAATGTGTGATCCTATTGCTTAGGACAGCTACCTCCCCATTCGTTTCCAGGGGACCCTATGAACCTAAAACAGCCCTGGGAGACTTAAAATGGTGCTCCCAAATATTCCTGGACATTCTTGGGATTCTTGGGATATTTATAGGATGTTTTGGGAATCGATATTTTTTTTAATTTTAAATTTTTATTTGAAAAAAGAAAATAGAAAGTGCACAAAAGAAACATAAACAGACTATATAACAACACATTTAAACTACAAAATATTACTCCTCTCCATCTCCTTAGTTACTTATACTCAAGATTTTATACTCAGTATTGTATATTCAACATTTTTGAAATATTAATTTTATATTTAGTTTATTTCTGTAATAGCTACTCTTAGTTTTTCTTAATTTCCAGCTACATAATCAAAAGGGTCTTTCCATTTTTTCCTGAAATTCCAATACTGGTCTATTACGCATATAAGAAATTAATTTAGCCATAAATCATATTCATACAGTTTGTTCATTCATTCAGTCATATCTGGACAAGATTCTGCCTTCCATTTTGTTGTATATACTACTCTCACCACCGTCACCATATATTAAAAAAGTTCAGCTTTCTGGAATCCTGAATACTGTTTTGATTGATTGGAATATGTTTGGAAAATACCAATAATTTGGGGGTATTTTTGGACCAGAAATAACAACAGCAACAACAACAACAACAACAACAACAACAACAACAACAACAACAACAACAACAACAACATTTGATTTATATACCGCCCTTCAGGACAACTTAATGCCCACTCAGAGTGGTTTACAAAGTATGTCATTATTATCCCCACAACAAAACACTCTGTGAGGTGGGTGGGGCTGAGAGAGCTCCAGAGAACTGTGACTAGCCCAAGGTCACCCAGCTGGCTTCAAGAGGACACAAGTGGACACAAGTGCATATCCCTACTTTGAGAAGCCAATCACTAAATCTGGTTATTTCTAACATTTTGGTAATAAATAATACTTTGTACTTATATAGTGCTTTCCATGTTCAAAGTGTTTCACATACATTAACACAGTAATACTTATGACAGCCCTGTAAGGTAGACTTATATAGGTAAAGGTTGTCCCCTGTGCAAGCACCAAGTCATTACTGACCCATGAGGGGACATCGCATCATGACGTTTTCTTGGCAGACTTTTTACAGGGTGGTTTGCCATTGCCTTCCCCAGTTATCAACACTTTACCCCGAGGAAACTGGGTACTCATTTTACCGACCTTGGAAGGATGGAAAGCTGAGTCAACCTTGAGCGGGCTACCTGAACCCGGCTTCTTATATAATCACTTCAATATTACAGATTGGGGGGATGGCTAAAAAATAGTGGTTTGCCATCCAGTTGATTTGTTAGTAAGTGTAAATCTGTGCTCTTCTCCATTACAGCTCATTTGCTTAGCTGCTACATTATACTAGCACCATTAGCTATATCTAACATGAAGCGCCTCACAAACTCTGAGTGCTGCTTGACTTTGGCATGGTGAGGTTGGAATTTTCAAAAATCAAGGTTCTTCAAAGTTTAACTAGATTAAAACTGGCTGAACAAAGGAGGCATACCTGACTATGAAAGAGGATTCCTCTTCCCACATATTTCACTCAACCTCTTAAATAAAGAACAGTGACATGGCCCTACTGACCAGGTGCTGTTTCTCCAGAAATGTTTTCTGGGAATCAGAGTATATGCTCACATGTACACATGAAGCTGCCTTATCAGATCCTCAGCCAATCAAGCCAATATTATCTACTCAGACTGGCATTAGCTCTCCAGGCAGACATCATAGCTCTCAGGCAGAGATCATTCATATCTGCATGCCAAGCAGGCGCTCCATCACTGAGCCACAGCCCCTTCCGTGGAGTGCCAATTTATTGTGCAATACATTTTCTGCAGGTGTATCAAGTGTGACCCTCCCTTAACAAGTATTTATTTATTCCAAGTACGAGCATATATATGCGCACACACCCTCCTACACACACACAAATACAAATAGAAGAAAGAACAGATTGGGCATGAAGAAGTTATTACAAATGAGGCCAGTGAGTCAAACAGTTAAGAGAGAGGCATGTGACATTAATATGCAGAGTGCAGATGAAACCAAAGTCCAGTGTAAAAATCCAGTAGAAAGAGCAAACAGTGTTCCTTGCAAGTGGAACAATGTACATAAACAACACTTTCTTTCTGTCCTGAGGTTACTATTCCCAAATTCAATTGAAGCCCCAAACACACAACACCCCTGTGTATTCCCTGAATGTGCAAGTAGGAAACATTGGTGTGAGCATACTGGTTCCAGTATGCCTGCACAATGGCTGCACAAAATCTCCATCTCCCTTTACTGCTTTTTAGATAGCAAGACTAAAGAGTTGTGGGGTTTTCACAGAAACCAGGCTTCAAGGATTCAACATATAAGAAAGTTTAACAAATAAAAATAAAAAGTACACATGGTCTGTGTGCAATCATCAGGCAGAGCAAGAGTACAAAGAAAATGAGAACATGCAGTCCTCTTGCTCTAAACTCTATTCTTATCCTAAAATATTTGCTAAGATAGGTTAGTAATTCTTGAAGTTGCAGTATTTAAAAGTCTTGGAGCTGGCACTTCTCCCCTTAGGTCTTGGTATTGGGACAACTTCTCCTATTGTCCCTCAACGTATGGTCAAGATGGAGTCCCTAGTTAACAATTTAGTCCATCATGGCTTTTCTTCTTCTTCATACCATGAGAATTTATGATCTCTCTTTTGAGTCTATCCTCTTCTGACTGCCTCAAGAGGAAGAAATCACTAACTAACCATTTGGCTAGCCAAGTCTCTGTCTCTTTTAGGTGTGACCTTACAACAAGGTGTGAGGCATTAAAATTCACAACCAGGCTCCTGTGACATTGATACAGAGTAGACTCAATTATATATATCAGTGTTTTCTCTAAGGTGAAAGGCATTTCTCTACAGGCTCTAAGAAAGTGTCACATATGTCTCCACATATAGGGACAGAGTTGGCGCCAGGCTTTGTTGTAGAAGAATTTTTAAATTGTAGACAATACATAGACTTTAGCTGTAAGTGATTACCAGAGGTATTAGAATACTGTTGCTGTTGGGGTTGACTTGTAGAAGGTGACTACTTGGAAGCCATCTGGCCTTATTGATTTGTATCCTCATTTCTCCAGATGGAAACTGCAGTTTTAGGAATGCTTGATGTAAATCCTTCAGATATTTCTCTTTGTCTAAAGGTCTTGAACAGATGTAGTTGCATATTAATGCAAAGCTGCAGTGATGAGTTTTAAGGTGAGTTCTGGATGATATCTGGAAGATGTTTATATGTCCATCACATAAGTACACTGCAATGTCCAGAAAGTGAATTCGCTGCACGGGTTGGTCCACTCCAAGCTAATGTGGATGGTGGGATGAAGAATCTGGAAGTCTTGTCCTGAAGGGCAGTATATAAATTGAATGTTGTTGTTGTTATTATTAAGTCCTAATAAAATTTCTTGAAGGTTTCCTTCCCATGTGATTTTATAAGCAGAAAGCAAGCAGGACTTGGTGCCTTTCAGCAAACTATTTTAGCTGAAGTTTGCAAGTCATTCCAATTTATATGTCTCTTCTTTGAAAGTGATAGATGAATTGGTTGGACCTCAGGGGATTCATTTGGTAAAGTTACTCATACATTCCCTGAAAGTCAGTCACCCGGAACAGAAGGTCATAATGATTGAGGGAAAATTAAGTGAGTTTCATAAAGACTCACATTAAGAATTCATATAATGAAGGGATAAAGAGGCCCTTTCCCTGTTGGAAAGACAAAATCTAACAAGCCCTTTTTGATTAAAATTAATTCCTCCAATTTTAACTTGATGATATTTCTCCCTTCATCTGCCTTCATGCAGTCTAACTTTGGGGTACGGTAAAGATGAATGTGATACTGACAATTCTCCCAAATTAACAGGAAATAAATTATTTTGTTTAATCTTCCTACGTATTTGGGGAATCCATCTAAACTGTGCCACTTCCCGTGCCGTATTTTCTGTTGTTAGTTAGTTTGTGGTATTTTACTCCTCCCTCCAATTGTATGTTTTAATGTGACTGTTTTGCTGAAAGAGCATCTGAATCAGTTAAACCCAGTTTAAGTGATGAGGAGTTGGGATGAAACTTTAAATGTTTGGGGTAATTGAAATTATAATAGTAAAGTAAAAGAAATTATTTAATGTAATACTTAATGTTCATGCATAAATTAAAGTGATTGTCATTGTTAGTGAGGTAAAAATTATGAAGAGACTGTTTTTTTACATCTTCCATGTGCTGCAGCACATGGAGCAGAGGCATGTATACTTGCCATAAAGTATACATTCCACAGAGAACAATATCCAGTCACTGCTTCCTGATGGCCATAGCTGCATTTATATTATTCATTCTAAATATTTATTCCACTTCTCCACCAACAAGTCTTCTCAACAGCTGTATAATACAACATGTTTGCACACTTAAAGCATCTTAAGCGTGCACCTAAAAAGTGTAAATATGTGAAGCAGACTAGGGAAGAAATACATGCTCAGGCCCTTTGGCATGGTTCACCTCCATTATGCTGAATTTTAGTCAGTGTTTTAGGTCATATTTTTTAAACTGCTAGAATAATGTTTTTGTTATGAATGTTTTATGCTAGTGGTATTGTTAATTGTTTTATCTTGCAAACTGTCTTGAAAGTAATGTATTAGGATTAGGTCTAAGACATCCTATAAATAAATAATTTTTAAATCTCTTTTTAAAGTTCCTCATCTGTCTTTGGAGATGTCATTGTAGTCTCTACTAAAGGGGTCCCCAGTCTTTTTGAACCTGTGGGCACCTTTGGAAGTTTAAGGCAGGTTGGCACCACAAAATGGCTGCCAAAGCAGTTGTAGGCAAGCACACAAAAAACAGAAAGGAGGATTGGAAATATAATATAAACATACATAGAGAATTCGCCCAAGGAGAAATAGAATGCACACAGAAAAAGTTGACCAGTAGGGGGAAGATAAAGCACACAGACAGAGAAGACTGAGGGTGGGGGGAGTGCTCTGGTACTCCCTAAGCCCCATTGGCTCACGACTTATCCATGGATCCCATTTACACAATCCTGGATCCTTCTTCAGTGAGTGGTTGGGGAGGATCCAAGTGAAAAGCCACTTTACTTTTATGAAGATGGACAGTCATTGCTTATGCTTTCACAATGGCCCTGCTACTTTCCTAAAGCATGAGGTGGGTGCCTGTAGTGCCGGATCTAGGCACCTGGGCACCCGGTGCAAACCTTGTCTGGGTGCTCTGCGTGCATGCTGTGTGCATGCGCACTCCCGGCACTGTGTGATGATGGCACTTTCATGACATCATCACGCAGGCGGGAGGCATGCCCACTCACACAGCAAGCCAGCTGCCCCAGTGCCCGGTGAGCCATGGAACTGGTGGTGGTGTGCGCTGGGGCAGCTGGCTGGCTTGCCACGTGTGCAGGACCTCCCTGCCCCGTGCTCAGCCACCCGCGCGGCAAGCCAGCTGCCCCAGCGAACACCCTTGCCACTACCAGCTCCGTGGCTCACTGGCCACTGGGGCGGCCAGCTTGCCGTGCAGCTGGCTGAGTGCAGGGCCCTGCTGCTCTGTGCCACCCGACTGGTTTCAGCAACTTATATAGGTTGAATATAGGAACAGCTCTGTCTTATAGGCCTGGTGGAATGATAATATGTCCCACTGGGCCCGGGTCTCCTTTGACAGAGCATTCTACCAGGCTGGGGCCAGGACTGAAAAGGCCCTGGCCCTGGTTGAAGCGAGGCGGGCTTCCTTAGGGCCGGGGACCACCAGTAAACATTTATCCGCTGATCGAAGTGGTCTCGGGCGAACATACAGGGAGAGGCAGTCCCAAAGATATGCTGGTCCCAACCCACTCAGGGCTTTAAAGGTAAGAACCAACACCTTGAACCTGATTCGTAATTCAACCAGAAGCCAGTGCAGCTGGCACAGGACAGGTGTGATATGTGACTGGTAGGATATACTGGTCAGGACCCGTGCCACCGCATTCTGGACCAGCTGTAGTTTCCGGCTCAGGCCCACGGGTAGCCCAGCATAGAGTGAGTTACAGTAATCTAGCCTGGAGGTGACCATTGCATGGGTCACTATAGCCAGGTCCTGGGGTGTCAGGTAAGGGGCAAGTTGCCTTATCTGATGGAGATGGAAAAATGCAGACTTGGCAACCACCATGACCTGGGCCCCCATTGATAGGGAGGCATTCAGGAGCATGCCCAGACTCTTCACCACTGGCAAAATTGTCAGTCGTATCCCATCCAGGGCAGGGACCTGGATCCCAACATCTGGCAGCCCCCGTCCCAGCTGCAGGACCTCCATTTTCACTGGGTTCAGTTTCAGTCTGCTCTGTTTCAACCATGCAGTCACAGTCTCCAGAGCTCTGGCCAGATTGTCCGGGGCCGTGTCTGGCCAGCTGGCCATTGGCAGAAAAAGCTGGGTGTCATCTGCATATTGATGACAACCCAGCCCAAACCTCTGCACCAACTGGGAGAGGGGGCGCATGTAGATGTTAAATAACATCGGGGAGAGTATTGCCCCTTGCAGAACCCCACACACCAAAGGGTGACAGGGTGATAGATCTCCCCCGAGCACGACTTCCGGTCTGGGAAAATGGTGATCTGAAGTTGTTCAGCTAAGCTGGGCAATCAGGGGCTTCTGTTTAGGCAGGTCAGGTGCATTTAGACACCTGCCATCACTCTTCTACAGGCAGAAGAAGAGCTGGGACGGTACAAACCCCTGAGAGTGTGTGACTTCGACCGGGGGGGGGAGTCCTGAATAAAGGACTTTCTCCGCGTCTTGAGGTCCACTCGGAGACGGGGGAGCTTCAATCTCTGCAGAGCCCTTTTTGAGCCAGGATCTGGCATAAGATCGACATAATCCAGGCTCCTTTAAAAGAATTTGAACTACTCTGATTGTAAGAAACAGCACGGAAACGCACAAGAAGCAAAGCAAGGTAAAGATGACTATCTGATTTTTGGGACTAAACTAGCAAGGAAAAAAAGTTAAAAAGTGGAAGAAACTTACTGGCAACATTGTAAATTGCTTGCTTGAAGAAGTGTATGGAGAAAGAGACGGAGACTTTGCATAGAAATTGGAGCTAGCCAACAAGTCATAGTCGACTGTGTCAAACGCTGCTGTGAGATGGAGTTACACAAGCAGCGCCGACCCACCTCAATCCAGATACCTGTGAAGGTCATCTGTGAGGGCAACCAAGGTCATGTCTGTCCCATGGCCAGGATGGAAGCTGGACTGGAATGGGTCCAGGACTACAGCATCATTCAGGAATTCCTGCAGTTGTACTGCCACTGCCTGCT
Organism: Eublepharis macularius; assembly: GCF_028583425.1. Lineage (NCBI taxonomy): Eukaryota > Metazoa > Chordata > Lepidosauria > Squamata > Eublepharidae > Eublepharis > Eublepharis macularius. Next base: position 196,165,513 of record NC_072790.1, read on the forward strand.
CAATCGTCTTGCTCGGGAACGGGAGGTTCGACACTGGGCGGTAACTGGACGGGTCGGTGGGGTCCAAGGATGATTTTTTCAGGAGGGTCCGCACCACCGCCTCCTTTAACCCTCTGGGAAAAACCCCAGAACTCATGGAGATATTAACAATGGCCTCTAAATGGTCCCGTAGCCCCTCCGAGCTGCCCTTCACCAGCCAGGATGGGCAGGGGTCCAGAGAACAGGTGGTTTGCTTCATCCCTTGCAGGATCTTGTCAACTTTATCCCAGGAGAACAGCCTGAAATGATCTAATACAGACCCAGAAGATGGACAAGGGGTCTCCAGTTCCCTTACTGTATCAACAATGGGCGGCAGGCCACGGCGAAGGGACAAGATTTTGCCCGCAAAATAGCTCGCAAAAGCCTCACAGCCAATAGTTGAATTAAGAATTTAGGAGTCTCCCTGAGAGAGGGAGACCAAGGACCAAACTGTTTGAAATAATTGAGCCGAGTGTGAGCTAGTGGACACAATGGAAGCAGCAAAGAAATCCCTCTGCCACCTCATAGGCTTTCATAAACGTCCTATAAGATGTTCTTGCCTCTTCGTTGTGCCCCCCGCCTCCACACTTGTTCTAGTCATCTCAGAGACCACTTCATCTGGCAAAGCTCCTCAGTGAACCAAGGAGCTACCTGTTTGTGGGCTCGGAGAGGATGGCAGGGGGCAATAACGTCGATGGCTTCGGAAAGTCGGCCATGCCAATCATCCACCAGCTCATATAACGTATTGCCAGGGAGCATCGGATCCAGCAGAGCCACCTGGAAACCAATTGGATCCATAAGTCTCCACAGGTGAGCGTAAATCTGCTCACTGCCCACCCGGGAAAGGAGCGGCATGCTCAAACAAACTTTCAGAACAAAGTGATCTGACCATGGCACTGCATCATAGGCATCCAGGACCACCATCATCCCCACCCCAAAAAACAAATCCAGCGTGTGACCTGCTTGCTGCGTGGGAGCCATAACAAACTGGGAGGGTCCTAGGGCTGCCATGGAGGACACCAGGTCCATGGCCTGCGTGGAGGTGTCATCATCAGCATGGACGTTGAAATCCCCGAGAACCAAAAGTTTCCAAGGCCCAGCCAGCCACCACCTCCAACAGACCAGACAGGGAAAATGTAGGTGCAGTAGGTGGTCAGTACACCACGCATATTGCCAACCTCTCCTCGACATCCAACACTAGGCCCACACAACCAATGCCAGTAATTTTGGGGGTGGGGAGTGGTCAGAAGGAGAAAGACTCCCGAATGAGCAAAGCCATGCCTCCCCCCCAACCACTTGTCTGGGACTGGTGGAGGACCGTATAACCTGGGGGGGGGGCTAGTCCTTTCAAAGTGACCATCTCACTCTCCCTCACCCAGGTCTTGGTCACACAAGCCAGGTTCTACAAGCAGGACCAAGCCCAGGGCAATTTGGTGACCATTTTTGTTACAGCTCTCCAGCAAGCAGTACAACAATGCAACTTCACTGACCTGGAGACTGTGCTCTGAGATTGACTACTATGTGGTCTGCAATACAAGAAGCTGCAACAATGGCTATTCAGCAAGAAGGAACTCACGTTCAAGGAAGCTCTCAAGGAGGCACTAGCAGCGGAAGCAGCTGACCAGTCGACAAGAAATGTGCGCCAGTTGCGGAGTCCTCCCCTAGCAAAAAAAGCAGAACCGGTCCACCATGAGAGCATTGAGAGCGATTCGGGGGATGACGAGAGAAGATCAGGGTAACAGTGCACATAGAAGGAATGCCATGTAAGATGGAGGTCAACACCGGATCAGCACACTCAATCATGTCAATGGACACTTACCACCGAGTGTGTCCCAAGAAAAGAGACCGACAGCTCAAGCATACCAGCAGCTTCCAGTAGATGATGTTACCGCAGAAGCACAAATCATCGTGACTCATCAAGGTGCATTCAAAGTGAAGCAGCTCCAGTTCGGGGTCAGTGTGGCACCCGGAATTTTTCAAGGACTTATGGAATTTTTAAGGACTTATGGAATTTTTCTCATCATAGTGGACTCATTTTCGAAGTGGCTGGAAGAAATCCCCATATCGACCATGACATCCGTGGTGGTCATTTGTTCATTAAGGCATCTGTTTGTGACCCACAGCCTGCCAGATGCTATAGTCTCGTCAACGGCGCACAATTCACTTCCCAGGAATGTCAGAGATTCCTCGAGAACAACACCATCTAGCACATCATGTCAGCACCATTCCACCCATCAACAAATGGACAGTCAGAAAGAATGGTGAAGGCCACTTAAGGCTCACTCCACAGGTTAGGTAAGGGAGATTTGAGCCAGCGGTTGGCTGACTACTTATTGTGGCAGCACATCACCCTGCATTCTACCACGGGATGGAGCCCAGCAGAGCTCTTAATGAGATGATGGCTCTGCTCGATCAGCTCCACCCAGACTTACATCCGGACACCCGGAGGGAGACGGAGGTTTCAGGATCGCCCAGGAGGCTTCAGCAGGGTGACTTAATATACACCAGAAACTATAGGGAAGGGGCAACCTAGGTTCCATCATCAGTGCTCAGGGCGACTGGGCCGATCTCCTATGAGGCGGCTAATGCCACCAGCAAAATACTCTGGAGACACACTGATCAGTTACGGCAGCACTGTCCGGAGCGGGTGCAGGGATTAGACCGAACAGAGTGGAGATAGTACAGCAGCACAAAGCTGTTCAGCAACTCAATTGAGTCCAGAGAACTCCTCCATTTCTCCTAGTGGGGCAGAGGCCATTGTCAACGCTGAGCCACCCATCTGAGGACTGTCTATAGCAGAAAGGTTGTGTAGGTCTCATCGAGCTCGCCATCCACCGGCTTATCTTAGCAACTTTGTCTCCGATGGGGTAGTCTGAACTTAGGAGGGAGAGGTGTTATGTGTTGCTTGAGTAGAAGGAAGTCTCCTGAAGCCTACAAAGCTATTGGTGTTTGAGTGCTAGCACGGCCAATCAGAACTGTTGCTTTGTAGTCCAATTGCTGTGCTCAAAAGTAGATACTTGTATATAGTTCATGCAAACGAAGGATTCTAGTTGCTTACATTGTATTGCCTGTTGTAAAAGTGGGAGTGGTTTCTACAAGCATAAATTGGTTACTGTTGAGCCTGAGTCTTCAGTCTGTCTGCTTTCAGTCTCCAATAAAGATGTTTATTATAATAAATAACTGTTAATCTCAATATACAATATTGTCCTCACAATTTTATTGCATGGAAGAGAGGAATAAAGATGGGGCTTAGTTTCTTTAGGGTGATCAGTAGCCAACAGTGCACCACTTTAAAGAATCAATCCTAAGCAAGGGTACTGGAAAGCAAATGTCATTTTATTTACTAGGGCTTCCTTCCAGGAAAGTGTTCTTCAGATTGCAGCCTAAGACCATACCCATTTGCAAAGAAATGTGCATCAGCAATCTGAATCATCTGTGGATGCCTATCCTAAGACACTGAAATGTTTTGGGATTACATTCCAAATAGACTGGGGTCCAGTTATGTTGACTTCTATGCACCCATTAGGAACACACCACTGTCTTGGAAATGGAATTCTCCATTTGCTAGAAGGCTGCTGATGAGGAGAGAGGCAGCAGAAAAATCTCACATGTAGAGCAGCGGATGCAGGAGAGGTGGGGAGGATGCAATGGGAGACTGTCTCGAATTCAATATTTGTTAAAGGATTTTGCAATGTCTATTTATTTCAATAGAATTGGATCAGGATAAATTTCAAATTTTGTCTAAGTTATAAGAAATTGAACCTAGAGCTTATAGACCTTAAACTTTTTATTCCCACACAATGCCTTTGCAAAGGTTAGCATTATTTGGCACATAAATCTACAAAAGTTGATATGAAATTGTACACGCACAAATCTCCTTATTAAATACATATGAAAACGTGACAGTAATAATTAGAGAATCCTCTAAAAGTCTACTGTAAATCTTCTTCATACACATTTCCAATGCCAAGGACCACTGTTGCATGGAAAATAAAAATCTAGATTTCTTTTCACAAATGCTAAGTGGAAAAAAGTTGCCAGAAAAATGTCACTGCTTGTCATGCTACTGTCTGGAACATGTCTGTATTTATGGACACAATGGCTTCATGTCATCTTTATATAATTCTGTTAAGATTAAGAATGCAAAGCACATCATGTAAATATCTGTGAACTGCAAGTCTTTGGCTGCCAACTTCATTGTGACCCTGTGCACAATGGTACAGAGATACATGGCTATCCCTAATTCAGCCATTTTTTAATTGGAAGCAATATTTCACTTCAGAGGCTGGCCATCCTATTGAGCTGCAAAGTGCTTCTCCTACAGACTAGTAGGAAGTGCAATGAGTACAAAGCTGAGTACAATGACTATTCACAACAGTTATAACTGGTCTGCTCAGAATCCTACTCATGAGTAATGTCTATTTAACACTTGTACTGGCAAAGAAAGTAGTGAGCTCTGGTTAATGCAGTTAAGTGTACTGATAAATGCAAACTGAGCAATTTGAAGGTTTTTAAGCAGAGGCTAGATGGCTATCTGACAGCAATGCTGATTCTGTGAATCTAGGCAGGTAATGAGAGAGGAGGGCAGGAAGGGTTACATCAGCACTTTGTTCTCGTGGCCCCTTCTTACATGCCCAGTGTAAGGCCAATCGCCACTTTGGGATCAGGAAGCAATTTTCTGCAGGCCAGTTCAGCTAGGGATGCTCACAGTGTTTTACTATATTCTGGGCAAGGAGCAGGGCTCACTGGGTGTGTGTGTGGGGGGGGGGGATAAATTGTAAATTCCCTGCATTGTGCAGGAGGTTGGACTAGATGACCCTGGAGATCTCGTCCAACTCTGTGATTCTATGAATTTCTCACCAGAGTCTCCCTCTGATTTATCCAAAGAGATTTTGATTATTTTTTTGCGGTGTTGGTGGTTCTTATTTATTTAAAATGTTTATACTATACCTTCTCCCCCAGCTAGGGTCCCAGAGGCTTACAATAAACATGAACAACATACAGACTGGAACTGCTGGGAAGACAGAAGTGAGTGTGCAGTTTCATAACAGGAAAGGTGGTCCTGCCAGTATGTGGGCCTCAGGTTATCAAAGGACATTACATTAATTGAGGCCAGAAACATATATGCAGAAACTGTTGTCTCAGCATTCTGCACTAATACTAAATTGTGATGTGTATATAAGATAGTCCTGTATTATGTGTGTTAGACTTGATGGTTATGGTAGCATGGATAACAAAGCCATATCAGCTAAGTACAAAAGAGAATCCAATTTATATACCAGATAAAACTGATTTTTAAAAAAGCAAACTTATTTGCTGCACTCGCCTTTTTCTCCAGCCACAAAGCTGAGTCCAAGAGAACCTCAAGACTTTTAACACAATCCATTAAATATAAACTCATCCAAGCAAGTTGAAGAATACCATCTAACAAACCTGATTTACCAGCCAACATAATCTCTGCATTCTTACTGTATTCACCTTGGGCCACTTGACCACTGCATCCAGCCCCTTGCCTAGGAATGAAACTCTGCAAGTTTTGTGACTGAAAAATAGGCCTGGTCATCACCAGAATATTGATGATACCCATTCCTGAAGCTCTACATGATTCCATTTAGTGGTCTAACATAAATATTAAAGATCATTGAGGATAGGATGGACCTTTGCAGCATGCAGCAGAATATATTAGAGTGAACAGATTTCCATCGCCTCCCTCTGAGTTTAATCAGACTGGAAGAATGTAAGCCGTCTGAATGCCATTCTTTTTTGCCATTTTTGCCATTCTTTTTGTCCCCAGATAGACCAATCCATTAAATGGTTGTAAGTTGGTGCTTCTGGCTCTGTATTTTAGCTGGGATCCAGGTCAGATCAGAGATTTCCTATGCTTGCCTAATTGCCAAATCATTCCCTTCAAGATAGTCCAGCCTAGGTATCATGTTTCAAACTACCATGTATAATTTTTAACTGGGGAAGGGGGAAATCACCAACAACTGGATCAATACTTCCTGCATTGGCCAGCATGGCATGGTAGCAGATTAGGAGTCGGGAAACCGGTTTTGACTCCCCGATCTGCCGTTGAAGCTCATCTGTCTTTGTCTAAAAGTATCTGAAGAGTTAATATTGCTGTTCTAAAACAGATAAGTGATAGTATGTCAAAGGAAATATTTTGAATCTAGATATTAGCCGTCAATGCTGTAGTAAAAGTTTTCTAATATTCAGATGTTCCACTCCTTATTTTAAGCTACTTAATAGTTTATATTTTTATCGTCTGTGCATTTTTATCCTAAAGATAAATTTTATCCTAAAAACAGGATATGTTGTTAATTCTGTTTTGTTCTGTTTCTGGAATGGGAGTCAGTGTGTTAGGAAGATGCCTGAGCTCCTTCTGCTTTCCACTTATCTACTAATCTGAGCTTTCTCTCTGCCTTTATTCATTTCCTCCCTCTTGTCCAAGAAAACCCCTTCTCTTGCCAAGCAGCAGTTTCTGTATCCTCCGTCATCTACAAGCTAAGAGCTCTAGAAATGAAATGCTTTTGGGTGAACCCATGTGTTGAGTTTAGGTGATAGCCAACATGCAGTGATAACCCAAGTAGGCCTGCATTTTTGGGTAGGAGCGTGACAAAGATGACTGGGCACATGATAGCTGATTGTAGAACTGTATCATATTAGTAAAGCAACTTTTTTTTTTACTTTGGAATGTTCTAGTGTGACTTTTCTCTTTTCATGGGTTCTATGGGGATTAGGAAGCAACTTTCACAAAATTGGTTGTGGGTTTTCCGGGCTGTATTGCTGTGGTCTTGGCATTGTAGTTCCTGACGTTTCGCCAGCAGCTGTGGCTGGCATCTTCAGAGGTGTAGCACCAAAAGACAGAGATCTCTCAGTATCTCTGTCTTTTGGTGCTACACCTCTGAAGATGCCAGCCACAGCTGCTGGCGAAACGTCAGGAACTACAATGCCAAGACCACGGCAATACAGCCCGGAAAACCCACAACAACCATCGTTCTCCGGCCGTGAAAGCCTTCGACAATTTCACAAAATTTTAAGAAATAACTTTTTTTCCTTTTAATCTTTTTAACAATTAATAAAATACAACTTTAAAAAAAAACTCTTAAGTGCAACCATACAAAAAGAACTCCAAATCAACAATGTCCTTGAAAAGGCAAACAGTTCAACATCCAAGAAGTGATGAGTCCTCTCTCATCCATTTGAAGCAGCTGCACCCCAGGCTTCTGTCTTCTTGTTGGGGAATTATAGCCCTGCAAAAAATAATACAATCCCAGTAACACCAACTAAACACAATATACAAACACCAGTTTAAATCATATTTTACATACAACATTTGATTACCTTATTCAAGGTGATAAGAGTTTATAATTTATTAAGCTCCCCAGCAAACAGCCTCCTCCTCAGCAGCCTGCCTCTAGCTTCTGACTCCACCCCACTGGGCTAAACCAATTAACCTCACAGGGGTTACATTCTCCCCTGCTAACTTGCTGTCGTCTCGGCAGCATTTCTTTTCTTTTTCTTCAAAATTAAAGCATATAAAGTTAACAGAATATTAGAGTGCAGTAGATCGTTACTGGTTTAAGATTTAGGTTTCTTGAGACTGCTGAAAAATTCAGGACATAGTCATTTAACTTAGCAGGTTTGGTTCTAACTCTTTGAGGCCTAGGAGGTACTGCAATGAATTGCTCCGGGTCTGCAAATGGTTTTTCAGTGCGGGCTGCGCTCGCTGTAAGAGACTCCTGGGGCACAATTTCTGTTGTTCCTTCAATCACTGTCTCACTTGGAAGTAGAGTAACTTCCTCTGCAATGAACTTGGAGTGAACTCCCCTGCTAAAGGGTTGAGATCTGAAAGACGGATAGGTTCTCCTGAGTATTCTTCCTCATCCTCTGTTGGGACTGCCACATCAGCAGTTTTCTGCCTAGTCCTGCTGCTGATAGGATCTTCTTGAATCTGCACATCAGACACTTCTTCAGAAGGGGAAATAAATCCACACGGCCTCAGCATATCTCGGTGTAGAGTTCGAATGGGACCCTTACCATCTTCAGCTTGGACCTGGTAAACAGGAAGATTGTCATCCATTTGATTTACAACTATGTGTATATCAGGTTCCCATCTATCAGCCAATTTTTGTGTTCCACATGGACTTAAGTTATGCACTAACACTCTGTCTCCTGGTTCAATGGTAGACCTCACCACTTTAGCATGCCATCTTCTTTTGTTGGTTACAGTGAGTTTCACTATTTGTGGGAAGACAGCCAACCCTCCTGGCCCAGCAATAACTTCTGGATCTTCCAAAAGAACTGTAGTCCCCAGCCTCTGTCCTGACATCTGCAACATACCTGTTACTGTGCAAGATCCTCCAGCTGGAACACTAACAGGTCTTCCCCGCTGCATTCGTATTTCATTCTCATCTTCAGCTTCCACTTTTTTCCTCTGACTCTCCAGGTGATATCTGCAAGCTTCCTTCCAGTGATGTGGCCAGCCCATCCTATTCAAAGAACTAGATCCATCTTGATTAGTATTGGCATCCATGATGCACTTAAATACATTTGTTCCAACAATAGCTGATTCATGTGCTGATCAGGACACACAAGTGCTAAAATCTCCAATTTATCCTCCGTCCCTTTCACATCATGTGGGACCCACCTTCCTGCCTTGCCGGAAAGGATGGGAGGGAGAGAACATGTCATGTGGGGGGTAAGTGGGAAGATCCCCCTGCAACCGCCTGGCCTCACAGGAACACGTGTTTATTCCCGGCGAGGGCCGGAGGGCGGGTGATATCCCCTCTCTATTTCAATCTGTTTCTACATACAGTTCTCCAACCATATACTATTCTCTAACTGTTAAGATACATTATCTAATGTTTGTACATACATTCTAGTGTATTTTTCATTATACATTCTGTAATGTTTGTCTCTTTCTCTGTTTTTGATTTTCAATCCTTTTCTCCCTGGATGTGGCATGTTCTGTTCGATTCTATATCTCCTTGATGCATTCGCATTCTATTTCTGCTTCTAGAACGGTTGATATCTGTGTACCCCTTTCTATCTGTTTCTCTGTATCTCCCTCTCACTGTCTATTCGCTACTTTCTATCTCTCTCTGTTTCTTCCTATGTGTTTCCACCACTATCTATCTGAATCTATATCTTTCTATGTATATCTGCCCCTTCCTATTTCTTTCTATTTGGAGGGGGAGTGGGAAGATCCCTCAGAAGCCTCGGGTCCTCACCTGAGGGTCCCACTGAGGAGTAATACGCCGTCGGCCAACAGCACCCACCTTTCCTGCCTTGCCGGAAAGGATGGGAGGGAGAGGACATGTCATGTGGAGGGGGAGTGGGAAGATCCCCCAGGAGCCGCCTGGCCTCACAGGAGTGTGCATTTATTCCCGGCGAGGGCCAGAGGGCAGGTGATGTCCCCTCTCTTTCTATTTCAATCTCTATCGTTTTCTACATACAATTCTCCCAATATATACCATTCTCTCACTGTTAACAGACATTCTCTACAGTGTGTGCATATATTCTAGCGTATTGTTCATTCTACTTATACATTCTGAAACGTTTGTCTCTTTCTCTGTTTTTGATTTTCATTCCTTTTCTCCATGGATGTGTCATGTTCTGTTTGATTCTATACCTCTTTGTTGCATTCACGTTCTGTTTCTAGTTCTAGAACAGTTGACATCTGTGTGTCCCTTTCTATCTGTTTCTCTGTATCTCCCTCTTACTGTCTATTTGCAACTTTATCTCTCTCTCTGTTTCTTCCTATGTGATTCCACCATTATTTATCTGAATCTATCTCTTTCTACGTATATCTGCCCTTTATTATTTCTTTCCATCTCTAGCTGTCTTTTTTTCTCTTTCTATAACTATATTGTTTTCTACATTCCTTTCTCTATCTTCATCTATATGTATGCTCATGTGTACATCTTTTTCCAATGGTTTTGTTTTTGTTTTTCAATACATCTTTCTATCTGTCTATCTGTCTTGTTCTGTCTGACATGAGGAGGGGGAGGGGGAAGATCCCCCAGCAGCTGCAGGTCCTCACCCAAGGGTCCCACTGAGGAGTAATGCAGCAGCAGCCAACAGCACCCACCTTCCTGCCTTGACGGAAAGGACGGGAGTTGCGGGACACATTCCCACCCAGCTGAAAGGGGTCCCGTCAGTCCCGTTGACAGGGGAGCCGCCACACTGTGCAACCGACTGTATCCTTATGCGGTACAATTGGCTGTGCGATCGCAACTAAGCTGTGTAACCGAGGAGGGAGCAGTAACAGGATAGTCCCCCGTGAAGCAGGGGCTGACATGACCCGCTGTCCTGCCTTTGCGGAAAGTAGGGAATGGGCAGGACAGGAGGCATTGCTTGGATGGGTCAGAGTGGTTCCTGAGAGACAGAAACGGGGCAGCAGCAGCAGCAGCAGCTGCGATCGGCCACCTTCCTGCCTTTGTGGGAAGGACATGAGTCGAGGGACCCATTCCTCCCTGCTCAGAGGGCTGAGCGTTTGTGATGGATAGGGGCACCGTGTGACTCAACTATATGTGCAACAGCTCCTGAGCTGTTGCGCAAGTGCCCAAAGGAGGCTGCCTCCAGCATCACCCATTTTCCTGCCTTCGCAGAAAGGAGGTGTCATGATGATCGGGTTGTGCCAGGAAGGCCTATCAAGGTCTCAGAAGCCTGTTAGCAGTGGGAGTGGGCCTGGCTAAACCCGACCCAAATGTGCCAGCTCTCAATCGAGATACCCGCAGGACTCGACGGGCAAGGGTGCGTGGCAACGGCATAGAGAACCACGGGGCAAGATGTTTTAGTAGCCTGCGGAAACCCACACACTCCATGATGGATACAGGCAAGCCATGTAGGGCAATATTCTCTGCCAAGATGCGAAGGCCCGCCTCCTGAGCCCTCAACCTTGAGGTTCTAAGCGGCACTGTCCCAGACCCTGAGGGGACAACCTCCGCGAACGTGGCTTGCCAGAGCACTCTGCTCCCACCAGCATCACCCTCAGGGCAAAGTGACCCTCCCACTGACCCCCACTCAGAAGAGCTGGTTGCCCCCTTTCTCCCCCCAACAGATGTTTCACTGGGTGAGGAGGGAGACGGGCTCAGGTGGTGCTTCTTCAGGTGCTGAGTCAGGGCCATCGAAGACACGCGCTTCGGGTTTTTGCCCCTGCACACCAGGACATCAAAGGCACAGCACTGCACCACACAGAGGTCATTAGGAAGGGCCCGAAAGTGCCTCCATACAGAGGTGTTGAAATGTGGACTGCTAACTGTCCCAGGGGAAGGAGGACGAACAGTTACAGGCTGCGCTGCGGAGCTGGCCACGGAAGATGGGGTGAGGGGTGGACTGCAGGTGGGGACACCACTGAGAGTTTGGAATGGAGATGGGAGGGATAGTTCATAACACACAAACCATTCCTCCAGGGATCCATCACCCCCCCTCCTCAAAATGTTGAGATTCTCTCCCCCCTGTGGAAAGACCTCTTTGGCCTCCTCCACAGCCCCCACAAGTGAATTGGGGGGAGTGGGAGGACTCTCTGCTGCCCCCGAGCCACACTCAATACTGCTTAACACAACTGAACCAGGAGGACTGCCATCGCACTTCACCCCACAACCACCCTTGGCGGCCAACACAACAGGAAGACTCATTGTGCCACCAAACTAGAATTAAGGAGGACAGAAAAGGAGATGACTCTGTGTGCCCTACGCCGCAGTGGCCAATGAGCTTGGCCCCAGGGCCTGGCAGCAGCCCTGGAACCAGAGGCTGAGGCTAGAGCCCTAGTCCAGCACACCAAGGTGCCTGACCACCAGATCAGGCACTGGAAATAATACTGTGAGCCCTCAGCCGAGGTGCCCACAGAGCTTGGGCCCAGAGCCAGGCAGCAGCCCTGGCACCAGAGGGAGGGAGGGAGGGAGGGAGGGAGGGACTAGAACCCTAGCCCATCACTCCCACAGACCTGACCAGATCAGGCACTAATAATACTGTGTGAGCTCTCAGCCGAGGTGCTCACTGAGCTTGGCCCCAAGGCCTGGCAGCAGCCCTGGCACCAGAGGGAGGGAGGGACTAGAGCTCTAGCCCACCACTCCCAGAGGCCTGACCAGATCAGGCACTAATACTACTGTGAGCCCTCAGCCGAGGTGCCCAGTGAGCTTGGCCCCAGAGCCAGGCAGCAGCCCTGGAACCAGAGGAGATAGATGCCTATTCAAAAAATCCCAGCTCAATTATACTCCCTCTGTTTCTCCCCAAAGGCTAGCAAGTTGCAAGCAAGAGCTCCGTCCCACTCCACTGCTCACTGAAAGTGAAACCCAGCCTAGGAGCCCAGTGCTTTTTATAAGCTGAGGTCCTATAGAGCAATGCTGGAGGTCTGTGCTTGGCCATCAGAGCTGCCTATCACGGTTTGCGGGGATGAGATTGGAGTGCCTGTGGCTACAGAACACCCCTCCCCCTCCCTCCACCGGGTGCCTTCTCCCAACTTGTAACCACTTTGCAGCTCCATGGTTGGAAGGAAGACCTGCCGATCAAGGTATGCTGGGCTTCCATTTGGGTTTCCAGGGCGACAGAAGGACCTCAGATAAAGTTCAGGCATTCCCCTGGCTCCATTTCCAGGGGAATTGATTGATGGCGCCTGACTGTCTGGCTTCCCAAACTGCGGCCAAAAGCACTTCTTCCGAATGCTGGTTCATTGGCCGTGGACAATCACGATCTGCCGGATCGCGATCACCAATTTTGTGGGTTTTTGAAGTTCGTAATGCGGTTCATGCCCATGTCTAGTTGTAAGTTTCTTTAAAGGTCTGGGACAAATGGAAAAAGTCCCTTGTGTCGGATACACTAAGTGGAGGCAGGCACTCCAACTTAATGAAAAATGGAAGGTTTCTAGATAAGGAGGTCCTTGAAAAGAAATTAGGGGAAAGAATACCCTGGTTTCATTTTCTACAAATACATCTGATGCAGTCCATTCAACTGGTTGACACTTTTGGGAAGCTCCTTACAGAGTTTGAGTGTCTTATTAGGAATATTGATGGTAATATAAAAGGTCTTATATCCTATATTTATAAAATCCTGGTGAAGCAGAAAACAGAAAAAAGGACGAATTTCCAAGTGCATTGGCAAATGGACTGCCAACACAGAATCCTGGGAAATGAATGGCCAAAAATTATGAATACTCCAAATTATAAATCAAAAATTTTCAGCATACGTTTTAATTCATTTAAGGTTTTAAACAGATGGTACTTACCCTCAACCAGGCTTCATAGAATCCATCCAAATGTTTGCCCTAAATGTTGGAAGGACTGTGGTCATGTGCTGGTTAAATAGCTGGTGGCATTGCACCGGGGCTTTTTTTGAGGGGGAACGCTCTGGAACGCTGTTCTGGCAGCTCTAGAATCTGTCCATGTGATTCCTTCCTCCTTCGGCCCTGTGGGCTCTGTAGAGGAGGTTAAGCTGTTTGAGTTCATTCTGCTTTCTTGAGTGAGTGAGTGAGTGGGTGAGTGAGTGAGAGAGAGAGAGAGAGAGAGAGAGAGAGAGAGAGAGAGAGAGCTGGGACCCAGGAAGAGCTCTGCCGAGGAGATTTAGCTTCTTTGAGTTCATTCTGCTTTTTTTTTCATTTGTGAGTGAGAGAGAGCGAGTGCAAGCAGAGCTGCTGGGGCCAGATCTCCAGAGGAGGTTAAGCTGCTTTGAGTTCATTCTGCTTTCTTTTCAGGAGGGTGGGGGCTGTGTTTGTGTGCTGGTTGCTTTGAGTTCATTCTGCTTTCTTTTCATGGGGGGTAGGTGGGGCTGTACATGTGTGTGTGTGTGTGTGTGTGTGTTGCTTTCATTCTTTTGTTGACTAAGTTGACATTGTTATGGTTCTCACAGCTTTTGAAAGCAGATTGTTCTGTATTAGTTAAATACATCAGTTATGGCAACTGATATATTTATCTGCTCTGGCAACACAGGCTTCTGGAGGCAACGTTCTTAAAGTACCTCAGGCACAGAGAAGGGTGGGGCTGAGAGGCTGGCTTCTCTCATAGAGGCAGGCAGATGGTTTCTCTTCTCCCCCCTCCCTCTCTGTCAATACAGGCTCCTGGAGGCAGATGTTGTTGAAGTACCTCAGGCACAGAGAAGGGTGGGGCTGAGATGCTGGCTTCTCTCACACAGGCAGGCAGGTGGTTGCTCTTCTTCCTCCTTCCCTCCCTCTCTGGCAACACAGGCTCCTGGAGGCAGATGTTGTTGAAGTATTGAAGTACCTCAGGCACAGAGGAGGGCAGGGCTATGAGTAGTGTCAGGCCCTGTTTCTCCTTCCATTTTTTCACAATTGCAATTCTAGCAATGGCTAGGAGAGTTGTAATTAATGTGGCTTTTATTTTGGAGTAATTCAACATTGGACAGTAAGATAGCAAAACCTTTTCAGGTAAGGCGGGCAAATTACATCCTGTAATTTTCTTGATCTCCATTTAAATTTGTCCCAAAAATAGTTGGATAATTGTGCAATGTAGGCCTTTTTTCTGGGAAAAGAGATGTTGTAACTCTCTATTATCACATGTGTGCACTCTCAGCCCGACCCTTCTCTGTGCCTGAGGTACTTTTAAGAATGTTGCCTCCAGGAGCCTGTGTTGCCAGAGAGGGAGGGAGGGAGAAGAACAACCATCTGCCTGCCTCTATGAGAGAAGCCAGCCTCTCAGCCTCACCCTTCTCTGTGCCTGAGGTACTTTAAGTACATTGCCTCCAGGAGCCTGTGCTGCCAGAGAGGGAGGGAGGAAGAAGAGCAAACATCTGCCTTGCCTGTGAGAGTGAAGCCAGCCTCTCAGCCCCATCCTTCTCTGTGCCTGAGGTACTTTAAGAACATCTTGAAGTGCTTCAGTTGCTTTAATTAATGTTGTGTTCACCTGTTGTTGTTGTTGTGGGGAATGGAGAGTAAGTTGGATGATGGTGGACATAGGGAGGAGGGCCGGCATGGGGTCAGCGATCCAAGTCTTCTGGGGACATGGGAGGTATGATGGTGGGAGCTGGTCCCAGTTGAGAAGGGCATGGAGATATGGGCTCGGTGCCCTTCTAACCTGTATCCTATTCTGAGAAATGCTGGTGGTGGAGCTAGGAAAAAGAACCTTCCTTTGACAGTGATGTTGTGCAATGCCAGGTCCATAAACAATAAGACTGCAAAGCCGCAAGATCTCTTTGCGGTGAGTGATGTGGACCTGGTATGCATTACCGAAACCTGGGTGAGGGAGGGTGCAACAGTTGCCCCGGGAGAACTGACCTCCCCCCAGGATATTCGGTCTTCCCCCAGTCTTGAATAGGAGGTAAGGGGGAGGGGCGGCAATCCTTGCCCGAGAGTCTTTCTCCTTCAGGCTGCTCCCCGCCCCTGAGATCTCTGGGATTGAATGTGTAGGCCTGGTGTGGGGTGCTGAGGAGAGTTTGGCTATCTGTCTGGTGTACCGACCACCTAGCGCACCAGCAGATACCCTGTCACACCTGCTAGAGGTGGTAGTACTCCAGACTGATGGTGCTGGGGGACTTCAACATCCATGTTGATGATGCCTCTTCTGTGCAGGCTGTGGACCTGGTGTCTTCCATGGTAGCACTGGGACTCTCCCAATTTGTATTGACCCCTACACATCAAGCAGGCCACACTCTAGATTTGATCTTTGGGATGGGGTTAAATGTGGATCTGGAAGTGGTAGAACCGTGTCATGGTCAGACCACTTGGTCCTGAAGGCTCGGCTAAGGATACCACCCCTCCTTGCAAGGGCGGTGAGCTGATTTATGCTTGCCCACGGAGACTTATGGACCCAATTGGGTTCCAGAATGCTTTGTGGGATCCAATACTCCATGGCAGTTCATTAGATGAGCTGGTGGAGGACTGGCAGTGCCGGCTCTCCAAAGCCATTGATGAAATTGTACCCTGTTGCCCTCTTTGCACCCATACAAGACGAGCTCCCTGGTATACAGAGGAGCTCCGACGGAAGAAGCAGGAGCTAAGATGGCTTAAGCAAGTGTGGTGACGATCTCAGGATGAAGAGGCAAGATCATCTTATAGGATGTTTATGAAAGCCTATGAGATGATGGTGAAAGCTGTGAAGAAAGAGTTTTATGCAGCCTCCATCATGTCAGCTAGCTCACGCCTGGCAAAATTGTTTAATGTGGTTCGGTCATTGGTCTCCTTGCCAGAGGGAGGCCATCAAATTTTGAATTCAGATATTAGCTGTGAGGCTTTGGGGAGCTTTTTTGCTGATAAAATCTCGTCTCTCTGCCACGACTTGCCAGCCACAGTTGATTCAATGAATGAGCTAGAGACCCTTTGGCTGCCTTTGGGGCCAATATTTGACCATTTCAGCCCACTCTTTGGGGAGGAGATTGGCAGGACCCTGCAATCAGTTAGGCCCACCACATGTCCCTTGGACCCATGCCAGTCGTGGCTGGTAAAGGCCAGTGCCAAGGGGCTGCAGTCCTTGCTGGAGGCCATTGTTAACCTATCCTTAGGCTCCCGGGTTTTTTCCTGGGCCATTAAAGGAAGCTGTGGTGAGGCCTCTTTTAAAGAAACCATCGCTGGACCCCACTGACCTGGTCAATTACTGCCCGGTTTTGAACCTCTCATTTCTGGAAAAGGTGATTGAGCAGGCAGTAGTGGAACAGCTGCAGGGCTTCCTGAAGGATGTCTCAGCCCTAGACTCCTTCCAGTCCAGCTTCCGTCCGGGACATGGGACGGAGACGTTGCTGGTCGCCCTCACAGTAAGCTGTTCAGTAGGCTGTACAGGTCAATTATTTTGTTATTGTCAGTTTTTGTATCAAGCAGGTATTAATGTTGACACCATGTTGCACAATTTTTATTAATACATTTTTTGGAAAAAATTATGAAAACAGTTCACGTCAGGCATCTCATGTAGTTTTCCTCCTAGTTATAGGTCTTTTTTCATATTTTCAAGTGTCTGAAGGGCCACATAAAAAGTTTTTAGAGCTCATTAATGGAACTGAGATGCAACATTTCAGGTCTATTTAAAATATTCAAATTAAAGAAAAGAGAGTTTTGCCCCATATCTGAGATGGAGAAAAACAGACCGGCAATGGGCGTACAGCATCATAATTTCTGGAACATATTTCATTAACACACCAAACCATTTGGAGTGTTTGTTTTAAATTTAATTTTTTTTGGCTTATTTATATTCTGTATTTTACACTTGATTATTTTAATCATAGCTGTCCAGATGCTACAGCCTGGTTCAGTCAGAGATGTCAAGAGCCATATGCTACCAAATCAAAAGGATTTTTTAATCTCTGTAGGTGCAGAACCTTTAGCAGTGGCATTTTGTTAGCAGTGAACTGAAGGAGATGCTGACAGGCTTCAGAAATAGCTACAGGGCAGGTCTGTTGATGTTCTTAGGCTCTGAGGTTTATAGCCTCATTTTCCTAAAGAAAAAAAAAGATTCTGTGAACATTGAAAGGGTGAGCATTTCTGCTTGGCTTTGAGCCCTTGTTACTTTAAGTGGTGCTTGGTGTCATTACAGAACAAATGCATTGGAAGAAAGTTGTAACTAGATTAAACTGCTTAAATGAATACCAGAGTCACTAAGTCACTGATTCTGCCATTTTCTTGTATCTTAAAAATATTTTTATAAGGAGTTTTGCAGATAAGACTGAGATGTAATGACTTCACTACACAATTTTGGATATGTTTTAGAAATTTGTATATATGTAAGATAACTAATATGTGTATTTAAACTTAATATGAAGTTATGTTACTTGACATTGTAATACAGGAGTCTGGTGGCTAGAAAAGAAGTGGTGTGATTGGTTAACTGGGTAACCTTGTAACCAGTTAGGGAGACCCCTTTCAGAATCTTGTGGTTGAAAAGGTCAAAAAATTACAGTTGGAAAAAGTCAGTTGGGAAAATGATAGCTAGCTAAGGCTGAAAAGAGTAGAGTGTTGAAGCCTAGAAAGTTAGGCAAAGAAAAGGTGGGATCCCCTGCTCCCACCTTTTGCCCCTCCCTACTTACCTGGCTAGCAGGGGGGAAAGACAGGAAACGGGTCTGTCATGACTGGCATGATAACGTCACTGATGTTGTGCCACCCAGAAAGTGCTCCTGTGGTTTGTACCGGGCCAATTTAGGCCCCAAATGGGCCCAGTTCAGCCCATTTGAGACCCAAATCTGCCCACTGTGAAGTGTGTGACCCTCTTTCAAGAAGTACGTGATGATTGCTCTTCCTGGAAGTGACATCATTGTACCAGTATAAAGAGGCTGTTGGGAATAACAACAACCACATTTGATTTATATAACACCTTTCAGGACAACTTAACACCCACTCAGAGTGATTTACAAAGTAAGTTATTATTATCCCCACAACAATCACCTTGTGAGGTCCTGCCCCTTCAGAAGATAATGGTGTCTGGATGCTCCTATGTCTGTGGGAGAGACACACAGCTGCTTTTTGTGGCTGGAGAGTCTTTCTTCAGCCGTTTATCATTCTTGATAAGAGAAAGATCGGAAGATACCCATTTGTGCCTCATTTGGTGAATCAACGGAAAGATTTATTGCCTGGACTATGTTAGGGCAGTGTCTGATGTCAAAGTGCCGAGAACCAGAAATGCAACATCGTTAGAAGTCGTATGGAGTGAATGGATGACCCCTCCCAACCTTACCCACTAATTGCTTTCTTCGATTTCTTAACTACACTTTGTAACCTGCAATACAGAATGATTCTATGCAGCTTTGGTGAGAAAATTTCTCTTGCTTAACTCTCATCTAGTTTGGAAGTCTTTTATATGTTGGAAAACAAGAATGAGAAGAAACGAATATACACAGAGGAGCTTGCTTTATTTATATTGGAAGAAGAAGAAAGTTTCAAATGGACCTGGGGTGACTGTTTTGCTATGTATGTGGAAGCCTATGTGTCTTTTTTATGACATGACAAGGTAAACAGTCTGGAGTGAGAAGCTGGAATGTAGTACGAAGTAACAGCCTTGAAGAGAAGCTGGCCGAATGACAATAAATCTTCCTGAGAGGCCCCTGTCTCTCTGAAATTATTTTATGTTTTTGGCTATAGAACTCTGGCTCAATAACACTAATTTCTGGATTCATAAGAAATAATACTGTGAAAACTCTACGAAATTGGATTTTAATTACATTAAAATAATTGGATTTTATTGGAACTCAATAGGCAAAGAACTTAACTGAAGGGACCAATCAAAAAGAAGAAGAAGAAGAAGAAGAATGGTTGAGGTTTTTGTTTGCCTCATATGATATACCCAAGAGTAAAATTTGTAAAAAAAAAAAAAAAGAAGAAGAAGAAGAAGAAGAAGAAGAAGAAGAAGAAGAAGAAGAAGTAAGGTTTTTTTGTAAAATTTGTAAAAAAAAATGTAAATTTTTTAAAGGGAATTTCCAATTAAAAGGATTAAAGATCTGTAAATTAAAGATTATAAGGGGAGTAGAAGTATTATTCTGTTATTTTGGGTGGTTAATGTGAATTTGAAAGATCAATTTTTAATTTAGACCAGAGCTGTATCTGCTGGGAAATATGACAGGGGAGAAAGGGAAGAGAGTATGGTTTTTTTCCTTTGTAATGTTATATGGGGAAATGTTAAAGTGGCTTGTCTGCTGTTAGCGGAGGGACTGGATTTGAATGATGTGGGCTCTAATTGAGATTGCTAAACTTAGTTATAAAGAGATATAAAAATATTGTTTTTATACATAGCAAATTGAAAGCCCTGGGTGACTCTCTGTGACTGGAGAAGAAAAAGATCATATTAAAATGTGAACCTGGGGTGTTAAAGAGTAGACATGGGCACGAACAGCATTATGAACAGATAAAACCCACGAACAGCCCAATCTGTTGTTCGTGAGCAAACTGTTCATGAGGCCCCATCCTAAACGAACAGGTGGTCATCAAAAGCCTTGTTCGTTGCCTTCAGCAGCCATTCAGCAAGCCAGACAGTCTGGTGCCTGCTGCAATCCAACAGCCAACAGCACAAATTTGGTCCTGACGGCTGGCACTGAGCAACCAGACAATAGTTTTCCTGGGTAGTGGCTGCCAGCAAGGAAGGAGGGAAAGCTAAAAACAGGGACTGATCAAGGTAGTTTTGCTGGTAGGTGGGAACTAGGAAAGATGGAAGCTGGGAAAGGAGAAATGTTATGAGGCTTTCAGGGAAGGAGGAGAGGAAAATGAGATGCCCCTCTCATGTCATTGCGGGTCCCCCAATTGTAAACTAATAACGACAAACATTAACATATTGCTAAATAAATCATACAAAACAAAGTGCTAAGAATATTGCCATAACCTTAAAACAAGACAATTCATTTTCACAGCACTTAACATTTCCAATTAACTAACCACAATATCTCCCCCCACCCAAAAAGATTCACCTTTGAAGTAAGTCTGACAATAGAAGGGCTTTCAGTAGGGTTGCCACAATCCCTAGGCCAAACCAGGGGACAGAGGCCTGGTGGTTGGGGTCAGCAGAGCACTGTTGCGCATGTTCTCCTGTTGCGGCAGAAAATGATGTCATTTTCCAGTGCAATGGGGTTTTAATGAATCGGACCTTAGCATGATCTGCAGATTCCTTGTCGTGCTGGAAAATGATTTCATTTTCTGCCATGATGGTTGAGCTGTGGGTTGAGCTGTGTTAAAGTTGGATTCATTAAAAATCACCTATTTGTAAGCAGTTTTTAATTAATTGGGCTTCAGCACAACCCACAGTTCCTCCATTGCTCTGGAAAATGACTTCATTTTCCAGCATGATGAAGGAGTGTGGGAGTGCACGTGCTTCTCTCCCCCAGTGCCTCCCCTCCCCACTGGCCAGGTGAGCTGACAAGCCTAACTTTCATTAACTTATAAAATGAGCATTGATTATTTTTCAGTGAATTTATCAGACTCTGTGTAACCTTGCATGCATTTTAAATGAACAGCTAACTTCTCGGCCAGTGCTTCATTCCACACTGTTTTCTACTGGGATTCAATACAATGTCTTGTGGTTCCTTTCTGTTTCATAGTAAGTTCTAATCTTGCAGCAGAGATAAGACAGTGTCAGATTTATATGCATTTTTATTTTGTCCTTGAAAAATCCCTAATCACTGTAGACATGGATCCAGAACAACATTCTATCTAGTTATCTTATTGATCTCCCCACATATTTGAATCCAAAAAAGCTATACATAATTGTATAACCACTACATGTGGTGATATATTCCCCATAACTGACAGTCCTTCCAACATTAAGAAGAGTTAGCTGCAATTTACAGTATCTTTAACAATGCCACACATCACCTGAATATTATTTCTCAGTTACTGTTCTAAGTGGGGGCTTAATTTAAATTGAATGCTTCCAAAACATAGCTTTTCCTTTTGCGTGTCTTAAAAGCAGTTATATATAACACCTGTGTAAAGTCAAACAGTGTGTGATGATGGAGTTTCGAGACTGTAATGTATTTTTGGCTCTAAAAAGCAGGTGCAGGAGAGAAGAAGGAAAATGTGGATTTGGGGATATGTCACTGGGCAAAGGAGCAGGGCTTCACTTTTTCCTCACAGCGCCATTTTCCTGACAAAAGATGGCCCTTCTAGGCTGCTTCTAAACACAAGAGAAAAGATAGAGACACTATGGGCCTGTCATTTCCCCCTTTTAGGCTAAAAGAACCCTCTCAGGCATTAGAATCATAGGATGTGATGAAATAAACAGTGCTTGCACCTGTTAAAATTAATGTCGCATTAAGTCAATGAGTTTCTTGACTGTCATAATATTTGTTATTTCTGAAGGCTCATTCATGTTTTTCATTGTAGACTGCAGCATATTTGTGAGGAGAGGATAGCAACATCCTTGGAAACTTTTAGGAGGCACTATGTGGTGGTGGAAAGTGCCATCAAGTTATAGCTGACTTATAATAACAACAACAACTACAACAACATTCGATTTATATACCACCCTTCAGGACAACTTAATGCCCACTCAGAGCAGTTTACAAAGTTTGCTACTATTATCCTCATGACAATCACCCTGTGAGGTGGGTGAGGCTGAGAGAGCTACTAGAAGCTGTGACTAACCCAAGGTTACCCAGCTGACTACAAGTGGAGGGATGGGGAATCAAACCCGGTTATGGCAACCCCAGCCATTGCCCATCTCTGCAACTCTTTGTTGGAGGTCTCCCATCCAGTTACTAACCAAGGCTGACCCTGCTTAGAGTCTGAGATCTGACCAGATCAGGCTCACCTGGGCTATTCAAGTCAGGGCAGGAGACACTATATGGCTGTTTTATTCAGTAGAATTTTTATTGGAGTTTAGGTTGCAGGTATTATATTGCATGCTAGGCTATATTAGGTAGAGAGGAATTTGGAAGTTTATTCTTCTTTGTTACAATTATATGCTGCCTTGAGCAATGGGTAAAGGTGTGATATAAATAAATAAATAAATCCAGTATCATATATCTCATAGCAGTGGGTGACCTTCCCATGCAGATCAAAAAATCCACAAGAGGAGCAGCGCCGGATCCATGGTTGCCCACGCCCAGGGCAAACCTTGGCTGCGCGCGAGCGCGCGTGCGCGTGTGTGCTCCCTGCACTGTGTGATGATGTCACTTTGGTGACGTCATCACGCAGGGCGGACGGAAGCAGCGTGTGGGGCTGAGAAGCCGCCCATCCCATTTGCCTCCCCGCAGGCAAATGGTGCGGGGGGCCTCGCAGCCCCCCGCGCTGCTTTCGCCTGCTCCGCAGGACAGGGCGCAGCCGGCTTGTTGTGCACCCCCTGCCCTCCAGGGCAGACAAAAGCAGCGCGGGCGGCTGCGAGGCCGCCCGCACCATTCACCTCCCCGCAGGCGAATGGCACGGGCGGCCTCGCAGCCACCCGCGCTGCTTTCGCCTGCCCCGCAGGAGAGAACAGGGGCAGCCTGCTTGCCGGGCACCCCCTGCCCTCCAGGGCAGGCAAAAGGCAGCGCGGCCTCCCATGCTGCTTTCGCCTGCCCTGCAGGACAGGGGGCAGCCGGCTTGCTGCGCACCCCCTGCCCTCCAAGGCAGGCAAAAGCAGCGAGGGGGGCTGCGAGGCTACCCACGGCATTCACCTCCCCGCAGGACAGGGGGCGGCCGACTTGCCAAGCAACCCCTGCCCTGCAGGGCAGGCAAAAGACAGCACGGGGGGCTGTGAGGCTGCCTGTGCTGCCACCTGCGTGCTCCGGCAGCTGGGAGCTGCTCCCGGTGCCCCCTCCCTGGCGGCGCTGGGGGCAGACTACCCCCTGCCCCCCCCTAGATCCGGCCCTGAAGAGAAGGCCACACAGAGCTGACTTGACCAGCTTTTGAAGGAGGGTTAGGGGAGGGTTGGGGAGGGAGAAGATTGGGCAATCAGGCAGAGCAAAAGAAGAGAAGGTGGGGTGGCAGAGAGGGAATCTCTCTGCCACCACACCTATCCTTATGGGTTGCCTTCTTGTTACTGCTATTATGTTTAATTGGAAAAACAGTAACATTTCAATATGCTGTACAACTAGCTAGATAAAAGATTAGAAAATGCAAGCCACAAAATCTTTGTCAAGAATATTTCAATATTCTGCAGAATCTGATAGTGAAGACTAACATCAGACTCCTATAGTTCACACAACTGGTCCGTATCCAGAGCTGTATCTTGTAAAAACATATATGCAGTAACCTACACATACAAATAATTTAAAATATTAATAAAAATAAGCCCTATGCTACTATTGGTATGTGTAAATAATTTATATATCTAATTCTGAACATGGTTCCAAAATATGGATCAAAAAATTGCACAATAGGGCCACGTGTAGAAAAGAAGGATCTTTCTCCAACTCTGAGACAGCCCTAAGGTTTACAGAAAAATTGGAAAAGAAAAAAATTGTAATTTAAAAAAAATGGTTGAAACCAAGATCTTGCAATGCTATATTGGAACATCTCACTTGCCATTTGAGGGGTTGTCTAGCAAGTCCCACAAACAGTTCTACAGCATGTGGCTCTAGCTAGGCATGAAGAGGGAAGGAAGACCGCAGTGGGGGGAAAGGAAAGGGAGAGAGAAGGACAAGGAGGAGGAGGAGTTGGTGGCAGAGAAGGCTGAAGGGAAAGGATGGAAAGAGGCAGCAGGAGATTGCTGCAGTGCTGGAAGAGCCAGAGGCTGATTGCAGGTGGGAGAAACTAAAAACAACCAGGACTATCTAGCAAGCAGCCTGAACATAACTAGCAGGGGGGAGGAGTGAGGAGGATAGGGTGGTTTCATGAATCATACAGCTCATATCAGTTGTGCAGCAGGGGGAGGAGAACAACTTAGAGCACAAAGTCTGTCATGGATGCTTAGAAGTTGCTCCAACAGTGCAAACATAAGCAGAGTTACACTTTTCTGTGCCCACTGACATCAGGATTGATGTTAGGGTTGCGCTATAATGATTTTTTCACACTTTTCACACTTTCTATGCACTTTAGTAACGGATTACAAGTGGATTTTACTGTTTCACACAGGAAAACCTAGTTGCAAACGATTGCTAATGTGCCTTGGAAGTCCATTATCTGATCTGTATTAAACTATCTCAAGTCTTTTGCTGCTGCCATTAGCTTGCTTGCTTTCTGGGGTCCTTGAACTGGAGACATTTTGTTTATAAAAAATGTGCCCTGTTACTGAACCTTGGTGTTATAGCACTATTACTACCTTCCAAGTGCACACTTTTTTTTTTTTTGCCCCAAGTCACACTCTTAAAAAGAGCATTCAGTGTTGTCCAGGGACAGCTAGCTGAGCAGAGTCTATTTGGCTACAGTTCATTATATTAGTAATACATCTCCAACCTGCATGCCTCAGGTCGGTTCTGTGACTTTTAAATAACTGTTTGTGATGGGTTTGGGGGCTGAAATATAATGAACCCATAGGTGAATATGCATGCCACTTAATTTTTTTTAAGGCAGCAGCTCACTTGACTCACAAAGGCTTCTTTGGCATTGAAAGTAACTAATCAGTTCTGTGTTTGTCTTCCTAAATGTCTGATATACAAGCTGAAAAATTAGCTTAATGCTGGGAGTCTGGGCTTAGCATTGTCTTCATCCAAGAATCTTCCTCAACAAATTCACTGTGCTGCCACTAGGGGTCAGACTATATATGAGCAATCTGGAAAAGGTGATTTTTGCGTGGAGTTTAGTTTATTGGCGAGGACAATCTCATATGCCCAATTAAAGCATTATTTTGCTACTGACTTTTGGAGTGTTATTCCTAACATCAGATCTGATCATACTAAAGCCAAAAACTAATCTGTACACATTTGCTATTCAAATACATTTATAGCTAGGAATGAACTTTCACCAAGCTTAACATTTTTCTCTAATCCCATAGTCTCAGAATACAAACTAGTTCAAATGAAACTTTTTGATATTCAAAACAGACAGGTGATAGTAGGCAGCAGACGGACTTTAAATTATGTTTTTTAGAGAAAAAATCCTAGTCTGTCCTGCTGCTAATCAACTGCAGAGTGAAAGTAGTTTTTTTAATAAGCACATACGTGCACAGTATCCATCCAGCCAAGGTTTTGAAAAGCCTGCTGAATAATCTAGCAGTATGTGATGCTGTAAGATTGCTAAAACTAAGCAGCTGTGGGCTGGATCAGTTCTTGGACAGGAAGTTATGGGGCTTCATGTAAACTGATCAGAATTCCCCTAGCAAGCCAGATAATATAATAACTAAGATTTCCTTGTTTGTATACCAGATGCTGAAGGTTTCCCAAGTATCTGACAGACCACAGTTGGACAAAGATGGCCTCCTGGCTCATCTGGTACAACATGGCTGTGGGTTTTTTTTGTCCTTAAATCTTGTTTGGGGTTTTTTAACTCCTTTCAGGGTGGTGCTTTGTATAGGCACTTTAAAACAGCAAACTGTATGGCACCCTAAATAACAAGAGGCAATATGATAGTTTAGATATTGGTCTGCAGTAAAACAGCAGGATTTGAGTCCAGTGGCACCTTTGAGACCAACAAGGGAGCTCTGACTCTCAAAAGCCTATGCACTGAAAATCTTGTTGGTCTCTAAGGTACTGCTGGACTCAAACTGTGTTGTTCAAGAGGTAATAGGTTTTTTTTAAAAAAAAAAATTAAAAATCTGGATTTGAAAGTTCTTACATTTCTTTTAAAAATATAAATGCAAATTTAAAATGAGAATAACTATTTAAGCACCCTTATTGAGGTAAAATCTGGGAAGATTCAACAAGGAATGTACA
Source organism: Eublepharis macularius (assembly GCF_028583425.1). Classification (NCBI taxonomy): domain Eukaryota; kingdom Metazoa; phylum Chordata; class Lepidosauria; order Squamata; family Eublepharidae; genus Eublepharis; species Eublepharis macularius. The sequence goes on from NC_072790.1 coordinate 196,191,676, forward strand.
TAAAGGTGGAAGAATTAAGATTAACCAGGTGCTAGTTTAGTATAAAATATTATATGGGTGACTGCTTTTAGTATAGCAGTTTGATTTGTGTTGCTACTTCACATTTACTTGTTTATTTTAAACAATTTATATGCCAGCCCCCAGCCATCAGACTGCCAGGATGACAAATATAAAATCTAACAATAAAATAAATCAATTTTACAACAGTTTCAAAACATAATGCACATAATTTTAATAACTATAAAACTGAATTAAAACTTATACAACTATTGTTTGAAAGATGGGTAGAAAACAAGCCAGAATACAGAAGATAAATCAACACAGTCACTCAAATGGTTTTGTAGTCATTAAATCTGAATGGAACTAAATTATAAACAACTTTTAAGGGCAAAAATATGCTCAGTCTCATTGAAGTTTACTCAAAAGTAAGTCCTGCTGAGTTCAGTGAGAAAAGCAGCTCAGTTTTAAACCCTGCTAGTAGGGTTTCAGCATAGATAGTTATTATCCTATGATATTTCGATGGAAAAAATATGCCTCCCCTCAACAAAAAAACCCCACTAGAAGCAACAGCACTGGAGTCCATAGTGACATTTCCCTCATCCACCAACCATGGAGTGGCTTGCTGATGACATCCCTGTGTCAGCCATATATGGAAGCAGCCAACCAACACGATGTTGCTGGCACCCCTCCCCTCTGGTGCCACCAATGTTCAAGAATACCCCAGAACTTGCATAAGGTGACTTCTCTTGAATGAGGGCAGGTGGCAAGTGTGTGTGAAGAAACAGCAAGTTTTTAGACAAACAGAGGAGACAAACCAGGTGTGTGTAGGCACAACACCTTAAGGTAAGGATCACTCTCCTGCTGTCTTGAGATCTTATGCAGTATTGTAGATTTGCTACCCTTTAGGAATGCCTCTTTGTTTCCTCCTTCCCCAATCAGATAAATAAATAAAGCTAATATTACAAAAGCACCAGAAGAATCTAGAATGTTTTCTCCTTCAAAGGGAACCAATGCAAGTAGTGCTGCCCACTGAAATTCTCACTAAGGGTATTGGGGAACACATAACAATATTTTCACCTTATTATGGGTAGCTGTATCTTTTCCCCTGCAAGAAGAAAAGTGACATGGATGTGATTTTGCTCAGGAAAATAGCTAGAGGAAAACAGTTTAGTGCTTCTCTACCACCATTCTTACACACAAACTTACAGACTCTCAAGGTTGCATTTTCTTTTTTAAAAAGTACTGTAACACATTTGTTCAAGAAACAATAAAGGTTTAATAAAGGTTTTCAGGTTATCTTCTACTGCACACCCTCTAGAACAGAGCTGAAAGACAGTTAAACAGTCAACTTCCATTAGAACAAAACAACTAGAAATAGTAGATGTCAGGTGTACAACAGCACCACCCACTGGTAGGGAGAGGTTATGTAACATTACAGCACTCCTAAAGATAACTGGGGTGGCCATGCAGAAGTAGGCAATTGCAAACCACGTCTGTTAGTCTCTTGCCTTGAAAACCCCAGCAGGCATCTCTATAAGTCAGATATGACTTGACAGCACTATCCACAACCACCAAGGAAAGATGTTGGCAACTACATTTCATGTCTACATGATATTAATATAACAAGTATAATATGTAAGGCAAAAGAATATGAAATTTAATATAATATTTAAATGGACAAATAGAATTAGTAATTTGATAGGGGGCTGTGAGGCGGTTAGAGGTTTTGTTGTTGTTCACTAAAAATCAGGCTGTTAATCAAAACTTAATCTTCTGTCTTCCTCCCTCAAGAAATAGCTTTGTGAAATTAAGCTTCAGTTCTCAGAACCTAGAGAACTTCCCATCTCTGTGACAGGCTTTGGGGTGACCTTGGACTTAATCACTGTTTTGATGAGAAAGGACAGGATGGTTGTAAATTTTTAAAGCAAAGTCTATGAGAAAAGTTTGCACATATAGATTTAGATGTGATCTAAGAAGGCATTTGTCACTGATCCTGAGTTTTTTTAGCATTTTCCCTCACAAAATAATCCATCCTAGCTCTTTCATATTTCACACTTGCTTTTCTCTTCTTTTGCTGTTGTAAATCTAACCAATGTGGCCACTACTTTATTCTTTTTACTTCCAGTGGCACCTTAGAGACCAACAAGGTTTTCAGGATATAAACTTTTGAGAGTCAAAGCTCCCTTCTTTAGATAGTTATCTGCAGAAGAGCGCTTCGACTATTGAAAGCTTTTACCCTGAAAATCTTATTGATCTTTACAGTGCCACTGGATTCAAATGCTGCTGTTCTACTGCAGGCTACCTACCTGAAACTGTTATTTTTACTGACTCTGCTCTAGTTCATTAAGGGGTGCTTCATGTGGGGGCCATTCAAGCAGCATCCCAACTCTGAGAGGCTGTTTTGTGTGTGTAAACGCTCTGGTACTTAAAGGTTGTATACAGAACTCCCATTCATGACTGGAGCTGCTGATTACACTCCCCCACCCCACCCCCTCACTATTGTGCTTTAGAGTGCCAGTAAAGAAGATAGAGCCAGCATGTTCTATGCAATTTTGTCACTTTTAATGCTGTTAAACTGATTTGCTACATGGGACCTGTGGACAGATGGCTCCTGTCCTTGCAAAGTAGTGGGTTCCTTCCTTGTCGAGTGTTTGGAAATTTCTAGGCCATCTCAAGTCACCACTTGACAACATACCTACTTCCCTCTATTCAGATCAACCCTTTCTTTGGACACTGCCACCAGCCACTCAAATTGTAAAGTATAACTGAGGAAGTGCTTCTCCTCCTCTTAGTTGGAATGACCATTTGGCTGTTTCTCTTTGACAGAAGGTGACTTATCTATCCATTGGTTCTCCTTACCCTCTGATAGGAATGTGATTTCTCCTTCCTTTGCTTTAGACTAGGAGAGTCCATTTGTACGTCCATTGGATTGGTTGCTCTTAGCTGGGAGTCAGCTTATAGCTTGTTAGTTTTTTCTGAGCATTGTACTATCCCTAAGAGATGGACATCACTTTCATACAACAACCCTGCATGTTAGGCCAAGTACACTGGATTTTAAGGGAAAAAACTGTGGGGTGAAGGGACTATTTGCTACAGGACAAATTAGGGGTTTAAAAAAAATTCTTCATCGATTTTATGTGATAACACAACAGCCACACTGTGTGGTGTAGTGGTTTGAGTGTCAGACTACGATCTGGGAGTTCCGGGTTCAAATTCCCATTCTGCCATGGAAGCTTGCTGAATGACCTTAGGCTAGTCTCACACTTTCAGTCTATCTTACTTCACAGGGTTGTTGTGAAGCTAAAATGTCAGAAAGGAGAATGATGTAATCTACTTTGGGTCACCATAGAAAGGCAGGATATGAATGAAATAAGTAAAATAAATAATAAATTGTGTCCATTTCACTGAACATGTTGTAAATTATGTATTACTAGCTTGGTACCCATGCTTTGCTATGGTATTTAATTACTTCATATCCAGTTACCACCTTTCGTCAACTGTCTGCAGTCGTTCTCCACAAATTTCACATTTCTAGGTCCAGGGGTTTGGGCTGGGCTGGGCAGTGATGAGTCAGTCAGGACACTTGTCTTTATATATATATAGATTAATAGTTTTGACTGTAATTTCATTTAAATTGCATTTAATCCATAAATTATCCTCCTATCTAAAATTAGCTGATCAGGCAACACTTATCCATGCTTCTATTATCCCTAGGCTGGACTATTGTAATATGTTCTGTGTGGGGCTGCTCAGCTTCAGTTTGTGCAGAATGTGGCTGCTTGCCTTCTTATAGTACGGTTGCTCAAATCACACAGATTTTAAAACAGTAGCAATGTTGATGTTCCCTAAATTTAATTCAAGTGGCTATAAAAAAACCTGTAAAGCCCTTCATGGCTTGGCACCTACATACACACTCCATGCATCACTTGTGTGCCTTAATACAATTGCTTCTTCCCCTCCCGCCTGCCTTTCAGATAGCATGAAATCCCATTGCCCATCCTCATGCCTTTTCTATTCTCGCATCCACATTATGGAATGAGTTGCCTTAGCTAATGCATAAGGCACCATCCCTGTCTGCCTTTCATAAAGAGTGTAAAGCCATATTGTTCCCATGAACCTTTCCTTTAGTTGAGCTCATGTGCAGTCTGAGGACGATTATCTTTGTGAGCAATTTTCAAAAAATTTCTCTCTCTGGCTTCAGAACCTGTTGATTTTTTGTTTTGTTTTTTAATGTGTTGCAAAACAAACCCTTCTCTATGGTCTTATCACCTTGGTAGTGTGCAGAAGCTCTACCGTGTATATTGGCATGATAGGATTTGGGCAAAATCTGTGTTCATCATTTATTTATTTGCCATTTACTGTTTGTGATTTTGTGTCATTTATTTATGCTTCAGCCTGACTTTAACGGGATTTCCGATAAGCAGTGGGATACTGCTGCAACACAATGGATCTGTACCTGACTTTTAATCTGATTTCATTAACAGTTTGAGGCAAAACCTCTGAACTATAAACAGCTGTGTTCTGACATAAGCCTGGTTTTATCTCCTTTAAAACGGGTACTAGTAAACATGCTGGTCCTCCTAGACCAGATTACTGAAAATCAATGCTTTTCTTTCTGTAGTCCATTTGAACCATAACTAGGTTCTGAGTATAAGAGGGATTTGCTCTTTCTTCCAATAGCTTCTCTCTAAAAATAAACTCCTGTTCTATAAGGATTTAATATAATTGCTTTTGTGAGAGATGCTTGCGTTACATCCTGGTCCTGAAGATGTTTAAAAACATGCTTGCTTTTCAATTAAGTATTTGTTGAAATTACAGTAATAAACCTGTTTCCATTTGGCTGGAGAAGGCTTATATATAGAAGGCTTATATAGCCTATATATATATAAAACTGTTACTAAACGTTTATGCTTAGCAAAAGCGATTAGAGCTATCAGTGACCCCACATTCCAGCACCTGTGACCCATATCAAGCTCCATCTATTTGTGTAGCTATTCCTGAGAGACAGCTACATGCTGGAATCGATTTGTTCAGCAGTCTGGCCATGGCTTTTAATAACATTTTAGTGTTATGAAAGCAAGAACTAGATGGCAGCAGCTAATGCCAGAAACAGGACAAAATCCTTGGACTGGGCCATAAGGAAAAGTTCAGTTCTCCAAGTCACACTGTGGTATAGCTCGTTAGCAAGCCACCTGCCCTGATTAGAAAACATACTGTGACTGAACTGCACTTTTTTAAAGCTTAGCTGTGCTGTGACAGGTTAATTCTTCACAGAAACAGAGAGCCTTGAGTGACAGGCTACTCCAAGGAATCTGATTGGGTAGCATGAGCTTTAAAAAAAACCCTTCTGAACTAGATGCTGGGGAGAGAGAGTCAGATTTTAGTCCTAGCTGAGAGGAATACTGACATTGTTTGAGGTTCAGCAGTTTGAGATAAGAGAACTGGGAGAAAGTTGTCAAGGAAGTTTGGGGATTAGGCTCAGACTCCCATTTGGGCCAAAGGAAGATCATTTAGTGAGAGGAGAATTTCCCTACCCAGTCAAACAGGGAGTTAGCTCTGAAGAGCGAGGAGATCGCTGGTCTGGTGTGGTTAGAAACTGCCTTTGGAGACCTTAAGACCAAGTAAAAAAAACCCTCAAGACAAGTACTAGTATTTCAGGAAAAGGAGTTTGGGTATTGGAAAGAGGGTACCAGCCTTCTTTTAGCCCATAAGAGTAAAGAAAGGGTACTAGAGTGTTTGGGAAAACACTGGAACAAAAGCCTCTCAGGATAAAAACGTAAGTAATTGTGAAGAATTTAAACTCACATTAGTCTGAAACAAGATATAAAGTCTGTGCATGTATTGCTTCTACCTCAGAGTTATCTATAAAGAGTTACCTCAGAAATTTTCAACCCCTGATTTCACCTGACCTTTCCCCTCTATATTGAATAAAATATTTGTTATTTTGAATTTAAAAATGCCTCTAGTACCATTTAAGTTGTTTAAGTAAAAGATAGGGGGACACCATACTATGATGATCCATGATAAATTTTAATTAATATCTTTTAAGGTTTTATTATTTTTATTTTGTAAGTTGCCTCGGACAGATTCCTGGAAAGGCAGCACAAAAATGTTCCAGCTAAATAAACTCTGAGGGAAATGAACACATATGAGGTGAGGGAGACTAAGATTGTCCAGCTGAAGTTTGCATAGAGCATACGGGATTAGAATTGCCACCCCAGGTAGAATAAAGAGGCAGAAGCAATTGTTGGGTACTGAAGGTCATTTATTTTGACAACAGCATGAACAGAACATAATAACAGCAAGGGCCTAACTAAGCGGTACAGTTCAGGCCCTAGGGTCACTCATGGACCTCCGCCCTGACCTGTCTGGGAGAGCCCCTCTGCCCCAAGGTAGAGGGGCTGCTGCCATCCAAGGTATGGCTGGCACCTGGCCGGCCAGGCGTATGGAACCTCCACCAAGCCTAATGACCCCCCTGCTGTCAAACATGAGGGGCCGTACTTGTACAGGAGGCCCCACGCAGCAGTCTGCCCTCTCTGCTGGCAGCCGTCAAACAATACCAGAGATCCTGACAGACCCCGCTTCCCCTTCAAATGGGGACGTGCCAAGGGTGCTCACTGTCCTGCTGATTTTTTCCAAACCCTATCCTGCCAAGGCCAACCTATAATACAGTTCCATCAAGTCCAATAACCACAACCCATGCAAGCAGTACAAGGTAGGTGAAAAACTCCCCTTCCGTCAGCCAATTGGAAAGGGAGAAAAAAATTCCTACCTGGCCCTGGTAACCAGCGACCGGCTAACCTGTACTACTGCAGGGCGGGTGGGTGGGCTGAGAAAAAGGTGACTGCTGGAGGGAGCGAGGCGGAGCTGCCTTAAGAAACTTTGGCTCCACCTCTCCCCAAATACCTGGATGCCCGGGAAAGCCGGCGTTGCTTTTCTCCTCCTCTGTTGGCGTGGCAAAACACAGCCCCCAACTTTAAAGCAGCAAGCTGCAAGCTGGGAATGCCAAATTCTCTTGGTGTTTCTTCCTACTCCACCTGTGTATATTATTGTCAGTCTAGATGTGTTGCCTAAAGAGGACTTTGATAGGTTCATCTCCGACAGACCAGACAGCTCGCCCCCTATCTTTCAACCCACGACTTAATTACAGTGGTCCAGGCAATGGTCACCTCTAGGTTAGACTACTGTAACATGCTCCAGCGGTTACAACTGGTCCAAAAGGCGGTGTTGCATGTCATCACGGGAGTGCCTTCTAATGCACACATAACACTGGTACTGCGCCAGCTGCACTGGTTACCGGTGGAGTACTGGACCAGGTTCAAGGTTTTGGTATTAACCTACAAAGTCCTACGCGGACTGGAACCGGCATATCTGTGGGACCACGATGCTTCGATCCAGTGATAAACAGCTGTTAATGGTCTCTGGCCCAAGCAGGGCCAGATCTACGGTTGCCGGTACCCAGGGCAACCAAAGACCAGCCACTCACAGGTGCAGCGCAGTATGCACGTGCTCCCGGCGCTGCATGATGACGTCACTTCTGTGACATCATTATGCAGGGCGGCGCATGCCGCCCTGCAGCAAGCCGGCTGTCCCAGCGTGCCACAGAGCTGGTGGCAGCAACACGAGTGGCTGGGAGGCCGCCCACGCCATTCGCCTGCCCCGTAGGACAGGGGGCGGCCAGCTTGCCACATGCCCCATCCTGCGGGGCAGGCAAATGGTGCAGGCAGCCTCTTAGGCACCTGTGCTGCCTTTCACCTGTCCTGCTGCCCGCGTGCTCCCGGGGCTGGCAGCTGCACCAGGGGCAGACCACCACCCCCTGCCCCCCCGTCAATCTGGCCCTGGGCCCAAGGGAGGCCCACCTAGCATTGACCAGAGCCAGGGCCTTTTCGATCCTGGCTCCAACCTGGGGGAACACTCTTTTTAAGGAGATCAGGGCCCAGTCAGATTTGCTATCCTTCTGCTGGGCCTGCAAAACAGAGCTGTTCTGCCAGACATATGGTTGACGCTGGCTGGGCCTCCCCACCAGCCAACTAGAGGAGAACATGCCTTCCCTACTGGAAGCACTTACTACACAGCCTTGTTAAATACTTTTGGAGATGGTTGGGTGGTGGTCTTTGGAGAAGTCTGCTGCTGTGTGTTTTTTTTTTAAATTATATGGTTTTATTGGTTTTAAAGCTATTTGTATTTTAAATTACTATACTGGTTGTAATCCACCCTGAGCCTGCTGATGTGGGAAGGGCAGAATATACATTTGATTGATTGATTGATTGATTGATTGATTAAATAAATAAATAAATAAGCAGTCAGATAATGGAACATGGGTCTATCTCCCACTGCACATTTGCTGACTCACCCTGGTGCTGTCATGTAAAGGGGGCATGACTATATTCAGCTTCTGAACACGGCATGTGACACGCCAATCAAGAATTTGGAAATGTGCTTTTGGATTGTTTGGGAGAATGCTATATTCCAATCCAGTATCAGATGATCCTAAACAAATCACCAGGTCTGGAGACTGTGTAAGGTTTGGAAAGGAATTTTGTGTGAAAATAGGATTTGCCAAAAAAGATTGTTTTACAGCATTATTTAATTTCTATTAGCATATACATTATATTAATACTCATACTGACTATATAGGTACATCTTCTTTCTTCCATATTATATGGGCCCTGAACCAAGAGCCAAGAAAATGATGAGTACTCTTATGAAAGCTATAATTATAGTATAATTATTTCTGATGGACTTTTACAGCATGAAAGTATTCATTAGTCTTCTAGACTGTGAAGCAGTTGAGTTATAGGAGTTAATGCACTCAAATAGGATACCAAAGGTTGCAAATTAAATTTAGATAGTCTTTCCTTTTCTTAGAAAATTACAGAATTGCTTTCCCAAAGCACACATAGAAAATGAAAACAATATTTGCTCATAATTAAATGTTTTGATAATAGGCTGTGTAATTCTTAGCATTTAAAAATTAAATCAAATACTGACACTAAGTACAAAAATAATTTTAACATCTACTATGAAAAGGAAACTGGCCATTAAATTACTGCTTTTGCAGCCCAGTCCCTTCTATATGTGTCTGCCTGAACATAAGTGTAATTGAGTTCAGTGGAATTTACTAGCAAATATGAACAGGACTGCAGCATTTGGCTGGGTGGCTGAAATCCTTTAGAAATTCAGTTTGAGAGATCAGAGGCAAGAAGCCTAATCTCCAGCATCCAGATCCAATATGTTCTTGTATCCAAGGCAATATAATCTGTTGTCTGTGACTGGCAAGAGTGCACCATAGTGGTTAAGTGGTTAGGTTGTAAATCAGCACTCTGCTAGTTTGAATGCAAATGGTTGCATCAGCTGTTAGAACAATTGTGACTATTCTCTGTCATCACAACAGCCAAACCAATGACTAGGTGCCCAAAGGCAGTCAGTTTTAGACGAAACCCAAATAGATGTGTTGGGAGCAGATATGTCCTTTTAAAGCAAGTCCACTGCATTTCATGATGTGGTGGATGCTTAAACTTTGCTCACATCACTTTTCCCTCAGTCAGGCTGTGTGATACCAGAAGTAAGCTGGCTAAGAGGGGTGGATGACTGAATGGAAATCTACTTGTTGATTTCATTCCTTGATAAGGGCAGACTTACCTTAAAGAGAGAGGTCTTTTGCTGTATGCCTTTACTATAAAATCTGCAGGCAGTTTTGCATTCCTTGGGAGGTGGTGGGCTTTCCTTTCTTGAAGGTATTTAAGAAGAGGCTAGATGGCCCCCTGAAAGCTATGATGATTATATGACTTAATATGAATGTACACAGAATGGAAGGAGGACATGAAGGCATGAGCTGGTGCTAGGCTTTCGTGGCCCTTCCTTACGTGCCCAGGGTAATGCCGATTGCCGCTTTGGAGACAGGAAGGAGTTTTCCTCCAAACTAGCTTGGCTGGGGATCCTGGTGGTTTTTTGCCTTCCTCTGGTCATAGAGCAGGGGTCACGGGGGTGGGGGGGTGAGTGACTTAAATAGCTGTGAATTTCTTGCATTGTGCAGGGGGTTGAACTAGATGACACTTGGTCACTTCCAGCCCTTTGTTTCTATGTTTCAAACAAGGCCTTCCTATGATGTTGTTTTCTAGCACTTGGCTTTACTGTCTGAATATGGAGGTTTTCTTTACTAAGTATGGCTAGTAGGCACTGATGGAATTAGGGTTAACAGTCCCTGAGTCCAACAAGCCATTGTGCTTTATGGACTATTTTATTGCGAATAAACTTGAAAAACTTGAACTTGGTTTCCAGTGCCCTCCACCAGGGGCATAAGATCCCCTGCATCTCATTCCCCACTGTGGCTCAGAGGAATTGAAGGAGAAAAGTTTTAAAATGGCTGTCAGCATGACATATGTCACTTGCAGGGAAAATCCAGAAGTGATGTCAGTTCTCTCTATGAATTGCTGGGAAATATATGTGATTTTACCGTAGAGTGTCCAGTGATGCTTAAAAAGGCATGATGTCATTCAGTATCAACATGGTATGTTAAATGATACAAAATTACATGTTAGGATCCTACAGGCAGTACGAGTTATATACAGTAGTCTTTGTTTTGTTTTTTGTTATTGTTATTTATTGTATGCCTTTCTCACTGAGACTCAAAGCAGATTATACAGTTAACATTAACATGATCAGTGGCTGAGACAGTCTAGACCATGAGCATGTATGGGCAACTGTTGATTTTGCCTGTTTGCAAGGTGGCACCTGCAAAAGGCCTTGCTCAGATAAACGAAGCTTTTGCAGCAGAGCATAGAGGGAGAGGTGGTCTTGCAAATGTGGTTCAAAGGCCATGTGATAGCTAATACCTTAATTTGAGCCTTGTAACTGATGGACAGCCAATGTAGTGACTGCAGAATGCGAGTAATATACATGCTCCATCTAGCTCCTGATAATAACCTGCATTTATATAAAATATTTTAGAACTGTTTAAAAGGAAATTCATAGAAAATTTCCATAACTTGCTGTATTTCTCTCAAGTCACCTTTGCCAGATTTTGCATAAGGGACACCCATGAGAGTAAGATAACACAAACAACTAATTTACTCAACAAAACAGAAAGTGAGTACTTTTAAGATATAAATTTTAGATGAAAATTTCAGAGTCTATTGAACATGCCTGCTAATGTTTCTATGAAGATGCTCTTATTATCTCTGGGGAAACAGCAAGTTATATTTAAATGGATTTCATTTCAAAAGAATGATGCTTCATAGAAAGACTAAAATTTGATCATTTAAGCAAGCATTTCAGATAACTTTCTCAAAAGCTTCAGATAATGAGGTTTTAAAATGTTTATCTTTTTTCAACAAGATGTTAATTTTAATTTTTGAACATAATTAAATTAGCTGTGTGAAAATTATCCTAGCCTGCAAGGAATGATAGTGCAGATTCCTAAGTGGCACACCATTTTGTGTCAAATGACCTAGTCTTATCAAAGTAAATGGAATAGATAGGAATTTTAAAGTGAAATTCTATGGAGAGTTAATCCAATCTATGCCCATGGGTTTAAGCTAGAGTAACTCCACATAGGACTGCATTGGCAGTCTCTTTTTGTTCAGGCAGGCACTCATTTATATCTAAATGGCTCTATCCATGACCTCCATATCTCCAAGGGTTATAATTTCACAGAGTTTCTGTAGGTATACTGAAACACACACAGGTCCTATTAATAAATATAGGACCTTTAAATTGGAGGTCTCAGATCATGAGCTTAAGATCCTATGGATGTTACGATATTCAAATATAAGTTCTAGGCAAATGTGAACACATGGAAGTTGTGGAGGAGAGGTCCACCAATGGCTACTGGCCATGATGACTGAAGGTAGCTTAGTATGATCACTCATTGAGTAAAGATGTACTTCCTTTTGTCTGTCCTGATTCTATTTCCCATCAACTTCACAGGTGGGCCTCATATTAGTTCATACATCTGTTCTGTGGCAATCCTCTCAGAGAGAATAAAACCAAGTTGTCTAATACCTGATGAGGTGACAAATCTGTATGTGGACTGTATCACTTGAGACCACTAGAAGAGAATCACACAATTAAATACTCCACATGAAAAACTTAAAAAGGAAAACCCAAAAGAATAGATGGCAGGCAATGGGATTCTAGTCTAGCCGCCTTACTGACATGCTTCTCTCTGTGCAAAGTTAAAAAAAATATGATGAAGACTTCCGCCATGAAGGCTCCTTATAAGGCTACCATCTCTGGGTTGGGGAAATTCCTGGGGGGTTGGGAGTGGAGGATGGGATTTGGGGAGACAATGGCAGAAACTTCAGCAGGGTTTAAGGCCATGAGTCCATCTTCCAAAGAGCTGATCTCTGTTCTCGTAATTCCAAGAGATCTGCAGTACCAACCTGGAGGTTGGCAATCCTACCTCTACCTACCTCCACCTGCAGTATGAAGTGTTACAGCCCAAATGTAGGTTTGCTATTTCCTTTGCTCTTTGTGAGGCCCAGGATTATCAGGTTGGACAAGAAGCTTTAAAAGGGAATGACCGCTATGAACCTTTAACCTAATCACTAGTAAAACATGGTGAAATAACACCATTTTAGAAGCATGAGAAAGATAAATTCTTTATAATCATTTTATTCTTTTTCTGATGCAGATTAACTGCTCAGGGCTTCTCAAGGTTAAACTAATACTCCTGAAGCTTGTAGAAGCTTATTTTCTGTATCTAGCATGTCCCATGTTGCTGTATCTAGCAGCTTCAAGTTCATAAGCTAAAGCAACCCTGCAGATCTAATGTATTCTAAAACATTCATGCTATATGTCAGCATAATGACATCATATTAGCTATCCTGACAACGTATCAATCCTCCTGCCAAGTTTGCCCTTGAGTCTTTTGCATCAACTTTTCTAAAGATGAATGTCATTATTACCCATTCCTCTGTGCCTAAGCCCATATTCTTGAACAAACCTACTTGAGAATTATGCCCATTGAGCAAAAGGGACTTATCTGTGAGTAAAGAAAGTCTTGTTTTTTTAAAATAAATTATTAATATAGTCTATGTTGTTGTATAAATAATCAAAGATGATGAGTAAACAACATCCTTAGGATCATGCACCACTTTGGTAACTATGGAGTAGTTAGCTACTTTCCTAATCAGCCTTTGAGCAACCCATTAGAGAGGCTGCTTAATTAGTAATTTTTCTTCAAGCAGTTTTTCTTGAGGAATAAACAATTCCCAAGACTGAAGAAAATGACTTTTGCCCCTGCAAATCAATAAGAAAAATGCTCTTCTGACAGATATGCAATCCATTTACTTTTATGTCTTTTCTGGGGCACCAATTTTTTTGCAAGTGAATAATGACTTCAAGGATGACAGCATCCAAACAAGAGTCTGTGATTAATAAGGGGTAAAGTCTAGTAGTAAAACTTGACTAGTCTTAAATTGTTTTGACTAGACATATTTGCAAGACAGAGTTTGTATTTTGGACCAGTAAAAGCTTGACTTTATTTCCTTTGCACAGAACTTTTTGCCGTGTCTTTCTCACCATTGTTAGTGTTGCTTGCCAGCTCTTATTATGTATAATCTTCAGTCCCTCAACATCTCTTAGTCACCTGCTGTTCTTTTCCCATATTCTTGTACCATTCCTTGACTTGACAGTCTCCTCTTTCAAATTTTCCATTATATGGTCAACATTTCCTCTCTGTTATGATGGTACCTAAATGAAGATGCAAGACACAAACAATATGGATTAAACTACTTAGTAATTCATAGCTGGTGCATATCATATTAAAAAAACTATCCTCATTTTTAGTGTGAGTTGATGCTAATATGTAGTGTAGAGTGGGAAGCACCATTTTGTACAGCCCTGTTCTGGTTCTTTTTGGTCACATCTTTAGAAAACAAGACTCAGTGGGAAAGACAATAATGCTAGGAAAAATTGAGGGCAGTAGGAAAAGAGGAAGACCCAACATGAGAAGGCTTGACTCAATAAAGAAAGTCACAGCCTCCTGTTTGCAAGACCTGAGAAAGGCCATCAATGATAGGAATTTGGAGGTCATTAATTCATAGGGTTACCTTAAGTGGGAAATGATATGATGGCACATCACACACATACGTCCTGGTTCTAATCTTGGCCAGAGTTACTGCAGTGGTACATGTGGCAACATTCTTAGTGTACCAGCGCTTCTGCATTGATGTGACGAGGGCAGGGACAGTAGGGAGTGGTGCAGGGAAGAGGCATGCAGAGTCAGCCCTTGCCTGTCTACAGCTCACTCTTGTTCCCAGGTTCATTAAATACCTAGATGATACTTACTCAAAGTCCAGAACTGAGCTCAGTGTTTGGCACTGTAGTCATTCATTATTATCATTACATTCATATTCTGCCTTCTTTCACCATCATTGAACTCAAGGTGGAATACTTAGCATTCTTGGGAGATGTCCCATTCAGTCACTGACCAGTCACTTTCAATGCACTTTAGCAATTGTTTGCAAGTAGATTTTTCTGCTTCACACAGGAAAATCCACTTGCAAACAATCATAAAAATACATGTGCATTATTCAACGTGTGGGAAAGCACCCCATGTCAAGATTTGCTTAGCTCCAGCGTGGTCACTGTATGTGCCTTCCATACCTTCTGGTGTGAGAGGATGGGTTCTTTGTCTCAGAAACCCATGGCTGTATTTGATGAGCATGGAGCTTTAGTGCCCACGGGACATTAACAACTAGACCTGTTTGGTAGCCTTCTTCATGGAGTTACCGGTTTCCCCTATGCTCATTATGGCCCCTGTAAAGACAGTAGCAACCAATTCATGACAATCCTAAGAACATTTTCCTGAGATTATTTTCCTGATATAAGCCCCATTGAATAGATCTGAGTTGGATATTGTGTAGACATGCTTAAGATAGCACTATAAAACACCTGACTTACCAGAAGTTACAAGGTCAAGAATATGGACAATGCTGACTTCAGTGACTTAGGCTCAGTGAAATTTAGCCGTTTTTTTCTTTAAGCGTGAAGAGACTTTCCAGTTCAGTTTTTTAAATTACCTATAAAGGAACTTACTGGCAAGCAATGACACAAAGGAGTTTCCCAGCTCATTGAAATAAATTTTCAGTCTGTATTTAATATTTAAAGCTCTCCTGCATTATTATAACTCTGCTACACTGGCAGGGAGAAGCCACCACTCAGATGCCCACGTGGATCAATAAAATATTGGGAACAGAATTTATAAATCCAGCTCCTTACCTGTTACACTTTATGAAGATTTAAATTGTGTTTGCTGTTTCTAAATATATTTTTTCTTTCCTCCAGGCATGATGACTTTGCCACTGTTATCAGGAAAAGAGGGAACTTCCTTTGTCTGCTTTCAATAGCTGCCTTATAGTAAATGTAATTTAAATTAAAAAGCCCGAGTTCCAGGACAGGAGGATGTTAAAATGCCAAATAAGCTTGAACCACCATCACTGCTGCAGTCCCTATTTCTACTACCGATTTAATTGTTTCACTTTTATTTAGAACACAGAAGTCCAGACAATCTAAGGTTGTCTGTTTGTCAGACTATTGGTGATGCTATTATAGAGCTGCCATTGCTTGGAGTAATAATATGCATTGTTTTACCCAGTTCATGTAATCTATAGTGCTCATCAGCATCCACCTCCAGACCACAGGGAATTCATACCAGGAAGGGGTGGGGGTGGGGTGGCTCTATTCCATTGATTTCCCCACCTTTTGCTAAAAGCATCGGGCTAGCCACTCAGCCCTCCTCCCTCAGACAGTATAGCAAGAAGAGGCTGGGAAGTGGCATGACACTAAATGTGTGCTGATGGGGGCCACAACAAGTGTACTGCAGGTAGGTTTCCTCAGTTGAGATGATAAACATATACTTGACTCGAACCACTTCAGCCTGCAAGTAAGGCCTTACATGATAACAGAGTTGCCAGTCCCCCATGGGGGGGGGGATCCCCTGCTCCCACCCTCCATCCCCCACTTACCTGGCTGGCCAGGGAAGGGGAAACGCACCTCCCAGGGCATGCTCCTGTACCACATGGGCCAGATTCAGGCAGAATCCGCCTGGATTCGGACTGAATTGGGCCAAATCAGGATACTGCAGAATGCAGCAGCACTCCCACATGTCGCAGCATCCCAATTCGGGCTGGATTGGGCTGGATTCAGGCTAAATTGGGCTGCTGAGGAGCACATGAGCATTCCAGGGCTTGTCACGCCTCCCTGGTGGCGCTCCTGAGCTCTGCAGCTACCCGATTCGGCCCCCTGTGGGGCACAGAAGAGCTCCCAGGGTGGCATGCGACCCACACAATGATGTCACTTCACTCCAGTAAATGCCAGGTCTCCCACCTCCCGCAACCCTACATGATAATGTTCTTCCATTTCAAAAAAACGTGAAGCACAGAAAATTAGTATCAGGGAGAAGCATGGAAACTTCTCCATGACAGCTGGTTTTCTATATCTAGGGCCACAATTCTTCAGATAATTTCCCATGTCCAGCTAACACAGTTGTATGGCCCACATGCAGCTTTACCACCTCAGTGAGAAGCAAGAATTATACACTTCTAAGTCTATTGACATCAACAGACTTAGAAGGGTGTAACTCTACATTGGATGGCACTGAGGCTTTGACACTGTTTGCTTTTTCAAAATAAAAGTAACAATTACAGAACATGCAAATTGGCAAGGGTTTTATTTTTTTGAGAAATTTGTTTGAAAGTTTTCTGGAATTTTCAAGCGAAGCCCCATGATGCAGAGTGGTAAGCTTGAGTACTGCAGCCCAGGCTCTGCTCACGACCTGAGTTCTGTCCTGGCGGAAGCTTGGTTCAGGTAGCCGGTTCAAGGTTGACTCAGCCTTCCATCCTTCCGAAGTCGGTAAAATGAGTACCCAGTTTCCTGGGGGTAAAGTGTAGACGACTGGAGAAGGCAATGGCAAACCACCCCATAAAAAGTCTGCCAAGAAAACGTTGTGATGCGACATCCTCCCATGGGTCAGTAATGACTCAGTGCTTGCACAGAGGACTACCGTTACCTTTACCTAAGTCTATTGACATCAACAGACTTAGAAGGGTATAACTCTACATTGGATGGCACTGAGGCTTTGACACTGTTTGTTTTTTCAAAATAAAAGTAACAATTACAGAACATGCAAATTGTTTTTTTTTCTATATCAAAAATTTTAATGGATGGGTCAGTATACACAAATCATAATATTCAATATCCATATCCATCACATTATATCACTCTCACCCATTCCCCCCCCCTTTTCAGTTGACTTCCAACAGTTTTCCATTCCCTTCATCTACATTACATCACTATCTCCTATAATATTAATTTCTAATTATAATATATAGTATAACATATCTATAGCTACCGTGTTTATAATAAGTCTCTAATATTACTTTCAAGATTATAATATAAAATATACTATATCAATCTTACTTATATACTATTCATATTTTCACCTCTAACCAATATAAAGTAAAGATCTCTTCTCCCCTCTTAACAATTATCCAAAGACCACATTTTGCCTTTCATGTCCCACTTTTTTTCCACATAATTCTTAAGTTTCTCCTAACTCATAGCATATTCCACGGTATCTTGTTCTTTCAACTTCCTTGTTAGCTTGTCCATTTCTGCCATATTTAGTAATTTCAAAATCCAATCTTCCACTGATGGTATCTCTTGAGTCTTCCACAACTGTGCATAGGACATCCTAGCCACAGTAATCATATAGAACACCATTGTTCTATCCATTCTATCAAATTCTTCTAGGTTCATACTTAATAACAACAATTCTGCGTTCTTAATCACATTTTTCTGTAAGATATCTGACATAACCTCTACAATTTTCCCCCAGAATTGTTTAGCTTTTTCACAAGTCCACCACATATGATAAAAAGAACCTTCATGTTTCTTACACTTCCAACACTTATCTGACATTTGACTATTACCATTTGCTAACTTTTTTGGCGTTAAATACCATCTATACATCATTTTATACACATTTTCTCTTATAGTGGTACATGTTGAAATTTTTATAGTATTTTTCCACAGTCTTTCCCAAGCTTCCATCGGTATATCTTTATTACAATTTATTGTCCATTTCACCATATGTACTTTAACTATCTCATCTTCTGTAAACCATTTTAACAAAATTTTATATACTTTAGATATCATCTTTTCTCCCTCTTGAAGTAAACATTCTTCTAATTCCGAGTTCTTAGCCCTAAATCCTACCTTTCTACAATCTGTATCATATAAGTCTTTTATTTGTCTATATTGAAACCAACCATACTGAAACGGCAGTTCTTCATTCGTTTTAAGTATATATTTATCACAATCTACTCTTAAAATTTCTTTATATGTCCTCCACTCCTCTCCATCATATTCCACTTTTGGGTTTACAACTTCTGCTGGTATAATCCACATTGGAGTCTCTTCATCTAAATATCTCTTATATTTTTTCCAAACCGCAAATAAACTCCATCTCACAAAATGATGTAAAAACATAGCATCAGCTTTTATCTTCTCATACCACAGATACGCATGCCATCCAAAAAGTTTGTTGTATCCTTCCAACGTCAATAGTTTATGGTTTTTCAATAACATCCACTCTTTCAACCAGACCAAACATATAGCTTCGTGATACAATTGCAGATTCGGTAATTGTAATCCGCCTCTCTCCTTGGCATCATATAGTACCTTCATCTTAACTCTAGGCTTCTTCCCTGCCCATACAAAGTTCATAATCTTCCTTTGCCATTTTTCAAATTGCTTATTATCTTTCACAATTGGTATTGTTTGCATTAAAAACATTATCCTCGGAAGTACATTCATCTTAATTACAGCAATGTGACCCAACCATGATAAATTCATTTTATTCCATTTCAACATGTCCATATCTATTTGCTGCCATAATTTGTCGTAGTTGTTTTTAAAAAGATCAATATTTTTCGCAGTCAACTCAATACCTAAATATTTTATTTTATAGACTACCTCAAAATTCGTTATCTCCATTAAATCTTGTTGTTCTTGCTTAGACATATTTTTACAAATTATTTTTGATTTGTTCTTATTTACGTAGAATCCTGCTAGATCCCTAAATTCTTTTATTTTCTCCATCAATCTTGGCATATTTTGGATTGGATCTTCCACTATCCCCATGATGTCATCGGCAAAAGCTCTCACTTTATATGAAAATCCTTTAATTTTCAAGCTTCTTATCATATCATCTTCACGTATCTGCCTCAGTAAAATTTCCAATACCATCACAAACAACAATGGGGAGAGTGGACATCCTTGTCTTGTTCCTTTACTTATTTCCAACTTTTTTGTTATATCAGAGTTTACAATTATAGCTGCAGATTGATCTTTATATATTGCCTTCACTGCTTGAATAAACATCTTGCCCATTTGCATCTTTTCCATTGTGGCAAACATAAAGTCCCAATTTAAATTGTCAAAAGCTTTTTCTGCATCCACAAAGAAAAAACCGACTTTTTTCCCTGGATTCTTATCATAGTACTCTATAGCAGGGGTGGGCAAATTGCGGCCCGCGGGCCACATGCGGCCCGCTACAGAGTTTTTTGTGGCCCGCCAAGACAGTAGAAAAGTGTGATAGGGTACATTTGTCTCATTAAACTGATTCTAAAATTATATGTGCTTGCAGCTATAGATGATATGAAATTAGCACAATAAATAAATTGAATAAAACTACCACTATTTTATTTAATTTATATTTATTGATTTCTATGATACAATTTATACCTTTTCTGAAATGCAAAGTTAACTAATGAATGCAATCATTTTAAAAGGTGAGGCCCTCCGCTAACCTCCACTCCCACAAAGTGGCCCCCGAGCCAAAACAATTGCCCACCCCTGCTCTATAGCATTCAATACTACTCTTAAATTGTCTTTTATTTGTCTATCCAGCAAAAAGCCTGCTTGTTCCTCTGCTATAAACTCCACCAACCATGTTTTAAGTCTTTCAGCCAATATTTTTGCAAAAATCTTATAGTCATTATTAGTCAGAGATATCGGTCTATAATTTTTAACATTTGTTAAATCCTGTGCTTCTTTCGGTATCAGTGAGATGTTAGCTTCATTCCATGTTTCTGGTATTTCCTGTCCTTCTAATATTGCGTTCATTACTTTTTGCATCAATTGTACCAATTCATCCGCCAATACTTTGTAAAATTTAGCCATAATTCCATCTGGTCCTGGCGCCGTTCCCACTTTCGTTGCTTGTATCGCCTCCATAATTTCTGTTACTGTAATTTTAGCATTCAACTTGTCTTTCAATTTCTTAGGCACCTCTGGCAATTTCATTTTAAGAAAAAAATCCTCTATTAACCTTTTGTCAATAGGTTTTTTTCTGATATAATTTCGCATAATATTTATAAAATGCTCTCCCAATTGCGTTTTGATCAAATAACTCTTTTCCATCTTCTATAATTTTGCTTATTATTTTCTTCTCTCTTTTTCTTCAGCTGCCATGCTAAATATTTCCCAGGTTTGTTGGCTCCTTCAAAAGATTTTTGTTTCAGTCTTTTCAGTTCCCATTCCACCTCCTTGTTTTCCATCACTTTTATTTGTTCCTGTAACATTCTAATCTCATGTTGCAATTCATTTTTACCTGGTCTTTTCTTTAATTGTTGCTCTTTTTGCGTTATCTTTTCTTGAATTTCCTTCAATTTCAATTCTTTATTCTTCTTATCTCTGGCATTTAAATCTATCAGTACTCCTTGAATAACAGCCTTATAGGTATCCCATACTTTATGAATTGGTACACCTTGATCCACATTGCATTGAATAAAGCATTTAGTCTCTTTTTTGAGAACATCCAAATTTACTTGGCTAAGCAGGAGATCTTCATTTAATCTCCATCTCAGTTTTTTCCTTCTCATTCCAAATCTCCACAACATAGGGTTATGATCTGAGCTAATTTTTGGCAAAATATCCGTTTCCTTAGTCCACACTGCTAATTCTTTAGATGCCCAAATCATATCTATTCTTGACAATGATTGATGACTTGCTGAAAAAAAAGTATATTGCTTAGTCTTTGGGTTATGCTTTCTCCAAATATCTTCTAAGCTTTCTTGTTTTTGAAGCTCAAAAAATGACTTTGGCAATTTCCCCATCTTATTCTTACTCATACTTGTTTTTTTGTCTAATTGTAAGTCCACAACACCATTAAAATCCCCTGCCACAATCACTTGATCATATGTCATTTGATCCAACGGAGTCATTATTTCATTAAAAAATTGTTCTTTTGCTCCATTAGGCGCATATATTCCCAAAATCAATGTTTTTTTCCCTATTGCACTCAAATTCCACCACCAGATATCTACCATCTCTATCACCAACAGTCAACTTTGGTTGCAATTCTTCTTTGATATAAATTACAATTCCTCTTTTCTTTTGCTTTGTTGCCACTACTAATTCTTTTCCCAATTTCTTATTTTGTAAGTACTTATTATCTTGGTCTCTTATATGGGTTTCTTGTAAACAAATTAAATTACATCTCTGTTTGATAAGCCAATGAAATATTGCCTTGCATTTTGAAGGTGAATTAAGTCCGTTTACATTCCATGATATTAATTTGTACTCCATATTTAAAGTCTACTTGTTTTAGGTAAGTCCTTTTCGTTCTCCAACAGGAACACTTCTATTGCATGTTTTGATTTAATCACTTGTCTCACAGATTGGAACTCAAAACTCAAACCTTCAGGTATTTCCCATCTATATCTTATATTCATAGATTTCAATTTCTGTGTCAAATCTCTGTATTTCTTTCTCTCCTCGGTAACTCCTTCATAATTCTGACCCTTGTCCCCTCAAGTACCAACGGGGATTCAAAATGCTTTCTAATAATTTCCTCCTTCATTCTCTTTGTAGTTAGCTGGACAATAACATCTCTTGGTAGATTCTTTCGCTCTGCATATGTTGAATTCACTCTGTAGGCTATATCCAGACTGGCCGCCACCTCTTCTTTTTCCTTATTTAAAAATTCTGCTATTATTTCAGTGATTTGCTTCAAGGTTGATCCTGCCATTGTCTCTGGAATGGCTCTAAAACGAAGTTGTTTTTCTGTTGCTTTGCATTCCATCACCACCATCCTATCACTTAATGCTGATGTTTCTGCTTTTATACCATCTGTTCTGAGTTCCACCTCCTGTACCTTCTGCTGTGTTATTTGCAGCTCTTTTTTTATCTCATCAATATTTTTCGCCAACTCTGCCACTTCAGGTTTTATAGCCTCTTTAATATCCTTCAATAAATTTTGCTGTGACTCCTGTATCTGCTTTTGCGATTCCTGTACCATTTCTTGTGTCTTTTGTATAATTTCATTTATTTCTTTATTGCCCTCTGTCACTTTTTTGTCCAAGCTTTCAATCGCTATCTGCCAGTCTCTATCTTTATCTTTTTTTGCCATCGCTGGACTTGCCTTGGCACCCCACGAATCCGCTCTCTTTCTCAGCTCCGTTTTCTCACCTGTCACTTTAAACTCCCGTATTAAATCTTAAATTAATAGTCCAATTTTTATATCTTTCAAAATGTTGGGTGTCTTTTCTCTATGGTACAGTCTATGGTAAAATTCACAACCTTCCCTTACTCAAAATGGCAAATTTCCCTTCTTCTTCAAAATGTCAGGCGTTTTTTCTCTATAATATAGTCTATGATGAAGTCTCCAGCCTTTCCCACACTCAAGATGGCGAACTTCCGCTTCCTTTCAGGTCCTCTGTCCCACGCTGTTCTCCTTCCGTTGCTCCCCCAACACACTTCCTGCCCTTCTAGCCGCGGCTCACTGCTTTTAACAAGTACTCCACTTCTCGCAATCTTCCAGCCGCTTCCCACACTCCTTCCTTGCGTCGTTATCTCTCAAACCACAGGTATGCAAAACAAAATGTCTTTTTCACTGTTTTTAGCTCTCTTATATTCAAAAAGTCACAATTTCCACTCCCAATCACTTTCTTACTTCCTCCGCTTTAGGTATCTGTCTCTTTAATTCAATATACTTGGGCTTTGTTTAATTATTTAGTCCATTAGGGGAGATAGCAATCTTTACTTCTTTTATTCTTCTTGGGTTGTACTCACTGTTTCTTTTGTTCAATTCTACTTTAAACCCGTTTCTGAAGCTTGGGTACGAAGGTCCTGTGCCAATTAAATGACTCCAAAAGCTGCTGCAGAGATAATAGCTGCCCTTCTACGAGGGGACCTCAAGGCAGAAAGGGAATCCTTAATTCAGAACCCCCCCTCTGCCAAGATCACTCACTCTTGGGGCTACCAAGCGTTCCTGCCTGATTTCTGCCTGAAATCAGGGGGCTGCGGGTGGTCAAGGCACCACGCCAGCCAAAAAACAGCACCTCGGATGGTCCAGCTCCCTGGATCACTTCAGACCTCCATGATCCCAAGCCAGAAGTCTGGAACATGCAAATTGCTAAGGGTTGTATTTTTTTGAGAAATTTGTTTGAAAGTATTTTGCAATTTTCAAGCGAAGCCTAGTATTTTCCCTAAATGGTAATGATAGATTGTAATGATTTAAATAGTATAAGTGTCTCCTGCTGAAAACTGTGGACATAATTTCTCCATAGTTTCCCTCAGGGAACAAAATTGTTCTTGTTTTGTTGTGAATGCCATTTTGAAGCTTAGGTATCTGGATCAGAGACCATTGTTCTGAGAGAGAAAGAGAAAGTTTTTTCTCTCTCTTACTCAGACTTCTAGAATCCCACGGAAGCTATTTTTGGACTATCTATAACAGGGAGATAAATTGCTACTATGAACAGTGAGCCAGAAAAACCTATTTTCCTGATGAGTTAGTCATATGAAAAGCTGAAATATTTATTACATATATTTATTAAAATTTTATTGGGTGAGGATTTTAGCATTGAAATCTAGAGAAGATGGAACTAGTGAAGTAATAATGAGTCAAAATAGAAGAGAAATATTGACTTCTACCTATATATATATAGAAAGGCCAGTCTTTATTTAATGTATGAAGTTGCTGTTTGCTGAATCAGACTATTTGTTTATTAGCCCAGATCTGTCTTCTTTGACAAGGCATGTGTTTCACCTATGAGCTATAGTCCCTCCTTATACAGTGCCATCAAAGAGAGTTATACCTTTCTAAACCCATTAACTTCAGTAGACTTAGAAGGACCTAACTCTCTTAGGACTGAACTGTTAGAGCATGATCTTAAGAGGAGGGCCAAACATTTAGGGAGCTGACCAACCACTACACTAGCCTTTGTCTGAAATACACTGGCCTAAGCAGAAGTTGGGCTGGCAGGGCACTGGTCTAGCAACCAGTGCTGCCCCACCATAGTCACCCTTTGGCAGATTGCCAGCTTAAATCCCTTTGCCATCATGGTGGGATTGAGTTAGTTCCCTTAGCTACCCTAGCCCAGAAATACCCCCAACATGCCAGCATGTTGAGAGCCAGCATAAAAATTGAGGTATAATAATAATATAATATTCGATTTAAATACTGCACTTCAGGACAACTTAATGCCTACTCAGAGTGGTTTACAAATTATGTCATTATTATCCCCACAACAAAACACCCTGTGAGGTGGGTGGGGCTAAGAGAGCTCCAGAGAACTGTAACTAGCCCAAGGTCACCCAGCTGGTTTCAAGTGGAGGTGTGGGGAATCAAACCCGCCTCTCCAGATTAGAGTCCTGTGCTCTTAACCATTACACCAAACTGGCTCCTGTACACCAAACTGTAGCTCATAGGCATCCAAGTGCTGCCCACAACTGTGACCTATCCCAAAGACCCCAGTGGAGCACAGCGGGCCAATTACAGCTGCAACTAACCATCTCTCCCCAGCAGCAACCAATCCCTCCCCCAGCACCCAATCACTGCTCTCAACAGCGCTACATAAACCCTAACTAGGACACCCCATAAATCAATATGTAGGGTGCGTAGCATGAAACTCTGTCTCCAAGATCTCTGCTGTGCAGACTTAGACTGCACACAGCATTGCACCTTGGTGGTGGGGAAGCACAGTAGGCAGTTCTACTTATTGGGAGAACACTTAGCACTAGAGGTGGGCATGAATCGTGAAAAAACAAACCATGTGGTTCATGGTTCATGCGTTTTCATGAACCACGAACGTCCACAAACTGGGGCAAGTTCACGAACCGGTTCATGGTTCATAGCTCGTGGGGTTTAAATGCCCCTTTCCATGCCGCCTCACCCACAGTTTAAATGGCCATTTCCCCACGGAGCTGCAGGGAAATGGCCATTTAAATAGTGGGGCTTGGCTGGCTTGACAGCCAGCCAGCCAAGCCCCGCCCACAGTTTAAATGGCCATTTCCCCACCACTCGAAATGACCATTTCTCTGCCGCTCGAAATGGCCATTTAAACTGCAGGTGGGGCTTGGCTGGCTGGCCATGAATTCCTGTCCGGGCAGCCAAGTCCAGCTGTTTAAATGATCAGCTGCTTATCGGGAATCTCCCCGACAAGCAGCTGATCCACAGGTTTAAATGCCCCTTTCCATGCCACTTTGCAGCAGCATGGGAAGGTGCATTGCTTTTTAAAATGAACCAAACAAACCAGCAGACCAGTTCAGAAGTTTGTGAAAACAAGCTTCCACAAACCGCTGGTTTGCAAACCATGAACTGGGTTGGTTCATGGTTCATTTTGGTTCATGTTCCATTTTGTGCCCATCTCTACTTAGCACTAACACCCAAGGGAGAGAACAAAATACATGCTGTGTTGCTAATACATCTAATTGCAGAACCCTAACAGGCATGACACCTCCAAAGGCCCAAGCCAAAGAGGTGACCATGCAGTGGCAGGTAAGTAGGTTTGCCAGGTGTCTGGTTTTCCTACGGACAGTCCGGTGTCCTATCTAAAGCCATCTGGCAACCCTACAGGAAAGTATCAACCTGGAAGTCTTCACCTGCCCCCCCAATTCTCCTTGCATGAATCCAGGTGCCCCCCCCCCCAGCAATGCTTGCTCCCACAACCAAGACCAGGAACATGTGTGTACAGGGAAGGCTGGAGCCAGCCCTTCCCAGCACCAAGGCCCATGTCTTGCAATGGAGCGTACTCTTGTAGCAATGTTCCTGGGAGAGCTTCCTGTGATGGGGGGTGAGCAGGATGCTTGCAACCCCACACTGTCACATTCCCTTACCATGGAGCCCCCTCCCCAGCAGGAGACAGAGCACAACTGTGGTTTGCAGTGCCTGGCAGTTGCCCCACCATGCTGTGTGGATCAGCTAGCTGAGCAACCTTGGGACCTGTTTCCTTACAGGACCTGTGTCCTGTGCAGCAGCATCTCTGGATGAAGTAGTTGCAGTTTCAGAGCACTCTCTCACATGATCAGAAAGTGTCATTAGAATGGCAACAGAATATGCCTCAATGGGGTCTCTTAGCAAATGCATCAGTGCAGGGGTGGGACTGTGGACCCTGCTGGGTTGCCACAGGCATGGCTGTGACCACCATGACCTCTGTGTGGGTTACCATCACCACATCTCTCTGCTTAGCAACTGTGCAGGCGTGGATTCCACAGGGAGACTGTGGTGCACTGTAGTCCCTGCCACGCTGCTAATCACCAGCTGCAGACTGCCTTCTGCAGCATCCTGCCTTGAGCAGCTTTTCGACCCGGGAGTCTGCCTCACTGAAATGTATCCTATTCTAAAGATGGCTCAGCCTGGGCCCTGGGAGCAGCTCACAAGGGCTCAGGTACCATAATGGACAAAGGGGGTTGGCAACCCAGTTCGCTGGATCTCTTCATGATTTGCAGTTCAGTAAAGTCTGAGGTTTTTCTACAACTCTCATCAGTGTCTGTTTGTGAATGAACAAGATTAGCTCCTTGCTCTCCCTTGCCTCACCTTCTCACACCTTCTGTGACTTCCCCTTAGGGCTGCTCCTTCACATGTCCAAGAGGATGGGCTCTGACTCAAGAATACACATGCTGGGATGGCTGTGGTTGGTCTTTCAGGTGCCACCAGACTTCTGTTTTGTTCAGCTGTCACACAGAGCAGAGGCCCAGTGGTACCTTATAGGCTGACCCCACTTAGTCCCCACTCACACACTGTTGGCTGCTGTGAGCAGCATGCATAGGAATGGGCTAGTGGATGGTCTGAGGGTTATGTGGGTGCTCTGGGAAGCCTGTTGGCATCTGATAAGTCATGCAGTTGCTCAGTGAAGAACCCATGGCAGATGCACAGGAGCTGCTGTCACAAGTGTAGTTTGTGTGGGGGGGGGGGGGAGTGGTATACTGGCCAGACCAATGGATGTCTGAGACCATTGACTAGGCCAATGTTCCCCCTTTTGCCATATGCAGAAGCAAAATGTCTCACCACTTCCTCATGTGGGGATCAAACAGGGAGCCTTAGCTGTGTTACACCAGTGCCTTCCTGTGCAATGTTTTCTGCCTGGCCCCAAGGGGCTGGTGGTGATGTCGGGGTTTCAGTGGGGTACCCAGGGCCTGCTGACATGCCTTCTTTTTAACCTTCCTTCTTAGCCCAGTGATTAGGATGCTGGGCTTGGGTATTGGGGGGGGGGGCGGTCTATACATTTAAAGCTGGCCTCTTTTTTTTTTGGTCTCCTATAACATCTTCTAAAGTAATAAATTCAGCAGCAATCACCCTGTACCACATTTCAAAATGCTGGGTTTTTTTCCACATTGAGAAATAGCTTCAAATGGTATAAAATGGAGACCAAACCATTTCTGACAACAGTATCTGAATAGGATGATTAAATGTCTTATTGTGTGCAACGTTTAATAGTTTATAACTCTTGGCTTAACTGTTGGGTGTAAGGGACAGGTAATTTGTTCTGGGATATATTTCATATGAAAGACATTTATAGTTTTACTTCCTGCTGGGTGCGCGCTGAGTTTGTTTTCCTGTGTTTTAAAGCCTTTGTTTCCCCATAGACTGCCTCAGGAAAGCAACTAGAAAAACTCAAATCAGACACACACACAAAAAGCATCCAATAGACTCTCCAGTACGAAGTTCAGAGCAGGGCAGCCTGTAACTCAGGACATTGTTAGAGGGATCACACCTCAACTGTTCAAAGGAACCTTAGTTGATTAATCATATGATTTTCTATGGGAATATAATGATCCTTCTGAAGAAAACCTTTGATTTGTTTTGTTTTGAAGTGATGCATTTATGGCTTGCAGCAGTTAGCATCTCACATGGTCCAACGTTCTCATACCCTGAACTGGTCCAACATGAGGAAATCTGATCAGATGTGTATGGCAGATTCTGTGCTAAGAACTTCGTTCGTAGGCAGGTGGGAAGCCAATTCAGATCAGGGTGTGGCACCTTTTTCCTTGCCAGAAATGGTCCCAGGAGCCACTATTTGTTCTACTGGAAAAACTTACATATACATTTCCCCCAAAGGGAAAATAGCAGCTCTCCAGGACCATTCTAGGTCATCCAAAAAAAAAAGAGGTGCAGGAAAAAAAAGTTTAAGCCACAGCTCCCTGCACAACACAGTCCCAGTCCAAATCAGGCCATCGTGGGCCTGGGAACTTGCAGTGCACATCTGATTGAAAGTCTTCAGGGCAGACCCAGACAGGACGTGAGGGTTTGTAATGTGTAGCTGGGCATTTAGAAGTGCTTCTGGTTGTATTTGTGAGAAAGCAAGGAGAATGACTTTTGCAAGATCATTATTTGCAGTGTTTAGAAAGGCTTATATTTAAAATAATGAACAACTTTTATTTAAAAAAAATCCTGCTCATCACTTAATTAGGGACATCTTTTTATTTAATGCTTCCCTAGTAACCATGTTGCCCAGGCAGGCTCGATCTCATAAGATCTCAGAAGCTAAGCAGATTAGTAACTGGATGGGAGACCTTCAAAGAAGTCCAGGGTTTCTATGCAGAGGCAAGCAATGGCAAACCATCTCTGTTAGTCTCTTGCCTTGAAAACCCCAGCAAGGTTTGCCATAAGTTAGATATGACAAGATGGCACACTCCACCAACAGTATCCATATTAAGAGCAATGGGGCAAATCTCCTTGAGCGTAGGATTTATGATCATAACCCCATGACAAATAGCAATAGTAGGAAAAAATGGAGTATGTTACTTGTATCTGCTTCAGTGCATACCAGTGTTATGTGCACTCTCAACCCCATGCTGAATTTGGGTTTTGGCAAACTACACCACAGGTACCAGCATGCTAGAAGTAGAATTCCGCCCATGGCAATAGGTGCACATGGCCTACTTGGTAGGTCCTGGAAAAGGTAGGAGAAAGCATAGGTTAAACTTTCCTCATTGCAGCCAAGTACAATGGTTTGCATTATGTGGTAATGAGAACAGAGCTATTAAGAAGGATTTTTCCTTTGCACATAATGTAAATCTATATTCTATCTTAAAATAAGGAGTTCTCTGTGTGACTGAAGATTCCATTCAGGACCCAGACACTGAGCATGGGAAGAAGGGTATCCTTTCCCAGAAGTGAGCATGGGAAGAAGGGTATCTTTCCCAGAGGTGAGAGTTGCAAACTGCATGGTTTTTGTATGATATTTCAGAAATGAAATAGCAATTTTGGGGTGAATCATGAGATTGTATGTACAAGATGGGACTGGGGAGAGGGTCCCATGTTATAAGAGACATGGGGAAATTTTATTTTATTTACATTATTTTTACTCTATCTTTCTTACTGAGACTCAAAGCAGATTGCACAATGTGAGTCACTACTGTCAGTTTCAAAGACATTTCAATTAACAATGTAATTGGGTATATAAATACATATTTGCAAAGCTTTAAAATGAGCAGGAATCTAATACAGACCTGAAGAAATGCTAAACAGAGCACTAGCAATTTAAGATTAACATACTAAGCAATGTATAAACTATCCAGTAGGATCATGGTTAGAGTAATAGTACATAGAAGTAAAGTATATAGTCCCTATCCCTTTTCTTATGTATCTTCTTGAGACCACTTCTTTACAGTATAGCCCTCCTTTCTAAGTAAAAAGACCTCTTGAATAATTCAGTTTTGCATTGTTTGCAGAAAGCCAGGAGATTGGGAGCTTTCCTGACCTCTTCAGGTAGGCCATTCCATAGGATGGGGTCTACTACAGAGAATGCACATGTATGGGCAGCTATTGATTTTGCCCATGTGCAGAGTGGCACCTGCAGAAGGCCCTGTTCAGATGAGCAAAGCTACCATGGAGAAACAAAGGGAGAGAGATAGTCCTGTAGATATGCTAGACCAAGGCCCTGAAGTGATATCCAATACTTTGAATTGAGCCTGGTAGCTGAGAGGTAGCCAATGGAGTGACTGCAAAATGGACCCTGGCTGGTGAGCTAGCACAGGTGAGGCTTACATTTCAATTACCATATTATACTGTTTTGTTTCATCCATCTTTTTTTGTTAAATTATTTGGGCTACTTATAAGCTACCTTTCCAGTTTAGAATAGTACTCGAGGTGGCTCACCAACAGATAAGATACAGGTGTAGTCACAATGATAAAATCCAGGAATAATTCAAACAGTAAATAATGTTTACCATGTTAGTTTAGCCATCACAAAAGGCCTTCGAGTTGGGAAGAATGGGACTGCCTCCATTCCCAGTGCTTAATTCCTTTCTCCATGCATAAAGCTGTTGCTGCTTCTGCTTTGGAAAAGATATTGTAGACACATTGTTGTAAGAATGACAGTCCTTTGAGAATCTTTGTCATCTAGCTGAAGCAGTGTTCACACAATAGCCTTACCCAGCACTGTGGTGCAAAGCTGGGCACAGTGCCTTACAGCTCACTTTGCAAGAACCAAATTCTGTTCTCTGCTTTGTGGTAGAGAAGCAATGCTAAACAGAAGTCTGCAAACAAATAACATGACAGGAACAGCCGCAACCTGGGCCGTATAATGTTTAGGAAATACTCAGCTAATGATTTAGTATGAAGAGAGCAAGCAGTATTCCCAGATGGTAGGAAACAAATTGAGACAAGCCCAGCTATAATTAGCTATGTTGTGGTGGGACTTCTTTAATAATGATGCTATGGCATCCCCTGTTAATTGTTGGATGTGTGCCTATTGTTGACTTCTTGGAATAGACTCATTACTATCTAGGGTTGCCAGCCTCCAGGTGGTGGCTGGAGATCTCCTGGAATAACAACTGATCTTCAGGCCAGAGAGATCAGTTCCCCTGGAGAAAGGCCACAGAGATCAGTCCACCCCCCCCCCCAAAATCTCCAGGAATTTCCCAACTTGGAACTGGCAGCCCTACTACTATCCAAAGAAGGCTAATAGACATGGGCTTGGCTGACAACGTTAGCAACCATTTTGGATACTGGCAGCCACTAATAAAGGATTGTGCCTTTATTCTGCTCTTAGGCCTCCAGAAACCAGAAGAACCTATCAGGGATTCAAATGGAATGATACAGGTGTCTAATTTTCCATTATATGTAATTTTCATGCTAGCAAAAGGAGTGTTCTACATTACTGGAATATATTTAGCATATGGTGCTGGACTGCCGACTATCTTCTGATGGCCTCTAGCCCAGTAGATGGCTCAATGAGAAGCTTTCCCAGGAATTCCATAGGGGCTTCAACCAGCTGGCCAGCAGATTTTAGCACAGAAACTGGCTGCAGATGAAATCTATTACCTGAGACTGGAAAAGAAGTTTGGGATGCATAGAGTGTCATGAGGGCTCTCTGATTCTGCAAGTCCAGGACACCATGCAGTGCAGTATTTCCTCTGAAATAAGTCATACTGATCTCAATGGGACTTACTTTTTAGTAAATATCCTTAGGATTGCAGCCTTACTTTCTGTGCCACCATAACAGCTTGTGAGAAGAATGTCCACCAGAAGGAGATACTACAGCACCTTTATCCAGCAATTGCTGGGTGATAGAAGACTCAGGTTAAATTATTTTACCTTACAAGACTGTAAGCATTCCTGTAATAATGTATGCAAAGCTCTGAATGTTTACAAAAAAGTACATTGATAAATACCAAGTAGAACGGTTATAAATAAATGAGTAACACAAACAAAGGGTAAATCACAGGGAGTAAACCTGAAAGCAGCTCAAAACAACTCCCTAGTAGGGTTAACCAGACAGTCAACTACCTCTACTTCTTCACTTCAAGGGAAGAGGCTTGCCAAGTGTTTGTGGACTATGACTATTGGATTGCTTTTGTATTTATTGTTAAATTACTTGGACATTTACTGTAAAATTACTTGGACCTTTGTTATCCTTATACTGGCTTTTGTATATGTAAGACGTGTTCATTTTGAATGTATTGAAGTGTTCATGATTTTTGTCAATATATAGAGCGCTGTTTGCACTATAAATAAATGAGTAACATTTTAAGGAGGTTATTTATCCACTTCTGTTGTGAGGCTCCTCCCTCACTAGCACCCCCATCTGATGGCCTGCCATCCTACCAACTCTCCAGGCAGGTGTCCTCTGACCTCAGATTAGCAGGGAAGGGGGTTGCACCACCTTGTTCCTTCTCCTGCCCTGGGAGTAACAGCACACTCCAGCTGTCTCTCCTGACACAATCCTCCTAGGCCTTTACGGGAACCTGAATTTAAAGGCCTCCCCTTGCCCCACCTCCCTGGCTCTGCCCCCAGTCTCCACCCACTCTCCCTGACTGGCCCTGTTCCCAACCTATCTGCTAGGAGAGCTGGGTAGACTCTGTAGTCTCCTGGCCCCACCTACTCCATCCCAGCCTAGGGTGGAGCATTTGGTCTGCTCTCCGCCTGGCTTGCCCCTGCTGCTTCTGAACCCTCCCCAGTGGGTCCCCTGGCAGCTCGGGGCCTGTGCCTGCCTGGCTTGTGCTGATGACAATCTCCTGTGGGCCTGGATGAGGTGGAGCTGTCTGGGCAACTTCAGGAGGAGGAAGAGTCTGCTGAGTGGCTGCAGGCTGTTCCTCAGAGTTGTGCCTGGGTGTCGGCTGCGACTGGCCTAAGGGTGAGGGAGGCCTGGGGCCTATAGAGGCTCCTGCAGCTGAGGTACTGCTAGAGGCTGCGCTGCAGGGCCTGAAGATGGTGTCTGCTGCTGCAGGGCTGGTGGGTGGAGGGAGGTGGACAGAAGGAGACATCACTAGACATCTGTATTATGAACTTTGTAGTATGAACTGAGTCTTAATAACAAAGAAGCCTCTATCACCAGCATCTCTGCATATTTGCATATGTGTTATGTTCCGTCAAGTCGCTTCTGACCTATGGTGACCTTATGAATGAAAGACTTCCAAAACATCCTATCATTAACAGACTTGCTCAGATCCTGCAAACCGGAGGATGTGGCTTCTTTTATTGAGTCAAACCATCTCGTTTTAGGACTTCTTCTTTTCCTACTGCCTTACACTTTTCCCAGCATTATTAAATTTTCCAGAGAATCTTGACTTCTCATGATGTGACCAAAATACGACAGCCTTAGTCTTGTCATTTTAGCTTCTAGGGACAATTCAGGCTTGATTTGATCTAGTACCTACTTATTTGTCTTTTCAGCTGTCCATGGTATCCACAAAACTCTCTTCCAGCACCACATTTCAAATTAATCAATTTTCTTCCTGTCAGCTTTCTTCACTGTCCAACTTTCACCTCCATACATAGCAATGAGGAATACCATAGTTTGGATTAGCTTGATCTTGGTTCCCAGAAAGACATCTTTATCTCTAAGGATCTTCTCTAACTACCTCACAGCTGCTCTTCCAAATCTCAATTTTCTTCTGATTTCTTAATTGCAATCTCCCTTTTCATTGATGATTGACCCTAGGAATAGAAAATCTTGAACAATTTCAATTTCCTCATTGTCAGCTTTAAAATTGTGAATTCCTCAGTAGTCATTACTTTTGTCTTCTTGATGTTCAGCCGTAATCCTGCTTTGGTGCTTTCTCCTTTAACTTTCATTAGTAGTCATTTCAAGTCTTCACTGTTTTCTGCTAGTAACGTGGTATCATCTGCATATCTCAAATTGTTAATATTCTTCCCACCAATTTTTACTCCACCTTCTTCTAAATATAATCCAGTTTTCCTTATGATATACTCTGCATAGAGGTTGAACAGGTAGGGAGATAATATACATCCTTGTCTGACACCCTTGCCAATTGGAAACCATTCTGTTTCCCCATATTCTTGTCCAGAGTACAGGTTGTGCATCAAAACAATCAGATGTTGTGGAACCTCCATTTCTTTTAAGACTCTCCATAGCTTTTCATGGTCCATATATTTGCATATGTTGGATATAAATACACCCTCTAAAGTATATTCATGCATAAGTTGATCTCTTATACAAGAGATGCAAGCGCACTCAAGTTGTCCAGAGAAATACTGCATTAAATAGATCTTTATTTAACTTGGCAAGTCACAAGGCCCATTCACATTTGATTTAAATGCACATTTCCAGCTACAGACTCTTTACAGGCTATAGTTGTTCCTTTGGGTTTGAGATCTGAATGTCTGTAGAGTTCACCAAGCGAGTGGTAACTTCTTTCCCTGTTTGAATTAGATGCTTTTTTTAGCTGAGAGGTGAGCCCAGCATCTTTCAATAACTTGTATGCAGCAGTAGAGCTAAGAAGGAGGCCTGAGCAAAGATAAGAATTATTCACTACCATGCAACTTTACTGGGTCGCCCAAGGGACTGAGAAAAAAGCATTACTCTTACTCTAGGGGGTATATATTTTTCACAGCAAGGAAATGCAAATTTTACGGCAAGGGAAAAAGTGTTTCACTGTGTAGCGTATAATATTCATTAATCATAAAAACAGGGCATCTATACTGATAGTGAATTTGAGAACAATCAAACATACATTTTTTTGAAAATATGATAAAAAAAATCCTCACTGTGGCCATATCGTTTGTGTCCATAATGTGATGATTAAATTCCCTTTTTGCAGCATCATGAACAAATTAAAACTGCTCTCAAATGACCGATGGCATGATCTGAGAATACTATGTTCTTTAATATTAAGAACATAGGAAGAGGCCTGCTGGATCAGACCCATTTTCTATCTAGTCAATCACCCTGTTTCCCATAGTGAACAGCAAGATGGCTAGCATTCTGTAGCAATTAATTGCACAAGTTAATTAAGCATTGTATTAAGCTGTATTTTCTTTTGACTGTGTCTACTGCCCATCAACTCTATTGGAAGCCCCTATCCATATTTGTAGAAGAAACTACCTAATACAATCTCTGCATATTTTCTTTGGTTTTCCTTAGTGGTGCTAAGGGTTTCTGACAGTCCTTCAACTCAAGCAGGTGATACCCCATTTTAAAGCTGAAATGCCAGCTTCCAATTTTAGGCATTGTACTGCAGTCTGCTAAGCAATAATACTGACAAATTACAGTGAACTGCACAACAGCTAAACTGAAGCAAAGAACCTTGGTTGACAACTCAGTTGCCTTTCTGAATGGTTGTATTTGGACCTGATGCTCACTTTCATTACGAATGCCCTTTAGTGATCTAAAGTTCTCATAAACCTTGCAAGAAAAGCTCAAGGCAATTTAAGCCTCACAGATTAAAATGCTCACACAATGCAACCCTGAACCTGAGAAAGTTAGGTGCATGACTTGTTGATTTTCTCCATTGGGGCTAGTGAGCTGAATGGGACTTACTCCCTAATTTTTCTGCAGTCTTACAGACTAATAATGTTTGCTTGGAAGTAAGACCCAGTGAGTTCAATAAAGCTTACTTCCCAGGAACTGTGTGTAGGATTTAAGGCTTTATTCTGCTTAAGATTTTGGTCATCTTTTTCCCCCCTCTCTAAAGACCAGGATTCTTTGCACATGGTGAAAACTTGTTTGCAGCAGATTGTGAACAAATATCTGACTATCCATTGTGTGGCATTCCACAGATTATTCAGTAAAAACAGTGTGGAAGGGAGAATTTGTGACCATAATTTCTTTTCTTTAGCTGTGTAGTCACTGCTCACATCACACTGGTCTGATCAACATTCAATCTATGGTACCGCATTCACAGAGTACTCAAGTTGGCTGGGAAGCTATTTTGAAGCAACAAATAATACATTTACTGGGAAATTTCAGAACTATAACTTTAAAAAAATGTTGAAGGCACATTAATTTTTTTAAAAAAAATACGATCCATTCTAGTTCATTGGCACCATGAACAGTTACCATGGGAACATTATTTTCAGTTGCATGAAGACTTCATTTTGCAATGAAATTATATAAGGCAGTAAAATCTGTGATTAATGGTTTCATCAAAGCATGGAACGCTGCCTGCAACTGGCCCCATATCGTTAAGTCGAAGCCAAGGGATACCAAGTAATCAAGGCAGCGATGGGTGGGATGTAGTACATGGAGGCACAGTTTGTGCAAAGCCAGTTCCAAAAAGATGCTAATCTCCTGCTAAACCGCCATCACTTCAATTGATTTGAACATGACTTCTACGGGAGCTGCAGCTGCGTGGCAGGAGGTCCACAGCTTTCTGGGTAAGGCAATCTCAGTGATGGTAAACAGAGATGGAGAATAGATGTGGTTCATGTTTTGTCATTAGCTGAGCAGCAGATAACAGGGATTTCCAATAACTTTCAGCCAATGGGAGGAATTTGCAAATAAGCATGAATATATGACAGCAGGGAAGAGAACAGGAAGCTAGATATGATTGAGGACTGGATGTGAAGTAGGGCTGCCAACTCCATGTTGAGAAATTCCTGGATATTTGAGGATAGAGCCTGGGGAATTTCCCTTTGAAATTCCTCTGCAGCATAACTGCTACTTTTAGGTCAGCAACTGAATGTCCTGGAAGGTTAAAATGTCCCCCCCCCCACTGCTTTTTGATGTCAGATTTATGTCTATTAATTCTTTGCCGAAGGGACTGTCCTAGTTGTCCAGTGCAGAGAGTATAGGGGCATTGCTGATGTGATGGCATAAATCACATTAGAGGATGAACAGGAGTATGAACCTGAGATCATATGGCTGATGTTGGGTCCACTGAAGGCAGTTATCCTGCAGTAGCAGTTATGCTGCAGAGGAATTTCAAAGGGAGATTAAAAAGAGAGACTGCTGAATTGCAACTGATAACAAAGCTCAAAACAATGCATCCACCTGTACTGAATTGAGACCTAGACTTCCTGTCTCATTACCGATGCTGATTTCTCCACAGCCACTACTCCTCTGCATACCCCACCTTATCCAATCACACCTGCTATTGTCATTCACTAGCTATTGTCAATCGCCATCTGAAATCACTCCACTCTCCAAGATATAAGGACAGATGGATTCATATTCTAGCTGTATCTGAAGAAGTGAGCTGTGACTCACAAAATCTCATACCCTACCACAAAATTTGTTAGTCTTTTAGGTGCTACTGGACTCTTGCTCTTTTCTACAAGTTTAAGGGTTTATTTAAAGCCATGTACATATATATACTTCACAGGCGGGACCTAAACCAATAACTGGTAGCTCTCTTTAGGCTTCTTAGGTTAGAAGCTGGTTTTAAGGAAAATGCATACTTTTTGGGAAGTCGATCTCATTTAAATGAATATGGTTTACTTCTGAGCATATTAGGATTACACTTTAAGGCTAAAAAACAGACCAAAGAGTCTTTTCACCATCCTCCAGCTACCTCTTTCTGATAGGCTTTTCTTCCAGATTTGTGCTATCATTCATTTTCTGAGCATCCTCTCCCACTAAAGAGAAAAAAGAAATGTACTCAACCCACAGGCAATCTCTGTCCTGGTAAAGGTGCCAACAAACAGACATGGACTGTGCTCTGATATATTCTCAGCAGCAAATTTAAAATAACAAACTGAAGATTTAATAGCATGTTACTAAATGAATGATAGTTACACATACCTCAAATAGTAAAGAAAGAGTTACCAATATGAAAATGATGCCTAGACCTCTCCCAGAATTACTGCGGATCTCCAGACAATAGAGATCAGTTTTCCTGGAGGAAATGGCAGCTCCAGAGAGTGGACTCTATTGCATCACATGCCTGCTGAGCTCCCTCTCCTCCCCAAATTTCCCCCTCCCTAAGTGCCACCTCAGGGTGGAGTTCTCATGGAATTGCAACTGACCTCTCAAAGGGGGAGGTGGAAGCTGAGGAACCTGCAAGAGCACCAGGCCTCTTTACTGACCCTGTATCTGTGATGTGTGTGCGCGCTCTTAAGTGAGACTTCATCAGCTAATTTCTCTTTCTTCCCTCAAGGTCTTTATGGGGTGGGGTTCACTTAATTCTTGATCTGTGTGTGTGTGTGTCTTAGTATTCTGCATCTGTAAGTGTCCCAGCTGGACACAATAAAAATACCAGTTATTGATGCTACTAGTGTCTCCTGTGTACTGTCTATTGAGCAGGATTGGTGCTTCTGTTGGCTCTTTGCAAGCAATCATCCAAATGAGGTAGAGTTCGAGCCTAGCTACAAGTGACGAATTACACTTGCCTGGCAAGTGAACAGACTCACGTGTATTCCTCCCTGTTCACTTGCCATTCACTTGCTCTCTACTTGATCAAGTGGAGTGCAAGTGAATGGCAAGTGAACAGGGAGGAATACACGTGAGTTCACTTGCCAGGCAAGTGTAATTCGTCACTTGTAGCTAGGCTCATCCACTCACAGTTGCAGTGACCAGTGCGTAAGCTACCTTATCTCTTGTGGGGCTACCAGCTCTCTTGTTGTAGCCTGACCCCAGTTGCTTGACTAAGGAATTGCATTTGAACAGTGTTTGCATACTCCATTGAGTTGAAATTTAGAGGAGATAATTTGTGCCAGGATTAGATCTAAAAAATGGAAAGGAAGGATCTGACCATGAAAGGAGAAAGAGGAGTATGCAAGCAAGGAAAATTTAATCTGCATCTGCCTAAAGAGAGATTGATAAACATTCAGTTTCAAACTCTTTGAAGGACTTCTGTGACAAACCTTCCACTATGATTTTAAAAACTGATCCAGCACCAATTTATGGCTGAGGAAGAAGAGACAACTGTCTCTGCAGGAGAGATTCATGTTGACTTTAGTCTTAACTTGTTCCAAGAAAGATAACTTTCCCAGTAGAACTTTTCAACAAGGATCTCCCAAAACATATTGCTGTGGAACTATGGAGAATGCATGTGTCTGAAAACTGACATTTGCTTGATTGATTCCATTTTTGGCCCCCAAACTTGTATTTACATAGAGTGCAGCCCCCAAAGCATCTGCTAAAAAACCCACCCAATGCATATAATTTCCGTGTACTGCAGACTCCTCAAAAGTTAACATACAGAATGAGATCATTGCTTCCCATTCACAGTGGAAGTGTGAGTGGGTGAATGACTGTGAGAGATTAAAACTGAAATTTGAGTGCCAAGGACAAAACTGGAGAAGGGTGGGGGGAGCACAAAGTGATCTTGAAAAACTCATTCAGGCAATACATTGTTTTTAAATAAGCAGCTATTTGTTTAGAGTACATAGGATTTATTGAGCTTTATTAAGTCTAGCTTAACCAGCAGTCATGTCAGAAACATTATGGTGACATGTTTGGAGACTGCTTTGGATCATTATCAGAACATGAACATGGCTTCCACGCCAAACTGGTATGGAAGCCATTTTCCTTTGGCTTTATCTTATGCCCTCTCAGTAACTCCTGTAGAGAAAGACCACATGTATGGTATGACATAGCTCCTTACCAGCACAGCTGTCCTTTAGGGAAACAAAAAGCAATTATCCACTTGAAGCATACAAACAGAAATAATCAATTGGAACTCAGTTTCAATACTCTCATAAATCTATTCAACAGGAGGCCAGTCAAAAACACCAGTTTCTGATGAAAAACTTAGGATGCTAATGTTCTGCTTCCAAATATGCCTTTGTAATCTCTGTGCATATCTTCACAGTCTGGTGTAGCCAAGGAGCAGAGCTCAGGATGGGCCTAGGAAGAGGAAAACCAGCTTGATCCTTAGTGGATGGAGCTTCCAGTACAGGGAGGCAGGTTAGCCTTTACTCTGAAGAACCCTGTGTTTTTTTCTATATAAATTAATAGTTAATTCTTCCTATGGAGAAAAGGGTAACACACTGTACTTGGGGACAGAATTGTGGTAGGATCTAATCTATTTTGAGTTCTATCTTCTGTTGTCAACAGGAACAGCTCCCTTCCCTCCCTTAAATGACAGCCTTTTAAATACTTAAAGAGAGCAATCATGCCTCCACTCAACCTCTTCTTATCCAAACTGAACATTTCCAGGTGCCTGTCATTCCTTGTAGGGCTTGGTCTCCAGGCCCCTGATCATCCTGGTTGCTCTCTTCTGCACCTGTTCCAATTTGTCCATATCCTTTTGAAGTGAAGCCTCCAGAACTGCACACAATACTCCGGGTGGTGCCTGACCAATGCAGTATATAGTAGGACAATGAGATCCCATGATTTGGATGTTATGCCTTTGTTGATACACCCATCTATCGGTATCCCAATTGATCCTAATTCCATGTATGCCTAGGAATTAACTTCTAGGCACAAAACTCCCAGAATACATCTGGTTGACTGGACCTGCAACAACCAGTGGGAACAAGAGGACTATATAATGTATCACTCAGTCATTAGTGGTCTGTATCCCATGGCTTTGTGTGAGTTATGTGTGTATACATGTGCACACACACACACAATACATAGACCTCCCTTTGTCTCTCCACATAAAAATTGCCTATCATAACAATAGGTATTTGGCTATCATTCAGTAGAAGGCATGTAGTATGTTGCTGCAACATGTGAAATAAGGCCAACTTCTCCACTTGGGAAGTATTTGTGGTGTGTGCAGTCAGTGGGGTTGGGGAAAAGATCTGGCACTTTTCTCTGTCCCATGAAACTGGTGTGCCATTAGAAAAACAGCAGACTGAGGGATCACAGTAGGTATGTGCACTAAAAAAAGTGTTGGGTTTTTTTAGATATGGGTATTGAGTATCCAATAAATACAAGTATTCCTAATATTTACATCCTAAAAACAGTTTTGTATTTGGATCTGGGTTGTTTGGGGATTCTGAAAATAACCAGATTCATTACTCTGGGGGACTAGAGGGGCCAAAGTTACCAAAATTGCAGCAGAGCAAAGGCTGCCTGTCCTCTCGAGACATTCCAAATTTCAAGTGAATTGGATCAAGGGATCCAAGCTTTGGGGAGCCTTGTTCAGGGCCCTGAAGAATTGGATCAAGGGATCCAATTCTTCAGGGCCCTGAACAAGGCTCCCCAAAGCTATTCTCCAGCGTGTCCTATAGGGGAGGGGGGGGGTCTCGTGCTTTCTCCAGGACAAAGAAACCTTAGCCAACACACAACAGCAAACACCACATACCCAGTGCCTCCCAAAAAGAAATAACAAAGCCCAACAGAACGAGACATTCTCAGCAAAACTAAGCTGGTAGAATGCTTGCACTGAAGCTGCAACTCAGCTTTTTCCTTTTCTTTTCATATGATTCCTGGGCTGGGGAGGGAGGCAACTCTTACAGATTAATGGCATCACATGTTAGGGAGAGCTGAACTACCTGACCATCATGAAAATTTTCTCATAGACAACAGCAGATAAAAATTAGGGAACATCAGGAAAAAATAGATGAGATGTATTTTTAGTTGACCTGCCATTTAGACAGACTGTTAAATCATTGATTAATTGGCAGTGGGGCCATTGGTTAACTGGCAGTGGAGCCAAAACTAGAGAACAGCTAGTGAATCTAATAGCACTGGAGTAGTTTTACAGGGTCATATCCAGAGAATATAAATGGATTAAACAAGATAAAAAGCCAGAAAATGTAGCCAAAGCTGCAAAAATATGAATTCCCCTGACAGGGTAAAGGTCCACCTAAACCGTTTTGTTATGTCAAATCATCTGCTGAATGCCCTGAATGGTTAGGCAGTGAATGTAAAAAAAGGCCAAGTGGCATTGCAGCCAGGTGAAAGTTCAGAAACAAGATAGGAAGAGGTGTTACAAAACCAGAGGAACACAACGTGGCTTATCTAATAATGTGTATATTAGTGGTTGTGGTCCTTTGAGCAATAGAACACAGGCTATACTGACTTCTTATATGCACTTTGTTCTGGATGACTCTGGTCAGGCCTGATTCAGATATCAGCATGCATCTAGGAAGCCCTGAGCATCTAGTTTCCTATATTAAATAATTTAACTTCTGGCAAGAAGTACACCACAGGTAAGATTTAGGTTTGTTACCAGGCATTGTACACAAATAATATAATTACAGAATCTCTGCTTCCATTCTTATAACTTCAAACACCAGAAAAGGTTATCCATATTTGAAACATTTGCTTAAAATATATAATAGTTCATTCTTGTTACCTCTTCACAAAAGCTATGTAAACTTAGTGATCACAACTTTTTCATGCATCTGAATATCTTTTGGCACTCCACCAATACATCCATCCTTGAATTATATCTCCATTTCTGTGAACTTAGTCATTTCTACCATTCTCAGGGCCAAGCTACAAGTGATGAATGACACTTGAACGGCAAGTGGATTGAGTGGAGGGCAAGTGAACAGGGAGAAATACACTTGCCGTTCAAGTGTCATTCGTCACTTGTAGCTTGGCCCTCAGACACTTGCTGCACCTGGGCCTTACTATATTGTATATATTGATAAGATGCCCTTCTAATCTACACAAGGTGGTACAACTGTGTTACTCCACAGTTTCATGCCCGTCTCCAAGGTTGCTCCATTCGAGGTCTCCTTTGTGGTATGTCTAGTTGTTGTTGTTGTTGTTGTTGTTGTTGTTATTATTATATCATATTTATATTCCACCCTCCCCGCAAGCAGGCTCAGGGTGGATAACAACATTAAAACATTTAAAACATTTCATTAAACATTAAACATAAAACATTAAAAACATTGTATAAAGATATTAAAAATAGCAGCACTCTTTTCTTGGTGGCAGCAATGGGGCTGGGCTAGCCCTGTGTCTGTGTGCAAAGGAATTTTCTATGACTTTCTCGGTCATATCCACCAACTCTTCTCCTATGTTTCTAGCTATATCTAGGACAACTTTAGCAACCATCAGCATGTTGGTGCTGAAGAGGTTGCTGGTACCAGGACAATACTTTAAGAAGTACAAGGGTGTGGATAAGATAGCTTGGAGCATATAGGTTTGCTCTTGTCTATTTACCATTTGCTTTGCTGCTAATACAGAATTGTTCTATGATGTGATTTACACTATCATTATAGTAACCTTCTACTTCCCAAGAGCAGCAAGACTGAGCCTGGAATAGATAAAGGATGCAGAGTGCTGGACTGCTTACCAAATGTTGAAAGAGCTGGTAGCACCTGAAGTTACAGTAATGGCCTCTGACTTTGCAAAACCTATAACCATAGACCCTTCCAATGTGGGTCTGGGGGTAGCATTGAGTCAGTGTGCACTCAGAGAGACACATCCCATCTTATTCTAGAGAAGGACGCACCTGGCTAAGGAACTACACCTTTCAACCATGTAGAAAGAGTATTTAGCAATTTAATGGGCTGTAGGGAAATGAAAGCCTTATGTGCAGGGATAAAAGTTTACTGCCCTGTTTACCAGGTAGGAGGCAAGTCCCAGCAACAACTGGTTCTGCAGCAAGGGTTCTTAGGTTACAGTCCAAAGTCAAAGTCCAGGGCAGTCCAAGGTTCAGAGAGCCAAGAGCTTAGCAACAAGTAAGTTTTATCAACAAAGTTACAAACAAATTAATCCCACACTGACTCTAACTTTACTGTCACCTTATATAGGGAGTTTCTGCTACAGGTGAAACTGGGTTCCTCATTAGGCTCATTTCTACAAGGTGAGTCATCTCCAAGCTGAACTATCTTCTCTATTCCTGAGAGGTATTGGGGACCTGATCCTGTAATGATTGAGGTCTCTCCTGGCACTTCCTCAGCAGGGGGAAGGCCTCAGGCTATCAAGTGTATACTCCTGTGCCTGGTCCAAGCCTTTGCCCTAGCCCTTTGCCTTCTCTGCTCCTGGGGTCCTTCAGGAAACTGTGGAAGGTCTGGCAGTAGGCAGGTCCATGCTGGGGCCTCCTGGCTTGAGGGCCCAGGCTCTGGGGGTGACGTTGATACTGGCTCAGGGTCACTTCAGGGGAATTTTAAGGAACCAGGGTGGATCTGCCATGGTGGGGCTTGGGGGTAGGTTGTCGTCCTCTTCTGATGAGGACTCTCAATCTGACTCGATGTGACTCAATGCATGACATTGACCCTGTACACAAATCACTCTCTATAATAATATAATAATAACATTTGATTTATATACTGCCCTTCAGGACAACTTAATGCCCACCCAGAGTGGTTTACAAAGTATGTTATTATTATCTCCACGACAAACACCCTGTGACGTGGATGAGGCTGAGAGAGCTCCAGAGAACTGTGGCTAGCCTAAGGTCACCCAGCCGGCTTCAAGTGGAGGAGTGGAGAATCAAACCCGGCTCTCCAGATTAGAGTCCCGCGCTCTTAACTACTACACCAAACTGGCTCTCAACATTTTTCTGTGGTGCTGCCTACACAATACTAAAGTCAATAATAGCAAGTTGCTGAGCTTGGAACCTCATGTTCCAAGGCTTTGACTTTGACATAACTCATTTCCATGGGCATGAACATGTAGTAGCTGATTCTTTATCCAGAAGGATATAAGCCCAGAGGCATTTTCTGTATCAAAAGAAAATAATGGTTTGTACATAAATGCAAATATGAAAAAGTGTTATTGTAGCATTAACTGTTTTCT
Organism: Eublepharis macularius; assembly: GCF_028583425.1. NCBI lineage: Eukaryota > Metazoa > Chordata > Lepidosauria > Squamata > Eublepharidae > Eublepharis > Eublepharis macularius. The sequence continues at coordinate 196,236,246 of NC_072790.1, forward strand.
TATTCAGTTTCTGTAAACCAAAGCTTATATTGCTTGTTACTATTACTGTATTATAATAAAGTGTAAGCATGACTCATTGAAAAAAGTCTTAGTTGTGTCAGTGACTGTCCTAAAAGTGGTTGCGTGATGGTCAGGAGGCTGTCCTCCCCCTGAAGGGTAAAACGGCCACTCAGCTGTTCCAGCAGTGAGCCTATGGGCGTGCTGCCTCAGCATCCAGTCCCCTTTCAGAGGGGGGATACAATGTTAGAGGAAAACACAGCAGCTGTTCAGTTCAGGCTGCCTCAGGGAGAGAGCAGACAGTTTCATGTATAGCTCCACCTGGTATTGTGGCATAGGGGTATAATTCTATCTCTGGGAGAGGACAGAGTTGTGACGAGTCTGTCTCTGGTGATGAGCAGACCTTGTACCCTTTAGTCTGGATCTTGGAAAAGGGCAGGCTGGTGTGGGTGGAATCCTGTGTGTGAAAGTATCCAACCTGGTGGTTAGGCAGTGAAAGCCTGTTGGTAACCACAAACATTAAAAGGAATTTAAACTGCAGCTTGAAGCCATAAGCCATAACTAGCTTAAGTTTGACAACCTCAGCCAGGCTTCTCCTATGACTATCTGGAGAAGTGGGCTGTTGTTCTGTTCTATAGAAACCACCTGTACATAAATAAATTTTCTTTTGTTGTTTTGTTGAACCTCCTGATTCAGTGATCTCTGTACTTTTCAAGCACAAAACAAAAATAACTTCACAACAACAAATAATAACTCAGAGTAGTTTATGTATGTTATTATCCCCACAACAAAACACCCTGTGAGGTGGCTGGGGCTGAGAGAGCACCACAGAATTGTGACTAGCCCAAGGTCACCCAGCTGGTTTCAAGTGGAAGAGTGGGGAATCAAAACCGGTTCTCCGGATTAGAGTCCCGCACACTTAACCACTTTGAGCTGGCTCTCAAAGCCTTTACATTTGCTACCAGAAGAATATTTAGCAACTGAAGGGCAGGTTTACATTTCAGAACCAACCCAGTTCCCCAAATTATAGGAGGCTGTGTGGTTTCCCTGAGCTGCAACAAAAGACCTGTATCAGAACACCCATAAGTGGCTGGATCAAGGTGAGCAACTGTTAAGGTCCACTGATTTCAATACAGCTGTCCCAATTTCTCATATTTAAAAATATTGTTCCAAGAGACAGAGTTTCCTTTTTCTTTTTTAACCAACAGTTTTAACACAGAGAAGTAAACATTTAACCAGCAACTGTGAATTCTAAAAGGACAGACAATTACCTTAAACACAGTGAACAAATCAATGGGAAAAAATGAGCCTGTCATGTGTGATAAAAAGCTAATTTATATCTCTCTCCTAAAAATGATAGAGTAATACAAACTGGTACAAATTGTATATGAATTGATAAAAAAATCACAGCAATCACTTCTCTGGACAGGCAAAAAGGAGCCTTCTTGTTTCATTGTAAGGCCAGCAGTGTTGTAATAACACAGTTATGTCTCTTCTCTGCACTGTAAGGACATTTTGCCTTGCTGAGCTAAAGGTTAAGAGCTATCTAGAGGCATAATTGGCAATAACAAAGGTATTACTGTCTGTGTAGAACTTGCTTCCTACTTGGAGATAGAAAATGCATGCTTGCACTAAACTTCTACTTCTGTCACAAGGAAATTACTGTACTGTTATGGAACTGGGAACATACCTATTTGGTGGCGAGTGGGAATCCAACAATAGAGCCCACATTCTAAAGTGAGGAGAAACTCTTGGATGGGTAAGGTGGGGTGAATTTGTTATTTAGGTTTTTTTGTAATAAAAGGCACAGGATAAGTTGCAAAGTTCCTCATCTATGAGTATTGGACCTCACCCCCACCCCTCTGCTCATAATTATTTGGCTCCAAATCACAGACTCTCTCTTGTATATGTACCTTCTACTGTTCAGATGCTGTAACCTGTGAGCTGGACACTTCACTCTGTCATTTGGTAGAACCCCACTATCATAAAGTCTGGATGGAAAGGAATGCCATTAATGGGTCCTCCGCATGGGCATCAGAACAGAGAACTCAGCCGATGAGTTCCATCTCCTACATGGTGGATTTCCACGAGAGAGGGGGAATATCTATCATCATCAACGTTATCATTCATTCTTCATTAACACATGAACCTGGAGTCAGTGTTCAAAAGAAAATGATACAAAGTAATTTAATGGAGAATTTGACACTATGTTTGTCATCCCTTTATATCAGACATTTTTGTCCTCCTAAAACTGATACAGATTAGAGATGAAATTACTTTTTTTGTGCAAAACTGAAGTTGCTGAACATTTTCAAACGAAATTCAACTTGGCAGGATACTTTCACAAATCTTAACTTTTGTATCTTGTTAATTTTAAGTACAATAACGTTAAGTAGACAAAAATTCAATACTTTTCTTGCTTCCCATCCCATAAAGCATAATGGCATCTCTCCATCCAAGCCTCTTAAGAAACTTTCTATTTCTCATTAGCTGCTATGTCCTCAGAGCTTCTAAGAGCTGCTGTAGCACAGTGGTTAAGTGGTTTGGCTGCAACGCAACACTCTACTGGTTTGAATCCCACTACTGCCATGAGCTCAATAGGTGGCCTTGGGTAAGCCACTCTCAGCTCCAGCTCCCCAGCTGTATTCTGGGGATAATAATAACACTAACTTGTTCACCACTCTGGGTGAGGTGCTAATCTGTCTAGAAGAGAGGCATATAAGTGCAGTTACTACTACTACTACTACTACTACTACTACTACTACTACTAGGACATGCCCTGCAAAAGAAACATGAGCCATGATAAAAAAGTTTATACCTATAGGGTTCCAGATCAAGAACTACACCAACTGCACACAGCTGAAGTTCCACAAATGACAAGTTCCAGTATCAGGAAAGATGCCAATATTGGCCCAATCAGAAGTCTTCCCCATTGGCACCAAGGTAAATTCAGGAGCATAAAAGAACCATTTTCGTTACCATGAACAGAACATACTGTACCCTTCCTCTTCAAGATTTCTTCTATTTTGCTTTCCTTCCCACATTCAGCCTTCCACACCCTTCTTCCTCATCCCCCTCTCCTACCTCTTCCACTTCTCATTACACGCCAGTTTGTCCTACTACAGCCAGCCCTTCCTCACTGCATCCTGGTTAGCAACTGCTTCCCCCTCAGCTTAAGCTCTTTGTGCCGGACTAGACAAGTGGGAAGAACATAATGTGGATTAAAAGTAACTTTAATTGGGTATTTTGCTTAAAGTAACACAGCTACATATTAGGATTAGGTAAATTGATTGGTTTTATTTGGACTCTACTAGAAAACCGCCTATAATTTCAGTTTTCCTTGCTGATTCTCCATTTCTAGTTTATATCCTGTTAGAATAATAAAGTTACTTGCTGGTTAAGTGCTTTGTCTCCCATAATTTTTGGTCCAAGATTTACTGTGCCAAAATGGTAATAACAACAACAACTGTGTTTATATACTGCACTTCTAGACAGATTAGTGCCCTACTCAGAGCAATGGACAAAGTCAGTTTTATTGTCATCCATACAATACAACTGGGGAGCTGGATCTGAGAGGAGTGGCTTACCAAAGGTCATCTCCTGAACTCATAGCAGTAGTGGGATTTGAACCAGCAGAGAGCTGATTCACAATCCAACAACTTAACCACTATGCTACAGTATACAGCAGAGTGAACTATTCCAATTGTACCCTGAACTTTGTGGATTTTGTGTTTTCACTGTACACGTGTAGGGGATGCTGATTTGGAAGACAGTGCCAATAAAGATATGAAGCAAGAACATAAGAGAAGCCATGTTGGATCAGGCCAATGGCCCATCCAGTCCAACACACTCCGTGTCACACAGTGGCCAAAAAACTAGGTATTCTTAGGAGGTCTGCCAGTGGGGAAGGGACACTAGAAGCCCTCCCACGGATTGCCCCCCAAACAACAAGAATACAGAGCATCACTGCCCTAGACAGAGAGTTCCATCTATACCTTGAGGAGTTAGCCGTGTTAGTCTGTAGTAGCAAAATCAAAAAGAGTCCAGTAGCACCTTTAAGACTAACCAATTTTATTATAGCATAAGCTTTCGAGAATCAAGTTCTCTTCATCAGATGCCTGATCAAATTCTCGAAAGCTTATGCTATAATAAAATTGGTTAGTCTTAAAGGTGCTACTGGACTCTTTTTGATTTTCCATCTATACCTTGTGGCTAATAGCCACTGATGAACCTCTGCTCCATATGTTTATCCAGTCTCCTTCTTTCTTGATTACCCCAGTGATTCTTGCTACTGAGCCTTTTCAACTAGTTGCTACTTTTTAAACTGAGGATCCCAGGCAAAACTGAATATACAGATCTGTTCCTTGTTTGATTCGGTAGGTACAGATTGAGGATTGGATCCCACCATCTTTTTCACTCAGCATCTCACAATTGCCTTCCTACTACAGTCTCTGTCCTAGATGGCTTTTGTAATACAGATCCCATGATCTCCATTGTAGCCTTTTGGGTGGATAAAGAGGACCCCCTCCTTTTTCCAGCAGCAGAAATCTGGTTAGAACCAACTCAAGGTAATTAAGTACACATCTCTGCCAATTAGGAATGATTATTTGCAAATTTTGTTGGCTACCAAAATGGAGTTTGGACCCTGTAAAATGGCAATAACCTTTTCAGGTACGTCAGGATCATCACAGCATTCTTAACTTAGTAGACTGTGAAAATTTAAGATTGGACATTAGGCATAAGAAGATGAGTAAGCATCCAATATTAACAGTGCCTCTGAAGCCAAGAATGTGGGTGTTCTGCATACCATACCACCTGCATTCTAATGACTTTTTCCTCAAACACACTGAGAAAAGAGGGAACTCTTCTGGAATCCATTTTTGTTTTGATCACAAGCATTCAGGATGTATGGGTGAAATTGGCAAGTATAACTTGACTCTGCCTTCCACTGAGCTGCATCAATTTTTATGTTCTTACTGCTCGTTTAGTGAATATTTGGTTACTTTAGCTTGGCTTTTTAACTGTACTTGGGAAGAGATGTAATAAGGCAGATGGACATCCCCAGAATTTATGGCGCTTATCTATAAATCCTGGAACATCAAGAACAATAGCATATGTTTAGAAGTGCTATGGGGTTCACAAATGTTTAAGAACTTGTTCCAAGTTTCAATGCATTTGCAATTAGCCTTAGGAAGAAGAGGGTGGGATCCCAGCTAATATTTGACCCAATATGGAGTAGCTCTGGAACAGCATGGAAATAGATGCAATGTAGTAAATGATCTGTAGCAGCAATGCTACTATTCATATTTCTTCATTATTCTGTTTCAACATTTGTTAATGCTTTAGAATTCTGTAAAAAACACTTTTCAAGGCTGTAGCCAGTTAAAGTACAACTAAGATGGGTTTTTCATGTTGGCAACATATATTTCTTTCTAAAATGATAGGTTTGGGGTTACTTATGTATTACTTATAGGGGTTGTAGGTTTGGGATCACTCTTTCCCCTTTTTCCAAACTAGATACCTGAAACTTAAATGCCGTCCTTTCCTTGACTTCAGGTACAACTCCAGCTCTCAAATATCTCCCATCCTTCAAGCTGAGGGCTAAACAGGATGACACTAGTGTCCCCAGGAATATCCCATCATTTTGAAGCAATGAGTTGCCACTGGGGAACTTTTTAAGAACTGCACCATGGGCCTAACTCTGATCAAGACTCCAGTGGCACAAGAAAGAGAAGGGGCGCCTGCCTCCCCCTGCAGCATTTTCCTAACCCAAAATGGCACCAGCAGTGTATACGGAAATGGTGGAGGGGGGAAGGCAGGAGCTCTTACTCTTCCCATGCTGTGGTGGTACCAACTGAACTGGGGCCTGAGGCCTGTTAAAAAGATTAAACTGTGGGGGAACACAGTTCAAAATAGCAGGCCATCCCAGGGATGCATGTGTCCTTTAGTTTGGCCCTACGAGTCTACGACCCAACTCAGGTTCCCTGCCGCTACACAGAAACTGTGGGGACTGGCTGTTTAGAAATAAAGGACAGCCCAAACAGGCTTGAAATACTGCCATGAGAGGAGGAAGAGCTCCTGCCTTTCTCCCCAAGGTGTTTTCCCATGCCAAAATAGTGGGGTGGGTGGGGGGTTATTTCTCTGTTTATGCTGCTCCACATGAGGAACTAACTCCTCCCCTGGACTATTTTAGCATAGGAAAATGGCTTGGGAAGAGTGTTAGGAGGATTTAACACTGCCCCTTTCCTCAAGTTTTAGAGGGGATAAACCAGAAAGTTAGAAAGATAGAGAGGTCAAGGCATGTTTACTCCTTACTGTCCTGAACTATCCTTTGGTATATACACTGCTAATCTTAGGACTTCCTCCTCATGACAACCTTCTCTTCCTCCCTTTGTCATACAACTATCTTTTCTCTCCATCTTGCACCATGGATGCAGGACTAGATAGGTAGATAGGAATCTATCTCTCCTCTTTCGTGTTAGATTATGGAGTTCCTATAATAAAGAACTCTTATTTCTTTTCTAAACCTAAGCTAAGTGTAAGTATCTTATTTCCCTCACACACAGCAGCCAGCAAGTTCCAAGACACCCATCACGTTTTCTCTGCAATTGACACTACTCTGCTACCATTCTACTATTTTATGGAGATCCAGTTTTTGTCTAGTAGGTCATGATGTCCAGTTTAAGAGTGGCAAACAGGAGGCTACAAAGCTGTACTGAGTGTTTTTCTATTTGAGCTGATAAGTATTGAAGCTAGAGTGCTTACTAAGCAAATTGCCTGGCTGAGGCAGTTTAGAGTAGCTTAGAGAACAATAGGAACTTCAGGGTTGATCTGGGACAAAAATGGCAAGTAGTGAGTAAAACTCTTTGCCCCCGTTTAGGAGAGAGGCCACTGCCTGGTGATAGAAGCAGACGATACCAGATTCAGTCCTTGGTATTACCAGTTAAACTATAACAGATAGACTGTTACCTGTCTCAAAACCAGTCTGCCAATCAAATTAGACAATACTGAGTTTGGCAAGCCAATGACTCGTGCTATAAAAGACAGTGTTGTGTTGTGACTTCTGATTCTTTGCCTCAAATATCCCCAAGTTGCTTTGTTTCTTTTTTAAAAATGTATTGAGTCCCTATTACATGTATTTCTACATAATGTACAATTATCTCTTCAAATTAGATATCTCAGTACTCCCCAGCCTATGAATTACGGGCAGTACTGTATCTTAGAATACAGTATCATCTGGCTTTTCTCCTGGCCCCTTCCTGCCCTTCTCCAGGCCCTAGTCAATGCATGGTAAATAAGAAATCCCTAGTCAGGCTGCAGGTCCCATTTAGCACCAAAGCACTGTCACCTACTAAGGCAGAGACTTGCTCTGGTAAGACTCCTCACAGTCTGTGCAAAAGTAATCTGTATACAGAGGTGGATAAGTGCAAGGGTGGGCATTATGTTGGGCACTCCACACGCTCCATGCATCACGACTATATGTACTTGGCTATATGTACTACAGGTCCTACTGTCCTTAGGAACACATGGAAACCTCTCACAATACCTTACCTATGCACCTTTCAGAGGCTAGATAATTTTCTGTTTTGTATTTTAGAAAAGAATCTGTATCAGCAATCTAATTTGCGTTCATTTTATACTGCATTGCAACTATTGAAACAGAAATGTAATTAGAATTACAAACTGGAATGTGCAAATTGCTACAAGGCTGTGGGACTGAAACTAATTTTATGGAACTCTGACAGGTATTCATTGGGGATTCATGAGCTTGGGTCTTTCAAGACTGGAGAAGAAAATTTTTGATAGGCTTTTTCCTCTGGGATTTATGATCAATAGCATGGTACTGTCTCCTAACAGATGCTTATTTGCTTTGTTTGAAGATGACACTGCAGAAGACTTTTAAATAGGAAGACAAAGAGAGAGATTATGTGTGAGAGAGAGAGGTCAAGACTGACTATTTTGTGTATGAATGAGGATGACTTGCATAACTCCTCCAGGAATGAATATTTTCTAACTTCTTAAGAATCACAAAAAGTATTTGATGAGGATGGGGGGGGGCAAAATGGCCCATACTTTTAAAATAATGAAGGAAAACAGTAACCTGCATTAAAAGTCACTTTTCTGTTATCAGACAAGCACTTAAACATCTATAGTCACTGATCCCTTTGATACCAGATTTAGAAGGACTTCTCAGCTGGTATTCTCTGATTGTAAAGGTATTAGTGTTGATTTTTTAAAAGTCTCCAGTTTTTCTGGAAAACATAAAATAGCTGCTAAAAAAGCTGCTAAAATAGAGCCAGAAGCTGCTAAACAAGCTGCTCAAATAGAGCTAGAAGTTTTTAAAAATAGCCTGTAGTTTAGTAGTTTTAAAACTTTCTATCTCCAGGGAACTATTTTTTCACTGGCATATGCTGCTGAACCTTGTCTGTTGTCTATGGAATCCCTACTCACTGCATTCATTGGGGTCTTGTACAGAGATGGACACAAACCAGAAAAAAACGAACCATGTGGTTTGTGGTGAATCACGTTCCACGAACCACAAACCACGAACTTACATGAACCTGACCCGGTTCGTGAACTGTTTCTTTTGGTTCATGAAAACGGCACTTCCGGGCCAGCAAATCACCACTTATGGGTCAGCAGAAGGTCTGCGGAAAGCCCATCTCCCATTGCCTAGGAAACTGAATTATCGACACCAAGCTGTCTGCAGTGACAAACTAAAAAATGAACCAAACGAACTGCCCTAAAGTTTGTGGTGGTTCGTCAGAAATGGGCTCTGACGAACTGCCAGTTCACAAACCATGAAACAGCCTGGTTTGTGCCAAACTTTGGTTCATATTTCAATTCCTGCCCATCTCTAGTCTTGTATGGTGACAAGCAGATCACATAGGTATAATAGATGACATGCAGAGGTCATTCAAAAAAGGGAGGGGGGAGAGCACAGCAAAACTGGCCAATCAAAATCAACAAAGGGAGAAGTGAAGAGGCAGAAATTCAGGAAATAGAGACCCCTCCAGTGCTCCAGTGATGCACTGATTCAGTGTGTGCACAAAAGAAAAAAAAGAAAAAAAGGGCTAGCACTGTGATAGTACCAATGATGGCATCAGTGGTGAGTGACGGTACCACCGTTTATCAATCCCAATGAATTTGGGTATGGTGAAAAATAAAAACCCTGACACCACATCTTCCTAACACAAAGAGATGCAAAAATGACTGCAACCAAGCTGATCTGGTGCCTTTCAGCTCAGTTTCTGGGATAACAAGAAGTTATATCTGTCATGCAGAAGGAATCATAGTCAACATTCTCCTTTGGTGACTTTACAGAAAAAGGCTGGTATGGTAGACAAACTGTTTCAATGAAGGTGTTTAATTATTATTACTCTATTACTGTTGTTTACATTTATATCTCACCTATCTTCTATCATGAAATTCAGGCAACATACATAAGGTTCCCCAGAAGTCTCTGACTAGGCCTAGATATTCACTTCAGGTTTGCTGTATTATGTTTTTTCCAAACATATTTGTTACCTATATTCTCAAGCCTCTTTGGGTCCTTCTTGGGGAAAAAAGCTGGGGTTATGAATATTTTCATCTGGTAGCTGGCCACCTTGCCCCATGGATCTGTTTCAGTGTTTGGTGGATGTGAAATATTGGTGCAACTGTCTTATATAGACTTTATTGAATTGACTGATATGTTTTCATTTATGTTACCTTGCTTTCATTGTATTTATTATCTTCTGTGATCTGCTCTGAGCCCGCTTGTGGAGAGAGTGGAATATAAATTGAATAAAATAAATAATAGTAAAACAAATAAACCAGACACTCTCAAGCCTGCCTTCTCCTTGAGGAAGCCCTCCTAAACGTCTTAATATTTTCAGGGATCTATAGTTTTAAAACCACAGCTCTGGCTTCTCCTGTATACATCAGGAAAACGGGAGACTGAATATTTCTGAAGCTGAAAATGATTTTTTTTAAGTCACATGATATATTTCATTGTGATTTTATGAGGGACTAGAAACAAAGCCCATTGTGGGAAAAATACAATAGGGTCTAGAAAGGGGAGAGGGAGCAGGCAGGCATTCCTTCCTCCTCTGTCACTGATCCCGGATGGTGAAGGAGTGGGGTGGGCATTGCCACCTGCTCCACACCTGATCTCAGCAACAGGAAGGGGTGGTGTGCTTTGCTACCTGTTATGCTCCTAATATCTGTTGTGTTAAGGTGGGGGATGGGCATTGCCACCTGCTTCGCTCCAAATACCAGATGGGTTAAGGCAGGGGCAGGCATTACCACCTGCTCTGCTCCTAATACCAGCTGGGTTAAGGCGGGGGGCGGGGATTACAACCTGCTCCTCTCCTGATCCCAGCTGCATAAAGGGGGGCATTGCCACCTGCTCCACTCTTAATACCAGTTGGGTTAAGGGGGGGTGGGTATTGGCACCTGCTCCGCTCCTATTACACAAATACAAGGAGGGAAACTCCCACGGGTAACTGAAAAGACTCACAGTCCAGCGCGGAATTTGTAATAAAGTGAAAATTTTTAAAGTGCAAGTGCAAGTGCTACTGTAACCATTCAATACATAATATACAATTCATTCACATACAACTGCATAAATATCAAAATTTACAATCAATTAAACTCTACAGTCATAATAGGTACAGCTATAACAATATCTGCCGGGTGCGACAAAGGACTCTGAAGGTAAGTAAGTTCTTTTTGATATATCTCTCATACGTTCTCTCAATTTATACCACTCCTTCAGTGTATCAATTCCTCCAACAAGATGGATGAGGATGTGCAGGCATTAAGACAAGCCCTCCTTCACGCTCAATCTGGGGCCGGCTACGAACATCAGATTTCGTGCCCACTTCGTCAGGAGCGTGCTTCCGTAGGCGCTCAGCTTTCAGTTAGGCGTAGCCACTCTCCTAGGCCTTCTCTCTTTTCTGGGGGTTTTGCGTATTCTCTCTGCAGCTGCAGTTGTTGTTTGTCATGAGAACGTTGCAGGTTCCACTCACGGTGCTCTTCATGGTGGGACTGGAGGGTCTGGGGCTGGAGGCTTCCCCAAGAAATGCCTTCTGCAGTTTTCCCAAGAGAGGGACCATGATATATTTATATAAGTCACATGATATATTTCATTGTGATTTTATGAGGGACTAGAAACAAAGCCCATTGTGGGAAAAAATACAATAGGGTCTAGAAAGGGGAGAGGGAGCAGGCAGGCATTCCTTCCTCCTCTGTCACTGATCCCGGATGGTGAAGGAGTGGGGTGGGCATTGCCACCTGCTCCACACCTGATCTCAGCAACAGGAAGGGGTGGTGTGCTTTGCTACCTGTTATGCTCCTAATATCTGCTGTGTTAAGGTGGGGGATGGGCATTGCCACCTGCTTCGCTCCAAATACCAGATGGGTTAAGGCAGGGGCAGGCATTACCACCTGCTCTGCTCCTAATACCAGCTGGGTTAAGGCGGGGGGCGGGAATTGCAACCTGCTCCTCTCCTGATCCCAGCTGCATAAAGAGGGGCATTGCCACCTGCTCCACTCATAATACCAGTTGGGTTAAGGGGGGGTGGGTATTGGCACCTGCTCTGCTCCTATTACAGGCTGTGTTAAGACAGGAGGTAGGCATTGGCACCGGCTCCACTCCTAATACTGGCTGGGTTAAGGTGGAGAGTGGGCATATCTACCTGCTCTGCTCCTGATCCCAGCTGCATGAAGGGGGGCATTGCCACCTCCTCCACTCCTAGTATCAGCTAGGTTAAGGTGGGGGGCCAGCACTGCCATCTGATCCGCTCCTAATAACAGCTGGTTAAGGCAGAGAGTGGGCATTGCCACCTGCTCCATTCCTGATCCCAGATGGCTGAAGGCGGTGGGCATTGCCATCTGCTCTGCTCCTAATACCAGCTGGGTTAAGGTGGGGGCGGGCATTGCCACCTGCTTCGCTCCTATTACTAGCTGTGTTAATGCAGGAAGTGGGCATTGCCACTTGCTCCGCTCCTAATACCAGGTGGGTTAAGGCAGAGAGTGGGGATATATTTACCTGCTCTGCTCCTGATCCCAGCTGTGTGTGTGTGTGTGTGGGGGGGGGGGGTGCATTGCCATCTGCTCCACTCCTAATATCAGCTGTGTTAAGGTGGGGGGCCAGCACTGCCACCTGCTCTGCTCCTGATCCCAGCTGGCTGAAGTTGAGTGGGTATTGCCACCTGCTCTGCTTCTAATATCAGCTGGGTTAAAGCAGGGCAAAAAACAAAGAGGGGCAAAGCTGCAGGGCAACCACAGGAGCAGAGAAAAAACCCACAGCAATTGGCAATTGCAGGTACAGACACGTGAATACAAAGGCAATATTTTTGTTTTATCTGCACAGTCGTAAACACTCTCTCGTCAATATTTGAAACATAAGCATGTTTTTACATAATAAATAACAAGCACAACCACAAGCCAAAATGGAGAGAACCACTTTCCCCAAAGTCAATAAAGTCCAGAATGATGTTTCCCAATTCAAAAAGCAATTGCACTCCTCTCTTCTCTGAGGGCTGCACTGGTCTGCCAGCAGAAGTGCTCTGAAGCCCACTCCCCAGCCAGGAGGACCCGCGGACCAGATGCAATCAGAAGGGGAAGGGGGAAGCCGCTCCGCGCTCAACAGGACGCACGCTGTTTTCCTGTTTCGGAACTCTTTCTCAAGAGCACATAATAATAATAGTTGTGCTATTCACCATCGCTTGACTCTCTCCTCTTTTTCCATATGAACACCAGATAATAGGATAACACTCCCGGCTGGGGAGTGGGCTTCGGAGCGCTTCTGCTGGCGGACCGGTGCAGCCCTCAGAGAAGAGAGGAGTGCAATTGCTTTTTGAATTGGGAAACATCATTCTGGACTTTATTGACTTTGGAGAAGGTGGTCCTCTCCATTTTGGCTTGTGATTGTACTTGTTATTTATTATGTAAAAACATACTTATGTTTCAAATATTGACGAGAGAGTGTTTACGACTGTGCAGGTAAAACATAAATATTGGGTTAATGCAGGGGGCAGGCATTGCTAACTGCTCCACTCCTAATACCAGCTGGTTTAAGGCAGGGGTGGGTATTGCCACCTGCTCCACTCCTAATAACAGCTGGGTTAAGTGGGGGCGGGCATTGCTACCTGCTTTGTCACTGAATACCAGCCGGGTTAAGGCATGGGGAGGGCATTACCACCTGCTCCGCTCCTGTTCCCTGCCTGGGTTTCCCACCATGGCATGTTTTCTGGAGCGACATGTTGAGTTACCTGGGCTTTCATCTGTGGCAGCACCCTCTGGTGGAGCACCAGGGAATAAAGTGAGTTGTCTGAAACTCAATTATATAGTAAGATTCTTCCCAATCACCATACATACACAATTCTTTTAAGGCATTAATCTTATGCAACTTCATTAAAACCACCATCTTTTAGTGATGTGAAGGTTTAGAGGTGCGATATAATATGTTGGTTGCATTTACATATCTCTACAAGCCCCTTTGTTGTTGGGGAAACATAAACTTAAACTAGTTTGCTTTACTGACATACTCCTCTGAGTGCAACTGACAGATTCTTGGGTGAGGAAGCCTTCAGTCAGACTCCATCTTGCAGGTACCTGGACAAGCTAGGATTCCAAAGCACAGTTCAATCCCAGTTTAAAGGATAAGATGGAGGAGGGAATGCACGAGCACTGCAACTAAATTGTGTTCATCCCCATAATGAACAAACAGTGGGTATCTTTATGTCTGAATGTGGCCTTTGGGAAAAAGCAGACTATAAAAAAATGAGGGTACTGTCTTTGGGGTAAAATTTTTAGTTGTTCTATTGTTTTACTATTGTTGCATGTTTTTAAATTGCAATCTGTCTTAGCATTGACCTTAAGAAGAGATAACAATTGAACTAACTTCCTGATGTAACAAAAGAAAGGAGGCATGTAATAGAGGTTTGAAATTGGTTTAATTTGATAGTACAGAATTGCCCTTAGAAATCAAATATTGCTATAGATTCTCTCTCAGCCCAATAAGAGTTAGCACATGAATGATAATAATACCCATTCTTATTCTCACAATTTTAAATGTGAAAATCAATTACTGAGAGAGAATAATATGGATATGAATCATGCATGCACAGTTCTCCATCTGCAATTCTTGCAGGGCTCAAACTCAGCATTTGTTGTGAAAGCAGAAAAGTCAGTGGTCTACTAGCTTTCCATGACCCCACTGAGGGCTACAATGCAATATTCGGAAACCACTGAAGTGAAATCTAAATTTCTTAACAAGCTTTTCATTACTGGTTTCCATGTGTAGAAAACATACTTCAGAAATGGCTCTCCAGGCATGTTAGAAGTGGTAATTTAGAAAATCCCCTGGTAATTTTGTATCAGAACTCTTGGGATAAATTCATAGTAAATAATTGTAGGTTTCAGCAGTAACAATACCTTGCCAGAGTGATTATGCAAACCATTAATAATACAGTTCATAGATTAATTAGCACATGATTTTCACTTTCTAGATCATAGGTTAAAGTTACCATTTAGAAAAAAAATACCAAAATAATTACTGCTTGATTATACAGAAGAATAATTCTTTGGTATTGTATTACATGTGCATGGCCTATTTTTCCTCTAGTTAAAATGCCTTTTATATTTGTGGCTTGAAACAGAAATCTTGAAATCATATAGAGTGGTTCAGAGTGGTGGACTTCCTGACTGCTTGGTTCTAAGATTGACATCTGGCCAGCACCCACGCATTGCTCTAGCTATAAATTATAAATTGGTCTATATTAATCTAAAAAGTACATTTAAAGACTTCGGAAAAAATTAACCTGTGCTAGAGGTTGTAGATGCTTCAGCAATTGTGCAATGAAATGGAAATTATGAGAACTACATCTTGCATGACTTCTAGCTTTCCTAGATGTGTTTCACACACATAGGTGTATCATCAAGAGTGAGACTTTCATGAGAACTGGCCTTTTCCTGAATGATTCTTCCAAGAAATAACAAAAATCCAGGGTGGCAGAGAGGTCCAAAATTGGATTAGAAAAATGATAGTTGAGTCTGAGTCATCCAGGACATGATACTTGGTCGTAATGCCAGTATTTCACTTATGGCCTAGAAACCTCTAAGCAATGGAGGTACTTCAGTCCATTCCAGATGCCTAGAATATTTATTTTGGATCCATTTATTTACATAATTAAAAGTACTCCAGGAAATTTACAACATGTAAAAAATGAACATTATAATTTAAAACAAAAATAATAAAAATTAGTTAAACCATAAAATCAAGAACAAGTAACAATAAATAGCAGTAATCATAAGAGCATACTAGGACTGACACCAAGCCTAACCTAGGATCTAGAGTTGCCAACGTCAGGCTTAGAAATTCCTGGAGATTTGGGTGTGAATCCTGAAAGGGCAGGGTTTGGGGAGGGGACGGACCTCAGTGGGTTATAATGCTAGAAAATCCATCCAACAAAACAAGCCATTTTTTCTTCTCTGAAGTCTGGAGATCAGTTGTAATTCCAGGAAATAACCTAGAGGTTGGTGAACCTAATTATTGGTGTGTCAGATGTATGTAAAAATAACAGAGAACAATGTCATTGAGACCACTGCTGCAGGCCAGAATCAAAGAACAACTGGTTTCAGTAAATACTTAGACATTCTGAACAAAGAATAAAGGGACCTCAGGTCAATAGAGCTTTGAGATAGCTCAGAAAAAGTCTTAAAAAAATATCCTTTCATGAGAACAAATCTTAAACACCTGTTCTTTAATTTTTTTCACACCTGCCTGTTCAATTCATGTCCTGTTCACCTGTCACAAACAGGGATCCAGTTTTGCAATGGGCTGCTTGTAGGGATCCCAGGTGCCCTTGCGGTGGGGGACGATGCCCTGTTCTCACCCTCCACCTCCCACCACCACTCATCTGGCCAGTGGGTGGGAAAGGATTGGGAATGGGCCTTCAGGGGCATCTCCTAGGGCAGTGAAACAACATTACTTCCCAGGAGTGACATCATTGCTCCAGTCTGAGAGCATTCCTGCTTTTCACAGCAGGCTAATTTTGGCCCAAAATGGGCTGAATTGGGCCTTTGGGGCTAGAGATGGGCATGAACAGAAAAAAAACCCCAAACATGATGTTCGTTGTTCATTGCCATCCACGAACAGGGACTCATGAACAACCACAAACATGGCCCTGTTCACGAACATGTTTGTGGTTGGCTGTTCGTGGGGGCCAGCAGGCTTTCCTCCAGCCATCATTCAAGTCAAGATCCCTACTGCACCATTCCCAGAAACCTGACCTGAGCAGGCACCAGAAAAGTACCAATAATAAATAACAGCTTGGCCCAGAGCCTGGCAGCAGCCCTGGAACTTGAAGGGGTAGATCCCTATCCCACCACACACACAGAAAATTCAAGCTCCAATGCACTCTCTCTATCAAAATGCCAACAGCAACTGTCTCTCCACTGTCTGCAAAGTCAGAGCTGAGAGCCCCCCTCCCCCCTGCTCTTTGCTCCCTTGTAACAAATTTGGAGCTGCACACTTGAAAGGAAGACCTGCCTATCAAGCTAAATTGGGCTTAGATTGGGGTTTCCTGGGCAACAGCAGGAGTTCAGACAGAGTTCAGACAATCCCTGCCTCCAGTTGCCAAGGGAATTGATTGCAGGTGCCAGACTGTCTGGCTTCACGAACAGCAACAACCGAGGCTTGCAACAACCACCTGTTCGTTTAGAATGGGGCCTCACAAACAGCTTGTTCACAAACAGCAGATTGGGCTGTTCGTGGCTTTTTTTTGTTCGTATTGCTGTTCATGCCCATCTCTATTTGGGGCCCCAATTGGCCTGCTGTGAAGCACATATGCATTCCCAAACCTGTGCAACGATGTCACTTCTGGGAAGTGAAGTCACCACACAGGCACAAAGAACAAAAACAAGGTAAGTGCCACTTTCCCTCCCACCGGGAGGGTAACTCTAGCTGCTTGTATGTTTGTTCACAATATTCCCTTCTTTATCCTTGCTCCATTGCTGCTTAATTTGTATATTAACAATTTAAGCTTCTCTGCTTCCAGGGGTGAATTTCATTTGCCTTATCTAGTCATGTTAAATTGCCATGTCTTCTGTACGCGGATGACACAGCCCTCCTTTCAAGATCTGGGGTCAGCTTGCATAAACTTATAAGCTCCTTCTTGGAGTATTGCTCTAAAGAGGGCCTAACTATTAATGATAAGTAATAGTTAACTATTAGTTAAGAGGGCTTAACTATTAATGTTAATTAATAAGTCAAAGGTTGCTCTTTTTAGAAAAAAGTGATGGATGAGGAAGTATAAGTGGATAGCAGCAGAGCAGTCTATGGGGCAAGTAGAATAATTTAAATATCTAGGAGTTATATTTCAAACAAATCGTTCTTGGAAGATATATTTGAATTCTCTTGTAAGATCAGCCATTAGTACTGGGAAGGCTATTTTGAGGTTCTGTTACTCCTCAGGACAATATGTTGCTGCAGCAGTTAAAGCATTCAACACTAAAGTCTTTGGCAATTGCTATATGCTGTAGCGTATGGATCAGTGTGGTTGTAGATAACATTGATGGACTGTTATTAAGGCTCCTTTATAATAACTTGGGAATTGCAAGATATGTGTCAGGAATAGCTTTGAGAGCTGAGACTGGGGAGATGTCTTATGAAACAAAGGCTTGGTGGAGAGCGTTTAACTTAAAAATTAGGATTTTGAAATCAAATTTAGAACCAGGTCTCCTTGGATTAGTTATGCTGGATCATCATACAAGTGATTGGGATAAATGTTTGGAATATAAATGATCATGTCTGGACATGATATGATAGAAACTATGAGTAGTAGTGAACTAAGTAGGTTAATTAAAAGGTATCTGAGGGATCTCAATTATAATAGCATGTTGGTTAGAGCCCGCAGAGTATGTTCTTCTCTTTCAGTTTGTATCCCTTCTTTGATGGAAATGCCAAATTATTGGATTGAGTTAACCTTCCCAGAGTGTAAAAGGCTGTTTGAATGCTTTGCCATTGGCAGTGTTGTTGGGGAGGTTATGTGGATGTGGAACTAATTGAGTTGATACTATAGATCATATTCTTTTGGAGTGTCCTGAATTTTTAGATTGGAGATCTAAACTTATTCTTCCTCTGTTTAAACAGGATTTTATTTCTCTTGAAGCTGAATCTTCTTGAGTATTAAGAGATGAAGATAAACAAGTAACTTTGAGTGTGGCTAAATTTGGGGGGGGGGCTTTAGTAAAATCACATTGTAACTCTGGCAGTAAACTAGGTTTTCTTTTTAGTAGATCATGGCTCGCTGTTTATGACTTTGATCATGAAAACAGTAATTAAGAAGAAGAATATTCCTTTCTGTGGTACATGATCAGCTTTTTGTGCATGCATGTTAGGATTGCCAGCTTGTGGATGACAACTGGCAGCAGATTTAGAAGGCTGGACTTTAGTCTTCATGTAACTTCAAGCATGACATCATCATGCCAGGATGGTGCTAACCCCGAACCCTATGGTTTAACCATAGATTTTTTGGGTGATGCTAAAATATTGCCCCATGCAATTATATCATTTCTGAGTAGTACTGGAAGTGATCACATGGTATTGGTGCAATTCCAATTGATTCCCATTTCCCTAACATTTCCCCCAGTACCCACCGGGGTAGCAGTGGTCAGAACCAGGGTGGAGGCAGGAGGGCTCCTGCTGAAGTGGGAGATCTGGTCTCCCTAATACACTAATGCACACAGTCCAACTGAGGTTTATTTTTCCTCCTTGCTGAGCCACAATTCTAGTTTGTAGGCAACATCTTAATTAAACTGTTAAATCGGTCACAAATCATATAAATCACTCAAAAATCACTGGGTTTTTTAAAAAAAACTTTCTGTGTTTGTAGTCCTTAGAGACATTAGTGGCCACCGATCTGTTTGGATCAACTGTGTTTTTATGCATGCACAATTCTCAGGAAAAAATGCAAAACTATTTAGCAGACATTTGAGTCATTCAATACAAAGCAGAAGGACAAGCTCATATCTGTTCATCACACTCAAACATAGTAAGTTCAAATGTCAGACATGTTCATGGTGAAATTTAGCATCCCTAATAGTAAACCACTCTGAATAGGGCCTTGCTTGTTTTTATGCTTCATACAGACACTTACCTTTTTATCAAAAACTAGTTCTGGAGTTCATTTTCCAGAGTTTTTTAATCTTAATATTTCTACTTTATCCTCGCAACTTCTTCACTTCAGAAGAAGTGAACATGTGCACATTATGGAACATGTGCACATTATGGAAGTCAATATATTTGGAAGAGATCAAATAATCAGTCAACTTTTCAGGAGTCTCTGTTATCAGTGCCAAGCCTTAAGTTATGACAGAAAGCAGCTTATGACACCCAGCCAAGCTGTGAAATTAATCCCATTCCCAGTCTCTTATGTAGTTGTGTGTTCCATTCAATGGTCTTAGTACTGCTTGAAGCAATATAGCATAGAGGATAAAGTCCATAAAGCATTCAATTAGAAAAAAAGCAACAAGTTATGCTGTGTTCTTTAGGTTGTGTTTGTTCAGAAACTGATTACGTTATTATCTAGCAGTACAACAGTATGAGCCTTTCAATACAATCCTAAACATAGTTACTCCGGTCTAAGCCCATTGATTTCATTACACCCGTGTCCCATTCTTGCAGAGTGGAAGCCTGCAAACCACACATTTGGGGAGTATGATATACACAATTGCTGTATGTATTGCATAAATAGGATTTGTAGATTTTCCAGGAGGGTACAGATTTACCATGATAATGCTTTTAAGCTGCACCCACATAGAAAGTGCATATATTGCTTTATTCCCATGATACAGAGATCATGCATACCACATTCCCAAAATGCACAGCTGGCAGACTCTCACTTCATATAAATGCAACATGAATGTCTGCAAACAGCTATAACCACGAAGGTCCAGCGAACTGGGAATATGTTATCCATCCATATTGGCATGTACTTATATAGACATAAAGTACAAACTACGCCCATCTATACCAGTTTGCTTGTATGCAGTGGCACCCCATAGCAAATGGTGTACATGAAGGGAGAAAATCTCTAGTTCTTCCTATTTCCCTCTTCCATGTATCAAGCACCAGATTGGATTGATATCCAGAGAGCAGCTGTTCAAGATTCACAAGAACTATATTGTTTTATATACCATAATTGTTGGCATTGGAGCAATTGTCTTAGAACAATGAATTTCAGAAAATAATTTTAAGACCCTTTCCCCAATGCCACCAATCTAAGGGGGAATACAGACAATCAGCACACCACTTCAGAAAAATAAGAGACTTTTCTCCCTTCTAAAATGTGTGCTAAAGAGCTTCAATATGGCTGTGGCCAGTTTTATAATGTACTATGATTGCTCTTGCTCCACTTCTAGTTACTGACTCATGCTGGAGCTAGAGTGAAGATGTTCTATCCATCTCCCCATGTATTACTGCAGCCATCTGTTAATATTTTCTGGTTCTTCCTGTACAATAATGAGTGGTTGGATGAGGGAATAGTATGTGAGCATCGTGTCCTTTTTGTCCACTGTTAATGATGTCACATTGCTCTCTTAGCTGGTTGCCACAATTTCAGCGTGGCATTTGAGCAAAGATGGAATATATTCCAACTGAGCTCTCTTTGCTATTCCAACTGAGCTCTCTTCCTCCCTTTGACTCCCTCCCTTTTCCCTCCCTCCAGCTATGCTAAGAGATGCTTTTAGGGGGCAGGAAAGCAGCCCACATGCTATCCATCTTTCTTTCTCTTCTATTTCTCCCTTCCACCAAGTCCTCACTCACAGGCAATGGGATTTTCAAGTTCATTCTTTCCAAGTGGACAGAAGCATGCTTCTGTTTGTTTCTCTGTCAAAGTAAAACTTTCCCCCCTTCTACAGTACCTCCATGACAGTGGTCATATTACCACATGTGCACATCTGGTCTGGCTTGGGACAGTGTAATGTATGGTTAGGCCCAGTCTTTAATGTGACCTGAACATAAATATTTTCAGAATTGTTTAAGGACTTGTTAGGTGAGTGAGGGGAGCAGGATGATGCAAAAGCCTTGGCAGTGAAATTGGACAGCTTTCTTCAATGGTTGGCATTTGCAATATCTGTTGTGACTGAGCTTTTGTTACCTCTCCATAAAACGAGGCTTCTGACAGCTGTCTTGAGTGACTAACCAACCAATAAGTATGACATTGGAATACTGACACTTCAGCATTTTGCATAATAGATGGTTTCACCTCCCATGTGAACGTCCCTGTGTGGTCAGGCTCAGGCTAGAAAGGACAGGCAAAACAGTTCTTGATCTATGTTTCAAAACAAGATTTGGAAACTATCAGAATATGAAGTTCAGTGGATATTACAGTGGCAAAACAAATGATATTGCAAAACTGGAATGAGTCAATGCCTCCATTAAGAACATACGAAGAATCCTACTAGATCAGATCAAGGGTTCATGTAATCTAGCATTCTGTTTCCCACTGTGGCCAACCAGATGCCACTGGGAAGACCACAACTGACTTCTTCCCTCCCCCAACACTACTTTATAGAGCCAGCCAGTTAGCCAAGGAACTGTCATGAGGTCAGAAATAAAAGAAGAGAGATAAAGCCGTTTCCCCTCCCTAAACGATGCCCTTATTTTATGTGACTCAATGAATTCATACTCCTTATTTGCTCAAAAATTTTCTATGAACTGTTCCTGGCAACCTTCACATTTCCTGTTGTTCTATGATCTGATCATTCAAAACCATACATGTTAGTGTGCATAAAGGTAGCCTTGGCAGGCAGTCAATCAAAAATCTATTTCCTTTTTGAAGCAGACTTGTCAGAGGAACTGAAAGGATGCATTACTTGGGTATCTTTTTCTTTAAAACAATTCAGTTACATAGTAATTGTGTAAGGTACTTTTTGGACAAAAAAGTATTTGCTATTCCAGTATGAAACAGGTTATGTTGTGCAGGTCTTTGCAGATCTGGGGCTATTGTTGTCTCTCACAGACGTCAATATTGTCTGATATTCACCACTCAGTCATTATTCGCACTAATGGCAGGGCTCATTTCGAGGGGGAATGCACAGGAACGCAGTTCCGGCAGTTCCCCAAAGAGGTCACATGTCAGGTGGCCCCACCCACCTGACTCTCAGCCATTTTGGGCGTTTCGGCCTGGATTGGGGCTGAAATGGCCCAGATCGGGCCTCTGACGGGTGGTGGATCACTCTCCCGTTAATCAGTGGCCCGTTCCTGACCATTTGGGGCTCCTTTTCAGCCATTTTCAGCCCCTTTTCGCCATTTTGAGCCCAATTTCAGCCCTGAATGGCCAGGATTGGGTCCAAAACAGCCCAAATAGGTGATGTCAGGGGGTGTGGCATATACAAATCAGTTATACCAACGGCACACTTCCGGTGATGGCAAAAGGCGTGGCATATGCTAATGAGTTATGCTAATGAGTTCCTCCAGCTCTTTTTCTAAGGAATGACCCCTGGCTAATGGGAAAGGTGTAGCTACAGCAGCATATTCACTGAAATCATTGAGCTGTTCTTCTTTTGCAGCATGTGAGAAATATCAAGGGGAAAACCTGTGGGGGATCATAGGAGAGAACATTATAGCCAGGCATCAGGGAGAGCGCTGCTTGCTTCAGGCTCAGTACGTACAAGTACAGGTTGACATTATTACGGGATTAAATAAAATAGCAGCCAACAGGAAATGTGCTGGTTGCCAGGAAAACCTCAGAATAAAGCTAATGTCAGTTCTCCCTGTAGCATAGAGGTCTGGGTATTGGATGGACAAGTTTAAGGATATGCTGAAATGTCATGATGTTCAATTTCTAGCATGAAAACCATTCGAAAGCAGCCTTCTTTGAGTAAAATCCCTCATCAAGATTTATTATAAGACATTAGTGACATATGAGTATATATTTGACAGTCTTTTCCAAGACTAAATGCTTTATAAAATTATACATGGGGTAGAGAGCGTACACAGAGGTTTTCCCCTGTTCCCAAAATACTAGGATTCTAGGGTAGCCAAAGAAGTTGATTCAAGACGGACAAAAGAAAATATGCTCAACAAGTGATTCAACTGCAGAATTCACTGCCAGTGGAAGTAGTGACGGTCAAAAGTGTAGATGGCTTTGAATGGGGATGAGACTCATGAGGACAGGTCCATCAATAGCTACTAGCCATATTGATCAAGGGAAACTCCATAGTTATAAGCAGGAAATCTCTGAATACCAGTGCTAGTACTAGGCAGCATTAGTGGAAGGCCTGCCCTGTTTTTTGGCTCTCATGATTAGAGATGGGCGCAAACAGAAAAAACAAACAAACATGATGTTCATTGTTCATTGCCATCCATGAACAGGGACTCACGAACAACCACGAACATGGCCCTGTTCACGAACATGTTTGTAGTTGGCTGTTTGTGGGGGCCAGCAGGCTCTCCTCCAGCCATCATCCGAGTCAAGATCCCTACTGCACCACTCCCAGAAACCTGACTTGAGCAGGCAGCAAGAAAGGTACCAATAATAAATAATAGCTTGGCCCAGAGCCTGGCAGCAGCCCTGGAACTTGAAGGGGTAGATCTCTATCCCACCACACACAAAGAAAATTCAAGCTCCAATGTACTCTCTCTATCAAAATGCCAACAGCAACTGTCTCTCCCTCTCCACTGTCTGCAAAAGCCAGAGCTGGGACCTCCCCTCCCCCCTGCTCTTTGCTCCCTTGTAACAAATTTGGAGCTCCACACTTGAAAGGAAGACCTGCCTATCAAGCTAAATTGGGCTTAGATTGGGGTTTCCAGGGCAACAGCAGGAGTTCAGACAGAGTTCAGACAATCCCTGCCTAAGTTGCCAAGGGAATTGATTGCAGGTGCCAGACTGTCTGGCTTGACGAACAGCAATAAACGAGGCTTGCAATAACCACCTGTTTGTTTAGAATGGGGCCTCACAAACAGCTTGTTCATGAACAGCAGATTGGGCTGTTCGTGGCTTTTTTTTGTTCGTATTGCTGTTCATGCCCATCTTAACTCATGATGATAACAACAACAATAATTATGACATTTGATTTATATGCTACCCTTCAGGACAACTTAATGCCCACTCAGAGCAGTTTACAAAGTGTGCTATTATTATTCTCACAACAATCAACCTGTGAGGTGGGTGGGGCTGAGAGAGCTCTGAGAAGCTGTGACTGACACAAGGTCACCCAGCTGGCTTCAAGTGGGGAATCAAACCCAATTCTCCAGATTAGAGTCCTGCCGCTTTTAACCACAACACTAAACTCATTGGGTGTTGTGTGGAAAGAATGCTGGACTAGATGGACCGCTAGGTCTCATTCAACAGGGCTCTTCTTATGTTCTTATCTTTCTTTAGTGGGTTTACATGTGGAAGACTACTATATGGCAAGGAGATTGTGGATCTTCACAGAGCCCCATGAATTCCCTCTATTTGCCCTCATTCTCGCTATCCCAAGCTTAAGGCTCACACTGCCAATTAGCCCCAGCTCTAGTAGAGCATATTTGGAGATAACACTGAAGGCAGTAAACAGCCTGCTTGTGGGAAACCATGCCACAGACAGGTGCAGGCACTGGCTTACATTTAGGCCACAGCAATTTTTTAAAAGTTAGGCAAGGTACATGGCCTTTGGATCTCCTTGTTTCACAGGGAACTGTGTAGATGTGTGACATCTCAAGGGGATTGTCAATGATCCCCAGTCTTCAGAGAAGGATGTTGTGAGCCACTCTTTGCTTAGTTTGGCTTACTATGTACATAACCATTACCATACCTATAACAGCCTATTAAACCTTAATAAACACCATCTTTATCATAGGCAGTTTGACTTCTTTGGGGGTATGCTATGAACTTAAAAGCTGAATCTGGCAGGTCCTTGCACAAATAAGACACTTTCCTTACCTTTCCCTTCATGAAACAACCTGCCATTTGTTCCTAAACCCCTCTCTGAGGACCAGAATAGCTTCACAGGACAAGTAACTGCAATGACTATGGGGATCCAATTAAAATAGCCTCTACTTTCCTTTTTCAGAAAGGAGTTTTGGGACAAATGGCAGGGTATTTCAGGAGGGGAAGCCCAGGAAAGCTCTGTTCTGCTACTGTCCATGAACTTTCCCAAGTGGATCCCAACCAACCCTGTGTGCCGATACATGGTGTAATATGTCCTTGATTTCACTGTCAAACTTTACACTTACAATTGGAAATGAATACCAAATAAGGGAAAGTCTTTGCACCCAGAGAGCTGTGCACATATAGGGCTCCTGTGGGTGCAAGGAATCCCTAGACTGGGTTGAATGGATAGGCATCCTTGAAGCAAATAGGTATGAAATTCCATTTCAGAGGAACAATTCTCACTAGGAACACCTTTTCAATCATACTTAAAATGCTTAGAAGGCATGCAGCACAATAGGTATCATTGATATAGGCCCTTTCTACACAGCCTTAAAGGGACAGCCCACTCACTGAACGCTGGTGGCTTTCCCCCTTGACTCCAGATGTCTTCATTTTCAAAATGGTTGCAGGCTGTTTGGCTTATGTTTTTTCAGTGCCTTTTCCAGAAGCACATTTTCATTCAGTCCCAGGAAGGCAACGAAAAAACAGAAGCCAAACTGCCTGCAACCGTTTTGAAAACAGAAATACCTGGAGTCAAGGGGGAAAGCCGCCAGGTTCAGTGAGTGGGATGTACCTTTAAGGACGTGTGGAAAGGGCCACAGTAAACCAGAGAGAGTAAAATAAATGGACTATAAAAGCAATACTTGTGGGAAGGAGGAGAGAGAAAGAAACTGACATCAGTTCTGCACGATGTTTAAAGAATCAAATCACACATTCACATCTCTTTCAGCCTTGAATAGAGAGAAGATGAGATGGGGAAACCCTTTTGAAAGCATGTCCTCTGTTCCAAGCTCTAAATTACTATTGCTTGACAATAACAGACTTGCTCATCCTGTAATCAATCACAGCCTGCAGGAGATAAGAACTCTTCAATTAGTGAAGCTGGAAAAGGGCTGTATTAATTGAGGGAGCTTTCATTAGGAAAATGTGCCTCAAGGCAAGGGTAAGTGAGTAGAAATAACGCCAGGACCAATTTCTTTGATAACTGGTAATTACTTAAAGTTTGCCTCTCCCAATATAGGCAAGAGCCAAGTGGGTTGCTTTGTTGCATGGGCTGAACAAAATATCTGACTTATAGTTCTTCTGTTAATGCAGTCAGATTGAATGATTTCTGCACTGCAGTGCAGTTAGGAAACCACTATGGCGTCAGAGTTGGATTGGGGAGACCCCACTCTGGCTGGCTTACTTTGGACCAGTCACGCTCTCTCAGCCTAACCTACCCTCAGGGTTTTGAGGACAAAATGGAGGAGAGGAGAAAAATGTAAACCTGTGACAAGGCCAGTCAGCTAGAGGACCACACTCACTTGGGACCAGGGGAACTGCAGCCCACAGGGAGTCAAGAGATGTTGGTGAAAGGGAAATGGTGTCCAGACAGCATTGAGAAGCTGACCTCAAGAGGGCAGAGCTCTGTGGTGGAACAGATTTTGGCTGATGACATCGGCATGAGCTGGGTAGCAGAGATCAGCAGCAATGGGGAGGGGATGGGGCTGCAAGGCAGTTAGGGCTGGTGGAGACAAACTTTAAAAGCTGCAGCAAGAGGTTCTTTGGGGGTGGCTGATGTAGGAATGAGGGAGTAGTAGGAGAAGTTGCAGGCGGGGGTGTTACCAACCACTGCCTCTACCTAGCCCCAAACTATGAATAAACATCTGCTATCAAGCTGATTAGTGAATCCTGCATGTTCTTGGGGGAGAAAAGGGGTCCTGGTATCTGAACTTTGCCTCACCTATCAAGAACCCAGATCTCCTGGCCAGCTGGGTGCTGCCCTGCCACGAAGCCACATTGACTTCCCACTGGGGAGAAAGGCAGGGTATAAATGAAACAAATAAATAACACAAATGATGATAATACAATTTGATATATTCGATGCAGTTGGTCTTCACAGAGTCCAAAACAGACATACTAGCAACGAGGAAAGACTGAGTTTGCCTCTTTCATAGGCATGTGTCATGCCTACTTTAAAGTACCACAACTTGAGCTACTAGAGAAGCAGCAGGATGCTGGGATGCTGAGGGCTTCAGACAGGATTGCCAGGAAAATTTACGTTGCTGTAAATCCCTCAGTGACCTGAAAAGTGAGTTCTTGATCAGATCACCTTGATGTTTCTTGGCAAAGTTCCTGTCCAGTCAGGAAGGCTCCCACTTTCCTGGCTTTCTGCAAACTATGCAAAATTGAATTATTCAGGAGGACTTTTTATTACTCAGGGAGGAGGGCTGTACTTTAAGGAAGTAGCTGAGAAAGATGCTTTGGTAAAGGGATAGGGAGGAACTGTAGAATATACTGTGTTCTGTTGGTTACTGTAAGTATGCTTCTACTAGATAATCCCTGCATCATTTAACGTGTTGTGTTCAATTACTCATGTTTGTTCTGCATTATTTAACTCTGTATCAGATTACTACTTGTTTTCAAATTTTACGCTATCCAAACCCTATTGAATTTTTATTGGATATCCCAGCCATAGATCATATTGACTTACACCATGTAATCTGCCTTGAGACTGAGTGAGAAAGGCAGGCTATAAATAACATACATAAAGTGTCAGAGGCACATCTTTCTGTAGAGGGAAGCCCTAACCTTTTTTTAAAGGGGCTTTTCACATGTTTTAGGAAAACACTCATTTAAGGAAATGAACTTGCAGCAGTGAGATCCCCAATGCTTGCAGTTGTGTAATGGAGATACTTCTGCAAACTTCTGCTAAATAGACAAAGGCCTCCCTTGATTGTCATTTTTGCTTTGACTTGAATAGATTCTTGCAGAGTCAAAGTAGATGAAGTCCCAGCAGTTTCATGTACAGAAATGCCAAGCATTGTCTTTGTACATGGCAGTGCCGCAGGGGCTGTAATGTAGAGGAAGGGTGAGGAGCTGTTTCCCCCGTGTCATTTTTCTGGCCTTAAACAACTCTTACAGATCTGCAATTTGCAATGCACAGAGTGCCTATATCTTTGCCCTGGGGAAAACAGCTTCTGTTTCAAGACAGGAAAATTGTAGGAATGAGTTAAATCCCCTACCCATTCCATGGTCTCATTCCAAGCTGACCCTCTGAGGACAGCTATCAGGGCCGGCGCCAGAGTTTCTGGCGCCTGAGGATGGGGGCAGCTTCAGATCTGCTCCTGCACCCTTGCGTGTGCATGCAAAGCGTGTGCACACACCCGGAGTGCAGGGTGGCAGGTGGCTGGGCGAGAGGGCTGCCCGCTCAGACTGCCATGCACTTGCATCCTCCCAGCCCTCCTGCTCCATTGCTCCGCATGCCATCCTGGACGCCTGCTGCGCCTGGCCCATGGCTGCTGCTCCTGACCAGGGGCACATGCTGGTGGCAGCGGCAATGCGGGAGGGCTGGGAGGCTGCAGTCGCTGTGGGCCAGGCGTGGTAGGCGGACGGGACAGCGTGCAGGTGGCTTCCCATCCCTCCTGCTCAGCCACCCGTGCGCTGCTGCCGCCAACTCCGCAGCATGAGCCCTCGCCCTTGGCGCCCCCTACGGTGCCTCAGTGCTGGAGGCAGTTGCTGGACCTGCCTCAATGGAGACACCAGCC